>NC_133751.1:147489039-149889039 GCF_036562045.2 Rhinolophus sinicus | reverse complement strand
CTGGGCTGCAAGTACAAACTCAAACAATAGAGTAGAGAATAGGGAGAGAGAGAAAAAATAAGAGTTGTGGAGGGTTTATATAAGAAAGTTCCTGTAGAATAGCTGGTCCCATGCCCATTCTCTACTGAAGCCAAGAATTTCTTCATGTTCATCTGCTGTGCATTGCTTTAGTTTAAGCTCTTCGAAGAATGAGAAACAAAACCACATCTTGATATCTCAAATAAAATTGAGAGTGGAACAGTAGCAGACAGTATAAGGATATGAGAGTAAATTTCATTGTTGTCCAGTATTATGCAGTGAAGTACAGCCATACCCTGTGGAAAAGGAAATTAGGAATTGTTAATTCCTAGACTGAGCTACTATCTCTCGTTCAGAGCCTCTCTCTCTCTCTCTCTCTCTCTCTCTCTCTCTCTCTCTCTCTCCCTCTCTCCTTCTCACCCCCCCTCTCTCCCTCTTTCTCTCTCCCCACACACACCCACACTCTCCCTCTCTCTCCCCCTCTCCCCACCACTCTTCACCCCTTCTCTCTTCCCCCATCAGCATTTTCACTTGTACTTGGTTCAAAATGCAGTTTTCAAATCAATCTATCCTTTAGGTCATCACCCAAGGATAATTGACTCAGACTTTACTATTTTCATTACACTTCCCAGAGAGGCACTAGTTTGGACCCGATTATTTGTATTAGCCAATGGATTGGCCTCCTTAACTGTGAAGTTGAGCACTTGGGATTGTGCTCATGTGACATCCATATTAAGCCTTTCCTCCAGAGGCCATATAAGTAGATGCATTAGGAAGGTATCAGTTATTTTCCAACACTTCACACAGAATCCAGAATGTAGTATGTGCTCAATAAATGATTGCTGAATAAATTAACGATGACACTAATTGCATAGCATATTTAATAAGAACCTCAGCTTTACTGATAATTGACAGACAATATGCATCAATAATTTATCATTAGCTAAGTATTTATCATTATGCATATTCCATGTGTTCACTCTGTAATCCTCATAGCAGTCCTATGGGAAAGTCAGGCACAGAGCGGTTAAATTACTTGTCCAAGGAGACAAGTTACAGAGCTAGTAAAGAGCAGAGGCAAGTCTATATACCTGGGCATTCTAGCATCTGCATTCTCAATCTTTATTCAACATTGTCTCTAACCTTGTGCTTTATTTCAGATAATCTGAAGTCTATATTAATTTATACCACCACTAACATTTTAGTCATTTTTAGTAGTAGTTTTAAAAAAAATAAGAGAATGGACTTGTATAGCAGCAAATTAATAGATACCAAGGTCAGAGTTCCCTGGTGTGCAATGCAAATGGCTAAACAGTATAAACATATTTTTCCTTTTAATATCCATTTCAACTATGCCCATTTGACTATTCAATGTGATGGCTATTCTTGTAGTAGGAACCATTTCTACTCAATTTCTATTCTATAGCCTGAAACCACACAATTTCAATGCCTCCGAAAAGGATAAAGTGTGATTAGAAAGGAAAGCTCAGCAGACAATAGGAGGAAATCCTTCATGCAACAAAGGGCAAGTCCCACTGACCGTGTAATTTCAAAAAATTCAAAACATTATGTAAAATACAAAAAAAATGAAAGGAGAAGCCCAATATAGTTCAAATTGAAATTAGACTTACTATTAATCAAATAAAAAACAAGCTAACAGATTTTTTTTAAAAACTAAAGTAGTCCATTTTCAAAGAATGGTCATAGTCCCTGATATAGAGGCATAAAGCAGGAGAGGAGTGTATTTCTAGCAAACAACATGATGACATGCATTAAGAACTTTAAAATATTCATTCATTCGTCTTTCAAAAACTATATTCTAAGGAAATCATTTCAAGAGTGGCATAAATTTGTGTACTATGCTGCTCACCACTGTTCATACAAATTAACCCTAGTGATAATTTAAATGTTCAGCAATGAGGAATTGTTAAATTAGAGGTCATACATATGAAGTATACTACTATTGAAGTGATGTTTACAAAAAATAATATCCTTGTTAAATATGAATGAAGTGAGGTTTATAAAAAATATTCTAAAGATCTACATTCACAAACAAGAGAAGACTCTAAGTAAATACACTAACATATTTGTAGTACTTATCTCAGAGTGGTAGAATTGTACATAAATTTTTAGTATATATTTTGATATCCAAAATGTTCGACAATAAGCAGGTTAGTATGAGGGCAATATTCTTCCACTGGGTTTATGTTTAAAGGAATCCCCTTCCTCCCTGTCTTCTCACTACAGATAAGCCTACAGCATCCACTTCAAACCATCTTGGGAAGAGGCTTCCTCTTGGTATTTGGCCCCAAATCTTAGTGCTCTAAGCTAAAAGAAACTTGAGGTGACTCACCCTACATGTAAAATAGGATTTGTAAAATAGCAGCAAATACCAGCACTCAGATAAACCTTTTTCTAAGATGAAATTATTTGAGTAGGCAGCTGTTTAGGAAAAACCTCAGCTTTTTTCCTTTCTATGTAGGGCAAGCCCAGATCTTCCCTACTGCGTTTCTCTTCTCTGTGTCTCCTTTACTAATCACACAAAACACTTCACTTCTGACACTTTTGGTCACCAAATATGTAGAGGTTTTCCCCACAATATGCAATTCTCTGTGACACCAATTGGGTATTCTATAATTTAATTCAGTTTTGACACCATCTACCCAGAGATAGCATTAGATCCCACAGGTTAAGGGCTCAGTCCCACAAGATTGTTCCCCATGCTTAAGAAGCCCGTCTCAGGCACAGATTATCACCTGTGTTTCTGACCAATAGGCTGTAGATTGGAGGTTCCAACGACCCCCTCTTTGGGTTTGATTAATTTGCTAGAGTGGCTCACACAACTCAGGGAAACAATTACCTTTACTACATTTTAAAGGATATGATGATAAAGGATATACTAGATGAACAGACAATGAAAAGATACATATGGCAAGGTCTAGGAGGTTCTCGAACACAGGAGTTTCTGTCCTACTGGGGTGAATGAGCTCATCAACCTGCAAACTCTCTGAACCCCCTACTATTGGGATTTTAAGGAGGCTTCCTCACCTAGGTATGCTCAATTACTTAACTTTGTTTTTCTATCTCCTCTCTCCTCTCTGAAGGATAAGGGGTCAGGCTGAAAATGTCAAGCTTCTTATCATGTCTTGGTCTTTCTGGTGACCAGTTCCCATCCAGGAGCTATCTAGGAGCCCAGCCAGAGTCCCTTTATTAAAACAAAAGGTGCTCTTAGTGCTCTTATCATTTAGAAATCCTCACGGGTTTAGGAGCCCTGTGTCAGGGACTAGGGGCAGAGACCAATATATATTTTCTATTATCTCACAGCACATAGAGACAAATGTTTTTATCCAATGCCTTCCCTCTGCCCCTTTTCTATTGAGGATAAGAAATCTCTGTACTTCTGATCCTTGTTCTACTGAACATTATAAAAGCAAGTGATAAAATAGTGTAATATAAGATAATAGAAAGAGGACACAAACATTGACACAAGTTTAAAATAAGCTTAAAGTGAAAATGAATATAAAATAAGAAAATATTTTTAAAAATCATTTAAAATGAAGAAATTAAAAAGAAGGGTAGGAACTTCCTCTTCTTTATCTGAATGGCTGTGCAGTATTATTTTCAGGTTTGTAGTTCATGGTAAATTCCCTGAATATCCTCTCATAAAAGGAAAGCACTAAACCATGACATGGGATCTATGAAGTTCAATTAAAACAGCACCTAAAATTGTTGACTTTAGCAAAAATGATTTATAACCAAAAAAAAAAAAAAATGCTTAGACATATTTAAATTTGAAAATAAGTTATCAGAGTTTGTGGAAGTAGTGATAAACATTTTTTTTTTCTTATTTGTGTTTTTTAAACAAAGATAATCCCCTGATTATCACATCATTTTATTATTATTAAAAATGGAATGGATTATAGTAGGCTTTTTAACATTTATAAAATGCTGATGCGCCTCCAAATTAATGTATCTTAAGTATTGTTTTGTGATGACCTTGACTCTGATAAGCTAATGTCTGATTCTAGATACAAAATGAAGGGCCATTTGATAGGTATAAAAACATTGATTTCTACCTGTTTTTGTTTTTGCTGTAGGTGTTCATTTATTTTTGTTTGTCATTGTGCTTCCTGTTTTGTTTTACTTGTGAGTCGTAAGTTAAAACAATTCTTATTCCATCTTTCTTCTCTGTCATTTATCAAGACCGCCAGTTCAAGTTGGCAAGATATAAGTTCCTAAAAACATTAATGATCCTGATAAAGATATATTGGAATTATCTAGTGATACTTTTTTTTATGACTGCAATATTCAAAGGGCCTTTTAGCTTGATGTTCAATGAACTATATTTAATCTGTAATCTTCTTTGCTGCATAGCTTTTTGACCACTGAAAACTGTCAGCCAGCTCAAACTTGCCCTTGTCAGTTACTGATAATGAGACCCAGGGAAAACAGTAGTTAATGTGTCCACTAAGAGTTTCATTAGAAATCATCCCTTGTTGTGAGAGGAATCATTTATCCTGCAAGTTTATAAATTTCTGGAAGCCTCGTACTCACTTCTTATTTGTCTTCGTATCCACAAGCTTATTTAATAAATGTATATTGAATAAATTAACGAAATTCCAGAGAAACATGTCTATGAATTTTTGTCAAATTTGTTATTATTATACTCTCAAAAATTCCCAATTTAGGATATGGACAATATTTATCTTTATACATTTTTATTTGCATTTTTAGCAAGACCTGTTATTTATCTCCTTTCAAGGACTCACTTCCTTTGATATTGGAGGACAAACAGATAGTCTCTATCACTTAACTGTTACAAAGTATCATTTAATTTAAGGAACTATAGCCATGATTTGCTCTAGGAAGAATTCCAATATGGTAGGAAAATTAACCAAATACAGTTGTATATAAATGTATATTAAAGGTGACTAGAATGATTGAGGTGAACTGATCCAATTGAGATGAAACTTGATAACAGTTGGCTACTTGGGAAAAGATAAGTACAAAGTTTCAGGGGGAGTGATTAGACTAACCAAGTATAGGGTTCAATTTTTTTTTTCTTTTTATGGAAAGATTGGTGCTCTTTACTTTTCTTCTCTGAGTTATATGTGTATCTCTTCCCTCAACTGTAGAAACTTCTCAAAGACGAGGGATAGTATTTTTCACTTTGGCACATACTAAATGAAGTAGGAGAAAGAACAGTGAGGCAAACTGCTGGAGATATAAAAGTTAAGGTCATATTTAGTTTAATTATAGTCCTGATAGGCCACCACTATTGATTGTAAGTGATCAAAATGGGTCTGTGAAAATCTTAAGTTTGAAAGAGGTTGACTTATTTCCAGTTGTGTCTGAGATGGCTGTTCTGGTATTCACTTGACTTTGACAACACTTGAGGCCAATGGGAAGTGGGATGAAAAGAAGACAGATGTAATAAACACTCCAGGAGGAGAAACTATACTATATTGAATAAATTGGGACAAAAAAGCTAAAGGGTTAAAAACAGATTTTATTTTTATGAAGACAAAGAGAACATATATTGATGTTATGGAGAAATTAGAAATAAAATTCTATAATAAGGCAATAAAATGAATGCAATGGGGACAATGTGGTATGGTGAAAGAGAACAGCCTTACTAGTCAGAAAATCTGGGTTCAAGTTCTTACTTTCATCTTGTTACTGACTATGACCTTTGCAATCCTCCGCTTTTTCATCTCTAAAATGGAGGAAATATTAATACTTTACCGATAGAGAAATTGTCATGATGATTGTCATATGATAATGTATGTTTTATTTTATAGGGATTGTTTGGACTCAATAACCTGAAATCCATTTAATAACTCAAAGTAGAGACATATTTTAAAGGATATAGGGAAATTAATGGCTAATCAAGAGAAGTATAGCCTTCCTCAAAAATTTGAAAGTTATTGTGACTCTATTCCCTTCCTTTCTCCCTCTTTTTCTCCCCCCACCCCTGGGATCTCATGGTCAATCATCAGTTCATTTCTCTGAATTTCTGTGCCATTTTTAAATTATAGTTTTGGCCAAGAGTAACAGAAAACCTGATTACAAGGGGGTTATACAACAAGGGATTCATTTTCTTGTATAACAAAAAGTTTGGAGATAGAACAGGTCCAGGGCTGATAATTCAAGAGCTGCTCAATTATGTCACCATGAACCCACATTCTTCTTTTTTTCTTTTCTCTCTCTTTTTTTTTATTTTCCTTTTCCTTTTCCTTCTCCTTTTTCTCTTCTCTTCCCTTCCTTCCTTCCTTCCTTCCTTCCTTCCTTCCTTCCTTCCTTCCTTCCTTCTTTCTTTTCTTTTCTTTTCTTTTCTTTTCTTTTCTTTTCTTTTCTTTTCTTTTCTTTTCTTCCCATGTTCTTCTTATCTTTATGCTTTTCTACTTCAGCCTCCAGGCTTATCCTGTTAAATGGGCCACTTCCAGGTCCCCAGATAGACACTGTGGTCTCAAGCATCTGCTGTTGTTAAGAAGAAAAGGGCTGTTCTTTCTTGCACAGTTCTTTTTAAGAGCAAAGACTACTACTCATTAGTTATATCCCAGTAATAATTTTATTTGTCAACCACATAGCATTATATAAATAATTTTAAGGTTACGAAAAAAATGAGTTTAACTCTGATACTGATTTTACTGATAGGTCAGAATTTATAATTTACATAGGTCAGAATTTATAATTTAGTCATGTGTAAACCATTTAAATTTGTTGAAATGTTAGTCATTTAAATACATTTCATATTAAAGCTTATGATAATAGTTGCTATAGTGAACACTAAATTGAATAAACAATATATCTAAAAATCTTGCAAGGCAATCAGAAATAAAAATAATAATGACAGTGAGTCAAATACAAGTCCCAGAGGAAGAACCAACAATGTCTACCTTCATACAAGGTGAGGGGTTGAGGTAATCTCATAAAGAAGTGACATTTGATCTCTGCAAATTGGGATAAAGGAAGGCTACACATGCAAGGGAAACAGAGTAAGCACTGATTTGCAAAAAACAGTGGTGTAAATATATGGATAATGTTGGAGATAGTGAGAAATTATGTTTTATAAAAGCAATGAAAATAATAATAATGTTTAGTCTGGATTTGGGTCATGGATTGACCCAAGAGTACAACTGTACAACTGTACAGTTTGAAGCCAGAAGAAAGAGGGTAACTTGTTGGGAACTTGGATCTATGGAGAGTCTCTGTAATAGTTTGAGCAAATTAATAATTTTAACCATAGTTGAACAAGAATGAAAATGTGGGCTCAAATCCATGAGAAAACTCCAAATTGTAAAGGTATAAAAATCACCTGACTGTAAGAAAAATGTAACTGAAATTTTTGAACCTTGGGAACTAGAGAAAAGGCAATGTTTTTACCAGAAATATGACAGAAGGAGGAGAAATTTGTTTGGAAAATGTGATGAGTTGTTGGATTTGGATCCAATTAATTTAAGGTATCGATAAGACTTCATTTGAAAACATTTGGAAATTCAAGTCTGTAGTTAGGAAGAAAATTTGACTAAAATAAAAGATTTGGCTGTAATTACCATATTGATAATATACAGAAATGTAAGAAGAGGGTAAAAGTGAAGAGCAAAACAATTCATGAGATAAAAAAAAAATGGTTGCTTTCTCATAACATATATTATTATAACATCATATGATATTTACAGTTTCTGCATGAATTTACCTGTGTTGTCTTAATTGATTCAATCAGAACATATTCCAAAGGTATTAGTGTCATTGTTTTGTAGTTTGTGAGACTGATGCTCAGAGAGGTTAGACAGCTTACCCAACATCAAGCAGTTAGAAAACAGAGAAACTGGAATATTTGTGCTTGTCTTTGGACTCAAAATGTCACCTTTAATAATTTGTAATTTATAATTAACTGAAGTTAGTACAAAATCATTAGAATCTAAAATATCATTCTTAAATAAGTGAAACAATTATGCATACAGATGATATCCAATAGTAATGTTCAGGAATTCTGTATTTAATTAAATAATCTAAACATCTTTACTGTTCTTTAGATTCCTTCGTATTTTGAATCAAAGTTTGTCCATTCAGATTTTACATCAGGATAAAATGAGTAGATTTTTGTGACAATTCTCAGGCAAATATGTAATCAAATTGCCATGATCTGAGGCTTGAGATGTAGAACCTGTAAATACCAGCAGTTGGCAAATTAAACCAACCAAATATTTCATACATTTTACTAAAAATTTGAAGTTCAAGAGCCCCTCATTAGGCAAATGATGAATAAATTTTAATTAAAACATGAGAATCACTTTGCTTTCATATTGTATATTTCCAAAATCCCAAAGAGTTAGAAACACAATAGTACACCTATGTTCAATAATAATTTGTTTATGAGAACATCTGTGCCTCCTGCTTTGCTTATTTTCATCTTAAATTTGTTTTTATATGATTTTACTACTCAATCAGCAGATGTCATTTTTGTTTTGCTTCAATATTTTTAACCCCTTTGGTTTCTACCTTATGCCATTTACACACACACACACATGTATGTGCATATATATACATACACATATACACATACATATGACATATATTGGTATACTGTTTTTTCTTTAAAACAAAAGCATATTTTTCCGTGTTACTTACGTGTGTGCATATGTGTGTGTGGCATTTGCTCCCTAAAATGAAACCATATTTTTCTCTACCTTTCTCTTGGTGATGGCCGTTCCTTACTAAAGTCTGTAGAGGGTCTTTATTGTGTTGTAGTTTCAGTATGTCAGCAATAGCACTGTTAATTTAGTGAATGTTATTAATTCAAAAAATATTTTATTAAATTTCTTTTCAAGCAGCAATTCAACTTTGTAAATGGTTGCAGCCAGAAAAAGCTCTAATTAGAGGAATTAATTAGGACTTGGAAGGATGAACAGAGATTTGTGGGCATTTGGGAGAGGTATTTGAAAAATACCTTCCAGGGATCTTGCAATACAATTTGCATCTACGCCAGGTAGAAAGACAGTGGAAGTTTTCAAATCTTAAGGACATAAGAGAATGGAGGTCTGTTCCAGTTAGCACAAGACATCTTGCAGGTCACAGCACACCTAGGTCTTCAGTTGGTGAAGTTCATCTTTTAAAAGATCTTGTTACCAACAATTCAAAAACCCACATTTAACCCTAGTATAAATAAAGTTAAACCCAGTTAAAACAAGAGTAATCTGACTATGAAAACTATTTTCCATGGTCAGAGTGGTGCTTCTTTTCCTCTCAGTTGCCTCCATAATACCCCCGCCACCAGAAACCCAAAGAAAGCAGCTGGTGGGAATATGTACAAACAAAAGAAGCTGTTACTATAGCAACTGTGGAACTCTGGTAAATCTTTCCCTTTAACATAGCCAGTCCCTCCTCTCCGCCGCTCCCTCTGTTCCTTTTGTGCAACAGTATAGATTGCCTTTGGACGGAAGTGATGATTGCTGATTTGACTACATTTGGGGGCTTGGTGGTTTGGGGCCAGAGTGAACACCACAGCTCAAATTTACACTCTGCAAGAATGGGAAGACTTATTCTGGGCCAAAGCTAAATAAATTGACACTTAGGGAGCCTGGTTGCTTGATTTCCTAACTTTTCTTTAGCCTCCTTTTAAAAAGAACTCCTGGCCTTTCTTATTCTCTGTTTGAGGAAGTAATGATGTCTTTGTCACCTTTACCTTTTGTTTTAGTTTTCCTCCCTAGCCCACCCATATTCATGCCCATAAGCCAAACTTGATGGCTGAATGAAATCTGTGGGCTGTTGTTTCCACAGTAGCTACTGAATTGGAGGAAAGAGAACCATTTTGACTTCAGAAGTAAGTGGGTAGTGCTAGATGCTCAAGGTTGTTGTGTTTCTCCATAGGGTAGAAAATACAGGCATAGTTTACCCAAATTAAACCCAGCGTCAGAAAACCTGTCCCAAATAATTAAAATTCTAGTCATTTCATCTCAATTATTATGTCCCACAATGTTTTGTTTTGATTAATAATCTCTCAACAATATTTTCATTTACTTTTATATCTCTTTTGGTAGTCAGCTTTCAATATACTAATTGCTTGCACTCCCAAATTAGTTTTGAAATCAATAATTCAGATGCTTAAAATTAATTTTAAGTCAATAATTTAAAACTTGGAAACATTTTGATGTAGATACTACTATCTGCTAACTATACTGCTAACATAAATAATGGCTATCTTGCTGACACAAATCTATTTATCCCTCATGTCACTTAAATGTCTTATCTTGGCAAGGAAATATTGTAGGATACTATTCTACTTTTAAATGTATAGCATGGCCCTTGAGAACCAACAACATCTTGAAGTAAGCTTTCTTACTGGGAATAACTGTCAATTTTTTTCATGTGAAAAATCAAAATTCTGAATTTAGAAATTAATGAGTGGGCAATAATCTTCTCAGTTTACTTTATAAGTGAAACTATGAAGACCGGTCAATGGAACAAGATAAAAGAAACTCAGAAGAAAAGGCAATTATTTAGGAGGTTTTAGTATATAATGAAGACAGCTTTCCAAGTGTGTGAGAAAAGGATGGACTCATTAACAAATGCGTACACCATTTTAGTAGCCATCTGGATTTAAAAAAATGCATATACATCTTAAATCATACATCATGATGAATTTCAAAATGAACAGTTGTTAAATATAAAACAATAAAACTCCAATTGTAGCGAAGACAATGGGAGATAGATATTCAGAACACTGGAAACCCACTTTTTGCCTATCCAGTTGAAAAAAATTATGTTTGTATATGTTATTGATGAGGGTGTGGGGACCAAACACTCTCATTCATTTCTGGTGGGAATATAAATTCATAAAACATTTGTGAAGGACAGTTCAGGTATAACTTTTGAAATGTCATATATACATATTCTTTAACTGAGTAATTTTCCTTCTAAAAATGTACCCTACAAGTACAATTACACACCAGGAATGACAGGATTACATGGTATTTCATTGCAGCAAAAGATTGGAATTTCTAGTTATGCCAATGAAAATAATATGGGTTAAAATGCATTATTTTATTACCGTGTGACAGAATAAAAGGCAGCCATTAGTGAAAGAGATGTGTGTGAGAGAGAGATAGGGAGAGAGGGACAGAGGACAGAGCTCTTTACTCTTTATAAAGTGATAGGGAACAATCTCAAAAATCAATTGTTAAATTTTTAAAAAGCAAAGTGAAGAATAACGTATAGAGCATTATACCTTTTGTGCAAAAATAAAAATGATGTCTGTATGTGTGTGTGTGCGTATAACTTGCTTAGAATTTCTCTGAAAGGATACACACACACACACACACACACACACACACACACACACACACACGAAACATCAAAAACTTCCAAAGAGGTAGCTGGGTATTTGGGTAATATAGATTGGAGGGAAACTTCACTTTATAACTTTTATACCTTTTGAATTTCTTGATGTCACCCTTATATAAATGTATATAAAATGTCCTAAAAACTATAAATTTCTAACCTGTGTTGCTCAAACTTTGGCCAGGAAATTGAAAGAAAACAGCAGTGAGAGTGACCAAAATTAAAGCCCATGATGGGCCTTCTCTCCTTCCTTTGCAACTATTCTCTGCCTGACATATTTTTCTTACCATTTTTAATTACAGTTGACATACAATACTATTTTAGTTTCAGGTGTACAACATAGTGTTTAGACATTTATATACCTTACAAAGTGATCACCCTGATAAATCTAGTACCCATCTGACACCACACATAGTTATTACAGTATTATTGACTATATTCCCTAAATTGTATGTTACATCCCTGTGACTGGTTTTATAACTGGCAAGTTCTACTTTTTAATCCCTTTCACCTTTTTCACCCAGCCTCCAATCCCCTCCCATCTGGTGACCATAAATTTGTTCTCTTACCATGTTCATATTGTTTCCACTGTCTTATTGATCTTGGGAGAAAAGACAGGAAATAAATAACATTGGTTAAGTATGAAAATCTTTTCAGATTTCCTCCAGACAATTTGAGACTATGCTAGGTCAGAGAACATATTTGCATAATCTGTAAGGACTCCCGGTACAGATGGATTTGTGATAATAAGTATGTCTTCTTCATTCATGAGTGGAAAGATGTAAAATTTGTTAAAGGCTACTACACATGTAAGCAGGCATTGATCTGCTCACCTGAAACAGCCCTTCACCTTTGAGGTATGTCTGGTGTGAGCCCAGTATCATCTAGTACAGGCATATGTTTAGTAGTGACTCAACAAATTGTCACTGACATTGAACATCAGAAATAAACTCCCCATGCAAACAGCTTAACTCAGATCTATATCAAATACACTAGTTGTCATTTTAAGGGTCTTTTTCTTGGAAAAATATCTGATTAAACTTTTTAAGAGTTAATAGATGCAGGATCAACCATAGTATATCATTATGTGTCATGAAACTTTTTTGGTGCTTCTGAGAAACAATCTTACTTTTGGAAACTATTCTCTTTGCATGAGATTGATATGCACAGTCAGCCAGATAATATTTCTAACAATAAAAAAATCCATAATATCATAGATGTGAAGAAGAGTAAAGCCAACTAAAATATATAAATGAAGCCAACCTTAAAAACAGGTCTCTACTAACCAAACTTTTTATTTCATTGTTGAGGAACTCATCGATTTTCTGACTAGTTTTGGAACTTGGATTTATGAAAAAATATTTTGAAAACAAAGAGGTGCTAAACAGATTTAAAAAGTTAGTAAAAGGGATTTCATTTCCATGTTCTAAACCTTCCTTTTACTAATAATCAAGACTTCCATAAACTTACTTTCATCAATTTGGATTTGCATTTTGTTTACTTTTACATCAACTTTTGTTTCATGTTAACATACACGTGTAAAGCATGAGCAGCCTTGACTAGTGCTCAAAGTGGACTTTCCCAATCAATAATGGGCACTGGTAATTTCAAGTCTTCTGGCTATTTGTGTCACACACACATATAAACACACACATAAACTCAAATACTGTTTATTTTATCTTTACAACCACATAGTATTAGGAAAACAGTATGGTGTCCACAAAGTAGGACCGATCACCTTCAGCCTCTATGAATTTGACCCTCAAGCACACAGCCAAGGACCTACCATAGAGTGGAAGCCACACAGAATTGTAAAAAATTGAAACTCATGAAGAGAAATTGTAACAGTGAGGTTCCAGGTGTGCATGCTCAGGAATGACAGTCTTAGGTCTCATTTTTAAACATAGTGTCAGAAGTACACTGAAGATTATTGAAATATGCAGGTGGAGAAGAAAATACAAGTGTATGTATTTCTGGAGTACAAATACCAGGATTTAAATAAGTATTATATATTGAAGGAATTTTGACATTTATTTCTTCTATTCATTTTCCTCTTCCTGCACCTGTATTCAGGTCTGGTCAGGTTTTCTTCCTCTTCTCCCACCTTGCCACCTGAAGAGTAAGTTTATCATTGAATATTGGTGTTAGTAGCAGACTAATCTGTTTTCTGCCCACCTATATTCTTTTTTCTCCTTACATATGCTCTTCCTACCTACATCAAACAAAATAAAGTCAGTGTAAATATTCATGTCAGCCACATGACATTTTAATATTTTTAACTCCTTTTTATGGTCCTATTTGATGTTTATATGGTTATATATGTCTAGCAATTTAAAAATATATAACAGCTTTAAAAAATGTGTTAGCTAAGCAAAATGTGTTGGCTAGGTTCTTTGCGTATTTAACATAAATTAATTTTGGTTGTAGTAAACTTATATATGATGCTTCATAAATGCTAAAATGCCATTAATTTGAGCAAATAAATGTGAAAATCAAAAGTTGAAAGGGCATCAGCTTAGAGATATTTATGTTACATTGAGTAAATGCCTTTAGTTTTTGAAAAATAATTCATAAATTGATTTTTTCAATTATCTATATCCAAGCTTACATTGTTTATCCTCTGTCAGTTTTGTCCTAGCTATTGTACTTATAATAATTTGTAAAAGGAGTGATTATTTATCCCTGGTTGTAATTCAAATGGAACAATCAGTCTATTTTGCCCATTGGTTTTTAAAAAGCACATCTGTATCATTTTGCATTTTTAGCAATTTCTAATACCTTAGAAGAATGTTGCAGTTTATACTAGATTTTATCAACTTTATCAACATTTAGATAATCGGGGAAGAAAATACAAAGTACTATCTAATTATAAGATATTATAAAGGAGGTTACATGGAGAAAAATATTCCCTTGGAAATGATTTCCTTCTTAATACTCATATAAAATATTGCTACCTTGTGCCTTAAATTTTTATGGTCACACCTACCATTAAATCAAAGCAACACTGGCTCTTATAGATGTTGATATTTTTCTTTTATTAAATGAAACTTTCCAAGACTTCATACTAACTATAGATTTTCCAGTTCCTGACTTACAGTTCTCTTACTTGAGACTTACATGAAACATTAGGGAAATTTACAGTAATAATAACATCTTATTGTAAAATACCTCTGATGTGGAAAATATAAGCAAAGGAAAAGGCAAGTATTTAGAAAGAAAAATACCGGAAAGAAAGAAGTTTACAAACACTGTCTACTGGTATGAAATCTTTCCTTCATGTAGAGAAACCTCCCCACCTCCACACACACACACCCCTAAGCCCTAAGGCAATTTTATTATGTTTTCCTTGATTCACTATACTATTTGTCACATTGTTTATGCATCTGTTTGATTAAAGACTAAAGAGCTAAATTTTATCCCCATAGACTACTATAATAGTTGACATACAACAGGTAATAAATAACTATGCAACGAATGAAGGAATCCATAAGCACAAGTAGTATAAAACACTCCAGCTAAAAATGCTTTCCTTCTAGTTGAATTTTCCACCAGGAGATCGACCTAACTCAGACAAAATTACCAGCCCTCTGAGGTCCTCTGGACATGTATCTCTATAAACCCAGTTCCTAGTACCTCCTTTCTTTGCCCCGTCTAATTCAGTCAAATATTTACTATCTGCTGAGGCATCAAGCACTGACCGCCCTGCCCTATTTCCTACCACTTTACTTATCTGGTCATTTTAAGTATCAGCCTAATGATGAAAACTGGAAGCATACTATACTATGTAACTTGCAGTGAGAAATTTACAGTTTCAGATAATAAAAATCAACAGTGTATAGATACTATTTACAATGAACAGATGATATCTACTTGGCATATCAGAAATGACAAGCAAAATTGCATAGTGATACTGATACAAGAATGAATATAGATGTGGAACATTTTCTTCAAAATACTGACCTATTGAGTGATTTAAAAACTGACTCAAATAATATTTGTAGTGTTAATTGAGTACTCAGAATGGTGCTCAGTGAACTATGGTCTCTGTCTTGTAGGAGTGCACATTCTCTTATGAAAGGCAATTTATATAACTGAAACGATGTTTTGAAAGTTTAAAGATATGTGTCAGTTGGAGGGGACCTTGGGACATGGTTCCAGAACTACACTTAAAGGAGTGGATAAAGAATTGGAAAGAAGAAAAAATAGTAGTAGCAGTAATGGTTCTTATCATTTCTGTTCTATCCATCATGTAAAAGGCCTTTAAGATGCCACAATGGATCTGCTATTTTAATGGTCGAATACCCTTCTTTTTTTTTTCATTCGAGTTCAAAAAACTGCTGAAATAAGTTTCTTAAATACATGGAATATATTGACTGCTTATTCTAGATAAAATGTTGGTTAAGAATTATGCCTCCTGTGTTTATATCTTTACGGTTTTCTAAGCATATTAATATTAATCATAATTTTATGTCTTATAACAATTTTATAAGGTGGACAGGTCATGAGTTAGTGAACTATGAGTATAAGGCACAGAGATACTATGACTAAAATCTAGTTCTTCGGGCTCCAGCAAGCTTTCTTCAGACTCCCTTAAAGGAATTCTGACTTTCATTAGGGTGTCAAAATACCAACCCTTGACAAGTTAGAATGAGTTCTAAATGAGTGCTATGTACAATACTGCTGAGAAGCTGCATTTCATTTTTTTACCAAGGGGTGGTCTTTGTTTCTTCCTCCTCTGCTGAATAGACTTGAGTGACTCTGAAAACCACTTCCTTTCTCCTCACGCCTCCAGAAAGCATAACCCTTTTCCTCACACCTCCTCCTCTTTTCCCTGTCCTGGGCTCCCTTCCCCTCCAATAAGACCTTTGTTGGCTCAAATAATTTGCTGCCCAGATGTTACAGGCATCACGCATGTACGAGTATGCGTTATTTCATGATCCATCTAAAGGGAATTGTATGGTGTGTAGGAAAAAAAAAAAACTGGAAAAGAGAAAATAAAATCCTTAGTGATTGAAAGTAAAATGTGTAGATGGGGGAAACCATGTTGGGGGGAGAGAGATCTAAAACAAACAAACAAACAAACAAAACAGAAGAATTTAGAAAGAAACGAATGCTGCTTGGGAGGTGAAGAGAGCAACACTGGATACTGGCTTCCCAAGCCTTTATCCACCCCTGAGGGGCTCACCTTTCCTATGCTTCCTTCCCTTGGAGCATCAGCAACCCAACTCAAGCTAGCTTAAGGGGGAAACATGTTGAGACTTACTGGGAGAATGAGAGATGCTGTCAGAATTAAAGAAATGTTTAAATATTCAAACTGTTGGAAGGACAGAGGCTGTACCATGGATATAACCATAACTCAGAAACAACTGGAACCACAGACTCAAATACCATGACACACTCTTGTCTAATTCCTGCATTATGTGCGTCTCATTCTTATACAGGTTTCCTCCCACTGGAAAGAGGGGAATGTACTGTGAACATTTTCCAGATTAAGGTCAGACTGCCCTACTGCTAACACCAGACTATCACTCATTTACTCATTTGCACTAAGACTTGGGTAACAACCCTACCCTATACTTTACTCACCTGTGCAATGATGTAAAACATTTCAAGTGCTTGCATAGTAGGATGTCTGAGCCCAGCAAATAATCCTCTGTTGTTGAAACAGGTATTTTGACTTTGGGAGCTCACTTCTGATAGTGCTGTTGCTTGAGAGAGAGAGAGTCTCTCTTCCCTTGTTTGTGGTTTGAACAACTTGGGAACGGCACCAGTTATCCTAAGTGTGATTGGTTCAGACTGGAAGGATACAGGGACTTTGGAAAGACAAGGTTGAAGTCAGAAAGGGAAGGACATTTCCAGAGGAAGAGATGGAAGCAATGCTCAGCAGACTAAGTATTAGAAGCTCACCACATACTCGCAATATTTATTCTATGCCTATACTAAATCTCCCTTCATGAGCTTGCTTATGTGAGTCTCTAACCGAATTCCTGATGTAGATGTCGATACAAATATGGATATAAACATAGGGAAAGACAAATATGCATAGATATACTAGGTATTATATGGCCAAAAGATAATTGTTTTGTCAGTTTTTGTAGAATAACAAAAACAAGCTTATTTTTGTTTAATCAATCTGATTCTTACATAGAGAAACTTTTAGAAGGCATTCATAAACCCAGAAATCACTGCCAGGCAACTAAAATGATATCTAAATTGTAATTAGCTGCTATTCTACGTGTAAATAATGTGTTGTTTATAATTGAAAGAATAATACTCTGTACTGATCTTTCTAAGGGAGTTTTATTAGCATCCATTCTGGAGACATTTTAAGTGTGCTGCTCAAGAAGATGATATTTATGCATTCAATGAAGTATATTTTTAAAAGGAAAATTCTTGTTGAGCAGATGCTTCAATGAAATAAATTCAATGAAACAGAAATTTGAAGATAAGCTTATTTGTATGTATACCAGACACTTAACATGTCTGGTGTAAGTTTCTTTTCAGTTGTTGTGTTTTCTCTCTCTTTCTCTCTTTTTTAGTAGTTTCAGGTGTACACAAAAATGTAATAGCTAGACATTTACATCTTTCACAAAGTGATAACCCCCCCAATCTACCTCCAGTCTACTTCCCATCTGATATCGTATACAGCAGTTACAATTTTTTGACTATATTCCATATGCTGTATTCCACATCCTGTGAATATATATATATATTATATATATATATAAAATTATAGTTGACATTCAATATTACTCAACTTCAGTTTCAGGTGTACAGCACAGTGGTCAGGCATCTACACAGTCTAGGAAGTGTTCTCTCTAATAAGTCCAGTGCTCATCTGGCACCTTACATAATCTTTGCGTTGATTATATTCCTCAAACTGTATTTCACATCCCCATGTCAATATTGTGACTACTAATTTGTGCTTTCTAATCCCTTTACCTTCTCCCCCCATTCCTCCTGCCATCTAGCAACCATCAGGTTTTATTTTCCCTATATCTCTGAGTCTATTTCTGTTTTGTTTGTTCATTTATTCTGTTCTTTAAATTCCACATATAAGTGAGATTGTATGGCATTTGTCTTTCTCAGTCTATTTCACTTAGCATAATATTCTCTAGGTTCATCTATGTCTTTGCAAATGGTAAGATTTCCTTCTTCTTTTAGCAGAGTAATTGTATAAATGTACCACAGTTTCTTTATGCAGTCATTTATCGATGGGCATTTCAGTTGTTTCCATGTCTTGGTTATTGTGAATAGTGCTGTAATAAGCAGAGGGTGCATATATATATATATATATTTTTTTTTTTTTGAATTAGTGTTTTCGATTTCTTTGGCTACATACCCAGGAGTGGAATTGCTGGGTCATAAGGTAGTTCCATTTTCAATCGGTGCCTCCATACTGATTTTCATAGCGGCTGCACCGATTTATAATACCACCAACAGTTCACAAGGGCTTCCTTTTCTCCATATCTTCTCCTGACACTTGTTTGTTGATTTATCGATGATAGCCATTCTGACCAGAGTGAAGTGGTATTTCATTGTAGTTTTAATTTGCATTTCTCTGATCATGAGTGAAGTTGAGCATCTTTTCATATGTCTGTTGGCTATCTGTATGTCCTCTTTAGAGAAAGTCCTCTTCATGTCCTCTGCCCATTTTTAAATTGTTTTTGTTTGTTTGTTTGTTTGTTTTTTAGTGTTGAGTTGTATAAGTTTTTATAAATTTTGGATATTAACCCCTTATGAGATGTGTCCTTGGCAAATATCTTCTCCCATTCAGTAGGCTGCCTTTTTGTTTTGTTGATGGTTTTCTTTTCTGTGAAAAAAATTTTATAGTTTGATGTTGTCCCACATGTTTGTTTGTTTTTTTTTAGTTTCATATCCACTTTTATTTTATTTATTTATTTATTTATTTTTTTATTAGTTTCAGGTGCACAAGACAAAGCAAAACTTAGACGTTTTAAAAAACTGTGGTACATTTATACAATGGAGTATTACGCAGCCATAAAGAAGAAAGAAAGCTTACCATTTGCAACAACATGGATGGACCTAGAGAACATTATGTTAAGTGAAATAAGTCAGACAGAGAAAGACAAATACCATATGATCTCACTTATATGCGGAGTCCCACATGTTTGTTTTTTTCTTTTGCTTCCCTTGCCCAGGAGGAAATGTCATTAAAAATATTACTAAGAGAAATGTCTGCAAATTTACTTCCTAAGTTTTCTTCTAGGAGTTTCATGGCTTCAGGCATTATGTTTAAATCTTTAATCCATTTTGAATTTATTTGGTATATGTTGTAAGAAGGTGGTCCAGCTTCATTTCTTATTTATTTATTTATTTATTTATTTATTTATTTATTTATTTATTTTTGGCATGTGTCTATCCAGAGTTCCTAGCACTATTTATTAAATAGACTATCTTTACCCAAATGTAAATTCTTGTTTCCATTGTCATAGATTAAATGACTATATAGGTGTGGGTTTATTTCTGGCTCTCTATTCTTTTCCATTGATCTCTGGGTCTGTCTTTATGCTGTTTTGATTACTGTACCCTAATAGTATGCTTTGATGCCTCCCACCTTTTTCTTATTTCTCAAGAGTGCCGTGGCTGTAATTAAGTTTTAAAGACAAATGATTGACTACTTTTGATCACATTAAGAATACTAGTACATGATTCAGAAGATACTATTTTGGGGACTAATGGAGGGATCTGAAATTAATATCCCTTAGTTCAAAATCAAAATTTATGATATTTTACACTTTTAAAGGCAACTAAATAATTATACTTTTCCAACCTATGAATCACAAACCTTAAGGTGATGCAGAATGATTGCATTTGCCCTACAAATAGGAGGAATAAACATTATCTCAAGATTGAATTAAGAAAAACAAAACATGTCTAGAACACATGTGAATTCTTTCAAATATAAGAAGTTGTCGAGATTGATAAAAATGTAAATTAATTCCTGAATAATGGTTTTGGGGGACTAATTATCTCCTTAATCAGTATATATCAAAACAGAATATTATGTGTGAACCTGAGACATTTAAAAATTATTTAAAGTTGTCCTTAAACTGGAAACAGTATTGAAGGCCCTGCTTTGGATTCTCACTGAAATGTGTCATATTTCTAAACTATGCCAAAATATTGTTGAATTTAAATAAATATTCTATCTAGCATCATAAGCTATATGAATTTATAGCATTAAGAAATTTTCTGCTGCATCCTACACAAGTAGTTAACATTGTGAAAATACTAACGCACTTTCCACGTAACCTACTTTGTTACCTCTCATTTTCAGTAAACACACCAAATACACAGTTACCACATACTGATTCTTCAGAATTTTACCTTTTTTATAGTTTTAATAGGTGGGGCTCTGAAGCCTAATTTAGCATTTTCAGTAGCAAAATTGAAAATGATTAATGGAAACAAATACCCACCATTAGCTAAAAAGTAATCACTCATACATTTGCAACAAGTTTAAATTGTTTAAAATCTGGTTTTAAGAATTCCGTTTTCCTTTCTCTGCCTTTTTTTTCTTCTTATCTTTTCCCTCCCTCCCTCCCTCCCTCCCTCCCTTCCTTCCTTCCTTCCTTCCTTTTTGTCCTTAATCCAATCGAACCTGGCTTGCAACTTTCCACCCATGTCAATGATAAATCCAAAGACAATCATTTTAATGCACCCTTACTCTTCTTGGGTTGTAGAGATGGTAGGGCTTACATAGTCCAAGTAAATGGGTTGAAGAGACTTGATTGGTTAATCTATTATGGTCAACACTTAAGATGCCTTATCCTAGGGATATACTTGAAAGATGGCATTTCTGCTATCAAGTTATCTTTCTTGTTGTCATGCTGGGTAATTCTCCTTAGATTCTGGAATGTTCATGCAGCTACCCCTCATCAGGGTCTGTGCTGCTTCCTCAGAACCATGTGTGAGGCTAGTTTGCAGGTCTCCACCATTAACAGAAAAAACAATCCAATTCACTTCTCTGGCTTGAACAATTTCCCTTTATATCCAGGAGTTCCAAGGCCTCTACTTACTTTCTTATGTAGGTAAACACAATTTAATAACCCCCTCAGATATCTAAATTTTCAAAAGCATGAGACTGTCGCTCCTGAAGGTAAAAGAAGTCCAGACCCTACCTATGTGGGAAAGGTTGAGAACATTCCTCTCCTTTCTTGAAGAGATAAAAATTTCTTAGGTCATCTGACAAGGAATTTTCATTGGATCAACCTATTATACTTTATTTGAATGTTATTTGTGTCATCTTTTACTTCCTTTATATATCTTTGGCCTCAAAATGAATCCATAATTGTACCCTTAAATTTCCTCCGGTGTATAGCAAATCATGAGAGTTTAGAGCTTAATTAAAGGGCAGTAGTGTTTTTATTGTTTGCTTTCAGTTTTTATTGAAACTTCTGTAAATTGACTCGCATTTTAAGTATAAAGGATACATCTATAAGGGGATTCAATGGTAAATCCTTTGGTATGGGAAATCATTTCTTCTAAATTTAATGCTTTAATCAGAGTTGCTTGCACATATTTTGATGTCTAAAGCATTTACACAACTATAGAAATATATTTTTTAAGCAAATAATATTAAGTCACTATTGAAAGCTAGAGTTTCTTCAACATTTTTGGCCTGCTCTTTATATCAAAAATAAATGTTTGTTTGTTTGGTTTTTTTGTGTTTTTTTTTCTGTTTGACTAAACAACTTATCTTTTAATACCAATATAACCTAGTTGCTTAACCTTGATCCTGAAACTGTAATGCCTGCCCAAGAGCTCAAGCTGTGTCCCCGTCCAGGAATTAAAGCACAGTCATGATCAGACTACTAATGAAAAGAGATGCCATTATTGCTAAAATTTAAATCTCACAAGGATTTGCCAGATTTTCCTGATTTTTCCTTATCGTAAGGTATGTGTCCTATGTTTCCTAGAACAAATTTATTAAACATCCATTTGTTTATTCAACAAACATTTACTCAGCTCCTACAAGTTCCAGGCACAATGGGTATCATGGAGACAATAAAGAAATGATAGATTATTGTCCCTTTTCCCCTGGAGTTAACAGACCAGATCTGCATATAAGATCTCTAGTCTTATTCATGGTACTTGGCTGTAGCTTGGTTCTGCCCAAGTCCAGTGAGCTCGGTGACAATAAGGGCATCTCATTAGTGCGTAGTACAAACTCACATAGATTGGATGGTTAAGTGCCTGAGAACATACCACTCAATGGTTGTTTATCTGATGAATGTTAAATCACTCTATAACTTGACATTTGTCCCAACAAACAAATTATTTGGTTGCTGTTTAGTTGTATTAGCAATGCAGGTTCCAGTGAGAAATCTAGGGTCTAACATCATGTGCACCCAGGACAGTGGAGAAAAATCTTTTCACATAATTCTTCGTATCATGTTTGTGAGCATTGATGAAATAATCATCTTTGCACTGCAGTTTCTTTAATTAGAAATTTTGGTAACTCAGATACCTTCATGGCCCTAGGAATATGCATTTTTGGAAGGGGGAGGTAACTAACTGTAGTCATTTCAGGGAGATGTTATTTTGTTTTGTATTTCTTACCTGATTTAAATTCTAGCAATAAAGCAGTGTCATTTTATCAGTAGTCTGACGGAGACTACACTTTTGAAAAGGGAAAAATGCATTAAATAGACTAATTGGGGAACCTGAAGGGTAGTCATTAAAATCAGCTGCCTTTTCAATACATGTTGGAAGATTTGTCTGGGAGCCTTTCTTTCAAATGATACTATTTTAGTCACGCCTAACATTGCAATTTCTGAACACTGATATTCCCATTTTAATTTTAGCTGGCACCAGAAGGAAATGGTAAAACAGCAGATGACTACCTCAGTAATTTATTCCACATTTTCTAACAGTTTTACCAACTCAAATGAAAAATAATAATCTAAAAATGAAAAATATGCAACTATAATTGAACATAGAAAAATATTCTTAAACCAAGAGCTGTTTTTCCTTATTCTCTCCCAAGTGAAAAGAAAAGTAAATTCCACAGTGAAATGTAAACAAGACCTATTTTTACCACCAGTTATGTATTGATGACTAACTTGGACTTTAAAAAAAAAAATGATATAGATTCAGGTCCTATTAATTTAAATATTGTGATTATTTAGCTAAAGGAGTAGTTGATTTTGGTTTTTGAATTTGCATTATCTAAGAGCAAATCCCACTTTGGAAACACCCTATATGTAAATTAAATTGTTCTTTAAGCCAAGTCCTCTAAGCGTTTTGATTTAGGTTTAGCTAACAGTTTCAACAGAAAGTAACAGAGATGAAATTTTCCTCTGTTGTAACAGAAAGGAGACTGAAGTGGGAGAAGTGTCACTTCAACAATAAGCATTTATTGAGAGTCTAATACCAGGATTTGTCCTAGTTATGCTAGCAGCAAACAAAGGCTCGAGGCCATGTGCTGTCACGTAGTTTACATTCAAACCTACGTATCACTTTTACTAAAATGGGAAACTGATAAGTTTTTCTTTTTTCGGTTGTTTTTATAAAACAGATAGACCTCTCATTTAGTTCCTACTGTTGAAATTTTGATTTATTTTGAAAGGAAGATATGTAAAATTTTATCAGTCTCAAAGTCTACTCAATAATAAAACTCATATTTCATTTTGTGTTTATTTTATAACTCATTTATGATGATTAACTTGTAAAAACTCAAAATAGAATTCTTTAGTCAACACAATTAGGATAGAATCTATTCCTTAAATTGAAATGGGAAACATTGAATTTAAAAATGTTACTTGCTTCTCTTAACTACTTCTTTTAACTTAGTATTTTGTTAATACTAAGATCTCAGTTTACCTAATTCAACAATAATAAAGCAGATGTAAATAGGACTACTGTTCTGGTTGTACTACACACCACTTCTAGATGTTCTTTTTTTTTTAAAGATTATCATTTAGATTTACCAAGTCTAGCCGATGATTTTAATTCCCCAAATACAAGTGGATTATGGCTCGTGATTAGTATTTTATGTCATAACATAAATAGTATGGTAAAGGTTTTTATAAAAAGTCAGTATTAAAATGATCATGTCTGTTTGGATGTATCTGTAAGTGAATTGAAATTTCTTGAGGTAGATATACTATGGTTCCTCCACCTGTGTTCGCTGGGCACTGTTCATTGTGACTGGCCTTACATTAAAATCTACATGCACACAATAGCATGCAAGGATTCTAACTAAACACTCCTGAGAAAAACTGCGAGTTACATTAAGTAAGGCAGATTGGTAATATTTTTTAAATTATGTAATACATATTTAAACATTAACTGTTTAGGAAATATTCTTGGTTCAAAACAAAGGAGATTCTTTTGGGAGAAAATTAATTTGTTGCCTCTTTTTAGAGAAAAATCATGATAAAAAATGTTAATATAAAAAGAAATTGTTAAACATAAATAGGAAGAATTTTGTAAAGTAAGAAACCTCTCATTTGTGTTCAGACAGCTATGTGGCAGTCATTAGATGTAGAGTGGAGTAGCAGATTTCTGGCCAAATGGAGACCTTAGTAGCCAGGCAATTCATATGTCATTTTGGGCCAAAATCAATTCCTTGCAAAGTGATTCCTGTTCTTAGCCCTACAAAATCTACTTTCCCAAGTTTCCAAATGTTTGGTAAGTGCTGAATCCAATGGCTTCTTCATAGCTTCATTTTTTTTTTTTTTTCTCTACATTTTATGCATTTGGATTTCAATGACTTACATTCACGTGGCTTGACTGTTCTGGATATCTTTTCTCAGTCTCCTTTTTCAGCCGTTCTTCTATCCCTCTATTAAATTTCCTAAACTCTTTAAAATAAATGTAAATTCTCCAAGATTTCGTTCCTAGTCTTACTCTTCTGATCACATTGTTTCAACAATTGCATCTGTTATGTAATTTATAATTTTATAGACCCAAACCTGATCTCTCACCTGTCACCTGGATATCTCCACATAGAAAGCTCACTAGCACCTCGCACCTCAATCTCTCTTCTTGTTGAATTTTGCACTAATTATTTTAACCATTTTCTCTCAAACCCTTTTCTTGTCCATCCACTAATTTCATTTTTTGTTAGAACTCTTTTTTTTTTATATACTTTCCATACCCTCCCCTCCCCACCTCTTCTTATGAAATCAGTCACCAAAATTGTTGATTCACTGTCTGCAATGTCTTTCTTTTTCCTCTGCTTTCCTTTGTGCCTTTTCTCTTTTCTATTTCTCATGTCCAGTTTAAGACTTCTTTCAACTTTTATATTGCAACAATTTCTTCTTTCCATTTTCAATTTATTCCATCTCAAATGCGTTCTCTATTATCATGACAGTCATTAAGGTTTGGGTTGCGCATGCTGTGAAATGAAAGGCTGTCTCTAAGGGCATTCTAGTGGAAATAAGAAATATTATCATTTAATAAGTAAATACATTATCAATATTATTCTCTTGTATTAATGTTTTATCCTTTTGAAAATGCTTTTATGTACATTATCTATATAGATTATTCTCAAGAATAAAAGCAAGTAATGTTATTTAATATACCATTCAATCTAAGTTGAAATTCATGGGGAGAATATAAACAATTAACTCATAACACATGTAAGCTATTACCCTTGTAGGGGAGGAAAGTACATTTTTCTCTACCCTGCTAGGTTCTTGGCTGAGACTCCTCACTGTAATAAAAGACAGATTAATAGAAAAACACAAACAAACAAAAAACAAAACAAAGAGAAGTTAATAACACAGGAACCTCCTGTATATTCATACATGGGAGATACCCAGAAAAACTGAGTAACTTCCCAAAAGGGCCCAAGCCACAACTTTAAATACAATCTCCAGATGGAGACAAAAGATGTTTGAGGTGGGGGGTAGTAAGTTATGGGAAGTTATCAGGCAAAACACAGTAAATAAGGGTAAGGTTGTTATGCAGATTTAAGTCTATGCCTTCTCCATTAATACATTTCAAGAGGTTGAGTCAACCAGCCTCTTCCTGGTACAAAGAAGGAGACACCCTTACAAAGGGAGATTTCCCTTATAAATTTTAAATTTCTATTACAATACGGTAACTTTTGCTATTTTCAGAGATTTCCTCTTTTTCTATAGTTTCTTAAAATTAACCATCTTAAAATATTCTGCCGAAGAGGCATATTTTGGGGTTGCAAATTGCACTCCCTTTCACTCTGCAGATAGGACATTAGTACCTTGACTATGTAGCAACTACTAGAGTTTGTTAAACTTTTGGAGAGGAAGAGAAAGTAAAAAGAGAAGGTAAACAGGAAGGAGAGACAGTTCTTAAACCCAAGTCATTCATCTAAAAAATCTTATTAGCAAATAAGGGTGAACAGCTTTTTCAAACTAATTTAAAAATTATAATGTGGAATAGTTCCATCTGCAGCAGCTCTTCTAGGATGCCAACTGAGAGATTATAGAATTAGAGTTTTTGGTTTCAATAGAACCAATTCAACTAACTTAAGTGAGAAGAAATTTACTGAAAGAATATTAGGGTTTTACCAATTCAACCCAAAGTTGAATTCACATTAACACCACTATTTGGACAGAATAGAAAACCCAGTATTTTCAGTCTCTTTGCCCTTCTGCTGATAATTCTGTTTCTAGGGGAGGAACATCTTTATGGCTTGGATGGAATCATACTTCCTAACCAGTTTTTAGGAGCATCTATGAAACTATAAGGTATATTTCAAATATAGAAAAATAACTATCAAAGAAAACTGTGTTGAAGGAAACTGGAATTGTATGTGCACATTTGCCACATCAAAGCAGGCCAAATTAAACAAACAAACTGAATTGAAAAGGTTTTGAAGAATAAATATTAGAATATTCCCCAACATGTTATTCCTCCTCGTAATGAGCAAAGAATGAAGAAAGAAACAAACATCAGCACCTAATCATATGCATTTGTAAAATTCAGGGTGATCCTTTAATGGTTAAATGTATTCTGGATGAAGTTGAAAGAATTTCTTTAGAATCAAACTAGAATAGACTATTAGTCAGATTTTCTTAATCTTCCATTGTGCCATATGCCCCTATGACATTCTGGTGAAGTCTATGTCCAACTTGGAATGATGTTTCAAATCAAAAACAAAACAAAACTCAGAGGAAACTAATATTATTTAGATGGTTTTAAAAATATGAAATTTATTATATATAAATTTTTTTCAATGACATATTAAATAAGAGGACCAAAGGTGATCAGTGTAAATAACAGTTTGAGATATTTGCAACACTGTAATTGACATGAAACTATCATATCATTTGGTAATGTCAAGGCAGGGAAGAATTCTCTCCCTCTAGTTTGTTTCTTACAGTTAGACTGGTAGTAAAATAATAAAATTGGCAGAAGACTAGTTTACAGGAGAAAAAATAAGTTAATACAAGTACATGACAGGTCATGATATAATGCTCAGATTATAAAATGAGGCTCAAAGAAATGATCAAACCAGGCACCTACAAGGTCAGACAGTTAAGTGTGCGAACTCATCCTAGAAAAAGTGCTACATACCTCATTGCTGAATATCACTACAGTCACCTTCGAAGTACTCCCCTTGGAAAGTTATGCACTGATGCCAGTGCCTAGTCCACCCTTCAAAGAAATTTGGAAACTTTTTCTGGAATGGCCATTAGAGCTGTCATCATATTACCCTTCATGTCCTGAATGTCATCAAAATGTCTTCCTTTCAATATTTTATTTATCTTTGGGTAAAGGAAGAAGTCATTGGGGGCCAGATCAGGTAAGTTGGGAGGGTGTTCCAATACAGTTATTTGTTTATTGGCTAAAAACTTCCTCACAGACAGTGCCATGTGAGCTGGTGCATTGTCCTGATGCAAGAGCCATGAATTATTGGCGAAAAGTTCAGGTCGTCTAACTTTTTTTTTTTTAACACTTTTTCTTTTATTAGTTTCAGGTGTACAAAACAATGTAATAATCATCTAACTTCTTCATGCAGCATTTTCAGTACTTCCAAATAGTAAAAAACTTGGTTAACTGTTTGTCCTGTTGGTACAAATTTGTAATGAATAATCCCCCTGGTAGCAAATAAAGGTTAGCAACATTGTTGCAACAAGTTCACAAACTTAATTGTCCGACCTCATATTTATACTTTTTAGGCGAAGAAACAATAAATTTTTGAGATATTGATGGGACAAAGGAGCATAGCTGTTGGGGTACGTAGTTAGTAAGGAATTTAAGTTAAACCATAGGTTTATGGCAGTAAATTAATAAAATTAACAAGAATTTGCTTATATAGGCTTCCTAGCTCTAGATTCTCTATCTCAGGCTATAAAGCTATCTCTGTTAATCTTATTGCTTGTTTGCCCTTTTATAGAGGAGAGGGCACCTTTCACATAAAGATTTAATCCTGCATTTAGAGAGAAAGAAGAGAATAAGAGCTCTCTCCCTGGTCCTGCTGCTTGTCAAGTGATTTTAATTCAAGGTAATCAATATACCATTGCAGAATCTTTGGGAGTAGCCTGCCCTGGGCCTCAACAATAACAAAGTTAAAGATATTTTTAATACTGCTATGGAATCTTTTCCTCTCCAACTGAATGGACTCTCCAATCACAGGTAAAATCCCTGGCCTGGATAATTTCAAAGTATAATCCTGCCTGTACACAGAGAAATTATTTAGGAGACTTCTGCTTAGCTATTTTAGATTTTCAGCTGATTTATTTAAATATCAATAAGAAGAAATTATTAGGCAAAATAGGGAGGAAATTAAAACTGATTTGTTTTTAAAAGACACAACGTATACACTAGAAAGCAAGCAATTACTGAAAAAAAACAGACCAGTTGTGTTTTCTTCTTGAAGATCCTCCTGGGTTCTCCATGATCTTGTGATGTTGTAGTTAGACTCTGGTTGGTTAGTCCTTAAGAAATAGTTTTCATTTTATTTTAGCATGAAGAATGTTATTTGTTTCTACTAAAAAAATCAATTGGTTATAGAAGTACTTTCCTTTTAATATTTTTGAGGTAATATTTTAATAATGGAGGCACAGTCATCCTCCATCTTGGGCAAATATAATCATTAGTTAAAAAAACAAGTCTTACTGACATGTAGAAAATAGAAATTATGGCAAGAAAGACAAAGCAGAAAGAAAGCTAATATGGAATTTAATATAAACAGGAGTAAATTGCTTCTGTAATTTTTTTTCCCTTACCTCTCTTATGCATTATTCTCCTTGCAGAACATTAAATGATGTTATATTACTTTGATGGAAAGTAGCTTAGCAGTAAAGGGTATCATAAGTTTCCATTTCCATTTTAATTTGTTTTGGGAAATCACGAATACCTTCCTCTTAAGAGAAAGGTTAAATACAATGTTACATAGGATAAGAAACCCATCACATCCAGTAGGGCCAGAGTATCACTCCAGTGGAGTCTGGTTAAGACCATATTATGTTTGTAGTAAGAGCCGTGGGTGAAGATCATCATCGCAGGAAATAATTGGTTAGTGACAATATTCATCTTTTTTTTAACTTGACCTAGAAGTTAAATATAAAGGAACTGAGTTTTGACAAGTTCAAACTAACAAGCAAGCAAAAATAATCTACTTAAAATTTTTAATTGAAAAATTAAAAATACGTATTGATGATAGCATAAAAGCAGGAGGCATAGATTTTCATGAGATTTTTTTCAGATTTAGTATGTTTTCCATAAGGATATGAGAGGCCTAACTTTTTTCCTTCATGTTTCTATGTGTGAGCACTTAAGCAAAAATAATTCCAAGGTGACACATCCTTTCATACATCCCCAAAACATAAATCAAACAAAATTTAAATGCTAATAAAAATTGTATAAATTAAACTATCCTACAATGTTAAATATATCTGTTAAACTACCTTTTAACTTTTTAAATGGTTTAATGTACTTATTAAATGATACCTCTAAATTATCTCTAGTCTAGGTCTATCATACATGTTAATTCATTAAATATAATCTTAACTCGGAAAATATTTCATAAATTATGCTAATTCTCTTGCATAAACTTTCTGGGTTATAGTATTAGTTCTCTGAATTCTATAACCACTTTATTCATGCTAGCATGAAGTTTATCCAATATGTAAACAAAAGTCTAGAGATACCTTTTTAAAAATAAATTTAGGGTTCATTGAGATAATGATTTGCAAACCGGGAAACCTAGCCCTTGGTTTGAACCGGGAATATGGTCCAAAATGTAGGGGATAGGGCAAGGTTTATAAAGGCAAAAGTTGCAAGGAGCTGTTGTTCAAAGTCATGAGTTGCTAGTGGAAACAAGACCATAAACTCACACCATTTGTTTTGTGATTGGTGGGGGCAGCTGGACTTTCAATGGTTGGCTGACTCAGTGATCAAGCAAGTGGGATTGTGAGATGAGAACAATGGGTAATGTATGATTAAGCATTTATCAAGTCCTAGTTTCAGCCTAAGCCTGTAGAACAAAAAGGCTGTCTTTGATTGCACAATCATAATGCAGGGACTATTATTTAACAGTGATGCAAGGAGTACAGTTTATCAAATAATACAATCAGCACAAGGGGGCTGCTGGCTCTGCAGGAGCCAAAAAGGGCAAAAAGCCCCAAAGGGCAAAATTATGTTCTGCAAGCAGCTTCAGAGCTCAATTGAGCTTTAAAAATCCCAATGTTGGGCCACAGATTAAGAAATTAAAGTTCTTATAAATCCTCAAATAATAATAACATTTTATTTTTAAAGTCTACCTAGAATTGCTAATTCTTTTATTTATTTTACTACATAAACTAAAGTTTATCATGTATTCTTTGTTATTTGCTTACATGATATATATATATATTTATTTATTTATTATTATTATTTTTTAATTTTTTTATTTTTTATTTTTTTTGGTGTTCTTTGTGAGATTAAAAGTTAACTTCAAGGACATTCTCTGTGCTTTCTCTGTATTTCTTTCCAGAATGCAGCAATGCTTGTAGTTCTCTCTATATATATCCCATCCCATCGTTACCTTCTTCCTGGAACCCTACTTACTACCTTGAAGCCAGTACCCTGGTGTGTTCTGTTGACTCCCTCGCTTTGCAAAGCCTGATTTGTTGTCATTAATGATTTTAAAGTTTTCATCCTTGGGGGCCAGCCTGGTGGCTCAGGTACTGGCCATGAGAAACAAGGGCTTGAACCACAGTAGGGGGTGGGGCGCAGAAGAAAGAGGGGGAAAAAAGTTTTCATCTTCATCTCTTACATGTTAATGGGTTGAATCCATATTTGTCATTCCTTTTAATTAATCTGATTAATCTTCTCTGGCTCACAGAAGTCCCCAGGGTAAATTTCATGTTTGAAAGCAGAGAAGCCCCACTTTGAAGGTCTTTCCAGGTCATCAGTAGGATAAAATTAAGTTTACTCATTAAAAAGATTTACTCATTCCTATCACAGCATTTCATTCTTTCTATAAACTTCACTCTCAGCAGGAATGTTCCCTTCCCTTCATTATCATATTATTATTATTATTATTATTATTATTATCATCATCATCATCATCTTTAAATTCTAATCATTTCTGCGCTGTGCATTCCTTTAGCACACACAGAGGTCCACTATATTCTACCAATTTGTTCTTTGAGATATATTGCTTTTTTGGTATTTTCTGTCACGTTTAGTCTATCTATGTATTTCCTGCTCAATTATATAATTCAAGTGTCTTTGAGATTTTCTGACTCGAGGATTGGATAACACGTTCAAATAGTTGCTCAAATGTCAGTTTTTTAAACTGGCTTACTGCTTAAAATTGCTATTTGCTACTCACCTCTCTCATTACATCTGTCATCCTCACATTCTTGAATCCCTTAGCCTGCTAAATGTTTTACACTTTACTTGTCACATTTCACAACACATATCATAAATTTTACTTATATATTATTTTTATTGTGTTGTTTGTAGTTTGTTTTTATCATTAGAATTTAAACTCTACAAGGACAGAGATTTTTGTTTATTTTGTTCACTAATATATCCTATGAAACTAGAGGAATATCTGATACATAATACATGCTCTAGAAATAGTTGATGAATGAAAGAATAATATTAGTCTTCTGCATTGTGTCCCATTTCCATGCACTTCTAAGCGCAGTGTGTTTCAAAACTCCAAATTGGGTCGATATCTAGTACAAAAAGAAGAACGAAAGAAGAGGGAAGAAAAAGATAAAGATTAAATAGATCCCTATCGACTTTGTTAAGAATTGTTCTGATGCTTTGTTCTTACTGCCATATCTCCTTTTCTCACCATCTATAATTTTTAGGAGTCTTTTTGAAAGTTATTTCATAAAGAGTATGGCTACTTGTGTACTAATATCAGAGAGCTATTTTATTCTGACTGGCAAACTCAAATTTGGGGGAAAAAAACAAAATTTTGAGGACTTAAATGAATCTGGGCAAGAGCATGAAAGTCGGGTATATCTTTGGTCCGCAAAAGAACTATTATTCAATTGTAGCTGAAAAATCCAAACTGAATATCACTGGGTACAATATAGAATTTAAAAAGTACAGTGATGACACTTAAGACACATTTCACAAAAGCCATAACACAACTCTCTGGTGTGAAGCATCCTAGAATGTGTTCCATGCAGTGTTGTCCCAGAGGATTTCTCTAAGGGTTATGAAATAATGAAGCCACAAGGGCCTTTGTGTTTCCTTTGTGCAAGTCCACACAGACCAAGTTCAGTGTCTTTTAAAGACTTTTCAAAGGAAAATGCTGTTTTTTATTTGTTTGTTTGTGTTTATTGATATCCAAAGTTTATCATTTCAAGGTCCGCTACTTGTTTTGACTCCCAGGCAACCATTCTCTCTACAGTATCTCTAAACTATAGAAGAGCTGTCAAGAAACGTAAGAATGAAAAATCAGAATAAGTGTTCATAGGGAAGATAGATACATGATATAATTGACCTGATCCTTTTCTGAGCCACTTTAGGAAGTACTATAAATAATTCTTAAAAGTCACTAGGTCATGATATAAAGCATCACCCCTTTCCAAAAGTGAATTATACAAATAGCAAGTGCGTTTGAATATCAAGAATCCAATTACATACTAGAAGTTATGAACATCAAACTACCGGTTAGTTTTGGTAGCTTTCCCACTATCCCGGTGTGCTACATTTTGTGAGAGGTATTTAAATTCAGTTCAACTGGTAAAGCAATTTCAATAGCAAGCCACTCTACCTTCTTGAACTAGCCTATTGGGTAGGATATTGAGTTCAGTTCCACCCACACATTTGCTGTCACTCTACAAAATCCCAGCTGCTCAACCGACACCCAACTAGAATGTACAAACAATACTTTTTAAATATATCAACAACCATCAATAAAAACACAAGCGTTGTTCTCAGCCATGAAAAGTAGAGAATATGTACTTGCTTTTGAAAATGCTTGGGAATAATTGTCAAGAACTAAGATATTGGTTTCTGTCCTTGTCAAAGATCTTGATGGGTTCTTTTACTATTTTTAACTCTCATCACTGTTAAACCCTCAGACTCTAACCCCCATTTAGATAAATATTTTGGTTTTATTTTAAAGATTCACAGTTTTCTTATTCATTCAATTGCTGCTCACACCAGATGGCATTTTTGCTGCCATATTTTTAAGACTTTTTCCTTAAAAAGTCTGGATGGTGTACATCCAGGTCCTCCTCCGTGGAAAGTAATATTCAGTCAGCTACACTTTGTAGTTAAAATTTAAAATTCTGAAAATACATGCATTAAGAAAATTTTTGTAGTTAAAATTTAAAATTCTGAAAATACATGCATTAAGAAAATTTTTGTAGGCAGGTTTCATATCTTTATACCACAAAATTATTAAAAATGTTTGTACTTTTGCTACCTTGGCTTTATTATCATTTCCAAATGGACAGAGAAATCTAAATTTTTAATTAATAGCTGATGACAGGATCATTTAGAACTTCATGGTAATCCAAGACAAAAGAAGAGTCTTTACTTTTTTTCCCATTTCTTTTGTTCTGTTCTGGTTATTTTGAGAAGCTTCATGGATAATTTCAAGTCTTTAATTGTTTTAAATATTGTCTTTTAAATATCCTATGCTAATTATCTATACTGTCTCCATATGTAACCTGGAGAAATTGTAACAAGCAAACATGATTTACTAATAGATTAATCCATTTTTTATGTGTGGATTTACTGGTATTTTACCTGATTTCCAATTTTCATACTTGCTTTAGGTTTATAGCAAACTTTATTAAAATTTCAGGACCTTGGTCCTTTCATGAAATTGGAGTTTTGAATAAATCTGGGCTGAATTTCAAGTTTGATTTATTATTTCAAGCAGAAAGCATGTAAAGTTTGGCAATGTAAGGTATGTTTAGAGTTTAAGTTTTCTGGTTCATTTAAACCTGGATCTCAAAGAAATACTCAAGGGATACGAACCCACAGGAAATGAAGCCAGATTCACTATAAATATTTTCAAGATGAAAATACTTTCTGACCTCTAACTCAAATTCCTTTTTGTATGTTAACATTCATAATTTAACTGCCTAAATCAGTCATCTTTTTATAAGCTGCGATGACAAATTACTATTTGAGGACTGTAAATTTTACTGTGACATTAATGAGAATGATTTGGCTGAAATGCTAACTTAGTGAAAATTTTGCCATTCTTAGACCTATTTTTTAGCAATATTGATTTCTATATTTATATTGTAGTCCTAGCTTGAAAAGCTGAAAACCAAAATACCATAGAAAAGGAGGTTGAAGGGAAATAATTGCTAGGAACTTGTTTTAAAAATCATTCAGATATGGTAAAATGAAACCCTTTACCTTACAATACAGTAAGCTCATGAGTTTCATTTTGTAAATTCTACTCACATAAAATCAACAGTCTTTATAAAGTTACATCAGCTCTAAATATCAATGTGTTAACTGAGCTGGGAGACCTCAGACTTTGGCTTATAAGAAAAAAAATGGCAGCACATTTAAGTGCTTGTTAACACCTTTTTTAATAAATAGAGAAACAGATAAAAGCACAAAGCTTTTCTTAAGAGAATAAAAACTAAGACAGACAAAAATATAAGATGTTTTAATTAGCACACGTCTAGAATAAAAATACTTATAACCTCTTTGTTGTTTATTTTAGTCTTCTTGAATTGTGATTAAGCAATCATACTTCAAAAGTAGGAAGTAGTATACTGTTATATATTATTGAATTCTGCTAAGTGTAATATCCAGTTAGTCGTGTCAGAAAATTTCTTATTATTGAATTTAAGGGAGATCATTTGTCTACACACATCAAAGCCAAATGAGACATGAACAGGAGTTTGCAACAAAGAAAGTGGAGGCTTAGTTAAGGAAATGTCACCAAGCCCAGACCCAGATATGCAGGTGGGCTGGTGTTCTTAAGATGTGACTCCCCTAAGGCTTCTAGGCGACAGGTTATGGAGGGGGAAAAAAATCATTAGTCATGGTACCTAAGGGTGTTGGAGTCATGGGCTGTACTGATTGGGCAGGCCTAGGGTAGAAGGGAATTGATCATTGCATCAGATCCTGAGGTCACTCATGACTTCCTTCTGTCTGGTTTCAAGGGGATGTGGCTGGTGGGGTTGTTCTGTCTTCATGGGTTCATGGATCTGAAGCTGAAACACAGCTGAGGTCAAGATGCTATCTTTAATTTGACTGAATCTCTGTGTCTGTGACCAACAGGCCAGAGGCTTTGTTCTTGAGACTGTCCGATGCTGACCAAAATCTGATGTCCTAATGGCTTAATACTTAAGGGAGTGGTTGTGCACCATGTGCAAAGGTGGAAGGAGCAGGAAAGAAAAGAAGCAAGTGAGTCTTGGCACTCTTAGAGTAGACAATGACAGTTTGAATCAAGGAGAAAGAAAACAGACAAAATCATTGTAAAGAAGTGAAGTTTTTGCACGGTTAAGTTCTGTGGGAAATACTGCATTTTCAAGGAGTATACTGTTAAGGCAATAGAGTATACTTTTCTTGTTCAAGGTGAATTTTTCTTGAAATTACATAAGATTCTTATTTTCAAACTGAAGAAAAATCTTGATTAGAGGATTTAACCTACGCTACGTCCTAGATACCCCATCTAATGTTCTTGGTTATTCATTCACTCTAAATAATGGACTCTTTAGTAAAAAGCTTTTAGGTGGTGGCACTTTCATTTTATCAACCTATAGTTATAAAAGATTATAAAAGATAGGTCATTTACAGTGTTTGAATAGAAATAAGTGAGGTAAATGAAGTTTAAGGTAAATGAAGTTTAAAGCACAATTAGGGCTGAATTAACAAATGACTGTCAAATTGCTGCATATTTCACGATTGTGGACAAGACCTATGGCATGTCTGTCTATAAATGGGCTAGAAACTTTACTGGTAAAGTTAATATCAAGTCAAGGAGTCATACAAGGATAGTCTCAAATTTCAATATTTTAATGTCTTCCAGGGACAAAGCATCTTTGAGCATTTGACTACCTGAATATCAAAAAGTAGGTAGGTAAAATCCAATGGGCGGTAGTAGGTCTAACTAGTCTTACGAAGTGTTTGGTTACTTGTGGGAACCAATCAGGAAAGTTAAGTGGGATATGGATGTCAGCAGGGATGCCACACTAGTCTTGTTTCTGGAATCACAGGTTATGTGGTAATTAAACGTTCTGTGAATTAGAATAAAACTATGTGTGTGGAATAAAAATTGTCAGGACAGAGCTAGGGAGGATGTGATAATTAGAGCTAGGAGCTAGGAATTGGCAATACTTGCCCGGTAGGAAGCCTGTTGGCCTGGGAAGAACTTAATTACACTGAATACAAAGGAGAATACCAGAACCATGAGAACAGAAAAAGAATGTTGCTTAATCTTAGGTTGTATTGGCAGCAATTATATGTCTTAGAGAATCTATTAAAAATTACTATTTGTTAAATATAATAAAAGTGATATCACATTCCTTTGCAATTTGTATTTTGGGATTATTTGTAATGCATTTACTAAGGTAGACCTTTATGGTCTTTTAAATCCTCTGTGATCTGGGGTACTAGTAGTCAGGTGAGTTTGTCAGTTTTTCATAATCTGACAAATGTATATGTTTGTAGAGATGATTTCTTTCCTATTTCTTCTTTAATGGCTTTATCTCCCTAATTATTTCTAGATCATCAACAATTTTAGGATATGATGAACCCAAGAATTACATGGTATTAGAAACAGAAAAAGGGTTCTCCCTTGTGTCTGTAATACATCTTGAAATAAATCAGTTTCACCAGAACTTAGATGAATGTGAAGTTTATTACATAATTTTGTGGCAGTGGATCTTCCTTCTTACCTACTAATGTATATGTGGAGACATGTTATAAAATATGTTCTTTCTCTTTAGATGCAATTCACAATAATATGTCTAGTTCTTGTTCAATGATTAAAATTATTTTATGAATGACCCAGGCACTGGCATTCTAGAGTAGAATGATATAAATTCTAAGGCCTACTTTATAGTCTGTCTTTTTAATTCTTATTTTTGTTGTCATTGTCAGTTTGCTCTGGGCTACTGAAATTTTGAACTGAAGTAATGTCCATTGGTTTACAGAGGCACTGCATTAAAACATTCTGTATACTTCTAATTTTTAATGACAGATATATGATGAGTCTGATATTCTAATCATTGAGCCTGCACTCTGGTTTCAGTTCTTAATCAAGTTTCACTTATGTTAGTAAATTATTATTTTTTCCCATTTTTCCTTTGTTAACATTCTATATTATATGATACCATTCTGATTTTGAAGATAACCTCTTATTTATTTTCCTTTTCAAGCTTAGATGCATTCCTCTTTTTTTCTTTTTAGTGTCGGTCCCAGCCTGCAAAGAGAAAATTAGAAAATTAGGGAGGCTGACCGGATGACTAGGCCCCAGGCAGGACCTCGGGTACAATGTCTAGTTCCCTGCAATAGCCCAGGATGATGTGGCTGCATATGCAGTTAGGAAAAACTTAAACTAACAGCTAGACAAAACATGGTGCCTTAGGTAGCAAGGCAAAATTAGAGAGCATCAAGATGCATGTGGCTGGCAATCAAGATGTTAAGAAGTGTAAGTGTGTACAGTGTGTAAGTGTGTCAGAACATGGTAATGAGACATCTAGCGCTCTATGATGACAATGCTCACAAATGTTGGTACACAGTTGCCTTTGGGAATAATTTAGTGGGAAGGCAGACCTTTGCCATTTAACGGGAATTTGAAGCATAGTCCATAGCCCTTGAGACAGGAAGCTGGGGTGTGTATAGTGTGAAAGAAAGGGAGCCAAGAACAATGAAGGCATGCTGAGGAGGTTTTAAGGAGAGGATTTAAAAACAGGCATCAGGGCTGAAGGACATTTATGAGAATTGGAGCACACAGGGGCTGAGGAGGTCTGAGGCTTCCAAAGAAGGTGGACATCTGTATTTCAGAGGAGCCTGAAGGCCAGTGGGCCTGGGGAACTCAAGGGAAGTTGAGCTCCTTGCACAGGTGGGGGTTAGTATACAGATGCAGAGGCAGAACTAGGTCTCCAGTGGAGGAATCTGGTGGGGCGGGGTTATGGACTAGGAATGAGCCTGGGCCTGATCTAGACCCAATGAAAGCAGTGTTCTGCTTTCACCAAATTTATGTTGCAATGGAGTTCAGTATAGATGAAGTGAAGGCATATAGACAGCTTGGTTGTCTGTCTCAGCAAGAGGGAGATGATACTTAAGATGCAGTAAATACTGCTTTATATTTCTCATTTATTTTCTCCTCCTAGGAGCCCACATAAGGTGGGTGTTACCCTCATTTTATGGATTAGTCTCAGTAAGCATAAAAAAATTGCTTCACCACCAGACAGACAAACAGGGCCCTGAGCTTCGTTTTTGAACATTTGTTCAATGTGTTCTGGCAGCATCGACTCAGTTCCAGTGTTTCCTTTAAGATTCTTGTTGCCTGGGAAGAGCTGGGTCAGATTAGGCAGCATTCCGCATGAAGCTTCAGACTGAGTTAGAAAGCCTTCGTCAGCAAGTTCTACAGAGCCACGCTTAAATGACAACTACCAAGGCTAACTTGTCCTTACCAAAATGTCAAATTAGGGCACTGATCTTCTTAATGTAGAAGGGCTGTGCTTTTCTGTGATGAAGAACGCTGGGTAGCACGACCTTGGTGGAATCACCCAGAAGTCGCTCAACAAGGGGTACACACAGTTGGAGTAGGCCCTTTGTAAATGAGGACCAACAGCACATTTATGTGTAGATTGTATATAGATACGTACACAGATACACATGGACACAGAGTCACCAACACGTCACTAGAACTGACTTGGCTGCCAGGCTTTAAGTTTAGAATTTTAAAAAGGAAAGTATTGTAGAAATACTCTGCGTTGTAACAAGGCTGAAGCAGAGCTCTTCTCTTCTTGCAACAGTTTTCAAAAGTAGAGCAGTATCATGCTGTGGTCAACCCTCATAGCCTTACAGCAGGGAAGTGCAGTAATGGTGAAGCCAGCAAAATAGTGTAGATTCAGCTGGTAAACTTCCAGAGTGTGTTTGTCATTAACTTTGAGTATTATTATTGTCATCTTTGATGTTGATTTTGAAGGCCTCATTTTCAAATGTTACTTTATTTAGTTTCTTTTTTTTCAATTTAGTGCGTCTTTTCCCCATCAGGGGTCTTATGTAATTTAATATATGTAGCCCAAATGCCTATATTCTGTCTCTCTCCTGAATGACTGGATCCTTGACACCGACCTCAAATATTTCTGAAAGTCCTTGGAATACTCAGACCTTCACTGTCCTTGTGACCATGTCTCTTTTCCTCCCGCCTGCTTGGGTGAGCTCACCTTTCCTTGTGCTAGTCACAAGACTGCGCTCTCACAGTTCTGATCCATGACTGTGAGCAGGGTCCTCTCCAGCTCTATCTCAGCTGTTCCTCTGGGAGCTCACAAGCCCTCCCCTGCTGCTCGCAGCTCTCACGACGCTCAGAAGCCACCTTCTTAGAACAAGAAGATCTATAACTTAAGGACACTTAGCATGGATTCTCTTTCCTTCCCAGATGCCTTTGATGGACTCAAAGAAGACATAACCGTCCAGTCTGAAGTATGTGTCTTTAGCTCATTTCACCAATAATGTAGAGATAGTTGCCGTCCACATTTTTTGTGGCCCCAAACAAATTCCAAGTTCTCCCAAATGCTCCACTTTGCTTGCTAGAAACTGTAAAAGCAGTTTTCCTCTCAAAAGATGTCAAAGTTTCATCTCCCTAGGCATTCTATGTCAAGCTATAAATCGATAGGAAGGCAGAAATGGGCTTTATGCTTCACTGGGAAGTTGTATATATTGTTACCTTACTGTTAAGTAGAAGACCAAATTCTAGGTCTGCAGCTGTTTTCCTGTGATATGCCCCCTTCCCCCCCCCTTTTTTTTGCCCCAGGCTACAGTTTGGAGCATCTACTTTCAGAACTATAATGCTGTTTTTTGTTTGTTTGTTTGTTTGTTTGTTTTCGTTTGCTTTAAGTGTCTGGATCTGTGATTATAATTGAGTCATGAAAAGGATATACCTCCCCATCAAAGCTGCTTTAGTTACTGAATCCTCAATAAGAGCACAAGTCTTTAAAAAAAAAAAAAAAAAGAAAAGCATATTTAATTTCCAATCACTGTGAGGAAACACAATAAGACAGTAAGACCTGAGAAAATAACAGAACTGCAAAGTCTTCTAGCACTGGACATTACCTTGGGCTACTTTTCTTTAGGAAGCCTCAATGGCTTTTGCTGGCATTCCTTAACTTCTAGGGTTAATTCTTGATGCTTCCTACCTTCCTCTGATTAACTACCACTATCCAATACACCCATTTCTCCTTCTGTGACTTTGGTTACCTCAGAAATTACAGCAGTCCTGTTATTGGAGAAAAATAAATCATCTATGACAGATGAGCCCTTTAAAAGGCCCTTAGCCACAAATGGATCATGTACCTTCTGGGTAGCTTCCAATTGGCAACTCTCTTCTCAATCTATAACCTCTTACCTTTGCTTTATAAGGGCAAGTCACCTTGAGTCATTTATTATACAGGACTCTACTCACTAAAAGCTTCTATTTTTGTGTAAATTGTATCTGTTAGGGACCACAGAGAAATAGGCATCAAAAGTCCTAAATTTCCAGATTTGAGGTGTTCCTGTAATGGACAAAAGTTTAGATTTCTTAAAATGATACATGCAAAGGTAACTTTGATTCTTTCTTTTTAATTTTGTTCAGCAGCCTTCATTCTATAGAATTCGCAACTCATTGCATTCAGAGTTTTCTTGGTTCTGATCAGGATTTTTAGTCAATGTGGGATTCCCTCTCCTGGGGCTGTGCCAATGGAATCAGGGAGGGAAACCTTGTTCTGAATTGTCATCCCCTATCCAGGCTGGTAACAGTTAACAGACAGAATTTGCACTGTTTTGGTTTCAAATTTTATCAGCATTAATGCCAATAGACGTCCACTTAAAATGTCCTTTCCTTCCATGGTTAAGTCACTGACACACACAACTCACTCAGCACCCCTCTCATCCTGATCTTGAGGCCCGTCAGATCTACTGGCTTTCTCCCACTAACTCCAAGCCCTTCTTGAGAAGGTTCTCTAGAGGCTATGAAATGATTGGTGTGGTGCTCTGTCAAGCTTTGCTTGTCTAGACATGTCACAGCCATTTCTTGCTATTTCATACCACCTGAGCCTGACTGTAAGGCTTGCCATCTCCCAGAGATGGAGGCACAGGTTCTGTGAGCTTTAAGATCCCCAAAATAATGTGTTACCTTTTAGACCCCCAAACAGCAGGCTTGAAGACAAGGTAATAAGCAAGAGACAGGATTCAAACCTCCTTTTCAAAGACTCACATCAACATCTAAATATTTTGCTTGGGTTTGTGACTTTTTGCCATTAATACTACTCTCTCCTGTTCTTATTTTTATTTCTTAATTTCAAAAGGCTTGGTAAGAAAAATTGATTCCAATCAATCAATCATAAGATATTTAAAACCTTGATTTTGAAATAAAAAAAAAAATAGTCTTACATTACTTAGCCCTGAGTTTTAAATGGCAATTATGAATCTCAAAACACTCCATTTCTCTTTAAACAATCTTCACCTGAGGCAAGGAGAACCTCATGTCTAGTTTGCACAGGGGAAAGAGCTTACAAACAGTTTTTTGTTTGTTTGTTTTTCACGTCCACCACACAAGAGCAGGACAACTGCAGTAATAACAGAAAGTGAGGACTGACATTGGGTTGTCTTAATGTTTCCAGGTAAAGACATTACACAGACTCAACATCTATTACCATTATCATTTCTCATAGGAGAATATATTTTATCATAAAACATAAAAATATCATAATCTAAAAATAAAGGATCATTCCTTCTTTATGGATAATATGGAGCATTAAAAAAGGCTGTATTTTCCTATTTATATAATTTATTCATATGGGGGAGGATGAAACTATCATGGGATGTCACAGGTCTATGAAGGAATCACTGTCTGTACTCAGAAGTCAGGTAAAATTTAAATGATGCAATATTACTGAATAGAGCTTTTTGAATAAAACTTCCTGGAATCTACACTTTCGAGAATGGAACAGGTTTAAAAAAAAAGAACTTAAGCTTAGAACTAAAATATATACCTATTCAAAAGCAGATACTAAATTCAGAAACCTAAATTTCTGAACTTCGATGTACTTATTTGAGAACTGGGAAGAACAGTGACTAGACATTAATGTTAATCATTTAAAATGAGATAGAATATTAAAAAACATCCAGCACATGGTAGAACTTCAGTAAATATTAATTTATATCCATTTTATTCTAAATTAAAAAACTAAGGAGGAAACATTTATGCCATTCTATATAACAGCTGGATACTTCTACCATGCTCTATACAAACCCCTTTCTCAAAAAATTCAACTTTAGATTACTGGATCCAATGCCCCCCCCCTTTTTTTTTTTGGCGGGCAAGAGATGGCTGCTGATGTTACACTGAATAAAATGGCTACAGTGGCTACAGGGATGTGTGGGTTAGCTTAGGCTAAGCTCTGCTGTGATAAAAGTGACATTAAATCTCAGAGGCTCACAGCAAAAAATCACTGATTTTTGCTCACACTACACGCGCATCATAAGCCAGGCCTGGTGTTTGTGCCCATTTAGATTTCTCTAAGCCAAATCCAGCTCTGGGACAGGTCCTGACCCATAGAGCTCTAATACCAGGTGTAATATAAAATTATATCAGGGCTGGAAGGAATGGACACCCACTGTTGCTAAACATGCCAAATTTTCAAGACAAGGAATCTGGGATTTTATGTAAAATCTTTATTTTCTGATATCATCAATGAATTCAAGTATTTTAAAAGCACAATGTCAGACTAACAAAACATAATTTGGGCAAAATCTGGCTCACTGACCACAGTTTCTGAATAATGGTGGCGGTGTGGCTAGAGATCCCTCCATTTTCCTAAATTGGCAGCTTCTGGGAGGGAGTAATTAAGCAAATTGTCAGATTGCTACATGGTAAATGAGTAGGCCATTTCCTTTTTCCATTTTCTGGGAATGCCAGCTTCCAGGGACCCCATTTTTTTGTAACTGACAGGTTTAGAATATTTACATGGAAAATGAAGGATTTATTCTGTCACATAAAACATTTACAGTGATAGAATTAGATAATCCATAATAAAAGTGAACAATTGTCAAATGGTATTTTAAGACCTTTCTAAATTTGAATTTGTAAATTTGAATTTGTAAATCTTTAAAATTTTGAAATTAAGAAAGATGGCTGGCATCATTGTTGATGCAATATTAAAATCCTGGCAGAAAGTTGTGTTACTTGGATGTAAAACTCAGGTTAGCACAAATTAAACAGAGTCTCATAACCGTGTTTGAAATTATATCACAGTAAATTAAAATAAGCTAATTGAATTTCATTTTTTCCTTTTGTATTTAAAAACACTTTTGACTCTCTTAGTCACAAGAGGATGAAGACCTCCCCTTCTCCCATCTGTCTGTGTAATACCTGAACCCTTCATATGGTCTAGACTTAGACCACCAAGACCACATTTGAGGTGTATGAGCATTTAGGCAAAGGGAAAAGCCCATGTTTTATCTATCTTTGTATTTTGTCACCTAGCAGAGTGTATGACACAAATATAGGTGCTCGATATCTTATTTAATGAATTAATATTCATGATAATATACATTGTCTATCAAAACAACTGACTCTCCCCATTTAATACTTTAATTATTTAGCAACATGATACTTGAGATCAAGAATACAAGTTTATTTTGCTTTACACTATTTTACTTTATTACATTTGAGTTGATTGTCCTGAATGAATTATTGGATTACCTAGGGAGAAGGATTTTAGCCACAATTCAGGATGTCTGCCTATCTGTGTATCTATCTGCCTATCTATCTATCTGTCTGTCTGTCTGTCTGTCTGTCTGTCTGTCTGTCTGTCTGTCTATCTACCTACCTACCTATCTTTCTGTCTGTCTGTCTGTCTGTCTGTCTACCTATCTCTCTGTATCTCTATTTATAATAGGCATGATAAAAATACCAAATCCCTGTACAGAGTTCTTTCCCATATTTCATCACCTTTTCAAGCCTTATAGGAATCCTTTGAGGTGGATTTTAACAATTATAATTTTACTCTTACAAAGCTGGATATTAAGGTTCAAAGAAGCAAATCACTGAGATGAATATATCTTATAATTATTGTATTAGAAATACAAGTCATCAGATCCCCAATTCTATTTTCCTTCCAAACTACTTTGCATTCGGTTTAATTCTAGTAACAGGATCCCTAATATATGCTTTTAAACATATCAACTCTTCATATCAACTCTTCAACTAGTAGCTGAATAAATGTGAAGCATTACTTACGCCTATGAGCATATTGACTCTAAAGGAGTGTGTCTTTGAAGAAAGGTATAAGAGAATAGAATACCTGCATATAACAAGTACCAGTTTAACTTACTTTGGTTTCCTTTTTCCTACATAGAACCTATTGGCTTCAAAGGCCCTGGCTCATTTTTGGCATTCCCTGTCACAGCTTGCATCAGAGGCTGTCACATCCTCAGGCAAATATCACTTTAACTCTGCAGATCAGCTCAGGAGAACTGCTTGCTGTAGAAACAGGAAAATAAAATCTCCACCCTCCTGACACACAGTCTCTCTCATGACCTTGTAACCTGCCCCCTCCCAGGCATCTTGCCTGCATCCCACCATGGTGCAGTGATGTTCCTCTGGCTGCAGAGAGCAGCGTGCCTGGTCTCCCTGCTCAGCATCTGTCCACTGTCTGTAGCTGCTAAGCATGAGCTTACTCTGCCATTTAGCAGGAAACTCAAGTGTCTTAATTTTGTCACCTTCATCTGCCAGCTGTCAGCAGTTCAAATTTCGAAGCCAATAGACTTCTTTTTATATTTATACTTTTGTAATTATGAAATATTTCAAATATAGACAAAGTAAAAATAATGTAGCTGACATCCCTATACCCACCACCAGCTTTACCATATTTAAAGTTTGCTACAATTATTTCGGTTATCAAAAATAACTCTTCCAAATTTTACTTCCCACAGATAAGCTACTATCCTGAGTTTGGTATAGATCATTTCCATAAATATTTGTGTATCTTTATTCATAGCAGGTATCTATAAAAATAGTAAGGTGCTGCTTTGAATGTTTTATAAAATATAATAAAATGTTTATCTGTTCTGCACTGTGAATATTTTGTTCAATGTCATGATTATTTTTCCGTATTGATACATGTAGCACAAGTTCATTTATGTTAATTAATGTATAGGATTCAACAGAGTGAATATACAAAAATGTCTTAATCAATATTCTCTTTATTTAAGTCTTCCTTTTCCCTTTTCCTTTCCTTTCCTTTCCTTTCCTTTCCTTTCCTTTCCTTTCCTTTCCTTTCCTTTCCTTTCCTTTCCTTTCCTTTCCTTTCCTTTCCTTTCCTTTCCTTTCCTTTCCCTCTTTCCCTTCACTTTCCTTTTCCATTTCCTTTTCCTTTCTCTTAGATCATGATTTCAAACCAATTTACAGGAGCAGTTGTTTGTATACATATGCAAGAATTGTATAATACATATACATTAGAAGTAGAGTTGATATATTAAAATATATACACACATTCAGCTTTCCTAAATATTGTCAAATTACTCTCTAAATGAGCGCAACAGATTTACCTTTCTTCCAAGTGTATGAAACAACACATTGCTTCACAGCTTCAACAAGACTTTTTAGTTTGTTCAGTGTGATGATGCATCGTTGTATCTCATTAGTCAACGTGAACATCTTTCTGTGCTTATTTGCCATTTATGTTTCCTCTTTTGTGAAACGTTTATTCATATCTTTGCCCAGTTTGTGGAAAATAATCTCTTTTATTTATTTTAGGGGCTTTTTGTATATGTGCAGGACATAAAGTCTTTAAGAGTTAATATGCATTACCAACAGTCTTCTCAGGCTTTGACTGTTTTCCTACGTTATTTATGGTGGATTATTTTTTCATTTTTTTGAGAGAGAAGTTTCTAATTCTAATGCTGTCAGTTTTTACCAATTACTTATTCTGTATTTTGCATCTCATTTTAGAAATCCTTTTTGCTTTGAGATAATGAAGATTTTTCTCATTCTTTATTGTGCATTTTATGTTTCACATTTGGTCAGTAGTTCACTATAATTCAATTTCGTGCATATTATAAGGACAGATCCAACTTCCTTCCTTCCTTCCTTGTTTTGATAACCACTTGTTCCAACACATTTAATTTTGTTTAGAAATTTAGTATCTGTTTTCATAAATGGTATTGGAACGTATTTTCCTTTCTCCTGGCATTATGTATTGACCCTTTTTATCCTATTATCTTTTGCCTTAAAACAAATTTTGTCTGATGGTATTATCGCTACTACCACTAGTTCATTTTTCTTTATATATATGGCTGATATATATTTTCCCATTCATGTACTTTTGATTTTTATATATTGTTAAGTATTTTTATATGGCTTTTAAAAAATAGTATATAGAACAACTATAGAATTACGTGGGTATAAGGTAAGCTTTGTTGTGGTGTTTTTTAAGTAACCTTATTTCATATATATGTATTATGATTCCTCGTGTATTTGGATTAATTTCAACTATCTTATTTTGAGATTTTTTTTCTTGTTTCTTTTTATCCATTTTCCTGCTTTCTAAATGGATGGTTCATTTTCTTTCATTTCATTTGGGAAATATAATTTTATAGCAAAGTATCTAGGTGTGTATTTTTAAATATTGATTAGAACTTCCTATACTATTATGAACCTGATAATTCATGTTTTTCACAAAATCTGGAAAACTCTCATCTATAACCATTTTCAGTATTGACTCATTACCCATTTTGTTGACTATAAAATCAATTTCCCAAAATCAATTTTACTTCTTAATACTAGGAATAAACAGTTAATTGAAATAATAACATCAAAAGCATGAAATATTTTGGAATGAATTTAGCTAAATATGTGTAAGAACTGTTCACTGAAAACTACAAAAGATTGAACAATTAAATATTGTTAGGATACCTATGCTTCCTAAATTAAGCTGTGGAGTCTGTGTAATCCCAATTGGCAACTTCAAAAATTTGAAAAGCTAATTCTAAGATCTATTTAGAAATGCAGAGGATGTAACCTAGCCAAAATAACTCTGAAAAACAAAATCAGAAGACTTGGAAACTTATTATAAAGCTACATTCATCAAGATAGGTAATATTGTGCCGGCCTAGTGGCTCAGGCAGTTAGAACTCCATGCTCCTAACTCCGAAGGCTGCCGGTTCGATTCCCACATGGGCCAGTGGGCTCTCAACCACAAGGTTGCCAGTTCAATTCCTCAAGTCCCACAAGGGATGGCGGGCTCTGCCCCCTGCAACTAAGATTGAACACGGCACCTTGAGTTGAGCTGCCTCTGAGCTCCCGGATGGCTCAGTTGTTTGGAGCGCATCCTCTCAACCACAAGGTTGCCGGTTCGACTCCTGCAAGGGATGGTGGCCTGTGTCCCCTGCAACTAGCAACGGCAACTGGACCTGGAGCTGAGTTGCGCCCTCCACAACTAAGACTGAAAGGACAACAACTTGAAACTGAACGGTACCCTCCATAACTAAGATTGAAAGGACAACAACTTGACTTGGAAAAAAGGCCTGGAAGTACACACTGTTCCCCAATAAAGTCCTGTTCCCCTTCCCCAATAAGATCTTAAAAAAAAAAAAAAAAAAAAGATAGGTAATATCGATATAGGGAATATATGATAGTCATATAGAGCAATGGAACAGTATACAGTTGAGAAATAGACCTACATATAGCAATTGATTTTTAACAAACATGCCAAGGTAATTTAAGGAAGGGAGTGAGGAGAGTGCTATATGAAAACAAAACAAAACAAAACAAAACAAATTAAAATCCTGAAACTTACTTCACGCTATGTAAAAAATTAACTTGAAATGGATCATTGACCTAAATTTAAAGGAAATCATGTTATAGAATAGCATGGAAAACAGTATTATGAGGATGCAATCAACAAAACCCAAATTGTGGAAAACTCTACAGAACAAAAGAGCCAATTTTGTTTTTGTTTTTTTTATTTTTTTAACAGGACTTTATTGGGGAGCAGTGTGTACTTCCAGGACTTTTTCAAGTCAAGTTGTTGTCCTTTCAATCTTAGTTGTGGGGGATGCTGTTCAGCTTCAAGTTGTTGTCCTTTCAGTCTTAGTTGTGGAGGGGGCAGCTCAGTTCCAGGTCCAGTTGCCGTCCCATCATCCCTTGCGGGAGTTGAACTGGCAACCTTGTGGTTGAGAGGACGCACTCCAACCAACTGAACCATCCGGGAGCTCAGAGGCAGCTCAGCTCAAGGTGCCCTGTTGAATCTTATTTGCAGGGGGCAGAGCCCACCATCCCTTGCAGGACTGGAGGAGTTGAACCGGCAACCTTGTGGTTAAGAGCCCACTGGCCCACGTGGGAATCCAACCAGAAGCCTTTGGAGTTAGGAGCACAGAGCTCCAACTGCCTGAGCCACCGGGCCAGCCCCTGTTTTGTTTTTTAATTATAAAAAAGATAAAAATAGAGAGAGGCTAAGTGTATAGATTCAGAATTTATAGGTTAAAACCTGTTAGAAAGCGAAGATATATACGTATTAAATGCAATAGGTGAACTCCATTTTATCTCAGTTCAAACACACTTAAAAATCAGGAAAATTTGTTGATAATTATTTAAATTGATTATTGAGTGCATTAGATGTTTCCACTCTAGTCTCTCTAATTGTGAATGTATTTGAAATTTTCCATAATAATAAATAAAAGTTTTTAAATGTCCATTTTGGAAAAAAATCACTTGTGCTCTATATACAAAGGGGAAAAGAAACCAGACAAGACCTGAAAGTAATTGCAGAAAAAAATGAAAGGAAGGAAGGAAGGAAGGAAGGAAGGAAGGAAGGAAGGAAGGAAGGAAGGAAGGAAGAAAGAAAGAAAGAAAAAATAAAGAAAATCTAGCCTTTTTCCTTTTGGTGATCTTGTGCCTGAGTAGCCTAAGTGCTTTTGTTATTCTAGTATAGTGACATGAGATGCAGTAGGACAAGTTAATTAAACATCAGGTGATATCAGTAACCTTTTGTAAAAATTTAGAGTATCAGAAAGTTGTATAAACATATTCTGAATGTATCTTTCAGAGTGCTTGTAATTACCCTATGATTAAGGATTTTTTTTTGTTTATAATTATGTTTTTTAAAGAGAAATGCTGCCCTAAAGGATATTCATCATAAAAATGTAAGCAAAGATGGTAATAAATGTTTCTTCTCTAAATTTAAACACAATTTGGAAAAATGTTAAGGAAGACTTTCATGTCGATGTGATTTCACTGATACCATATATTAAACTATTGCAGCAGGGAGCAATAATCAGTATGAATGCAAAGTATAGAAGTGGATATTACCAATAACAAATTTGTATTTGCATTACCAAAGTTGTAACTAAATCTTATTTTATCAAAAAACATTTGAAATAATCTTCTTCTAATCTAAATACAGTAGAACTGGAAAAATTAAAGTCATGGCCAAAATTAGGTTTATGAGCTTTGTTTTGCAAATTACAGAAATGTTCATCAGCAAGCTGTTGGCTGATGTGACCTTAGTTTTTCAGAAGACATTCCAAAAATACAACACAGTTTCAGTGAGTCATGAAATTTTAAAAAAAAAGTATTTTCCAGGCATGTTGCATGAGATTTAGGAGAAGTAACCCTTTACTGTGATGCAGTCAATATTTTACCTGTTTGACCATATTTTTCTAAGGCAATCTAGTGCGTGCACACGCACACACATGCATGTACAGTAGATTTAAACACTATGTTAACAGGTCTAGCAAATCAAATATTTTTCTTAGCTAGAAGGATATTAGACAGGCAGAATGTATTATGCTTCCTTGTTACTATTCCAACATTGTTGATTTACATTATGTCATTTTCCAAGTCCATAATTTGAACTAGTTATTGGAACACTTTTCATTCCATTTTTTTCAACCAAACTTTTACCAGATACTTCTTTGTAGTAAAACTTGATGAGAATCTGTATTTGAAATCGTGTGGATTGTTTCTTAGTTATGATTGTAGTCTTTATGATTCTTGCCTCAGAACTAAGGTATAAATGTACTCTTACATGTTATGTACTTTTTATTAGTTTCAGGTGTACAAAACAATGTAAATGGTTAGATATTTACACCCCTCACAAAGATATAACTCCCTTCTCCCAATCTACTACCCCTCTGACATCATATATAGCTCTTAAAATTCCATTGACCCTATTCCCTATGCTGTACCCCACATCCTGTGAATATATGTATATTCAATTATAGTTGACATTCAGTATTACTCAGCTTAAGCTTCACGTGTGCACTGCAGTGGTTAGGCATCTACACCATCCATGAAGTCACCTTAATAAGACAAGTGCCCATCTGACACCCAACAAAATCATTATACTTTTAAAAAGAAGTCATTCTCCAGCCATGGGTCACAAGATATTCTCCTATATTACGTTTTCATAATTGCACTTTTACCTCTTTCATTGGGTTTTTAGATCTATATAAAGTCCCTCCTGCATTTGTAGTAAGCAGAAACTTTCTTTTTCTCCCTACGGTGAGCTAGATTTAACAGGACCATCTGCTAAAGAGTGTTTTCTCCCCACTGATTTGTGAAGATTCCATTGTAAATTAAGTTCCCATTTATACACGAGTCTATCTCTCTGTAATCTGTTTTTTAATTGATCTATTTATTTATGTGTTATCACACAATTTTTATTACTATGGTAGTGGAGTATTATTTACAATCTTGTGGAACAAGTTCCCCCATTGTCATTTTTCAGAGATAGCACAGCTACTATTGGACTTTTATTCTTCCCTGTAAATTAATAATATAATTGCCACATCCATTTAGAAAATCCACCTAGATTTCAGATTGAGATTTGGGATTTCATTGCATGTAGATTAATTTGTTTAGAATTTGTATTTTTTTTATTATTACAAGTATCCCAATCAAAAGCATGGTTTGTTTTTCCATTTTTGAAAATTTATTTTATGTCCTTCAATAGAGTTTTAACATTCTCTATAAATAGGTTTTGGGTATTCTTTGTTAAACTAGTTTCTATATATGTTAAATAATATTAGATAAGGTCTACAACACAGTGAATAGACATTTATATAACTTACAAAGTGATCATCCTGATAAATCCAGTACCCATTTGACACCATACATACTCATTACAATACTACTGACTCTATTGCCCATGCAACACTCTACATTCCCAGAAAATTTTGTAACTACTAATGTATCTCATAATCCCCTCCTCTCTTCACCCATCTTCTCAACTCCCCTGCCCCACCCCAATCTGGCAACCATTAAAAAGCTCTCTGTATCTATGAGCTTTGTTTCTGTTTCAATTGTTCATTATTTTGTTCTTTACATTCCACATAGAAGTGAAAATATATGACATCTGTCTTTTCCTGTCTGACTTACTCCACTTAGCACAATACCTCTGGGTCCATAAGGTTGTTGCACGTTGCAAGATTTCATTCTTTTTTATGGCTGAGTAATATTCCATTTTATATATGTACCTCCTCTTCTTTATCCATTCATCCATTGATGGACACCCAGGTGTTGCCTCTATACCTTAGCTATTGTAAATAATACTGCAAGGAGCATATGGATGCACATGTCCCTTCAAAGTAGCGTTTTGGGTTTCTTAGGATAAATAACGATAAGTGGGATTACTGGTCCTTCTTTATCTCTTGTTATAGCTTTTGTTTTAAAGTCTTTTTTCTATGGTGTAAGTATTACTACCCCAACTTTCTTATTTTGTTTTGTTTCCATTTTCATGAAATATCTTTTTTCCATCCCTATACTTTCAGTCTGTGTGTACCTTTTGACACATATGTGTAAGGGTGTTGTTTTCTTATCCATTCAGCTACCCTATCTTTTGATTGGAGCATTTAATCCATTTATATTGAAAGTAATATTTGATAGATATATAGTTATTGCCATTTTATTATTCATATTTTTATATTTATTTTTATTTTATTATTTTATTTATTTGTTTGTTTGTTTGTTTGTTTACTTCATCTTGAAGAAGTCTCTCTAAGATACCTTGTAATACTGGTTTGGTGATGATGAACTCCTTTAGCTTTTTCTTGTCTGGGAAGCTCTTTATTCGTCCTTCGATTTTAAATAATAGCTTTGCTGGATAGAGTAATCTTGATTGTAGATACTTGCTTTTCATCACTTTGAAAATTTCTTGCCAATACCTTCATAACATAAGTGATGGCTTTCGTTCATTTCCTGTTTTTTTAGAACTAGTAAAAATAAGATTAGCACTGAGTTTTATTAACTCCCTTGTATAATCCTAGATTATAAGAAAGGAAGTCTTTACCATTTCCATTTTTATTAATGAATTATCTGTTTAACTTCTGTATATTTTCCTGAGTGACAGTGTGCATTTTAAATATTTTAAAATATAGAACTATTTATTATAACTTTTGAAGTTTATATTAGAATCCATATGTTCATAGTACTTTGAAATATTCATCTAGTTGTATAATGCTTTTTTTGTAATTCTTTATGAATGTTCTCTGTTTGTATCTACTCTTTCTCTCTTTAGCATACTTGCCAAAGGTTTGTCTTATTAATGTTTTAAGAAAGTCATTTGTTTTGTTTTACTGCTTTCTGTTTCAGTGACTTTCTCCCTTAATAATGGTCTTCCTTCTTGTTTCTTTGGGTTTGCTCTATTCCTTTCATTACAATTCCTTGATTTGAATATTTCTTTAATTTTAATTTCAACCTATAGTTTTTTTGTTTGTTTGTTCATTTGTTTTCTTTCCTGATAAAGACACTTAATGCTGTATTTAAGTAATGTGCTCACACTCCTCCCACCTCTGGTTTTAAATGCAGTATTCTGTATTTATCTCATAATTTAAACTTTTCAATTATATCATTCAAATTACTTATATTTCTGTTCTTTTGTGTTTGTTATCAAAGGAATTTAAAAATTTTAAACTGTACTTTGTGATTTGTCTATTTTTCTTGCAGTATATTTACTTATTGCATCATATATTTTAATTTTGCGTTTAGTTTTATATACATTTGTGATAGGTATAGTCTACTCTAGTGTGTCCTTTTTTGTTCATTTCTTTTTGTCCCATATGTCATTTTGCTTTAAATTCTGATTTAAATTTGTCAGATATTAAGATTGCTATTCTAACTTTATTTTGGTTAATTTTTGCATGCTTTTTCTTTTTCTATTCTTTGTTTCAACATTTCTATATTTTAATGTTTTAAATGTGTCTCTTTTAATCAACATATTATTAAATATTTCCTATCCAATCTGAAAATCTCTTTTAGTTGGTTAATTAAAATCTATTTACATTTATTTTTTTCTTATTTCTGCCATTTTATCACATATTTTATTTACTTTACTTCCTTTGTTTACCATAGCACTCTTCTTTTCTGTTTAATTGGGGTTTTCCTTAAGACCCATACTGATATTCATTCTTGTAAATTTTCAATTTATCACTATCCATATCCTCCTCTAAAAAAACACATATTTTAGCATTCTTTATCATCACTCTTGTCCCTCCCCTTCCTAGCCCCCATTTAGGCAATGTTTGTATTTCCTAGAATTAAAGTATTTATTTAATTTTATTGATACACTTTTGATATATTATTTCTTTGCTGCTTTATATTTCAGAAAATAATAAGCTGTATTTACTTCCTCTACTTTTAGTGTCCTTCTATATTTACTGCCTTTCTGATTTGGATAATTATTTCAATAGTGTTTTAAAATTTAATTTTTATGTAGCAAACTTTCTGAGACTTTTAACATGAGAATATTTTTATTATGCCATCTCATTTAAATGGTAATTTGGCTGGATACAAAATCCAGGTTGACTTATTTTTTACTTTGAAGTCCTAAAATTTTTACTCCTTTTTTTTTTTTTGTATACAATGTTGCTATTTTAAAAAAATCAGACTTGTCTGATTTCTGGCTTTGTAATTAATATGTTCTTGTTTTGTAAACACTTGTAGAAATTTTATTTTCTCACTTTCAGATGTGAAGGTGTTATTACTTCAATTGGATGCACATTCTATGAATCTTTTGAATCAGAGGCAGCTATTCTGTTTTGAATTCTTGGAAATTCATTGTTATTTTTAAATCTCCTTTTGGGTTTTGTATTATCTGAATACTGGCATTCCCCTTCCTGTTCTCATTTCTCTTAAATTTTCATTAAACCTACTATTTCTTTTTATCTACTTCTGTATTCTGTTATAGTAGCATCTGAATTTGATCTTCCAGCTCACTAATTTATTGTTTAGCTTTATCTGTCCTACACTTTTCTGGTCCACTTTATTATGCATTTCAACCACCATATTTTTTATTCTTGAACTTATTCTTGGATGTTTCTTATGACTTCTTGTTTCTGTCTCATTATTGCATCTTCCTTAAACAATTTGAGTATATATATTATGCTTATTTTGAAGTCTTAGTTTCTCTTTCCCAATAATTCTGCTTCATTTATTAATTAAAAAAAAAAAAAAGAAACACTTATATGAATTTTTTTGCCTGCGTGTTCATGTTCCTTTGATAGTATCAGTTAATATACCAGTAATATGTATTGGTGGAAGGTTGAATGATGCTGGACTCCAGAGTCATCATAAAGAAAAATGTGATAGGTAGGAATATATTAGTAAATCATGTCCAGTCATTCAATATTGTAGTAAATTTTTTATCATATATCATGACTTCATTTTTACTTTGAATTTTCTAGTTTATCTCAATTGTATTTTGCTGTGGGAACAATGGAGACCTAACTAATTTTTCTCTCAAAGGCAAAATGTATTTTATTACTAAATTGAAGTGTAATACCTCTCAAATACTAAATGTAGAAAAATTGGTTGTGTATGTTTTTTAGACATTCATTCTATTTCCTTCAACTGTTTTTTCTTAAGCCAGGATGACATTATTTTAATAATTTTATATTAAAATTAAATATATGTAATATATAAAAATATAAACATTAGGGAATTTTATTATCCATTACTGCTCCTTAATAAAATTGTCTTGTCTGCTCTTATTTATTATATTTCCATATACAGTTTATATTATTTTCTTAAGGTGAAAATAATATTGGGATTTTATTGCAATTTATATATGAATTTTTTTTTCTCAACTAAATTCTCTAAAGCTTCAGGCAAGTTGTTGCATATATCAATAAACTGCTCTTTCTTTTTTATTGCTGAGCAGTATATCATCTTATAGATGAACCTCAATCTGTTTAATCATGCATCTGTTGATGGAAAAGTGAGTTTCCAGTTTTTAGGTATAATGAATAAAACTTCTATAAAATTCCTGAATGTACAGGCTTTTGTGTGAACATACATTTTTTCATGTCTCTTGGGAAAAAAAAAATGCCTAGGAATGCAATTACCAGGTCATGTGATAGTCTTGTGTTCAATATTTTACAGAAACTAGCAAACTGTGTTCCAGAATAGCTATACCATTTTACATTCACACCAGTAAGGCATGCATGATCCAGTTTCTCAGCATTCTTGCCAACACTTCGTAGTGTTAGTTTTTTGTGTTTTTTTTTAATTAGCCTTTTTGATGTGGGTAAAGTGACAACTCATAAGGTTGTACAATCTCAGTTGTAAAACTGGATAATAGTGAAATAGAAGAATACCATAAGTCATTCCACTCATGAATATGTAAAAATCCTAAATAAAATATTAGGTAACTGAATCCAATAGTGTATAAAATATGATTTATACAATGCAATACTTATTTATCAGTATATAAAGAAACAAAACCTTTTGGCATTATAAAAATAAAAGTGAAATTCATTATATTAATTAAAAACAATACATACCAAAATTCTAACACTATTTAATACACAGGATGTCCCAGACAATGTTACAGGAAAAGAAAAAGAAATGGAAGTATCAAGATTGAAAGGTGATTAAAAGTAGGATTTGTAAGTGGCGTGATTATGTTAAAAAATAGAATTAACAATTAGTGTTTGTAATTTCCAGTCAAATGTGGAGTAGATAAACACTGTGCTCGCCTCTTCTCCCAAAAAAGTCAATCCCAAAAAGTTACATATCACATGATTCCATTTATATAACATTCTTGAAATTACAAAATTATAGAAATGGAGAACAGATTAGTCTCTGCTAGGGATTAATGACAGGGTGTGGGTAGGAGTAAGTCAATATGGCTAAAAAGAACAACATGAAAGATTTAGGAAATCGGCTATTTTTACATTATAATTCTTATCTGGGAATATTCATACCTTTCTGCCTGCGAATATGTTTGTGTGTGTGTGTGTGTTACTTTACCAAAACTCACATTTACAGGAAATTCTTTATTCCTCACCTTTCTTCACTCACTTCAACATCATTAGCTGTTAGGGAAATGCAAATTAAAGATTCTCTGGTGATGGAAATGTTCTGTGCCTTCACATATCACTGTCAGTGTACAGTTGCGCAAGTCGTTACCTTTGAGATAAATCAGGTAAAGGCTGCACACGATCCCTAGGTATTATTTCTTACAACTGCATTTGACATGACAATTATGTCAAAATAACAAATTTAATTAAAAATAAAATCAATACATGAATAGAGACTTTTAAAATGTATTCTTAGGATCAATTTTGATTGAAATTGTGTTAATTTATAAATAAATTTGGAGTGAGCTGACATTTTTACAACATAAATTTTTTCATTTAGGTCTTTCTCCCTCACCCCCTCTTTACAAATTATTTCAACAAATCTTGTTTTGTGTTTTGTGTTTTTTTTCATGTTACGTTTCACTTTTTTTCCCCATTTTTCTTTTATTAGTTTCAGGTGTACAAAGCAACATAATATTTAGACATTTACACCCCACAAGAAGTAATAACCCCCCTCCCCAAGCTACTACCCCTCTGATATCTTATATTCTTAAAACAAATTTAAAGCAATTCCGTTATTCCTCAACTTTTTTCCTTTACTTTTGTGCTTCATATCCTAAAAGTTTCAAAGTAGAATATTGGCATAGATAAAATCAATCTACAAGAACTAGATTTCAACATCTGCAGTCATTTTTTCTGTATTATGTCATCTAGAGTCAAAAATGAATCTTCTCTTTACAGTTCTGATTGGCCATGGCCTTACTGAAAAAAGGTTTTGGTAGTCCACAGCTGCTGGTCAGTAAACAAAGTAAATCTCATCCAAAAGTCAATGGCTTATTTGAAGTCCAATAAAGTGATTGGTATGTATTCTATTAAAAAATACATTATTTTTCTCAAAAATAAAAAATGACACTGGATTGGGTTTCAGCTTAAAAAAATATTTGTGTGTGTGTTCTGTGACTTTTTAACAGATAACATCTTTTCTGAGTCCAGTTTCCTTGTCTGTAAAATGGAAGTTAATTTCTTTGTATTCTTTCATCTCTAGGTTCCCTAACTTGCTGGATGATTTACATTTCTATAGCCTTGTAATAAAACTCTAAGCAACTAATGTAGTGCTATAATTACATGTTACATTAAAGTATTTTTTAAAAATTTTATTAAATGTATTGGGGTGGCATTAGTTAATAAGATGTTACAAGTTTCAAGTGTACAATTCTATATAATACATCATCTGTATATTGCATTGTGTATTCACCACCCAAAGTCAAGCCTCCTTCCATATTTGACCTAAAGTATCTTAAATTATTAAGGCTTCTCAACAAGTGAAGAAATCATTGACTATTAAGCCTTTTCAAAAACTGTTTGACGTTCTAATATCCAGGTCATTTTATGTAACCTCATATAGAAGAAGGAGCATAGTTTTGGAAGTGACCAGCATAATTCTAACTGTTGCTCCACCATTTACTGGTGGAATACTACTAAAGGTCACTGAACTTTTGTAAACCTCAGTGTCCTCATCTGAAAATGAGGATTTGAGGGTTACAGATACATCTTCATGTGTGACAAAAGGCAGAGCTTCATAAATTATTACTATTTTAATAATGATGATTTTATTCTTTAGGGTAAACTAGTTATTGTCCCAAAAGAAAGACAAGTCTTATGTAGTTTCTCTGGAATCCTCAAATGCAGTGTGTGCCCTACTTGCTTTCCAACACACCCATATGACGTCCCATGGAGTTTTTAAATTATTTCTAACTTCAAATTCAAAATTCGTCCCCATTAGTACTTGCTATATATTATGTTCACATAAAAGTAATCTAAGTTGTTTTAAGATAATTTTCTATACACAAGGCCACTTAAAAAGCTATTATCAATTCTTTCATGAGAGGCAGTATTCAGGCTTAAAAATAAATAAGCACACATTGTTCAATGCTATTTATAGACTTTGACTCTTTATACAATGCATTGTGCAAAAAGGATTTACCTAAAACAACATTTGAGAGAACATTTTATAATGTGTCACTTTTGGACATAAAAGATACAATAAAATCAATTATAAAATTTAAATTTCTGCAGTCTGAACAGAATTTATTTGAATAAGATCTTATTTCACAATATTTAAGATTAAGACTGATTTCTGAGTGTTTTAACACACTGCTTTCACTCTAGGGGAATAATTGAGTTAGATTATTTCTTATACTAGAGTATATAGGCAAGTCTATACATTTTGCTTTGAAAAATATTTGTAAATTTATTAAATGCAAATATAGATCTTCATTTAAAGAATAATCTTAGATCTCTTAAATTGCCTCATTGTACATTCTTCTAAATAGTCAGCCTGCCTGTCTTTTACATCTTGTTAGTTTCTGTGTTGCCTTTGAATTCAGATTTCAGTTAAAGTATGTGATTTCTGATTCTACTTGTGTAATTACTAACCATGTAACTCTGGGAAATTCAGAAATTTACGTTTTGAAAGAATTCTTCTCAGAATTTCTTCCAAATTTCAGAATTTTAAAATTTTTCACAAATCCTACTCAGAACCTGGCTAAATGTTATCCTTTGTAAAACAAATAAAAATACTTACCTACTACCTCAGTTATGTATTGCTACAGTGATATTACTGAATAAACAGCCACAGAATTTAAGTTGTATGTAATTATAAACATTTAGCTCACAAATAAGCAAGGGTCAGTTAATCTTGAATGAGTTTACTTGTGTCTGAGATCAGCTATGCACTTCTGCTGATTTTAGCTGGGCTTCCTCACATATCTGTGGTTGCCTGGCTGTTGACTGACCTGGGATGGCCTTGGGTGGTCTCAGCTTTGCTCTCTGTGTGTGTTTTAAGACTATATATTTTTAGAGCAGTTTTAGGTTCACAGCAATATTAAGATGAAGGTGCAGAGATTTCGATATGCTCCCTTCCATATACCCCCTTTCCCTTTGCCTAGCCTCCTCCATTATCGATATTACTTACCAGAACAGCACATGTTTACCATTGGCACGTCATAATCACCCAAAGACCATAGTTTACCTAAGGGTTCAGTCTTGGTGTTGTACATTCTATACATTTGGACAAATGTGTAATGGCAAATTTCCATTATTATATCATACATAGTATTTTCACTGCTGTAAAAATCCTTTCTACTCTGCCTATTCATTCCCCCCAGCTCCACTCCTGGAAACCATTGATATTTTTACTGTCTCCATAGTTTTGTCTCTTTATAGAATGTCATATAGTTGGAATCACACAGTATGTAGCCTCTTAGATTGGCTTGTAAGTAATGTGCGTTTAAGGTTTCTCCATGTATTTTTGAGATTTCATAACTCATTTATTTTTATCCCTGAGTAATATTCCATTGTGTGGATACGTCACAGTTTATCCATTCACCTACTGAAGGGCATCTCAGTTGCTTCCAAGTTTGAGCAATTGTGAATAAAACTACTATTAATGTCTATGTGCAGGTTTCTGAATGGATATACATTTTCAGTTCATTTTGGCAAATGCCAAAAAGCATCATTGCTGGATCACATGGTAAGGCTATGTTTAGTTTTGTAAAAAACTGTCAACTGTCTTTCAAGGTGACTGCCATTTTTTATTCCCACCAACAATGAGTGAACGTTCTTGTTGCTCCACATTCTCAGCAGCATTCGGTGTCAATATTCCAGATTTTGGCCATTCTAATAGATGTGTAATAGTATCGTATTGTTGTTTTAATTTGCATTTCCCTGATGCGCATACGATGTGCAGTTTCTTTTTATATACTAATTTGGCATCTGTATATCTTTATTGGTGAGGTGTCTGTCAAAACCTTTGGTCTGTTTTTTAATTGGGTTATTTGTTTTCTTATGGTGGAGTTTTTAACAGTTCTTTCTATATTTTGGATAGCCATCCTTTATCAGATGTGTCTTTTGCAAATATTTCCTCACAGTCTGTGACGTGGCTTTTCATTCTCTTGACATTGTCATCCCCCAAGCAGATTTTGTTTTCATTTTCATGAAGTCTACCTTATCAATGATTTCTTTCATGGATAGTACTTGTATTTTAAAAAGTCATCTCCATACTAAAGGTCATCTATGTTTTCTTCTCTGTGATCTTCTAGAAGTGTTATAGTTTTGCATTTTACATTTAGGCATGTGACTCATTTTGTATTAATTTTTTGTGAAGGGTGTAAAGTCTATGTCTACATTCATTGCATGTGGATATCTCGTTCCAGCACCATTTGTTGAAAAGACTACCTTGGTTCCATTGTATCATCTGTTATTTTGTCAAAAATTAATTGACTATATGTATGTGGGTCTATTTCTGAACTCTTTATTCTGTTCCATTGATCTATTTATCTACTCTTTCATCAATACCACATTGTCTTGAATTACTGTAGCTCTGTAGTAAGTCTTGAAGTCAAGTAGTGTCAGTCTTCCAAATTTGTTCTTCTTCAATATTGTGTTGGCTATTCTGGGTCTTTTTCTTTTCCATATAAATTTTAGAGTCAGTTTATCAATGTCTACAAAATATCTTGCTGGGATTTTGGTTGAGACTTTATTTAATCTATAGATAAAATATGAAAGAATTGATGTCTTAATGATATTGAGTCTTTCTTTCTATCCACAGACATGGACTATATCTCTATTTACTGCTTTGATTTCATTCATCACCTCTTTGTGATTTTTATCTTTCAGCAGGCTATCTGCAGTATGTTCTCATGGTCACACTGAGGGATAAGCACTAAGTGGAAACGTTCAACCATTTTTCAAGTTTCTGCTTGTGTCACAATTGCTAACATAACATTGGCCAAAGCAAATAGCATGAACTCAGAATAGGGGGCATTGAAGTGTACTCCAAACTCTTGCTGAAAGACACTGCAAATTTATGGATACAGGAAGAGCAGAAGAACTGGTGCCATACTCGTATGTGCCCAATCTACCACACCAACTTATTACATAGGATTGTTGTGAAGATGAAATAATGTCCTTGAAAGCCCTTAGTAAATTCTAACATACTTTGTACATTCTATTATTACAGACATTCTCATTGTTGTCATGGCATTTATAAGGAAGCTGTCTTGAATGGTATACCTTTAGAACAAAGGTCAGCAAACTTGGGCTCGTGGGCCACGTTTATCCTATGGACCCAAGCACTACGAATGGGTTTACATTTTTAAATGATAGAAAAAAAAATTTAAGAATAATATTTTGTATCATGTTACAATTATATAAAATTCAAATTTCAGTGTCGATAAAGATTTATTGGGACACAGCCAAGCTCACTAATTTACATATTGCATATAGCTGCTATTGTACTATGATAGCAGAGTTGAGTATTTGCAACAGAAACCATGTGGACCACATCAGCTAAAATATTTGCTATCTGTCTCTTTACAGAAAAAGTTGGCCGACTCCCTGTTGTAGAATCATTGTGTGGATCTTAGGTTTTTAAACAGACATTTCTGAAGACGTCTAACATGATTATGTGGGTCAGTCTTCTGAGGCCCTTCAGTGAATATTTGGAAGGGTGAGGAGGGTCAGGAGTGGTATTATATAACTTTTGACTAGTAGTTCTGATAATGTACCTGATTTCTCAGCTTAATTCCTACTTATTCTTTCCTTACTGTTCTGTTGCTTTATTTAGTCTTTCAACTTCACACTAGCTGGCTATCCCTCTGCAGTGTCCTTATAGCTCAGGTTTGAACAATTAAATGATGTGAATCTCAGTGACCAGTCATTTCCAGCACAGTTCATCTCAAGGAGAAGTACAGTTCTAGAAGCACCTGCCAATACTCCCATCTGTCAGAGGTAGCAACAACTATAACCTCCCGTCCCCCTCCCTTACCAGCTGGAGCCTGCAGGCTCTGACCTAACATTTTAAACTCCAACTAGACAGAAACCCTCAGAAATAAGTGGATTGTTAGTAAAAGGAATAGCTTTGTGCAGAACTCAGATATTCTGACTCTAAATATTAGAATAGTGCTGTATCATTGTACAGGCATGGGTCATTAAATACTTCACTCACATTTACATTTTCCACTCCATCTTTATTTAAGAAATTAAATATATAATGTTTTGTTAAATAATTTCCCATAAGAATTAAAACCCTACATTTAAGCATAACATTATGTGTATATATACTGTCTTTTCATTTTTAACTGTTTTTACTTATTTGTATATTTGATTTTATGAATAGTCACAAAACCAGTATGAGTAATTTTATATAATTCTGTTTACCTTCCTACTGGATTATAAAGTTTCTTTCTAACCCACCTCTATTTCTTATTTGGAATTAACGCATTCTCAGTGCTATCACAAAGTTCTAGGTGTTCAGTGCATTTCGCGATCAAAATACCACCAATTTTGCTCACAGCTACTAGCCACAAGGCATGTTCTCTACCTATTAGAGATTTTTCTGGCTCAGACAGCAGTTTTCTTAGCACTCTGTCTCAGAATTGGCCTTCCCAGTCACTCTCTCTTAAATGGTGACACAAGAAATTTCCATCTTATTCCTTTTCTTGACAGTGAATGCCTTATCTCAGATTACTTTTCCCAATCATAAGGAATTGTCATCCCAACATCTTGAAACAGTTATTCAAACTCTAGACACATCTTTCCTTCTACATCCTGAAAAAGAGAGAGATTACAGCTAGGTAGCTGCATATTTTTTCCTTCTTTTTTTTTTTTTTTAAATTGGGGAATATTGGGTAACAGTGTGTTTCTCCAGAGCCCATCAGCTCCAAGTCATTGTCCTTCAATCTAGGTGTGGAGGACACGCACAGCTCCAAGTCCAGTCGCTGTTTTCAATCTTAGTTGCAGGGAGTGCAGCCCACCATCCCATGCAGTGATTGAACCGGCAATCTTGTTAAAAACTCGTGCTCTAACCAACTGAACCAGCTGTCCACCCCACGGGTAGCTGCATCTTGCACTAACAGCTTTCATCTGGTATTTCACAATCAAATATGCATGATTATTTTTCTCCTTTATTTCAAATAAAGGAGACAATGTCTTCCTTCTTCCTAGCAAAGTTCAGTGAACTGATCTGACAAGTGATTCTTAAAATGTGAAAGCTGAAGTCAGCTTCTAATACTTTTTAAATGATCAATTAAATAATATGTGTTTAAAACTGATAGCAAGCAAGTTGGTAGAAGAGCAGTATTAAGGCATTTGTGTGCCATAAAATACCAAAGTGGATGTTTTAGAAAGTATAAATTAACCTATTTCAAGAACATTTTGAGAATGATTTGTTCATTTAATCTTTCATCCTTCTTTGTTTGAAAATCAATATGATAGTTGTGTATTTCAAATTCTTATTATTTTAAACTATTCTGAGTGTAGAGAGTCATTTTATCTCAACCACTCTTCTCGTATGCGGCAAAAAAAAAACAGTTTCTAGTTCATGGAAAGAGAGAGGAGGGAGTTGTGGAGTGGCCTGCAGAGGATTCCTGCAAAGCCCTTTGCCAGTGCAGAAGAATTGCTTCACCGAGTGGGTGGAGGTGGGATTTGGAGACTGACAATGAAGTAAAACGGGAAGCATTGCCACAAAGAACACCAACATGTGTGCTTTGAACTGTGGAGGAAAGAGTGTGAAGTTGCAGAAGCACTTTTCTGTGATTCTCAAAATCTTTTATTCAGTTGACATTAAAATGTTTCATTGTTTTTTAATTCTAAACGTGCCAAGAATTCACTGGCTTAAGTACATGATGGGAAAAACCTTAACAGAGTAAAAAATCCAGCCAATTGAAGTGCCAAATAAAATGTCTTGTACAGAAAGGCAAAGCACACTTTGATCAGAGTATTCAGGTTCTATAATGAAAGTTGGAGGAGAAAATGCAGCATCCGAAATGCACAACAATGAAAAAAGGACAAAGACAGATGGAACCAGAGCCTGAGAAAGCTGCCCTCCTTTTGTCTTGTCTTACTCTTTACCCTTTCTTATTCATTGCCTTAGCATGTGCTTGTGTGTTTGTTTTGGCCCCTTCCCTTTTCCTTTCTTTGCTGACTCCTTTTGAAGGTAACAGCTATTGCAGGAAAGGCTTCACTGCAGGAAAGGAGCTTCTGCTGTGTGTTCCTTCTTTTATGGAAACGAAAACATTTATTGTGTGTAGCCTTCAGAGCTTACTCTAGCTCTTTCACTTCTAAGTTGGGAGCATATTTTACCCTTTCCACTTTGTGAGTTGTGTTAACTACTAAAGAAAAACATGACTATAAGTTATTAGGAAAAGGTCCTATGAGGTTACATGGGCACACAATAGCTCCAAAGTTATTATTTTAATGAAAAGAATATGAACTAAATTCCCTGTGAAATCTGTCACTGAAAATGCAGGATTTTGGTGGAGGCGGAGCAATATTTTGTGACTTTTGCTGAACAGCCCACATTGCAAAAGTCTTTTACACATATAGCCTATTCCCCAAAGGACCAGAAGTTTCTCACATTTATACTTTATCAAGGTGTTGCTGCTCAGAGACTATTTTCATGCTATCTTCCTGGCAAAGGCAGAGACTAATAGATTTATGGTGGCAATACATGCCTCAGTGAAGGAGTTCTAAAAATACAGTACCTTTCAAAATCTCTGCTGATACAGAAGGCCTATAGATAATATCTGGATTATTGCTTTAGAAATATAGGCAGCCCAGGGGGCATGCATTGAATGAAATAGGGGCAAGAATATCATGTAATCTACATTGCCCCTTAAAAATACCTGCCCCTGGCCTCTAGGATTCCACATGTCATTTCAAAGCCTTTACTGTTATTTTTAGATAAGAACTTTTTTCAGCCATGTGAAAATGTATTCTAAAAAAGTGTAATGGTTATTTTTAACATAGGTAAGTTTTTGATGTTGAATTGAAGTGACACAGAAGAGGATCGTCACAGGAATCCAAAGCAAAATGACCAAACAGTGGTTTGCAGGTCATCCCAGGACCACAGACATGTTCAGTTTGATCCATAATATTTTAGAAGAATTCAAGCCAACTTTTAAAATCTTTCCATTTCACATCAAGGAGTCGAGGTTTCTAATTTCTCCTAAAAACCTAAAAGATCTGGCTATAGGAGGCCAACATTTTCAATTGAGAAAATTGGCTGGAGTTAAGTACCAGCAGCTCCTAAAGGGCAGCTGTGGCCAACATTTGCCAGCATCCCTGACACAAGCCCTCATCTTCACACAGCATATGTGTTAGGACCTGCACTTTTCCCACCGCACTCATGCGTGTCACCTGTATTGAAGACTTTGAGTGTGTGATTCTTGTTCCAACAAAACATTAAAACTGGAATGTGTCTTCTCCCAAATATCAGTGGATACTATAGTGTCAACATGTTCGTACTTGCTGAGTGTGTATATGTAGACACCGGTTTGTGATGCTACTTTATGCGATTCTGCTGCATAGTGCACTCAACTTTCCATAGAATCAGTACCAAAGGATTGACAAGAGGCATGGATCATCAGCAAATCAGAAAGAAACAAAAGCAGAAAGTTCTGAACTAATCCAGAATCTTGGTCAAAAAAAATCTAGAAATACATTCTCTAATTTTATTATACATGCTTGTTTTGTATGTTAAAGGTTAACATTGTTTTTGTTTCAATTTACTATGGTGGTCTCCAGAGTCATTTCAGTGCTTTAGAGTCTATAAAGGACTTACTGGGCTGTTTCTGAGCAACTGGATTTCAAAGCTCCTTTTGAATTTCGAAGGTAATTTTGGATGTCATATTTATTTTATGTGGCTATGAAGCAAAGCTATTTTAACATTTAACCATCTCTGCTGTATGAATGGCAAATCCTTGACTGCCACTCTTGGAAACTCTTGGAGTTGAGTATTCCTACTCAATTCATTTCTCTTTTTTTCTCATTATCTTTCTTGTTTGATGATCATAGATGTGCAGAAGAGTGAGTTCCCTTCAAAATCCACTCTCAAATGACCGAATTTTCTCCCTTCATCATCTACTATTGAATGACCAAGCTGTATGCCTTTATAATTTTAATAGCAATGCACATTTTTGGTTGTCTGATACATATTGGCCAGTCTGTGAGTGTACAGATTTTGAGTTCAACAAACACTCAGAAGGGGAATTTAGCTCTAAGGGCAGACAGAGAAGTGCTTAAGGAGGGCTTGAGTAGAGCCTAACAGAAGGAATGGTGACTAGCATGCTTGGCAAAGATATTCTAAACACATACAATGAGAAGACAAAGGCTTAGAGACAGGGAGCTTGAGATATTGAGAGAAGTATGAATAGATTGTTTTTCTGGATTAAAGGTTTACAAGAAAAATTGGGGGTGGAATTCTAATTAGCTTAGGAGTTCCAAGTTTATTCAATACAGATAAGAAAGCAGACCAGGGGGTAATGACATAGCTTTTAGACAGCTAATCGGGCAACAGAGTTTATTCATTCAGTAAATATTTATTAAGTACATGTTTTATGCCACACATACTGTTCTAGGTGCTAAAAATACAAGCATGAACAAAGATCAAATTGTAAAGTCACTCATAAAGAAACAAGCAAAACGCAGGAAGACTAGTTAGGGTATTATGATATACAAAGCTACTATTTATATCTCTGCTTCAAACACACACACACACATACACACCATCTATATTCTCTTGTCTTCAGCCACACTGAAGTGTTGTGACATCCTCACTTCACCTGCAACATGAACCATTAAGCAGGTCTGCTTTCATGAACCACTGTTACAGATTGTTACCCATCTTATTCTCAGTTGTGTTAGGGGATGGAGACAATGCTAATAACAACTGAATTGAGAGGTTTGGTTTCCAAGGTTTTGCTTGGACAGTCACCACCAACAAAACACCAGCACCTGGGTCCAGGGATTCTCAGCATTTCACCATTGTGTATTATTCCTTTATTTATTTATTTTTTTAAGCCAACACTTATAGTGCTTATTCAAATCCAGATGCAGTTTAGATACTTTGATTTAAACTTACATCAGTTTTTAATCACTCTTCATATATATATTTTTTTCCTCCAGGATTAGAGTGAATTCCATTTAATCATCACAATGAACCTATGATATAGATACTAATGTCATCCCTATCTTATAGATGATAAAAGTGAGGCATAGTTGGAAACTTAGGGATTATTAGGGCTACACTAATGATGAACTTCAGCATATTACTGCCCCACTACTTTCACTGAATCTAAGCTTGATTCTTTGATCTCATGATTCTTGAAATACTATACTAGCGGCAACAATGTCTGATCATTTACTGAGTGCCTACCATGTGCTTCCTTATAAGGTGATTCTAACGATATACTAACTTTTTCTGTCATTCTGATCTGTCTTGTCTCTATGCCTGTATGGCACCTACAATATTCTTTCTCTGGTCTTTTTCTGATAGGATATCATGGCTGCGGGACTCCTCTACTGGTGAATTATATACTTGCAGTCAAATTCCTACTACCCCTAAAAGCCATTCCACTTTTTCCTAGTAGTTCTCTTTTGCACCCCGTTGAAGAACTATTCTGATTTGTTATCCTCCCTTCAGAAGACTCAAGTTTCATCCTCTACAACCTTCATTCTTAATAAATGACCTTGGAGAAAATGAGCTTCCTTAGTGCTTCTAAATATTGTAACATTTACAAGGTTCACTTCACTCTCACCTATCTCTCCCCATCCTTTGATACTGTCTTAAAGGATGAAGTGTCCCCTAGAGGGAAAGCTAATTGCTCTGTTTATAACTCTAAGCCTGTGTCCTTCAGTTCTTTCAGGACATTGATCCTCAATGGTTTCATTTTTCTTCATTATTTTTTCTTTCTTTAGTCTCTACCTCTTATTTCTTGGCATATAAATATCTTCAAAGCTACCTCAGTTTTAGTAAACCAAGACTTGCTCTGGACCCTGATAGTAGCTACTATCCAAAGTCTTTAATTATTTAGTCCTAAGGACTCTTACCCTGAGTTAGTCAATGCTTCATTTATTTATTAAACAAATAACTCTTGAGTACCTGCTATATGCTAAGGAGTATTCTAAGCACTAGTAAATTAACAGTAAGCAGAATAAAAGTCCTTGGCCCTATGGCTCTTAGATGGTAGGAAGGAGACAAATAATATGAGAAAATAGTATATTATGTTTGAAAATTAATAGGCTAAGTAGAAAAATAAGGTAGGCAAGAGCAATGGGATGTGGGTAGGAAGTCTGTAATTTAAACCAGGGCAATAAAGGAAGGTGTCACTAAGAAACAACATTTGAGGAAAATTTAGATGAAAGTGATACCTGGGCAGAGAAGAAAATATGTGCAATGGACCCATGGCCGAAGAGTGTCCGCTTATTCCAGAAACCACTCGGAGGTTAGTCTGGCCAGAGCAGAGTGAGTGAGGGGGAAAGTAGTGGGAGCTGATCTCAGACGTGTCAGATGATGTCACTTATCTGCTTCCATTATCTCTCACTCTTTTACCTGTTTTGGGGAACTCATTATGTATTTTATTATGTCAAAGTTATTTATCCACATGCCCTCTCTCTTTTATGTGAACATCACCTTTACAGCAGGGTTTAATCTTGTTCATTCCTATACCTCTCTTTGCTCTTTTGCTACTATAGATGTGCTTAACCAATTTTTATTTAATAAAATTAACAAAATAAATTGTGACTTTAAAAATAAAGGATTTATTTTAAAACATATTTAAAAAGTATTTCAATTAAAATTTTTCAGGTGACAGTTGGGTGCTAGCTATTTAGTTTCTGGTAGACTATATAATTCGTATTCTCTAGTTTTAAGCAGAATGATATCTAAATTTGGCCATTGTCAATTGATGTCAAAGTCTCCTCCTTAAAGGTTAACGATCTTGGTACTTTTTACCTGTTTTGAATTTATGAAATTCTATGCTTGCTCTTCTAAATTTAAAGGAGTATCAAATGAGTTCTCAAATGTAACCTCAAATTGATAGTCATGACACAAAAAATCCTAAACAAAAATAGAATCAATTAGGTTCTTTACAGTCACGTAGATTTGAATTATCTTGCTTTGATTTTTCAAATGCAAGGAGATGAAATGATGTTCTCTAAATGTGAAACCTCTTACGGGAACAATATGGCCTGTCCAACAATGTATTAATAAATGTGTCCTTGGGCTTAACTGAACGCATATTCTAGTGTGCTATGAGGTAACACTATAAAACTGGAGATGTTCTGTGGTTTTCAGAAATAGAAAACTTCCCCACTCCAGCTATCATCATTGCAAGTCTCAGAAGCACATGTAAAACAAAGTATTGGTTTCAATGACCAGACCAACCTCTAACTGTGGTTGTTACATTCTAAAGTATGAGAGGGAATTTTAAACAGTTTTTATTCACTATGTGGACTAGTATTATTTCTCTTCTCTCCTATAGGCATCTATATTTCAGAGGTGGCTGACATGACTTTCTGGTAGGTGGAGGCAATTAGAGGCAAATACAGAGGGGGCCAAAAAAAAAAATGTGTACACATTTTAAGAAAGGAAAAAACTGTATTAAAATTGTACTAGTTAATATATACTGATAACAACAGATGAATACAAGTCATGTGTGTACATTTTTTTTTAGCATCCCCTGGTAGTGTATCAAGAGCTCGGAAAGCTTCTGAAATAAAAATATGTTACAGAGATACCAGATAGTATACTTGTTGGAGTTTGAACACTCTTGATTATGTAAAATGGTAGAATGATTAAGGGTACATATTTGTATGAGGCGTATCTGAGCTCCTGACTGGACAGTAAATGCTTGCTGTGACCTTGTTAGGTGACCTCTGAACTTCAGTCTTCCCTTCTGTAAAATGGGGATAACAGCGGTGACTACCATAGAGTTTTTAAGAAGATTGAATAATGCACATGAAGTACACAGAACACATTCAGGATCTGAAAACTCTTCTATCATCATCACCAACATAATTATCATTCGTATGATCACCATGATCATCTTTATAATTACTAAAGCTGTTTGTAAGGAGATTATAATTTTTCCCTCAGTTTTTCATTTTTGAAAAAGTTCTTGGCTTCTTAAAATAATGTTTCTGTAGCTGAAAAGATGAACTTTAAATATTTCCAAGGTTGGCTGAGTCATCCTAACTACAAGAAAGCAATGTAGTCTCCCGCACAGCTTGCTAAGCCCCTGTCTTTGGGTAACAGAGCACAAAAGATTTTACATACAGCAGAGTACTTTTCTGTGTACTCAAAAGTGGGCACACACAGCGGAGGCTCTGCTGAACTATTGGGAACTTCGAAATGTGAGGTATGATTTTAAATCAAGTACATTTGTTTAGAGTGTGTTTTCTTTCCAATGTTCTAATTATATGGAATTATGAATGCTCCAAGTGGAAGCTGACAGTTGGTTTAGAGTGTTTTAACTTAATTTTTAATGCATTTTTAGGACTTTTTCAGTTTGATCCCCCAAATTCATTTATAAGAAGAAGATTCACTGACTTCATCACTAAATACCAACTTTTTGCTGGATGATGACAGCAATTTTGATGAGCAAAGGCTCATTTAAAATTTTAAATCATTTGAGTTAAGTCTTGTTATTGATTCATAATATGACATAGTCCATTTTATCAGACTGAGGATAACGATGGGTATCATTAATTGAGTAAATCCCTGAACACCAGTTCAGCACATTTGAACAATTTGAACTATAACAAATTTACACTAGAAGAGACACAAAGGAGCTATGTCCAGACATAATTTCCCTTTGAGACATGAGACCAACAACTTGAATCCACCTTATCATTTCAATGCTCTGTAAAAGGTACATGTTTTGTAGTGTTACAGTCTTCCCATAGGTGAGGAAGATGGCTCGAGACGTATAAATCTTATCCGTTTGAGCAGGACCCCAGTGATAATAAAATCGCCATTACATTCTTTAGTTGCTCAAAGTTGCTATTTTAAAAGTACTTTTAAAATGTGCCACTCTGCATTGGTTTTCATTTAAACTGATAATTCTAATTTCTAGATAAAGAAACAGACATAGAGAATGTGCCCATGGTTCCAACACAACCTTTTTGCTGAATATGCTATGTGAGCTGCATGTAAATTCTATAATATATCCATCAATTTTTAGTTATTCAATTACTTTGAAATAAATTTCCTAATTGTTATGAAATGTTTTCATCACTTTTTCTCTTGATGGTAGTATAATTTAATGATTTCCATATAGCTTCAGTATATAAATAGAATGCATGATTATAAAACTGAATTATAATTTACAAATATGATTTACTAAAAAATCCATAGTGACAAACTATTTAAAAGTGCTAAGGAATTTACCTCATTTATTTTAGCTGTTATCCATCTTAATTTTGTCAAAACACAGATTTTCAAAAATATGAGAATCATTCTTGCTATATGCTTTTTCCTTCTTGAATTTCTTTTTCCATATCTCCAACTCCACTTCAAATTAGACATTGATAAAGATGGCAGAGAAAAGACGTTATGTAGGTTTCTGGCCATAAAGTATACTCTGCCTCGCCATAAAGCCATTTTGCCTTCAGTCACCTAGAGATGCCAAGTGGGGGTCATGATTTCAGAGACAGCTGGCTAATATTCAGGCTCAAAGCAGCAGGGAAACTGGGAAGGGGGAATGAAAGAGATTGTCTCTCCCATTGCCTCATGGGGTTCCTTTCTTGTCTTATGGAACTGGAAAGAGAAACTCTATCTGGATGAGGCTGTGGATTTATTCATTTTCAATAAGTATTTGAAAATAATAACTCTTCCAAAAGACAAAAGCTTCTAAAATTTTGACCTTTCCTTCAACCTGAACCCAGGTATACAACTCATAAAATACAGACTATCATTTCTGTACGACCAAATGTTGCTTTTCAAGTTTAAACTCATGGAAGAAAAAATAATGTCATAATGCCTTTCCCTGAGATTTCAATAACTTGATTGTGTCTCTAATCCACTTTTTATTGAACATATTAAAGTAAGAATAGTGCCTTGTCATTATTTTACATCTTTTAATTTTCAGATCTATTAACACCTACCTACCCTGGAAACAGGTATGTTTCTCCAGCAGAATGAAAGTACAGGAAATATTACGTTTCAGTCAAGGTCAAATATAATTTCTGTGTATAGGGAGGCATAGCAGGATATCTGGAAAATATTCCAACATTTCTCAAAAAACTCACATATACAGTTATTTGCTAATATTATGGTTTTCAAAGTAAACTTTTAAAATATATTTGAAGAGTAGAAGCTACAGTATTACTGTAAATTGATATTTTTCATCTTTATATTTTTCCGTTTTCATAAAAGGAATCTTCTTATTCCATTTTTCTGTTCATTTCCAAGAAACTGACATAATTTTTGAACAAATGGCTGGTCGATTACTTGATTAAAGCACCTTCTACTGTTTCTGTCATTTTTAAAAGATCGTATGCAGTGCTACAGAAGTGCTAGAAGTTCTAGCCACAAGATAATTGAGTCACCATTGCAAATGACTTGTTATCCTCCTGGTACCATGATGACTATGGTGACAGGTAATGTCTGTTTTAGAAAAAGTCAATGTTAATCCTAGGCTAAATTGTCAAGCCATTAAATTTAAGTTTTATGCGTCTTTATTTCTTTTGTCAGTTTTATAATACCTGTACCTTAAAAAGAGATTGCTCTCTGTAGACATTACATATAAGATTTAACATTATCTGTGTGTAATATAGACATGTTATTTGAAATTATTTCTAATGCAAACTTTTATATAAAAGATTGATAGTGACATTATATTTTTATTCAGACTATTTCCAACTCTGATATGTCAAATTTCTTCCAGCTGTATTCTCTCAAGCATACATGCTTAAATCGTTGAAGTTTGCTTAAGCTTTCTATAATTTAGGTCTCATATATAAAGTAGAGATAATAATGGTGACCATTTAATGGGTTGCTGTGGGGATCAAATGAGATATTGCATAATGCATTGTGTATAATAATATCTACTAGCAGTTATTATTAGTTGTTATTATTTACCTCCAACTACTATACATAAGTACATATCAAAACTGTTCCTTCTATTGAATATCTATCACATCCAGCATTTAAAAAAATGATTCGTACCACCCTGACGATAGCCCAGGTGCTTGCCATCTTTCTGAACTACTGCTGTATAGCTCTCTTTACACAAGCATTTATTGAGCTCCTACAAAGACTAAAGCATTTTAGTCTGAGAGTTCCAAAGATTAATCAAACACTGTCTCTCAAGAAGCATTTGGGCTAAGTAGGAAGAAAAAATAAAAAGAGATTTACAGTTAAAATGATGAAAGATGGTCAAAAAAACCCTAAAAACCTAACCTAGTAAAAGTAAGTTAGAAGAGGGTGCTCCATGCACAGACATAAGCTTTTTTTAAGGACTAGAGTACTGAGACAGAAAAGCAAATTAGAGATGCGGTGCTTTGAAAGCATGAATAATAATTTGACTGAGAATTTGACTTCTTTTCTTCAAAATATTGGAACGCATGTCTTGAGTTCTTTCCTGTCGCATCTACAGTACACTAACTATTTGACAGATTATCATGGGATAATTGTTGCAATTATTGTTAGACTATTTTTAAGCAATTCAAGTAAATGATGAGTAATATCATTTGAGTCATAGTATTTCATTGATTGCACTAAAGTGATAATACGTTATATTGTGGGAACTAGATGTCTTTACCTGGTGGTGTATCATTTATTTGACAGTAAAAATTGATATCTACAAGTTATTTTACTGCTGTGGCTAATCTGTGCATAATATAGTGTAATAACCCCAGAATTCAATCCTCTAGCAGAAAGGAGGGAGATACCAAATAGAGATCTAGCTTTGTTTGATTTCCAAAGAATATTGTGCTAATCACAATCAGTGGTAACAATGATGATAGTATATTGAATATTCTTTATGATTTATGCTGGCGGATATTTCTCACTACCTCTTACTTTTCTTTAAAAGTACTTAACATTTTGAAAACAATATTTTATCTTCTTGAAGTGCCATTTAGAAATTGGTATTGGTTGAATGCCGGTGAGCACCAAGATAAATCTTCAACCTGACGTTAAATGTTTATGAGGATAAACTCTAACCCTTAGCTTCATTTAAAATTGCCTTGTTATTTATTGGCTGTTATAGGTGTTTTGAGGGGTTGTGAGATTATAATTTTGAAGACATTGTGCCCAAAATAGCCATCTCTAGAAGAATTTAGCACATGTGGTTCCTTGTGTCACTATCATTTTTTTTCTGGATACTTTGGTGGTGAAAATAGTAAGTAAAATTATTTTAAAGAGATTAAAATACTATGTAAATGGATTTCAACCATGGTAAATTTTTTTAAAATGGTCTGTAAGCAATCATTGAGCATTTATAGGAGATAAAAATAGACTACAATGAAAAATATATATGTATTTATATTTATATATTGGCTAAACATAATAATTCTCCAGGTAACTCATCAGTGATACACCACAAAAATTTTTATTATGCATGTCCCATAGAAAAAATCTCAGATGTCTACACTAGAGAAACTATAAATAAAATCTAAACCACAGGAATGAGAGTGTCCTAATTATTTATATCTGACAATATACAAAATGGCTTCCCCCCCCGCCCTTGTTCTCTAGTGACTCCTTTAGAGCCATTACAGTGTGACAGTGTCCTTAGTAATAATTTATTGACTGTACTATAATATTTTGAAGGAACCAAGAGTGTGATATGCTTGTCACTTCTTATTAACTGAGCATTTAAGTATGTGGAAAACTGTTGGTCCAGTTAGTTATAAAACGAATACCCTAGCACATCGGGTAGAACAAGAATAATTCTATTTTGAAAGAACAGCCCCAAAGCCGTAAAGAGAGCAACCAATATTTAACTATTCTAATAAGCCAAAATTCTGATTTTAAACATATCAAAACAGATTTGTTGTATCATGTTCATGGGGGGGGGAATCTAAATCAATGAGCAACAATCTTCCAATTTACTAAAAGCCTTTGACAGACTCAAAAAAGAAACAGATTCTTAAATGTTAAGGAAAAAAACTGAGAGCAACAGTTTTTAAACCCCTGACACAATCACTAAGAAACAGATTCTGTTAGCTTCAAAAAGTTGGAAAAGATCTTTATTTTTCAAATATGCTGACAATCATAAAGTAATAGCTTTTTTAAAGAGACTCCTTGCAAATATTTACATTTTTACATGTATAATTCTAGAGTGGTTGTCTAGTAGAGCAAAGGATGGCAGTTTCATCATATTCAATTAGTACATTTTTCCTTTCCCATATACACTAAAAATGTGTGTTTCAAATCATGATCCTTACAGACTATAAACTTGCCCACTGAAAGGATGGCAGAGAACCTAGACCACAGGGATCTCTCTCTGACTTTTTACTCACGAGGTTGGTCAACTTGCAGCATGATCAGCGATTCGAAATAGCATCTCATGTCTCCACAGCACAATTGTAAATGGATAAAAAGTGATTGCTTATGGTCTGGTCCTACAGTGATTTTCAAAATGTCTTTTCTCTTTGTTTTTTTTTTTTTGCTTTGGACTGGAGCCCCAGAAGATGGTGTGCCCCATCATGCCTCTGCACTAAGCATACCACTTCCACAATCACAACACTTGTTCTAGCCAGGGGGTAGTCATTCTCAACTTTTCATATACTTGCATATCAATTAGAAACTCTCAAAAATTATTTTTTTCTAAAAGGAAAGGAAACATATGAAGAGTTATTAAGTTTGGGGTTCTTTTGCACCACATGTGGAATCATACTACAGAGGCAGATGCCAACCTGAAAGACTTGTCATTGCTACAAGTTATCATAGTTGCTTTTAATGGAAAAAAAAAAAAAAAATATATATATATATATATATATATATATATATATATATATATTTCTGTCTTTTTGGTTTCTTAGTTAATGATGTTTGCCTTCCTTTCTTTCCCTCATTAATTATATACTTTAGAAAAGTTGGCAGTAGAGGGTAGTGGAAGGGGGGATATACTTGTAGAAGTGAATGGTTCTTTCTGTGCTTGTCAAAGGGAAGTTTCTTGTTATATTTTGAACATTATGGGAGAGGAAGTTTTGTTCACCAGGAAGAAGAGAGACTGTTTGTTTTGTTTCAAATTTTTAGAGGTGATTATTGGCTATCCATTGTCAGTTGGCCCTTTCTAAGTTACAAGCAAATAAAAAAGAGGCTATCAAATCTCAAACAGATTGCAAATGTAACACATGTAAAAATATAAATGTTTGAAGAGAGATTGAATCTGAAATAAGGAAATGAATCCATCACTTATGGATGTAGATTATAGATTACTGAATGAATATCTAATATAGTTCCACTGTATATTTTTTGATCAACATAAATTAGTTTTACGGTCTCATTTTATAGATGAAGAAATTGAATCTCATGGAGACAAAGTAATTTCCCTTGTAAGTAAATGCTGAAATACAGGCCTGTTTGACTCAAAGCTAGTGCTCTTTCTAGTATCCAATTATTTGAGTTTTACTCAAAAGCAATTAATTCTTAGGAGTCTTTAATTTTGAACTATCATAAAACGGAATGGTAGTCATATGAAGTACAGAAGCTTTTCTGAGATAATACAGCACATTAATAAGCAATGCCATGAAAGAAAAAAGAGGTAGATTGCAGTCATTTTACAAAACCGTAAACTGACCCTGGGGAAATAATCAGAGGGAGGAGGAATAATTAAAAAAGAGACTTAGTGCTTACTGATTTTCATGGCTTTCAATAACCTTAAGTGCTAGAATACATATCTTTTCCAGACAGAAGCATTAATTAATCAAGATACAAGATTTTCTCTTGTTGACTTCTATAGTATTCCATTCATATGTGTAAAATGTTCTCTTGTAGGAATTAAATGTTTTATGGATTTGAATTACAACAAGAGTAACAAACTCAAGAGTTGAGAAGAGGGAGTTAGAGGAAAGATAAGCTAGAGGCTGTGATTTTTAGTTCATCTGTCCAGAGTGTGTGAGATTTGAATCTAATTTGTAAGTGCTATGAAAACTATGAGAGTAATGGGGTGGCATTAGTTTTAAACTCAAACTGTAAATAATCTATCTTAGGAAAATTAATATTCTTATTTTTCATGCCCAGAGATTGAGACACTAATAATACGAAGGTATTTTTCTTAGATAGAAAGTCAAAGATAAGAGATTAAAAGCAGAAATGACAGGAATATAAAATGAAGCAGCTGAAGCAAACCAAAACCAGTTGTGCACTCATTAAATGTGTTCAGCAATAAATTGACAACTAGTTATTAATTTTGACATTTTATTATGATATAAAGCACAGATACAGAAAACCACACAAAAGAAATTTATAGCATTATAAGTTATTATAAGACAGATATTTTCTACCCCCACCTAGGTCAAGAAATATAACTATGTATATCACCTGCCCCAGAAGCCCTTTCTATACCCTATACCAATATCAATCCCTTCTCTTACCTCCCCTCTAAGTAACCATTACTCTAACCTTAATAATCATTAATTCCTAGGTTTTCTTTTTAGATTTATTATCCAAGCCTGTATACATAGAAAACAGTTTATTTAGCCTTCCTCATTCCTATTCAATTTAAAGTTTGTTTCAATCTGTAGTTTCTCCCTCTAGTCCTTGATTTTTCTTAGAGTTTATTTGTACTAGTACCCAGGGTGTTTGACCTGTAGTGTTCCCACAGTCTGCATTTTGCTAATTGCATGCTCTTGGTGTAATACAACAGGATTCTCTGTCCTCTGTTTCCTGCAAATTGGCAGTTGGAGCAGACTCAGCTCCATCCTTTTGGCAAGACTAGGGCTAGTGGTATATTCTTTTCTCGGGAGGCACGTAATGTCTGGTTGCCTCTCATTCTGGGGTGCTAGCAGTTATTGATGCTCAAAGCCTAGATCCATTCATTTATTGGCAGTTACCAATTTTTGGCATTTTTTTCATTTATTAATTGAAATAATTTCATAGATTGTTTCACCATCTGCTATTTAGTTAGCCATATTGAAAAGACTAAGTTGAAAAAACCAAGACTAAATGCTTGATTCTTTCCATTTGTTTACTACTTTTCAAGCTAAAATGAATTGGTTTCTATCATCTTCCAAAAGCAAATTAGATTTTTTAAATATAGTTATGAGCTTATGAGTTTAAATATGCTTTAAGTGTTTCAATGAATTGCAATTATTCTATTTGAAGCTCAAATATTCCCATTTTGGTAGAGGAAGCATCTTTACTTCGGTTCCTGAGTCCTGACATGACCCTAGCAGTTTCTCCTAGCTTCTTCAATATCTGATATGACAAGGTTTCTCAGCCTCATTTATACTGTTACTGCCCCAGACCTGGAATCAGCTTTTTCTTGTATAAGTTCTTGTTTTTTTTGTGGGTATTTCAAGGCCACAGCTTGGGAGAAGGGATGTTCATTACAGGAGCATTGATCGTTGTCTTTAGACCTCTTCAGTAGACAGCACTAGAAAATATATCTATAAAAATAAAATGCTTTATGAATTTCTATGGATAGTTCCCACTCATATCAGGACTTTAGCATTTATTACCATTATTTATTATTTAATATCTTCTGTATCTTCCACATCAATAATGCTAGTAGTTAAGGACTCAGAGGATGATAGAATTATAATAGCCTATAACTACTTATTTAGTTTATACCACATGACACATGTAACAGATTCAGAGTAACAGTTCTAACTATATTCATATATACTTCCTAAATATATATTACTATAATTCCTAAAACATTTATAAAATGTTTATTAATGTATGATTTCCCTCTCCTTTTTACGTAATATTCTATCCACACTACCTAAATACATAGCCTTCACTCTCCTTTTTAACCCTAACTTAGTCTTAGTTCTACAAATACCATGTGCTTGATGATCACCTCAGTCCTTATCTCTTTGCCTCTTTAGTCATTTGATTTGTTTGAAGATCATTCTCTCATAGATTCCTCAAGAAGAGCTTATGTGAACAATATTCTGTATGTGAAATTGGTCTTTCTGAACTTTCAGGAAGAGGTACGGGTCAAGGTATCTTTTCCACCTACACAAAGACCTTTTTCTGTTGTTCTCTTGTAATGATCCAAAAAATATGGTGTCTTGCTTTTGAAGATTTCCTGGAGTTAGTCCCCTCACCTGCTTTTATGAGGACCTTCTCTCCTTAATTCCTTCTGTCAATAATCAGTCTAGTTCTGATTCTTCTCTGATAGTTTGCCCTAGAGTGGGGCCCTGGGATGTCAGCTCTAAGAGGTATAAGGCCTAGCCTGTGCAGCCCCTTGCACTCTGAAGACATACCTAGCTTGTGTCTCTTGAACTCACTGACTGTTGTACTAGGCAAAACCACTCTCAGTTTGACTGTTATTCTCAACTTGGCTTGCCGTGCTTTGCAATTATAACTTCTTGACATTTTGGGGTTTTCGGGACCATCAGATACCCCATCACTTCCCTCTACTTATTCCCACAAACACCTAAGTGACCAATAATAGCCTGTGTCTGGTAGCAAGCAGTGCTTCCTCAGAAGCTTGTATTTGGGGAGTTCATGGGGATATCTTGTCACTTAGTTTTCTTATAAATGTTATTCATAGGTTTTTGGTTTTTCTGTCTTGTTAACCTGTCATTTTTGTGTTGAGATTCAGAGATATTTGAAAACTATGCTGCTACAGCTATCCCTCCCAAATCCAATAACTGATTATTATTGAATAGAGGTACAAAAGTACTCTAGTTAATAGGAAAAAGAAAATTAATAGATTTGCATAAATAACACAGGCAATGGAATCACAAGTTTCTTCCTGAGGAAAACCTTGAAATTTATTTTAGCAAATATCATTAGTCTCCAAAAACACTGCAAGTAAAGATATCTAGATTTAGTAAACAATTCATAAATAATAACTTTAAGAATTATAGTTGTTTAACGATAAGCTAGCCAGAAGTGTTTTTAGGCAATCTCTTGACTAAGGTATGCTTCTATTGTCCTGTCTCCTCTCAATAATTTTGTGATGGCCTGTCCTCCATTCCTGGGAAGCACATTCCTGGAAAGAGCAAGAACAAATGATATAGCCTTTATGCAGCTCATAGCCAGAGGCTATAACATCAACTTCCTAAGTGAAGGGCATAAAAGAATCATAAGACCCCAGACTCCTCATGTGAGAATCAAGTATACACACACACACACACACACACACACACACACACACACACACACACCAGATGTTTCCTGGAGTATTTAATACTGCAAAGATCCATGAATGTCTACTTCTTCTCTGCCAGAGTGAAATAACCTGATTGATTGAAAGCTGATTAGCGTGGAGATGCAAATCTGACTTCTCAGTTAGTGTTTCAATGACTGATTGTAGATATCTTTGTCAGTGACATCAGATGGCTTTTTTTCATCAGTTGTAAAATCCCAGAATCCAAAAAAAAAAGTAGAAAGCCTTCACTATTTTCAAAGTTCTGATGAGAGTTCTTCAGAATACACTACGTAAATTACTGAAAGATAAGATAATTAAAATGGAGGTGATTAATTATAGTTCCTCAAATATGTTTTCAGAGTGAGAGTATATATCATTATAATATATACATATTTTTCAATAGCTAGGCTTACTTGTATAGCACCATTCTCTAAGGGGTTTTGAAAGTACTGTTTTATTAATCTTCACAGGCTTTTTTTATTATTAAATTATGAAATCACTGCACCATTTAAATGAACAGCAATAGAATATTGTTTCTTCTACCCATAATACCTTAATTGACTCCTTATTATCTGTAATATCCTCTGTTATAACAGCCAGTACTTTTTTTTTTCAAGTTTTCTTTGGTAACATGAGAAATGAAGGTTTTATATTTGTGTCAGCTTATATCACCATATATTTTTCAGAGGTTTGGAAATTGTCTTTATTATTTTCACTCATTAAATCAGAAATGTCATCTTCTTTTATAAGGTTTGTGTCTTATTTTCTCACCTACATGCTCAACATTCCCCTGAAACTCAGCCAACTTTTTTCCTAAGAAACAAATTGCCTATAGAACAAATCTAGAGAAAACATATGTCTCGTAGTTGAAACTATTGATTTAACCTTACTTATCATATTTCCCTTGAAAATTTAGCCACTTCCTTTCCTTTATAATTTTTATCTTTAAGCTATTTCTAGGTGTTACAGATGCATGTACGAAGGATGTGGTTAGTTTGTGTGTGTGTGTGTGTGTGTGTGTGTGTGATCACTTTACTCAAGACCACCTTTAAAATGAAGAATCATAGATTAGCTGAAAGGCTCTGTGGAATATGCTTTTTTTAATGAGAAATTTTTGACAAGTAGAAGACTCTTAACAGATAATCCATATAGATAAACTATTTAGAGAGACCCTCTAAAAGCATCTTTTTCCCACTTATTCAGTATACTAGTGTGCAGGCTATCTTACTTATGTAGATATAATCTAAAATTGATCTTTACCTTTTTACAAATTAACCAAATTAATTACCATGTAGTTGTTTTTCTTTCATTTACCTACTCATTTTCTCTAGATTATTTAAAAGTTTTCTTTGGAACTCTGCACTTTTTTCCTTATCAATATCTCTTTTTCTCTTTCACACTTTCTTTTGCTAGATTACTTGTAGTATGCTGGCTACTTTATAGTGTTTTTATTGGATTCCATTTATTTTTTATGTGGCTTCCAAATTCTCCCATGTGACCCTTGATTCTTGAACACCAATATTTTTTTTTGATAATTGAAAATGAAACACAAATATGAATTTTTCTCAACTATTACCAGCTCTCCTCAAACACTGCTTTTGTTCTTAAGAGTGTTATGCCTGCGTAGACTCTATAATATCAATGAAGATAAGTGACATTATCTAGAGACTCCCTGGTTCCTACTGGATTTGTCAGTAGGAAAATTAAGCAGTAAACAATCTATTCCCTGCTGTTGCAAGGTCTTTTCAAAATTTTGTCTACTATATTTTTATTATGGTACTCAAACACTTTGGCATTACAAATGTAAAAATGTGTGTGTGTATGTGAATATGTGTGTGTGCATAAGTGTGCATGTGTGTACACTAGCCTATTTTGTCTAGAATAGTCTCACATGCATTCTACGGTCCACAGTTCATTCACTGTAGCCATGGTGTAACTTTGATTATGACACATCAACATTAATTTCCTTTAGACAATGCTACTCTCATGGTCTAAATGATAAGTAGATGCAAGCTATTAGATTTGCAGAACTAAACTCAATTGATCATGTCATGGTTCCAATAGATTAGCAATAGTAGAAATTACAGAAGGAAAAGGTGAGGTTTCTCTTTGACCTATCAAGATAATATTATCCAATCTTAACAACCTCAGGGACATTGGTGTTTGAAATCTTCCTCCAAGGCCAGACTTGTTTTACATGCTTTCAAATGACTGATATGATTTTTTTTAATTAGTTGATTAAAAAAAAGTCATAGAGTAGAAATATTTGATTTGAAAATAAAATATGAGATTATTTGTTCAAATAAAAGGTATTTTTAGAGGCAATTGTCAAATTGTGCAAGTAGTCTTGGTTTGCTATTCAATTGAAGGGTTGGTAAAGGAAATATAGAACCAAGGAACAATTTTTAGCCTGACTCAATGCAATTTTAAAGTGGAACTCACATATATGTGGAAAATATAGCCTCCTAGTCTGTTGTTTCCATATGTCGTTATTACCTAACTCATATTACTCCTGAATGTGCTATGGCGGACTGATTTCAGTTATAAAGATTTACAGATAAAATATTGATTAGTTTCCATATAATTCATCATTTTTAAGAGTTTGCTACTATAAAAATGTTTATGGGAGAATAAATTGAGTTAGGGAGAATCATGCATCTAAAACCTAGGTGGATGTGGGGATAGTACTGTTGTTACTCTACTTGCTAAACAGTGCCTCTTGGTCTGTTTTCAAAATAATCTTAGTGGTAAAAACTCTCTAAGGTCTTCATGGGTTAGGGAAAAAGTTAACGACAGGCTTAGAGTAATAACTAAGATCATATAAAACTTAAAAAATAAATAGCAATGATCTATGAAGTGAATTACTAATAAAGGTCCTGAAAAAATAAAATAACTCAAAACAAAAAAATCTGGAGGAAACATCTGCTTCATCTTCTCTACACATTTTGGTATATTAACTGCTTTTGATTATAATTAAGATGTATTTCCATTTATACCTCCCACATTGTTCTTATTTCTCAAGATTGCTGAGGCTATCCGGGGTCTTTTATGGTCCCATATAAATTTTAGGATTATATGTTCTATTTCTGTGAAAAACGTCATTGGTAGTTTGATAGGGATTGCGTTGAACATGTATACTGCCTTAGGCAGTATGGACATTTTAACTATATTAATTCTTCCTATCCATGAACATGGTATGTGTTTCCATCTATTTGTATCTTCTTTCATTTCTTTCTTCAGTGTCTTATGATTTTCTGAGTACAGATCTTTTACTTCTTTGGTTAAATCTATTTCCAGGTATTTCATAGTCTTTGGAGCAATTGTAAATGGGATTTTTTTTAATTTCTCCTTCTGATGTTTTATTATTGGTATATACAAATGCAACTGATTTCTGAATATTAATTTTGTATCCTGCTACTTTACTAAATTCATCTATCAGCTCTAATAGTTTCTTGGTGGAGTCTTTAGGGTTCTCTATATATAGTATCATGTCATCTGCATATAATGACAATTTTACTCTCTCCTTACCAATTTGGATGCCTTTTATTTCTTTTTCTTGTCTGATTGCTGTGGCTAGAACTTCCAGCACTATGTTGAATAGAAGTGAAGAAAGTGGGCAACCTTGCCTTGTTCCTGATCTTAAGGGGCATGGTTTTAGCTTTTCCCCATTGAGTATGATGTTAGCTGTGGGTTTATCATATATGGCATTTATTATATTGAGATATGATCCCTCTATTTCCACTTTCTTAAGGGTTTTATCATAAATGGCTGCTGGATTTTATCAAATGCTTTTTCTGCATCTATTGGTATGAATCATGTGATTTTTATTTTTCATTTTGTTAATGTGGTGTATCACATTAATTGATTTGCGGATGTTGAACCACCCTTGCATACCAGGGATGAATCTCACTTGCTCGTGGTGTATGATCTTTTTAATGTATTGCTGAATTCTGTTCGCTAATATTTTGTTGAGGATTTTTGCATCTATATTCATTAGAGATATTGGCCTGTAGTTTTCTTTTTTTGTGGTGTCTTTGTCTGATTTTGGGATCAGGATGATAGTGGCTTCATAAAAAGTGTTTGGGAGTCTTCCCTCCTTCTGGGTTTTTTGGAAGAGCTTGAGGAAAATAGGTGATAATTCTTTTTTGAAGGTTTGGGAAAATTCACCTGTAAAGCCGTCTGGTCCAGGGCTTTTGTTTGTTGGGAGATTGTTGATTACTGACTCAATTTCCCTGGTGATAATCAGTCTATTCAGGTTTTCTGTTTCTTCTTGAGTTAGTCTTGGAAGGTTGTATGCCTCTAGAAAATTGTCCATTTCATCCAGATTGTCAAATTTGTTGGCATATAGTTGCTCATAGTAATTTCTTAATTTTTTTTTGTATTTCTGCGGTGTCTGTTGTCACTTCTCTTTCATTTCTGATTTTATTAATTTGGGTCCTCTCTCTCTTTTTTTTAATGAATCTGGCCAAAGGTTTGACGATTTAGTTTATCTTCTCTAAGAACCAACTCTTGGATTCATTGATCTTCTGTATTGTTTTTCTGGTTTCTATTTCATTTATTTCCACTCTGATCTTTATTATCTCCATCCTTGTACTCCCTTTGAGCTTATTTTGCTGTTCTTTTTCCAGATCCCTTAAGTGTGAAGATAAACTGTTGATTAGTGATGTTTCTTGTTTCTTTAGGTAGGCCTGCAATTCTATGAATTTCCCTCTTAGGACTGCTTTCGCGGCATCCCATAGATTTTGGGTCATCGTATTTTCATTTTCTTTTGTCTCGAGATAGCTTTTGATTTCCTTGATCTCCTGGTTGACCCATTCATTATTTAGTAACATGTTATTCAGCCTCCATGAATTGGTGTGTCTTCCAGGTTTTTTTTTCCTGTAGTTCATTTCTAATTTCATAGCACTGTGGTCAGAGAAGACAATTGGTATGATTTCAATTTTCTTAAATTTATCAAGACTTGCTTTGTGGCTTAACATATGGTCTATCTTGGAAAATGTTCCATGTATGCTTGAGAAGAACGTGTATTCTGCAGCTTTGGAGTAAAATGCTCTGACAATATTGATTAAATCCAAGTGGTCCAATGTGTCATTTAAGGCTTTTGTTTCCATATTGATTTTCTGTCTGGAAGACCTGTCCCTTATTGTCAGAGGTTTGTTGAAGTCCCCTAGTATGATAGTGTTACTGTTGATCTCTGTCTTTATGTCAGTCAATATCTGTTTTATATATTTAGGTGCTCCTATGTTGGGTGCAAAGATGTTTACTAGGGTTATGTCCTCTTGTCGGATTGATCCCTTTATTATTATATAGTGCCCATCTTTGTCTTTTAATATGTTCTTCATTTTAAAGTCTATTTTGTCAGAAATAAGTATTGCAACTCCAGCTTTTTTCTCATTTCCATTTGCATGGAATTTCTTACTCCAACCGTTCACTTTCAGCCTGTGTGTGTCTTTTAAGCTGAGGTGAGTGTTTGTATACAGCATATACAAGGGTCTTGCTTTCTTATCCACTCAGCCACCCTATGTCTCTTGATTGGAGCATTTAATCCATTTACATTTAAAGTGATTATTGACAGGTATATAGTTATTGCCATTTTTAAATTTGTAGTTAGATTGTTTTCATCTTTCTTCTATTTACAGAAGTCCTTTTAGTATTTCTTGCAATGCCGGCTTGGTGGTAATAAATTCCTTTAGCTTATTCTTTTCTGGGAAGGTCTTTATCTCTCCATCAACTTTAAATGATAGCCTTGCTGGATAAAGCAATCGAGGTTGTAGGCCTTTGTTTTCCATCACTTTGAGTATCTCCTGCCACTCCCTCCTGGCCTTCAATGTTTCTGTAGAAAAGTCATTTGATAGTCTTATTGGAGTTCCCTTGTATGTAACCTTCTGTATTTCTCTTGCTGCTTTTAGGATTCTCTCTTTGTCTTTAACCTTTGCTATTTTAACTATAATGTGTCTTGATGTGGGCCTGTATGGTGTTTGATCTTGGTTTCCTTCATCAGGTTAGGGAAGTTTGCGGACATTATTACTTCAAATATGTTCTCAATCCCTTGCTTCCTCTCTTCACCTTCTGGTATTCCTATGATGCGCATGCTGTTGCCTTTGATGTTATCCCAGAGGTCTCTTAAACCATCTTCATTGTTTTTTATTCTTTTTTCTTTCTGTTGTTCTGTTTGGGTGATCTCTGCTAACTCGTCTTCTAAGTCGCTGATTCGATCCTCTGCTTCATCTAACCTGCTGTTAATTCCTTCAAGTGAGTTCTTTATTTCAGTTATTGTGTCCTTTAGTTCTAACTGGTTGTTCATTATGATTTCTACATCCTTCTTTATGTCATCTCTAAGCTCCTTAAACATTCTTATCATCAGTTTTCTGAACTCTGTCTCTGATAGGTTGGTTACTTCTGTTTCATTTGGTTCCATTTCTGGAGGTTTTTTCTGTTCTTTTCTTTGGAACATGTTTCTTTGTTTCCCCATTCTGGCTGACTCTCTGTGTTTGCTTCGATGTATTAGGTAGATCCCCTAGAGTACTTAGTTCTTGCTGGATTATATTATGTAGTATGTGTCCTTTATATTTGACTTGCACTACTTCATTCTTCTCCTCTGCATGTGCTCCAAAGGTGACTCTTGTATATTGTCCTGTTAAAGAAGATCTTTAATTGCTTTTCACTTGTGAGTAGGTGGGGTTAACTCCTAGGCTGACTAGTTGTGAGACTTGGCTCTGCCCACTGCAGGGTGTTCTGCCTCATGAGGGTTGACCACTTAAATGTGGTTTGGCCTCTATTGGTTCTTGTGCCTGTAGAGAATTCCCTCTGGATGTGCCACTTGTAGGTCAAACCTGGTAGTATTCTGGTTTGGTCTGGAGTTGGCCTCTGGTTGTGTTGAATCTTGTGCCTCTTGATCTGGGCCTTGGTGTAGGGCAATTTCAGAACAAAGCAAATCACCAAGCACAACAACAACAACAACAACAAAGAAAAAAATCAAATACATTCACATGTAAAAACAACCGAAAACACCCACTCAACACAGGCAAAGATATCGAAGATATAAAGACAAAACAAAACAAAACAAAACCAAAAGCAGCACCGGTCTTGGCTTAAGCCCACCAGGTAATCTCCAGATTGTCCTCTGCTGTACCAAAGAGTCCTCTGCATATTGTGCAAGCAGAGCCAGTCACCTGGTGCCCAGAGTGACGCTGGATCTGCAGATTTAGATGCGGGGGGGCTGAGGGGTTTGGATAGTAGTTTCTACAAAGTCAGTGCAGTTTATGCTCTTGCCTGCACATATGCACACTGAGAGTAGCACCACCAGCCCTGTGTCCAGTTCTCCTGAGTGTTAGGGTACTTCTTCCCTCTGTGTGTGTGTGTGTGTGTGTGTGTGTGTGTGTGTGTGTGTGTTTGTGTGGCGGGCGGGAGATTTCTGAGCTGCTGAAAGCCCAGAGCTGCATCTGCCGCCTACTACTGATCCCTGGGAGTGCCTCAGCAGTTGTAATTGCCCTGCCCTAGGCAGGCCAGAAAGCGTGGGGGCTGGGAATGGAGGGGTATTCTCTCTCCCAGCCCAGCCCTGTCACACTCTTCCCGAAGGCCAGAAAGGGTGGGGGCTGGTGATGGAGGAGTCTCTTCTCTCCCAGCCCAGCAAAAATCACGCTCTTCCCAGCCTCTCCTTGGGTCAGAGCTTCAAGCCAGTCTTCCCAGAGCCTGAGAACTAAGGCTCCTCTGTAATTTGACACTACTACTCAGTTTAGGTTTCAGTTTAAGTCTCTCGAAAGGCGGGGTAGGATTGGAAGAGGGGGGAAGGGGCCCAGGTATGGAGTTTGTGTCATTTCTCCGGCCTAGAGCCCAACTGGAGGTCTCACTGAGGTTATTGCCTCAAATGCTGGATATGCTGTCCCTCGGCGGGAGAGATCAGCTGTGGACGCAGGGAAAGACCCCACCTCCTGGATTTTGTGTTCCACCACCGCAGATGCAGGCCGTGTCTCCACAGCCGAAGGTGCCGGCTGCGTTTCCACAGCCGCAGATGTGGGCCGAGTCTCCAGTCCGCTCCCTTCCCTCTTTCCTGCTCGTCCAATTTGCCCACCTTCAAATAATCCTTGCCCGAGTTTCTTAGCTGTTCTGTGTGATGAGCAGAGAATCCTTTCATGGGTTATAGATGTCCCATTTGTGATAAGATCTGGAGGAGAACTCAAAAAGTGTGCCCAGTTGCCGCCATTCCTATGATATCACCTCCGAAAATGCTGACTTTTAAATTACCATATTCTTTATTCTTCCCCATAGCTCAGCCCTCCAAATGATGGGTCCTTACTCATGGTGTGCCAGTAAATGTTTAACAAGCATTTTTTTGGTTGGAAAGGGAAGCTCTGATTTGTTATGTTTGCCAGTTTTTGTGGCAAACACTTCAAAAATACTTTGATATCAAGCTACTGATGTTATATCACTGAATGAGGCTCTGTGAAGAAATGTGCAGTAGTACACCCAATAAAGTATGTCTACCACACAGAAACAACAGCATAAATAACCTCAAGAGCATATATGTTAAGAAAATGTTAAAAATAACTAGAAAGTGAGAGTTTTATGTATGTCACCTTTGTTTTTAATATAACTTACATAATTATACATTTGTATAATTTCAGGGCTGTGTTTAACCAGTGCCCCATAAAAGTCGTGAATCAGTCTTGGAAGTCATTATGAACTAGTAGCAGTGTTAGCTGGCTCCAGTGAACCACTGGCACTAAGCACGTTTCCTAACTACATGGCAATGCAAAGCCTCAAGGTTTTAAAAATGATGGAGTAGGGAATGAAGTCAGTACTGCCTGGAAAATGGTCCAAAGTTAATCAATCAGGGTCCATTTCAAGGCTGTGGTTGTTACCAGCCATATTATTTCTAATGATCATTTTCATTGTTGAGAAAAGGTAGTTGGACAGGACTTTTTTCGTTTCTTCCTGTTCATCATGAGCTGAGAAATCTAGACAAGGAATCCTCTGGCCAACTAATGACTAGAACTGCTATGATAGAAATATTTTCTTCTGGAAAACAGAGAAAAATACTTTCTCACACTCGAGAGCTGGAGGATTCTGATGAATAGAAAATTGTTTATTTCTAATGAAGCAGTTGTTGAACTGTATGTGAGGCTGCTCATATGCCAGGCCAGCTGGTGACTCAAGAATTTGTACTGGTCTAGGCAGGTTTGTCTGTGAAACTGGTTTGGACCTACAAGCCACAGGCACATTTTAAAAATGGGTGAAATATGTAAGAAAAATATGGAATTGCAAAAGGAATTTAAGGAAACATTTCAGAGATGAAAGATAGAGATTTTTCTTTTAAGGCATGTGACTTTGTTCGCAGATTTAGATGAACCCCTCCCAGAACTTGCCTAAGTCTGAACTGATTTACCTCCATTACTTGGAGATTGAGATTTGCAAAATGTGACCAAACCATGACACACATTTAAAACATGACTAGCCAACGCTGGCAATATTATATCTGGCAATGAAATATACTCATATTATAACATAAAATCCTGGAAGAATTTTCAACAAAATGTTATCCAGGGTTATTTCCATATGATGGGGTTATATATGATTTTACTTGCTTCTTTGTGCTTTCTGTAATGGACAATTTTAGATAAAGAGGCATTAATTGCTTTTATAATCAGAGGGAAACAGTAAATTATAAATTAAAAATCTTGAAACTAATTTTAATTATGTGATAAAGGAACTGCTTGTATCTGCCATGATCAATATCACAATGTTTTGATAGAACCACAGAAAACCATCATTTCTTGAAGGTTCATCCAAAAAAATCCTGACAATAAATGATTTGTCAATTAATACATTTCAGCTTAAGGAAGACTTCCTTACATAGTGTCTTGTATTAAATTTAGCTTGCTTAATATATGAAAGTGTAGCCTTTGTTGCATTCTTCATCTCAAGGGCATAGATAGAAAAAATAGGCACAGAAAAAAGATGATACTGAAATAAAAAGCATGTGGTTTAAACTATAAACATTTCAGGTAAGAGAAAATGTAATACAGAAGTGGTTTTTCCTGATGAATGAATCAGAATTCTCTATTTCAGGGCATGACAAGATGATGCTGTCTATTTGTTTACAGAGAGATACATTAAATTTTCGTACGTTGAGATTTACATCCCTCCCTGTGAATCAAATCAGAACACTGAGTTTTGTACATGTACATCTATCTTTGATATTCAAAGTGTATGATTCCCTATTCATATAGTACAGATATTTAAAAATATAATAATTTAATATGTTTAGATCTCTAAGTCAAAATTCCACATTTAGAAAAATTTCTCACTAGAAATTATGGTATTTTAGAGCTGAAATGGCCTTTGGATTATCAACTATAATTTCCTCATTTTTGAGATGAAGTCATTGAAGATAGAGAAATTAGGTGGCTTATTCAAAGTCACGTAAATGGTAAAAGAGTCCATTTTGAACCTTGTTCTTCTATCCTTAGCCTGGTATCTTTCTGTTAATCTTGTCTAAAATGTTTCTCAAACATTTAACCAACCTCTTCTGAAATGCCATTTTGACAATTTACTCTGTGTAAGTATTTTCCCCCTTTGACACTATTTTTTATTTATACCTGAAGTCATCCTTAATTCAATCTCATGTGGCACATTGAGAATAATTCAAGCAAACTAGCCCAGTAAGTCCAAATCCACAAATCTGAAACAGTTTACACATTTCTAATAAGAGGCATGAAGTCACATTAGGGAAGTGTCTAATTCCCTAGTAGAAAAGGTCATTTCCTGCATGTCTAAATTCATTTCGACTTAATATTTCTCTAATTCAATCATAGTACTTTCTGGTGTCAACCGGTAATTTTTTAGTACCTGTTGGGTAGTTAGAACATTATTAGTCAATGAGATCAATACAAAAAGTATTTTTGGAGTTTGGCTTTAAGGAAGCTAGCATTTTATTTAGGAGCTAAAATATACAATTAGAAAATTGGTGTGGTATAATATACAACGAAAAGCCAATTGAATATATTCTAGTGACAGAATGTATAGTATGGCTCATTATCGGTGGACAAAAGAAAACACTGGAATTATTGGGAATGGCATTGTGATGAAGTTCGTGCTAGGAGACTGGTAGATTTTCAAGGTGGATACATAGTATTATCAAGAAAATAGTAGCAAAGGTTGTGGAGCAGTGATAGAAGTGCCTGGTGCAAAAGGATATTTCAGATGTATTAGGATAAGTAAGATGAGGCCAGAGTGCAAAGTTAGAGATACCTCTGAGAGGCTAATGAAACCATTCGGAGAGGACTGTGCCAACACCTGGCCTACAGAACGGAGAGAAAGAGACAAAACTAAAAATCGGGGAAAGGGAAATTAGATAGGACATGGAAACAGATTTACTCAAACCTTAACAATGATTCATTATCCCACATCCAGACAGGAAAGATGAAACAAAGCAGAATACAATGAGAAGTCAGCTCACTGAAACTTAGCTCTTTCTTTTCCTAAACAGGTAATTCATAATCTGACTACAGTGGAACAAAAACACTTCAGTTTAGCAGTAGTTCTCTGACATTACTGCCCAGACCATAAGCTAGTTTTAATGGAAAATGCCGAGCAGGTCAAGAAGACTGAGCTATAAAGTGGGAAAGTGCATTCATCAGGATATTGGGAAAAGTTTAGTATACTGTGGAGCAATGGCTTTACCTTCTGATGGGCATAAAAATTATGGGATTTTTGCTGTCACTTTATATACTCCTTTTTTATAGCAGAATAGTTCAGCACTAAACGTTTAAAGCAATCTCCCAATGTCAAAATCCGAACTTAAAAACATGTGTGCTTTCTTCTTTAGCTAAGGGTTAAAAAAGCAAATTATCCAAGGTGGTTAACATCTCTGCCAACCAGAGGAGTATATGTACCAGTTAATTGTTTAATTCTGAGTTCTTGCTCGTATCATCTCCAAACAAAAAATAATCATTTTTATTAGCCAAGATTAGTGAGTTCAAACTACTTGTAACTCTTCTCCCCCTCAGAACAATTAGACTTATCAATAAATAAGTTCTTACAACATGCAGGAAGTGAGTAATAGCAATAGCAAGGCTTTATACTTCTAAAAATGGCCCTTGAGTAACAGATTTCCATTGCTCTGTACAGCACATGTATGTGTTAACAATCCTAATGCTGCATTGCTTAGAATAGTACCTGGCACCTATCGGCAAACAGATAAATACTTGTTCACTGATGGATACATACAAAATCAGAAGAAAGGGAAGTCTGGCTATTCCATTCTGGCTTTATGAGATCCTTATACATTGGTGTTGGTACGTTATTCTAAGATCCAACCCACTACTTAGCAGCGTCAAAAATATAGTTTTATGCCTTTATCTTTTTTAATAAACCACAGGGTAAATTTATTCCAACCAATTTTTATAAGAGGAAAATTAGTTTTGAAATATAAAAAAACTACAAAAAATTAATTTCCAGTAACAGGAAGCAAATAAGAAGGGCTAAAGAGTTAAGATTTCCAAACTTTCTGTCATGCCTTTTTTAACAATGATTTTTTCCCAACTGCATGAAAGCAAATTAGATGAATAAGGGCTCCTTTCAAATGAAAAATAAGTCATAGTCCTGAGTTGAAGTGTCTTTATATTATTTGTGTGTGATACACTTAAAACTAGTTGCAAACTCCTGTTATGCTTTTAGCTCACATGTAATTATAAAATCTAAATTTATATAAACTCCAAACAAAACTACAGACTACTAACATTTCAATCAGCAACACTAATGGATTAATTTTTGTTGTTCAAACTAAGCCACTTTTATACCATGAAGAACATTAATATGGTGCTGACTACTAAGGCATGAGTTTTGGGGGAGGACCAGCGGGAGAAGCCTGCACCCTCAATGTTGTACTTAAATTAACTTATTTACTGAAATATACATAGAGAAAAGTGCACAGATCGTAAGATTACGGCTTTCTGAATTGTCACAAAATGAGCACATTCACATAATCTGGATCCTGATCAAGAAACAGAATGCTATCATCAACCCAGGCACTTTTCCTGTGCCCCATCCCAGTATGTACCCCAACCCTCTTTTCTAAAGACCACCCAGGACAGTCTGTGTGTGGCATGTTTATACTACTGCATTCCCCATGACTACTCGACTTCCACTCTGTTCTCTTTTTGTGCTGTGAAACCTTTGTTTTTATAGCACTCTCTGGTACTATTTGGCTTTTTATTTTGATGCCAACTTATTAATTATCTATTAAGCCCACATTTTTTCCATTAATAATGATAGCTAATATTTATTATGTGTTTAATATGTGCTGGACAGTGCTTACCATGGAATGAACTTATTTAACCTTCAAAATAAGACTATAAATCAGGCATTATTATTATTCTCCCTTTAAAGATGAAGGAACTGAAATGCACAGAGGTTAAGTAATCTGCTGAAGGTCAAAAAACATGGAAATTGTGGTTCCAGGACTCAAGCTCAAATTGTTGTGCTCTAGTATCCATGCCTTTAATTACCTATTCTGCTATGCCATTTATTTATTATTATTTTTTAATTTAAAGATTTTCAAAAGTATCATGTGGCACCAACTTAACAAAAAACTAAAACATAAGTAGGGGCGTGGACATCTCCTGGCAGTGCCAGTTCCGAAGTGGTAATCCATGTGATCAAGTTTAGACCTTATACAATTTTTTAGATTATCATTGAAATTCAAAATTTTTGGAAACATTATCGTTGTAGAAATTTTGGAAGCTCCCCCTCCCTCATTACAAACAAATATATCTGTGACCCCTGTTTGAGAAAAATTGAGTATAAGGAATGAGGAACTTAATATTTTCCTTATAAATGGTGGTTGATCAAGGCATAATCACATAGAGTAATCATTCTTATACCTTGGCCGCTACGGAGCAACTCACCAAACATCAGTAAACAAATGAGTAACTAAAGACAGGCACTGCTTGTTGTCATTCAGTATTATTTATAATTTTATATGACATTAGATGTGCTGTACCTACTGAAAAAAAATAGTTACAAGTCTTATTTACCATTTCTTTTGTCAAACATGATTGGTGATTTACAAGGATTGTTACTAACATTGTATGAGTGAACAAAGTTTTACATGAGTGACTTTACAAAGTTTCTGAGAAATGCAAAATAGACCCTAATAGGGTATCTTGAGAAGCACAATCTGCTCCTCTTTTTATGAAAATTACGAGCTCATCTAGTTTCTGCCACTATCGCTACTGGGATCTTCATGTTGGAACTGACAGCCCCATCTCTCAGGATCAGTTCTGAGCTCTCTTTTGGCTTGCAGCAGTGGTTCTCATGCATGACTTTTGAGATAAAATGATGCATGCTGGGACGATGCTGTCATGCAGGGTGTCATGCGGGGTCTCTGGTCCTGCTCCCCACATGAGAACACAAGACATGGTGATGTCAAAAAGGAACACCCACGGAGCCGTAGATAAGGGAGTCATACCACTATATTCTCACTGGCGGCTGGGTTGGAGACACAGGAAGCAGGAGCCACACTATCCACAACCTGCCGTCTACTTCTCTCTGCCCACCAACCTCACTTGCTAGCTGCAATCTGCCATGCTAACTGCAATCTGCTCCTGCTAGCTCAGCCACCATCTCCTTGCTAGCCCCCATTTTCTGCTAGCATAGCTGCAGCAGTTATATTAGTGGCCAATGGTTCACCGGTTGCAGTTGACGGCCAACTAGCCACAGCTGATGGCCATCCAATCACAGTTGATGGCCATTTACTACCTGAACCAGCACCTTTCCAGGTGAGAGCGAGAGCCTGGAAGTTGTACTCCTGGTTCTGTCCCCGTAGATGCCAAGCTGAGATTATGGTGCTAGGGTCACCCCACAAGATGGTTCTCAGAGTTCCCTTTTGTTTTTATTTGCATATTGATTTTAAATTTCAGTTACCCAATGGCAAAATTATTTCTAGAGTTTATTTATGTTAAATACATGAAAACTTCATAGTTTATTCAAAAGGAATGGCAATTTAAAAAATGGTGACTTTCAGTGGGTTCTTTCATAGACAACCATGAGTTTATACAAATTTTTCTAGACCCGAACCTGTTCTCTGGACAGCATGTATCAGCCAGTTAAGGCTAATCAATTTAGGCCTTATTTACAACTGTGCATTCTCTTTTTGAAACACTCCCTCATCTGAACTTGACTTGGCCAACAAGGTCCCATGACCTTTCCTCTCTCTTCTTTTCAGTCCTACCATTCCCACCCTCTCTCATGTTCCTAAGCTTCAGTCACACCCTGGTCTTCCAAGGTCCCTTCATGATCCAAGCCCCCTTTGCTTAGGCCCTTCACTGGAATACTCGGCTGAACATTTTACACTTACTGTTCTCTTTATCTTTCTCTCTTCTCTGTGTCTTTTTAAAAATAGGTATTATATGTTCATTTTCGGAAATTAAAACTATTAAGAAATGAGTAATAAAATGAAAGTTCCTATAACCCTACATCACAGAGATAGCATGCAAATGTTTTCAGATATCTTAGTTCCTTAACTTTTCTAGAATTTTTTAAAGGTTATGTATGAAGAATTTGATAAATACAAAAGAAAATATGTGATATATATCAGCACATAACCATCAGTCATGATCCATTACGCAGCCTAGAAACCATAACATGGCCAATACCACAGTACTGGGGGCTTTTTGCTGATCTCACCCTCCAATTCCCCGTTTTCAGTGTACTATGTCTTTAATTTTTACAGAAATTTTGAAAGTAGATACTAGTACTATAATCACTTAAAAATGAGTACATGAATGCTTAGAAAGTTTAAAAACCAATACCACATAGCCAGTAAGTGCACCCAACCCAGGGCTCCCCAACTCAGGAGCTCAGTCTCCTAACTACTGTTCCACTGCATTTTTCCCAGACTCCCATACTCGATTTGAGATCCTTATAAGTACTGTAATGGAATCTACAACTTCACCTTCATGACAAAATCATGACTATAATTACATAATTATTTGTATATCCATTGGCATCATGGCAGTCTTCTGCTCTTTCATAAGCTCCATGAGGGTGGAACACAGATGTGTCTTATTCTCCTTGTAAGCTCAGTTACTGGAGCTCAATATATACCTACTGAATGGATGGGCAGATGGAGTGGGGGCTAATTATTTATATGTTTACTAAGTTCATAGCCATTCAACAGTACCATTGAAAAGATTAAAAAGACTGTATCTCTACTATTTGTGTGTATATAAATACATAACGTAAATCTAACTCCTTTAATTCCTCCCCAAGTTTATAAGCAGCTGTCCAGCAACTGTGTCTTCTATTTTTCTCTCTCACATTTCTCAGGCTGTAGGTTGCTCTTTTCATTATGTCCTCTTTGCTTTCTCTTCCTCCTCAAGACTTCCAGACTGCTTTCACTTAAACGAAAATATTGTTAGAGGGAAGGTGGCCCACTATGTGATCTCCACCTGGCCTTCCACTCTCCTCAGGGAATAATCATGGTTCAGTTCTAGTAAAAAGTGCTTCCTTTTCAATTTGATCCTTAAAAGTGATTCTGCATAAAATATACATATTTTTATTAAAATTGATTGGGGTGACAATTGTTAGTATAATTATATAGGTTTCAAGTGTACAATTAATTCTGCAACACATCATCTATATATCACATTGTGTGTTCACCACCCAGAATCAGTTCTCCTTCCATCACCATACACGAGTATTTACCCTGTTTACCCTCATCTACCATCCCCCTTCCCCCTTACCTCTGGTAACCACTAAACTATCACCTGTGTCTATGAGTTTTTGTTTGTCTTGTTCCTTTGTTGCTTTCAGTTTTATATCCCACATATCAGTGAAATCATATGGTTCTTGACTTTTTCTCTGTGACTTATTTCACTTAGCCTAATAATCTCAAGATCCATCCATTTTGTCAAAAATGGCACTATTTTATCTTTTCTTAAGGCACAGTAGTATTCCATTGTGTATATATACCACATCTTCTTTATCCAATCATCTATTGGAGAATACTTTGGTTTATTCCATGTCTTGGCCACCGTAAATAAAGCTGCAACGAATATTGGAGCACATATGTATTTATGGATAAATGTTTTCAGATTTTTTGGTTAGATACTTAGGAGAGGGATTACTGGGTCATATGGTAATTCTATTCTTAATTTTTTGAGAAACTTCTACACTGCCTTCCAGAGTGACTGCACCAATCTGTGTTCCCACCAACAGTATATGAGGGTTCCTTTTATTCCACAGCCTCTCCAACACTTGTTACTATTTGTCTTGTTGACGATAGCCATTCTAACTGGTGTGAGGTGATAGCTCATTGTGGCTTTTATTTGCATTTCTCTAATGATTAGTGTTGTTGAGCATTTTTTTCGTGTGTCTATTTGCCATTTGTATGTCCTCTTTGGAGAAATGTCTATTCTCCAAAGGTCCTCTGCCCATTCTTTAATTTGATTGTTTTTTTGTGTTGTTGTTGTTGAGTTGTATGAATTCTGTGTATATTTTGGATATTAGCCCCTTATTGGAAGTGTTGTTTGCAAATATCTTCTCCCATTTGGTTGGTTGCCTCTTTATTTTGTCGATGGTTTCTTTTGCGATGCAGAAGCTTTTTGGTTTGATTTAGTCCCATTCATTTATTTTAGCTTTTACTTTCTTGCCTTTGAGGTCAAATTCATAAAATCCTCTTTGAACCCAAGTCCCAAAGTTTAGTACCTATGCTTTCTTCTATGCAGTTTTATTGTTTCAGGTCTTATGTTTAGGTCTTTGATCCAGCACAAAATATTGAGACTGTAATGTTTGAATACCAATAAGCCATTAAAATTGCATAATGTGAATTAGCTACATATTGCCATTTTTATCTAGAAAGCTGCTATATTTTTTATTGATTTTGTTTCTGCAGTAGGTTTTAGTATGGCATATTTTCTACTTCTGAAAATAAAACTTTAATTTTCTATATTCTTAAATTATGTGATTTCCGAAGATACCACATACTTTAAATAGTCTCAAATGAGTTTTTAAAATGGGTTTTCAAAAGCAAATTAAATCAAATTTAGAAATATATTCCAGAATATCATTAAAATTCAGAAATATGGGATGCAGACACAAGGCATAATACATTAATTAACACTCAGCTGAACCCTGCCACAGTTTTCACCCTGAAAGAAAGATAATTAAAAACAACACTGTGAAGTATTTTTCATATGATTCCTGGGTTACTGAATGGATGAGAAATACAGATAATGATATAAATAAAAAGTTGAATGTGAGACTCATAACATAAAAGCAAAGAAACGCGTAGTTTGATGATGTTGTTCTGTATTTAACTCTCTAAATTGCTCCTATATTTTAAACAACCACTCAGAATGTTTCAGTAATTAATACACCAGAGATGCATTAATATAGGATGGTAGTCTTAACTCTTGGAGTTTTTTAAAGCTTTTATAATCCCTGTTCCCCAAAGCATAACATGCAAATAATTTAAATTAAAGCAATATATCTCAATCATCAATCAATGAACTCTCATGTATTAAACAGAAACATGCAAGCTTACACATACAAACCTGAAAATGTTGCAGTATTACTTGTTGAATATTTCTCTGAAATGACTAAAGATATGGCTACATGAAAACGAGTTTTTCTACTCTGAGAACTGAACAAGCAAAAGTACTGTTCTGGGAAACTGCTGTTTGCCAGTGTCAACGAATGGGGCTCTTCCTTTCCCTTTATATCTCAAGGGCCCATTTTCATGTTGGCTAAAAACAGCCACCGTGTTTCTGAAAACTTGTACTCTAGGATAATCTGTAAGCTGCTATTCTTTCCAATTTCACACATATCACCTGCTATTTCAAATTTCCCTTGGCATATATTTACACTTCTTAAAGTCCATGTTGGAATATAAAACTCCTGGACTCAAATCTCCTGAAAAGGCATCCAGTGACTATTATATGCATTTCAAACTCTTTCGTTAATTTTCGAGTACATTTGTAATCATCTTCATTCTGTTTTAAGGCTCCAGACTTTTCTCACTTTACATTTGGATAAAAATTGTATAAAAACCTAATATTACTCCCATTCCCTAAATATACCCAATATGCAAGGAAAATATACCCTACCACAAGAACTTTTAAGTTGACCTAGAAAACTACAGTTGTCCAGTATAAGTAAGCACATGTACATGTATACACATTTATAAACTAATAATATAAAATGCCTTACACTTGTTTAACACTTGCAAATTAATAAAAATATTTCATTTAATATGCCTCATTTTAGCCTCAAAATATCTTGATGAAAAGCCAATAAAAGAGGGAACAAGAAAATTTAAACAGATACTTTAAGAAGATATCCAAAGGCCAATAAATGAAGAGATACCCATCAGACAAACAAATTAAAACCATAAAGTGTTACTACTATACACCCATCAGAAGGGTGAAAATTAAAAGACAGGAAATACCAAATATTGGTGAAAATATGGAGCAACTAGAACTCCCACAAGCAAGTGATATGACTGTAAATTGGTAAAACTGGGTTGAAAAGCTGTTTGACAGTATCTACTAAGCAAAGCACATGCGTATCATATTACCAAGTAGTTCCACTGAAACACACACTATGTTTGTCAATAGAAGTGTACAAAAATGTTCACACCAGTATTATTCATTATGATTCTGAATTGGAAACTGCACATATGCTCATCAAGAATAGAACACATTAACATATGGTAGTATACAGTGGAATATTACACAGCAATAAGAACAAACACATTACAATTCCATGCAACCACATGGATGGCTCTCACAAATGTAATATTGAGGAAAAGAAGCCAGGCACAAGAGAGTTCCATGGAGAAGTTTTCTTGAATGGTTATGTTCCTGCACTACTGGTAATACTGTTTCTTAATCTGGATGTTGGTAAATAGGTATGTTCAGTTTGTGAAAATTCATTCGACTATGCACTTATAGTTTGCACATTTCCATATAATGTTAAAAAACAACATGATGACATTGCCAAAATGAATATTAATTAGTTGATGACCAAACAATTAAACAAATATTTTTAGAGTACATAGTCCCAGACCTCTGTAAATTCTGCTATATAATCTCTCCAAATTCACAAGAACTGTAAATTGCAACTATTTCAGTCATTTTTATTAATAATTTTATATTCAGTTAAACAAGTTGTTTGGCACAATTAAATTTAAGAGACTAAAACATAACAATTTTGTGGTATAGCATAATAGTTTAGAAAAATTTTTACACTTAGATAAATTTTTTTCCTATCTTCAAACAATGATACCAAAGGATTTGTTTGTTTGTTTTTGTTTTTTCCTAAATGGTACTCTTGCAAATTCTCTAAGCATGGGTAATTTTTCTCAGGGTAACATCAGACACATGAAACAAAAGAGGGAGTATTCCACCACAAAATGAAGCCTTATGTGGTAGTACAGGATTGGAAAAGTTTTTGTAAAGTTACTTTGGAAGACTTAATTTTTATTTCAAATTTAAAACCCATGACAGTAGTGACTAGTGGAGTTCTCCAAGGTACTTCTGCTTGCACCATTTAGTTCTAGGTTTCTTTTTAAATTACTTCAAAAGCTCCAGGAAATGTCAGCTGTGGCAGTTGCACATCTCCTAGACATAGAAATAGAAATTAGAAGTGCGTCGCTTGCTAATGAAAGTTCAATTTTGTTTTTTGTGTTTCATCTCTTTTTTGTTAGATACTGTCTTATGCAACTGTGTCAATGGAAGCAGAGGAAATGGAGTGTTTGGCATTTCTTTCAGTTGGTTTCCTAAGTCCTATATCCTAAGTGCTCAGAAAACTTTAATTATTTCATAAATGGATAAGAACATGAAATAAACCCGTTTTAGTGTAAAATTGCTTTCTATTTAAGTAGAACAGAGATTTGGAGGTCCCTTCAATGAGATTTCCTACTGGATGACTTGACAGTAATTGTTGTCTTCAAAACCTTAAAAACTTTTTCTAAATATTAGCATGTTTGCCTGTAACTGGAACAGAGCCTTGGTGATAATTTTCTGCCTGAATGGAAGATAGCCTTTTAGCAGCATCACAGCTATACGATATTCAAGCCAACACTATATCTACTTTTAGGCACTCAAATTAATTTAAAACTTGAACAGGGGGTATTTACGAATGGGAACTGGAGTTAAATACAAAAAGATTAAGAACAGCTTTCCTATCTATACATCTGTTTGCACTTTCATATTTCCCATTATGAAGAGCTACTGGAGATATATTTAATATAGTAATGGAATCCTGGTGGAGAAAAAGTGTAAGACAACTTCAAAGAATTGATTGGTATATACCATTAATTCTAAAACTTGGCATGCTGCCATCATAATTCTGCTGTATAAAACTTTGCTTAACTTTTCATTTTATTATTTAATTAAATGATTAACAAATATAAAATAATATTTTAAAGGGAAAATTATGAATAATAATAATAAACACTGAAGTATCTATTACTCAGCTTAAGATGATAAAACATTTGAAGTCCTCTTAAATGCATCCTCCCCTTCTCACCATAATATCACTGTGTTTATCATTATTTTCACGTGCTTTAAAGTTATACGATAAAATAAACCATACAACGTTATATTTTGAATGTTTTTAAATTTCATATTAGTGAAAATTTATTGCATGTTACTTTTTATTTTCATTTTTTTGCTAAGTGGTAGAACTTGGTATGGCTATACTAAAATTTTTTTTTATCCAACATTTCTTACTTTAGTATATGTTTATTTTTTTTCTATTTTTCTTTCTGTTGGAAACAATCTTGCTGATTTAATTAGAAAATCAGAATTATTTTTCTGAATTGTGTCACTTTAGACTTTCTTCAGGAGTCTAAAGGCTTCCCATAGGTCCAAATTCTATCAGGACTTGGCATTATCTGAGTTCTTAATTTTTGTCAATTTAATGAATATAAAACACTAACTCATAGCTTTAATTTGCATCTCATTTTTTGCTAATTATGCTGATCATCTTTTAATATATTGATGTATCTTACATTATATATGTTATATAAAATATATAAGTATCCTGTTCTGTAAAATATCTGCTCAGTTTTACCTATTTTTAAAATTAGGCTGTTTATTGTATTCTTACTGATGTGTAGGAGTCTGGTATATATTCTGCCATCTAATCTTTGGTTAGCTATTTGTTGTCAATATATTTTCCCAATTTGTAGTTTCTCTTTTTAATTTATTTGTGTTGTCTTTTGATTAATAGAAGGTCTGTAGTATAATATAATCAGAGTGATCAATATTTTCTTTTCTTTTTTCTTTTCTTTTTCTTTTTTAAAATATTTTCTTTATGATTAATGCTTTTAAGGTCTTGGTAAATAAATATTTCCTGATTGTAAGTTCATAAAGTTTTTGTTTTGTTTTTCTGAAATTATCTTTTAAAGATTTTACAGTTTGTTTTTTCATATGTGATCTTTATCTATAATTAATTTTGAATGTACTTTGAAGTGTATATACATATTCTTCCCAGTAAAATGATTTGCTCTTTTATGTACTAATTGCCATGCTTGTCTTGTTCTCTATAAATTTCCTTAGTATGAAAATAATTGTGTAATTTCTACTTTGTTGAATTGCTCTATTTTTCTATTGATATCACATCTTTTAATAAGTACATATAACTTTGTAATGAATATTTATATCTGATGGATAGATCTCTCAGATTTATTTTTCCTCATCCATGTCCAAACCATTCTTAGGCTTTTACATTTCTGTTAAAAATTTGAAATCAATGTTTGAAATTCCTCAAAGAACTTGTTAGGATAATTATTACACTTATATTGATTCTGTGGTTTAATTTAGATAGAAGTAGCATCCTGAGTATATTGACTCTCCTATTCAAGAACATGGCATATTGCTCCATTTACTCAGTTCTTCTTAAATGTCTTTCATTAAAATTTAAAAATGTTCTCCGTAAAGATTACACACATACCTGATTAGATTTATATCTAAACACTTGATATTTTTTTACTATTATTTTTGCTATATTTCCTAACAGTTTTTTCTTGAAGTATGTGTGTATACATATACATATATTTATATTTGATTTTTATAATAATTTGTATCCAACAAACCTACTAAGCTCTTATTAATTCCCAAAATTTATCTTTTGGATTTTCTTTGTACACAACTTCATAGTCTGCCAGTTCTTGCTTGCCAATCTTTTTCTGTTCAATGCATTTTATTTGCCTTACTCTGAGGGTTAGGTAGCACTTTTTAATGTTCACTAGGAATGGTGATAGTGGGCATTGTTTTATTTTTCCCAGTCTTAAAGTATTTCATCATTGTTCTTGAAACCTCTCACCAGAATTTGTCAATTTTTTTACATGAGATTTACAGAAGCTTTGAGTTTGTTGTTGCTATTCATCATATATTTACGTTCTATTTAATAATTTATCACACAACTGGTAAGGGAAATTTAAAGTTAATAAAATTAGAAGACTTAATTTAATATCCAACATACTATATGAGTGTTAGCCAATACTAGTATTTCTATTTTTTCTTCTATGTATTTCATTTATATCTGTTGTCCTTACATAAGTTCTGTAAATGTTAGATGCTGAGTTCATTAATCTTTTTATTTTAACAAAAGCATTTAGAGTTATTATTTCTTCTCTAAATAGGACATTAGCTGTATGACACTCAGTTTTATTTATGTTTATAATTAATCATTTCTAGGTATATGCCATGTTTCATAATTTTTTCTCCTTGGATTTATATCTACAAGTGAGTTTCTAGAATTTCCATATATATATTATCTCTTTCCTAGTAACTGTTCAGGGAATCATATGGTGATCAGAAAATGTGGTGTACATATCTTCACCTGCTGAAATTTTCTGAGACTTAATTTATACCTATTATTTACTCACATTTTGTGAATATCTCACATGTGCTTGAAAGAGATCTGCGCAGTGTTATATATATTTCATTAAATCAAGTTTTTATTTGTGTTGGTCAAATGTTTTGTCTCCTTAGCATTTTTGTCCACTTGATGTACTCATACTATGTGTTAAATCTCCCACAGTGATGAAAGACTGATCAAATTGCAATTGTAGTTTGTCAATCTTTGTTTTATGTTTATTGAGGTATATGTTAACTGCACATTAGATACATATATTTATTTCTTAGAGTTCTGTAAATGTCTGCTTTATGTTTAGCAGGCTGTTACTAGTTATGTATATGTTTATAATTGCCTAGTGAATGAAAATTGTAAACATGTGTATTGATTATTTTTGTTATCTCTTATGTCTTTAGATATAGTTTTGTATATTGAGTCTGTATTATTTGTGATGATAGAGCTATATCAGTTTTCTTTTGGTTGGTTTAACTTAGTTTATCATTTTGTTTTATTCCTTTTGACCTTTTAATACCATTTACACTTTCATTTGTGTATCAGACTGACAATCTTGTTTCCAAGCTTAAATTTATCATGTTTGTTGTTATATTTGTTTTTTTTTAATCTTATTTTATGCATTTTATTTTTCCCACCTTTTTTTGGGTGATTTTTCTTTTTTTGTGTTGTTTAAAGTAGCTTTTGTCTTATTTCAATATTTTTTACATTAGTTTTCAAAACTATTTACTGCTTATCCTAGAAAATGTAACATGTACACATAATTTGCAGAAGTATATTTCAAATCAATGTCTCACCTGCCTCCTGAATAATAACAGGATGTTAAAAGCTAATTAAGCCTTAACTTATATGTCATTCCTTTCCAGTAATTTAGTTTTCTTAATTTACCCCAAGAATTCTTGTTTATAAAGTCAATGTTTATGACTGCAAACTTTTCCTAATAATTCTTTCTTGCATTGTAGGCATTTTTGCCTTCTTTCTTAAGCACAGATTTAGACATGATCTTAGTACAGGATTTCTCAACCTCAATACTATTGACATTTGTGACCAAATAATTCTTTGTTGTATAGGGCTGTCCTATACAATATGTTTGAGATGTACCAAATATTCTTGATGAGGGAGGAGGTCCAAGGAGGGAAACCAAAAATTACTCAAGGTTGGAAACTATTGCTTTGGGAGTGTTTTTGATATTAAACTATAAGATTTTGGTTTTCTGAAGGAGTTTTTATTTTGCCCTTGTTCTTGAAAGAGCTAGTTGTATGCTTCTTGTTTATACAATTCGAGATTGAGGGTTATTTTCTCAGCATTTTGAAGATAAATTCCATATGCTTTTGGTTGGTATTGCTGCTTTTGAAACTATTGTCATTCTTTTGAAGACACTACATTTTTGTTGCTTTGGCTTTGGTGTCTTGTGTTTTGTCTATGACGTATCTAGATGTAGATTTATTTTTATTTGCCCTACATTACATTAATCTTGATTATTTTAAACACTCACATCTTTCATTGCTTGTAGAAAATTCCCCAACTATTATTTATCTAATTATTTACTACTCATTTTTCTCTATTATCTTCTACTGGTTATCCAACTTAACATATTAGTATGTTACAACTTCTCACTCTAGACTCTATAATTGTGAATCTCTTCCAGACTTTAAATCTCCCTGGCTCTCTAAGCTACTTTCTAGTTACAATTTTCATATCCATATTCTAATTTTATAAAGATTACCTTTAGCTACCCTATTCTGCTGTTTCTAACACATCTATTAAGTTTTTTTACTTTGAAGTATTACATTTTTAATCTCTATAAGACTTTCCCCCCATATATCAGCCATTTTTAAGGTTTCTGGATCTTAATATGTACTTATGATGTTATCTTTTCTTTTTAAGCATAATAATTATAGTTGTTTTATAGTTTTGTCTGATAATTCTAATGCTAAATATACCTGAAAACATAAAGCTTCTATCAGTTTTTTCTTACTCCCTTTCATTTATTATACCTTACTCTTATGTGTGTCTTGTGATTTTATTGTGTGCTCATCGTCAATAGAACTTCATCTGTGAGAACATTATGAGGTGCTGGTGGAAGATTTATATTCTTTTCCCAAGAGAAATAGCTCCTGCTTGTGTCAAACAATGGGGAAAACTACAAACATAGGATGACTTTAATTCCGTACTTGGGGTTTTGCAGATGACTCAGATAACTATTAAATTCAGCTCCAACTACATCAGGGATGGTTTGTGGTTCTGAATCCTTAAGGAAATTCTACCCTCCCCACACTAACTATAGCAAGTTTAAGACAAAATACTTTACTATTGAATAGAATTTGCTTCCAATTCTGTTGATTAGGTTTTACTGAGAGTACAGTCCTTTGAGGTTCTACATTCTATCTTGTCAGATATTCAAAATTTAGTGAACCCTAGACTTTATATCTTGATACCCCATATACTTAGAAAAAATTAAAACTTAACCCCACCATCAACAAAGACTAGAAGATGCCTTCAAGGTAGCTGCCAGCTTCAAATAATAGTTATCTTATGGATTCTCATTTTTTTTCTTATTTTGGCCTCCTGGTATTTTTTCTTGCTTTCTTAACAGCTAGCTAAGCAATAAAATTAAAGATTTCTAATAACATAATGGAGATTTTTAGCTGTTTTGAAGAACAAACATTCATCAGATGGTTTTTCTGATGCCTGCTGAAAATGGAAGTCAATTTTTATTTTATTTGTAATTACTGGTTCATAAATGAACACAAGTCCAACAACACTACATCCTGATTCATTCAATAAATATTTATTGAGCCTGTACAACATTCTAATCACTCTTAAGCAATAAAGGTATAATGTGAGGACAGAATCCATGCCTTCAAGTAAATTATTACATTCTAATGGGAGGAAAAAGTAGTAAACAAAAAGCTAATACATATAAAGAACAACTTTGAATACCAATGGTGCTATGAAGAAAATTAAGTTGGATGATGTGATAGAGTTATTCGTGACAAGGTTTCTGATTTATCTAATAATTGAGACCGGTCACTTTAAGGATATAAAATATTAATTGAGACCTGAATGATGAAAACTGTATGCTCACTGAAAGTTGAATGGTGTTCCAAGCAGAAATAATAGCAATTACAAAGATCTTAAGATGCAAATTAGCTTTAGTGTTTGAGGAAAGAAAGATGGCCAATGTAACTAAATACAGAAAATTAAAGTAGAGAGAGGTTAAGTTCAAAAATAAAGGTACATGACAAATAATTAAATATGTAAGCCATGGCAAGTGATTTGGATAATGAGTGAAATATGGAACCATTAGAAGACTTTATGCATTGGAGTGACATAATCTTATTTATACTTCTGAAAGATCCTCCTGGCTGCTGTATAAAGAGTAGACTGGAGGGTTAAAGAACCAATGTAAACTGATAAGAATATTTTTGTTATCCATGAGGTCATAGGCAAGCTTGCATTAGAGTTGGAGAAGAGGTTATGGTTAGAAGTGTTGGCTTGGGATACATGTGGAAGTACAACTAATAGATTGACTGTATGAGGTCTGACAATTAAGTGCGCAGACTCATCCTAGAAAAGGTGCAATATACCTCATTGCTGAATATCACTACAGTCACCTTCAAAGTACTCCCTTTGGGAAGCTATGCACCAATGCCAGTGCCTAGTCCACCCTTCAAAGCAATTTTGGAACTTTTTCTGGAATGGCTATCAGAGCTGTCATCGTACTACATTTGATGTCCTGAATGTCCTCAAAATGTCTTCCTTTCAATATTTCCTTTATCTTGGGTAAAGAAAGAAGTCATTGAGGGCCAGATCAGGTGAGTAGGAAGGGTGTTCCAATACAGTTATTTGTTTACTGGTTAAAAACTCCCTAACAGGGGGTGCCTTGTCGTCATGCAAGAGCAATGAATTGTTGGCAAAAAGTTCAGGTCGTCTAATTTTTTTTATGCAGCCTTTTCAGCACTTCCAAATAGCAAACTTGGTTAACTATTTGTCCAGTTGGTACAAATTCATAATGAATAATCCTCTGATATCAAAAAAGTTTAACAATATTGCAACAAGCTGGCAAACTTAATTGTCAGATCTCATATGAGAAAGACAGGAATAAAGGCTAACTCCAAAGATGGTATTTACTGAAATAAGGAAAGTTTATAGGAAAGCATTTTTTGCAAAATCACGGTTATTTTTTTAATATGTTAAGTTTGAGATTCCTATTAGATATCCAATTAAATACAATAACATTACAGTTGCATAGTTCAGAACTAGGGAGTTACCTAAAATTGAGATAAAATTTGAGAGTCATAAAAGTTTTGAAGTGTTTTAGCCATTCATTGAATTGGATGAGATTTCTTACAGAGAATTAGCATAGGAAAGGGAAGAGAATTTAGGACAAAGACCAGGAGTAATTCAGCAATATCGATCTGGTAGAGAGACAGATACCAGCAAGGAAATGAGGGAGGGAAAAAAAGGTGGGGAGTGTATTTTCAAATAAGTGTTCATAAAATTAAAGTGAGTCAAATTAATCCAGTTGCATAATTTCTCCAGCAACTTTTAGCTGCAATGGTAGGCTCACAGGTATAGAGTAAGCAGGTCATTAAATTAAGCAGAGTTGGGGTTTTAGTAGGCAATTTTGACAGTAGTCAAAGTGGTCAGGTAGTTATGATCTTTGCAAAGGAGTGATTATAGTACTGGATCATGGAATTTAGTCTAGATAAGGAAGCAATTGAAGGAAGTAGGGTCACAGGTTTGGAGATTTACTGTGCTCAAAGAATTGCTGGATTGGATGTAGCAGAGAAGAAGGGCTGGAAGGAGAGGAAATGATTGCCATTGACAGGGATATCAAAACTCATGTACTGAATGGAGTGCAGATATTGGAGTGATGACAAAATCTAGAGTATGGTTCTACCAAAAGAGTTGGAGGTGAATGGGGATGTGAAACATGATGGGATCGAACCTGAAAGTCAGAGGGCATGGCGGTGACTAAAGACCAAAGTAGAGAATTGATCATTGTTTTCAAGAACTAGAGGAACTAAGACACCTAGTTCGGGATGAATCTTTATGACAGTGGAAATCTCCAAGAACACTGAAGAAGAAGTCAGGAAGAGTTGCTGACATCATCAGTAAATGATATAAAATGACCAAGAGTTTAGTAAATGACAATAGAGAGAAGTAAAGGAAGGTAGTTTGATGCTATGTTTTAAAGGAGTGGAGGTTTTTGAACAAAAGAGTGGAGACAGGGAGCAGCAGCAGAGAGCAAAGAGGGACACCCACTGTAGCTCCAGGTCCTAAAGCCAATGAGGTGTGGGAGGAAAGGGAAAAAAGGAAGAATTGAGTTATATTTGAACATAGTAGAAAAACAATACCCTCAGGAAAGAGTGAGTCATTTTCTTAAGCGCTAGGTGGTGAAGAAAACCACAGAAGAGTTTGAAGGATGGACATGTGGATGCAAGAAGAATTCTAAAAGCTCTGTGGAATGGTTTAGGAAGGTAGAGGAAAGAAGGACAGTATTTATTAAGGATTATGCAGAAAGCATCTGGAAGATTTGAAAGATGATCAGCAGTAAGATATGAGAGAATCTGTGCAGGCTGGGCTTCTGATGCTATTGGAGTGAATGGAATTGTGTGGCATGATGACATCACTGCTGGAAATTAGAGGACACACTGTGTTTCCCCGAAAACAAGACCTAGCCAGACCATCAGCTCTAATGTGTCTTTTGGAGCAAAAATTAATATAAGACGCAATATTATATGTTATATTATATGGCATTATGTTACATATATAATATTACATTACATTATATTATATTACTATATTATATCATACCAGGTCTTATATTAAAATAACACTGGGTCTTATATTAATTTTTGCTCCAAAAGGCACATTAGAGCTGATGGTCTGGCTAGGTCTTATTTTTGGGGAAACACAGCTAGCAATGATTGAAAACCAAAGGGTAGCTCACCTTTCTATTGGCTTAAGTCTAGTTGTCCCCTAGGGCACAAGGCAATGCAGAAGCTTGGGTGGTTTATCATTCTAAACTCATTCTAAGCAATAATTTCTATGAAAAGAAATGCTTAACAGTATCGTTGTCATTTTTAATCTACACTAAAATAAAGACAAGACTATCAAAATGAAAAATGTTCTTTCCTGCACCTTTTATAGACCATTAATGTTATATGCATATCATGCTTTGAGGGATATGGATTTCCACATACCCTATCACATTCATGTCAGTTTTGAAGCAGCAAATTCCATGAGATTAAGGCAGAATAATGAGGCCACTTAACGTTAGAGAGAAAAATATGTAAAGGAATAAAGAAGGCTGCCTGTATCTTACATTTTAATTAAGTCTGAATAAAGGAAATTAATCAGGAATTAGGATCCAAGTAGCAAAACATTTGAATCTTGAATCATGGGATAATAGAAAGTAGAGGGAGAAACTTGCAAAACATTTTCTTAGTAACAATTCAAAAATGAGTTGCTTCCAGATAAAATATTAGTTGGTTAGAGATGGCACCTTTTTTCTAGGTTACAACTGTTTCAATGAGCATTTGGAATATTTTTCTTTCATAAAATTTTTAGACAGATATTAGAAAACTGACTCCATTTTTCTAAAATGGTGAATTCAGTTTTCCCACAACTTTACTTTATTTAGAGCTGGTCAAATGTAACTTTTCATCAAAAATATGTGAATAACATAGTAATGATCCATGTTTAAAATTTTGTTTTTATTATTAAAATCTAAGTGTGTTTTAAAACTTGATTGTTGATAAGCTTTTTCTAATTTGTATGCAAAACAAACACTTAATTGTAACTTGGGAATTATTCAATATACCTATAATAAAAATAAGAAAATTTGTTTGATTTTTCATTTAATAGAGATGAGAAAATGAACGAATACAATTATAATTTGTTATGACGTGAAATCTGAGTTTTTAAGACTTATTTAATTTAATTATGTTCTTATATTTTATTTATAGAAAGAATTTAAAGAAAGAATAAGGAATTTAGGAGATTGGAATACATATCAAAATTATAAGCCACATCCAAAGGCTTTTCTTCCATTTTTCAGAATGCTTTTTTTAGAAATAGAAGTATACTTTTAAAGGTAGTCATAGGTGATAAAAAATATGAGTTGAGTGTGACCTGAGATAAAAGAAGCGGAAAAGGATCAGGAGGAGGAATTGGACAAATTCTCTGTGTTCTATCCATAACCAAGAGTGATATTCAAAATATCTAACACCTGCAGATCTGAACTGGTCATAGTTGGGGCCCAACGGTGACAAGCTTCAATCCCTTAAATGCTGGGTGTCCTTTTAGAGGGGCTGGGAAATTGCATCATCCAGAAGACGAGCATTTAGGGAACTTAAAGCTGAATATTTTTGATAAATACCTTTTCAGTTTTCAATATTTAACAATCAGTATGTGTATTCTACTGCTGGCTGGAAAGCTTGTCCATCGTCACCTAATACCTTTATGTAAAAAGGTGCTATATACTTTATACAAAATAACTATGTATCATGTTTATAAGAATGTGTTATATGGGTAGTTATATAGATGCTATTTACTCTATATTGAATACTGATAGCCTACACAAACTCTAACTTATTACCTGTATGTCTATGGTACATTAATTATTTTTCTTTTCTGTGTCTCACTCTTCACCTCACCAAGTGTCAGGAGGTAGTGGGGTGCAGTGTGGAAAGAATGCATTTAGAATCAGACTTGGGTTCACATCCTAATTCCACTATAAACTGTGTGGTTTTTAGCAAATTATTTAACTTCATCATTTAAGATCTTCATCTGTGAAATACGACTCATGAAGTTTAGAGGTAAAGAATAGAAAACATCTGGCACAGTATCTGGTGCATGGCAGTTACTCACTAAATGGTGACAGTGGCTACTGATTTGAGAATTAGACGATTGCTAAAGCAATCACTTGGAATGTATTCATGTTTGTGCCTCAGTTTGTCCAACAATCTCCTAAAATGGCAAGTAAAACAGCTTATACGTTCATACACCCTCCTTTGGGGTAAGGGTCTATAGGATTTGTAAGATTTTTAAAGGGTGTTTTGAACTTCAAACAGTTAAGAAAAATAAAAAGTGATTGAAGAAAAGTTGGCAGAGAGAGGGAATGACATGGCACGAGAAAAAGATAAAGAACAGGGAGTAAGAACAGCGGCTAAACAGGGACTCCTAACTTTAAACGGGGGAGCCAATATGGAGAAATTGCAGAGAAAAGAGACCATAGCATTAATATGTCTTGAAGAGAAGGTAGAGTGGGGAAAAATGAGTAGATGAGGTCAGACAGAATTAGTAAAGCCAGGTAGAAAGCACTGCAGTTTTGTAATGAGGTCTGCAGTAAGGGTGGCGATACTTAACAGATTCCTGGAAAGCTATTATATTTCAAATTGATTGTTTTATCTTTCCTTGTTCCTCAAAACCATTTACATAGTTCACTTTATTATGTGTTTGATATTGATATTTCTACCCTATTTTGAGACATGTAAGCCATCTCATTACTGTTATATGATCATATTGTCTGATATTTATTTTCATATTAGGGTTTAAGAAAACTTAATTCAGAGAACTCTTCTCTACACAGGTTAAACGTTTAGATTTCAATTTCGGTTCTCTCTGACATTTGACCATTTGATTCTCTTGATCATTTTCCGAGTGGGCAAAAAAGTTAATGATGGTTTTTTGGAAGAGCAAACTAATCAGCTCTCGTTTACAAAGGTGAACATAGTGATAATCAAAATTATATTACGTTGAGAGGAAATTAAATAAGAGGAATTTTATTTGAATTTATTTTCATTAGTAAATCAGCAAAAGTTGTCATCAAAGCATAACTTAGGATTAGACTATACATGAAAACAAAATAGAAATTTTGATGAAACCATAGCAAGCAAAATGTACAAATGTACATTTTTTCTCAAAATATAAAATGAAACTATATGAGGAATCTGGCAGTCAATATTAGAGAATATTCTTTCTGAAAATGCATATTCAACAAACATCTACTGCATGTTTGTTTGAAACACGGAGCTTATGAGAATCATATTTCAACTTCACAATAATTCATTTACTGATTTTACAGAGGAGTAAATGGCAGCTCTGAAGGTTATGACTTACCCAAGGCTACACAACCACAAGTACTATTTACGTAGAAATTTTCATCTACTGTCTTTAATCCTCATAACCACAATGTAAGAGAAACCTTATTGTTATTATTCGTATTTACAAATGACAACTAAGGTCAAGAAGAGTTAAATAACTTTGTTCCACAGACAGAAAGGTGTTATAGAAGAACCCATGTCTCTTGACTTAAAATTCAATGCTCTTCTGATTTTGTCATATTTATTAATTTACTTATTCTCGGAACAAATATTTATTGTGTATCTAATATTTGCCAGGCATTTTGTTAAATGTTGTACATACAATCATGGTAAATAAAACAGTTATGATCTTGTTCTAGTGGAGTTTATAAAATATTATGGGAAACAGATTTTAAACAAGCAAGCAAACAAAGACTATAGAGAAAAGATAACTTATTGAGAATACAGGAGCTCATCAGAGAGGACCTCTCTAGGAATCAGCTGTGAAGAGAGAAATTATGTTCCAGCCAGATGGAAGACCATGTGCAAAGGTTCTGAGATAGGAAAGAGTCTGGATTTATTAACTCCAGATGAACAAAACGATCAGACTTTTTTGTATAAAATAATATGTACTTATTAAATAAAGAGATCACATAAATCAATTGAATAAGTATATCAAGTATACAATATCAATTTACTTTACCTGAAAATAAGCTTACTTGAGATTAAGGGAAGAAAAAAATATATATATATGCTGTAAAAAATTGGAAGTTTTTTATAAGAATTCCTCTCTCTCTCTCTCTCTCTCTCTCTCTCTCTCTCTCTCTCTCTCTCTCTCTCTCTCTCCTTCCTTCCTTCCTTCCTTCCTTCCTTCCTTCCTTCCTTCCTTCCTTCCTTCCTTCCTTCCTTCCTTCCTTCCTTCCTTCTTTCCTTCCTTCCTTTTTAAAGAATCCATTTTCTAGTGATCTGCTGTAGCTGCCTAGCACTTTTACAGAGACACATGCTCTCCAAGTAGTCATAGTCTTTCCCAGAATGTTTCTCATTTTTCTTATCTGCAGTCATTTGAGTTTGCAACCCTTGAGCTTGATTATTAATAATCTCTAATACTCAGCATTTATTTTAAGCTGAATCTAGCCAAACAAGCCACTGCATATTTTCCTATCTATTTTCTACTGTCTCTTTTGATGCTCTATTATGAGCATCCTATTTATGCAATCTGCTCATTTATTACTTTTCTGCCATATCACAAAACATCTTAACAAAAATATGGTTTCATACTACAGGCCTGGACAGTCTCAGAGAAATGGGAATGAGAGGGGATAGGGCGTTTGTGGCCCCTATGCTCGTCTTTCCTTCCTCACCAATATCACCAAAGCAAAGTGATACCTTTCACCCTTCTACATATGCCCTGTATACATTTAGTCTGTGATTTATTTTCTCATGAAAAATATGGATATAAATGCAAGGGGAAGCCAAGCAAGAGAGCAACAACATAACTGGATTCAGGAGACCAGCCGCTGAATGCTCACTCTTCATATGCTGAGTATTGCAAATATAGACACACACACACACACACACACACACACACACCATGGTATGTTCTGTGTAGACTATTTTATAGTCTATATAGACTTTATATACCATGTTTAATTAAAAGATTGACACTAAGTTTACAAAAAATCTTGCATCAGTGGATTTATTGTTTGAGTTTCTGTTTCTCCAGAGAAATTTGTCAGGAACAAAACGCATCGTTTTAGACTTCCTAGAGTATGTTTATGAAACACTAAACTATCCACACAGGTTTTTCAAATTCCAAGAAGGAATGTTTAAATGCATCATAGTCTCATATTTTAAGAACAATGTACACAGTACAATAGGATCATTTTTGAAGGGCCACATAAAGTTATTTTAAGTAGATGTGCTTAGTTGTATCATTTTCTATGTGTTATATTTTTATTTATGCCAAATATTGGATCAAGAAATTATTTCTATTAAGAGATATATTATAATTGCTATTATCATGATTAAAGATAAACATTTATTGAGGACTACCTGTGTCAGACTCTATGCTAAGAATTGGCATGTAACATCTCAATAATAATTACAACAACCCTTGAACTAGATATTGGTAGCCTCATATCACAGATGAAGCTTTAGATTATCCCAGGTTTCACAGCAAATAGATGGCAGAGGTGGGATTATAATTTAATATAGTAAGCCTTCAGGATTTTGAATCCTGGTGCTCTAAATATATTAAATCCCATCAATGACTCCTGCTGAGTTCAAGAGAGCACCTGTGTAAATATATAAACAGCAGGCACATGTATTTAGATTACATAGCTTTACTATATCCAAAGTGCTACATTCTAAACCTAAAACTTGAGGCATTGCAGTTGACTAAAATCTACTGAAAAAAGGTTAATGTCTGTGATGTTGGAGTCAAGTTTGTCTCTTAAGTCTTAGTTTCTTTCAAGTGAAATAGAGTTATAACTAGGTTTTGTGAGGAAAAAATGGGATAAAATAAAGCCCTTGGCACACAGGAATCACTCAATGGTATTTGTAGCTACATTAATTCCAAAGGCACAATGAAAGGTGCTACTTGGATCCAGATCCCTTGATGCCTATGTTTCTTCCAAAAGTCTATATAAAACACTGTGTTTTGGCATAGAGAAAACCAACTTTTGATAAATGCTTATTGTTATTAAAGTACTGAAGTTGAAACTAGTAGTTACGAAATACCTACAATGGACTAGACCCTATTTTATTCAAAATATTTTACTTAATCCTCATCTCATTCGTGGTAAATTGTATTATTATTATTATTATTATTATTATTATTATTATTTCCATTTTGAGGATGAGAAGTTGAAAGCTTAGCTATTTAGGAGTTTTCCACAGGAATACACAGATAATGTCTGGTTTGGAACCCACTCAGATTGTAAAGCCTCTGCTCTTTCCACCACAATCAAAAGCTTAAAATTCACTGCTTTTGAGTTTTCCTAATTAAAACTGGAGATAACTATGAAGTGTGAGGAAAGAATACATTTTGTTTTGTTTAAGATTATGTAGGAAAAAAAAGCATGCACTAAGCTGTTTCCCTCCCACATTTCATAGGTATTCATATTTCAGAATTCGTCTTGAACATACAGAAAAAAAGATCACAGTTTACTTTTTAATAAATAAATAAATAAATAAATAAATAAATAAATAAATAGTATGCATCTGGGCAATGTGATTCCTCCAAAACATTTTCCAAAACTTCACTGTTCTTCTTTAGTATGAAAGCATGTATTTTTCAAGATAAGTGATTATATTATATATATTTGTATTATATTATATATTTTTAATATGCTGTATTTGAATGCTATATATATATATATATATATATATATATATATATATATATATATGTGATTCTTTTCAGAACTTGGGAGAGGAAGGGTATGGCTTTAGGTATATATGAGCCTACCTGCTAACTGAGAGAGTCTTAGTTGAGTCTTCACAGGCTACTCTATTCATTCACTCATTCATTGAATAATTGATGGGGGCATCCTATATGCCAGGCATTGTGATAAGAAAATGAATACAAAAGCGTACATGGCCCCTGTTCTAGTGCAGCTGAGAGCATAGTAGGGGACACAGGCATTACATGAATAAATTACAAAAAAGCTGAAAATTGGCAACAGAGATAGTTTCCATGATAGAGAGATACCCAGTGCTATGAGTGCAAGTGACAGGAGAATTTAACCTTGTGAGAAAGGTTGAGGAAGGCTCTGCTGAAGATGTGGCATTTGAACATTGGTTAGAGGAATGAATAAGGTTACCATACTAAGAGGAAAGAAAGAGTTTCCCTCAGGATAGCAACATATGCTAAGGCTTTTTGTTAAATCTTTCATACTGAATAGGTATCACATATTGTAACATAGCCCTCAAGAATATGTAATTGAACAGCTGGTTTCTGAATTATGGAAAAGAACAACTATAGATTTGTAAATGAACAGCTTAAGTTATGGAGGTCTTTGTTTCATACATATCTTTACACACACACACACACAAAGGATTTTTACCATGCTATCATAGAAACAATTATAAAACATTTTCTTTGACATTTAAGGCAACTATACTATACATTTTAGAATTGTGCAGAAATGTGCACAATTTTTGGCCATGTGGAATTCAAAAACCACACAAATTGCCAAAATGTGACAGGAATTGTGCTAAGCTTTAGAGATTCAAGGAAATAAAAGGTAATGCCCCTGTGTTCTTAGATCCCATAATCAACCCAAAGATCCATAAGAGCAATGAGTGAAATATCACATAATTTTGCTGACGGACAAACTCTTTAGCTTATTTAAGTACTAGAAGAACATAAATGTGGGTGCAATTACTTTTTACTTTACGCTTTACTGCATTGTTTGGCTTTACCTAGAGACCCGATAAATCAGGAATAAATTATCTTATATGAATAAACATGCAATAAAATAACCCTGTGTCATTACCACAAGAATATATTGTTATTGCTTTATAATTGCATAGATGAATGTCAATGCAGCTATGTTTAATTATGCTCTGTGCCTGACCCAACAAAGACATATAACAGAATCCTTTTTAGTGTGAAGTAATTATTCTGAGTTGCAAATAACCTCTGGAAATCCACCTTCTCTTTCTTTGTGTGGTACAAGTATTCAGTGGCAACACATCATCAAAGAAGACTTTGAATGCAGAACTAGGAAATTAAGATCCAAGATTTGTTCTCAGGTTCTGCTATTGTCTCACTGAGTTCTTAGGCAGAATCTCCTCATGTGCCAAAGCCAAGAATAAGAAAACACGTGCTGTAGATGAGGGTAAAGGGGATCAAATATATGGTGATGGAAGGAGAACTGACTCTGGGTGGTGAACACAAAATGTGATTTATAGATGATGCATTACAGAATTGTACACCTGAAATCTATGTAACTTTACTAACAATTGTCACCCCAATAAACTTTAATTAAAAAAAGAAAAAAGAAAACATGTGCTGTACTACTATGTACAGGCAATGTGATTTAAATGACTTCAAAATAATAAGTGAATATTTTAAAGTCCATTGAATGTAAAATAGTACTAGACAGTTGTTATTACAAATCTAAAGGTAAAAATACTTTTCTAGTTATTCAGCCATACTTTTGTTCTCTGACAGTTTACCTTTTGTGTAGAGTAGAGCTTTTCTAGAAACAAAAAGCCTTGTGACATAGTGTTTCAGATATAATCTCTAAGAAATTTTCAATACACACACACAAAAAGAGGCTTTGGTGCTTTTTATTTTAAAATCCACTCATGCATAACAAAGAACTTGCTCTTCCTCTGAGAAGGTTTTTGTCTTGCACTGGTTAGGAGAAACAGTCAGGTGAATTTAATAATTGATAGTGGAAATAGAGTCTTAATGAAATTTCCATCTTCCTGAACATGAACTCTGTATTTATTACTTTTTATTATTACCTAATACTGATGTGTGCAGTTACCTGACATAGCCTAGCTGAAACTCCTATGAGCAATATAAAGTATCTGTGTTGGAAAATTTTTTTGAGTACTGATCTCTCTCCATTAATCTCAAATAAAACCATATAAGCTGTGGTGAAGAGAAAATTCTCATGCTAGAAACGTGTTCTTGCTCAACGTATTATAATTTAAATGAGTATTTGTTTTCCAGTTTTAGAGACTGGATACTATTACTGGTAATATTATTTTATTGAAACAAATTACGTATTCTTGTGAGTGTTCTGTGGAATCATCTAAATTCAAAACAACCATCTTGAAACTGGTTAAATTATTACTTTCATTAAATAAAATTCAAAAAATAATCATTCATAGAGTCATAACATTTGGAAGGGATCCTCAAGGGCCACCCCCATTTCAACACTTTTCGTTTTAAAAATTTCTAGACACTCAAGCCCAGAAAGAAATGAACTTTAATTAGCTAATATTCTAGAATTACCAAATCAGAGACTATAAAAAATGAACAGTGTCCTTAGCAGCCCATCATTCCAATGCAGTAACAATCTAACATGACAGACAAATGATCATCTGGCATCTGCTGGAATTCAGCCAAGGACAGGGAACTCCAAAGTGCTCCCAAATTGTGCATTCCATTTTGGGACAATGCTATTTGTAACTTCTATTTACTGGTCCCTATTCTGCCCACTGGAATCACGCTAATTCATTTCTCTCTTTCACAACTGTCTCTCAACTCTGACTGCAGCACTCATGAAACTTTGGGAATCTTCTCTCCTGCCCAATCTTAATACTTTCTACCATTCCTTATATGAACGTTCCCTCAAACTTTAAATCTGTTGCTGCTTTCCCTGAGGATATTATTCTATCAATTTCCCTTCCAAAATATGATATCAAGAATAGAATACTATAACAATCTGATTTTGACTTTACTGTCTGATTTTGACCTTACTGGTCACTTTAGAGTTCAGTGATAATATAATAAAATTTATATGATCACACTTATATTAATTATATAATAATACAATTGTGATACTATAATTATATGATCTTATTTAGTGTTATCTTATTTTAAGCATTTCTTTAAAGCTGATCTTCGATACTCTGAAGTCTGATTATTAATGATAACATGCACATTATAAGCATATTTTACGAAATTCATTTATTATATTTTTCTGGGGATTTGAGACATTTGCAATAAGCTATAAAGGATAAATTTAGGAACAGTAACCAACTGACTACTTAAGAATTGCAGTACTTTAATATAATTAAAATCATTCTATAGAAATGGACAAAGTAGAAATTATGCCATTTCCTTAGTCCAGGAAGACAAAGTCTTTAAGTACCAGCTTATTGAAGCTTTCTTCCTAATAAGTAGTTCAGACATTAGCTGGAGGCATCTTAAAGCCTGTTAAGCATTCATTAACATTATGTGAAAACACTGCCCCTGTAAGGAAACTGTACGTTTCTAAAGAAGATGTCAATATTTATTAGTAGGTTATTTACAAATGACTACTCTTTCTTCATCAAGGAATTTGTAATGCTAATAAATAAAATTGAGTGCTTACTTTATCCCAGGCACCATGCTAAGTCATCTTCATGTATTATCTCTTCTATTTCTTACAATGTTTTAAATTATACATTACTATTAAGCTCACTTTACAGATAAGGAAAAATAAAGTTTATAGAAAACAATTTGCTAAAGATCATAATTCTAGTCAGTGACAAAGACAGAATGTGAACTAGGTATGTCTGATACCCAAGCTCTTAACTGCTGTGTACCATCCATTCATTACTTAGTTACTTACTTAATTAAAATAAAGCTATCCACCAGTGTTTACAAGGCTCAAAGATATTAACATAACTAGTAAGTGATGGGTCTTAACTAACATGCAATGTTCTGAATTTCTGATCCCAAGACCAACAGCTCTTTTGATGCTGCTATGGCAAAGTTGAGATTCTAGAGTTCTAAACTACGTATCACATTTAGCTCTATTGAGACTTCATATTTTGGAATTTAGAAAAACCAACATGTAGTTTGGTCTTTCTCTATTTCTCTTCTGCCCCATAATTTATGTTAAAGCTTCAAGTTTCCCATTGCAATGTTTCTAATGGCAGAGGATAGTGAAAATGTATCTTTGCAATGTAATTGAAAAAAGTCTCTTGTGCAAGCTATACATTTCTTGGAAGTTTGTTTTCATCTTAAAAAATAATGCAAATTTAATACTTTACTGCACAACACATAATTGTCTTATTTCTATGTGTTTTTTAATGCAGTTTTTTAAAAACAAAATTGAAGCCTTGGAAAGAAATATCATGTGACTTTTTATGCCCTAGTTATTGTCGTATAACTGTAAGACATGTATACCTCAGTTTGAGAATAAGGGTGGTAAAAGTTTCATTCAAAATTCATCAATTCATTTTTTGTAAATTTATTCATTTAAAAAAACTTATTGAGTCCCTACTCTATACAAAGATAATACAGACAGCTTATGGAGATAAATATTGCATACTCTCTGTCCAAGAAAATCTCAAAAACACAGCAGGGGAGACAGCCGAGCAAATAATTATAATATTTGCTGACCCTCTAGAAATAAATATTGCAGTAAGTCATAGTTATTAATAAAATGTTAGCACATTCTCTTTATCTAATTTTGTTTCAAAATCTCAGATGGGCCATTTCTAGGCAGTGAATGAGTGTTGACGCCACAGATGTAAATACTATTTTTCAATTGCTCTTTTACTTGGGTTCTCTCTAGGGTTTTGCTTTGAGTGTATCTCCTCTAAACATCTTTATATAGGAGAGTAGTTGTCTGAGACAGCAGGCCAAATCAGACCTTTCTGTCATTACAGAATTTCATATATTTATTTGATGTGTTTCACTCTAGGCTCCAATATCTTTTTCTTGTAACATTATTTTCCATATTACAGCTTTCCATGCTGATTACAATTTGTTGATTATTGACTTCCAATACTTCTATTTGATGAATATTAAGGAGTCTCATTGTTCTTATATACAGCTACCTTACTGCTTTTTCAGTGTGATCTATCTTCACCATCCCATCATGAGATTTCAGGGTCATTGTCTATTTGGATTGATTCTAATATATGTGTACTGTTTGCATTCCTTATGAGGTTTCTCAAAATCGTATCAAATGGTCCAGCTAATTTTACACCTTTAAAACTCTTAAACTTGGGACTTATATATTCTCAAAAGCACATGAAATCATTAACTACTCATCCATACAAATATTTCTTACAGTTTTATACACTATTACATTCAAAATACATAAAATGTATTAATAGCATGTATTACATTCCTAGCTTACTTTTAGGAATACTGTATAAATAAATGTCAGATATGCATGGAGATTTTATAAACACGTGTCCTGACCTGTGTCTTACTAATAACATTTATAAATGAATAGTTATTCAAGTCATTGCTGTATGTTCATCGACAAGAATGACATGTGAAAACCATATCCAGCCAAAACCTGGAGAAACATGCCTGAGCACTGTATGTGTAGACAAAAGCAAAACAATGTGAAATAAGTGCTTAATAAAGTTATAAGCAATCTATTGAAGAGCTTAAAATAAGACTATTTTTCCCCACCTAGAGGAATATAGGTAGGTTTCATGGAGAAGGTGACATTTAAACTGTACCTAAAACAGAGGTGAGCAAACTTTACCTGTAAAGGGTCAGTTAGTAAATATTTAAGTCTCTGTGGGCCAAGAGGCAAAATCAAGGATATTATGTTGATACTAATATGACCATTTAAAATGAAACTATTTAAAAATGATTACATTTTTAATGTAACTACCTTGTAGACAAACAAACAAACAAACCCAACAGGTACAGGACCACATTTGACTGTAGGCAATAATTTGTTGACCCCTAACTTAAAGTATGACTGAGATTTGAGGTCATGAATTGGAGGGAAAGAATGTTGTGGGGTGAGAAAAAGCATAAGCAAAAACATAGAGATGTGTCCTTTGAATGTGAATAGCTACAGGAGGTGGTAGTGATAAAGATGGAAATATTTTAGAGGCTAGATCACGGAGGGCTTAACATGATGCGTTACAGTTTAGTTAATGGGAAAACTGCAGGTTAATAACAGGTGATTTATGAGTTGCATTTATTGAACACATAGTATGGGTCAATAATATGCTGTCTGGAGTTCGACTCCAGACCTGATGTTGTAATGTCTCTGACGTACTGCTCGCTGTGAACATCATTGATTCAGCGCTTGTTTATTTAATACCTACTACGGCTAACTAAGGATATGACAATACATACAAAATACACATAGTTCTTGTTCCTTAGGAGATTATCATCTTAGTACAGCATAAGGAAGATAGTCAATGGCATTATAAAACTTATGTAAAATGTCAGAGGAGTAGTATCTTGGGGTATCACTTTGTGAGGGATGTAAACATCTAACTATTATGTTGCTTTGTACACCTGAAATTAATGAGAGAAACAATTTAAGCATGACACCTCATAGGTTTAAAAAGGAAATCATCATACTGTGAAAGCCTCATATGTAATAAGAATTACAACGTTTTACTGTATGCATTATATATGACTATCCCTCCAAAACACACTCAATCATACACACTCACACACACACACACACACACACACACACACACACACACACACATCAGAGTCCCAGTTGAGAAGGGAGTTAAGGAGATTGGAACTGAGTCAGGAGGCAGCAATTCTGTCAGCGGGACCTGCGTAACTAATTCACATGGTGCCATGTGTATCAGGCAGACACATAGACTGAGGTTCTCCATTTTTTTGTACTTGGGACCAGCTGCCTCTTGACTCTGGGCAGCCATATTTGAAGCCCCTTTGCATTTATTGGTACATGTTTTGCTGTACGCATCAAGTTGATAAAACTAGTACTTGTCCACCTCACCACACTGATTACATATCTTTTTATTAAACCCCTAGTGGTTTCATGGTGGTTTCAGAAACGTATATATTTATAGGTTTAGAAACCTATATATTTATCCCTCATGGTTTCAGAAACCACTCCTGTATGTCTTTCTAGAATTAGATGGGCAGATAACTGTCACAGGCTCATTAACCTGGGAAAAAGAGATGATTTGTGTGAGTTGAGAGATTTTTCATACAAGATATTCAAATTCTCTCACCGGGCATCAATGTAAAAACTTTCCCAGGAAAATATACATTCACTAGGGGTTACCCAAAGCTCCCATTGTGACCTCATTTGGGAGAGAGGACAGAGAACTGGAAGCAATGACTACTCTTACACAGTCTACAAATGTTCAATGCATAATGAAAACTTACAAATTGACTTAGCCTCTTTGGCAAGGGCAATCACTCTCTAGGAGAGTAGGTGAGAAATGTTCTTGGCTATAGCCTCAGAAAATTTTGATACAGTTCTAAGATTTCACACAGATGACAAAAGCAATGTTTTCTTTAATAGTCATAGAGATAATAGAGTATGACACATGCTCATTAAAATCGCAGAAGACCTCAGCCACAGATTCATTCCCCTATTCCACGGTAAAATCTAAATAAATAAATAAATAAATAAATAAATAAATAAATAAATAAATATTATAAAACACTTGAATAAATACAACTCAATCAAGCAGAGTTGATACATAGTAATGCTATAGGGATTTTTGTTAAAACAAATCTTCTCAAACATGCATTGGTTTTGCCAAAACAGCAAAAATGTTTTACTAAGTATAGAGTCCACAAGTTAAATATGAGTAGGCAAAGTGGTAATGATTTTTAGAAATAAATATCTATAAATCTATATCTATATCTATACCTATACCTACACCTATATTTATATATATCAAATAATTTTTTATTCATAATATTGTTATTTTCTAGGATCAAGAAACCCCAAATAGACATTCTGTATTTAGCAGTATTTTAGCTTTAATAATCCAATGCATTGAGTGTAGTCAGCATTTGCTGTCAGAACGTTTCAAAGTTTTCATAAAAGAAAAAAATATAATACAGAAAAGAAATAAGAACTCTGGAAAAAAAGCAATTTAGTGTCAGTTCATTCAGAAAAGCAAAAGCAAAGCGGTTCCTTCCTCCTAGGTACATGCCATGTTAGTACAAAGAAAAGTAACTCCTTCTGAATTGTGACTTTGCTTAACTATAACAAAATAATTATTAAATGAATGCCTAGTATCTTTCATTATAGAGATATGGCTAGATAAAATCCTATCTTTGTGCTTTAAATAAACCATAATATCGGTCAGATAGCAAACTATTAAACTGCCTTTTTGGTCAGACTTGGGACAAGATGGCTTAGCTTACCATTTTGGTGAGAAAGAATTCCAGATATATTAAAATAAAAACCAAGGGAGCACTCTGGCTGATAATAGATCCAATGTGTAAAACTGGTGGGTATTGTTCTGGAATCACTAGTCAGTGTTAACTATTTCATTTATATGGACAACATTAGTTAAAAGAACAAAACATGAAAAGCATACATCGTCCCCAATTTCCTCTCATATAAATGACTCGTTGGTAAGGTTTCTTTTTGGTACAAAAAAGACAGTTTGTTGATACTGAGTTAGTCATTTTAAACAGCACAGATGCCTTGCATTTTTTCAAGCCTGTTTTTCTGAAGTTATCCAAAAGGACTGCTTTGAACCCTGGACAGATGAAAGGGGAGAGGTTGATGCAGACAAGTTGATGCAGATAAGAAAAATAAAAAATAGAGTAAAAAAGGTAGTAAGTAGAAAGAGTATGTATGGTGATGACTTCAAGTCCATAAGTGAGAAAGCACATTATCTGCCCACTGAAGGACTATTAAGAAATTTACATTATTGTGTCCCCCTAAGCCTTTGTGAGTCAGAGCCACTATTTTTAGAAGTCCAGAGGAATCTTATTGACTATTATATCAATCTACTTTATTATGCATTTTCCTTAACTAGTTGAATCCATTTTATTGTTTCCATATGTAAATGCAATCTCATTTCAACTATAAGATTTCCCTAAAATTTATATTTATATATTTTCCCTAAAATTTATACCTGTATTTACTGTGTTACAAAGAAGAAAAAAATATATATTCTGGGACATTGTTTGGCAAACAAGTTCTGATAAATTGTTCAGCGTGGTGTCTAAAACAAAATCAATAATCTTAATAATCATCAATGAGGGATGCTTTGAGCCAGCCGACTGCCCAGACTGATACAATAAATTTGGAAAGTAAGCTGGTTTAACATGATTTGATAAAAAGCACAATAAAAACACTGGGAGGGCAGTTCTTAGAGTAGAGTCATTAAAATAGTTCAAAGGAAGAAGTTCCATTAACTTAGAGGTTTCTCTCAGTAATAGCTAAGTCTGTGTACAGTTTCAAGTTTTAATTGAATAAATATATTTTTCTCTCATTGCAGTACATAAAGTATTTAATTCTCAAATCATAGGCATTTTTCATTTGACATTTCCCCAAATGCCCATAATTTGACCACTATGCTTTGCCTTGTTAAATTATTTCAGCATAACAGTAAACACACATTGAAATCTCTGGTATGTTACTTAGTGCTTTTCCAGTCACTTAGTGCTACTCCAGCCTCCTGGTTACTTACTCTCCGTTCTATAAGAACAGCAAGAAAACAGTTGCATGCTATTGTGGATTTTAAGTTAAGCAAGTGTCACTGCAGCACTAAAAGCATATCTGATGCTTCCAGCAAACACTTGTAGGAGGTGTAGGTGTTTCTGCTGCCATTATCTTACCAGTCACCAAAGTGTGATTCAAATGAAAGAAGCATTCCAGCAGTAGAAGTGATCCTGCCCTAATAACCCAAATATTGACAACACTACACCCCTTCAAGAGCCCACAATGTATGTTATGCGTTTTCTTGAGAAAGCACTGTAAATCACTAAGTTAATCGCATAATTCACATAATATCTTTCATTTAATCACATAATTCAAAAATATATGCCTACTGCGCATAAGTAGGCCTATGCATCTACTGCGCAAAGGACCATAGTGAATACACAGACAAGATTCAGAGACAAGACTTAATTATAAGGGCCTTAAAATCTATTTGTTTAAAAAGAAAAGCATGTGCAAATGAATATTAAATAGCACAAAAATCAAATGACAAGATAATCATGCCAAAGGTACTGTGTTCTAGTTCAGTGCCTTATATTTCGGGGATAGTCAATACATATTAATTGCTATGATTAATTACTAGCTGAATTGTGTGTACCAATGAGTGCTTTTAGAGTCCAGACAGGAGCTATCACTGGAGTATTCAGGAAATAAAAAGGTTTGTTGTGGTAAGGATGGTTAGGGCTTGAGGCAGTGAGTTTAATCAAGGCAGCGTCCTCCCCATACTTCAAAGCTTCCTATTGAAACTTACTTGATTCAGAAGTCTTTGACTCCTTTTGAAAGACAAACTCTGCATGGCCACATCATTATCCTTCTTCTTTATGAACAAATAAAAGAAAATGACCACTTGAGCTTCACTGAAACTGAAACGGTTAAAACATGTTAAACGTGTTCCAATTATTAAAGTTATCTAGATGATCAGATTCTCTGAATTTTTTTCTCTGTCATATTTTAAAATTATGCTTTTCTTAAATTCTGAAATAATGATAAGAAATGAAATTATAAGAAATAACACGAAGAGATTCCATGTACCCTATACCTAATTTCCTCCAATGGTAACATCTTGGAAAATCTACTGTAGTATACCAGCCAGGATATTATCATTGATAGAGTCAAGATAGAAAATATTTCCATCACAACTAGGATCTCTTAGCTTGTAATTATGATCACTGCTACTTCCATCCTGTCCCAATAATTTCCTTTATCCTTGACAACCTCGAATCTCTTCTCCATTTCTGTAATTTTGTCATTTCATGAATGTTGTATAAATAGAATAATATAGTATGTATCCTTTTGGTATTAGCTTTTTTTTTCACTCAGCATAATTCCCTGGACATTTCTCCAGGCTTTTGCATGTATGGATAGTTCCTTTTATTGCTGATTAGTATTCCATGGTCTGGATGTACCACAATTTGTTCAACCATTCATTTACTGAAAAACATCTGTGATATTTCTGGGATTTGGCTGTTACGAATAAAGCTACCATATACATTCATCTATAGATTTTGTGTGAACATAAGTCTTCATTTCTCTGCAATGAATTCCCAGGAATGCAATTGCTTTATCACATAGTAGTTACATGTTTATGTTTTAAGAAACTGCCAAACTGTTTTACAATGTGGCCGTACCATTTTACATTCCCGCCCGCAAAGTATGAGTAATCCAGGTTCTCTAAATCCTTATGAGCATTTGGTTTTATCAGTATTTTTTTATTTTAGCCATTTTGATAGACGTGTAGTGTTATTTAATTGTGGTTTTAACTCATATTTTCCCAATAGTCAATAAGATTGGACATCTTTTCATGTGATTATTTGCTGTCAGTATATCCTCTTCAATGGAGTGTCTCTTTATGCCTTTTGTCTGTTTTCTAACTGAGTTGTTCATTTCTTTTTCTGTTGATTTTTGAGAGTTCTTTATATATAGTAGATATATGTATGTATTTTGGTCATGAATTTTGTAAATATTTTCTCCCACTTTTTAGCTTCTCTTTCTTATCAAAGATTTTTGGTTTTAATGAAGTCCAAATGTCTTTTTTTTTTTTTTTTTTTGGATGGGTCATGATTGTGGTGTCAAGTATAAGAACTCTGCCTAGTCTATATCTTAAAGGTTTTCTCCTATTATTTCTATCATTTTGTAGCTTTATATTTTACATTTAAACCTCTGATACATTGCAAATTAATTTTTGTATAAGCTGTGAAATTTAGGTTGAGGTTTCTTTCTTTGTTTGTTTGGTTGGTTTTTGTGCTGCCGGATAGTATGTCCAATTATTCCAGCTCCATTGGTTGAAAATGTTACCTTTTTCTTACCGATTGCTTCTGTACCTGTAAAAAATATGTAGGGCATATTTGTGTGAGTCTATGTCTGAGTTCCCTGTTCTGTTCCACTGATTTATTTATCTCTGCCTCTACTAATATCACACTGTCGTCATAACTATAGCAATGTAGTAAGTCTTGAAATCATATAAACTGATGTTTCCCACTTTGTTATTCATTGTCAAAATTGTTTTAACTATTCTATTTTCTTTACTCTTTCATATAAATTTTGAATAATCTTGTCTATATTTACTTAAAAACTTGCTAGGATTTCGATAGGAATTGTGTTAAAGCTGTATACCAATTTGGGGAGAATTGAAGTCTTTACTATTGAATCTTTCAAACGTGAACATATAGGTCTCTCTATTTATAAATGCTTACAAATTTGTATAAATATATAATTATAGTCATAGTTATAAATCTGCTTTGGTTTCTTTTATCAGTGTGGTATATTTTCCAGCATACATTTTTTTTGTAAATGTTTGTCAGATTTACATTTACACTTAAGCGTTTAATTTTTGGAGGTGATAGGAAATGACATTGTACTTTTAATTTTTGTACATAAGTATATGATTGTTTTTTGTATGTGTATCTCATATCGTGTGACATTACTGAACTCACTTATTAGTTGAACAGTTTTTTGGCAGATTCCTTGGGATTTCCTATGTAGACAATCATGTCATCTACTAATAGGGATAGTTTTATTTTTCCTTTCCAAAATGGTATCTTTTATTTCCTGTTTTGCCCTATTACGCTGGCTAAAATTTCTAGCATTATGTTAAATGACAATTGTGTGAGTGGACATTTTTGCCTTATCCCTGATCTTAGAGGGAAATTATTCAGTTTTCCAGACTCTCTGATATTTAAATCAGCATCATGATTAGCTTATGTTTCTTTTTTTAATTTTGTTTTCCTTACAAATAAAATAAAAGCTGTATTGAAAGATCTTGAAATGTAATGCTTGCATACCTGGGCTTTGAGGTTAGTCGGAATTATGTGTGATTTCATGCTCTATTCCTTCCTAGTAGTGTTGCCTTGGGCAGTTTTACAACCCCTCTATGCCTCAGTTTATTTAGCTCTAAAATGGTACATTGCATTTATTCATTATATGAATTTAAAATCAGTGTTTTTATTAAGGTTTATTGGGGTTACAATTGTTAGAAAAGTTACTTAGATTTCAGGTGTATATATACACAATGGAATACTATTCTGCCATAAGAAAAGATGATATAGTACCATTTGCCACAACATGGTTGGATCTTGAGATTATTATGCTAAGTGAAATAAGTCAGACAGAAAAAGTCAAGAACCATATGATTTCACTAATATGCGGTACATAAAACTGAAAATCAATATTTTAAACACTTGTGAATGAAAGAATCAACTGTCTCACAAAGTTGTGAGAACTAAGATAAAACTATGAAAATACTTAGGACGTGGTAAGAATCTATTACTACTCTTAATATTAGACTACAAGTGTCAAATGAAAGATTGTGTTATAATAATATAGTTAGATCAGTGGTTCTCAGTGGGGGTGAGCGGAATGATCTTACCCCACCCCAGGGGACATTGAACAATGTCTACAGACATTTTTGGTTGCTGCAACTGAAGAAAGTAGGTGCTATTGGTGTGTAATAGATAGAGACCAAGGATGCTGTCAAACATTCTACATTGCATAGGACAACCCCCTTAACAATAATTTTCCGGCCCCAAACCTGACTTAGATGAATAATAAATGTACTGTATACGTGAGAATATGTTAAAAATAGCTTGTTGGATCCTCTTTAACCCTTGATCTAAACCCACCTTCTCCAGGATCTTTGCTTAGGTTGGCCCCTTCAAACTCAGAACTTCCCTTACTCTGGTATCCTTTCAATAATATATTAATTTATGTTCCTAGATCTCATTGGAGTATACTCCTAGATCTCAAGGCCCATGAATAAAAGCATGACATTTCAAGATCTATGCCAGCCAGAGAATGGATGTTTATGTGCAGAGACTGCATAGTCTTTGGGGATGATTCCACTTTTCTAGTTCACATTCCTGATAGTCATCAAATGCATCTAATAACTTTTCCTTGACTTTGCTCTTTTGGTCTTGAACTCTGGTTACTTTTAAAATTAATGCTTTTCTTTAGGCTTTTCTCAGAAACTCCTCAGAGTTAATAATGTAACTAATGCCTTATTTACCTCTAAGATTCAGTAGCAGTACTAGAAAGTTGCTCTTATGCATTCAGAATGCAAAAACTTATTTTGGTATATGCTCAAGTCATTACTATATTCTGTTAGAATTACCCCAAATAGCAATGTATTTAAGATGACCTCATCTTGGTAGTCAGATCAACATTTGAAAAATGGACTCGAAATCAATAGAAGAAATTCAACTGATGATTGAGTACAAATCCTTTCATAGGGTATCAATCTGAAGCAGAATGTGAATTTATATACCACTAGTGACTGTTTTGGCCTCCTGTGAGGTTTTTATACTGACATTTAGCACTTTTGCATTATAACCCTTGACCTTTGAAGCTGGAGCTACCTCTAGATCATGTTGGAATTACTAACTCAATATCAAGAATTAACTAGCCAAGAGCTTTATCCTCAAGTATCATACCTAGAGCAAGAGTGTGGTTATTTTTGAATCATAAGATTTGAGAGAGGCATCCTATTCCAAAAATGCTCTCCCACAGGCCTGATGTTGAATCTGAATTCCCTCCATGATAGTAACTCCTTTGAATGAAAACATTGTGTTTCTCATATGGGACCATCAAAAGATAATGCAAATATGAGCACTAAAAGAGATGATGCACTAGAACTTTTTTTTTTCTTTCATCAACTTACATGTAAACTAACATATAATATTTCAGTCTAAAGGGGCCCAGTAAATTAGAACCATTTCTTCTCCTCTAAGATCAGATGGGAATTAACACATCAGCTTTCTAGCTAGTCAAATGGGTTAGAGAATAAGGTTTAGATGTGTGGCCACTTATAACTGTCTCGTGTAGTTCTTCCAGTAATGTACAATAATTCAAGGAAGAGTCTACAAAGCAGACACTTACCTGGCAAGCTACAATGGAAACCAGCAATCTCTCAAGCCACAGGCTCTTCCCAAGGAGACAAGAGGAGAAGGTCATATAAAGGAAAGAGTAAGTGGTAAAGAGAAAGCCCTTAAATATGGGAAGTCTCCAGATAAAAACATAAGGATAGGGGTCCTCCTATAAATTTACATGGAAAAGGACACTATTAACTGTCAGAGACCATAACAGAAAACACAAAAATGTGTATTTTGATGTAGGCAAAATGATAGGGGATATTGTGAGGAATACAAAGGGAAGAAAGTCTCAATATTGAGACCTCCTGATTGGGGCACTAATGGATTCCCTAAAATGGAACACCTCCTGTATGATTCTAGAATTAAGGAGAATAGAGGTGAGTGAGAAGGAGGGCTGCTAGGTGGTTCTAGATTAGGTGGAGGACACATTTGGGGCAGGAGGATGGTTGAAAGTTAAATTGATAATGACAAAGACAAGCTCTGTTACTCAGTGGTATGTTTCAGGCTGGCCTAGAAAAACACAGTGCAAGACTTGGACCACTGGAGGAAAATAGGATGAGTTGCTTTGTTTTTGCCCTCAAGGAATTTGTAGGCTAATTCAGTGGCATTGTTTGGTTTCATTCATCTCAACTGAATATATTGCCTCCATTTATATAAAGAAAAAAATACCTAAAAAAGCAACTGACCATGTCCAGTTTATTAAAAAAAAAAAAATGCATTGTGTAATGTGACATATGTAATATGTGATAATTAGGTCATGTCACTGAATTTTCATGTTCAGTTGTTTGTTTAGCATTAAAATAGAGGAGTCCTAAATCATCCAGTCCTGGAAACAAAAGAGAAAATGTTTATCTAGACAGTGAGAAAAAGAAAATGTGATAAAGCAACCAAAATGCATTTTGGATTAGGAAACATGATAAGGGTCCAGCAATTAGCAGGGAACAGCAATCAACATGACCTTGGCTCTTTGGTTGACAGCAGTTGGCAACAGGTGTAATGAAATGTCCTACAAATAGAATGATTCAGGTATAAGCTGGACAACATTCAATGAAAAATCTTTCCTCAGAGGAAGATGAATGTTTTAGATACATTTAATCAGTTCTTCATTTCTTTCTTTGGCTAAGATTCTGATTTACCCCTTATTTGATAATGCCAATTTTAGGTTGTCCTCATGAAATACTTCTGCCCCGTAAAATGTTCTTGTGGTCAAATAGGAAAATGTGCTGTATAAAATACCACTAAACATCAATTTGGAAAGGAGGCATTTTACGCATGGATTCTAAAATACCCCAAATTAAAGTAGGTACAAAAAGGAAGCTCTAATGAAGTGGACATGGCTGTTCCAGCAAAGGTAAAGTAAGTTTTTTTTGCTGTATTTTTCAAAGTGAAAAACAACATTACTTTTATGAACTATGGGCAAAGAGAGAGTTCACATAGGGGCCATATTTGATAGCTTTTTCTGGCAGCAAGATGTTCCCAAAAGCCCTTCTGGCTTGTGGGTGAAAACTCATAGTGAAGTCAAGCTTTCTCTCACATCGCAAGAGGAAAACAGGGTTTTCAAGCAGCTTTTCACAAGTGAGGAACTTCAAATGTCTAATATAGTAAAGAATCAGACTGTTTTGCTGATAATTTTATCATTGAATATTTTGTACAAGATAAAATGGGGATTATTCTAGGTCAAGATTTTCTGTTTTTCATTAGGAAATGAAGACGAAGAAGATGTAAATAGATCACTGTCAGCAAAGTTATTATTTAAAAAGAATTAGTAGAAATTGATATTTAGATGTATGCTGCCAAGGCAGTATTTCTGAGATTCTGTGGGCGGGTGTAAAATTAGCACTAAGATTTGCAAAACTTTAAGGTCAAAAATCAGGACTAGATTCATAAAATGTTAGGGCAATACATAATTCAGAGCACCCCAGGTCAATCTGGAATAGGCAAAAATTACACATCTATGCAAGGAAATAGATGAGAAAAAGTATAGCATTTTCTTTTGTACCTATTATTATTATTACTATTACTTATTATTTTTATTCCCAAGAATGGCAATTTCATTGCATTTGTACCCCACTTGATTATATAAAATTTAAGGAAAGAGCCTGTGTTTTACCTGTTTTGGGAAACTAATGCCTAGCTGATGTCATGGCACATAGTACATTTAAACATTCACTGAGCAAATGAAATTATAGAGCAATTCCAGAATAGCGTCTCTGTCAGATGTGCTAAATCAACACTGTTCAACAGAAAAATCTGTGATGGAAATTTTTGGCACTGCCCTGTGTCGCCAGTGCAACTGAGGAGCTGCATTATTACTTTTATTTGATTTTAAATAACTTAAATGTAAAATTAAGCAGCCACATTTTGGACAGTGTGGTGTGATATTTTGCCAAAGAGTAAAGGTAACAGAATGTGTTGTGCATGTAACCTTCTATTTTAATACTACTTAACTCTTATGTGTCCCCCACCCCAATTTATCATCTTTCATCAAGTAAGAAATCCAAAAGAAAAAAAGTCTCATATTTCAGGTTAGATAAAAGTGATCAGTCTTTTCCTTGTTGACTTGCAGTGACCAAACATCACTTATCCATCTCATAACCAGTGACTCTGTGTTTATAGCATAGCACAACAGAAGCCACTAAGCACACAGACTTATTGGAATCCTGGGTCTGTCAAGTATTAGCAGAGTGTCTGTGGAGACATTCCTTAAACCTTCTGAGTCTAAATGTCCTCATCAGTGAAATGAGGATTATACCCATTGATAGATTGTTGGTAGGGTTAATGACATTATCCGTAATCCTTATTGCAATACCTGATACATAAAAGATAGTAAATGGTAGCTTTTACTACTGTAGTTGTTGAGAGTAATATAATGTGCTAAATACTGTGAGGATATTGAAGGATATACACATAGTATACTCCCTGACTTTTTAGAGTGATTTCCTAAAAACTTTTATTTATTCTATATAAATACCAATACTTTCTCTGTCCCTTATCAATATGTCATTAATCCTAGCCACTGACATAGAAATTACAGGCAATTCTACCAGATACTGTATGCTTTTGAGAAAGAGATTACTATTTTATCTGTACCTTCATATTCCTACAACAGGCCCAGGGCACTTAGTTAGTGCTTAACAAGATTACTGAATTTGAATTATATAAAATATGGTATGCACTGCTGCTACTAAAGGAAAATAAGCAAGCAATGTCCTTATAATGTGCAACAACCAGCAATAGCTACAAACAGGAGATGCAATAGAACAGAAAAATACCCCATTAACTGTAGTAATATTTACCTTGCGTATAAGTCTTTCATCTCATACACACGCAAGGTAAAATAAGTAATCTAGAGGAAATAGTAATAAATGTAAAGGATCTGTGGAAATGAAATTATCAAATTTATATAAATTTACATAAATTATCAAAATACTTAAAGAATAGTTGAATTAATGCAAAAGCATACCTTGTTTCTGATGGGAAGATTATATGTTGTAGAAAAGCATAATACTTTTCAAAATCAATGATTTGTGTAGAATTTTCAGGAAAGTTTTGAAAAATAAGAATAATAAGCTTACTCAATCAAGTATTAAAACACAATAAAGGGCTACAATAAGTTGGCCGATATAATATAGGTAAAAGAATAGACACATAATAAGTGGGATAAAACAGATGAATTTAAAATGACTTCCAGTAAAACTCAGAGTTTGGCATAGGAAATGTGTCTCCTTCATGGAAAAAAAAAAATCAGTTTAGTGTCTCACCTCATACCGTATACCAGTATACTGAAAAGTATTTTATTCTAATGAATTCTAGATGGATTAAAGAGTTATATGAAATGACACCAAGAAACAAGAAGAAAAATCTTATTAATCTGTTGTGGAGAAGGTAAACATCAAAGAAAATAAATATCATAGATAATTAATATTTGTATGTCTATAGAATATTTCAACATTTTTACCATCATTAACATATGAATAAATTAAGTTATAAACCAAAAACTGAAATAATATTTTATAATCACAATCAAAGGGAAGTTTGGAGAATACTGCAGTTAGGAATTCTTTAACTGAAGATGTTGTTTTAAATGCTTGCAAGATCATATATAACTATACAAACTGAGGCTAATTATTTCATCCAAATTTATGTTTTCTTTTCTTTAAAATGAAAATTTGAAACAATATACCTCATAAGGATAACATGACAAGTTTGAAAATATGTAAAACTCAGTGAATTAACTAAAACATAGCAAAATGCTCAATGGATAGTAGCTTAAAAATAAGGGGTCAATATTCTTGCTAATATCATTTCATAGATTATGAATATTAGAATTTTTTTCTTATATGAATCTTTCAGATAATTTTCCAAGATCGTTGCTTACTTTGATTTTGATTTTTCCTGTCTTTTATAAAAGAGAAAATTTTCATTTTTGTTTAGTCAGATCTATCAGATATTTTTCCTCATAGCTCTGGGTTTCCATTTTATTTAGGAAGTCTGCCCACTCCTTTTCAACTTTCTTTGCATGATTATAAAAATATTATCTTCTATTTTTATCTGGTATTTTTATTTTTAATCCATATAAAATTTGTTAGCTTAGGATACTGTAATGATCTAATTTAATTTTATTTTCAGTGATTAACTGATTGTCACAACACTATTTCTTAAATAGTCCTTTCCAAAAAGTTTTAAATGCCATTTATTCACGTTATATAGGTATTATTCTGCACTCTGTTCTTTTCCATTGATCTATTTATCTACACCTCAGACAACCTCCCTATTTTAATAACTATAGATTTGTGTTTTGGTCTCTTTTAGGAAACTATTCTTTATTGAAAGATTCTATTCTTGGATATTCTTTCATAAGGAGTTTTAGAATAACTTATCAGGTTCTATAAATGTAGTGTTTAGATTTTGAATGGAATTATATTATTTTATAGGTTAATTTAAGGAAAATTGACTTCTAAAAAATTAAATTTTTAAATCTTGGATCCTGATATATTCCTGTAATTATTGAGTCAGTTTTAGCATTACACATTCGAACTTGCAGTTTTCTTCATATAGTCATCATACATTCATTTTTCAATTTATTTTCAAGCATTTTTGGTTTTGTTATTATTGCTGCTATTACAAATGATTTCCTTTTACCATTACATTTTCTAATTCGTATTTCTGCTTTATAGAAAAGCTATTGAGCTTGGGGAACTTACTATCTTGCTGAGTAATTTTATTACTATCAATAATTTTCAGTTGGTTCATACGGATTTTCCTATTAATCTTATCCACAAACTTGGAAACATCTTGCTGTCATAAAAGCTATGAAATATACCCCCTATGTGTGTTTTCTCCTTACTCACAGTTAATAAGAGTAATTTTTGTTTTTCACTTTAAAAAATACAACCAAAACTCACTTCGCCTTTTCCGGAAGAGCCCTGTTCATTCCACTAGAGCTTCCTTTTTGTACCTACTTTGATTTTGGGTATTTTAGAATCCATGGACAAAATGTCTCCTTTCCATATTGATGTTTACTAGTGTTTATTTAGCATATTTTTCTATTGTATCAGTGATGTAATGAGAGCATCACCACTTAGGAACACTCACCAGAGCCCTGAATGCGAGTATTGTCTTTATTCAGCAGTCCACTGGTGAGACAGGCAAGTTATCTAAAATTTGAAAGCATAGAGGAATATATTGGTATACATATGCGTATCTCGTTTTTGTAACAACTCTAATTAATCCTTCTTTATTTTTATGCAATTTGATGCTTCCAATAGAACCTGCTTTGCAGCATATATGTAATATGTGACTTCCTTAAATTGTATAGTCAATAAATCAGTCTTTTTAGATGAACAATTTCTGAATATCCATTATGTACAAGTCACTACTACATTCTGAGACTACAAAGGGAAAAGAAGATATAGTTTCTGCTCTCAAATAATTTACTCACTAGAAAATTTTAAAAATTGTCCATGTGAATTTTTCCACTAGCCAAATCTATCCTTGCAATCAATGCAATGACAGATGTCCTGGCCAGATTATTTGAGTCCAGACCAACCATTAAGCCACCACAAGTTTCTTAGTAGTTCCAAGTCAAAGACATTAAAATTTTATTTTACAGTGAAAACTGAAATTAACTAGCAGTCTCATATCCTTCAGTTTTTACTTTATTAAAAAATATTTAGCCATGAATTTTAAATCATTTTATGGACTACATATTATGTAGTATCATAGTATTTATTATTCATAAACAAATTAAAATTTTGAGTTATCTCAATTTTTTTTTCTTCAATGCATGTTTAGGAATATAGTTTATTAGGGAAATACATATTAATTTAGATTCAGCACATATATAGATAGATATAGATATAGATATAGATACAGATACAGATATAGATTCCATATCAACTCCCACAGGCTGAATGCCTGGGGCAAAATGTGAGACGATAGTCTTTAATTTCCCCATATATGTAAAAAAATACATAAGGTTGGGAAGCCTCTCTGAGGACTATGAGGGAATTTACTCTCTAATTCACCAAATATGTTTATTTGAATACATTCTGTGAGCATGATGTTTCAAGGTGTCACAATGCAGGGACTCAATGTCAATATATTTAATTTTTTTTCTCTTTGATTGATAGCATACAGAGTAAGAATGGCAGCTCATTCTTGAGATTTGGGAAACATAATCCAGAGTAAAAATTCAAATTCCATCATCTTATTCCACCTGTATTTCCTAAATTGATCATTGATTTTTCAACTGCCTTTATGTCTACAATTAATGTTGTTATATAAACTAAATTATTAATTCTTGGTTTTTTTTAAAAATTGTGTAATCACATAAATCTTTAATAATGATCCATAATAAGTACACATTGAACTTGTCTATGCAGTGTTAGGAAGCACCTATTCTTAACGACGGTGCTGCTAGCCTACAACTCCGAAAAATCAGTAAATTAATCTCAGCTCACATATTATGACTAAACTTGTTACATCACAGCATCCATTACTCATCAGTCTGTATTTAGAGGACCATATATCACACATGGTAGTTGTTTTTGTAGGTAGAAGAAACTTTAGATCTTCAATCACAACAAATATATTAGTCTACTGCTTGACATTGAGAATTCCTGTTTTCTCTGTTATGTTAACCACTCCTTTTTTCAATCAGATAGCAGCATCTTCCATTTTAAAAATTTGTTTTATAATGAATATTATCTTATGGTAATTATTTTATGAGACATTGGACATGTATTACAAAAGCTATATAACTGAGTGTTTATATAAGGCCTTCATCCAAATATGTCAGAGCTTTCTATGGGTACTCTGTGTCTCTAAATATTTATTATCTTAATTAACAAAGGACTTGGATTTGCTGACATGTCTGTTCAGTCATTTTCCACAATTAAAATTTTGTGTTTGAGCATGTGACTGAGATTGCATACCATATGAAGAGTATTTTATTGAAAATTGAGCTGAAAAATCACATATTAACATAAATAAAATTCCCCCATATCCATAAAACTCCAAAGTTAAGAGCAACCATACCAAATGTTTAACCAGAGTGTAACTAGGCTGCCTCAAAGTCCCAGCTTGTGGAAGAATCACATTCAAATGAACTCCACTTGATCGATAAAAATTGTTGCTATTTTTTAAAGTTTCCAATATGTATTAGTAAGAGCCCCACAGCAAGACTTTTTTGAAGCCTCTTTCTCTTTCCCCCAGGTGACCAAAGATGGGCCTCCTCTCTCACTCACACGTGGCTTAGACTGTGTCTTTTTATTTCAGCTCTACCCCTACCTTTCATAATAAATTCTTTCTTTGTTTGTTATAGCTTTTCCTGTCCAATGTAAACTATCCAATGGAATTCCCAATCCTTCATCTCTTTCTTTTATCACCCTAATGTACAACAAAATCCCAGAAAGCTAAACAACAAAACACTGTGGTGTGGAGTAGAGCTTGAATATTTTTACATTAATATATTTTTTTCTGGTTACTTAATTCTACTTTTATTTTAAATTATGTAATAACTATAAAGCATCTTTTTTTTTTCTTTATTAAAAGGGAACCTTGCTGCCTGGGCCTGGTTTTGCCTAAAGCAGCTATTCCTCTAAAATGCTTCATTCCTCACCAGTCTGCTCACCCCCTACTAGCTCCTACTTGCCTTAAGTGAGAAAATAATAATAGGCAACATTTATTGAAGACATATCACGTGCCAGGTAAAGTTCTAAGTGCTTTACATGCATTTATTCATTTAATCATCACAAAACTGCTATGGGCTTTTCCTTCTTCTATAGATAAGGAAATGAAGGCACCAAGGGGTTAAGAAAATTGCCCAAGGCATTAGACTGGTATAGAATAGAGCCAGGATTTGAACCCAGCAAGTTAGACTTAAGAGTTACACATTTAAACACTCTGCTACTTAAAATTATCTGTGACTTGCTTTGGTATAATGAAAGGAATCATACAACTGAGATTGGAATTAGAGAAGACAAGGAGAAAAACTTTAGAAATTGGTAAGGAAGATGGCAAGGTTATCATATAGGGAGTTACTAAAAATGATTAAAATTCCTTATCCTGGAAAGATCCGTATGATAGCAATCCATAAAATCACAGAAGATATAGTTAAAATAAATGAGGACTTGTCTAATTAATTTTGGAATATCAGAATTTGAAGAGTACTTTGGAAATTTAGAGAGGTGAGACTCTGTAAATAAAATGACAGCATTGGACAGTAGTTAACAATAGTAGACCAGGTTTTCACTAGAAGCATTGTGGCTTCCCAAAGTTCAAATGGGGAAACCAATTTATATGGATTCAGGATTCATGTCTCCATGTCTCTGATCCTATAGCCTTTACTCCTTATCCATGTGTTATCCTGCCTCTTGTAAACTCCTTAAATTATTGGGTCAAAATATAATGAAATTAGCTAACACATACATAGTCTAAACTAGGTGGATTCACTGTCAAAGAATTTTGTAAATGTTAACTCATTTAATGCTTACCACAGCCCCATAAGGTCATATTATCTCTATTGCACAGGATACAGAGGTACAGGGAGGTTATATAATTTGCTCAATTTATATATGACAGATTCATACAGCTGGGCTTTAATACTTAGTAGTCTAGCCCTAGAACCCAAGTCCTTAACCTCTACACAGAACCACAGTAGGTGGAATTTTAACCTGATCCGTGTTTTTCAGTGTGTGTCCACAGTATTAATGGACCACGTATAAAAAGCAGTTCTGTAGTCAAACCAGTTTATTTTTGTCAACATATCAGATTCTTTAATAATAAAATGTATAATTCTTACTTGTGTAAATTATCATCAAGGCTAAACTATATAAAATTGCTAATAGTCAACAATTTTAGACTTATAAAAATGGCAGGAAGAGACAGGTATGGTATGTGGTATCTCTAAGCAAATGGTTCAGTGACATACAAACATTTTAGAAACAAATATTTTCAGTTACCTACAGCTTACTCTATTAGGTAACTGACAATATTTGTTTCAAAAAACAAAACAAAACAAAACTGGGAAGCCATGGGAAGACATCTGCAACTCTTCTAGGATAATGTTATGGAAAATCACCATGCCCTGATACAAATCACCCCTTATCAAATATAAAAATTTGAAAATCATGACTTTCTTTTTTTTTACAAATTGCTTTATCATTTATGATATGAAGAAAGTTTTTGAGCACAAAAACTTTATCTAACCATGTTATGTATCCTACCCATCTCAGCCATAAAGAATGCAGGAATTTCTCGGAAGCAGAAGTTTGCTTGCTCTTTTCCAACTGTAAACTAGTGTTTTTTACTAATGTTTACAATCACAAGATATTAAGTTGGTGCAAAAATAATTGTGTTTTTTGCAACTATTTTTAACCTTTTAAACTACAATTATTTTGCACCAACCTAATAAAAATGTAAAATACTCTCTTACCTCCCTTCATTTTACAGCATAGTATTCTACAGGGAAAAAAAGAAAAAGGTGAAACAAAATGTATGAGAGGCAAAGCCAAGACTCAAAGCACGGTTTCTATACCAGTTCTCTTTATTTGTTTCCTAACCACATCTCTTATAGCATCTGATTCTCTGGGCATCTGTAATTAGGGCTTTTTATTCTTACATCCACAACCATGTTTCATGGCCAATTACAACTGGGCTCTTAGTGACACATACACAAATATAAATTGGAGAATTTACTATTGCATTCCAGAAGTCTAGGCAATAAGACACAAAATTTTAGACCTAGGAGAAAACGCAGAGATCAGTCTCATTTTTAACACCATCCCCAATAAAGAAGGAAATGAAACCAAGGGAGATACTATGCTTCCTTTGACACATAGGTATTTAACTATAACTATTCTGTGTTAAGTGTAAACTAATTTAACCTGATTTGGCATCTGCCAGCCTTGAAGGCCCTGTTTGATGACATTTACTATTGATATGCACTAACAGGATGACCAATGTAGCTATGTTAGCCCCAAAGAAACCATCCTGTTCTGTACGTCCCATTGGATCGGATGGCCAGTATCCTTTCCCTTACCCACTGGCTCTCAGGAGTAGAGCCTGAATATCATCACATGAAAGAATGGTACTGACCCACTTTTGATACTCCCTCCTGTGTTGGTTTATATGAATGCAGATCTGATCACTCTCATCAGCCTGGCAGCTCCTGTGAGCAGCCAACACAGGAGTGTGGTGTATTTGATAATTATGCATAAGAATGTCAGTTAATTTCTTTAGAAGTTTAATTTAAGCTTCTTTGCAGTTTCTAAAAGTAAGCAGGAGAATGAATAAAACAGAATGTTCTCATTTTTCAGAAATAGAGTAGCAAACCATATTTCAAGAGAGAAAATTAGACTGGATATTATTTTAAAAGATTCACATGAGGAGTCACAAGAGGAAAATACCCTTTAACAGCAATTTTTTTCTTTTGGTATTTGGGTGACTTTTCTCATAAAAGAAATATTGTGCTAGGCATGTATCTAATGATACAGAGAATAATACAACCTGATTATTTAACAAATGCAACTAAATAAACTGCCTCTATTTTACTAAAATAAAAGTTAATGGCTACTTTGTATATACTGAACAACCTCTTATGAAAAAAAGGTTATACATAAAATTTCTGCCTCTGGAGAAATTTAACCAACTAATAATACTTAATCATTTCTTTCACTTTGCATAAAACCACTAACATGGAGTAGGTACTGAATATGTACTTACTGAATTGAAGTCAGTCATTTAAATATATATGTAGATAATAATTCTGTGTGGTTTTATCGAGCCATACAGTTAATAGTGTATAATCAATTGTCAAGACAAACGTATTAAACACAAATTATTTTCAAAAATCCCATGTATAGCTGTAAAACACCTTTAAAAGGTCCCAGTCCTCTTCTTCCACTTTGAAGCCCACAGCGAGATAAGCTCCTAAGTACAAAGGGGCGTTCTCGGTTGCCTGAGGAGTCTGCGTGCTCTGGCTCTTCATTACCTAGAAGATACCACCTGCAGGAGCCAGCATTAGTGCCCTCCATGCCGTGCATCACCCTTACATGCTGTCTTACTGTAATTATGACCTTACTCGAGATTTGAATCAGAGGAAAAACAAGGACTCACAAAATAAAATCATAGAATTACCTCTATGGAAGATACAAGATTAAAAATTAGCAATGCCCTGTGGGGTTAGTAAAAAAAAAAAAAAAAAAAAAAGAAAGAAAGAAAGAAAGAAAGAAAAAGTTTAAACAGAATACTACATATGTGTGTTGTGTGTATTTGTGAAATGGAAGAAAGAATGGGATAGGTTAATTGGTGGAAGCATATGGAAGGTAGAGAAAGAGGTTCGGGTCATTTCTGTTTAGAGTGACCATGTGTCCCAATTGACTGGGGCCATTTCCAGTTTATGCCTTTTGTTCCAGCATGATATCCAGTTTGAATAATACACATACTAAGGTTAGGTATGAGAGATATCCTGTATATTACTGAATAAAGGAATTATGTGATAGAAAGACTGACAGGGAGATTATTCTATGATTTCTTGGCACCTGAAGCAAAGGGAGGCAGGAAAAACTGAAAGGTTTTTCCCATTTATATACACGTGAGTTGACTATTACTACTCAGTGAGTAGAACAATAATGAGGACCCATGAGAGCTCATTGAGGTGTAATTGATAGAATTTTTAAATGATGTAAAATAAATTATAGTGGTTGAAGGATCTCAAAAGTACATATAAGTTGTAAATGCAAGGAACTTGGGAAATGGCCTTGTCAATAACAGGAAGGAAATAATAGAAGAAAAAATATTTTAAAGAGAAAATAAGGAACCCACTATCTAAAATATCATTTTTAGGAAACACAAGCCAAGAAAGTTGTGGCTGTGGGTAGTGAACACACAATGTTATATATAGATGATGTATTACAGAAGTGTACACCTGAAACGTATGTAACTTTACTAACATTTATCACCCCAATAACCTTGAATTAAGAAATATATAATCTTTAAAAAAAGAAAGAAAATAGTTGTGTTATCCTATAATAATCTATGTGTCTAAAGAGACAGGAAATACACATTTGAAATCATTAGCCTATAAGTGATTTTGCACTGATCTTAAAATTCCTGGACCTGGTTGACATTTAAATCTCTAGAAGGAAACTTAGAGAGATCATGGAGCCCAACATCTCCACTGATAGTGTCCAACATCTAGTATATATACACACACATATCTATCTGTCTGTCTGTCTGTCTGTCTGTCTGTCTGTCTGTCTATCTATCATCTATCTAATCTATCTATCTATCTATCTATCTATCTATCTATCTATCTATCTATCTATCTAGCTAGCTATCTATCTAGAAAATGTGTAATGATTCAATGCAAGATCAGCTAACTACACACAGTGGATCTGGGGACTGACCGAAGGTCTCCCAGTACTTTGGAGTCCACACTCCATTATAATTCAGCTACCTCCACAGAACAAGCTGTGGTAAAATCCCCAGATCTTAAAAGTTGATAAGTAATATACTTAAATATCAATGCAAATTAATTATGCTCTTTTAAAACTAGGGTATAAAGATAAATAAAAGTTGGATAATAAATAATAACAAATTAAATTGACAAGCTTTATGCTCTGGAATAAGATCTCTGGGATAAGGTTAGTTTACTGTGAAGCATATTCCAGGATCTGCCATTTAATTTGCAATTGTCAACAATGACTTTAGTTGTCAGCAAATACTTAAGAAAAGAAGAATGATTTCATCAATGATAAGATTACATATTTGTCTTATGTGTTAAAATGGTCCCTTTTGGGGAAGGACATAATTGTCTTCTATTTTGTTTTTAGGTTGTACTGTCCCAGAGCAGCATATAAATAGGTTAGCTGTCACCTGGCATTGATTTTGGAGGGTTTTCCAGATGTAGACTAGGGAAAGGGATTTAGTTTTTTGAAATAATTGAATCTCCTGAACTAAAAGGATAATTGTGCTTGTTGTTCCATCTTAGGGAGACTTATGAATATATAATTAATTCCCCTCAAAGGATTTTTCAATATTACCTTTGGTTGTTTGTCCTAACTGCCCATAGGGTATACCCAGTTAAAGAAGTTTTGATATTTTCTAATTTAGTCCTCATTCTCTTAGCAATATCTTTTCAAACCTTGTTATTTGATTGAGACATATCTTAATAAAGTAGAGTATAACATATTTATTATAGTGGATGATTTTTTCATTTAATAATAACTTTGTAGTTTCCATGGTTAGTGACTGGATAACTCTTGACACACAATAATGAATGAAGAATAATTGAATTAATGAATAAATGAATGTCTAGGCTGATAAAGTGTACATTCAGTAAAATTGGGCCAATATTATAATATCTTTAAGGACAGGAGCTTTTTCCTCTTCATCTTTGTATCGCTGACAGTACCTAGAAGTGAGATTTACCCATGCCAGAATTTTAACAAATGTTTGCTGAAATAATGAATCAGAATATGCATGAATAACTATGTGACTGAGCCATCGCAACACTGCCTACTCTATGTCTCTCTCTCTCTCTCTCTCTCTCTCTCTCTCTCTCTCTCTCTCTCTCTCTCTTAGTTTCAGGTGTACAAAACAATGTAATAGATGTTTCACCCCTCACAAAGTGATAACCCCCCTCTATGTCTCTTAATCTAGCTGCTCTACCCATTTGCATTCTCATTTAGTTAATCTATATAATAATGTGACTTAAAATCAATTTGCTGTATTGGACAGTTTTCCACACCTTCTTTAGGGCATACAGGTGAGAATCACAGACATTTATTAAGCTACTTCAGTTTGAGAGAAGATTCAATTGATCTATCAATCTATTAATACCTGCAGTTACAGACTCATAGATTTTTACAGATCAAAAGTAATGAAAAAAATGCAAAAGAATTTTTAAACCAAATTGTCTCCCCAAAGTAAAATCAGATATAGTTTTATTTCTAAAATAATACTTGAGGTTTTTTTTAACTAATCCTTTCTTTGTATGCATTTAAACTAATATTCTGTCAACTTGTGTGTATAGTATGTGTATGTATATATGTCCTCTAAAATGATGCAGATTTTAAAATAATTTATTGAATGATGTTGTAGAATCTGTGTTATAAAATTCCATATTAGGGATGTAAAGGAGGAAAAAGTTTTCCTGGACCCTCTTAGGTTCCCTGGCTGGGTCTGAAAATTAGACTGACAAAGATAGATTAACAGGAGAAAAGCATACACATTTATTTAATATGAGTTTTACATGACACAGAGCTTTCATAAGAAAATGAAGACCAGAGGAAATGGTTAAATCTGAGTGTCTTTATGGTAGGTTTGATGTACAGTGGAAACGTGTGATAGGACAAAGGGAATGAGCTAAGTCTGGTAAATTAGGATAGGGGGAGCGGAGCACTTACCAAGGCCCGTTCCCTCAGATTCTTCTCTGTGTCTGTTTGTCTTGAGAAATAAAAATTCTCCTTTCCCCAGGGCATATGGAAAGCAATTCTCACATGAGGGTTTTATGACTTGCTTCAGAGGAAGGTCAGAAAGTCCTTCCTGCACATGCCATTTCTCAAATTCCTTCACCTTGAAATATTCCATGTCCAATGGTGTCATATTTTGGGGTAGTGCTTCCTAAACCTCATCAGGGATTAGGAGAATATACTCGTTTTATCTTTCCTAATTATAGTGTCTCTACGAGAAACTGGGTATTTTTTTATTTATAAAATAAAGTGACCTGATACTTAATAATGGGGGAAGAGGTAGAAAAACTCTTGTAGCTCCAAAAATCTATCATTGCATCACCTTATAATAATTTCACTATTAGTATGCAGCATTTATTTAGAAAAATATAATCAATCTTCTTTCCCTTTGTTATCCAGTTTGATAGGATAAACTATACGTCTTTTTACTAAAGCTAGATTTAACTAGAAATATTTTTACTTCCTTCATTTTTTTATTAATTAAAAAATAAACATAAATGTTTAAAAGCTCCCTAAATTTTAGGCTTCAATTATCAGAATTAAGAAGCCATAATTATAAGGGCCTAGTTCTATAATCTGTATAAGAGATTTAAAGAGAAAAAAGAAATTATAAAAAATATTCTATTGACTGTATTCCTTAAGCTGTACTCCACATCCCATGAGTCGCTCTCCCTCTCTCTCTCTCTCTCTCTCTCTCTCTCTCTCTCTCTCTATATATATATATATATATATATATATATATATATACACACATATATATACACATATAGATATACATATATATGTTTATAATTATATATAATAATAACATTCAATATTATTCAGCTTCAGTTTCAGGTATATGTGGTCAGTTTCAGTGCAGTGGTCAGGCATCTACACAGTCTAAGAATATAGTCAAGGGAATTGTAGCAGCTATATACGATGTCAGACAGGTAGTAGATTGGAAGGGATTATCACTTTGTGAGGGGTGTAAATGTCTAACTGTTACATTGTTGTGTACACCTAAAACTAATAAAAAAAATTCTAAATGGCGTATTATTGTAATGCTGTAGAAGATTTGTTTCCTTATTTATAAACTGGATTTTGTAGTTATTTTTACAGGGTTAATTCACAGCTAATTCAAATTAAATTTGAACAGTTTTTATTTACTTAATTTTTGTACACAAATAACCCATTGAATCCATACAAATGTTGCACTAATATCGGTTACGAGTCAAGTATTCTCCCATTTCTGTACATCTGATTTGAAACCAGCTTTAAATCTCAAGAATCCTAACTCCAGATCAGATTCATATGTATCACTTTAGTTTGTACTTTTCTCACTCTTGCCTTTCATTCCTCTATCATCTGCCTCAGTGGAACGTACCTCTGTTGGATACCTGTTGCTTTGGTTTTTCTAAATTCTTAAAGCCAAGACGTTAGTCTCTGCTGTACTTCTTTTTGACCCTGGCTTCTCCAGTCACACCGTTAACTGACTCACTGGCTCTCAATTCTATTGCTTCTCAACCTTAAACTTCATCTTTCCAAAACTTATCATGTAGAGCCTGAGAAACACATTTACAAAAAAAAAAAGAAAAGAAAAAAGCATAACCATGCTCGAACTGAAAGCTAGCTGCAGTGACAGATGGAGTTACCAAATTTTCCTCTTTAGAATGAATCTCTATACTTTAAGCAGAAAAGCAAGTGGCATTGTGGGGGAAAAAATTAGGGTACTTTTCTGAGTAGAAAGAAATTTTCATTGTAATATAAATTGTACAAATGCTTTCGATCATTATGTATTTACCACATGTTAGAAAGAAACCTAGGACAGAGGTCAATTCTAAAGACTTTTATACAATTTGAGTTTTGTGCTACTTCCTTTTTTATCCTGTCACCCACACCAATCTGGTGTAAGAAAAGGTGAAGCTGAAGTCAACCACAAATCTTAATATAAGGACAAAGAAGCCAGAAAAATGATGGTGTAGAAAGAAGGGAGGGGGATTTAAACATCATAGTCTGACTTGTTCATTTTCCAGGTAAGGAAAACAAGACCAGGTGGTTAAAAGTGATACTTGACCAAAGTCATACAGCTAGTTGGTGACACATGAGGACAATAATCCAAGTTTTTGAAAATCCATTACTTCTTTCCTCCACCAGATATGACGCATCACTAGGTGATTATTTTTCCACTATAAAGATTTAACATTCCTAAGTCTTGTCTCCTGCAAAGTCTTCAAGAATCTAGATGAGGAGGACTATGTCATCCACTCCATTTTCAGCCTTCACATAGTTTGTCATATAAGGAACATAGGGTTTATTTAATCTATAAGAGTTAGAATTGAATTGAGTAAAATTGAATTTCACCCTTTTAATCACCTTGGTTCATAAACTGAACTTTGAAAATGGAGATCAGACTAATGTGGAATAATTTGGAGTGGTACATCATGCCCGTGATGACCAAGACACAGTCAGAATCTTTGACATTTCTAAAGAAATGTGCCTCATTTCCACTCCAGCAGCACTTTAGATTTGAAGGCAGTTTTTAAAAAAATAGCATTAGAAGCTGTCTCAGCAACTTTCCTCTCTCTAATTTAGTAACTTCTGATATAGTGTGAAATGGGAAATCATTTTGTTAATTGCTTGAAAACTAAGCTATAAGCAATTCAGGAAAAAGTTTCACTTTTGGGGGCTAGCATTTAAAGTATTGGTCATTTGTACACTTTTGCATATGATGATGAAGGAAGAATGGAAGGGGATTTAATGAATTCATAATTATAATTGCATTTATAAACTTTCTCACAGAGCTAAAACCATTTGCTGATCACAATCTTTTAAAAAGAAAAAAGTACAATAAAGCAATGAGAGACTTTAATAACCACTTTTTTTACTACCTTAACAATAAATAAAGTGACTCTCAATAACTCTACATTAAGAGAGTGCTGCATAAATCATAAGTGATTATAATTAAAAGTAACAATTGATAGGTAATACATTTGTGCAGAGTGGTAACATGATTCTCAGGATAGGATTATGACTTTGTTTTGCTACCTAACATTTGAGAACCTTAATAAATGTTTTAAGCCTCAGGAGAATCTAAAAAATAAAGCACGAGTCACCCTGACCACTGAGGCAAACCCTCAATAGTTTTAAGTTGTTAATTGAATCCCTTCAGTGGTACGTTTTTAATGTCTTTTCTTTTCTGTAAGCAGTCAGCAAAGAAAGGCAATTGCCTATTTATTTACAATTAATATGTTTGTACACAATGTTTAAAGTGCTGAATAAGAAAATTAAAAGCACAGAATAGTTAAGCTTGGACCCCAATGTGGGAGGCACAATGCTTTTCTATGCTTTTTAGAATCTTCCTTATAAAATCTCTGATCAGCTCCAGGCTGCCTACACACTGGTGCCTAGAAAACACTTGCTTTGTGTCCTGGTAGGACTCACAAGGAATATAAGTGACTGAAGCCACAAGTAACATGCTAGCTTGAGATATTCACAGCACACAATTTGACGTTCTGTATATACTGTAAAAAACAAAATTCTTCAAGTATGTTGGAGAATGGCAGATCTGAATGATTGTTGACAATGAAACCATATCACTATAATTTTTAACTCTCACCTTACATATTTTCATCAATGTATCTTGTTTCTTTTTTATTATGAAATGTTTGAAACATACAAAAAATATAATTAATGTAATGAACACATTTGAAACTGTTACTCAGCTGAAGAAAGTATAATGATACAAATAGAGTTGAAGAACCCTCTCCAATAGCACGTTCTTCTCTTCCTACTGCCCAATGGTAGTTCCCATCTTAAATTTGGTACTTATCCCTCCTATGCATATTTTTATAGTTCATTATAAATATGTGTATTCTTCAAGAAAACAACATAATTTGTATTATAAAATACTATTATATAAGATGTATTCTTCTCCAAATTGCTTTTTCCGTTCATTATGATTTTATAAATATTTATCCACTTTGATGCATTTATTTCACGTGCATTCATTCACATTACTAAATATTATTAGATGTCTAAATATTCCACAATTTATTTAGCCATTCTTTGTTTGGGGAGCATTTATCTAGTAGTTGACTTTTTTTGTTTTATTTTGCCCTTACAAGCAGTGCTATTGTGATTACAGTTGTCTATTTCTGCCTATGTATGTGTATAAGACTTTATATAGAGCATTGCTGGTTAAAGTGTGGTGTGGACCAGTGTCAATTATTGATTTACTGGTGTTCTATGATGAGGTAAGCCACCACCGAGAGTAAGCATTTGAAAACTTTTATAGCAGTTTAACACTGCTACAACATCCATGCATGTGATTTTTCATTTTGCAAAATTATTTTACTGTAGTGGATTACACACTTACAACATCATTTCACACCAAAGATTGCTTGGGAAGTATTGCTTTAGTCTATATACCTTTGGATAACATTGTTTTATCACGATGTATGCACAACTTACTTTTTAAGATATTGCCAATTATTCTTCAGAGTAGTGCTGATTTAGATTTGCACTTGAAGTGTGGAACATTTTGTTTCTTTGTCATCTATAATATTTACCCTGTTTCTCTATGCATATTTTTAAAACTGTGTTTGGCAGACTTCAGATTATTCAGTTTCTATTTCATTTCCCCTCTAGTGTAGAATTTAAGCATCATATTGCTGTTCTTTAAGTGGGGGCCCTTCAAAATCGACATGTATATTTATCTATAATTGTTCTCTCCCCTCTTACGTGATATTTTTAACCAGTTTTTTTTGCCTCAGTACCTTTTAGACTTTTTGTCTTCCTTCTGGAATAATTGTATTCATAGTAACTAAGAAGTTTTTATGCTTTAGGAATATTATTTTATTTGCTGAAGATCTGTTGACAAATTCTTCGTGCTGTTTGACTAAAATACATATTCTCCCCCTGAATAAAATTCTGTGCAACAGTATTTACTCTTAGTACGTGGAAGAATTGTTCCACTACCTTCTGACTTCTAATCATGCTATTAAAATGTTTACAGTCACTCTATAGTCCTTTGGAGAAAATCTGCTTTTCTTTCAGATAGCATTTGAAATATTCATATTGTATTTAGTTTCCTGCAGTTTCACTATGACATGATGTGTCCAGCTGTGGATTCCTTTTTGTTTACTTAATTGAAATTTATTAGCCTCACTCAATCTGAAGATCCATGCTCTCAAATTCTAGAAAATATCTGTGGTTTTTCCTTCTCGTGCCTTTCTCTCATTATATAGAATCTTTTTTATCAGAAGCCAAATCGGATACATATTAAATCTTCTCATTCAGTCCTCCAACTCCCTTAAACTCTCTGATATATTTTTCATTTATGTCTCTGTAATAAAGTCTGAATAAATTTTTCTATACATGTAATTTATTAGTTATCTCTTTAGCTGGTGTCAGGAGTAGCCTGTTATTTAAGCTTTCCATTGGAATTTAAATTTTAATTGTCATTATTTTGCATTTCTATGTGTTTTCTTTTTAATTATGACTATCTTTCAAAAATATATTTTTCTTTTCCCTGTTTCAACCTATTTTCTCTAAGTATTTTAAATATATGTATTTATATTATATGTTCAGTAAGTGAATTATTTGGTGTTCTTGTGAATCTAATTTTAATTAAGTACGTTGCTGATTCTTCATTGTGTATTTTGTAATTGTGCCCTTTGGAGTTCATGTTTGTCAGGGCTTTATCTCTGGGAATTCTGAGAAGTATGTAATTGGTATTGCTTCATATTATACTAGGACATTTTGTTGTCAGATGTCCTAGTATAATATCAAGCAATACCAATTACATACTTATGATAATTTTCTATTTGGGGTCTCTGAGACCACCTACAGAATGCAGATTTGAACGTCAAACTCATGTGAAAGTAAATTAATATTTGCAGATTTTCAAGAGGAAACTTTTCCCACTTAAGCTCCCGTCAAGACAGATGAGTTTATTTTTTTAAGTCCACCTTTCGCCAAGGTTCTAATCTTTCATGGATTCTGGCTTTGTGTGGTACTCTCTGCTCTAAACTGCGTAGCCATTAATACTCAGTCTTCTTAGTCACCAAGATCGTACAACCCTCAAAGCCCCCATAATGTCTACATTAGTTTCCACTCTGGATTTTAGCATATTTTCACTTTTGATTCCTGGTTGTTTTTCTTCCGCTCTTATAAGATCAGATCTGAGTCTAAAATGAATATTTGCTATATTTTATCCAATATTTCTAGGTCTTTTCTATTCATAGGGTTTTTCAAACTATTTAACATGCCATACACTAAAAATGGAAGTGAAATTTTATCTTTTCTATTAGCCACACTCTATGTGCTCCTGATTCCTCAGTTCTATTCCAAACATTCACTCTTCTTAAAATGACTTTCTCCATTTTCCTAAGTCTTATGCATAAAGTAAGATTCAACTCAATTTCTGCCCTCTTTATGAAGTATTTTTGACAATCTCACTCTGAAATGAACCTCACAATATGGAATAGCGGTCAGATATCAGTGAAGCAATAACATTGTCTAGATTTCTACTCAGTTTCAAGTGTCTCAGGAGAAGAAAGTGGTGCTATTCTTCCTCAATGTATATCTGATACTTTGTTGTGAAGTAAAATTCCAAGTTTAACTCACACTATGCTCAAATGTGCAGCAAAATATAATTATTTTTTCTACCATTTTAATGCTGTCTTTCCTCCTAACCTCAAGTACTTCTTGTCCTAGAACATTAACTTTATGCCAAATCCATTCAATTTTTTTTCACTTCTGTTGCTTGAATTAGTTCCTTTAAATAATGTTCGCTTTCTCTAGAAAAACATCCTTTAATATCTCCTATTTCTCAGCTCTTTATCCCTTTGTCAATTTTTTTCTAGAATAGCATTGGAGTTTTGGAGAGCAGAGCATGTTTTACAAAACCTCGTATCAGAGAGCAAAAGGCAAAATCTAGAGGTGTGATGTCATCTACTATTGTCATGAAACAAGACCTCTTGTTCACTTGATTGAAGCTTGCCCTTCTAGAACTCTTAAATGATGAATAAGGCTTGTGTAATTCAAGATCTTGTCTCTTTCACTCTGATTGGGGAACCTCTGCATCACTGCCACAACCTCCATTTGTCCCTCTGCCTAGCTCTGCATCCCAAAGCCACCACAGCAGGTACCATGGTGGGATCCCTGGCTCTCAAATCTCCACCCATGCCAAGTGTGACTGAAGGTGATTTAAAAAGTTAAACCTCAGGTTTTTCTTATGCTGTGTCTTAACTGATGAAGGATAAGGTAGTATATTTTCAGGGTCCCCACAGGGAGTAGGATTTGGAGTCCTTTGTCTCATTTATCTAACATAACTTCCCATTTTGGCCAATATTGTGTTTTGAGTCATGCTGGCTTTCAAACCTATTGTCTCACAGAACAGTCTTATCTTTCTTTTCTTTTTTTCTTTTTAGGTATATCATTTAATACCTTCTATAACTTATTTTAATTCTTACCACATTTCCCACTCCCCAGTTTGAGGTAAGCAAGGTGAAGGTACTCACAAAGGCAAAAGAGAAAACACAATACCAATTTTTAGAATATTAACTCAATTATTATGCCAATACCTTATCAGAGACAGGATGAATGAAGATAAAAATAACCAAATCACCAGTCATTGGCCTGTTCTCCTGTTAAGTAGATTATAAATTTGTTTACATGATATTGGCAGAAAACTGAGACTACGAAAGTGGAAGATGTTTTAATAAGTTGTGGGTCACATGTAAGTTAATAAAATTAGGAAATCCTTGCTGTCTCCAGAAATACACATATAAAAACAATTATCTAACTCCTTTGTTTTCTGGATCAATGGAAGGATAACCTTAGCTTTTAGTGAATTGGGATGATTTCCCTGAGTACTAGACTTTGGGATACCAGAACTGCACAGAGGCAATGTTTCTTGAACATGTGGGGAGCCAGACCTAAGTGGGAAAAATAACACATTTATTCATGTTTCCCAAAGGGGCTGTGGTACATCAAATGAAAACACAAATGCCTTTCCAGACAATTAGTTGAGACTTGTTTGCCTTGGCTCCCTAACCTCTCAAGTTATATTGATGTAATAAAAGAGTCAAGAAAAATGCTCTAAACTGACATTGAAAGAGTATGCCACACTCTCTTGACCTTATTTCCAACTTTTGGCTGATGTGTTCCTATTTCCCTTTCTAAGCACATTCATAGTGCGAGAAAGAGACACAAGAAGTGTAATCCTTGTGTGTAATCCTGTAACCCTATAACCTCATTATTAAGTATAGACAGGCTTCCCTTAAGGATAGCTTAGAGTCTGAACAATCCTAGTGATGGCCCACTTTTAACCTGAAGTAGTAGACTGAGCTAGGTTTGGATTCAGACTCTTCCAGACTGTAACCACCTGGTGGATTTGTCCCAGGCCCAGGCCAGCTCCCATGGTCTTAGAGTGCTGGGCACCCTCCCTTGATCCTCCACTCATGTGAATCCTTGACGCTTCCGGTCACCAGTAGAGTCTGGACTTCTTTTGGGAACTGCTACACCGTTCCCCAGTTCTCTCCTTCCTTTCTTATACTGCCAAATCTGCCTTCAAAAGGAAGAAAAAGCTGCAGAAAGTTTCCCTGAACTTCATTTATGCACTCTTAGCACTTTCTCCCTTAACGAAATCATTTTGCCTCTGGGCCAAAATACCTAAAATACCTTCACAGTGAACTCCAAAAAATATATATCAATGAAAATGTTGGACTAAGTAGTCTCTAAGTGCCCTTCTAAATAAGAGTTCTATGGCTTCATATGAGGGCAACAATGCAAAGGAAAAATCCAAACCACTCTTTAAAAATATTCCTATAAGTATTGAAAATCCATTATGTGTGAAATAACTCAAAAAAAGAAAAGATACATTTTTCTAGCCTCAACAACCCTATAACCTCATTATTAAGTATAGAAGACCAACACAGAAGTTTAATAATATTTGAGGAGTCCATTCACTTATTCATTCATTCATTTATTCATGAATGATAAAGGAATTGACAGTATTGTGGGACTTTACAAATAATGAAGTGAGCAATTAACTTCAAGAGGATACAATAGGGAAAGTAGAGAATACTTGGAGTTCATTTAGGATGAGTACGCAACCACCTCCCACACTGGAAAGTAGAAATGTTTTCTTGTGGAAAGTAATATCTCAGCTGAGATTTGGAGAGAGAGAGAGAGAGAGAGAGAGAGAGAGAGAGGAAACCATGATTAAATTGAACGAAAGAGGGGACAATGATCTAAGCAACGGGAATAATAGTACTTGTAAAGGTACAAAAATTAAAGTAAGCACACCTCTTTTTCAAGTCTGGCTGCAGAACATTTAAATGGCAATATAAAACCATACATTAATGTACAGTTTAGAAGATAGCATAGTAAATAAGTAAATTATCAGTTATGTGAGGTAAATAGAATGCTTATAATGTCAGAGGTTGATTAACAGAAATTACTTGAAATTAGCTGCACTAACACGTGGTGTGAGGATATAATAAGTAATTCCTAATAGAGTTAACAGTGTGATCAAAGGCAGAGTCAGAAGTATACATGAAATTTTCAGTGGACTATAGGTACTCCCATTTGAGTAAAGTTAGGGTATGAATAAGAAGTCACTGGGCAAAATTTGCTGCCTCCCAATCTACTTTCCTTCTGTTGCTGAATAAAAAGAAGAATTTTGATAGCTCCACAGAGTCCCCCACTGTGCACTGGGAGGTCTGGGAAATTACAGTAACTTAGAAAATCAGAGAGAAATAAATTCTGAGTGCTGTGTGGTCATATTATGTCCCGCTACAGTTCATACTACTGGTTGTGTAGCCCAGAGTTGGAAATTGTCCTGTGCCTGTAGTATGAACACTACTGAAACCAATTTGGTTTGGAATTAAAAGTCCTAATTATGCCATCTTCATGTTTTGTCAGCTAATCCTGCCATCAACCCCTCATACAGAATCCCTATCTGCTCAGTGCCAAAGCAGTCTCCCATCAGCTAAGCATCCATTTGTGTGTCCTACATGTAGATAAGGTCAACACATAGAAGTCAAATACCATCTTCAAAATATGGCTCCTTTGTAAATACCCCAGCCCAAGTACAACCCCAGGTACTAACTAGATGTGGACCTAATATATGCATATTGGAATGAACCTGTCCAAGAAATACAGGTATAGAATATTTATTAGATTTCAAAAGAGCCAAAGATTAAGCCAGGTCTTGTAAAATTAAGAAACCTTGTAAGTCAGCAGAGTTCATATTTTCAGAACATTATAATTGTATTTATATCTTTAAGCTGGCTAATTTGTTAGATTTGGAGGAGATCAAAGTTTTATTTTTTTGTAAAATCTAGTATTCTCAAATTTTATTTTTCATTCAAAGATATGTGAAATGTAAAACATTAACTATTATTATTCAGGAAATAATTTGTATAAACTATAACGTGTTTAGAATTTTCACTAAACTTAAATAAGTATATGTTAAAGGTACTGGAATATTGTTAATTAAGATAATAATTTCATACAGCTTACATTATTTTTCATTAATGTCCATTTGATGCAAATTTAAAATGAGGTAATAATTCAAGACTTTTCCTCTTTATTCCAAATGTGTTTTCACTCTCACAAAATTTAGACAGCCATGCAGTCATCTTGCTCTCTCTTATTATACAAGCCATTTTTCTATTAACTTCGAAACACATTTATTTTCCAAATTGAAAAATGAATGTGTAGTCATAGGAAAATAAAGACAGGAAGAAAACATAATTTGTAATCTCACCACCTACAAATAACCATTATTTGTAGTTTAATATATATTTATTTCTAGCCTGATTTTAATCTATGTATGTATTTTAAAAATTGGAATTATCACATATATATGTATATATAAATATATATATTTATACATATAAAGCTATATATATATATACAATATATATATATATATTATCACTGTGTATTTATCTTGGTTATGACAGGAATTGGTCATCTGCTCAAATTCACATTGATATGATTAATAGTGGGGTGGAATATTTTTCACATTTATAACCCATTTGAATTGCTGCTATTAACTGTTCATATCCTCTATTACATTTTCTTGTCTTTCCAATTAATTGAATAGAGTTTAGGATTTTAAAAACAGAGTTAAAAAAATAATTTAAAAAATGATAACAGTAAATGTCACCTTAATTCATGTAATTAAATGAATACTTAAAAATTCATCAACTTTTAATTTACTGTCAGTTAACTCAATGATGTTTTTAATTAACACAATAATTTTTAACTCATTTCCGTTTGGGGATTTTTAAGCTTGGTTTTTACTTTTGAATTCCTGAATCATGTTTTCACTAAAGACTGCTTCATTGTCTGAGTTTTCTTTCACTTCATGCCCTTTCTCCCAGACTACATATCCTAGGCCTCATAGGTTCAAACCTATTGCCTAGTAGCAGCCAAAAAGGATCTAAAAAAAATAAAAAAATAAAAAGAAAGTCATGGGCCAGAGAAATAAATCTTTAACAATTTAACAATAGAATTTGAAGGTAGCGAGACAGATATGTTTATATACAGGATTTTCTGCTATGTAGTCAGTCATTGCTTATCAAATCTGTACTGAACAGAACATTAATCTTTCTAGCACAGCTAAAATTAAAACAACAACAAAAGCCCTAAGCCTGCAATTTACTAAGAAGGCATGCAATATGTCCACTTAATATGCTAACAGAGAAGTACAAAAAGTCTTGGTAAATTGGAGTAAATTTTAATATCCTGAACTGAATCCTAATGCTGTTTAGGCTATAAGTAGAGCCCCAGATTTTTTGAATTGCAGAAGTTGTGGAGTTTTTTTTACTTACTTTGTCAAAGATCTATTTCAATACCAAGAAAAGCAAATTATTGAGTTCAGGAAGAGGGATGGCACAAGCTTTCAAGGGGAAAGGGTCAAAACTGAAATTGAAACTTTAAGCAACCACAATGTCTTCTTACATTTAGTATATTTTTCCATTAGAGAAATGATAGTTATGGAACTTACATTAAAGCCAAGTTTTAGTGCAACCATCTATCACCTTCCACGCATCTAGAAATCACAAGGAAATTCTTTCAAAAGAGTGGAGGTTTTACTTTTTGCCACAGATTTGAAAAACAAAAGTACATTCTGTAAACCTTTTCCAAAGATTTCTAGTTGTAACTTTCTAGTTGTCTGTTTACTGCTGGCCACTGAACCATTATTAAGTTTGACAGCTGCTAAAATAAGAATCCTAATCAGATTTAATAATTTTTCTCTGAAATGATTTATCTTGTCATAGCTACAGAGCAGACTAAATTTGAAAAGCAAAATTAATCTGCCTTCATAAAGGTGAACTCTAGCTTATCATGTAGACTGTGACATTAATTAATGCTGCTTTAGTTTTCTTTCCATGTCTAGCCCAAGAAACCTAGTGATAATTCAGGTATGTGAAAAATGTGTGCTGAGCTTCATTCATTTCAGCCTCACAGGATGAGGAGAGATTGGCATGTTTACACGCTTTCAATCTCTCCCAAAAAGAAGCTTCTGATAGGCATTTCCTCTTTGCAGTTCTCATTTTAATTTCAAGGAAAGATTTGATACTTTTCTCTTTTCTATTGGGAAAAAGAGAATTGATCAGGAACCTCTATGGTAACTTGTAAAACACTGATAATAAGTTGATGATATTTTAGGACTAATTTATGAAACAATTAAAAAGTATTTGAGAATATATTCCACTATATACTACTGTTTTTTAATACAGAGAGGCAAGAGCAATATTTTCAGCTGTTCATTTGTACTCAGTTCTGATATACCACACCTAAAAACCAGCATTTAATATCAAAAATTAGGGAAAGGGTCTCCGTTCTTTTTCTGAACACAGGATGTTTTTGCTTCACAGATCAGGTGATTATTTTCCTTTTCTCTAAGGCAACAAAATCTCAACTAACACTTTAGTTAAAAAAAAAAAAAAAAAGCAGGGGATAGATACGAAAGATTTAGAGAGAGTAAAATCAAAAGGTCAAAAAGATTTGAGCTGAGGCAAAGGTGAGGAAGAGAAATGCTTCCAGAATAACTCTCCTATTTATGACTGTAGTCACTGGGTAGCTAGTGGCCTCTTTCATAAAGGTAGGAAATACAAAAAAAGAGGAATATGGAGGGGAAAACAAATAGTTCAGCTTTGGATATATTATTTATGAAATATGTGTGGAACAGGCAGCCTGATATGCAGGTGGGGCTTGACAGAGAAGTCTGGGCTTGTGAAACAGATTTGGGAATCTTTCACACCTAAAGCGTCATTGAATTCATAGGATTGAGTAAAATCAGCTAAATAGAATGTCAGTAGTCAGTTTCTCAATGGGAAATTATTACATTTTCCTAATTTCAGGATTGATGAACAATTCATTATTGAAACAAAGAGCAGGTTTAATAGAGTGTTCATATCTATTCCTTACTATCTTTCTTGTTCATCAATCATGACCATGTATAATCAATATTAATTTATTAAATTTTCAAAAGAGATGATGCGGCCAACAGACACCATTAGGGAAAATTTGTGTTTTCTTCCTGAAACAATCACATTTGGAAGGGAATCCCCAGTATAAAATAGAATTTTCTCCAGCTAAATCAGTACATTTTCCATTGAGAATGTGTTTACCACTCACATATTTTCATGTCAATGAAAGAAGAATCAAAAGGCCAAACTTTCTCAATAATTTAAATTATAGTATGTATGGAATGAGATTTCATTATTAAGGTATATATTTTAACACTTAATATTTGACCACCACCTCTGAGAAATGGAAGCAATTCTGAATATACATTTTTTAAATACAGTTCTAGAATTGATTATTAAGGAATAATGAATTAGCTTGCAAGTTCTGGGACTAAATCTTACCATTCTAGAAGACTAGACTCAGGACAGGTTTCTAGCATATAACACATAGGAAGTAAGGGAAAAACTGATCTGGAGTAGACATTTTCTGAAGGCTGATAGTTTACTTGTCTCTTAAATGACAGTGTGTGGAAAAATATCTCTCTAAACATCACAACTCTGTGATTTTATTGTCTTTCTCCAAGATAGAATTACGTTTTACTACCACTTTTTGCATCTTTTATTAATTTTTTGAAAATACAATGGGAATAAATACTTGGCCATATAAATAATAAAAGTACAGTATTTATAGAAACAAAAACTAATCTTTCAAAAATACAACAAATCTAAGAACAAAATGAGAATTTGGGAGCAGTATCAACGCCCCCACAAAGCATAGATTTAAAAACAAATAAATAGTGAAAACTACCATGGTCTTTTTATTAGGTTATAATGTGTCTTCTTGTAATCTGTATATCCCAAAAGCATAGTAAAGTCAAATTATAGTTTGGCATGCATTTCATACTAGTAACGTCTATAGTCCACTTTATTTGTATTCTTGAGCCCTAGAACTCAGCAGAAATGAAAAACAGCAAGAATCTACTCCTCAAAAACACAGAGTTGACATCAAAAATTAATCTCAAACTCCTCAACTCCACCTGTCTATTTCTCAAAATATCTCCTGAGTGTGATGACCCACTCGTCCAACCTTGCTGTGCGTTCCCTGCCATGGTTCCAAATTGAACTCTATGTCCTGCTATCGGAATGCCACAAAAAGGGAGCCCCAGCTTCTCCTCCTCACAGTTCTACATCTTACTTCTGAAAAATTGACTTAACTCCTTCACTTTATGACATTTCATTGGCCTTATGACATTCTCAGCTTTCACCCCAACTGCTTCGTTCCCTTTTCTGGCCTATTCATTCATTCATTGATATAAAACAATAATTTAATATAACGCCAAATAGTGATGAGTTATAACAACAACACCAAAAACAAAAACAAAAACAAAAAAAAACAGTTCAGAGTACTACAATAACTAACAATGGAATATTTTATATAAAATTGTCAGGAAAATGAAATTTGAGCAGAAACATGAATAAAGTGAAGGAATGATTCAAGTATATATCTAGTAAGAGGGAATTAGAACTATACAGTCTCTGCAATGGCAACAGTGTGCTTGGCATGTTTAGGAACAGACAGGAGGCTGGATTTCAGGGAGTGAGGAGAAGAACAGAATGTAGGGTTCACAAGGTAGTCCAGGTCATTTACGGTTTTGTAGGCCATGGGAAGTCCTCACAGCTGTTAGTTTGGTGACTTTCAAACATGGTTTGTGTTTTCCCACTGGCTACCTTGCCTTAGGTTTCCTTGGCTAAACTGTGACACGGTCTTCCAGTTCAGATGGGCTCTTTCTTCCTGCTGGACTGTCAAGGTTTTGCGCTCACTCAGGAGACTCATGCTGTGAATTTCTTTCTGGACTTCCTACTTATTATCTCTAATCAAACTTACTGGACCTTGTTCCTCACCCACTTGGAAGTAGGAAGTAAAATAAAATGAAATTGCATTTTGTTCCAGAATATTGTAATAGATTCTCCCATGTGTGTCCTCCCTACTCTCACCTCTTATTTTCTTCTACAATGACCCTCAGATCCAAGTGGTAACTTATAGTTTTAGTCCTTGATCCAGTTGGACTCAGGGGACCTTAATTTTTTCATATCTGGGTTATAATATTTTGGAATAGATTTTTTTTTAAATAACTCACAGCTAAACTATTCCCACTTTTCTCCTTAAATTTGGCATTAATCTCTTTTTCAGAGAACATGAATTTTAAAATGCTACAACTATTCATTTCTTATAAAAGTTAAAGAGGTGCATGTCAGGAAAATGGTATTAGGAAAAATATAGTACAGGCTGTGTTTCACACATGAAAGGGGACGTCCACACACCCAAGTGTTTACAATATTGAGTAGAACATGATATGCTAGTCTTCCAAAATCCTTAAAGTCAATCAGCTATGACTGAATGAATCTCTTATTGCGCAGATAATTTTATGAATTATTAACCTTCATAGAAGATAAGTTAGAAAAAAACTTTACCACTGATGGTCTAAACAAAAAGTTAAAGGCATTAATTGTATAGTTCATTAGGGAATGTGACATTTAAGCACCAATCAAATAATGGCAAGATCATTACAAATCACTTGTGCCCTGATTTAGAAGTTTAACCTGAGAAATGTTACAAACACCAAAAACAAACAAAAACCAAGATTTTTTGTTTGTTTGTTTGCTTTTGTTTTGTTTTGTTTTGTTTTTTGTAGTTGTGAAGACAGAACAGATGCAATATACTCAAATGATGGCTGGTGAAAGAAGTCAAGTCAAATGCCCACAACCTAGAAGGGTGGACTTATAGAATCATCTTAAATGAAGGGACCTCTGATACTATTTGTTCTATTATGTGCAAACCACTGGCCACCATAGGTCACAAGCTTTTACTGGATCATATTGAGTACTACTAGCAGTATTTTTCAAGTAGCTAGTGGAACAGAACTCCAACTAGGTATTGGTCTCCCAGGCATACCGATGTGAATATGAGTTAACTTTCCTTTCACTACATTTTCACATGAATCTTAGAGCAAAATGGGACTTTAAAAATCATCTCGTTCAAGGGTAATAAATAGCATACATGGTGCCTCTTCCCTTTTTTTCTCTCCCTGTAGGAGGCATCACTACTCCATGGAATGTTCTTTCCCACAAACATAGAACCCACCTCACATTTTCTAGGAAAGCACTTCAGGTAGACACTTCCAATCAATTGGTACCCCAGGTGAAAACAACCTGCCACACCTGTCCTAATCCAGATTTCCATTTCACAGTTGAGGAAACAGAGACCCAGAACTCATTCACAACTGGGTTAGAGATTCAGCCTGTAATATTGAAATGGAGCTTTTCTCTATTGAAAGTGAGCTGATCCGTACAAGAAGTAAAACTTGAATCTCCTTTGCTCCATATTCAAAGTTCCTGAACCAAAACATAGACATAGAACTATTCACTACTGAGCTGACAATTTGAAAGGCTCACTTCTTCACCATTTCTACTCTACACGAAAGTCATAGAGCATTCAGGGAGTTGTCACTGAAACTGATTCTTTTTATATGGACAAAGTAAAATTGTCCCAAATACCAGGCAACATGCTGCTCGTGTTGCAATCAAAAGAATAGTAAATCTTGCAGAGGCAAACTTTTCCACCCTCAAATTACCTGGTTCATCCACAAGATAATATCAAGGCAGGGTGCCATAATTTGTCAAGTGCCTTGAGGGAAAATGCTACCTAAGGGTGATCACCTCCCTCTGTCTGCTTGGTATCATTTAACTCAGTGAGACTTCTGTTTGCCTTTTTTCTGAGACCCAGTGTGGAGAATAACACAATCGCCAGAATTTAAAAATAACACAGTGTAGAACCATTGCCCCTAAGCCCATAACAGGTGATGTTCTGCAGAGAACTTTCCTGCGTGCATTTAACATCTCTGTATGTGATTGATTGTGAGCTGCAGAGAGTAGTCATTAAATTTGCCAAGTACATCACATCATCAAGATAGGTGAACACCTAGGAAGACAGGATTAGAATTAAAAATGACCTTGACAGTTTGAAGAATGATTACAAGGAAATGAAACTGACTTCCTGGGAATCAACTCTGCAGCGACATACTTGCTAAAGAGACGTCAGACTGCACAAATTCAAGTTTGAAATGGATAAGTTACCTAGTGAGTTGTAAACTGTCTTTGGTCAACATTGTTTTTTTGATTAGAAAGCATAATTCTGGATTGTACAATTGAAAGAAGCAGAGTAATGTATACTTCATAAAATGTATAATCAAATATTTGATTATATATAGTATGTCATTCTGTTAATGGACTAATGAAAATGTAGGTTAATCACTAAGCAATATTTTTAAATGAATTTATGAAGTCTTTAAGTTAAGAAAGTCTTAGAAACCCTGGAAAAGAATCAGGCCTAGCATGGAAATAATTACAAGGAAAGTAGAAAAAGTTGGGAAGTGTTAATAAAAGGATTTAGAAATGTTGAGAGTGCAAAGTTGGTCAGTGTCCAAAAAGAAATGAATAAAAAATGGGTTAGCATCATAAGGGTTTTAAGCCATAACTAAAGAGAAAAGATCTTGAATGTTTTAAATTCTGATTTGGTTTTAGAACATTATTTCATAGATAGTGGTATCTATAGAAGCTATTAATTGACAGCTTTGCCTGGATCCAATAATACAAAAGAACCAGGATTCTGTGATCTTGCAAGTGTATAGTATTTATGTGGAGTTTGTTTTCTCTCCTGGAAGAAATACTAATTTATGAGAATAGTTTGAGTTGCATAACCTTTCATTATAAGTGATTACAAAGCTATTGTTTTAGCTGAGAAATTATAAAATTCTCTCAAAATTCTTATAAAACATTTAATGTTATTTGATATAGAATATTACAAAGAATATGTGACATTTTTTAGTAATGCTGATACCACATAATAGCTACTGTATGAATTAAGAAAAACAAGTGTGGGATTGTGTATATTATCCCTGAATCTTTAATGTTAGATAGGACCTTTGACCTAATCCCATTAATCATTTCATTTGGCAAATTCAATGTAACATAACCTTTAATAAATATAAATACCTGAAGTGATGCCCATACAGTGCTCATCAGTGTGCAGTAACATTTCTTGTTTTTTCTTTTCACTGGGGGTGGGAGATGAGGGTAAGGGGGATCGAATATATGGTGATAGAAGGAGAACTGACTCTGGGTGATGAACACACAATGGGATTTATAGATGATGTAATACAGAATTGTACACCTGAAATCTATGTAATTTTACTAACAATTGTCACCCCAATAAATTTAATAAAATAAAATAAAAAAATTTTAAGTAATTTTGTTGTACTTTTAAATACATTTTTACAGTGGTAGTTGCCTAGGATGCTGTAACATTTCTTTAAATTTACCAAATCACTTAGTAAAGGAACCTTTAAATTTGTTTAAATACCCATAAATTATGTAGCTATATGCTGATTTATAACTGCTACTGTGATTTTAAAATATTTCAATGCTTCAATACCTAGATTATTTTTTTTTCCCACACGTAACATTGAAAGAATTCTAGCAGTTTTAATAGACTGTTTACGCACTTGGATATCTATAGCTTATATTCATATTTAACATTCTTCCAATGAATCTTTGTATAATTACAAGGCTCTTTCTCACTGTCTTCTAAATTTACTGTAAAACAGCACTTTTTTTGCAAGATTCCACCTCTGTTGCTATATCCTAGCTTATAAACAAAGAAAAATTATATGGTTACTCCACATTAACTTCATAGGTATTCTAAAGGAATTATACAAAGTCTCTCCAGCACACAGCTTCTGAACTGTTTAACTTGTATGTATGTTCATTTCAGCAGCTTCTTCTTTATCATGATAGGAATGTTATCTGCAGTTTTTTTGTGCTTGAGCCATGGGGGTAAGAAGAGAGAGGGAGTGAAAAAGAGAATGAATATTGGTAGAGGGTGAACAAAAATTGTGGAGATTGGCTAGAAATACTAGGTCTTAGCGATAGAAATGTTCCCTGAATAATGGTGTACAAACAGAATTCTAACATAGATTTCAAAATTTAGATATCTTGTTTATTAAATATCAGATAATGTTCCTGTTTTTGTGAGCAGGAAAAAATGGATTTTCCAAAGTTTTACTGTGGTCCTCCTACATTCCTTTTCCCTTGCCCCATCCAGATGCCTACCCTAGTAAGAAACCCTATTTGGAATGGGGGGGGGGGGAGAGAGAGAGAGATTAGCAAAGTCTAAAAGTGGCTGAAGCAGTGCATGAAGCCTGTGGTTCCAAGAGGAATATTCACTGGTTATAAACTACCATGTCTAACTAGAATGTGGTTCTGAAAGACAGTAATAAGAATTCACCCCCTCTCACTCTAAATTCTCAAGGCCTTCACCAAATTGCAAGTCTAATTGGGAATGTAATGAACTAGATGTATACTGTACAACCAAATAAAACTGCCACCAGATGTGAGAAGACCTGCTTCCAAAAAATCATAGGAAACAGGACTCCCTGCTCAAAATGATGCTACTAAGACTATAGTTCTTCCTTTGTCCTTCATATGTAGTTTTAGCCAGCCAGCCAAATGCAAGTTCAAGATGGGAAAGATAGCACTAGAATGAGCATATGAGTATGCAACATTTGAATAAAAGTTTGTAATGTCTGAGTACTTGTCCATAGATATATTGAGTCAATAAATGTATACGTTTGTCTGTTTTGGAGTTAATTTGATTCAACTGTCTCTCCTTGGTTATGAGGTTGAATCTTTGACAAGTACTATTAGAAACAAAAAATGTAGAGAAATAATCTTCATTGTTATTTTAGAAAGGAGAACTCCACAAATTGAAACATGTCAAATAGACGCACAGCCTTATTATTGTTATTATTAGTAGTTTTCAAGATTTGGCCTGAAAGAAGGAAAAAAGATGTGGAAATTAATATTATTACAGATAAGAAGTGGTGATTCTTACCCCTGCCCAACCTACTCCAATTTAAATAACCAAAAACAATAATGAAGATGGCATTTCAGAATTAAATAGGGTGCCTTTACTAGAAACAAACAAACAAAAATTGCTACCAATGTTATATCGTGTCACATTTTCTAAGATTAGACTAGGCTAAGATTGACAACACTATTGCAGGTATTTAGTTATTTAACTCTCAACATGAGCCTTCTCTCCCGAAATACAGAATACTTGTCAATTCTGCCTTCCTACATTATTATCCCCATTATACTGGCGATGAGAAGTGAAGCGATTTGATTGAAGCAAAGTGAATTCTTAGATATAATTTCCATTACTTATGGCAAGGGTCAGCAAATTAAGGTCCATGGGCCAAATTCAGCCTGCAACCTATTTTTATATGACCCTGGAACTAAGAATAATTTTTACATTTTTAAGGGATTGTTTAAAAAACAATTATGCAGTGACAGACTTTATACAGCCCACAGAACCTAATATATTTACTATTTGGCCCATTAAAAGGCTATTAATAATATTGTTTCTTTAAATGAAACTTAAGTGGTGATTATTAGTAAATTAAATGATTTAGATAAAAATCATTTCATCTCAAATGCATAAGTATCTATAGATTATGTATTGATACATGCAGAAAATAGGAATAAGATTCAGACACTCATTTCATTTATAAGATGCTATGATATGCTTCTGATGTGGAAGTAGTTCATGAGATCTCAAATATGCATCAATATTTTAATACAAAGAAAATAAGCTATTCTATTTGTGAACTTGGTCAGCTCAACAGAAGATAAATACATTGACAAGCCAAACCTTTGCCAGTACCGTCCATAAATCAGTCATAAAATAAAAGCATTTTATATACATACATATATTACATATATATGTATATATATGTAATATATATATATATACACACACACACACACACACACACACACACCAGGGGTGCCAAAAAAATGTATACAAGTGGACACTTTGGTCAGCGTTGCTCAAGAAGTAGTTTGCTATAATCAGAAATGTCTGGACGCTGATGGTAACTTTGAGCACCTCTTGTAATTGCAGAAGTCAAACGTGACTTGTATTCATCTTTTGTTACTGGTATATATTGAGTATTACAATTGTAATAGTTTTTTTGTTTCATTTCTTAAAATGTGTATACATTTTTTGGCACTAAATATATATATTTATATCAAATATATATATATATATATATATATATATATATATATATATATATATATATATATTGCAAATAAAGTGTTAAATTCTCCAGTAAATGAATAAAAGCTGGAGGGTAACTGCAAGGAGTGATTGTAAGCATTAGCTGCAGCCAATATTTGCAGCTTTCATCTGGCTCTGTTGAGCCAGATCACCTAAGTCTTGCCACCTGTTCCTGGTATTAGATTCTAAGCCCATTGGCCTTAGCCAAGAGTTCATCTTCCCAAAGCACTTCAGATTTTGTAGGAAGAAGAGTCATGGAGAAGACAAGACCTGATAAAACGAGTATACTGTTTTTCCATTTTCCCTCACACATGTCTGGGGACCCAATGTACTAGGCTTGGTTCTGGTTTTTAATGATGTCTTCCCTGCCTCTGATAGTTTCCACCTCTTTCCTAGCCAATGAACTTAGTACAAATGCATCAGCCTCCTCGCCTTAAAATAAATAGTGTTCATTGCAGATTGTGGGTGAAACCTTTGTCTATCAGGAGACTAGGAATAGATCAGGAAACTCAGCACAACTCTGAATTAAGTAACATTCTAGCTGTGGGAGATTTGAATCACCCTGCCAACCTCACACACTATTCTTAATTGTTTCTTTGTCAGTATTTTTTTTAAATGTAAAAGGATCTCTCTCTCTCTCTCTCTCTCTCTCTCTCTCTCTCTCTCTCTCAGAAGGAAAAAGTAAACATGGACTGAAATCCATTACATGTGGAACTTTCACCATAACCTCAACATTCACAACTCTTCAAAAAGTTTCTGAGAAAGGGATTAACCGGTATATGTAGCCGACTGTCGTAGGACACTAGAACTAGTAGTTAATCTGGAAGAAAAAGGAGTACTAACAGGAAAAACATGTGTGTTGATTCCTAATTGGGTGGAAAAGAAACTAACAATAAAGGTTTAAATTTTAAAAATGAAAATAAAAATTCTTCACTACTTTGAAAATACGGCAAAGTTGTTTAAACCACAATTTTAACTTTAATGGTAAAAAAACATCTTATAGATTATATGTGACAGCCAAATACCTACAGTTGTCCATTTTTGAGGTAGAGACATGACAAAACTCTGAGACCTAAGTCACCTGATGACTCACTGAGAGTTAGTTGTTCAGCACTTACCAGCAGCTACATGTGGGTTCATTAGTTGCACCACTGTGAAGTCTGGCTATTTATTTTCAGGCCACGTATAATTTCTATTTTGCTTTTTATGTCTTCCACAAAATATATGTAGCTGTTTAATTCTGGGGAAAAATTACTTTCATAACTGTGGAATTCTGAAATAGCAACAGTTAAAAGTGACAAGAGGTTATTGATTTTTTTTTTTTTTTAAATTATTGAGCTCCTGTTATATGCTTGTAACATGCTGGAAACAGTTCTAAGGTCTGCGAAGACACATGTGAAGGAGGACCCTTACCCTGTTAAAAATCACATTACAGAGTGAGAATACAGAAGAATAACATAAAAGGAACACACAATTTCAAATGATATAATGTAGTTAATAAATTAGGTGAGGAATAAAGAAAGTAGCCTTGTAGGGTGAGGTGCATTGGTTGTTCATGGAAGATTTCCCCAAGAAGATGATAGTCTAACTGAGCCTGAAGGTAGAGATGGAGATAGCCATTGAAGAGCTAGGGAAATGCATTCAAAGGAGAGGGACCAACAACTGTCCATAGGCAGGAGTTGGGGTTAGGCATGTTCCAGAAAATTCATTGTGGCTGAAATAGTGAGTGGGGATGGAAGAAGTTGACATGAGGTCAAATGGTAGTCAAGGGCCAGATTTGACAACTGCGGTCTTGATCACGAGTTTGAATTTTAATCTTTGCTTATCAGGAAGCCATTGGAGGACTTTAACGACAAGCTCTGATTTATGTTTGTTTGTTTTAAAATTGCTCTGAAGAACATGGAGGGAATTAAGTTAAAAGAAGGAAAGAGTAGAATTAAACTATTACAGTCACCCAGGCTAGAGGGTAGTCACTAGAGTAATAGCAGTAGAAATGGAGATCAATGCATGGATTTAGTATATATTTTGGAAATATAACCTAAACCACCTGCTGCTGATAGATTGGATAGAGAAGATTATGCTGATAATTTGGGTGCTAGAAAAAGAATAAAAATGGATCCTACAGTGTTTTCCTTGAGCATGAGGAAGACTATAGAACACAGCCATCCTTTAGTCTTCTTTTGCTATTTTTCTGGATCTAAGTCCCCTGTGATATGCTTCTTCCTCACCTTCCAGTCCAAGTTGGGTTAGACATTGATCCATTAAGATTTCTATAACTCTAGAGTCTTTTCTATGTTAGTGTATGGATCTCAAAGGCATTTTCTGTTTTTGTATCCAATTGCAGTTTTTAAGATATTTGTGCTAGCTCTTTCCTATTTGCAGCTATTGCTCTTGTCAGACTGCAGGAGGTGGGGCTCTCCTCCCACTCAAATGCACTGGGATAAATGCCTAGTACAAGATGTCTTCTCTTCCAGCCATGCTGTGGTTGGGAACTTCTGAAATCTCTTTGATTTGGGTAGGGCAAAACTATCAAGTGTATTTCTACATGAAAGTATCTAAAAGCCAATTTTTCTCCATTTGCTTTCATGTTCTGTAATTGAGTATATCCTTTCTATCGTCTACTTCCAACTTCCATCCAAAGCTATACTCGTAGTGCACGTTGTGGTTTTATCACTTAACTAATGCTTTCTGTGTTGAATAAACTCATCTAGCTTTCCATATCACATGTGTGGTTTTCTTCTTTAGTTTTCATTTTATTTCCCTCAGTTCGTTCCTCAAGGTATCAGTTCTTACACTAATGTACAAATACTTGAACAAAATACTGCATGTTTAAGGATTATATGTAGCCCCAGATATACCACAGCTGACTAATACAGGTAGTAACTGTGTAAATCCTCATTACTTGTTATCGTTTGTATGAAAAGCCACCCACATAGAAATTTAAAAATATTTAGGACATGTTAAATCCATGGTTTTAAAACTTATCGGTGGAATAATTCCTCAGACAGAATCCTATGTGGAACCACAATATGTAAAACAGATCAGAGGAAAGCTGCTCTAAAAGAAGATGAGCCACCTTGCAGTCTCTTCTATGTCCCCTGCTGTTATGCTTTGGGTATTTATTCATATGAAATTTCATTCTCTAAAAAATGCAATTTGAAACCACAGTGCTAAAAATTATTCTGGATGTGTATCTTTAAAATGTCAGATTTGGGAGCTTTTCTACTTGTTCTACTTTTTGTGACTACAATTCACTAATCTTGGTGATATGTCACACACACACGCACACACACACACACACACACACGCACACACACACCCTTCTTAATTTTAGGATCATGGTAAGGTATCCAAGCTACCAAGAAGGATATTCTATCCTCTGCTTCTTGATAAACATTGAAGAAATCACCTTCAGAAGTAAAGTTTTATTCAATACATGATAAAGCCAGCTTTCTAGACCCTCCCCACCACTCTCCTGATTCATGCAGTTTATGGCCTCCACTGGAGGTTGTTTAGCCCAGAAAGATAAAGGGTACCATGCCACATTGCCATGACCCACCCTGAATTCTTGTTGTATTGACTCTTTTATCAACATTGTGAGGTAAACAGGAATGAAAACTTTACAAGTTGAAACATGAAGAACTTAGATCACATTTAGGTAGCTCAATTAACTCTCCAGATTATCTACTCAGGAAAATGTGAGTGGGGTGGGGCAGGGTGTCAGAAAAACCACGCAGCCTATCACATGGGTCCTGGTAACCAAGCTTTACTCCTTGAGTGTAGTAATCCAGGTTCACAATTACACCTGCCATTCATCGCTTTGAGGGACATGCAAGAGGATAAACAGGTTAACTGACAGTTTATCACCATTATTGGAGAAATGAATCTAGAATATATCAAATAAATGATGGATTAAGAAAACCAACTTTGAGTTCAACAAGAAGTTCATATGTTCATTACACATATCTTAATCTGACCAACACCCAATTTTTTAGTAACATATTAAGTAACCAGTTAAGAGTCACAAATTGATAAACATTTCAATCTGCTCCACATTAGATGTAATGAACCTACTGGGATCTATATCAAACAGAGATTATCCATTGGGTGAAGATACCAAAAAATTATATATATATGTATATGTCCAATAATTATATATATGTATATTAGTTGATTTTTTAAATAAAAGTAACTAAAATCAGATTTATGCTGTTTCTTCATTTTTTTCCTTAACTTCTCTTCCAAGTATTATACCTTGAGTAATATTTGGAGGTGAGAAGGTTAGGAATTGAATCATCATTACCAATGGCTCTTTTCATATGATACATATGCCACAGTGCTTTAATTGTCTACATTCTGTGGTCTTTCAATAGCTTATTCAGAGCAGGAGCAGTGGGAGGAAGAAGGGATGGTTTGCCAATGGCACCATTTTTGCTATTCAATAATATGACTGGTTTCCTTGTCTTGGCAACGATTACAGATGTAAAGCTGTTTCCTTGGAAATGCTCTTTTTGGTTTATGCAGCAGAACTTTTATGTATCTCAGCTGTGCTATCCTGTATTGTTTTATATATACTGATACCTCACATCTTCTTAGGGTGTGAAAAAACATAGACATAGCTAAGTAAATCTGGCATCTTATGGCTACAGAAGCAAGGGAAATGAAAGGTAACATATATTGTGGGAAGAAGCAAGTGTGTGAGTACTCCATAGATATAACCAGTCTTTCCAGAGCAAAAGGGATATGCTTTTGAATTTGCTGTTTATCATCACACAAAAGACATCATGCTAATGTCTTTTTTGGACAAAATTGCGAAAAGGAAACTATATAAACCAAAATAGACTCTCAAGAGCACAGAGAGAATATGGATGACACAGCATATTGTGTGTGTATAACTAAAACTAAAAATATTTTTGCTGTGGCTTATGCTACCTTATATTTTTTTTAAAAAATTCTAAATGTTAAAAGGAAAAAGGCTTCACAATAGACTTGAGGTTAAAAACAATCTCAGCAATTTTTAACATGAACTTTGTATTAGTTCTAGTACTGCAAGCTTGTGATAGCTCTGTGAAGTTCTTGTGAATGCATGCCTTATAGACTGCAGGAAGTAAACATATATTTTAAGGACACTTTGTTACAGTGCATTCTGTTTTGTTTGAGTCTAACATCTTAACCACAGTTTACCTGGAAAAAGAAAAAGTATCTCCTAACTACAAAACTACTGTAGTCAGTGTTTGATGAAGCCTATGCAAGTTTTCCTAATGAGAATGGCAGATCACTCATCAATATGAAGTAAATTTAAGCATAATAAAGGAGCAGAAAATTAAATATATAAATAATAGGCAAATACAGCTGCACCATGGCCGTATACATGTATATGAATTCATTTAATACCAAATGAAAGCTTTGTGTACAAGTAACATTTAAACAGTGGAATCTGAGATGGAAGGGCGTGAAGATATTCCTTCCATGGGGGAAAAATATATGTGTACAGTGCATGAATCAGGGTTTAAAATGGACATGCAGTCTTGACTAAATTTTGCTCATGATAATGATGGAGGTACGCATAAATAGGTATAATATAGATGCCTTGATAAATAAAGTTGATACATTCTTTTTTTATTTTTATTTAAAAATTTTAATAGGTTTTTATGATGGAAAATTATTTTTACTAAGAAATCCATACACATCCTTTGATTTCTAATTTCAAATTAACTTACAAAGCCCAATTTTCTATTTGTAGGGAAAAAATGAAAACAGTAAAGAAACCATTATCAGTTATTTAATTCATCAGTTATTTAGGCATTTCAAACTATCTCACATTTAGTGGCGGATAGCAAAAACCATTTATTTACTCATAATTCTGAAATTTGGGCTCAGCTCATCTGGACAATTCTTTGGCCGGAAGCACCTGGCATCACTGACAGGGTTGCAGCTGTCCAATCAATTGACCAGGGGTGGGATGTAGAATATGATTCCAGGTCTGAGTCCTAACAGGTCTGAGGCCTCAGCTGGGATCGCTGAGAAAGGCTCAGCCTTTCTCTCCACGTGGTCCCCCATCCCAGGCTTTTTCAGAGCTTGGTGCTTTCAGATTTTCAAAAGAGCAAAACAGGAGCTATGAGGTTTTTCGAGATCTCATCTCAAAATTTGTACACTTCCTGCTCATTCTACTAGTCCAAGCAAGTTGCAAGGCCTGCCCAGTTACAAAGGAAGTGAGGTAAGAAGGAGACTTCACCTTCTGATGAGCAGAGCAGATATGTCACATTGCTAATGTGTGTGCAGTAAGGACAGGAGGAATTTATGACCATCTTTTGCAATCTCACCACACCATCAAATTGACAGAGAAATAGTACTTTGATGCATTAATAGTAATCCAATCATGAATACATAGAAAGAAAATCCTGAGAATTTAAAATTTAATTTAAAAAAGATTTTTTTAAAGATTTAAAAAAAATATGCTTTGTGTTTTGATAAGTTGTAAATAGTCTGAGATTCTGAACAAATCATTCTATGGCTTTATGAATTTATACACTTGTTGCATTTCTCCATAATACATGTAATTCCCTCCTTTTTAATAGGTATAGGTAAGACTTATGATCAATTCCAATACAATTCTAAATCATTTAATATTAATCTAAGAGGGTTCCTGAAAATTCTTGCTCTAAGTTGGGATCAATTTGACATAGCACAGAAAAGTGTGCATTATTTATTCTTTTATCCAGTTCTCTCTTTTTTATTTAATTATTTATTCCTAGTTGCATCCAGTTATATTAGATAGAGGCTGTTATTCAGTTATACACTAGAGGATATTTTGGAAATGCTTTATTAATCATTATCAAAAGATTAATTTAAATTTCATTTTCTTCCAAAATCTCTGAATTAATAAAATAAAAACCTATATATGGTAAGATGTATCCAAGTTTGGAAAAAGTAGGTTTTTAGATCTGCTACATTTTAGAAAGATTTTTATTTTATTTTTTATTTTATTTTATTTTATTATTAACAAAGACAATTACTCAGCGGTCACTTTATGTGAAGATATTTGCTAATCCTAAGGTAGTAGAGAGACTGTGAGAGATTTAAAGATGAATAACAGCAATGAGAAGGTATAAGCACACAAACAACGCAAAGATATTAAGAAAATACAAATCAGGACACATGAGCCTCAAAGTGGTCATATTTATGTTTCCACGTTAGTCACTTTCAAATCCCTGGGTTGAGGGGAGCATGTTGAGATGGAAAAGAGCAAGGGAAAAACTCACTCTCAGCAGCCGTTGCTTACAGTCCCATTATCTAGAACCCGAAGCACAGACCACCTGGAAGAGCCTAGACTCTGCTGGTGCCGAGGTGTGGTAGTTGATAAGTATTCACTTAGATTCTCCCAGCACATCTCTTTTTACAAAAATATAGACATCTATATTCTCAGTAAATCCTATAGCACTCAGTGAGACAGGTAGAGCCCTTGTTATACTGATCAAGCAATTGGCAATGAAGTAGGGAAAGTGACTTGCTCAGAGCTAAACAAAAATTAAAATGAGACAGAATGAGGGCAACACCTAGGCCTCGTTCTCATCCCTTGCTTCTTTCTTTTCATATGGAACAAATTGGGAGCACAATTGGTGGGTAGAAACTTAACCTATTCTATTCTATTCATTCACAAACACTGCAAAATGCCGTGCCTCCAGGATGTAACAGTATGTGACCTTGAGTTCTAGATTCCTCAGCAATAATAGGTTTCCCAGGAAGTAATATATGTAAAGGATGGGTTCCAGCATGCGGCAGCTTCTCAAATACCTCCACACCACCTTCAATAGCTCTAAGATTTAGGTCACAAGACTAACTCACTGATTTGTACCAAGCTCCTTTTGGTAGTTCAAGAGCTAAAACACTTTAGGTGGTATCTGAGGTCCACCTTCTTGGCTCTCAAATACATTAGATTTTGATTCATTTCTCAAACGAGGGTCTGAGGCTCTTGGAAGTTCAAGAACATATTCTTAGGGATAAGGAAAGCATCTACAAGAATTACTTTAACCACATTGAAATTGCTAATAACAAAACAGTGGATATGGACTTACTCATGTACACATATGACATTTCCATCCTGGGAAAACCAAAAGATTTCACACTCTGCTATGTGAAAGAGGTTTTACAGAATGTAAAATAAATCATCACACAGCACACTGTAGTAGAGGCCTGTATCCATAATTCTAAGTGCAGTAAGTTCTGAGAGCAAAAAATAAAAATTAAAAATTAAAAAAATATAAAATAAAAAAGTAATGTAAAAGCTTTTGATTCATTTTGTAGCAAACTTGACCTTTATGGATTTGAGGCTATTGGTACTTTTTATTTACTATATATTTTACTGTGAATATGTGCATATTCATATATTATTATTCAAAGATAGTTACATGTGTGATTATTGGGTACTGCCCCTTTCTGAAATCTGAAAGACTGAATTTTGAAATAGATCTTGCCCCTATGGTTTCAAAGGACAGGTGGTGGACCCATAGGGGAATGATACCCAAAAGAATCTGCTATTCTTTATTTTTAATGACAGCTTTATTGAGACATTAGTGCCTTATTCTTATTTGTTATTGCTGTTTTTTCTTCCAGCAAGGCAAAATCAACAGTCATTAAATTACTGGTATTCATTTTGATTGTGTTGTTTTGTTGTTTTATTTGCATTAAACTTATGAATGCATTTTGGTTGTAAATGTGTTAAGAATTGTGGACATTTGAGATTAATTCTGAATTTTGTGTCTTTATATGTTTCCCATACTATTATGATGAAAGTATTTTAGGTTCTAGAGGTTCACTGGAGTTTTTTTCTTTGCTTGTTTAAAAACAGGTATATTAATCATAGTTGGGAAAATGTTTAACATTGTACTTAGTAACTAGAACAAGGATACAAGGTGATAGTTTAGGGTGACTTTCAACGTTTTTAAGACTTGTATACTGACAAAGTGATCCTGTGAAGAATGTAGCTAAGGCCTAAAATATAACTGTGATATTTTGCTGTGTATCAAGGAAAACAACTTTTACTACTCGTAACATGTTGATGAAAGTATATCTAAATTGTTTCCCTTACAGAAAGCATGATAAAAATCCTAGTCTTGTTGTTGCTAGAGGCTCAGGGGACATCCAAGAGAGGACTCAACTGGAGAAGCAGTGACCAGTTTCTTGTCTTAGCAGGAGAAAGAATTCAAGAGCAAGACAGATGCAGGAAAGCCCAGGAAGTTTATTGAAAGGAAAGTCCATACTTGAGAGGGAAGTACCGGGAAGCTCAGAGACTGAGTGGTACTGAGGAAGTCCTGACTATGAGTATTTATACCTCCAGGGATGGGTTTGGGTAACATCCTATTGTAGTAGTCACCACACTGTAAATAAGATTATAATGACATTGTAAATCGCTCAAGGTCAGGTCCCTGTTGTAAGGATTAGCCTTGCTGTACGAAACCAGTTCTTGTTCTTCTCCAGCTGCAGGTACTGGGTACAGTCACTTGTTACTTGTGTAACCACTGAGGCTCCTCCACATGCTGTACCCTGGAGGGGATTGTCAGTTTCCTAAGGCTACCTACATATCCCACCTCATTTTTAATATTAAAAAAATCTGTATTTTCTCTTTGCAACCAATAAAAATCCAGCCTGTCTTTGCTGCTAGCCATCTGGTCATGGACCTGAAGCTTCTGTAGATTCTTCGAAATGAAAATTTCTCTAAATATAGAGTACAAACAATTTACAGCTACTAGTCAAACACCCTTCTTTAAATAGTCGGCGTGCTTTAAAACTTCAAAAATACAACCAGGGATGCAATTTTGATATTTAGTGTTTCTCACAGAAGTTGTCTCCATTGTTCCTGCCAAAAATAGCTAATAAAGATCTTGCTTTTACCAAGCAACTAAAATATAACAATGAAAATGCTGCTCAGTGTGGGAAGATTTATGAGCAAGCAGTTGTAGCAAAGTCACATTAAATTGTGGCTGGTTTTACTTTCTAGATGCAGGTGTCACTTAATATCCAAGATAATGATCATAGAACAATCTCATTTTGTCCCTTTGAGGAAGAAGCTGAGGTTTTGTGAGGCTTCATAGGTTGTGCATGATCACACAGATAATTAGTGTCAGGCTCAGGTCCCCTCACTTTGAATCCAATTATTGAAATAGTTTTGTTATCATTTGAAATGCTATGCTCTAAATCTAAGGAGAAAGTGACCTTATCTGTCCCAAAGCTTGCAAATCAATTGTCGTAGAGTGACAAGGCAGTAGTGGAGCCCAGGAAAAAACAGCGTGCCTCATCCAGACCCCTTTCAAAAGACCTGGCTTGGAGCTGAGTCCCTGAAAATTAGATTGCAAAGTAAAGGCCTTGTCCCACAAATAAAAGGGCAGAAAGTCTCGACCAAGTTATGAAATAGGGATGCTTCTCTAAGGCGGCTTCCTGTCAGCCCTAAAGAGATTACTTAGTGTTTTATCCCTGCTAATTCTTACCAAAGGGTTAAATGCTACAGTCCCACCCCACATAGGAGTTTGGGGTAACACTTCCCAGGTTCCCAGGTTACAAGGGACTTCAGAAGACTCTTGTTCTATACTAAGAAAGGATAGCAGGTTACTTGGGACAACAAATCTCAGCCTAACATCCCAGAAAACCAAAGCAAATGGGCCGCTAACTGCTTGCAAGTTCCAATGGAGTCTTAGGTCCTATCCCAGCAGAGATCATCTTGACCTTTGGAATCACCCTTCTCATAAATTTCAAACTGCAAAGGGCAGTGTTGTGCAGCCATGCTTATCCAGCCCTGTCTAAATGGCCCTTCAGTTTATCCAGCCCATTTTGCTTTGCAAGCTGACTTGTACCTGGAGATCTCTCCAGTCCTTCCATTAGGCACTGCACTTATCATCTTCAAATAAGAAGCCTAAGGAGGAGGGAGAGAGATTCCAACTCAGCAGTTTATTCTTTGCTAATGAGTATGCCATCACCGCTTTTTTTTTTTGGGTCAGCTTGGGTCCTTTTGTAATAAAAAGATTTGTGGCATCTCTCTGTATTGTTACAGTTTTCTTAATCATAAATCAAACCAAAGTCCAATCAATTAAGATTATATGACATTACATGTACTTTTGCTCCTGGCATTTGGTATTTTATCTTTCCCCCATAATTGTAAATATTAGTCAACAAAATAAATGTTAATTTTCTACCAGCCCAGTGATCTAACAAGATACCATTATATAAAATAAAATTTGCATCTTGGGGGGAAAAATCTGCATTTAAATATACTTAATTAAAAAAAAAAAAAAAAAAAAAACCTAAAAGAGGTACAAAAAAACATAAAGTAATCTTCTATGGTTAAAAAGGACAAGAAGGGGATATGACCTGCAATGCCTCTTCTTATAATAAGGCAGAGATTAAGCTTTCACCTCCAAAAGAATGTGACCCAAATATCTTGATATTGGATATAATAAAACAATTATTCTATCTCTGCTAAGTTGTAATAATAATGATTGGTGTTTTTTTCTTTTTTTAGTTATTTATATATATTTCATGCAGTTCTGAAATAGTTATCCATTGTTGTTTGATTTATTAAAGTCTCTTCCATCACTTATGGATACAAAGTACAGTTAGCAAAATAAGATGTACAGTATGCCATTGTTACTTTAGGTTGGAATTTAAAAAAACAAAACGAAAAAAAAAAACAGGTCTTAAAGTTTGAGTTCATTTTGATTACTTATCTGTCATAAATAAGGAATGCAACCTTATTATCAAATCAAAGTGAAAGTTATTCTGCTTGTAAATCAGGAATATACGCAGGGATTTACCAAATTTCACCTGCCTGAAGCCTACCACCGTCACCAGCCTCGTCACTCCACATTCTTCAAAGCTTGGGAAAATCACTTTATTGTATATCCTTTTGCTCCCTGAGATTTAATTATAGTGAAGAATATCATTAAACATTCCATGACTTTCATCGTGAACAACCAATATAAAAAAATGTCAGCATTTTTCAAAAATCTCTGTTAGTCTCACTCTCTCCTTTCTCTAGAGTATCACTCAAGTCTTTAGACTTCCTGAGACCACAGATTTCTCCTATGTGTTCCTCAGTGCCCACAGGGATACTCTGCTTAAGGCTGTGCTCTCTGATTTCTATGCCAAACCAAGCCCTCTCATCCTACCTGTTAGTGCTGTGATTTAAAAAAAAAAAAGTCTCTGGTGTCATCTCTGATACTGGGATGGTTGGATCTTTCCTCCAAGGAGGTCCTCTTTTTCTCATTCAAGTCATTCATGGCTCTTCCAGGATATGTGATGTTCGCAGAGAAGACCTGCTTTCTGCAGCAACACATGAAAGCTCTTGATGTACTTAAAGATTGTTGGGTTGCAATGAATCCATGGAAGTGAGTTAAACTGACTTGAATGCAATGGAATGGATTAGACCATGATGGGAGGGGCAGGAATGGGATACGTTGGTACTGGACCCCTCCTCTTTGAAGCCTCCCTTATTAACACTCTTGTAGTGAGCCCAAGCTTCACTTCTTGGAGTGAGAGTTTCTTCCATGTTTTGTATTTATTTATACTCATTTTTACTTTAAAAGATCACTCTTATGAAACGTTGCATCTTCATGAAGAATGAGAACTAGGTCTTATTCATTTTTTGTAGTCACTTAGTAATTGCTTTTTTGTTGTTTTTGTGTGTTTTTTTTTAAACCAACGTATACTATTTCTAAGTGATAAATGTGGACAGTGAACCATAAATAATGTAACAAGTTAGCACTGCCAGAGGACAAATATTCAGTTATCATTTAGAAAGACCTTCCTGGCTTTGAGCTATGATGCCTATAACACAAGCCAGAAAAGGTCACAGAGTTGCATTTTCTGAATACTTTCAAGAGAATAGCCTGGAGTTCACAGAGGCCTGATCTATAGTCAAACACACTTTGAATGAAGGTAGAGAACTACTGCATGAAATGACAGCAGCTCTTCATGAGGGTGTTATTTAATTTGTTTACTTTTTTCATCGACAGAAAGCATGTTTTACTTTTCCATGAAGAATCATTTAAAAATCACTATATTTCATAAGAAATCTTTGTCTGCATTGTCTTTAGGTAAATCTTTCCTTTTTCACAGTTGCAGTTGCTCACCTTTCTGAAGGAAAAACATGTGTTCTATCTATGATTAAAAATGTGATCTATCTACTGTGTCTTAGCTAGCGTACCTCATTAAATGGCTGCTTCTCTTGCCGCAATAAGATGTATAGACTTTCAGGAAGGCCATAGATGTTTAGGCTGTGCCCACCGTGTGAGGGGTGAGCTGAGCTGGGACAACTGATCTGCTAACATTCCTGAACTTGCTCCCCAACTGTTTCACTACACCCAGGATGAGAATCCCTACAGGTTTCTGTGTATGTCAGACACTGGGAGATTAAAGTGTCTCCAAGCTGCTCACTGGAACTGGAGCAAACAACTTTCATGTTGACATATCAGAGGAACAAAAAGCACATTACCTCCTTGGAAATGTGGTTGTACTGGTTCTTTCCGTACACTTCCATCAACCAGAAACACTACCTTTCCTTTTATAGGAAGTAAAGTTGAATAAACCTACACTTAGACTGATGTTCTCTTTCTATTTCCTCAGAAGCCGTAAAGAATGGCCCAAACCCACAATAGGAGTGATAAGCTGCATCCTCACAAGCAGTGAGCTACCCCTACCCACCTCATTGCTCCTCAGTCAACACAAATAAAAAACGACTTGGCTCTCTGCTGAAATAGTTTATATGACTCTTAAGGATTCACAAAGTCTCCATAAGCTTCATAAATGACCCCAGAAAACATCAACCTGACATATATTTTTCTTTCTGCTATGGCTGGATTTCACTGATAAATAGAATTGTTTGATTATCCAATCAGTCCAAGTGTAGGTGTTTCAGTAGACAGACATAAAATAAAATGGATTACCTTGGCATACATAAAAATCTCATAAGTCTGAAGGAACATTTAATTTTTGTTTTTAGTAGACCGAAAATAATAATAGTAATTTGGTAGGACTGTACTCATAGGAAGTCCACTGGTTTTTCTAAGTGGATGCTTATCAAAGAAAGTAGGTCCCACTTCTACCACCAGGAATTGTTTTTCTCTTTTACATTTGATGATGGCAATATTTCAACCCTCAGTTCCTATGTCATAGGTGAGACAGCATGATCTCTCCAGGTGCCACCTTCAGGGTCAGTCCACAGAAAACCCCCAAAATAGGCAAAGTACTCCCTTTACTTCTTTCACTGTCATCTAAATAAGCTTTGGCCCTGGCTTCCTAAGGTCCAAGGTGCAGTGACCTACCCTGTCTGCCATACTTGGGCACAGAAATGATCTTTAGACACTGGCAAGAGTCCAAATCTGGGGATCAGAAGTCTCGTTGTGTCACTGCCTGGTTGTCATCTATCAGACCTGTTATTAACCCCTGTGAATTGGGAATAATAATACCTACTTTACAGGGGCATGATGAGAACTGAGTATATATATATATATATATGTGGAAACACACTTGAAAGCTTAATGCACAAAATAACTATAAATATTTAAACACCTTCAAACAACAGGTTAAATGCTTGGCTCCACAGAGATCCATTTGTTAAAAAAAAAGCTTATTGGTCAGTAAATGTTACTTTCATTTCCCCCCACCCTCATGCACCCTGTTGCTATTATCTCAGCTAGTCTTGAAGGGCCTAGTGCCTAGTGCTTTCTAAAAATCCACCCCCTCTCCACACACAAACACACTCCCTAGGCTTGCAAGGCCAGCATTTTCTCAAGACATTCTGTCACATAGCATTCATCACACTTTATTTGTAATTACATGTGTATTGTCTTCCTTGCTTCACTTTAAGCACCATGAAGACAAGAACTATGTCTATTTAGTCCTCCTTTGTCTTGCTAGGACCTGACATTTTGAAGGCACACATTGACTGAGCAAATCAATAAATAAATGAGTGTGTGCGCGCACACGCACACATACCGCTCTAAAGCTCTCTCCCAGTTCTCTGATTCATAAAATTCTTCTATTCAGAGACATTATTTCAGTCCAAATTATAGATAATGAATATTCCCAGGGAAGAGTTGCTTAACAACTGAATTTCTTCCCTCTTAGATATAAACAATTAGAAACAGGTGACTTATGAGAATCCCTTCTGAAAGGAAGAGAGAAAAAAGGCCTGAAGGGAGCAACAGTGCAGACTGGGCCCTAGGGAAGAGAATAAATACTAGATGCTCACCTTCTTGATAATTTTGTGAAAAGCTAGCCCACCCACTTAAAAAATGTCTCTGCCTTTTGTTCTGGTCTGCTCCCAATATTAATTCCATTCATTGCTGGTAGATGATCTGAGTCAACACATAAATCACATAAATCAGTGAAGAGGACTAGAGAAGAGAATATCCAATGAATGTCATGCTTTGGAGATGCCATAGAAACACTTTGTGGACAATGACCTGAATCACAACAGGCACATTTGACTTGGCTATGTATTGTACCACGGGGATTTGTTTCAATATTTGTTAGAACCGAACGGCATGACATGTTAATGGAAGAATCACAGATTAGGCTGACTTAGAACCATAGCTCAGTGACAGGCGCTCTGTGACCTTGGGCAGGTGACTTCATGTTGTTAGGCTCTATTTTTTCAATTGTAAAATGGAAATAGCCATGCCTATGTGGAAAGAACCTGACCCTGATAATGTAAATATCTAAACTTTCATTTTTCATTTACTTAATGGGAAACTTGCAGAAAATTCTAGAAAACAACAGTGTTTTAAATAAAATTATGCTACCTTAGTGAGGATTAGGTATAAGCATTCTATGGAGAAAAAAAATAAATGAAGTATTTTTATGTTGATATAGTCTTTTTGCAGTTTATAAAATAATCTCCCTAGAAATCTTTCTCATTTGAATTAATACAACACTTTGATGAAAGGAACCAGCTATATTTTCTCAACTTTACACAAATAACTGAAATGAGGTTAAGTGCATAGCTAAAATTTCAGGAAAACTCATACAAATGGGTAAGTTGCGTCCAGAGTTCAAAGTGCAAAATTCAAAGCTTTTGACCTAAGACTCACCATTCTTTTCGCCATATTAATCTAGCTTCCAGAGAAATTTCCAGAGCACCTCTTCAGGTTCAATATGTGCCCCACCCCCACTCTCTTCCCTATCTATGAAATTAAAGATGTTAGTATAATTTTATGTGGCCTTAAATGAGGATGTGTGAGGACAGAAGTCGCAGGAAGAATTTACAGTAAAATATCCTAATTGAATAATCTTTTTTGCCTAGTTCTACCAGATCAAATTCAAACTTACCTTTTGTTTCTCTCTTTCACTTCCTATCTCTTCAACTCCATCTCTTATTTGTAATACTCATTTGGTAATCATCCTAGTCCCTGCTTACCTGTAAAGATATATGATACACCACTTTTTTTTTCCTCTGTACCTTCTTGCGAAAAAGAAAAAAAGAACCTGAAAATATTTTAGTGGCTGTGATAGTCTTGGGAGAGTGGGATGGGAGTGGATGAGGCATATTGTTGAGGAAAAATGGGCTTACATAAGAGATGGGAAAAGGTTAAGACTAGATAAAAGGAAGGAGAGTCTAATTTTAATAACTCTTCCATGTCTTTTTGTTTTTCACTTTTAAGGAACAGTTTCCGTTAGTTAATAGGTTTCATTCCAAGTGTTTTCCTGACTCCTTAAATCTTGGTATGTTGGAATTGGAAGACATTTCATCTCCTTCCTTCTCACTATCCCCAAGACCCCAACTTTGAAAACTTAGAAAATGAAACAGAGGTTATATTACTCAAGTGAAGTTGCAAAGAAGTTAAAGGAGCAGCATTTTTTTTTTCTTGTCTTTTGCCTCAAGAAGTCCTAATCCATAACCTCAAATAGTGTTAGAGAAAAAAAAGTTTAACAAACCAACTGTTAGTAAAGTCAGGGAAAATTCCATGAGAGAATATGAAATCTTCACATTATTTAAGAAAAAAGGAAGGAAAAAAAAAAAGAAAGGAAGGAAGAAAAACAGTGACAAACAACACTAATTTGGTGTGCAGCTATGGTCTCTCTTTATGCAAAGAATAGATGTTACTATTAGAAAAATTCACTTTGGCCAAATTCCGACCTTTTTCAAAACCAATGGATTCAATTTTAAATCAAACCCTAATTATGTGGTCCTCAAAGTTGTTTATGCATGGCAAAACCCCATTTCCTACAAGTGACTTAGCTATATGAAAGATAATTCATAATGCTTCAAGAATTGCAAAATACTTGCTTAATTTAAATTAATTTTACAGTCCTATGACTAACTGACAAAGTGAAATATCTCTGTCAGTTTTGGACTTTTTTTTTTTTTTTTTTTTTTTTTAACTAAGATAGTGATTTGGTTTCAGGATTTTTTTGACTATTGTTATTTCTCATGTTTCAACTCTCATAAACATAACCTCTTTATAGCCAAGGTAAAATGTACACCCAGTCAATTCACAAATAAATGCTGTTGTTTAATACAGGTATAAGAAAGTATTTGGAAACGCCAATGGGATGTTGTCAGCTAGTGTAGCTGCATGCAGAAGAAAGGGGCAGATGATAGCCACCAGACTTGAAATTTTATCTGTTCCCTGGGAAAATCAGTCTCTAGGATGTCAGATGTAGCTGCTGGTACTGGGAGAAAGCCTAGCCCATAATAGAATAAAACATGTAGGAAACATGGCTGTAGGCAAGAGTTGGCCGTCTTGGGCATGATAATGCCTTGGAGATCCAATAGGCATCGAAGCACAGTGTCAGGAAATCCAAGCAGGCCAGTAGGCAGTTAGTCCTGGCAAAACTGTCCACCAGTAGTAGAGCCCTTGATAGTTGATATAGGCTGACTGAAGTCCCCATGGGACAGCATCCTGGAGGAACAGAAATCAAAGCAAGACACAAAGACTGAGATTCAGACAAGAAAGCAGGACTAGAATAAAGGTGAGACGGGAGTCAGGCTTGAGGAATAAGGCAGAAAGCTGATTGTTCTCCTTGATCTTCAAGGTTAGGAGCAAACGAGCAGCAGTGTGATTTGATCCTATGTCCTTGAATAGAAAGCTTTATGATTCTAAACCCTCCACGCATGGTCAGATTCCCAGTTCTGGATCCCGGGTTAGATGTGGCTACAGAGGAGAAGGCTGGGCTGTACAGAAGCAATGCTTTGTATGAGCACTACAACTTTGCCACAATAACTGAAAAATGAAGGGAGTGGAAACCTCGAATGCCCAACACATACACTGGCATTTGACATTATACGCCAAGGATAGCTCATGCAATATTTCATGCCCCTCTTCCTCAGCACTTAGCATTCAACCTGAAAACTATTTTAATCATAAGATAAAACAATAGTTAATGTTTTGCTATTGTAAACTCAGCCTGATAATACTATGTAGAGGAACAAACATGGAACTGAGTCTCCAGAGCAGGTTTCAGGCCGTGGACCTGCTGGGACTGGCGCTGGTATCTGGGCTACCACCCAGCATTGTTCTCATTATCCCGACACTGGCAGGTAAGCTCACAGTTTCCTTTCAGTTCCAGCTTTCTATAGTACTTTCATTCCAAAACTCAAAGAGGTAAACATTATTAAAGTATCCAGTGGTTTCTTTTGGACAGTTCACATGGCGTTCACAACATTGAATGCTTAAATGAAACACCAAAAAAAAAAAAAAAAAAAAAAGTACTTTGCCTTCAGTAGCTTCAGAAAGCCATTCAATCTATGAAATAACTAGATTACATCTCAAGTGCATTTATACAACAGCCATTAGAGAGCATAATAAAAGAATATTGCAGTTCTATTGAGTCAACTCTCTAACAAGTATATGATTGAGTGTTTGTTCCTTATTTTTTATGAAGTGAACAAATTAAGACTTAAAAAAACACTATGCTAAAAAGAGACCATTACAACTCACAAGTAATGAGTTGAGACTTGAATTGACTTTTGTCAACTTGAAAAATGACTAATGAAAAGTCAGAATATACAGCCCAATCTCTCAGTCACATTTGCATTGTATTAAACATCGGCATATTAATATTTAATGTATGTAGTTTTCAGTGTCCTGTGAAAAATACAAACACCCATACCATGGAGATGCAAAATATGCCTGTGTTTTATAGACTTGTTTACTGGATAGTCAGTGAATTATGTGATTAAGATAATTCAATACCAATATTTAAGACAAATTTCAAAATTTTAAAAACCTTTACGTACTTAAGAGGACTGATGATAATTTGAATATGTAAAGTCTTATGACACAAATATCCTCATTCTGCTCTTTTTATAACATTTATAATTTATATAACAACTCATCCTCCCGGAACTTTTTCCCTAGTGAATATGCAGCAATGTACTTAGTATGAAACTATGATACAAATATTTCTATATTTTCTCTAGAAAGTCGAAATGTAAAAATGTCCAGCCAATTAAATATACAGCTGTATTTCTGTAAAAACAGTCAAGTAACATATTGAACATGATAACATGTTGAATAATTCTTCCAAAGTACAACATAAGATAATTTTGATAATCTTAATTTAGATTTACACAATGTAAACACAAAATGAAAGGTAACAGAAATACTTGTAGACTGAAGAAAATCTTCTCTGCATACATATTAAAATAATAAACATTTTATAACAACTCTGTGAACATGTAATTAGTAAGTAATTTTTTGAGTAAATTCCCAAGCAAAATAATTGTACAGCTTGCTATTTTATAAGGTATTTCAGCTTAAATCTCTACATCTGATTTTTACTTATATTTTAATTCTGTTATTAACAGTGCCTTTATTATATTGAAATTTTCATTCATTCTTGTATTTATTTCTTCAGAAAATGTTTACTTAGCTCTGTTTTTCAAGCATTGGGAGGCTAGATACTGTCACAGCAAAGAAGAATGTGCTGTATCATTCCTACCGTGGAGAGTCTCTAACCCAATCAGGGCTTAATTTCAGAATCCATACATCTCCTATCACAATTTCCCTTTTGACCCTTCCATAAATCATTTAAGATATTTAAGTTAATTTATATAAAGGTTTGTTTGTTTGTTTCCCTACCATTTCACAACATTTCTTTAGGGAATTAATTTCGGGGTTTATTGAGATCAAGTCTGAAAATTGTTAGGCTATCCTTGTATTTTCATGACAATTATTTTCAGAACCCAAAGTTAAGGTTCCCTTTAAATTTATTGTTGCATTGATGCATGTAGTCATCCTTAAAAACTTGAAATAGATAGTTGTTTATCAGCAAAATGAGTTTATTTAGGAATAGCGAATAATTGCAATTTGGAACAGGCTAGCAAGTTATGGCAAAACCATAAACATGTCCTGAGAACAAGCAAAAGGAGCATTTTTGTATAGAGAAATGGGGGGAGTGGGGAAGGGCTGTTATATACAAAATGTTCATTGGAGGAAACTGGAAGTTTGAAATGTAGTAGCTGAGTAAAGGCAGTTTCTCAATGGCTGGGTCTGTTGCTAGGTAAGGAGAAAATCTTCCTTCTGCTGGGGTAGTGAAACAAGCTTCCTCCTGTTTAGGTCTTTGAACAACACAGTGTGGTAATGCTTGAGAGATCTTCCTTTAGGGCCTCCTTACTCCATTTTAAATGAGGTTTTCAAAATTTATTTTTTCAGTGTCATATGTGCAATATCTGAGAAAAGCTGTAAAGATACAATAATAAGCAAAGAAAGATATTTTTTGAAAAAGATAAGCATATTTTATGTTTTTTGAGCTCTATTTACATTTGATTGTATTTAAAATAATTTTCATAAAATCCTTTACAATCTTATAGTCTTCTCATGATTTCTGACTACAGTTCTTTCCTTTACAATTTTTGTATATACCTTTAGATTTTTATTTTTTTACACTATATAATAGTTCTAACTTCATTCTTCAACCCATAGATACCTAAAACATTGACTCTGTTCATCATATAACCCAATATAATAAATAAATTTATCATATAACCCAATCAAATACATTGTCAACAATAGTGACATTATTAAAATGTCACTAACCTTTGCTGTATTATAATAGTTCTGTTATTTAATCAATTATTAATGGAAATTATACAAAGTACTTAACAGTTTAAAGATCTTAAAATAAAAAGCATTGTTTCATACATACATTCATAGTCTCCAAAACACTCTTTTCATTGTTGTTTTTTAATTTGAAAATTATTTATTGAAATCTTACTGTTTGCCAGGCACTATTCTAGCCAGTGAATGGAATAGTTTAAACATACTTACTTTATAAAGCTTACATTTTAGAGAAAAGAGATCAACAATAAAATTAAATATGCAAAATTTACAGTGTGTATGACTTAGAGTATTTCGTACCATAATTACCTTGATACTCCACTTAAGTTATACTTGCTTTTAGCTGTCAGGAGGTGGGGGATGGAGGAAAGTAACCTGAAAATGACTTGCCCTCATGGAGGGTATGAACAATTAACATGTATGGTAGTATTCACACCTACTATTCTCACTTTTATTCAATCCAGCCTCCAATTTTATGGAAACACCTCCCTTGCTTAGCCTCACCTAATGGCTTTTTGTACTGAGTTATTCAGAAAGGAGGGTTAGAAAAGGTGTCTCATTTGTCCCTAACCCTTTGTAAGTTTCAATTTTCTTAGAAAAAGTTAATTTTGACTGTAGGGAATAAAGAATTATTTTGGAGTATCGTACCTAGCTAAAGTGATACTTTTTATAATTATCATCTTCCTCTAAGAACTGGCCATAGTTTTCAGTTATCTTGTTTTCTTGTATGTGTTGAGTTCATGCCATATTGTGATGTAATAATAGTTCTGCCTTTGTTCAGTGAAAAATTACACTATTGGTGTGTCATCAATGGATTGTGTACTTTGAGTGTCTGAATCCTCCCATCGCCATCCAGCTGATCAAATCCTACTTATCTTTTAGGACTAGGCTCCCCAAAGGTATTTGAACAATAAAATCGATTCTGATACTCACCTACCCAGAATTGTTTCACTTTTTTTGTGTGTATACCCTTGTATTTAGCATATAATTTTCTCATAGCTGCCGAACCAAAAATAGTACACTTTGATGTTTACAGATTTGATCTTTCCCTGACCCTCACCTTTGCTCACCAGAACAAAAGGCTATTAATGGAAATTACTACATTTCATTTATCTCTGCAGTTTCAAGCAATAACAACCCTCTCTTTATTAGGTACTTAAAAAATGTTTCCTGATGAAATGAATAATAAATTAATGTTGTATACATAGGTGGTAAATTGACAGTATCATATTTTTTCCTACGTTATACTTAATGATTATATTTGCAAGATAACTAGTTCAATTTAGGCAGGTAGTTTGTGGCTACAAGGTAGGTCATATGGAAGCTAGTCTGTGAAGAAGACTCATTTTCATCTTGTTAGAAATAAATGAGTTGAAAATGGCTACAAAGCCTTTATTGGATACCTGAAAGACCCAAAATATTATACTATCCCTAAATAAAATTGGACTAGGACAAAATGAGCATGCTTACACAAAAAAATAGATTGAGAAAAGGCATTAAACCCAGGTAAATTTTCTAACTACGAGGCTGGTAAACTCCATGGAATATGATGGACAAGGAAAACATGGAATAACAAACAAAAGAGGTCTCTTTTGAGGAGGAAAGGGTTGGTGCTCACAGTGACCTCTTAGGTGGATGTCTTTCAAAGACTTTCAGTTCTCCTCTGTGAGCATTGATGTGCAGGGCACGGTTCCCAGAGAGATGCAAGTGACTTGTAAACATCTTTAAGCAATAAATAATAAGCTAATATTAAGTATTTAATATACTAAGAACTTTATGGCCATTATTTTATTTATCCTGACAAAACTCTTTATCATCCTTGTGTTTTATAGATGAGAGAGGGAGGCGTAAAAGGCTGTGTAATTTGTCTGAGATCATACACCTCAGAATAAAGAAGCTAATGTTTGAATCTGAGGTATAAGCAAATTCCTAACTGCTATCCTGTTCCCAAATTTAAATATATCAAAATACTCTTCATAGGGTAAGCTTTTATAGATACAGTTTCAAATCCCTTAGAATGATCGTGGGAGACCAAGAGCTGATTTCAGATTTGCAGTGTCCTGGTGTGTGTTGAGAATCATAGGAATAAGTCTCTGCAGCATGGGGACACTACAGTATCAGGATAACTACACCACCATTCAACAAGTGACTAGTTAATGGAACATGTTGAGATCTTTCATACAGCACCACAATGCTTACATTTTCCTTTCCAACTTATTTTACCATTCGTTAGAAGTTGTCATCCTTTGGTACATCTTATCATGATATTTTTGTATGCTATTAAAATCCAAACATCATATATAAAACATATATCCTAGTAGGGGAATATACTAAATAATTAAAGTTTATGTAAATAGCCTATGTTGTCTAACTTATGTAAACGGAAATGTTTCTTAGGACTTGTTAGGTTTTCTTTTTTAAAGCAAATTAATTTATTTGCACATGTTACTGAAAATAATTTATTTGTACATCTGACTTAAATAAGTGATTAAGAAAAATATATCTTAACTTACTCTATCTAAGCATCATATAGAAAAGACCCAATTCAAAACAACAACAACACAATGCGGCAACTAAAGAAAGCTGAAAATCATTACTCATTGCTAGGGGCACTATTTGGATTGTGTGGCAGGCTTTGTGCCAGCCTAACAGATGGACATATTGAAGCCCCTACTTGGTATAAAATATTAATGCTGAGGGCATAATTCCAACCTGAGAACATAAAAACAAATTACTTTGGAGGTTAAGGGGATATGCCATCACTAATCCATTGCTGAGCAACATTAGCCTTCAGAAATAAAAATGGCTCCCTATAACACATCTAATCTAATGTTAAACTTGTTTTAAACAGATGGGGTTTGGGGGAGATAGAAAGCTATTATGAATTTTCCAAGCTCATGAAATATGGAATAAGAAGTCTAATGCAGAGGAAGATATATTATTGATCTAGGGATGTTAACAGCGAACAGAATGTGGATCTAGCCTTCAATGAACCACAGAAGTAGAATCATGTAGTAATTTTACAGATGCAAAAATATTATGTTGTACCTCCTTAATCCTAAACCAATTATCCTTCTCATCTTTAATGTTATAAAGAATTAGTGGTCAATGTCACTCATAAAATATACCGCAATATATAATAGGGGTAAATAGCCCTTATAAATGTCTCTAAATTTATCACAAAGGCTCTTCCCAAGGTTTTCCAAGAAAGAAAAGCAAACTAGATTAATTGTATAAGCAGTTTGTTTTAGGTGTTAGTGAATTCTCTTTCACCTCTCTGGACCTCAATTTCCTCAGGGCTACATGGCCTGCTTGTTGGCAGAGCTAAATTCATTGAGAAGAATTCTGCAAATATAACATTCTCTTTCAAGGTTTGCACTAATGCTTTTAACTGGGACTCAATGCCTGTGAAATTTCTACCTTGTTCCTTAAGCTTAGTCATGCCATTTAAACTCTCTGGGTCATATCTGTAAGTCAAGTAGAAAAATATAGGTCCTAACTGTGCTACACAGGAATTCTAGAGAGATTTTTTAAAAAGAACAGTAAGAAGAAGAAAAGAAAAAGAAAGTGGAAATGGGAATGGAAAAACAGGGTAAAAGAGCAACATATATGTCGTAATAATTGTTTTAAAATGAATTGTATGTAGGAAGGAGGATATAGAAGAAAAGAGTGTAATGTATATGTTTTAAGTTTTGAAAGAAAGTAATTTTGAATTTTATTAGTTTATTGTTATTAGAGTAGCTGTGAGTTTTATCGGGAAAATATGTTTCTTAAATAATCCCACAATAAATCATTGCTGAAAACACCAGGCACATGAAAATATTAAGGGAAAACAAGAGAACTAGAAATTAATGTCTTCTGCAAATTGACAGATTGTTAGATTCAGACACTTTCTATAACCACAAAGAGACAATGCCATGAAGTCATTTCAATTTCTATAGGATCTCATTTGCCGAACTCTTAAATATATGTCTTCATCCAACAACCAACATACTGGGCTAGTTTCTTTTCAGTTTGTACTTAATATACTTTGAAATAAATTTTCACTTTTTTAAAAAAGAATACTAGATAAACAGTCATATCTGAAAATTCAATGACACAACACAAGAAGTTGCTAAATGTAAAGGCATTTTTTATCTGATAGAGGAATACCATTTCTTCTTAGATTTACTATTAGCTAGAAAAAGCATAATTAATCGCCTTGTATGCTAAGCCGTGCAAATAAAACCACCGCTGAGAAGGGTGTGTGTGTGTGTGTGTGTGTGTGTGTGTGTAAATTTCCATAATGTGTTAATCAAGAAATGTAATGCAAGATGGAGTAATCAAAATGTAAATTACTTCATATCTTGGATCTGTTATCAATTGCTGCTTACTAAATGGTACCATTTATGTGTCTAGCACTTTCATGTAAGTCATTATATTATTTCATTCAGAGAATTACCCACAAGGAAGTTAGTATTAACTGAGTTCTCAGATGAAGAAAGCAAGTTTCCTTAGATAGTATGTGGGAGAGATCAAACTCAAACCCTTCGCAGTTGTCCCTGCCTGGGAGGTGCGGATCACTGCACATTTCAACTCAGCGAATGCGCCATCTTTCATTTAGTGGCAGTGGCTTAAATGACAAATGTTGAAAATATCCTATGAAAAGTGACTTGTGTTTCTGAGTCAGATAAGTGACAGTTTCAAGAAAACCCCAAACCCTACCCTTGTCTTTAAACATGAACAATAGCAGAAGGATCTCCATTAGGGCAAGCATCCTTTCCTACTATCTTTGTTGCACTGGGCTCTATGGCACAAGTGTGAACACCCAACTTGACGATGGATTGCAGAAGGACTGAGTTTATACTAGAACATTTAAATCAGACTTTGCTAAGGGCCCAGGAATAGCATGGGCAAAACAAAGAAAGTAACACAGACGTTGAAGAGCCTGTTTTGCAAGATCCTTGCATTTGAGATTCCCGGAAAGCTGCATCTTGGCAAAGGTCACCCTTCCCCTACCACCTAGCAACACCCTCACCTTGCTCAAAGCCCAGGCCCAAGTGAGCACGGCCCAGAGAGAGATAAGTTTACCTTCCGTTTACTAACATCTGAGCTGAGGACCGACTTATTTTCCCTGGGCGGCTAACACCAGCAAAATCCACCCTCTTATCTACTGCCCTTTCTGCAGGAGCCTGGATTCTCCCCAAAGCCTCTGCTCAGCTGTTTCAGAAGGCTACACAGGACACCCAAGCTCCATGTAAGAGATAAGACAGTGTTTATACAGCAGCATTTATACATATAACAGGAGCTATTGCACTGCCAAAGGCATATCCTTACAACTAAAGCCTGTCTCAACTACCTCATATTATATATGAGCAATATTTTAATAGAGGTATCCATATTATAAATCAATAATGCATTTTAATTAAAATTTTGATGAAAATTTGCATATTTCCATGCAAAGGTAGCATTTTCATTTTCGTTTAAAAATTAAAATTTGTTTTAAAGAAAATGACATGCTGATTTTTTGCAACAACAACAAATACTACTATTATTTCATAGCAAAAGCAACAGTCACAGCAAAAATGTAAATAAATAAAAATAAAGAAGAGTACTTAAAGGAAAAAGAAAAAAGGGAGGGAAGCGTACACATGATACATCGTGGATCTTCAATGTAACTTAGATGCGTAATTAAGGTCTTGCTAGGATATAAATAAAAATTACAGACCTGAGAGAAATGTCCTACTGAGCAAAACAGTTAGTGTTATAAAATTCAACAGTCAGTGGATATAATATTTCCAGACTGTAAATAAAAAAAAAAATGTTATTCCAATTCTATATTTTAAATATAAAGGTAGATGAATGAATACACTGGTTCAGTATAAGAATCATTCCATTTTAACAACAGATATCCTTGCAGAGACTAACATATTGGAAAAAATGGCCTCATACAAGTTATTTCAAGAAGGATGAATCATGCAATCAGCCATTGCCTAAAGAGTTACCTTTTAAAGACTCTGATTACAACCCTTTTAATCTTCTGTAACTCTATAATATTTATAAATCACAAGTATTTGTAGAAATGAAATTTCTGTTTTTATCAAACAGATCATGAGATCACATTACTTTTATCAGGTTTTCCTTCAATTTCAATGTTGAAAATATGATATAGACATTAAAGCTATATGTTCCAAAACTCTACTTCTTATTCATACTTGATCAGGTGCACTAGTTCAAAGACATACACTTTTAACCTTGAACACTGCCATATCCTTTTATACACAAACACTCACAGTTGGGGCATGGCACATTCTCTTCTGTCCCTCTACCTCCTTTGTATCCTTGTTGCTGGTCACCCAGCTACATGCTGATTCCCAGGCTTTCTCTGGCCTGGCTAAGTGGGCCCTTCCCTTTTGGCCAATGGCCTCTCTTGTTCTGTGAATTCTCCATGAGGCCAAAATGGTGTGCTACTTTTGCTCCTGTTCTGATATGTGGTTAGAAGTGAGTTACGTGCAGCAAAATGAAAAGAGCTTTTCAGCACAGTCATCTCTAAGGCTAGAACCTTCCATTCACAAGTAATTTTGAAATGTCAGAGAAATGCTTCAGAAATGTAAACTTCCAAACAGACGGAAAAACTTGGTTCCCCGATTCATAAATATTTTGTAGCAATGCAATTTGGCATTTACTTTATTGAATTTGGGGAACATGATGTTCTGGCTAGTTTCCACACACAAAAAAAATATCCATATAGTTGGTATCTTCAGTACTTTGTGGAGTTTATCCCCAAAGAGAATCAACTCCCTCCCAGAAAAACATATAGGTTAAGTTGATAAGTGGGAAACTAAATATTTTAGAAAGCTGTAACTAATGCCTACAGTGGGTGTCATTTTTTAAAGATGAGAACAATTTCATCCTGTTTCCTTCAACTTCAGTGTTGGAAGTGTGATACAGACATTAAAACTGTATGTTGCAAGAACTAATTCTTTCTCATACTTGATTGGCTGCACTAGTTCAAAGGCATAACACTTTTAACCTTCAATGCTGTGTCCACATAATTCAGAATTCTATGTATTAAATACCATCCGTGACATACTTCAGGCACACGTCCACACCTTCTACCTGCCCACTGTCCATGTAGACACAGCCATAGTCCAGCTATCAGGCTATGTAGACATTTTATGGGCTACCTTACCCCATCAATATGGATATCATTTCATTGGTTCCACTTGTTTTTTTGTCCCATGCTACGTTCATACCTGAAACTTCCATTTTAAAGCAGTTAAAACAAAGACATGATGATAATGGCAATGACTCAAAAGAACTAATTGGGCAACTTGGAAATAATATTATAATATGGTTCTGGTTGTCTTGGTTGCACAGTATGAAGTCAGAAATTGTAAACTAAGAGATTAGCTTTTGTGGGATTTTTTTTTTGTTTTTGTTTTTTTTGTTTTTTTTTTATGTCCTTGCTTTTAAACATTGTGAAATACAATAGATTTGGAAATAGTAATATTGGTACTGGGATTTTATGCTGTTTCTGGCATGATGCAGCACATTTATTACTAATGCTGCCATTACTGATCACAGCTGACTCTGATACTGATTTTTCTCCAAATGATTCATTAAGATTTTTTTGGTATAGAGCCCTTTAAATGTAATTGAGTTCTTTAGAAATTTACTTGAAGTCTGTTACTTGAAGTCTGGTTCCTTTAATTCTTTAGCTCAGATTCTTCATCAGTTAATTGAGAAGAATAAATCTGATAAATTCTAAAATCCTGTGGTTCCATGACATCTAAACTATTTGATGTCAAAAAACTTTTATGCCTTTCCCACCTGTAGATCATCTGTTTATTCTTTTAGACAGGTACAACTCCTTTAAGAAAAGACTTCATTTTGTATTTTAGTTTTTTTATGAGAACTCCATGTACTTTATTTTGATTCCCTCGTAACTTCCTTTAGTGGCAAAAGCAGAAAGAAAAAGTTCAGGGTTGGGTATGAATTTTTGCAAAATGCTTATCAGCATGATTTTTTAAATCCTCATTAGGACATTTTCTACCACAACACTATCCACATCTTTTACTTATTTATTTTTGGCTGTGTACAGACTAAAGTTTATCTAAAATAACTCATAAGGCCTCACAACATCTATAAAATGGTTCCTTTAACAGAACTTTGAAGTTATAAGAATGTCAAAGCAGACTTTATTTTTGCAAAACACCAAATTTGAGTAGGACGCATTAAAACGTGGGGTACATAAAGTCGTATGTAAGTTTGAATAGGATTTTTGGTAAGTCATTTTATTTTTAATCACACTTTCTACATTGCAACTTGTGAGCTGTTTACTCTCTAATTAATATAGTCTGATATGCCTTTTTTTCAGATTTTTTGGTTTTCTACTCAAAACACATTAGTCCCATAGCCCACAACGTGTGTCATATGCAGTGCTTTGTGCTGCAGTGGGTAATTGCAACTGAAGGGATAAAAAGGGATTCTTCTGATTGTTACCTGAACTGGGTTTCACTCTAGTTCTGCAGAAGGTGGAACGAGAGGTGAAAAGGAGAGTTTCAAAAATGCCACAGAAGGAAGGCCGGTGAGTCAGATCAAGAGCACTGCCATTTTGGTAGAGAGAGAGGAAAAAACTGGAAAGAGGAAAACCCAGTTGAACTCTCAAGAGAAAACACAGTCCCTACTCAGCTGCTGCGGAGCAGAGTACTGGGTGGCTCCGACACTACAGGTGTCCCTGTGACCACTTCCTCCAGCATAGTCCTCACTGGGTCATGAGGGTGCAGGAGGATGAATAACTTAATTTCAAATCTTCATATTTATTTCCAAAATTATCCTGTAGTATATGAAAGGGAAAAACGTTTCTTTTAAAGGCACTTCTTCCTTATAAAGTTCCCAAAATGGCATCAACGTAAGTAAATAACCCCAAATTATAGTAATTTTAAAAAAGCATTGTGTGTGCTGTTTTTATCAGTAAAGATCAAATGTCATGTCAGTTTATCACAGAAATAGATCGCACAGTTAAAGCAATAGCCACTTTTAAGAATGCTTTTTAAAGGTAACCTGGTATTGCCAAGGACGCAGTACATATTTATTTGATTTTTAATAACATTAAACAATCTGAATATCAAAACCCCACCTGTTTTATGTAACACGTTGCTAATTAAGAAGAGATTTGTAAACTAATTTTATTATTTTATATTAAATATTTGCTTAATCCTTAAGTTAAGTTTGGAAATGTTCCTTTTGTTTCCATCAGTACTCTACACCTTTATTTGTCTCTAGATATCTCTTGGGTATGTAGCTGAGATATGTCTTATGTTTTTTCTTTTTCCTGTTTTTTTTTTCAATTTGTTTTATTTTATTTGAGATTTTTAAAAATATAGTTAATATAAAATATTATGGTAGTTTCAAATATACACTATAGTTATCCAACATTTATATACCTAAGGAAATGATCACCATAATAAGTCCAGCAACCATCTGCCACCATACCACACTATCACATTGTTATTGACTATATTCTCGATGTTGCACGTTGTATTTCCATGACTTATTTGTTTTATATTTGGAAATTTTGACTTCTTATTCCCCTTCACCTTTTCCTCCCTTTTTAAATTTGTAAATTACAGTTGACATTCACTATGTTTTAAATTAATTTAAGGTGTACAGCATAGTAGTTAGATATTTGTATAATTTAAGAAATGATCCCCCTGACTAATCTAGTACCCCCCTTGCACTATACATAGTTATTACCATATCATTGATTATATACCTTGTGCTTTACCTTACAACCCCATGACTGTTCTGTAACTACCAGTTTGTACTTCTTAATCCCTTCACTTTTTTCACCCTCCCCCCAAACCCCTCCCATCTATCACCCCAACAAATCTAGTACCTCTCTGACACCATACATAATAATTACAATAATATTCTAATTATGCTATATGCTATATCTATATCCTCATGGTTACTGTGTAACAACCAATTAGTACCTCTTAATCCCTCTCCCTTTTTTACTCACCCCCAAGCCCTCCAACCCATCTGGCAACCATCAATATGCTCTCTGTATCTATGAATTTGTTTATATTGTGTTTGTTTATTTTGTTCTTTAGATTCCACATATAAGCGAAAGCATATTACATCTGTCTTTCTCTGTCTGACACTCCACTCAGCACAATAATCTCCATGCTGTCGCAGATAGCAAGAATCCATTCCCTTCCCTGGCTGAGCAATATTCCATTGTATATATGTACCGCCTCCTCTTTATCCATTCTTCCATCAACAGACATCCAGGCTGCTTCCACATCTTGGCCATTGAAAACAATGCTGCAATGAACATATGGATGCACATGTTCCCTTGAAGTATCATTTGGGTTTCTTCAGATGAATACCCTCTGAAGTGGGATTACAGGGTTTTTGTGTCTCTTGTTATAGTTTTTGTTTTAAAGTTTATTTTATCTGTATAAGTATTGCTACTCCACCTTTTTAATTTTATTTCCATTTTCATGAAATGTCTTTTTCCATCCTTTTACTTTTCATCTGTGTCTGTCTTTCAATCTGAAGTGATTCTCTTGTAGGCAGCACATGTAAACATCTTGTTTTCTTATCCATTCAGCCTTCCTGTGTCTTTTGAATGGAACATGTAATCCATTTTCATTGAAAGTAATGGTTGGTAGATATGTAGCTATTGCCATTTCATTATTCATAATTTGGATGTTTTGTTTCCATCTTAAAGAAGTCCCTCTAAGATTCCTTGTAATAGTGGTTTGGTGGTGATGAACTCCTTTAGCTTTTTCTGGTCTGAGAAGCTCTTTATCTATCCTTCAATTCTAAATGATTGTCTTGCTAGGTAGAGTAATCTTGGCTATAGGTCCTTTCTTTTCATCACGTTGAATATTTCTTGCCAATCCCTTCTGGCCTGTAATGTTTCTGTTGAGAAATCAGCTGACAATCTTATGAGAGAATCCTCATAAGTTATTAGTTTCCTTTCTCTTGCTGCTTTTAGGATTCTCTCTTTGTCTTTAACCTTTGCCATTCTAATTATAATGTGTCTTGGTGTGGGCCTGTTTTGGTTCATCTTGTTTGGGACTCTCTACACTTCCTGGACTTGTATGTCTATCTCCTTCACCAGGTTAGGAAAGTTTTCAGTCATTATTTCTTCAAATAGGTTCTCAATCCCTTGATCTCTCTCTTCTCCTTCTGGTGCCCCTATGATGTGAATGTTGTTATGTTTGATGTTATCCCAGAGGTCTCTTAAACTATCCTCATTTTTTTTATTATTCTTTTTTTCTTTTTGCTTTTCTGATTGGATGTTTCCTGCTACCTTGTCTTCCAAATCACTGATTTGATTCTCTGCTTCATCAGGTCTGCTGATTCCTTCTAGTGCATTCTTCATTTTAGTTATTGTATTCTTCACTTCGTATTGGTTCTTTTTTATGGTTTCTATCTCCTTCTTTATGCTTTCTATCTCTTTGTTGAAGTTCTCACTAAGATTCTTGAACATCCTTATAACCATGGTCTTGAATTGTCTCTGATAGGTTGCTTCCCTCCATTTTGTTTAGTTCTGATTCTGGAGTTTTTGCCTGTTCTTTTATTTGGGATATATATATATATATATATATATATATATATATATATATATTTCCTTATTTTGGCTGCCTCTCTGTTTGTTGCTATGAATTAAGTAAATCTGCTATGTCTTCCAGTCTTGGCTGGGCAGCCTTATGTAGAAGGTGCCCTGTGGGGCCCTGGCACAGTCTCCTTGGTCACCTATTCTGGGTGCTCCAGGAGTGTCCTTTGTGTGGGTTGTGTATGCCCTCCTGTTATAGTTGAGAATGCTATTGGAATGTCAGTGGGTGGGATTGACCCTTAAGCTGATTGGCTGTGGGGTTTGGCCACATCCGCTGCTGTGCAGGGGCTTATCCCACTAAGTAGGATTTGCCCCAGCAGGCTCTGGTGTCTGTTGAGACCACTCTTAGGGTGTGCCACTTGTGGGGCCAATCGGGTGGTGCTTTCCTGTGATCTGAAGCCACCCTCCAAGTATGTTGGTTCTAGAGCATCTTGGGAGGGACTCCAATGCAGACCCAGGTCACCCACTGCTTGTGACTAGCAGGGGGCTACCCGGTAGGAGCTACAAAGTGAACTGCAGTTGTCCACTGTCTGAGGTAAACCTGGAGGCATATGGGAAAGGCCATGCTGTGAATTGAGGCTGCCTGCCACCAGTACCAGGCTTGTGGTTCTCTGCAAAAAGCTAGGACATTTGGAGGCTGGCTCCTACCTGCCAGCTCCTTTAAGGTTCAGTCACTGATAGAATCTTGTGAGGTACACGAGTTTGGTGAGGCAAAGTCTCAGGGAGACACTTGAGTTGGAAGAGTTGTGGTCATAGGTTAATGTAGACTCTGGTTTGGCACCAGTGCTGAGCTTATAGCTACTCAGCCAAAGTCTCAGTGCACGCCAAGGCCAGCTGCTATCTGCCTGGGTCCTGCAGACTCCTAGAGTTTTTCAAGAAAGAGTGTAATGAGGGTGGGGCTGGCTGCTCTTGGAGAAAGTTCCTCTGGTGTTGGGCAAGTTGTTTGGGACAGAGCCCCGGGGAGTCAGTGAGTGGAGCAGCTGAGCTCACCAGGCCAATAAGATTCAGATTTGGCTGTGTGGGGGCAGGCTCAACACAGGAAAGATGGCATCTGCCTGCCAGCTGCATGGTAGGAGGACCCACACAGGGAAAATGGGGACTTGCATGGAGCCCTAACTCCACAGCCATGTACCTCAGTCTGCCCCTCGTATGTCTCCAATGCCCCCCAAATTACTGTCCCTTTTCTGGAGTCCAAGGTGAGTGTCTGCGAGTGAGAAAGTCTGTGTACAGGCCATTTAAGAGGACACCTGGGTTTTCCTCAGCCTTCTGTCCCACCTGGATAGTCAGAATCCCCACTGTTTTTCATAGCCAGATGTTATGGATGCTCCTCTTCCCATCACCAGCACTCTGGGATGGGGAGGCCGATGTGGCCCCCTCTTTCTCCTCCAAGGGGAACCTCTGGGGCTGAGATATCCCTCCTGGTTCTCAACCACTACATTAAGATTTGGGGCCAACCTGTTTTGTGTCTTCATCCCTCCTATCATTCTTGATGTGGCTTCTTTATATTCTTAATTATAAAACTTCTGTTCAGCCAGGTTTTAGATGGTCCTCCAAGTTGATTGTTCTATAATTTAGTTATAATTTTAATGTGTTCCCAAAGGAAGCATGCACAGTGTTTATCTACTCCACCATCTTGGATCTCCTATCGAGATATGTCTTATGTTAAGAAAAGGAAAATAAATTGAAAAGGTTTTTGTTGTTGTTGTTATTGTTGTTGTTGTTTACTATGGTCTCTTTGCAGGAGAAAGTGCCAATTAAAGTGCTACATGTTATTCTTTCTATAATGTGCATGACTTATTAAAATAAGTTAGCATTTAAAATCTTGTTCACAAGATGATGTAAAGTTTGAAGGTTAGACTCTAATTCCTTGTGAGTAATGAATATACTTTTAAATAGTTACAACCCATAATATGTAAAAATAAATTTGCTCATGATTTAAGAGGTCTCTTCAAGACCTCTGTGAGTGTAGTGCTACCTCCTATTTTTAAGGACATTAGAAAAAAAAGTACCATATTGTCTTGATTAAGTGGACTATTCAAAAAAGGTTTTCCTAAAATAATTATATACCCACACACAGACATATCCCCCACTCTAGTTTAGGACACTAAAATCAAAACAAATTAATCTACAAAACTTTTCACTGTATAACTTACTACTGACCTGCTTAGGTGTTACTATACCTCATTAAGGGCAAGGGCTGTACCTGAATCTTACTGAGCTTTATATACTTTGTTCAGTGCCTGGCACATAGAAAGCTCTATTAGCCCATTTGTTGAATGAATGAACTACTTTAACTTGACTGAATTGCCTGTAATAGCTTGCTCTCCTTTATTATTATTGCAATCATATAAGTGACACTTTATTTTCTGAGTATGTTTGAATACACATTTATGTTAGCAACAGAAATTAAAATTTTAATCATTGCTTCTTCAGTTTGAAGCATGGAGAGTTAAAGGGTCACAGTGCTAGGGTCTGCCACATGTTAGTATTTGCCTATATCATGAATTCTCTCATGAATATTTAATGAGTGCCTACAATGTACAAATTTGTATGCTCGTCACTGAGAAATGGATTTTTAAAATATCTTAGTTATTTTTTTGTTTTGTTTTGTTGTTTTTTTTGCCTCAGGGAATTTCAGTCAAGTAGTCGTGTGATTCTTGTCTTGGACTATAATATAATGTCTTATTGTTTCGAATTATTTAATTATCTTTTTAATAAGAGAATTAAGCATTCTTGACATATTGAGGTTGAGCTTAAACATATAAGATGTCATGGGCTCTTGAAATGTGAGTGTAAATGACATATATCACATTTGAACAAAACTTTTAAGAGCCATGATGTGGTTCAGACGTTGTGTTCCCCCCCTGCCATTAGAACAACATGCCTCAAATAGAGACAGTCTCTTTAGTTTGGGTCCTGGCATAACGGGGGGTCTAAGAGCATAGTCACAGACAACTTCCAGTTGCCTGTGTTTAACAGGTGCAAAAAAATAAGCTAATTTTGGAGTAGGCTACTGAGATTTAAGACATTGCTCTGTCCATCATGTACTGTAGTCTTCCAAAGGTGACTAACATGTGGGCAAATTCAATAATAGTTTCCCAAGCAATTTTCATGTCAGAAAGGTATTCCCACCAAGTGATTTTCTGCCTTAAAAAAATTATAGCAATTTTTACCAGTTACATTGAAAAATAAAAATTATATCTGTCTGACTCCATGCTTTTTCTGTTGTGATATATTGCCTTTTTAATGTAATATTAATGATAATAGCCATAAAAGCAGTATAAGATAAAGTCTATTATTTTGTTTGACTTTATTACACTTTCCCACTTAATCTTTCCAACAATTATACAAAGGAGCCACTGTTATTATCATCTCCATTTTATTTCTTTTCCAGGTTAAAAAGGTCAAATAGCTTGCCCAAATTACATGGCTGTCTTCACTCTTACCTATCGCTGCTTCTCTTTCCTGCTTCTTCATGTGTTTTTTAAACAGAAAAGCCTGTAAAGGTGCTGTGAGACAAAGGAAAGGGTCATGGAGAGAGAAGAACTGTGTTTCAATCCCTATTACTAGCTATGTAACTTTAAAAACATAACTTACCTACCCCTCAACTTGCCGATCCATAAAATGTTTCATGTAGACTCAAAACAGGAAATACATGTAAAAGATCTTTATAAATTACATGGTACAAAGATGAAAATTACTACAATTATATAGAAAGGATCTTCCCTCTATGTTTATTAACTTTGTAGATTAATAGCAATTATTGTCAAACTCCTTTCATTGTGTTTTGGTTTCTCTCTGTAGATTCACTCTTTACTGCTAACCTTTATTCCTACTCACACAAGTCCATTTCCCAATCACCAACAATCAAAAGAAAAAAACAGAAAAAGCAACTGAGACACCAAAATAGACTGTCAGAAATACACATCCAACATTATTTATAATAATCACTGCCAATGATAAAGAAATCACTTGTGGTAACCAGCCTCAAATATCCAGAAATTTAACATTTGCTTGTCAGTGAAAGGTTATATAAAAATATATTTTACATCAAATATACCAGGGGTGCCAAAAAAACTTATACACACGACTTGTATTCATCTTTTCTTACTGCTAAATATCAATTATTACAATTTTAATACAATTTTTTCCTGTCTTAAAATGTGTATACAGTTTCTTGGCACCCTCTGTATCTTGCAAAGACTAGATAAAGTCTGCTTCTTAATCAACTGCAGCAGGATGTATTCTTCAAAGACAGCAGCACCAATATCTCCACTATCTCTCATCTCTTGCCCCCATTCCATCAAGAAGGGAAGCCTATATCTCTACTTCCTTGAATTGGTGGACTCTGTGGCCTCTTTGACAAACAGACTATGAAAGAAGTGATGATGGGCTGGTTCTGGACTTGGCCATTAATTGGCCTGGCAACTTCCACTTCTTGCCTCTTGTAAAATTCACAACTGAATATTCATTCTTGGGATGTTTTCTTTAGAAACCGAGGTACCATTCTCTGAAAAGTCCAAGACACTTAGACTTTTCCATATATAAGCATTCCAGTTTATAGCTTTACTTACACTCCCAACCATCAGCCAGCTTCGACTGCCAGCCATGCGATGTGAGCCATTTTGGATATACAGTCCAGTGGAGCCTTCAGATGACTGTAGCCACAACTGAAATTTAGCTGCAACAACAATGTTCTCTGTTTCTTTCTGTGAATCCATTAACACACTTTGACTAAAACCAACATGATTTTTAAACAAAGTCCTTTAGTGGTTTCCTCATATTGATTCTATGTGCTTTTAAAATTATACAAACTTATTTTAAAATGAAGATATTATTTGAACTTTGTGTAGCTTACTCCGAAAATTAATTTTTAGAAAAAAGTGAAATTTGCATGCAAACAGTAAGGAAGTCATTGCATTTTTATTCAATTATTTATGTGGAGATTTTGGGATCTAATTTGAATTTATTTTCAAAAGTAATGGAGTTTGAAGACTCAGTAATATGTTTTCAGGTATCAGTTTTCTTACATTTTAAATAATGTATCATATCAGGTAAATTGCAGCCAGTAAATTGATTTACTTATTTGTGGGAATCATTCTTTTTCCCAAATGCAAAATACCTTTCTTCTTTTTCTTAATTATAAAAGTAATACTCATTATTGAGAATTCCAGCATCAGTCGTGAGCAAAGTTGAGGTAAGACTCCTCTGAATAGTCACATCCTAAAGATTAGTCTTTGGCAATTTATTTCATCTCTCTGTGATTTGTTTCATCTATAAACTCAAGATAATAATAATAGTCATAGGCTTCCTGTGGAATTATAAAAGATGATACATACAAAGCATTTAGAATAGAGCCTGGAATATAATAATTATTCAATATGGTAATTTTAATTAGTAACAGTTTGATGTCTATGTGTGTGTTTTTTCAGATTCTATCCTAAGTATGTATAATGAAATATATGCATTTTTAGCAAAAATGTATGTCATCATAAATACTCAGTTTTCAAGCTGATTTTTCAACTCTTCACTATATCATATGAACATGATTACATAACAATACCTGGAAATATGCCTCATTCCTTTTACAGCCACATTGTATTCTAATTTACCAAGAACATAATATATATGAAAAATACCCAGGATTCTATTTGATTTTTGTTTTGTTTTGTTTTGCTTTGCTTTACAATTTGAGCTAGCATATAAAACACTGCAGTGAACCAATGACCGTTCTTATTTTTAACATTGTCTTATATACAGAATCCTATAAACAAACAAACTAGAAGAATAACTATCCCTAAATGTATGCAAATTTTTACTCAAATAGATCAGAATAGTTTATGATCACATGGCAATGCTTTACTAACTCATGCTTAGACACCATGAGGCTGCTATTCTACATGCAGATAATAAATACTAATGAAAGCAATATACAAAGACCACAAGAACTAGGGAAACCTAAAACCTGAAATTCTCATAATATTGTCAGGAGTAGCCTCCTAAATAATCAAGTTTAATTAAAATCTCTGGGTGTCTACATTAAGATTAAGTTCATCATGTCCTAAAGAGAATCTTTATTTTATTATGTCATGTAAAATTTTAATCAAAGATGAAGTAAATTCCAAATATACATGAGTGTCTGCAGACAGAATTTGGGTACAGTGTATCAAATCACAGATACTGAGAAACTGCATGAAAGTGAGATACATTGGCGTATTAACGTCGAATTGACCTAAAGGATGAAATAAAATACCAAAGAAAGCAGGACTTATTTAATCATTGTTAACCCCAAATAAATTCCACACCATGAGGCCAAACTTGTGTGTCTTGTCTTTTCTCCTCTGTTCCATTAAGCAGGGTTTTCTAACACTGGCAGTAGTTGCGATTTGGCTTGATAGGGAAGAGGAAAGGAAGAATTAGGCTCCCATAGTTTCATAGCCCCTGACCTCAATCTTCCCCAAAATAAGCATAAAATCCATGTAACAATATCAAGCTTACTATGAAAACACAGCCCCAAAGTAAGTTGCCTAGCCTTCATTCTCCAATAAGTTGCCTCCCCTAATTGTCTCTCATGTGGCAATTCTGGAGTCCCCACTGACTGTTAGCTGTTTTGGAAACTTCTGCACAACACATCTTTTACATGGTGTCATGTGAATGCACCTATAAAATGCTTTACTAGAAGCTTTAGAATTCTCAATGTCATATGAAGTCTTCTCTTTCTAGAAGTATTATAGACAAAGATACATAAATAAAATATGTCCTCTGTGGTATGCTGAATAATGGTTTTGAAGAGAGGTACCACCCCTAAACCCCAGAACCTGTGAATGTATTACTTTCCATGGCAAAAGGAACTCTGCAGATGTGATTAAGTTAAGCACCTGGAGGTGGGGAGAATCTCCTGGATTTTCCATGTGATCCCAATGTAATTACAGGGGTCCTTATAAAGTAGAGGTTCATGGTCAGTGGAGGTGATATGACCCCAAAAGCAGAGGAAGAGAAGAAGATATGACAACAGGCGTCATGATCCGAGAGAAATGTGAAAATGTTACATTGTGTGGTTGATAATGAAGGAAAGGGCCTTGAGCCAAGGAATGCAGATAACCTCTAGAAGGCGTGAAGCACAAAGAAAGGGACTCATCAGCACAGCCTCCATAATGGAACTCTGCTAACCCATTTTGGATTTCTTACTTTCAGAAATGTAATATAGCAAATTTAAGCTGTTTTAACTTACTAAGTTTGTGGATTTTGTTATAGCAGCAGTAGGAAATTAATATACTCCCAATGTGGTATGTGTGATGAAGCATTCCATAGCTCATTAGTAAAGTAGCCAAATATGTTAGTTTTGATAAAAAGAATGTGACTAGCTAGTAACACTTGTTATATAAATATTCACAATGTGTTATGTTCTGATGAGAACATAAGAGTGATTATATTTTTTACCGCTCTTCGTAATCCTCACCCTCACTCGTTTCCCTCAGTGTTCCTACATAAGCTTTTATTCCAGTTGTATCCTTCCAAAATGGTGCAAAGGGTACAGAGTAAACTACACCTTCCTGTCATTGCTTTTCATAGTAATGATTTTGAACTCTCTCTGTAGCTACTTCAAGGGTGAAGTGACTTGTTTCTTGAAGCTATGATCCCTAAGTCACTGATAACCCAATATTCCCTAAATATCATACAGAAATATACCTGGGGTGTGTAGACAAAAACTACCAACATAGTTACTTCAGGTTTGACCCCAGGATGACTCACAGCCATGTAATTACTGGTAGGACCCACTGTGGGAAGCTATATATTCATTAAACTTGAATTAAAATGATTATGCACAGAGGTCTTATGTGATTTTAGTAAATATAAATAAAGAAAAGTAACAGCACAGCTTCATCTTATACTCAAATTGGGAGGTTAACATATACACAGGTAACACAATAGAATCCTACAAAATAGAGTGTCAGTGTACAATGGTATAATAAAGTGCAGAATATTTTTAAAAGTACTGAGGCTATCCAGATAAAAGAATAATTAGAGTCCTTTGGAATTGTTTAAAACATCGTCCTTGACTCCTTAAATTCCTGCAAAGAGAAAAAAAAAAAAAAGAGATGCAGTTTTTAAATTGTGTTTTCTAAATGAAGGCAACATTTCTTTTTTCTTTTTTCTTTTTTTTTCTTTTTTCTCATTCCTGGGTCCAGGGAACTATGAGAATAAGATTTATAACATGGCCAATTAATCAGAGTTTTTTGTGTTAGACCTACTTTTGTTACTGTCTTGTTAGGGAGAATTGTGTTTAAAAGGTTAATTACTCTTTGTTATATGTTTCCGTTGGTTAAAGTGCTCATAACAACTCCTAGAAGAGTCATACAATGTAAAATTCACATTCTGTACCAAGAATTTAGTAATTAAAAACCCAAGTTGTAAAGTTAGTAGTGATAAAGAAAAATACATGAGAGAACTAGGATTGCCAGTCTCCATTTTGAGGCTTAAAGCTGTTTTTTGCTTTATAATTACAAATCTTTCCAATGCTGGAAATTTATTTAAATATTAAAAATGCCACATAGGTTTAGACTATTGTATGAATAATAAGCAAATGAATTAAAATATACCAGGAATACTGTACAAAAATGACATAATAAGCCAGTAATACAACCTCAGAAATATGGGGATGTATCCAAAGCTCCAATTCTTTTTTAAATTTATAATAATTAGATTAAACATTTCTGGAAGTGTTTACAACTTCGTGAAGTAACAAATTTCTTAAATATACTACTAATTATGAATAAAACTATGCTTTTAGTTTCAATTTTTAGCATTCTTCTTGGAAACATTAGAAGAAGAAACATACCTTGTTATGTTTGTCAAGACCTGATATATGACAATAAATAGCACCTCTTTTCCTACCACACACCAAACTTCAAACTAGTGGAAAAATAAGACCAAAGAATATGATTTCTAGAGCAAAGCTTCACTTTCATTACTCAAAAAAATTTTAGGATGGAGTTTGTGGCTTTCATTTTTGGGAGGTTTAGGCTTCCTCATTTTAAGCCACATAATAAAACAGCCTTATCTATCCAGTTAGAGACATGCAGGGGAGTAAATGTGTTCTTTGGTTAAGTTTATTCTTAACAGGGAAAAAGAGAAGTTGAGTCAAGTGTGCCCAATATATTGTTTCAATTTTACTAACCAGGTAATTCAGGCTGTCTTCCCAAGGGCAAGTTGACCAAAGTGATGGAGGGAGTCAAGAGTATTATACTAATCTAACTTCCTGGACATGAAGAAAACATCCTGAAAAGGAAGAAGAAACATTTGCCCCCCTCCACCACTATCCAACTAGACTCTCAAATTATTGCTAACATACCTTCAGTCCTTTTATTTTCTATATAAACTTTGAGAATACTTTCTCAATTTTTCATTCTTCAGATAAAAGGCATATCTGTAAAATGTATTTCTTATGAAAGTTTGGCCTCTTTCTCATTTTAGCTGCTCATTGGGGGACCTTGTCTATCACTTCAGCATTTCCTGATGTCTAGTGAAGAAGGGTAACTTTTCACATTATCCTGGGAAGAGTATTAATCATATATATTTTTTCCAGACTTTTATTTCTAGTTTCCAACACCCTTCCTGAGGACGCTCAGAAATGTTGGTCTTCTCGACAGTAGCATGCTGAGTCCATGTCTATAGGGAACAATGAGAATGCTCACTGTAGTTCTTTAATGAGTCATAATTGGATTGAGACCCATCCATCATCTTGCAAATATCATCCAGATTAATTCTTCCTAAAGTGTATTGTCTTACGCCCACACTGGAACTTCTGTCATTTCCCAGTCAACATAGCTCAATCTTCATTCAGTTGTATTCCCCACAGATCAAACTTTTACTATATGCACAAGCTTCTTGCAATTTTACTGTTCAGTTGCCTGAATTTTTGTAAAAAAATGTCAGATAAAAAATTCAAGAACTAGTTTTGCTGTGTATTAGTTTCCTATAGCTGCATGATAATATAAAACTTGAGACAGTGCCTATTTATTGGCTCATGGTTCTGTAGGTCAGAAATCTGGGGACAGTTCTCTGCTCAGGGTCTTACAAGGCTGGAATCCAGCTATCATCTCAGGACTGCGGTTTTCATCTGCATTCTTGTTCTCTTCAAGCACACTGGTTGATGGCAGAATTCACTTCTGCTAGCTGCCAGTTCAACTCCTCATTCAGCTTCTAGGGGCGTCCCCTCTCAGCAGAACAAACATGGGTGTTTGCTGGCTTCCAGACCAGCAGTCAAAGATTTCTGTCACGAGACAGAGAAAGATCTCTGCTTTTAAAGCTCGCAAATGATTAGGTTAGGCCACCTGAATAATCTCCTTTTCTTAAAGTCAACTATGCCACGTGACATAAACTAATTGTGAAAGTCAAATCTGTCATAGTCACTGTCTCTAGAATTATGCAGGGTGTATACACCAGAGGCAGGAAATCTTCAGGATCATCTTAGCAGTCTGCCTAGTAAACATTCTGAACATTTCCTAGGCACAGAATTGCCTAATTTTTCCTATGCTTTTTTGTTCTTATTTTTAAATCGGCTCCTTATCTTTGCAAAACGCTGTCCAAATCAGACTATCATTCAATTTTTAAAACCTTTTAAAATCTATGATAAATATCTGTTAAAATGTTTTTTTTAAGTCTAAATGAATTTACTGACATAAACAAGATACTTAGAAATGGACAGACGTGGATAGGGATCTGGGTTCTACTTCTCATGGCAATTTAACCTTAACCAATTATTGATGTAGTTATGGAGTTCTTTTAGTTTGTTTCCTTCTGTAAAATGAAGATAATAATTCCTACCCCTGGAACACTCTTAGTATGGATGTGTTAAAATTCTTAACACAGTGCTAAATCCAGTGTGGTCAGCTAACAATCTCTCTATTTCTTTGTTTTATTTATCTTTTCTTTCCATTTTGTTTCTGCTTGGTGTTTTATTTATTAAAAAAAGAAAATCTCCAGTGGATGAAACCGACCAGATTTTGCCTTACAGAAAAAAAATGTTACTTTTCCACCAACATATTATTCTCAACAGGGTTTAAGTGTCTTGTATTTATTACTATTGCCAGCAGCTTGCCTGGTATGGAAGCACTGCTCTAATCTGCTGATCCCAGTTAAATGCTTATTAAGGAAACCACATTCACCAGCACATTCACTCTAACATATTTAGGGTGCCAGCACCTTATCTTGTGTACTTTAAGTACTAATCATGGGGCATAAATTGTTTATATTGTTTTTATACAATGCATTTAATGAATTCTACTTATGTGGTTCCAGAATGTTTTCATATCTAGTAGAATAATATTTTAGCTGTTTCCTTTTCTCCACTGCGTAACCTTCAGTGATCAAATTGGTTCCCCAAGTCATCTCTAGTTTTTTTTTTAATCTTCTAGTAACTTATTTAACTTAATCGATTGCTTAGAAATTCTTTGAAAGTGCCCCTCAAATTATTTTTGGCTTAATTTTTTATGCTTCACCTTTGACTCTTACTAGCTTTCTGATTCTTTTTCACAATTTCTTCATTTTGGAAAAAAGTTGGAATTTTGTACTTGTTTTCTTGATTCAAGTGTGTGGTTTTGCCACTTAGGCATGCTGGACTTGTGGTTAAGTTATTTTCTTGGAAATGCATTGTGATGCTTTTAAATGACTTAAAGGTTTCCCCTGAGATATTTAGTACTTTTTAAAAATTGTTTCAAATATTCTGTCAGTTTTTGCTGTATTTTTGTTTTCTTTTCTATCATTAATCACTCTCCTTCTGATAGATATTTTTAGTTCCCCTCACTTCCACTAAAATGTTGAATTTGATCATTCTATTACCATTTAGTAATCTGCCATTCTTCTGAGCACTGCTCAAAACTAAATCTATTTCATTCCCCTTGAAGTTCCAAAGGAATTTAATCTTGGAAAATCATTTATCTTATCCCAATACCTTATGCCCACATTTTGTCCTGATTAAGATTTCTGCAAATCTATATGGGGACAAATGTAGTGCCATGTTATTATTATCTGGCCTAGTTTTTTAGGTTCTTTTTGTCTTGTCTAACACGTCCAACTGATTCTCATTATATCTAGTGTTTTGCTGCATCTTTGTTTTTTAAATATGCATGTCTACTTATCAAGTTTTTACTTAATTTCCATGTCCAGTAATATGTTTATCCTGTATGAACCGTATCCAAATATCTTTGGAACACACAAATTATGTTATTTGAGGAGAGTTAATGCAAAACAACTTATAAAAGTGCAAGTAGGGTTTACAAGAAGCAACAGGAAACGTTGCAGTATACCAGGTTTAGCAGCAGTGGAGAGTCATTCGAAGGGGCAAGCAGTGGGAGTGGTAATTACTGGAACCCTGAGACAGAGCTATTTGCTGAAGGCTGACAGAAACTATGACATTTACTGAGGAATGCATCTAAAACTCTGCAACCCAATAGGGCTGGAGAGTAGGGGAAAAAATACTCCATCAGTTCCTTACCTCCCTCCAATCTCTTGCTAGAAATCTCTACTGGCTAAAGCTCAAGTGGAAGCCAGAGGGTAAGGGAGTCCTTTTGGCATCTTCTCTCCATATGGAGCAGAAGCAGAAGGATGAAGAGTGAGCATGGAAAGGCAAACTGAAGAAATCCAACAGAAATACCAACGCTACTTATTCCTTTATCTCAACCCCTTCCCTAAGAGTATGTGGCTTAGGAGCAGCATATGACATTGTTCAATTGTTTTCCATCCAGCTAGGCTCTGAAATACCATTTACTGTCAATATATATTTGCCAAACATTCCACATCATCTTGACTTCTGAAATGATTTTGAAAATATGTATGCCTTCTCCACTAAGATGCAATGTGATGTTACCTCTCTGGGAAGCTTTCCGTAAAATCCACATGGAGACACTTTGAAATGCTGATTGCTTCTCAGGTGCAATTCTTAGAAGGAACAGCATTTTAAAGAACATCAGGCTTTCTTGTCAATCCAAACTTTTGTACAGGGCCTACTTACTATGGCTTTCCAGTGATGTTAGTAGATTACCAAACATTGACTCCTCCCTTGTTCCTGTTAGCATTAATGCTATTCAATATTTCCTGCGGTCTTTGTCCCCAGCAATTTATAGTACTAAGGGGGGGTAAATCTAGGAAACAAACAGATTATTTTCAGCTTAAAACTTTTAATGTCTTTCTCCTGAAATATAATCATGATAGATCAACCTTGCTTGTGGTTTTATAACATCTATTTAAAATCTCACCTGTGTGTTCAATCTAATTTTTTTTTCAGTTATTCTTTACCATTTGAGGAGTGACAAAAATCTCCATTGCCATGAAAATGGCTCTCCCATTGGCTCAGCATAATATCTGAGATTCTCATCTTTAGAGAAGCTTCTCTGATATGGGACTTTATCTCCAGAAAGTTCCTATCAAGTGGATTTAAATTAACTAAGAGAGGTAACATCTTGATACAGTCACTGATCAAAGTCATCAGTCAATAAGGAGTCATTGGTATTTAGATGGAGGTTTCAGTTTAGACAAGATTAAGGTTAAAGGCTTAAACTAACAGAATTAACCCACTTTTCATGTCCAAAATATTTCTAGTCATGGGTCAAACCAAAACAGCATGAGGCTTATCTGCCAAAATTTTTCAAACACCAGAGCTAAGATTTATTTCCTTATCAGCAAATTAAGCCCCGTGTATCTCTGTCAACAAGTGCTTAGGCAAGCCCTTTAGATAACTATATGGAATGGTAAATTTTCATAAGGGATGAGACCTATGAGAAATTTAGAATTAGAGGCAAGGTAGTAGCAAGACCTAGGAATGCAACTGAATAGTTAGAGGCATGTAAGACTAGAAATATGGGGTGTGTGTGGACAGTTAGATGTTTATGAGGAAAATGGGTAAACTGCAAGCACATTCTACCCCTTCTCCCAACCTTAAAAAATATTTGGCTCTATCTTTCAGTCAATGACTTATTGGCTACAGAACTCAAAATTTTATTTGATAATCCCTTTATGATAATAATAGCTAATAACAGTTTCAGTATGTAAGGCAATGTTTTAAACTTTCTGCAGATATTGGGTCATTTAATCCTCACAATAACTCCATGAAGTGGATAACGTCACCATCCTTATTCTAGAGATGGGGAAACTAAGTCTCAGAGGAGTTAAGTAACTTGTTCTAAGATCAACTATTGGAAAGTAGCAGATCTAGGAATTTACAATCCGATCCTGAGGCTTTATGCTTAACCAGTACACTACACATCTTCTCACAGACACAGAAACTATGTTCTGCCTGTCATATGAACAGATGTGCTGTGTGCACAAATCAGATCATCCCCATCCTGCATCTTTCTCTGTTGCTCAACATACAGGGAGATCCTAGCAGTAACTTCTCTGTTACCTGAAAAATTACTGGGCTAGGTCATGAATCCCAGTATGGTTCAAATACAAAAGCAACAATGAATGTGGCTGGGGTGAATTTGAAACAACACAACATTCCTTCTTGCTGTGCAGATGTACGAGGTGATCAAACAATATGATGAATGTTTAACTTTAAAAACATATATTACAGTAAAAGACACATTGCCATTAATCCTTCTCAAAATAGTCTCCCTCACTTCAAACACGCTTAGCCTATTGTTCTTGCCACTTTCTGAAGTAGTTCTGGAAGTCCTCTTTCGCGAATGTTTTTAGTTGTGCTGCCATGGCTGCCTTGATGTCCTGAATCATTTTGACTTTGGGGAAGAGCCAGAAGTCGCATGGTGCCATATCTGGTGCATAAGGTGGATGAAGACACGCTGTAATGTTTTTATTTGACAGAAATTGCCATATACTAGAAGTGTGTGACACGGAGCGTTGTCATGATGGAGGATGATTTAAGGCACACTTTGAAACACACTTTCTCTGAACCATAGCTCACACCCAACTCACTGCACCGAACAAGTTGAAACTTGTCACACATTGTTACTAAGGTTCCACATGCCAGTTTCCTATATTGAAGATCCCTGCATTTCTGTTAGATGGCATTCGGCAGCAGCTTTCACCGTACTTTTTGATTAAACCTCGGATTTGGAAAAATGTATCCAGGGCAAGATGAACCATTACAAAGCAATATCTGACATCAGGGATTTGCTGCAGGCCCCTGCCTCCGGCAGCCTTCAGGACCAGTAACCACTGCACCAAAGTCTGGTGTCAAAGCCTGGGATAGGGTGTTCCCCCCTAACTCTGCCAATGGGAAGTAAAAGCCCTGCTCCCACTCACTCATTTCTAGGACATCTTTTCGGCTCCTTCTGCTATTCTACAAAAATAGTCTAGGTGTTTTAAAAATAAAAGTGAAAATCCCAAGTTGCAATGGTCAAACAATTTTTGTAAAAAGAGGGGAGAGCTGTTACTTAGAGGAATACCTACAATATCATCTTTATCTGCTTCTGTCACTTTTGTCCCACACCTAGAGAGACTAATTTTAACTCCATCAAGGTATTTATGTACTTTTTGTAGAGGACTCTCAGAAGAGGTGTGAGCCTCTTTCAATGATTTTTTTGTTGTTTTAAAATGTGCCTTTTTGTGCTGAATGAAGTAGAGGGCATCTCTAAGAATCCCAAAGATGTGTGTTAAAGTCATACCCTGGAAGAATATAAAGCTCTGTGTGATGGAGGTCATTTGTATCACCTATAAATAAGTAGAAATAAAAGTTTCATTGTGTTCTGTGAAGACCATGGCATGTGTTAGACCATTTTGATTTGAATCACGGCTCTCCTACAGAGTAACTGTGTGACTTGGGGGAAGCTAATTGTTGCTTCCATGTCTTAGGTACCTCTTCTCTGCAATGGGGATATGTAGTGTATGTACTTTGTTGAGGTTCTAATGAGGATTAATTAGGACAAAGCATGTAAAGGACTCAGCATTATAAATTGTACATAAGAATTGCTTAATAAAAGTTAGCTCTTTGTTATTGTTATGAAAATCAGAAATACCAGGCATGAGGGTAAATAAATGGTTGTCCCTGAAGGGGCCATATACCACTCACTTTGCCCTAGAGTCACCATGTGTCTTCATTGCTCACACTTTTCCCTCAACCTGCCATGTTGCCACACCCAGTTTCTACCTGTCACAATCCTTAGGACCCAGCTTAAATGATATTTCCCCATGAAACCTTCCACATCCCTGACTAGAGTGACTTGTTCTCTTTTCAGGCGCTCCAGTGCACTCTCACGAGTAGATTCTTCTTTTTGATGAAAGAGTCATGTTTGTAACTTCTACAATTTTGGGTGCAGTAGCTTGTGACACAGTAGGGACCTAACGCATTCATGTTAAATTTTAAAAATTTAAAAAATATTTTACACTTTCTAAAATAGATAATAAACTCATATTATTCATGCGTTTGTTTGTTTTGCTCCAAAGTTGCAAACATAGTGAGAACAAAAAATGTATAATTACTTTTGGTAATCATGAATATAACATGAACAAAGCAAACCACACGTATGGCCATGTACAGCCTCAGCTACCAATTGACATCTACACAGTAACAACTGGCTTCAGGATTCTAGTTGTGTTTGACCTTGATAGCAGTGAGTACATACCACGGTGATGTGCAGATTCATTCATATTCTGAGTCAGTCCAGTCGGTTTAGTGTTAATGCAGTTTTCCTAAACAAACGGCAATTTAGTGAAGTGGTCTGGTTTTAGGTATATTTCAAGCTTGGTAACATGCATATGTCTTATGAAAAAAATTTGAACTAAATAGCCAAATATTTATTTGTTTGTAAAAACTACAGATTATTAAACATTGTCATAAACATGCACAAAAGTTCCTAAATACAAATGTAGATTTGATGTGCCAGGGTACTGAGTCAGCACTGTAAATCATCCTCAGCTTGTTCTAACACTCATATATGCTAATACACCAATTCAATCCAAAAAGCTCCAAAATTAAATGGGAACCAGGGCTGGGAAGTGGGTAATTGTAATAGTACATCTTAAGAGATAATCTGATTTACGAGTCAGACAAGGTGCATGGGCTTTTTTGTTTCTTTCTGATTTCAATCACCAAATAATTTACTAGTGGTCTATCAAGGATAGAAAAATAGCTAGACTTTCTTTTTTTCATAATCAAGTTTACAAGTATGAAGAGAACCTATTAGTTTTATGGGAAAGTAATTGTGGTTTCTGAAATTATTTTTAACTTTTTAAACCACAATTACTTTTGCACCAACCTAATAATACCTGAGCATAAATGTTAACAGAGAATGTGTCAATGGAAAGGAGTGAGAGTCAACAAATAATGATAAGTTTATATGTGCCCGTATTTTGAAAATGAAGAGGAAAGGCTCCTGAGGCAACAGTGAAAATATTTTCTTGCAGATGTCAGAGTTAACTCATGCAATTTCTGGTGCAGAATAGTAATGAATTATTGAACTAGGGCTTTTATGTTCTAAAACCTGATCTCTGTCGAGTAGTATGAACTGGACCTAGAATGTAGAACACTATCATAATTTATTTTGTGATAGCCTTTCAACTTAGAGCTAGCTTATGGGGAAATCATTTCTGCAAGATACATGATCAAATATAACAATGCTATTTTAGTTGGGTTTCTGAGAGCTAAGATCAGGACCAATACTGAGAACAATATAAGGAATAGATGATACTGGCCTTTATCATTCTCTTCTCCTCCTGCTCCAGCCCTTTGTTCCCTGTAGTTCCTCCCTCTCCAATAAGCATCTAGGTGACCTACAATTTTACTCTCCTTCCCCTCAAAAGGGTGTCTTTGAAACAGGGAAAGGAGCATAACACAATTCAATGTTTTCCAATCACATCCCAAGGAGCTAGATGTTATTGCAAGTTTCTCTAAAATTGGATTTTAGAGTCAAATAAATGTGGGAAGTTCTGTTTTAAACATAGTAAATATATTTGTTTTTGCAGAACTTCTCAAAACCTCTAATACAATAATGTGCACTGAGCATCTCCTAGAGGAGGACATTTCCCAAACTGGATTAACTAGAGAAAGCCCTTTCCGGTAACATCTATTAACATCTCACTGTTTGGGAATCATTGATGCAGGAGAAAGAGTAAAAGCTGGAAACATCTGAGTTCAAATCCTTTTCTACTACTTACTGAAAAACTTCTCTCAGATAAAGTTTTCTCACGAGAATTATGTGACACATAGAACACATTCAGAAAATAGTAGCTATTATTTAATTATGTAGTTATTAAAAGTAGCAGTAAAGGTAATACATAGGGATCAAGGGAGCAGAGTAGAGCACTTTTACTCTTAGAAAGTCATGGGATGATAAAAAGGAGGGGAGATGACAAATGGTCGTGAAGCCATATTGGACAGAATGGATTCAAATGAAATGTGGAGTCAGGGCAGGCTGGGCAAGCAGATGGTGCCTTCCTGCCTCCCAGGTGGCAGAAGGGAATTCTGCCTAAGTCGAGAGGGCTACAGAAGTGTGCAAGTCTGAGGAAAAGATATGAGAAGAGTTTTAGTTCTCAGGCTATTCCTTATAAAAGATAGAAATCTCTTAGAATGTACCTGATTAAGAATTCATGGAATTCAAGGTCTTGTCATAATGAAGGGATTGGAACCCAGGCATTCTGTCCCAGTGAAGGAAAAGAGGACAAGTGCCCAAAGATTAAGGGAAAAGAGACTGCCTGGTATACTTTTCATCTGCATAATGAGGATGATAATGGTGCTAGTATCAATTTTTTGTGAAGATGCAAATGACACTAAGGCCTGTAAAGCCATTAGAACAGCCATTAGCTGGTACCTAATAAATGTTAGCTGTTATGATTACTTTTTCCCCTGTAATGTGCTTTCAAATACTGATTATGGTACTCCTAGAGAAAACCCAGAAATAAAGATTGTTTCACACATTTCTTCTATAAAAGAAATACCACTGACTACAGAGCTTGCCAAAAGAAGCTGAGTTCTGCTATAAAAGTTACCTAGCATCTAGTATGCTTGTTAAAGGCAATAGGACAATCCACAGGAGCAGGAGAAATATAGGAAAAAAACCAAGGGCCTTGTCATTGAAAAGTTAAGGACACATAGTTTAACACACTAAATAATAAAACAATCTTCCCTTTACTAAGCTGTCATGCTGTTCAAATTGCTGTTTGAAAAAACTTCTCGTCTGAAAACAAGGGGATAAACTAATGATCTCTTCTCGGAAGCTCCTTATGAGTTGAATGGTTTGACATCACCATCAAACAATTGAACAAAGTTTAACCACCATTACAAGTTGAGAAATTGATTTTTCCCCTCACTTAATAATAATAACACTTATTTATTGCTAACTTTTCTATATGCAAGGCTCCATGCTAAGTGCTTTACACATATTATCTAATTTTACCTTCCCAACCACACTATCAGGTGGGATACATTCCTTTTTTCCTCATTTTACAGGTCACTCAGCAAATAATAGTAGAGCCAGGTCTGTCCAATTCCAGGAACCACACAGAGCTACATAGCCAAGGAATGTACTACTTACTGGCACTGCCTCATTATTTTCTAAATGTTTTAAATTAGAAGTAATTACAAGTAAATCATTCATGCTGTTGGCATCTCAGACAGTACTAATACTACCACACAGCACAAGAATGTAATGACCAGATTTGTGTAAATTAGGTTAGTTTTTCATTCTTCAAATGAAAGGCATATATATAAGGTCTGACAATTAGCGTTCATGAACTTGCCACCGTGTACTTACATTAGCAGCACTGTACAAACAGCTCAGTAAGGTTTTATAACCTTTGTGTCTCAGTGTCTCACAGCTGTGTTTGTGTTGACATGTGGCAGTGTCTTGCTGAGTGGAATACATTATTGTTGCGTGCTTTTGCATGCCGTCAAAAGTATGTCTGAGCTTGAATGAGAGCAATGAACAAACATTAAATTTCTTGTTAAGCTTGACAACAGTGGATGTGAAATCAGGAACATGTTAGTCCAAGTTTATGGGGAGAATGCCATAAAGAAAATAGCAGTGTACAAATGGATTAAACGTTTTACTGAGGGGAGAGAACACATCACTGATGAAGAGAGGTCAGGGTGGCCAGTAATGTGCAGAACCGACAAAAACATTGCAAAAATTTGTCAAATTCTGCATCAAAATCATTAGTTGACTGTGAGAAACACAGAAGACCAAATAAACATCAATGGAGAAACAGGAAAATCTTAACAGAAAATCTTGGCATGAGAAAGATGTGTGCAAAAATGGTCCTGAAGGAGCTCACCAATGAACAAAAAACAAAGGAGAGTCAAAGTTTGTCAAGACCTTTTGGAGAGGCAAGGCAATGTTTTATGCCATGTTATCACTGGTGATGAAGCATGGATGTACCAATATGACCCTGAAACAAAATGTCAAAGTGCACAATGCAAGTCAGCCAATTCTCCATAATCAAAAAAGTTCTGTCAGTCCAAATCAAGAGTCAAAACGATGTTGCCAGCCTTTTTTGGTATCAGAGGGATTATTCATTATGAATTTGTACCAACTAAACAAACAGTTAACCAAGTTGATATTTGGAAGTGCTTAAAAGCCTGCATGAAAAAATTAGACGAGGGCGGACAGGTGGCTCAGTTGGTTAGAGCGCGAGCTCTGGGCAACAGGGCTGCGGGTTTGATTCCCACATGGGCCAGCCCTCCGCAACTAGAATGAAGACAATGAGCTGCAGCTGAGCTGACGCTGAGCTCCCAAGCAGCCGAATGCCTCAGTTGGTTAGAGCATGTGCTCTCAACCACAAGGTTGCTGGTTCAACTCCCACAAGGGATGATGGACTGTGCCCCCTGTAACTAAAGATTGAAAGGACGACAATTTGACTTGGATGGAGGTGATTGGTCATGGGAAAAACACACTGTTCCCCAATAAAAAATCCTAGAAATACACACTGTTCCCCAATAAATTCCTGTTCCCCTTCCACAATAAAATCTTAAAAAAAGAAAAGAAAAAAAAAGTTACACGACCTGCACTTTTCGCCAACAATTCATGGCTTTTTCATCACGACAATGCATCAACTCACACGGCACTGTGTGTGAGGGAGTTTTTAGCCAGTAAACAAATAACTGTATTGGAACACCCTCCCTACTCACCTGATCTGGCCCCCAATGACTTCTTTCTTTACCCAAAGATAAAGGAAATATTGAGAGAAAGACATTTTGATGACATTCAGGACATCAAGGGTAATACGATGAGAGTTCTAATGGCCATTCTAGACAAAGAGTTCCAAAATTGCTTTGAAGGGTGGACGAGGCACTGTCATCAGTGTATAGCTTTCCAAGGGAAGTACTTCAAAGGCCACCATAGTGATATTCAACAATGAGGAATGTAACACTTTTTCTAGGATGAGTTCACAAATCTAATTGTCAGACCTTATACTATCTCTTCTGGAAATTGCAGAAGGGGACTTTTAGTCCCATGATACTCCCACAACTACATCAACTATCTACATATGTTCGCATTGTTAAGATAAAATTATTTTGGTGATTGTCATGTTAAATCTATATATGTTGGTGATTATTATGTTAAGGTTATTCCTTTAGAACTAATGTACCTTGTTTCCCTGAAAATAAGACTGGATCTTATACCACATTCCCCTAAAAATAAGACTGGGTCTTATATTAATTTTTGCTACAAAAGATGCATTACGGCTTAGGTTTCAGGGGATGTCTTATTTTTTCATGTACAACAATCTACATTTATTGAAATACAGTCATGTCATATTCTAGAACATTGTCATAACATACTGAATGCATCCATCTGGCTGATGATCTTAACTGGGGCTTATTTTTGGGGTAGGTCTTATTTTCAGGGAAACATGGTACTATCAGATGCACAGCTTGGTCTTTTTGTTAATAACGCTGCTGTATAAATTTTTTATTAGCTCACATGAGTTCCTCCTATATGCTTTTCCTAGACTCCTTAAGGTTTAAGCCGGTGACAGATAAAACGAGACAAATGGATAAGTATTAGAACACTTGCCTCTCACAAGCAGTCCAGTTTAATACCAATCCACAAGGCCAACCAGACTATATGTGCTCAACGGAACTAGCTACTCCATTTATTCTTGTTGCTATGCTATTATATAAGAATTAATAAGCAATTGTTCTAAGTATGCCTTCTGCCTCTTCAAACAAATACATAGCTCCTATATCTTTTGAACTTACTACTCTAAGACCTCTCTAGTACCTAAGAGCACCCATGTCCTGTCTGTACACTAAAATACTTCTTCTGAAGATACTCTCACACTTAAAACAATTCACTGTATTCCCCAACACCAAAAGACTTAATTCCAAGAACATAGTACATGACCGCCAACTGCTCAAGCCTTATCTATCACTTCTCAGCTATACTATATGCTCTAGTATACTATTAGTCTATTTAAACCAAGTTGCTTAATAAACTAATATGAAGTGTTTCATGTATCCATGTCTTTAGAGCAACCAGAGCCTATCAGTTCCTTTTCTCAATCCATTGGATAGTTCCATTTGTTGGTCTAAATTTTCCCTTACTCTTGGCACTGACTATGCCCTTTCTTTGTTTTGTCCATAGTATTCTATGATACCATTTAATCTGTGTATTTTACTTATTTATTTCTGTCTCCCAGGACTCCATCCACTAGGGGGAGGATATGCCTATGCAACGGCAAGGATATGAGTCTGTTTTATTTCCTACTCAACCTCCAGTGCTTAGAACAGTGCCTGGCATATAGTGGTTTCTAAATAATCAGTTGTTAAGTGAAATTGGTTTGAATTGTACATGTTTCTTCTCCATAGAACTTCATTCTTCTCCAAATTTACTCCTACTCAACCTTAAAAACTTAGTCCCAGCATTGCCTGGCTTCTTATAAGAATTGTACTTTGGGCATGTCTAGTTTCTATTCCTATCACATTATATTAAAATTTTTCATTCCCATGAGCTGCCATTTATGAAGTTTCTACTATGTGCTAGGAGAGTGTACATATGCTTCTTTAAGACAACCTAGAACGTATAAAACAGTGTTTGTACTCAGAGGAAAGAACATCTAAGAATTCTCTAAAGGTATCATCTCATTTACTGCTCAAACTTTAAAGGATAGATACTATTATCCTGAATGTTCAGAGAAAGAAGCCAGAATACAGAGAAGCTAAATAACTTGTCAAATTTAGTACCGAGGTCTCTCTTTAACCCAGAAGTCCATCTTCTTAAGACTGCAGGCTACCACTCACTATAGTCACAAATGCTGCTTGAGTGTCACCTCCTGTGGACAGCTTTTTCATGAACCATATCACTCTCCAGGAGAGTAAAACTAATAATTCAGCGAAAATTCATTGAGTTTTCATTATGTGTTGAGGCTTGTGTGCATAGAATGATGATATCTTGCCTTTGGAGAGCTTACAATGTAGTTATGGAATATTTTCACTGCTCTATTATTCTGCAAACTTTGGGATGAATTCTGGAAGTGGTTTATGAGTGAGGATGAAGTCTCTTCTGTGTTTACTTTTCTTATCAGGAGTAGAATACCTGTTAAAAAATAATCAAATAGCTAAGCAATGTCTGATAAATTCTCCAATAAGAGAAATTTCTTCTAGTCTTCTTGAAGGACTCCATCATGGTCCCCTCCTGTTCTTTAGATCACAATTAGTTCAATGATAATATTGATATCAGCTGGCAGTTAGTTATAAGTGAATGGAGGGATAGCTGGAAGATCTGATCCACACCAACGAGATGTTTCTTTTGCTCATTTACATTAGAGCTCATTTACATTAGAGCTCATTTACCTGAGAGTGGTGACCGTTATGCCATTCATAGTTCTATGAGAAATGTACATGTCTCATGACATTCCTCCTTAATAGGAGAAATTCATAGTATTTCATCTTGGAGGCCTGCAGAGAGCAGAGGAAGGTAGAAGAGGTACTGAAAGAAAGAAATAGAAGGAAACATTAGATGCAGAAAAGCCCAAGGACAAATGTTGCTCATTTTTCACTTGTGCCTCCACAGGCTGCAGTCATTCAGGACTGGATAGCCTCCTCCTTCTGGGAGATGTCACAGTCTTCTTTGCTCTCTTAATAGGTTTTTGTTTGTTTGTTTGTTTGTTTTGTTTTTTGTGTGTGTTTTTGTTTGTTTGTTTGTTTGTTTGTTTGTTTTTTTAATACAAGACCAACAATGTTGCCTCTTTGATGAGGGTGTTGTATCCCAAAGTTGCTGTATTTTGTTTTTCTTCTAGGGCAGGTCTCTAATGGTATTGTTTAATTCTCAAAGAGCCCCCTCCCCCTCCCTGAGTCTACTAGAAAGAAAGGAATTAAAAACTCCTAGGCATTCACTAAACTGGTCAGTTCAGAACAGAATAATCTTTACTTAGTGTCCCCAAATATGAAAAAACAGTGTAGCTTGTGGTTCTAAGAATGGTAAAGGATTGGAATAAATTGCATAGAAGAACTTGCGAGCTAACTGGCCCCTCTGAAAACCATCCAAGAGACAAAAATAGTAGTTCAGATTATTGACTTTTGCTCCATGCCAGTGATCACCCTCAGATAAAGAGTCCCCTGGTAACTTTCTGTCGTAAAAACAGTGTCAGTTCTAAAACTACAGTTCCCAAATTGCTTCAAGTCAGAATGCAATGGGAAGCCAGCTTCAACTTCCTACCATTCACCCTCTCCCCACACATGGTTGCTATCTGCTTCCCTTCAGGTAGAAGGTGAGAGAGAGGAAAGGTTATGGATTAGGACAGTTCGTACCTGAGTGGCATGTCTGCCCTCTCTGGGTCTGGCAGATGGTCAGAGCAGACACTGTCTCCATTGGACTCTTGGGGGAGCTCTTCAGAGGCCCTGTGGAGACCCTGCATCACTTTCTGCCCCTTCCCCACACTGCTATCCCTCCAACCTGGGACTCCTTGCCTATTTCCTCCCTGGCCCCCAACCTCAGGTAGTTTAGCATCTGTCTCTTCCTCTGGAGCCCCCTTGCCCCTGATCCCACAAAAACCCTATGCCCACTCTTGGTCCAGGAGACTTGACCATGAGGTTCTTTAGCTGGTGCACCCACCAGTCCCAATAATGATGCCCTTTGTCTCTGCTGCAAAGGCCAAGAACTTTCTGGCCCTCTGCATCCCCAGGGTTTAGGTCATGGTAGCCAACTCTTCATCCACATTTGTTTTCAAATATCCATCCTGTTTCCCAACTGCAGGGAGCACATTTCAAAGGTCTTGGAGTGGACCCTTAAAACCCCTCATTAGGTCTGGTCTTGGAAGCTGGCAGCTCCTAAGCGTGGGAAGGGCCAGTTGTCTCCAAAGAAATTTCTTCCCCAATGCTCTCACATCACTGTCTTCTCCACTCCCAGGCCGTTTTACATCCTTGATATAAATGTTCTGCAACTATTTCCTATTTAAATCTGCATGTTTGTGGTGTAAGGAGGTCATTCTCACTTTAGTTTTCTGATATCTATTATATTAGAATATCATATCAGTGGATATTGAGATAGGGAGCGTCCTATTCAATATTTTAGTACACACGTATTCACTCATTTGGATCCCCAAACAATTCTATGCAATAGAGATTATCCCTACTCTATAGAGGAGTAAACTGGGATGCATTTAGGTTTAGTAAATCATTTAATTAAATCCCCTGAGTTTTACTCAGCAGGTAAAGGATAGAGCCAAGATTCAGATTCAGACAGTGTGAGTATAGATCTGGGGCTCTCAAACAGTAGGCTATACTCTATTATCAACAGGTACTGTAGACATGTACATGGAGAATCAATTAACCCTGAAGTGAACTGCATCTGGCCAAGGGAGCAAAAAATAGAAAATTACTATGTTTTGGCATAAAAGTAAACTTCTATTGAGTCTTACTAAATGGTAGAACTTTATTCAATAAAAAATTAGAATATACTTATTTTTTTTAAATCTCCTTATATATAAATAGGCTGCAATCTTACCTAAAATTGCAAAATCCGATCACCTCCCAATCTTCTCCAGCTACTACCCCAGGTTTCTGTACGTCTCTTCAATAAAACACCCCAAAAATTTTTGTGTAATTATGTACACTTCTACTCTCGTTTACTCTTGAATACATTCCACAGAGATTCACGGGCTCTAATCTACCACAATATTTCTTGAAAAGGCTACTCCACGATCGTATCTCAGTACTGACTCACTCTGCCTATCAGCTATATTGTGCAGCTGATCGTGCCCCTTTCTTGTGATGCTTCCTTCCCTTAGCCTTCCCTCTCCCCGCTCCCTGCACTACACTCTTCCTTTTTCTCCCACCTCCCTGTTCTTCCACAGTCTTCACCCGTTCTTTATCTTTCTTTCTTTGATGCTACAGTGCTGTGGCCTCAAGACCCAAACTTCTCTGTCTACATTAATTTTCTAGATGACCTCATCCTGTCCCCAGTGATTCTCAAATTCGTATCTCTGGCTTGGATGAATCCCTAAACTGCATTGTTGTCTCCTGTGTCCAACTGCCTTCGAGCTAACCACCATTTGGATATCTAATAAGCAATCTCAAAGTTAACATACCCCAATATATCTGCAAATCCTATAGGCTCTACTTCAAAACAGCTCAAACAAACCCCTTCTCACCACCTTTAGTGTGACAGCACCCTAGTACAAACCACGCTCATCACCTGCTAATATTGTGATATTTTCCTAACTGATCTTCCTGCTTCCATCCTGGACTTTCCCAAAAATTATTCTTCACATAGAAGTCAGATGAACAGTTTTAAGTCAAATCATGCCAATTTCTGCACAAACCCTCCAATGCCTTTCTGTCCAACTCAGATGAAGTTCCAAATTGATACATTGGCCTTACACGTGCCGTGGCTCCCTACTGCTCCTTTGACCTTACCTACTCTCCTACCCCATTTACCCACACCACGCTAGTCACACTGGCTTGCACGCTGTTCCTTGAATTTACAACCTGCTCCTACAGAAAAGCTTTTTCACTGAGAGTTTTCTTTGCCAGGTGCATTCTTTATCCACAGAACCACATAGCTCATTCTATTACTGCCTGTATTTCTTTGCTTACATACAACTTTATAGGAAAAGCATTCTTCTGCCTCTTATTATTGATCACCTTATTTTGCTTTCTCTTTCTTCACTGTACTTCTTTTCGCTTGATGTAGTAGATACTTATGTGTTCCTTTATTATGTCTCTTCTAGTAGAATATAAGTTCCATAAGTAGGACCTTGATTTGTTTTTTTTTACTGCTGTCCTTCTCATCATCATGTGAAAACCCAGAACATAAAGCAGCTCAGAGGGAAGAGTCCTGGCCTTTTATTTTAAAATGCAGCTAGGAAGAAGTAATTATTAAGATTACCCTGAGTTTGCTTGCTCTGTGGATATTATTAAAAATTAACATTCTAAACATTTTATTAAAATGAACACTGTTCCTGCTAACCATCCTTTCCCACTTTGAGAATGTTTTCACTCAGCAGAAAACATGGAAATGAACCTGATTCTATATTGTATTAGAATAATTGCATGTATAATTTTATAATTATTGGATAATGTTATTATAAATAAGCTTGTTCTTAAAAAGCGTTAATTACATCAGAATACAAGACTCATTTTAACAAGGACTGAAATTTTTATTTCTAGATTTTTTTAGTTCTCTTTTTGAATGTGATGATTTTTTTCTTCATTGCTAGATTAGTGTTTGCTGAATTGTGTTTCCATTTATCTTGCTCCCAATGTCGCATTCAAGAAAAATATTTAGAAGCACACTGTAGTGACTTCTTCGGTTAATGTTACTTTACCAAAGTAGTATCTTCACAGAACTTAGAGTTTATAGAATAATGCCAAAAAATGTTTTGCCCTCTAAAGTGTATTTGAGTATCCTCTTCTAAAATCCATGCATTTCTTTGCAATATCTCCTGTCCAGGAGGTTATGAAAGATTGATGGAGACATTAAATCCAAAAACTAAAAGAGAAAAAAATGTAAATGTGAGTCTTCAGTTGACTTTAGAGGAGACATATTGCTTAATAGAAACATCCAGGAAACAATGATAGTGGGGCAGCAAATTCCAGATGAATTACACTTATTCAGTATGCTTTGAAGCCGATGTGTATAGATGAACTTTTTTATAAAGCACTGTAATTTTATTATTTTTTAGCACTAGACAGTAATTTTACAAGCATTAGTATTGAAAGAAATGATTCTGCCCCTTGTTACCAAAAGCAAAATTACTCTGCTCTGTTATAAACCTGTTAGATCTCTATCCCTACATCTTTTATTTATTGATAATCTGTGCTTTATGTTTTCTTGTACAATCAGTAGTGTACCTCAAATGTTGAAAGATTTTTAAACTGCTAAGTAACAAATCTGCGAATTCATAACGATATTCTACAAAATCCAGGGTATATGTCATTTTAAGTGTTAAAATCAATATATATTTTGGTTCATTAGCAAATTACATAATGGCTATTTCTAGCATCACCACAGACTCTCTGTTTAACCAATTTGTAGTGTAATGCCTGGCCTGAAGCATTTCTATTTTTAGTTCTAATGGAACAGTCTTAAATTGCTTATTTTCTGTTTACTAAAGTCATCCTGCTTGTTACCATGGAAACTATGACAAGTGTTGTAGCTAACTATTTTATTAAATAAATTAAAGATGTAGCTGAACACTGTGAAGGTGCAGCATGTCATTTTTAAAACAGACTTTCCCACATCTGTAAAACCATGGTCAGCATTGTAGAAAATATGAAATTAATTCTAAATAAGGTCTACATTTCAAATTTGGGAGTCTATCCACATTTGAAAATCTGAATCATACCTAGCACATATGACTCTCCACCTTACAGAGTCTATATTCTAAAAGTATTATTATATATACCCATTGTATAATTCCTTGGAAATTAGAACATGTTCACCCACCAAAATAATTTCATAAATAATAATTAGATCTCCAGGCCCACCCTCAAAAGTCCTTCAACCTGTGATGTCTCACTGTATATCAGTATTAGCAGTAGCCTTTGTTCTCAACTCTGGCCAACAGGAGCCATGTTATAGGGATGAGAAGAAAGGAAAGAGTGTCCTCATACTCATTTTGTTTTCAATAGTCAGAGCATAATAGGACACAATTTGTGAATGCAAGCATCCACTGGCCTTCCCACCTACTTCTGCTATGTGTTATTGCTCCTGTCTGCAGCCTGTTGGAGTCCTTTCCCTTTCCTACATCTCCCTCTGAAGTTCAGGCCAGACCCACCTTGCTCCCAGCCTGCTCCTGCCTCTACATTGAACCATCACTCTCCTCAAATGTCAAGATGGTGTCAACTAGTTGCTAAAAAAAGAAAGCAATCAAAATACATACTATAACTTGAATGACTGAGACCTCTTTCTGAAGTTTTTGCATTTTAAAAATACAATACTTTTGAACCCAAACAAATCCTCAACCTGTGAGATTTCTGTCACCGTAACTAAAAAAATATTCAAGACCTTGACAGCATTATCGAGGGCTAAGTGAAATAAATCAGAGAGAGAAAGACAAACACCATGTGATCTCACTTATATGTGGACTCTAACAAACAAAACAAAACAAACAACAGCAACAAAAAAAACAAGCTCATAGATACAGAGACCAGATTGTTGTTTCCTGGGTAAGTGGAGGCAGGAGATGGACAAAATGGGTAAAGAGGATAAAAAGGAACAAACTTCCAGCTCTAAAATAAATAAATCATGAGATGTAATTTACAGCATGGTAACTATATCATTAATTATAGTTAATAATACTGTATTGCATAGTATTTGAAAGTTGCTGACAGAGTAGATCTTAAAAGTCCACATCAAGAACAAAAAGAAAAAAATGTAACTGTATAGTGATGGATGTTAACTAGACAATGGTGATCATTTTACAGTGTGTACAAATATTAAATTATTATGTTGTACACATGAAATTAATATAGTGTTATATTTTAATTATGCAGCAACAGAAAATATTTAGAGGATAAAATATGAAGAAAGTGCTGTGAGGAGATACCCAGTTTTAGAAGTCAGATCCAAGCAGGCAGTCAGAAGTCAATTGATTTAAAAGAAGTCAACTTCTTAACTGTATTCTCTTAATCTTGGATCTGGAGTTTTCTGTTCAAAGATAGGTGGTAATAGTTGATTTTAAACTGAATCATCCCTTTATTCATTTTCAGGTGATTCTTATAAAATATATCTTATTAGCCCTGTAATTGTGCTTTTAAATGAATATCATATTTTTGGTTGAAAGGCTCAAACTAACACAATAGTATAGACAAATTGTCCTTATTTTCTAACAAATTACAAATCAAATAAAAGTATTGTAAGATGAGCATTGGGAATTTTTCACAAAAAAAGGAACATATGTAAGACAGAGTCAATAATTTACTATTTTATGTCCAAGAAATTAAATGAGGAAAAAGAAATAATTTCCTTAACGTTAAAATCAAAATAACACAAAATGAATTGTCTTCATTGTTTATATGCTTATATTTATATAGATTCAGATTTACACAAAGTATATAAGGAAAAGCTAAGAGTTGTTTTTCTAGAAGGTTAAAGAATATGTCTTTTTCCCTATACTAATTATTATAGTGGGGGTGTGTGAAATCAAATGAGAATTGATGTTCTGTTATTCCGTAGGGTAGTGTGTGAATTATGTTGTAAATAACTTCTGGCAAACTTTGTGCATATTTTAAGTAAATATATGTGCAATAAAATATGAAATAAAAAAATCAAAGTATTTTTAATTTAATTTCAATGATCATTTAAGAAAAAAATTCTATAGGTTTTGATTAAAATTTTAATATTACTGCAATTTCAAAATGGAGACATATTTTTGACCTAACACTCATTTTTCATTCCCCTCAGGGTCCACGTTCATTTGCAACACTCATATAATTCCAGTGAAAAACCAAGAGGGTGTGGCCATGATGTTCATCATTAATTTTGAATATGTGACGGATGAGGAAAATGCTGCCTCCCCAGAGAGGGTAAATCCAATATTACCAGTCAAAAACGTAAACCGTAAGTAAAAGTAACACGCACATAATGTTCTTAATATTCTGCTATTGTAATAATTTTAATACATTCTTCATTTTGATTCAGTTCTAAAAATAGGTTTACATTTTAAGTAAAAAATTATATATATATATATATAAAAGCTGTAGTGATGTCACACTTTGATGCCTTACAGTATCAATCAGCTGCTTTCAAAGCCATTTGAATTGCACATCCTATAGTAAATTCAGTGAGTTCCCTGCTGATGGACCTTTAGGTTGTTTCCCAACTTTGACTGTCACAAATAATGCCAGAAGGAAATGTGCATATATATTTGCTATTCTTTTTAAAAAAAAACATTGTGTTTTTTTTTTTATTTTTCAATTACAGCCAGCATACAATATTATATTATTTTCAGGTGTATAACACAGTGATTAGGCATTTACGAGTATATACCTTACAAAATGATCTCACCTGTATAAAGCCAGTACCCATCTGACACCATACATAGTTATTACAACACCACTGACTGTATTCCCATGCTATACTCTACACCCCCATGACTATGTTATAGCTGCCATTTGTACCTCTTAATCCCCTTCCCACTTCACTCATTCCCCCAGTGCCCTCCAATCCCAATCTGACAACCATCAAAATGTTTTCTGTATCTATGAGCTTGTTTCTATTTTGTTTATTCATTTATCCTGTACTCTAGATTCCACATATTAGTGAACCCATAGGACATTTTTCTTTCTCTGTCTGACTTACCCCACTCAGCACAATACCCTATGGGTCATGTTGTTGCAGATGGCAAGATTGCATTCTTTTTTATGACTGAGTAATATTCCATTTTATATACGTACTACCTCTTCTTTATGCATTCATCCATTGATGAACACCCAGGTTGGCTCCATATCTCAGCTATTGTAAATGATGCTTTATGTTCTGTCGGTCTATTTATCCTTCTCAATCACACTGTTTTAAGTATACAGTTAATATCTGATATGAAATGCTTTCTTTGATATTACTTTTAAGGGATTTGGTGTTATTTCTTGTTTAACATTTTATATGAACTTTAGAAACAACATATTTAGATGCAATAAAGATCCCTTTGGTATTTTTAATAGATTCATATTAATTTTATAAAGTAATTTGAGAACACTAACATCTTTATGATGTTGAGTCATTCTATACAAAACTGTATATTGTATGTATTTTCATTTTAAGTCTAATTTTTATGTCTTTCAGGAGTATTTTTAAATTTTCCTCACTGTTTAGTTTGCCACTTGGCATTTAACATTTTTGTTGTTGCTATTATTATAAATATGGTCTTCTCTTTCATGTTTTTAAGGCTACTGATATTTTCAGTATGCTCATTATGTGTCCTACTATTTTAGTGAATAATTTATGGTGACTTATACATTGACTCTCATGAGCTTTTCAAGTATGCTATCATATCAAATAGAGATTGCTTTACTTTTTCCTTTCCGATTCTTATACATCTAACAGTTTTCTCTTCTCTAATTGTACTGGCCTCCAATGTATTATTAAATACCTCCAACGTATCACTAAAAAGAAGTTGTTGGTCAACATTATGCCTTATTCCCAATTTTTGTGTGAATGCCACCAGAGCTCTCCATTAATTCAAATGATGGCATTTGGGCTGAGCTACATGTGTTTTAGAATTTTAAGAAAGTTTCCATCAATTTGTATTTTTTAATAGTGGGTGTTAAAATTTGTAAATTGCCTTTCAGTATCTGTAGAAATGAGTGTACTATTCTGTTTCCTTATTTTTATGGTAAATTTTATTAATAGGGTTTAGTAATATGAAACCATCCTCACATCTCTGGAAGAAACCACATTTGGACATGATGTATTTCATTTTATAATATGCTGTTGGATTCTTTTATCTAAAATTAATTTAGAATTTTTGCATCGATGTTCATTAGGAAAACTGATCTATAATTTGTGTGTGTGTGTGTGTGTGTGTGTGTGTGAGCAGTTTCATCAGGTACTGGTACCAACGTTATAATTCCTTAAAAACATAATCTGAAGTTTTTCCTCTATTTTCTATGCTACAGAACCATTTAAATAGTTTGGGAATTATCTGGATTTAAAGCTTACCTGTGATTCCTCTGTGAAATCATCTAGACCTGGTACTTATTTGTGGAGTATCTTTTTGACAAATTTCTTTTTTTTTTTCTCCAGAGATTGGTCTCGTCAAATTATCCAGCTCAATCAGTATCATTTTTTGCAAAGTTTTATTTCCCCAGAGGTTATTTATTTCATGTAGACTTTAACATTTTACTTTAACAGAATTATACAACGTAGTCTTTTATGATATTTTTAAGATTTACTCCATTCCTGTACGAATTTTATTTGTGACATTTCTCAGTTCTTTTATTTTTGTTTTCTCCATGTAAAATTTTTTTATTAATTAGCATTTTTCTTTCCATGGAACTACCTTTTTGTCAGTTTATTAGTTCTATTAGTTTTCAAACTCACAAATTATGCTTTTATTTTTATTATTTCAGTTTTCAATCAACTTTCTTGCCTTTTTTCTATTGCATTGACTTATTTTCATTCTTTCACTTTTTTTTGATATATGATTTTAAAGCTATATATTTTTTCTCTAAGCACTGTGAGCTCTACCCGATGAATTCAGGTATATAGTGTTTTCATTATCGTTTTTCTCAAAACTATCCAAAGTTTGTTTACTTAGTTTTTAATTCAAGAATTGTTTTATATATAGTTTTTAATTTTCCAGTATGAAAGGTATTTTTTAAGTATTATTTTTTGTTAGTAACTTCTGGTTTTAACATTTTATGGCTACAAAATGATGTTTGTATTATTTCTCTTTTGGAATTTGCTAAGGTTAGCATTGTGGTTTATTATTTGATCAGTTTTCAGAAATGACCCATGTGAACATAACAACAAGGTGATATTTGAGAATATTAGGTTACAAAAGTTAATACTATTTTTAAAACTCTACCTTATTATTATGTTGTTTAACTCTTCTGTATCCTTACTTATTTTCTGTCCTTTACATATGTCTCACATTAAAAGAAATGTATTAAAGTCTTCTATTATTAGGGGATTTCTCTCTGTTTTTCCTTATATATTCTAATTTTTTGTTTTATGAATATTGCTACTGTATTATTTCATAATTTTATTTCATATACTCATATAAACCATTTTAATTTATTACTTTAAGTTAGCCTGTATAACACTCTAAGGCATCTTCTTTTTTATTTATTAATTTTCTATCTAAATTCTGCTGTATCTTAAATCATGACATAAGTTTTTTTTCTGTATTTTTGTTATATCTTTAAACCACCTTTTAGTCTTTGTTTTGGTTGTCTTTTTTATAACTTGTTAAATTAGATTTTCCTTTGTTTCTTATAAGAAAAATAATACTTCCTTTAAAATTTATAACTATAATAGGTGTTTATATTTATTGATATGACTGATGTTTTTTACCTTTATACCAATATATTCTATATTAAAAAAAACTATTTTAAAGTATTTCATTAAGCTATATTTTATTTTCCCTTACTGTCTGGATTTTGTTTTATTCTGTTTTTCTTTCATTTTATTCTTAGCAACATTTGTATTTCTGGTGGTTATAAAAAAATTTATATAATGTCCTTAATCCTTCCAGCATTCCTTCTGTATATTTTGATTCCTTATGAGCAAGAATAAAATCAACTTGTAATTCTTTTCCTCCTCTTTCCACCATGCATTTTTATGTAACAATATTATCTCTCTTCATGTTTATCTTTGCTCTGTTAAGTATGCCTAGTCTTCTACAATTAAATATTATCACTTGGCTGTTGCCTATTACCAACAAGGCACTCAACGAACTTATTTTGTTTTCTTCCTTCTTCCTCCTCTAATTTTGTTTCGTAGTGATATTTCTAGCTTGTCAACTATGGAATGCTTACATACTTCTGACTTTTTTTATAGTTTTAAATATCTAATGAAATGTGTTCAGTGTTCAACACCAGTCTTTTTGCAAGACTTTTCCCAAACATAGCTTCTTGGATAAAGGTCATTCTCTTGGAAGTGTTCATGGGTAAAATATTTTCAGAGTTCTTTTGTGTTCAACACAATTTTTCTGTAGCCTTGACACTTGAAGGACAGCATATATATATATATATATATATATATATATATATATATATATATATATATATATATATTTGGCTCACACTATAATGAGTATATTTGACTCACAGTTTATTTGCCTGGTGAACCTTATAGATTTCGTTCCACTCTTTTCTTGCATCAAATGTTGCTAATGAAAAGTCTGATATCAACCTACTTGACTTTCCTTTGTAAATGATTTTGATATATTTCTCAGAGTCCCAGAAAATTTTAGAAACAAACTAATAATAAGAAACTTTAATACTCATCTTTCAAACCAAAAGAAATTCTAAAGTCTATAATTGTTATTAGTATATGTCTGGACTTGACTATTCTAAGTCAGATTTTCCAGATACTATATGTAAATTCATCTATTATTTCAGGAAATTTTATAGAATTATAATTTTAAATACTTATGTTATTTCTGTTTGTTTTTCTTCTTCAGAGACTCGAGTAATATGCATGTTGGACCTTCTTTGCCTGTCTTTCACATCTATCACTTTTTCTTCAGCTCTTTTTTCTCTCTTTATTTCTATATCATTTTCTTGCCTTCTCCCATTTCTAACCTCTATTTCTTCTGTGTAGCTTATGATGTGGTCTTAATTTTTTAAATGATTTTGTATTTTTTCCCCTGAACTTGTTACCTATATTGTTTTAGCCCTTACTTTGCATTTTATTCTATTTGTCCAATTTTTATGGAGTTTTTGAATTCCTGGATTATAATCTTAATTCATATCTTAAATTGCTGACTTAAAATTTTAAATTCTTTTTTTTAAGATTTTTATTTAAAATATAGCTAATGCAATATTATATATGTTTCAGGGGTATACCATAGTTGTTCAACACTTATACACCTAAATAAGTGATCACCATGATAAGTCCAACAACTATCTGACATTATGCCACACTATCACAATATGGTTGATTATGTTCCTGATGCTGTGCATTATATCTCCATGACATATTTGTTTTATACCTGGAAATTTAGACCACTTATCGCCCTTTACCTTTCTCCCTCTTTTTAAATTTTTCAATTACAGTTGATATTCAATATTATTTTATATTAATTTCAGGGGTATAGCAGAGTGGTTAGACATTTATGTAATTTAAGAAGTGATCCCCCTGACTAGTCTAGTATCCACCTGGCACTATACATAACTATTACCATATTATTGACTACATTCCCTAAGCTGTACTTTACATTCCCATGACTATTTTGTAACTATCCATTTGTACTTCTTAATCCCTTCACCTTTTAAACCCTGCTCTGAACCCCCTCCCACCTATCACCCCAACAAATCTAGTACCCATCTGACAACATACATAGTTATTACAATATAATTGACTATATTCCTTATACTAACCTACATCCCCATGACGACTTTGTAATAACCAATTTGTACTTCTTAATCCCTGCCCTTTTTTTCCACCCATACCCCCAACCCTCTTCCTATCTGGAAACCACCAAAATGTACTCCATGTCTATGAGTTTTCTTCAGATTTGTTTGTTTATTTTGTTCTTTAGATTCCACATACAAGTGAAATCACATTGCATCTGTCTTTCTCTGTCTGACATACTCCACTCAGCTCAATACCCTCCAGGTCTATCCATGCCACCACAGATGACAAGAACCCATTCCCTTCCATGCAAGCTATATTCCACTGTATATATGTACCTCCACATCTTTATTCATTCTTCCATTGACAGAAACCCAGGCTGGACATTGTAAACAATGTTTCAATGAACATATGGATGCACACATCCCCTCGATCTAGTGTTTTAGGTTTCTTCAGATAAATACCCAGAAGTGGGATAACTGGGTTTTTCTTTGTCTCTTGTTATAGCCTTTGTTTTACAGTCTATTTTGTCTGGTATAAGTATGGCTAACCCAGCTGTTTTTGTTTGTTTGTTTGTTTGTTTGTTTCTGTTTTCATGAAATATCTTTTTTCCATCTCTTCATGTCTGTGTGTGTATCTTTCAATCTGAAGTGATTCTCTTGTAGGCATATCTAAGGGTTTTGTTTTCTTATTCATTCAGCCTTCCTATTTCGAATGAAGCATTTAATTCACTTACATTGAAAGTAATTGTTGATAGATATGTAGTTATTGCCATCTTATTATTCATAGTTTTTTCTTCTTTTTCTTACAGAAGTCCCTCTAAGATTCCTTGTTAGCTTTTTCTAGTCATGGAAGCTCATGATCTGTCCTTTGATTTTAAATGATAGCCTTTCTGGGTAGAGTAGTCTTGGTTGTAGATCCTTGCTTCTCATCACTTTAAATATTTCTTGCCAATCCCTTCTGGCCTGCAGAGTTTCTGTTGAGAAGTCAGCTGACAAACTTAGGGGGGCTCCCTTATAAGTAGCTAGTTGCTTTTCTCTTGCTGCTCTTTGGATTCTTTCTTTGCCACTTTAGTTATAATGAGTCTTGATGTGGGCCTATTTGGGTTCATCTTGTTTGGCTGGCTGTGGACTACTTGGTAGGAGCTACAAAGAGATCCAAGGTTTTTCACTGCCTTGTGCTAACCCTAGAGGCATGTGGGAGATGCCATACTATGACTGAGGACATCTACCACCCGTACCAGGGCTGGGGTAGCTCTGCAAAAAGCCAAGATACCCTGAAGCCTGCTGCCAGCTACTGGCATCCTTAAGGTTCAGTTGCTGATAAAGCCTCATACAGTAGGTGAGTTGGGTGAGGCAGGGTCTCAGGTAGTCACTAGGGAGGGAAGAGTGGTGTTTACCAGGTTAATGTAGATTCTGGTTTGGTGCCAGTGCTGAGCCTGGAGCTCGGAGTCAAAAGTCTCAGAGCACATCAAGTCTGGTTGTCCCTGGCCTGGGGCCAGTAGACTCCAGTAGTTTTCCAAGAAAGAGTGTGTTGTTGGTGGGGCTGGCTGCTCAACCAGAAAGTACCACCTGGTGTGGGGGGATTTTGGTGGGGTGGATTCCCAATGAGTCAGCATCCTGGAGCCCCAGAGCTCATTAGATCAATCAGATTCAGAATTGGCTGTGAGCATATGGGGTGGGCTCAACACATTAAAGATGGTGGCTGCCTGCCCAGATGTATGGGAGAAGAACCCCACACAGGGAAAATGGTAACTATCCTCCTGCCCTGGCCTCAAAGCCACACCTCAGTCTGCTCTCTATATGCTTCTGATGGCCCCTGAGTCACTATTTCTCCACTGGAGCCCAAGGTGAATGCCAGTGAGTGAGTGAGTCTGTGTGGGAGCCATTTAAGAGGACATCTGGGTTTCCCACAGCCTTCTGTCCCACCGGATGTTAGATTCCTCAATGGAGGAGATGTTGTGGGGGCACCAGTACTCTGGACTGGGGAGCCTAGAGTTGAGTTCAGGTCCTTCACTCCTCTGTGGGGAACCCCCATGGCTGAAATATCCTTCCCTATTTTCAACCACCATGTGGAGGTTTGGGACCAGCCAGGTTTGCATCTACCTCCTCTTACCAGACTCAATGTGGCTTTTTCTTTATACCTTTTGTTATAAAACTTCTGTTCAGCTAGACTTCAGATAGTTCTCCAGGTTGATTGTTCAATAATTAACTTGTAATTTTAAAGTGTTCATGGAATGGAGCAGGCACAGTGTTTATTTACTCTACCATCCTGAATCTTTAAATTCATTTTGATATGTTATATATGTCTTCTGTTTCATAAGTAGATTTTTAGCATTCTTTAGTATTTTTACTCAGTGTGAATCCCTCTATTCTGAGGGTAAACCCTATTTGAAATGTGTTTCACCACTCCAAGGAGACTTTTTTATTCCCCCATTTTACTTAGTTTCTGCCTGACTCTCTCTTGCAGTGTACTCTCCTAAGCCAATTCTGATGGTCTTAGGCATTTATTTCCCTGCCTATAGGTAAATTAAAACCTGTAGTGTCTCTTTCTCTAATTATTCGTTAGGCATAGTTTATGGGTATTTTCATTTGACTCCCTTATTTATTCTGTGGTTTTTATAACGATCCATGAAGAAATTGAAATTTAGAGATCTGTCATTGTCAGTGGGAAGCTGAAAGCCTTATCACAAAATATTAATATTTGAAAAATAAAATTGTTGTACTGCATATGAATTCAGATAGCAAAACACACATGAAATAAAAAAGAAAAGTCCCAAAAATCTATGTTGTGAACCTAAGTATAATACTAAATAAAATGTACACCAGCTGAGAATTTTTATAGCATCAGTTACTTGTTTAAGTATGTCTAAATGACAGTACAATATTCTGTTAAAGCAATATTGGGACAAATATTTTAATATAATATGATTTCAATAGTCTGAATACATTACGCTGAACAATATCACACTTGGGGTAAATTGTCTTTCAAAATCACTAATCTCCAGGTAACATATATAGAAACAAAATTGTAGTACTATAAACACACACACACACACACACACACACACACACACACACACACAGAAAAAAAAAAAACTATTATAATACAAAGTCTTATTCTTTTAAGTTGACAACTCTTGATTTCTTTATATTTTCCACTAACAAAATCAGTCATGATTGAATGATTCCTGAGACTATGCTTTAGGTAATGTCAGCCTGTATTTTGGCCATAAATATCAATAAGATAATTTGTTTGGGGGATGCCTAATTTTATTTCTTCATTGCCTTCACAAATTGTACGTTTTTTCCATAGAATGATTCTCTTGACTGGTCCTTTAAATTAAGTGGAAGTAAAAAAAGGAAAGGTGTATCAGCAGCATGGCAGAAAGGGGGTATTTTAAAAAAATAAATAAAGTATCAATTTTGAATTGAAATGAAAATTGGAGAATTAAAACTTTTCATGAATGGAAAATAACTCACACAGTAGCCTCCCAGGATATAATACATAATCTGTGTGACTTTATACTTTGATTAAAACAGCATCTCATGTGAAATGATAACAAATTCAGAAGAAATTGTTTCTTATTTTGTAAACATGAATAATTTCTTTTCCTATATTCTATCATTATTCTATCATTATTCTTCTATCAAGATACCCTTCTATCATTATACACTCTAGTTTCCTATACTTAGTGTCTCTTTTTTAAGGGTTGATTGTTAGATCAAGCAGAAAAGTGACAGAGAGACTATGCTTGGTAGCTTCTGATACTGTCCAATTTTTACCTTATGTTATGTCTGTTCTTTGGCAAACTACTGATTTTTTTTGTCTTAAAGTATAACTTAGTATACTATAACTTTCTCTAAGTGTGTAAAATAATGTTATTGGTTATTTCCTACATTGTTGTTCTAGTGATGGCCACTAAAACAAACAAACAAACAAAACACAAATAAAAGAATATCAAATGTGATACATCTTTTTTCACAGAAATATCTTACCTTCAAAATACTTAATTTCTTATTTAAATAATGAGTGTGTACGTGTGTGTGCATGCACCCAAGTGGTGAGATTTAAGTGATAGTATTGGGGAAAAGGCAAATGTTTGAGATGTGGGTTCTGTAAATTTAAATGCATCTCCAGAATTGTAGACAAAATAAAGGAAAAAATTTGAAGTGACAACACAAGAAACACAGATGAAAGTGAAGTAAATATTTATTTGAGAAGATTAAGTAATAGAAAAGGAGCTAAATACACAATAGAAAAGATGGATCATAAAAACGGACTATGATAAATTGGGCTAAGTTGTAGAAACCTGGATACTTGTTTCGTATTGAATGAAGTGGTATATCATTTCTCAGCACCAATATTTAGATTCCGGGTTAGGAACCATACACAAAAGTGCACACCTTTCTCTAGGAAGAACTAATTTTTCAGAAACTAATTATTTGTCTAAGATATAGGACTAGCCACAAATAGATGGCTATGTCATTTTGAATAGAGCAAATACATGAGAGAGTATTATTTTGATAGGTCTATCTATAAAATTGATAAATTCTGCAAAATTGAGTCAATGAATCCTACATAATAAATATAAATACCAAATAGAAGATATAATTTTTTTTTTTTTTCATTTATGTCTTCTGTAGAACCTCTGCAATCTAAAAAATGAAAATGATACAGAGTGGAAAAGTGATTGTACTTTTTTTAACCAACTAAAAGGAGGCCACATCTAAAGGAAATAATAGCACTGGAAAAATGTGTTTTATGTTTTTCTTTGGCTCTAATATATCTGGTGCTCTGAAATATTTGCAAAATGTGGAAGATAACCAAATTATGCATTCTAGCTTACACTATTAATTTCAAAATTAATTGTTGTCAAGTTTAAGAAAATTTTGCTTTTTATTATTTTAAATAAAATATTTTAATGTTTTATTTTAAATAATTTACAAGTATATTTGTATTTTATGTTTCTTCTTTTTTATAGCAAGCATCTAGAATCACCAGTCTGATTCACACACACACACACACACACACACACAAATACACATATATTTTAATTAGTTAAAAATTTCTCAAGGGGTTTGAGGAAACCTATTTTAAATTTTAAAAACATATATATTTTGATAACAATATACATCCAAACAAATGAATGCATTCTATGTTTTTAACTTGTTCATCTCTAGCTCATAGCATGTATCCTCAACATTTTGCAAATAATAAGTACTCAATACATATTTGTAGAGTATATAAATAAGTGGATAAGTTATTTTCACATTGAGTAATTGTTTGGCTTTCCCTACTGAATCAGCATTAGCCAGATTATCTAAGTCAGTGATTCCTTAATTGTGAGACCATCAGTATCATCACGCAACATATTTGAGATGCATGTTCTTGGGCTTACATCACAACTGATTCAGAAATAGAGAAATTCACAATCTGTGTTTTAACAAGTTTTTCAAGTCATTCTGATACCCACTAAAGTTTGAAAACTACTGGCCTAAGTTAATTAATATTTATATAAAACTATGAAGATAAATTTTAAGTGAAACTAAATGTGAAAAATAAATAAAGTTAAATTTCTATAGTATCTTATTCTTGCAGTAATTTTCAATATGGAACTTTTCCATTTAATCTTATTAAGGTACTATAAAGGAGATTTCATTATCTTTGAAATGAATAAAATTACACTCTTCAAATCAATGTAGAATTTTACTTTTATGCTTACTATAGTAAAAGTTTGAATTACTCTAAAATCTTCATCTGAAGCTAATTCTACACACAAAATACAGTTTGATAATTTAGGGAATTATCTAGCTAATGTAAGTCATTAAAAATGTATTCATATACTTTAGATTCAATATTCTGAATAATTGACACCTAAAACATATATTTGCCTGAATAGCTACGTTATTCCCTCAAATTTGTATCTCAATTTTCAGACCTCAAGCTAAGAAACAAATAAATTTTCTGTGTAGCTGTTTTATAAAAGACATTCATAGTGCTTTTACTATCCTCCATTGGAGCTGAAAGTTATTCTTTAATTCAAACATGAAGAGCTGCTGTAGTAAAATAGTTTCCCACCCAGGGAGCATTACTATAGAAACAATCTATTATTCAGATGAATTTAATTAAAGTTTCTACAATGTAACTAATGTTTTCTACTATCATGTGTTTAGAAGTTTCCTCTCTTTAAAGATTAAATTTGATATAGAAAAAGGTGTCATGACATGGTTGCTAAAAGAAATCTGAGAAAAGTTCAGTGATAGGTTGCAATCAACGGTGTATCTGTTTCCCACTGGGACTTGGGCAAAATTATATTTCTAAGATCAAGAACATTGCTGGTAGTTGAAAAATATTAAGGCTTATCCCCTCATTAACAATATTGTTAGCGAGGGGCTAATAACTGCTTAAATCAGCATAGCCACACCAGAGCCCCCCCATGTGCATATGATTTGGAAGATTTTGCTCTTCAGCAACCCTCAAATCAGGCACAGTCCTATTAATACAGCATTTGGGTAACTGGTGTTTGGACCATTTGTATTTAGACACTCCATGAAGAATGTCCCTGTCAGTGTGATAACTACACGGTCATCCCGGGTCAATCTAGGTTAACACGTTAGTACTTTCATACAACTTACGAATGGATTCTTTAACTTGGCATTTGGAAAAGCAAGAAACAAGTTGAGCAGAAACAAACAAACAAACAAACAGACAAAAAACAAACAAAAAAAACAGTGTGGGTAAATCATTCATTGACTTATTACGCAGTTATCATGTAAAAATCCTAATCAGGTTTACATGTATGTAATGCTGGTGTGTTTGCTTTCATTTCCAATCCCTCCTCACTGAGGGATGACAACCTTGGGTGACTAGCAGCAGTCATGATGACCCAGCCAGGTTGGGAGCAGTGCCTCTTAGACATCATCAGCGTTTGTGAACCTGTTCCAGAAGTTCTCTGCTGCTGCAGCTCCTGGATTGTCCTCATGCGTGCTGCAGACTTAACTTCCCCCACCCTCCACATACGTGTGCTCACTGTTGGCTCAGGACTCACAGTGCTTCAAGATTCCAGTTTGGTCCTATACTTACTGCCTTATTGTAAGAGCTTGCTTTTTCTCCAGTATCTCTTGCCCTAGGAAACGTCCCACAAGACTTAGCTTTCCAAGGTATTACTGACCACATCTGCTCCTTCAAAGAGTCTCATATTTTGCTTCAGGTTTACTTGGTCAGTGTACTCCCTGGTGATTGTGTGTTGTCACTACCACCAGGACCGTACTGGCTACGCTGCCACATTTGTCACCCACTAGTCAGATGAGCCAGGTCAGATCCTTGCCCTTACGGGGTATCTCTTTGAAAATTGTGTCCCTAAAAATAAAAGGCAGATATGTCAATTATCATCAAATTTGATCTTTGCTCTCTTTCACTCAGAGATTAGAGTCATATTTCACTGCACGTCCAGAACTATTTGGCTGGAGAAAAATCTTGCAGTGATTTTAAGGCTTCCAAGTTAAGTGTCAGATTTGTGAATATCCTGATTTTAGAAAGATATATTGCCATTAATTCACAAATCCTTATTCTGTGTAATAAGAGCTAATAGTAGACTTAATTCAGATCATAGTTTTTTTCAGACCAAAAGCTGTCTACCCCTCCCGCTGTGTCCCCCTAGACACTATGCCTCTCAGCTGGACACCTTCCTCCGGGCTGGGACAGCCCTGTTGCTGGCAAATCTTCTGCTGAGGATGCCCAACTCTGCCCCTCTCTGGGAAATGTCAGAGGCAGGGAATGGTCTTCCCAAAGTTATGGCCCTCCCCATGGCGTGGCTGTAGGAGGACCTGGTGCAGGGGTGCAAAGGGCAGATACCCTGGCTTCAGTTCTGCATGACTCTGAAGGGCTACCAAGCCCCAGAGCTCTAGGAGGACTTGGTGAAGCTTCAGCTGCATTTGCAAAGCAGTTGACCTTCCTCTGCCCAGCCCTGCCTTCCTCCCTTCCTTAGAGGCATATCTCCTGAGAACATACCCCATGAAACTTTATGCCATCTGTTTTCAGGGATCTAATCTAAGACACCTCTCATCACACCTAATCCTTTGTGAGGGAAAATATCTCTACTCATGCCTTCATAGTAACCCCCACCCTACCCCCCTACACACATATGCCCTCTCCTTACCCCACTAAGTTATCTAATTTGCATGACTGCTTGAACTTAAGTTTCTGTCTACTTTTCAGTCCATAATTCAACTAAGCAGAAACAAGCAAAAGTAAAATGCTTCTACTTTATATTTAATAGAGTGTTAGTAGTAAAATTATTAGATAATTGTTCTACAAAGTTCTAAGAGTTTGTAGAAATGATGAGCAATTGAACCAAGGGAAAGATTGGGAATTTGTAGTTGTGAGTAAATTCAATGATTAGGAATATATGGAGGATTTTTCAAAAATATTTGCTTTTCTGCAAAAAAAACAACATTGTTTCTAATATCCTTAGGTATATTCCTAAGTTAGAAAAGTTGTTTGAGGCCTAACTGGCACAACATTTTTCTTCCAAACTCTAGTAGCTGAGAATCAGCTCTGAGAGGAGGGAGGCTGGGAGGGAGAAAAAGAGAAAGAGAAAAACAAACAACAGTTCAGGTTGATGACATCTCAATTTGGAAAAGTTTAGTAAAACCATTTTCTAAAGTCTCATTATCCAAGGAGAGAGGGTAGAAATGTAGTTGTGATCATTCTAATTTTATGGGAACTGTGATTAGCACAACATAAGTCAAAACTGAAAGAAATATTAAGAGTCAACTAACTCTAGGAGATCCTAGGGGACGTTAATGGAAAGGTTTGGGTTAGGGGAGGGGAATTTTGTTATTCAAGCTCTGAGATCATGAAGTTGTGTGTATGCTTTTGTCTACATTTATTTAGAGGAAAGAGTTATTATTCTCATTAGATTCTTAGGTTGATGCTTATGGCCCATGGAAACACAAAATCTTGGGTAAAACTGAAGTTAAATCAGGGAAACTGCTGTTTTATTCTGACTTTATCCAGATGTCCTCTTTGACCTTGGGCCAACTATTTCACATCTTGGCATATTTGGTTAAAGTCATAATTCTAGGTTTTTCAAAGAGAAAGATGATAAAAACATCAATGTGCCTTCAGGGTGATAAATAAAAAGCTCATAGTTAAATAGAATACAGGATATATTAAAATGCAGCTTCCAAATTTAAATCCAGCAGCTTCAAGTGACATATCTGGAGAAAGACACATGGTAGTAGATACTTGTGAGTTTCTGTATGTTAGAGACTATGTATTCTCTTAGGTGAAAGTGATACATTTAAATAAAGTCATGTTCATGTAAGTAGTTTATCAATACTTATAATTATTTGGGAGAATGTGTAAAAAATACGTAAAATAAAACCGCATTCTGCTGTTCTTATTTCAGATTTATCCAACATTTTAGTAGATAAACTAAACAGTAACTATTTAAGTTATTCAAATTAGAATACAAATATAGTAAAATATGGAGACTTAGCTCACAAGGGTGTTTTTTGGTGTTAAAAGCCATAACAGGATTACACTCCTTTACATTTTATATTTCATGCCCAAAAGTGCTAGGATTAAGCAAAATTCTCAATGTGGATTCTTTCCGCATGAACTGCAGTTAGACAGCTAAATCTGTAATGCAATATAACATGGTCATATTAACCTAGTGATGCAGAAAAGACCATCTGTACCACCTTGGATGTGACTAAACTATAGGAGCAAACTAAATGCTTTGTATGGTCATTAATTTAAGAAAGGCAGTGAATGGTTTTTAAAGTAAGAGGGCAATGTAACTGATGAAAAAAATGAATAAAAGTATGCATTGTCCTTCATTGCATTGTAGTAAGCTTGCAGAATTGATTTATAAACTGCTTTATAATCCAATTTCATATGCATTTAAAGCTAATCAAATGACTTGGATACAGCTCACTAATTTTTAACTTGGCTATTTACTAGAGTATATAAAAGTTGGTAGTAGAATTATGTAAGAATTCTTGCAAACCAGTTACTGTGATGCCCTGTTATTTAATCTTATTTACACATTGATTATTCTGATCTACATACGTTTTATTTTTCCAGATTTTAATGTTGAACACACTTGGGATTTGTCTATGCATTGTGTCATGTCTTTTACCAGAAAGATAAATTCTATTTCAATTATATTTAACACTGTTAATTTTAGTCCACAAATAAAAGCTTACAATAATAAATTACCCTGCTTAATTCTACAATTTTATGTAACAACTATTTTACATAAGATTCCCTAGATCATGAAGAGCCTGAAAACACTTCTGTGTATGCTCTAGGATCAGAATAGTAGCAATTAATAGGTGAAATTAACAATAACAGCTTTATCTGGTACATAGGGTAGGGTATGCAATTCACCATTTCCATGAGCTACTGAGTTCAACTCAATCAATCATTTTTGGTAAATACGGGTAAACACAATTTCAAGAGGCTAAGATTCTCTAATTAAATTGGACAGAACAGTTAAATATTCTAATTTTTCTACAGTAAAAATTGAAGCACGTTATCAGTTTAGAATCCGCTTGCAGAAGTTCATTTGCCATGTTCAAGCAGTCTGTCAGAGCTGGGTTTTGGAGAGCAAAACAGACAGGGAACCTTCTATGAGTCCTACAGTCCACATAGGGGAGTGAAATGTTAATAAGAACATCAACAAGTGTATAACTAGGAACCATGTTGAAAGTTATGAAGGGGATGCTTCTAATTCAGAAGGAAGAAAAAGCTTCCCAAAGAAATAACTTTGCAGCTAAAACTGAAAGGAAGAGTAACACAAGGAAGCCTTGAAAGAAGCCTCCGAAGGAATTAAAATATCTGTGAGGCTGGATCCTAGAGGGCAAGGGAGGAAAGACGAAGTTGCAGAGTGGAGAGAGTAGCTCTTCCTCCCCAAAGGAGGAAGCTATATGGGAGCAGTGAAAGATTAAACAATAGTCTACATGATCAAAAGTGAACTTTTTTTAAGATTAAAAAATATTTTTTAAAGGATGAACAATATGATGCAATGTGGAAGTGATTAGCATCCTAGTATAAGAAATTGGGTGAACCAATAGTAGCTTAGACACAAGTAAGAGCAGTGGAGATGAGAGAACAGAAAAATGATTATTATTGAGGATTACTATTAAAAAGATATTCCATAGGTGGAATCAACACAACTAGAGAATTGATCAGATATAGGGGATGGAGGTGAGAGAGAACGGTAATTAGAATGGCCCTCAGATCTCAGACTAAATGGATAGTGAAGACATTCACTGAAATAAAAGGGTCGGGGGGCTGAGCTTGGGGAGATAGATCAGGAGATTGGATTTGTTATGAAATTTTAAGGTGTCTTTAGGAATTCTAAATGAGGTTGATGAGGTTATTCTATATGCAGGTTTGGAACTAAGAGAAGAGGTCTGGGATGGAGGTACAGATTTATGAGTCATTCAATTAAAGGTAGACTTGAAAATATACGTGTCCATGAGACCATCCACTAGAAATGTATCCTAATATAAAGCGCAGGAACGTTCATGAGTTTTGAGAATGCTCTTTCATGTTTTAAGACTACCTTCAATCCATTGAGGAAAAATTCATAGTAAATATATTAAAGATAGTGGTGCCCATGAAACTTAAAGAATATAAGAAGATAGATTTTACTGTGGCCTGAAGACACCACCTGACTAACTAGAAAGACAACAAATAATTGTAAAGTTACAGGTGATGTGGATTTAGGCTGCTGTGCTGGCGATAGAAATTATAAACTCTGCATTTTCTTACAGACAATTCTCAGAAAATCTTTGAAGTGTACAAGATTGTTTGATTGCTTTCTCTTATTATTTCCTTTAGGGATATAAGTTTTACCTTATTCGTGTGTTTTTTTAAATTATTATAAAAGAATGCATGCTTATGTGACAAATAATAGAGAGACATAGAGAAGAATACAATACATTGTACTTCCCCCCTTCCAAACCCACTTACTTAGCCAATCAACATGGAAAGCTTGGAGTATGTTCCTCCACAACTTTCTCTACTGCCATAAAACTCATGTGGACAAATACAGGTTTTTAATATTTTTAATGAATCAGTATCTTCATAAACACATTAAGCTGAAACTTTCATTTTCACTTAACACTCTATTTGAATAACCTTCTAACCAAAACATATACGTATTCTTGTTTTTTTAAAGAACATCATTCTCAAAGTATAAAAATGCCATCGTTTATTCTACCATTCTTCATCTAATGGATATTCAGATTGTGTCTAGTTTTTGTACCTTGTGATATACTATAAATAGAATCGCTGAATCAAATGAAAAGTGTATTTTTTTCATGTCAATAGATATTGCAAGATGACTTTCCAAAGAATTTGCAGCAATTTGCAATCCCACCAGCAGGGTCTGAATGTTCTCCAGTGCTCCCTGCCAGCAGTAGATGTCATGCTTCATTTTGTTGTTTATTGCTAAATTGGAGCGCAGAAAATGATATACCCTTGTTTTAATTCGCATTTTTACTACCAGTGATCTTATGTGTTTATCAGCTAATATTTTAGTTTTTATTGTCTACTCTTTAATGTTTATATTTAGTGGCCCCTTTTAAGCATCATCCACTCTAAGATATATATAACATTTCATGCCACATTCTCAAATATCAGAACAACAACAACAACAATCAGGAAAAAGAAATCCCTACCTTTACCATACATCTTTTTCTGAAACCAAGAGCCTTGCAAGAATTCCAGATGGAATGAGGAATGTCTTATACACAGTTGACCCTATTGTTTCCATTTACCTTTGACTCACAATATTATCCAATAAAAACCTTGTGGCTATGTCAGGCTCACTCCTTACCCCCGCCTCATTCCCTTCCCTCTTACTTTCAATACAATAACACCCACCACCCAGACCCATACACTATAACATTTCCTGTATCTGCCCCTTTTACATACAGTGCCCCACTCTCTTTTCCTTTCTTAACTGTGCCCTACCCTTTAAATTCCCTTAAAGAATGGATGGATAGTGAATATATGTTTTTGATTTATTAAAACAACTTCATGTCATTCAAATAATGATTTCATGTCACTGGAGTATATCTAATCATCAGAAACATGGTAAATTTATTTTACTATTTTCTTACTACTTATATAATAATTCATATGGGATTCAGGGAAGTTTTTTACAATATCCCTCATTCCAACTGTAAATTAATAACTCTTTTTGCATGGTATTTACATATGGGCCAACAATGTTTGGTTGTTGGTTTGTTTTAAGGGATATATCCTTTGTCTTGTAATCATGCTAATTTGTGTCTCTACTTGTAGGGAAACTTTTTGGGTTCAAGTTTCCTGGTCTGAGAGTTCTCACTTACAGAAAGCAGTCCTTACCACAAGACGATCCTGATATGGTCATAATTGACTCATCTAAACAGAGTGACGATTCAGTAGCCATGAAGCACTTTAAGTCTCCTACAAAAGAAAGCTGCAGTCCCTCTGAAGCAGATGATACAAAAGCCTTGATACAGCCCAGCCAATGTTCTCCCTTGGTGAATATATCTGGACCTCTTGACCATTCCTCTCCCAAAAGGCAATGGGACCTACTCTACCCTGACATGCTGCAGTCAAGTTCCCAGCTGACTCATTCCAGATCAAAGGAAAGCATTTGTAGTATACGGAGGGCATCATCAGTGCATGATATAGAAGGGTTCAGTGTCCACCCCAAGAATATATTTAGAGACAGACATGCCAGTGAAGGTATGTGTGAGTTTTTTTGCTTTCTTTTTAAATATGAAAAAATAAATTAATGGGTAATGAACAGTAATTTCTATATTATTTTTAATTTCAACATTAATCCATATGCTCTCAGGGAAGAAATGTGAGTAAAAGTTACTAAAAATATGAGTTCTACATTTAGTTGTTCCTGATTTCCTCTTTGAAACCTAGTGAATAATTTGGTTTCTTCTGGCCTCTTTATCTGTGTTTCTGAAATAGTATGATAACCATTATCTGCCTACTTAATGGAGTGTTAATGAATTAATGCCTAATATAAGATTGCTTAGGTCATGGTACTGTCATCTCAAGCATAATTAATTTCGCTGCATTTATCAAACAGTCAAGCCCTGTGCAGAAACAGTGGTGTGCCATCACAGGACTATTTTATTGACTAACTCTTTCCAAATGAATTGCTGTATGAAATGTACATACTGAGTGATCAAAAACCTCTAAACTGATTAGGGGCAGGGAGGGAATAGGTAGGGGAAAGAGGAAAGTTTCAGGGAACAAAAAAAACAAGCAAACAAACAAAAACGCTGAAAGTCTTGATCTCAACCAAAACCAACTTGTAAAGCAAAGTCAGAAATCATTTCTCAATCATAATTAACACAATAATGGATAACATTTGTTAGTATTTACTATGTGAAAGAAATGTAACTGCTTGACACACATTCATTCTCATCACAACTTTATGAAGTAGGGACAATTATTAAGTCCCATTTTATAGATGAGGAAACTGATATGAGGTATAGATATGCTAAATAAATAACTGGCCCAATTTTATATAGTGACAGAGCTAACCTTCAAACCCAGGACTGCCTGTCTCCAGAGTCCACAATCTTTTGCAATGCTTTTCTTCCCTACTCCTGCTCCATAAAAACCTCACTGTAGGAGGGGTCTGTTGAGTCACTAAACTTGCCCCAGTGGGTGTGAGATTTAGCGTTCCGATTGCATAAATGCATCAGTTCCACTTTTCTGAATCCTATATATTTGGGTTTCTGAGAGATTCACTGTCCTTTCTGTGGTATTCATTCCTGCAATGGCCCATCATCCCCCAGGATGCTGCTGCTGTTACAATTTTCTTTTTAAAACATAACTGATTACAGGGCTCCTGAGTGTAGGGTACTGGGCACTTCACCAGCTAGTCACAGTGATTTTTCAACCCTGATTTCTCGTCTCTCCCTCCTCTCCTATCTACTCTTGTCTTAAACTGCATGAAGCTTATTGCCTTTTTCCAAAGATGTATCATGCATTTTTCTAGCCTCATTACTTTGTTCTGCCAGGAATATTCTTCCCAATTTTGCCCCTCCTTACATTTCTACTCATACCCATAAGAACCCATTTCCCCTTCCCAAACCAGAGAAATTAAGTGATTTTTATACCTGAGTGTGCAAAATAGTGTTTACGAATATTATAGCATTTAATACATCCTACTTTATATGTCTGTCTGTCATTCCTGTTAGATATGCAAGCAAATTATTATGTTGCCACGAGCTCCTCCAGCACAGGAGCTGTGGCATAGTTAGCTCTGCGGCCTTAGTATCCAGAACAATTACCTGTTTCATGGCTGGAACTCAATAAATGTTGGTGTAAAATCCAGAGGACAATGCTTCTGAAATATGTTCCAAATTTGCACACATCAAGAAATAATGAGTTACTAGCTCCACAACGCCCTAAAATGTAAACCAAAATCTTAGGATTGAGGCATCTGGGGAATCTTTATTTAAAGGTCACAGCAAAGTAGAGAGGGCAGAAGAGGTGAAAGAAAATGAATTGGCCCCAAAAAATTCAAAAAGAGAAAAATTAATATCACGGCAACAGAAGGAACAGTTTTCTATAAGATAGGTTTGAGAAACTCTATATGGTAAGAGAGCAATTAGCATAGCCATTTTAATCAGAAATCCAAAGAAGGTCAAAAAGAGAAAGAAAAATCAAATCGAGGATTTTCAATCTGCATAATCGTCTAAGATCCTATACCATATAGTAATGGCATGCTCAATATCTCCTCAATGAACGATAGCTCTAAATTTTTATCTGTGAGTAATGGATCTTATGGCTAAACAACAATAAATTCAGCATGGTAATTTAAATGATGGGCATATATTTTAGTTAGTTAATCCAGTTAGTGTAGTCATCTTTAGGAATTACACTGACTTTTCAGAGATTGTCCTTATTGCCTAGAACCTGAGTTACAGTATAATGACATTGAGAAACAATAACTTTGAATATTAAATGATACATAATCAATGCATTATACAGACATAGACTTAGCCTGTGATTTGACGAGGTGCTGAGTCGGTTAGATCAGATTTCACGATTTAACTTTATTGTATTCAATTTTATGTGTTCTCCATTTACTGATATAATTATGAGAAAAGATGATTTAATAATTTTGATTTCTTGGTATGAATTCTATATATGGACGTGAGGTTTTCAGATCACCTTCAGTTTTCTTCCGACACCCAAGTTATGTTATTTTTCAAAAATTTATCATTTTCTTGCAGGTGTTTCAGTTAAAGTCTGGTTATTGATTGATAAATTCAGAGGGCATTTTGTACTTCAGCTTTAGAATAATTTTAGCTACAAAATCACTGACTAGCATAGAAGAAACTATACTTCCTAAGGATATATATTTGATATAGTTTACAAACTGAGCCACTTGTGAGGGAAGATGGAAAATTTTTAAAACTGGTTTTAATTTTATAAATCCATATAACTGGTTTATAGGTTAACCCCACATGGACCAGATTTTGAATTCATCTTTTTGTCTCCTACTTCAAGAAAAAATAATGTCCTCCTATATGGGCTATCTTTACAGGCTTTAAGTAATTTGAAATATATTAATGAACAATATTTTACCTATCCTTCCATTTAATCTACTTTATCAAGTACCTTAGAACTGTACTTCTCAAACCCTTTGTGGTGAAGGACCAGAATTTTCTATCTAGCTCATCACTGACCAATACATTTGGAAACACAATCAAAATGCACTGCTAGGAAAATGAAATTTAAAAAACAGACATACAAAATATAAACACCAATTGTTTGATTATTAGGTTGAAAGATGTAACATTACACTGTCAAACTGCTACAAGACTCTAAACAACTACTCTAATTTCTGCACTTATACTGTCATGGAGGAATAACAAACAGATCTAGCTGGCACCAGCACACACACCACAAACTCCGTCTTAGAATGTCCAGGCCAGCAGTCACCATATAATGTAATTCTTGGTCAGTATTTTTTTTTTAATTTATAATTTTTAATATATAATTTCCTGTTTTGGTGAGTAAAATTAGAATTTTTAACTACTTGAAAATACTTGTCACTTTACTAATGATTTTTGGACTCCATCTTGAATGGTGATAATTAATTCAGTGTAATCGAGTTCTCTTCCACTATCCCTATTTGCTTTTTATCGTCCCTCAAAGACTGTAGTGTTGTCATCTAAAGTCACAGTTTCAGTTGTGTATCTCTGTCCAAGGCAATGTCTACGCTAGCAATTCAATATGCCACACTATTGAAATTGCTTTAATTGTAAGCTTTGAAACAGTTATGATATACCAGATTTTAAATATGCACAGTATTAGAAGAGATGTCAACAAATGTTGAACAGATTTTTCAAATCTTGGATATATTTGAATGGTTTTGACATGACTTCACTTAAAAGCTTGTTTGTTTCAAAACTAGAAATACATATTTTGTTAGTAGCAAGTATGTAACAGAGAGCCAGATTACTAATCTCAAAATAAATCTGAAAACACTCTGTTTTGAGATTTGAAAACAGCCCATTTTAATATAAATAAATTTCCTAAATATTATAGGTATTGAACTGTGCATGCATTGTAACAGCATAAATTTTAAAATCTTATATTACCTTTAAATAGTCAAATGTTTCACTGATCTCTTACAATTATTTTTGCCTAAGAATGACTCTTTGAGTACAATTTGGTATTTTCAAAATATACATTGAAGAACATTTATGGGAGGGGCAATTAATAAATTTTTGATTAATAATGCAATTTGGTTTATAAGGTAAAGCATTGCCTTAGAAATGTTTTTTCTTTTTAACATATTAGATGAAATTATACTAAAAACATCACTCAATATGCAAAATGTTGTGTCGTCTTTCTTTGGAAGTGATGGTTGAAGCAACTCTAAATTTGGCTTCTGAAAAGTTTGAAACTTTTTATCACAACTGCAGGCTGTTGGGGATGTCTTTCTCCAGACTGTCATAATTATAAAATATGTATCTTGAAATCCATTTAAATTAAGTGAGATAAATGTTTCCCATATTTGAACATGAATGCTTATGATAGCAGATATATTTTAGCATATGCATTTTACTTGGTTGAATAGTACAAAATGTTATCAATTTCAAATTTTCAATCATTACATCCTGTTTTCTCTGATTGTTTTTACAGAGTAATTCGCTGTATATAATATAATTTTAGTCTTCTTTTTACATTTCTTTCTTTTTTCATCTTTATGTGCTCAAAACAGACAATGGTCGCAATGTCAAAGGTAACGTACAAACTCAAATTTCATCATCTGATGCTCAAAGTGCCCCTTTACTTGGCATGTTAACTTGCCTGCTGTATGCCCTGTTCAATGCCACATCATGCTGTCCTTAACTAGTCCAGGTGCCTGGTGGAGACATCATGGCTTGCCTTTGTTGGAGACATTTTTACTTTCTCGGTCGTGTCACCAGAATGATTATGAACTTTTTCCTGCAAGTATTAGCCTAGGTTGACAATGAATACTTCCTAAATATTTAAATAATTTGGAAAGATACAAATATCAAGCTAAATATATTCCAGTGTGAAAGAGGCATATAAGCCTATTTCAGCCAAAACTATTATTTGTGAGTACAAGATTAAATAAAATAAGGAAATTGCTACCTGACAGCATCACTTCACTTGTTCCTCTTTTGTTTCCTTAAAACTAGTTTCACGTTCCTGGATGGCAGGGGGTATGGTTTTAAGCTTACTGTAGTAGTAAACTGTACATGCATGATAGTCATTTTCTATTTTTCTATATTACATTCCAATCATTTTTAATCATGTCCTATATTAGTCTGAAATCACTGGCATGACCTACAGCTACTGTAGGGTATTGTTTAACAGGGTAATACCTCTAAATAAGTCTGGATTTGGCTAAAAATTTGAAATTCACTTCAGTTTTTCTACTATGTCGTAGTAGATACAAGGAATCACAGAATATAATAATTATATGTTTTCATCAAATGGAAAACTTTTGGGGCTTAGTCTTTTAACATAGGCCATGCATGCTGCTGTGGGTATGCATATGGTGACAAGGACTCATCTTGTGCATGTGTGTTGCATGAACACGTCTCCACCAGTAACCATCATTACTTAGAATTCACTGTTGTGGCCTCTTTCCTATGTCACTGCTACTCCAATCACTGTGAAGTTTTGTATATTGATTTCTCAATTACTTCTCTAATTACTTCAGAGTTGGTGACAATTATGAATTAATAGCACTAGAATGTAAAGATGTTTTCTGTGAGCAGCCCAGTGTAATTTGAAACTAAGGGAAATTGTGGCAACTTCTTCCCATCCCAATTTTATTTCGTAAGCACTTCCAAAAGGGTCTATGCAAGGTGACCTCCAATAATGGGATGGGATTTCATGTCCATGATTATTTTATCCTTGGCCTGTCCCCTGAGATTTCTAAAAGGAAGCAAATTAGTATCAGCTGTGGGTGGTGATTTGAGTTGATGTAATTCAGAACATAACATAAAGAAACAGAATACAGACAGCTCTCACCAAGCTGCCTCTGTGAAATATGACTGGCTTTAGCATTTAACAATTAGCAATAGATTATTAGACATCAAATTTCCGGCAATCTTTTAAATGAGGTGAGAAATGAATCTAATTTTTCTCAATGAGTAGAAAATTAAGCTTGCTTATCTTCCAAACCAGTAGTTCACATAGTTGCCATTCAAACTAGAATAATTTTATTTTTTCTCATAGACTAAGCCATTTATACTCTAACCCCTTTTCCTCAACCTCCATGTTTAAATAGCAATAGTCTTTGAACAAAAATGAATAATAAAACTCATAATTTGGAAATTGGAAACTCTAAACCATTGTAGAAAGTTTTCACATACTAATATTTTATGAAGTTAAACTCCCAAATTGAATAAAACTTGTCCAAATTTAATAAAAATTCCACGTGCCTGTGCCCTACAAGGTCTTTATTATTTGTTCAGGCTCTGGTTTTGAAAACTATTAAAAAATATTTAAGTGTCTGTCTCCTTAAGATTTTCACAGAACAATTAATATACTAATTAGATACAGGACAATACATTAACTGTGCTTTAAAAAAAAATTTTGGCTTTATTTCTAAACCACATTTACATTAAAAATTTGAAAAATAAAAGACAAATTTCTACACACTTTGTATATAAATGCATAGTTTTTTGTTTGTTTTGTTTTGTTTTCAATTTCTAACTCAATCAAACATTTTTTCTTTACCAAAATAAAATAAATAATTTAGGAAAGCTTTCGGAAGGTTTTCAAGATCATCTGCATTATTCCCCTCAGGCAAGGATGTTGTCTAAATCCCTTGCACTGTTTGTAGAGGCATCTTTATCTCTAGTGGAGCCCTTCTTTTAACTTTCTTGGGAAATGTGTTTTACTGCCTGTTACACAAAGAGCTAACCTAAATCCTTCTTGCTGAAAGGTAGTTTACTCCCCTTCATCTATCCTGAGATGGGCAGAGATACTAGCTTAGGCTATGTCTAATCTTGATATAACATCACAATGTAAAAACAGCAAATTGATACTCACTCTTTTCTTCTAAACAGGATAATTTCCATTTAAGCTTCTTCCTCGGGATCCATTTTGTTTCCCTTTAATAAATTCCCATAGCATTCTGACTCTTTAAAATAAGACTTCAGAGATCAAAAGGTACAACCCATTATCAAAGAGTGAAAAAGGTAATTTGAATAAATTGCGTATGCTGTGTATTTGTGTGTATATCATATTTTTTTAACAATTTCACCAATATGTGAGAGGTAAACCTAATCCTACCTCAATCACTCATAAATTGATTTTCACCTCAAACTTAGTAGTTTTTCTATTCTGTGGTCCAAGTCATTAATAAAAATTAATCCCTTATCCTACTTAATAAATTAGTCATCACTGTAATTTTACCCCTCTCTTGCTTTTACCTCCTCATTATCCCAAGTAACCCTGCATCCTACTGACAATGGTATGTTCAGTTTCTAACTTGTCTAAGAACCTGAGATATGAGTCAGAAACAAAACTACTCTCAAGATTTATTACAGCTATTACCTTCTCTCTAGCTGCTAAAGTGTCAGACTCACAAAGGAAATCGATTGGTTTGACACAACTGTTTCTCAGAAGCTACATTGGCCATGACTGAGTGTTTGTGATTTTATAAGAATTTACAAATTGATTTTCAATGGTGACAATTTTTTCTGTAAATTATATGTCATGCCCTGAACAGACAATATGGATATTGACTACAAATAATTTGACAATTACTTCTCATCTTTCTAGTGTTAAAATAAGCCCGTATTGACAGTGTTCTTCTATGAAATCCAATTACTAAACAAAACACTTGCATTTTCTTTAATGTTAAGTCACTTCAGTGATTTAGGTTTTATTAAACTTTAGCAGAATAAACTCAGGGCCCTAAGAAATATTGTATAAATACCTGATGATTTGAAAACAACCTTAATATGCTTAATATGCTTTATTTCCGTCTCTCTTGTCCCTTTTGGCCCTCGAGAACAATGGTCTTTAAAAAAAAAGTAGTAGTATTTTAAAAAATATATTATCAGATGTTCGTTAGCTATATTTCCAGCACCATCTGAAAGAGAATATATTCTCCTTTAGTATCTTGAAACTCATGGTAAATTTACATGTAAATTATAAAAATTTTAAATATCTTTAATATAAAATTCTTCCCAGTTGTTGCTTTAGCCTCTAGCTTGATCTCTAAATGAAGGGTATTTCTTTGTAGCTGGAACCCGGCCTACTTTATATTTAATCGGACACTTGTGATGTATTACAGCTTTATACAGCTGTTGGTTTAGTTTTTTTGGTCACCTGTTTTCCATCTCCTCCTATTACATTGGAAAATTTAATCTGGTCATCCATTTTGCAAATGTTTTTCCAAAGAACATCAAGTCCTCCAATATACTTCTGAGGTTTACTTTCTTTTCTATTGAATCTAATATTTCCCTTTATTTCTGCCCATTTATTTTCTTTAAATTGATTTAACTTTGTTTTTCAGGTTATTCTCCTTTCTTTCATTAGAATCCTAAATCCCATCTGTTCATGACCACTCTCAGGGAGGCTGCCTTTCACCTTTAAATCCTCAACCAAGGCCTCTCTGAATATAGACCTGGGAGGTAGGAAAACCTGTATTCTGATTTCTAGTCCTTGAATCTTATTCCCTTTTGAACTCATATTCTGTCTGCTTCAGTTTGCAATTGGTAAAATAAGGATATTGCTAATACCCATCTTGATTATAGTGCTGGAAATTTTTTTCACTAGCATTTTGATAGGTTTTAGAAGAATCTAAGCCAACACTGATCATCTTGCGGACTCTTAACAGACTTTTGCATATAAACATCTTCAAAATCAATGGAAAAGAGCATAATGATCTTTGTTATACAGGATAAAATAGATTGTAAACATCTTATCTAAAGAGCATGCATGAATTATTTTAAGTAATATTTTAAGTTCTTCTGAATTCTTAAAATATATAGATTCAAAAGAAAACCTAGATTAAATCTCCAACACTAGCAGCTTAAAAAAAAAGAATAGAATATGAGTTTAGAAATGCTTTCCACCAGTGAGAGAAGCTAAAATGTAGACTGTGATGAAGTATATTCTGAGACCAAACCTGAGTAAAACATGTACTGACCGATGGTTTCTCAATGCTATCAGACTTAATGTCCCCTTGTTTCAACAAAGATTTTGTTATATTCATTTTATTATCCTGAAACTAAATTCAGAGATAATTTAACTTACTTCTAAAATAGGAACATGATTTCTTAACTATAATATAAAAGAGAGATAAAAGGAAAACCGTTTATAAACACGATATTTCTCTCAATATGTTGATCTTCAAATGTGACTATACTAGAAGACATAATGCAATAATTAGACATAAGAAAAAAATTGGCTTTAAGTGCATCGAAGACATGATTAAACAGTTCACATAAGTACTGAATAAAATGACAGAGCTGAATAAAATGAAGGAGTCTGGGTAGATAACAAAATAAAAACCACTATTGGAATAAATAGTAACATATTGGACTTATTTATATATGAATTTTAAAAATAGCTGAAACGAAAATGGAATTATGAATAATATACCAAGATAAAGTGGGGAGAGAATGAGGAAGCATAATATTCTCACAAATGAGCTGGCCCTTGCTTTAAATGATTCCTATGTGATAACATGCAATAGTAATGAATTGCACGGAAGAAAGAAATCCAAGTAAATGTTAGGACATATATTCATCCCCAACACTTAAAAAAGACCTTGCAGGCCATATGCTTTCCTAAACAATGGGAACTAGAAGATGGATTTAAATGAATGTCCATCAAGATATTCTGGAGAAGTAGCAGATCTCTAGGGAGTTATTAGGGTGCTATTGGAAATGAACAGGCAACCCCAAGACAAATCATTTCAAATGTTTAATTTTTACCACATAGATTTCATTGCATCACACATCACTTTACATATATAGGAGAACAATAATATGAAATAATGATTTGTAGTGTGACTCGTATAATTCTCTGCAAATTTAATAATATTCAGTTGTAACATTTAAAAAAAAAGTTTCAAATCTCTTCATTTATACATTTGCACATGACCACTACAAACACAGATTATACCTCAAGTCTGAAATTTTGTATTGGCAACAAATTCCAAAAGGAGTGTAGCTCCAGGTAATAGGATATTCCAAAATGTTCAGCATTTTGGAAAATCATGGTAAAGTTCTGAATAAAACAGTGTAAAAACTTGCCCTCTACATTGTAGTTGTAGCTCTGGAATGCTCAATGTGTATTAAAATCATCCTCAAAGTACACTGTACTCTTTACGTGTGAACCAGTTAGGTTTGAGGCTCAGATCATTATAAACAGATCATTATAAACATGAATGCCCATTGGGACATACAGAACAATTTTTCAAGATGAGACTATAGCCACCTCCCATCGTTTTGACAAATAAAAATTCCCCACAAATGCCTCTCGGGTGAAGTACCATCATAGTGAGACCACTTGCTTATCAGTGCAGACAATCCAATGGAGTTTATTGGAACTGGTCACAAGGATAATCAAAGTATATTTCAAAGTTCCTTTCTGCCTTAACATCATAGATGATCCATGTTTTTACCCAGTTTTTAAAATAATTTTTGTAGGCAATCTGCTGTAGAAATCCAACATACAGAAGGATGATAGAGACATAGTATTGAAAAAATGGGCTAACGGGTTTTAAATGCAATTTAATTTTATACCTAAGCTCAACCTTCTATAATCTCTTATCAGTATGGCTGTAAGCAGTCAAATTACCTAAGTGAAAATATGACATTAGAGTTGGGAAAAAGACAATATCAAGAAATCCGAAGTCCTAAAATATTTTGAAATTTTAAATATTGAGTTATAGGCCTGGGATGTAGCCGTAGAATGATAGAAAAAAAGGAAACACTATTGAGGATACTTTCCAATAATAAATTAGCGGTGTGAGGTGGGGACTTCTACAAAGACCTGGAGAGTGGGGTCAGAGTCTGAGCTGAAGGCTAGATTAATGTGGTGCCACTTTTGGCTCTTCTGTCCTTGTCATGTAAATAGAAAAGGGTGAGAATCTATATGCAAATGAGAACATACTGGGCAATAAAGAGAGCTCATTGACAGTTATTACCTAGGTGGACTTGACCATCATCATGGATAAAACTCAGGGACTAAATAGAAATCCACCTCAAGGAACACAATATTTGCTACATAGATAAAAATTATCTTAAAATCACTTTAAACTTTTATAATAATCAAATATAAACATTTTAAACAAATACAGTGTGATTTTTCTCCAATGTAACTAGGAAGTAAGCGATGGGTAATTTTTTCTTAGCATTATATTTGATCTGAATAGATTGATTATTGTGGTCCAAAATATACAATCTATAAATCTAATTTCAACTCTCTATACTTCACTTGGTATATAAAGTACACTTTTTATTCCTAAACTGCATTAGTTACATTCTGAACAAGGAAAAAAGAAAAGGCAAAATGTGTTGATTAGCAAGTTCATTCACACAGTTTGTATGTTTTAAGGACTCTCTGAGGCAGAAAGATAATGGCTGCATAATACTTGTGGGCTCAGGATTTTTCTAAAACTCTTCCTGATGCCAATTTTTAAGAACTACATAATGGTAAAAGTAACATTAGCCATTACACAAGAAACTCAGGTGCATTTTCTGACTCTCCATAAGCACCAGACAATAGGTGTAGCAAAAGATGTAGCTGGTTACTGTACTCTTTCTTAATAAGTGGGGGTTGGGGTTGCAGGGGGGGAGTCCTGGCACCTTGCCAAATTATCTGCAGGAAAGGAATGTCAGATGTGACCAGGGTCTGATAAAGGGTACAAACTTCCAGCCATAAGATGAATAAGTTCTGAGGGTCTAATGAACAACATGGTCAAAAAAAGGAAAAATAAGGAAATACCAACCCCAGATATGTCCTATTTCCTAGCTATGGTCACTTCAATTGTAAATTATGTTTGCCAAAGCATTCCACTGATATGTTTTGTTTTGTTTTTCCCCTCAAAAAATGGTCAGTCAAATCTAAATGAAAGAAAAAGAAGCCAAAGATTTTAAAATCTCACAGAGGATCCTAGAGTTTTCAATCGAGTCTACAAAAAAATAAATAAATAAATAAAAGATTTGCCCTTCTCAGTCTTATCTGAAATTCCTCCATCTGGGCTTAACTCTCCTGGAAGCTCTGCAAAACATTTCGTAGAGGTAATAGAAACATATGAAGAACCCATCTGGCTTGTCAATTTTCATGTCACAGAGAGGAGAATAATAGAAATTGGAACAGGGTAGATAGCAGGGTCAGAAATTTGATGGCCAACATGGGTTTAACCATAGGCAAGTCCTTCCTTGAATAATCCCTGGATTATAAAACTAAATTCTTTGGAAACTTTTAAAGTAGAGTTTGGCCAATAATAGAGGGTGGAGATTTTTCTTTTATTCCAGAGATTTGAAAAATGTGCAATAATAGCTAAAGCCGCCATCTACTCTCTGGATACTCACGTGCCATTCCATGTGGCCGACGGTGACCCTAAACCCTGACTCCAGGTGTCAGCTAGCCGAATGTAGTCACACCTGAATCAGGGTCACATTGGTCATGGATCTCTAGCAGGTCATTCAGGACTATCTCTTTCTCCTTCTATTTCTCCTGATACTGCTTTTACAAATACTTTCCAATTTTTTTAGGGCCTTTTAATCATATCAAGTCAAGCCTTCTGGGATCCACATCGGATTCAAACCTCAACAAATACAGCACCATCAACAAGATTCCACAGCTCACTCTGAATTTTTCAGATGTCAAAACTGAAAAAAAGAATACCTCCCCTCCGTCTTCTGATAAAACCATTATTGCACCCAAGGTTAAAGATCGAACACACAATGTGACAGAGAAAGTTACCCAGGTAGGACACGATTTTATTATCAATTTCAACTGTTTGTGAGGTTCTATTCTGCAGCATAACACGCATTCTTTTTCCTATGAATGACTCCCAAGGGAGGTAAGCCATTTATTTGCACTCCAATATATCTGGAGATATTGGGTGACTCTCACAAATAAATAAAACAACTATAGATTGTGATCTTGTCTATTATAAGACTAAGCAAAAATGGGCTTGGTATCGTTGTTCTCTTTGTTGCAGAGATGGTTAACCTGCTATTCATCATGTTTGAACATTTATGGTTTTGTTGCCAACTCTTGCATTATTAAAGTGTGCTTTTTTTATTATAATGGATGTGTCTATTGAAGCTTTAGGTGACTAATTGGTATTTACTCTGAACTGCAGCCTCCTTTGTTGCACTTACTCTACTAAGTAGAGTCAGATAAGTCAGCTGACTTGGGGAAAAGAACTGTCTGAGATTATGAAAAGTCAGAGTAAAACAATATGTTTCTCAGTAACAATATTTTATTGTTTTCAAATAAATATTGTATGTTGAACAGGATAAAAAGGTACTGCCTAGCAGAAGACATGCTTTAAAGAATAGAGAAAAATGATTTGTACTTATTGTATCAAAATACCAACCTAAGCAATACCTAGCTTTTGCTTACAATGCACTTACATTGTTGGGAATTCATGACTCTAAAATTTGTATCAAGTAAACAGGGTTTGTTTCTTTTGCTTTTTTTTTTACAAATTACTTAGTAAATTTGCTTACCAAATCTTTTCATACACTGTTACAATACAAAGATCATCTTGACCCCAATCTCTATCCCAAGCATTGAAGATGTTGCATTAATAAGATTTTTCTGTAATTATAATCACTAAGAACAATGCTTTAGTAGCTTGTAAATAGCCTCTTCTGTGTGGGTTGATAGCTATGGAAAGACCACAAGTCAGCAGTAAATAGACCTGAGCACTCTCTATTTACTTGAAATGGGAAATTATACATGCCATACGCTAATGTAAATTTTGATGTTTATGTAGTAATGAATCTTTCTACCCTTGGCATTTTGTTCTTAACTTAGTAAACTGGGCTTAGCAGTGATCAACGAATTGTCTACTGTATTAGCACCATTTTGGTGGCTTTGAATTTTACTTGTAATTGTTTTTACCTTAAAAATTCTAATACTTGCAGACAGTAACCATAATATGGGTATATAGAAATTAAGAGATCTTAGAAATTGCACAGAAGACTGATTGCAGATATTAGGGTTGGGGCCCTGGCAGTTGCATAAGTGAGTAAAGGAGGCAGGGCGACACAGCAGGATGGGGTTGGAGTGCAGGCAACTGCAGAGTGCAGACCCCTCTGTAGATGGTGGCCACTGAGCTCTAACCAATTCTGGTCATGCAGGAATGCTTGACCAATGGTTCCAAATCTCCCAATTTTAAAAAGAAGCTGGAAATTCAGAATTCATTATAAATTCTTAATTTCTAAATGTCGGCAAACTAATTCAAAAATGCTGTTTTGTTTGTTTGGCCAAACAAAACATACCTGAAGGCCTATGGGCAGCCAAGTGTGATCTTTGCATAGCTGTCATGCGCTTGGTACACCATAGGGCCCACCGTGTCCTGCCATGTTCAACAGGCCCACTGTGCCAGAGATGGGGACACACATGGGGATCAGAAGTGGCACCTACGTGCTCCGTCTTTCTGAGCCTGGTGAGAGGGAAACATTTATTCAAATAACCACAATGAAATCATGTTAATAAAGAATACAGGAACACAGGTTAGGGGAAAAGTAATTATACTTTAATGGGAGAATTTTCAGAGGGAAAAAAGAGAGGATGGGACATTTAAACTGGATCTAGAAGGTTACTCATTCAATTGGGTAGTAAATGATGTTTAAGAACATAACTGGTTGTCACATACACTTGTGTTTTAATTCTGGATAAGTCATTCACTGTGTTCCTTAGAGACAAATACCATTTATTGTGTGACATTGAGGCAAGTTTTAGGGATGACAAAAGTTATTTCTCAGTGTTGATATAAAACATAAATAGAATGCTGTATGGAAAGTGTTCATAACAGTGTTAACTAAGTACATAGCAACTAATGTCAGCCATTATTCTGTTTATTAATGTTCCTGTATGACCACCCTCTGCCCTCCTCATCCATCTCTACAGGATCCTTTTGTCCTTACATCACCAGGGCCTTATAGGACACCTGGCAGAGTGTTCATGAAATATTTATGGAGGGAAGGAAGGAAGGAAGGAAGGAAGGAAGGAAGGAAGGAAGGAAGGAAGGAAGGAAGGAAGGAAGGAAGGAAAAGAAGAGAGGGAAGGAGGAAGAGAGGGAGGGAGGGAGGAAGGAAGAGGGAAAGAGAAGTTGGCCAAGTGGACAAGGGAACGGGTGAGAACCCCAAACAGGAGAAAAAAGAACAAATTTGGAGAGGCACAAAAGTCCATGTTTCTTATCAGAGCAAATGGTTTCCTGGCCAGAGAGAGGCTAGGCTGGGCAGGGGCTTATTTCAGGTGGGGGAGCTGCTGAAAGTTTCCCGTCTAGATGGTTCTTCTCTACTTTTTTTCATGTAAGTGCCTTGGGGGTCTGAGTAAAATGCAATAGCTGTCATCAAAAGTATTATTTTAGAGTCTCATGCTTTCTCTTTAAATCCCTATAACTTTTATATTTAGCTCCATAATATTATGGAACTAATATTTAAAATAGTAAATATTTTAACGTTTTAAAAATTGTTCTAAACTACTTACCACTGAGGGAATCTGTGTCCCACAAAAAGGCCCCATACTTTTCCTACAGCTTCTCATACTTCACCCAAATCATGAAATACCCCTCCCCACAGTCTCCAGAGTACCTCCGTTGGATAAATGTGGTGCAGGCAAAAAAAAACTTTTTAAGATATTAGAAGATTAGAATTGACTCTGTTTTATAAAGGACCACTTTCCTTTCTTGTTCTCTCTCTCTCTCTCTCTCTCTCTCTCTCTCTCTCTCTCTCAATGTGAAAAATACAGTGATCAGCAGGAGATTATGGAGACAGATAGAACACCGAAATGTCTGGCTATGGTTCTGCCCAGAAATGATGAGGGACTGGAAAAAGGATGAGACAGGAAACTAGAAAGAAGAGGATCAGTAGGAATACTCTATCCTCTTTTTAGTGCCTCCTTTAGCTTTTCGTAACAAGCCTTCCAGTTGTCCACATGTCACACTAAAAAAGGTAGAGATCAAATATTGAGAAATTTCTCCTGCAGACATAGCCTCTGGAAATTGTGTTTAAGCACTTGAAAGCAGGGTGATCCTGTAACTATTTTCTCATTTAGTGTTTGTGAAGTTTCCTGATAATGGCTGTCTCTGGAATTACCATATTCACAACATATAACATCACTTGTCCCCTAGTCACTGGAAAAACGTAGTAGTAACCCAGAGACTTTATCACTACCTTTGTTAGACTGACATGGAAATACTCCGTGTCTGGATATTCACAACGTATTTGCTGTAGGCAGTCAGCCATATTTTCTTTATCTGATGTTCTTATTTATTTTATTCCCTTAACACATTTGTGGTAATCCTTTCTTCAAAAGATATCAGGGTTTTGTTGACAGATCATCCCACAGAGAGTTTTAACTGTAATTCTGAGCACAAACAATAGAGCAGACATAAATTTAAAAAAAGAAAGCATAAATGAAAGGAACAATTGATCTCTGATCACATTATGCTCTCTCCCATACGCAGTTTATTGTGCATTGGCTAATTACTAATTCGTCAATTAGTTATTTGCCTCCCTAGCTAGACTAAGCTTCTTCAGAGTATGAACCATGTTGTCATTCATTCATTCATGCATTCATCTATCCGTTTATTCACTCAACAAGCATTTATTGAGAGCTAGCATGTGCAGTACTAGGTTTGGGGAATTCATGCTAACAGGCAAATTCTCTGCCTTCAAGAAGTGAGGGAGACCGACATGGGCATTACAGTGCAGCGTGAAGTATTTCACTACAGGTACACTCAGAGTGCAGAAGGTGCTGGGAGAGGAAACATTGCCTATATTGGGAGCTTAGGGTAGTGGTTGGGAAATATAAACACTTAGATGAGTTTTGAAGCTTGGGAAGTTTCCAAGGTTAGGAATTAGTATCTGGAGTGGGGCACACTTGGGGAACTATGGGTATGAATGAATGAGTGAAGCATGAAGTATTTGATTTGTATCACTAGTGCATAGCATAACACACAACACATAAGAAGAATCCTAAAAGATCCAGAAATGGACCACTGAAGGTACTGGAGAGAATTAAACAAGAGTAAATCTGTGGGTCAAAAATCCCTAAAGCAAATGCATGACTTCTAAATTCTCCCTTTGGTCTAGATTCCGATTCTTTCTGTTGTTTTAGGTCCAAAAACCCCTTTTATTGGCTGCTCTTGCAGGCCAGATTTCTGGAATGCATCAGCTCTTTATGTCATAGTCTATCTGACTCTCTCTATTTATTAGAAAAAATAGAAAATAACTCTCAGAGGGTATGGATTTATTTATTTATTTATTTATTTATTTATTTATTTATCAATCTTAACTACAATCCAGCTAGTATAGACTGATGTCTAGTAAGGTCTACCTCAGGGAGGCAAGACCTTGGTTGGCCAATTTCTGCCAAATTCAGTGCAGTGGTGAAGAGAAAACAATGAATTAGAGGGAAAGTTGGGTGGAGAACAAAAGATCTGCTTTTATTATGCAGTTGTGCTTCTCCGTTGAGAATCAAATTCTTGGCTATGTCAGCCAGACTTGTGCTCTTTTGTATGATTTCATCATTCCTGAGGCTAGTTCTAGTTCCAGTTCAAATGTTATGCTAATTTTCAGAATAAAATGTATCATTTTGTTGTCATGTTCTGCTTTAACAAGTTTAGTATTAGATCACTCTCCCTAGATACATATGAGTATCAAAAACACTTTATAAGACGTGGTTTCCAAAGCTCTGTTGGCCAGTCATGTGAGACTGTATCGGTCAATGCTATAACAGAATGAAACAGAAGCCCAGCTGGAACCACCTTAAGCAAAAAATGAAAGGAAGAGGAGCAGCCTATTGGCTCACAGAACCTACAAGTAAAAGGGCAGATCTGCCTTGGGGCATGGCTTCATTCTTTGTTTGAACAGCTGATGACATTCTTTCCCCGTGAGCCGTGCTTTCTTCTGTATTGACTTCACTCCGCTCCCCACCTGATGAAAGGCAGGACAACAGACTCTCCTGTCTCACAGAACACTCACACTTGGTGATCGGATAAGAACCGCCTTCTCTCCTCTAGTGTCCATATCATTCCCGAGAAAGTGGGCTCCGATTGGCCAACCTCAGTCCTGTGCTCATCCTCATGACGGAAGATGTGTAGCCCCCTGACTGATGACCACACTAGAAAAACTCAGTGGGGGAGGACAGTCTCTAAGGAAGAACAGACAACTGTGCTCCATTGCAAAAATGAAGATAGGAATTCAGTCTCTCTCTCTCTCTCTCTCTCTCTCTCTCTCTCTCTCTCTCTCTCTCTCTCTCTCTCACACACACACACACACACACACACACAGTGAGTACACATTCATGCTAAAAGGTAAATTATCTGCCTTCAAAAGGTGAGAGGATGGACAAGTACAGTACGTAGGCGTTATAGTGCAGCGTGAAGTGCTGGGGAGGTACTAGGGACCAGAAGTATAAAACCCAGTATCAGCAATCAAGGTGTTATAAACTACTGGGAGAAACACAATACAGCAATACATAATAACAGCATTTACAACTGTTTATGTAATAAATGCTACAAGATCATATTATGAAAAACTAAATGCAGTTTGATTTTTTTTTTGACTCAATACTTGTCAAATTATGACCAAATAGCTTTATAACTTATTACTGAAGAGGAATGCCTTCTGATTTTAACAGAAACCCATATCAGCTTCATGAGAAAATAAGATTTTTGAAGCAGCTAAGTGAACAGGAGATTTCAATGTGGAAAAGAGAGGAGGAGAAAGAGATTTGCCACTAGTCCACAAGTATACTTTCCTATAACTTCACTAAGGAAAGTACTCAAGAAAATTAGTTTTGACAGTCATCACAGAGATTTAGGTCACAAGAACAAAATTTATAAATATTTAAAATGCCATATAATCTTGAACTCTACATAGAACTTTAAAGCCAAAATAGATTCCCATTGTTTTGGATTCATTTAAGTATATTACTGTCATGAAAATAGAATTATGATAGATTTAATAATAGCTGACATTGACTGAGCATTTCTAAGTGCCAGGCTCTATGCTAAGTGGTTTAATGGATTATTGATTTTAATCCACATAACAGTCCTGAGTTGGTGTTAATGTTATTGTCTTCATTTTATAGAAGAGAGATCAAGCTTAGAAAGAGATGAAGCTACTTGCCCAGGTCATATATAGTAAATGGTGAAATAGCCTTCAAACTGAGGTTACCTGACTCCAAATGTAAAGTTCGTAATCTTTAAAGTACAGTCTCTCTTTGATTCAGTTCCGTTTCCTTATCTGTCCTCTCAGAAATTAGCATAGCATTTGTACATTCCTGTAACATTTGGCTGTATGACAAAATGTCATACTCTGAAAGCTTAGTAGTAACTAATTAGAAAAGTAAGTCTACAGAAATAGAAAGAGAATGTTATAGATTTTCCCTAAAACTCCTCTAACTCCAAAAAGCTGAATAAAACCGAAAGAGAATGTAATCAATTTTCTCAAAAACTCCTCAAACTGCAAAAAGCTGAATAAAACCATGCTTAACAGGGGAGCTTCATTTCAGCATTAGCTCTTGTTTAAGGTTATATCTTTTTTTTTTTTTTTTAATGCCGATTTTAGATTAGGATGGAAGGATTTTGCTTTTTGTTGGTGGCATGCCACAGTTGCAAGAAAAGCAAAAGAACGTTGATTACTGACATAAAGAAGAGCTTAAAGATTATAGCCTATTACTTTCCACTGAACTTTGTCCATTGTAAATATACTCGTTATCTCTTCATATAATTCAATAACTCTCAATTTATACTTACTTTTGAGAGAACTCCAAGATAATATTTATAGTTCAGTACTTCTTTAGAAATGGCGATTGATTTAGAATAGAGAGACATTGATTTCATTTTATTATCTAATATTTAAAATTATGAATGTGTGCAATTTTTGTATGTTATACCTTAATAAAGCTAAAAAAATATTTATCATCTCAGGCTTAATGCTACAATATTTCTAAGGCATTCCGTATTTCCCCCCAAATTGAATAAACTTCATCCTAAATTCCCTTCAATGATAGTATTAAAAAAAAAAAAAAAAAAGTCTTCCAGATACAACTACAGATTCAAAGTGGTTTAATTTAATAGAGTGATACTTTTCAACAATATCATTGTAATTCTGACTCCAATTCTGACACCAGATAGATGGCCTACAACTCAACACAATTCTGACATTATCTACCTGGAGATAGCATCAGATGTCACAGGTTAAGGTTTCAGTCCCACAAGACTGCCCCCCACTTCAGACACCCATTGCGAGTCCAGATTTTTCTGTGCTTCTGACTGAATGGTTGTAAATTAGAGTTTCCCATTACCCCTCCTTCAGTTCAATTATTTTGCTAGAGGAACTCACAGAACTCAGGAAACCCATTTATTAACTAGATTGTCTATTTATTACAAAGGATATTAAAGGATACAGATCAATAGTCAAATGAAGAGATACGAAGGAAGAGATCCTGAACAAAGAAGCTTCTGTCTCCAGGGAGTTTGGGCCTGGAAATGTCATGTAGAAGTGTTCTGGTTCACCATCCTGGAAGTTTTATGAACCCCCTTCATCTTTTTTTTAATGGAGGCTTCATTAAGTAGGCATGATTGATTAACTCATGGGCCATTGTTGATGTATTTAACCTCCAGCCCTTCTCCCTCCCACGCCTCCCCCAGAGGTGGAACTACCCCTCTAATCACATAGTTGGTTCCTTTGGTAACCAGCTCCTATCTTTACTTCATTTAAATTCAGGAACTTTCCAAAAGTCACCTCATTTGCATAACAGAAAACACATTTATCTCTCTCATCACTTAGGAAATTTCAAAGGTTTAAGAACTCTGTTCCAGCAATACAGGACTAACACCAAACATAGGAGTATATTTCTTATAATACATCACAGTATCACAGTCATGAATTAAAAATTATACTTAATTAAAAAGTTTTTTCAACAATTATTTTATAGCCTCATTGATTCTCATTCTTGAAGTTACAAAAAACAAAATTCACATTCCTACAGTATGATTTAAATGTTTTCATAAACTTCAGTTTTTGCTCAAAGTAATATAAATATCAAGCAAACCTCAACAAAACTGTGCAGATCATCTTAAACTACCCAAAATAGTAATAATCACAAAATTCCACATTAAATTTGAAATGCAATATGTATTCAAAATTGCCTCTTAACACTTCCAATTGAATATGACATTAGTTTTGTATCTGTTGTCTTACTACTATTTATAGAATACCATCAAATTTGGTTTAGCAAAATACAAATCCTCATCTATTATTTTCCCCATATACTTGATTTGGTCTATGTCCATACATACAAGTTGAAATGAAAAACAATATAAATGGATGATGCAAGTTGGAGTAAAGCACATTGATCAGGATACTTATGGATTCAGTATTTGTGAGTGCTTACTAAGTGTCTGTCAAACTATTATGTACAATGGTGATACAAAAACATATTAAGTCAAGGTTTTTACTTTCAAGAGCCTATGACGGAATACAAAGCTTTGATATTTGATATTCTGGATTATGTTGTCTAGTTTTCTCTAGGCAAATAAATATATTCTGTAATTTTGTCAGTAATAAGGAAAACATAAAAAGTAGCTATAGACATATAAGTAGAAATTGATTAATGCAAGAATGGTGTATGCTACATACATATTTAAAATAATATAAGGATGTCCATTATTTTGAAAGGTAAGTATAATTAACAGAAAAACAAGGAGTTAATTTTCTATCTATTTTCACTAAATATTATATGCATATCAAAACTGACCATGATTCTGAAAGAAAAACCAATAAAATGCACCTAAGCCATTAAAAACAAAATAAAACTGACCATTGCTTGCTGACATATATTCTAAATAAAATAAAATGTCATTTCAATTTAAAACAGCTTAATTAGCTCAAAAATCATACTTATCTGTATTCTAGATGATGAAAGAAAATATCCATATGGAATCCTGGTAGCCAATAAGAGCCACAGCTTCTTGGGGAAGCATGTATGTATAATTGCTTTTAAAAAGCATCTGCTTGGCTTTGTAAATTAATTGCACATTTTTAAATGAAGGGAGGAAAAAAATTGCCTTCTTTAAAAGTTCTGTCAGCAAAGAAAGAAGGTTGAAATTGATATATGCTTGAAATAAAGAAGTAAAATACAAGTGGTCAGAAGAGACAGGTAAAAATAATTTAGTTTAGCATCCATAGCAATTGCCTGGTTGCTATGGCAATGGAGACAGGAAGATTGCAGGTACTTGTTACCAAGATGATTCAATTTTGATCCCCCCCAGTTAATGTGAGCCTTGAGTTAAAGTCAGACCCAAGAACAAAATGAAAGCACTGGAGGGAAAGTCCCTTTGCTCATTTGCCCTCATGGCCTAGGAGTTGGGACAAACAGTTCAAGATGGGTTGCCTAATGAAAGTGAGCAGAAGCAGTAACTTTTCCATAGTTCACAGAATAAGTGTTAGTCAAAGGATTTTTAATCAGATATGGAAATCCAGAGTAGACATGGCATTTTCACACACAAGCAGCCCAAGGTCTTGTCATGTTTGTTAAGTGGCTGTGAAAACTATTCCTTGAGTTAGGAAGTGAATTCAACCATGGAATTTTATTGAGAAGGAAATCCCAAATAAGAAAGTAAAGTAAAGTAAAATAAAATAAAATAATAATATGAAATAAAGTAAAAGTCCCATTGGTTGTCTGGGTGGTGAAATTGTGGGTGATATATTTTCCTCTCTAGCTAGCTCTTCTCTGAAGTATGTGAACCACATTTATAATGGAAAACATGTAGTTAGATAATAAACCCTCTAAAACTCAATTGCTTTGAAAGAGTTCATTAAAAAGTAGTTAATCTTCATAGAATTTTAAAATTCAATGGAATCTTAGATATCATCCTTCCTAGGGTGTTTGGTTTTTTTTCCCCTAAAACTTCCTGATCAATGGATCCTCTCTTTCTCCCTCTCCCCTTCCACTCCCTGAAAATTCAGTAAGTTTCAATGAAGCCTGAAAATTCTGAATTTGTAACTATCTCCATTCCATTGACAACCTCTATTCCCGCATTATTAAGACAATGCAAAGTTGGGAAACGTGAATGCTGTCCAGTCCTTTTATTCTGCCGTTAAAAAAGCTGTAAAGAGAAACCAGTAGAGACCTAGGTTTCCTATCCTGTCAGTTGTTATTGTACATTGTATCTCTTTCCGTAGATTTCTTGATGAGTTAACTGGTTCAGTTATATATTCTTGTGATGTTTTAATTATAATATTTTTGTTTTAACAAAAAGACATGCTAGTTCTTATTGACACAATTCACACTGGGCAACAGGCTTACTTTCATGGGGGAACTACTTCCATATTGAATTACTGAACACACCCTCAAAGAAATGATGTGGATTTAAGAGAGTACCTAAGCCAGAGTGCTCTAAAGGATCTTCTTCAGAATATTGGTCTCACAGGTGTTGCCTAAAAGAAAAATTGTCTTTGTCAAATAATGCCCACAGCAGATTAACACAGCAGATTAGTACATTAAAAATCCTGACAAGTCCTAAATTAATATTGCTTTACCCAATATTTCTCAACATTTTTTATGATAAAAACTGTTTTTTATTCTGTTTGTTTATATATAATACCTCCTATTATTCTGAGGAAGTCATTTTTAAGGGAAGATTCTTTAGGAAATATTGGTCTAGACAATGCTTTTTCACAGATAATGAGGAGCACTGTATATTCAACTCAAACATGGATGCATTAGAAATTTTAAAACTTTTAAAGAAGGTTGGGACAGGCATGAAATAAGAGTGGTGAGAAGTGGGGTGGTACCTGATAGTGTACAGGCTGAAAACTTTAAATTCTTCCCTTCTAGGTTCTTGCATAATCTAATAATTAAAATAACCTAAGACAGGTTAAGAGGAGAAAAACAAATTTTGTTGTGTATAGGAGCCCAAAATACAGTGCCCTAAAATAGGCAATTGAGATTTGTATGCTACTCTGAGCTAAGGAGAAGTAGGAGGGTCTGGGGCTTTAAAGGGGGAAAAGACAATTTACAGGAAGGTGAGAAGAGTAATGTTTGGTCAAGAAATGTTTGCCTTGCCATGCAGATAAGTCTCCCGATAAAAAGTTAATTTTGGCATTAGTATTAGCTCTCTCCTTGTACAGGCCCTCTATCTAATTTTTTTTAGGCAGTGAAAGGGGAGGTAAACAGCTCTTACTGCATCTGTTAGATCTTGATTGTCTTCAGCTCCAAATAATCCACATGCCAAAGTGGTATATTTTGGAGTCACATATTCTGCTCCGCCTCAATAAGAAGTACACTCTCCCTCCTTGTTTTAAGTTAGTCCACTCAGATTTCTCTCTAACTATGTACCAAATGTTGAACTCAGCTCAGAAGAGCTGGAGAAAATAGCATCTACATTTCCTTTTCTCTTTTAAATACCGTCTATATTTCCTTTTCTGTTTTAAATTTGTCTGTTACAATTTACCCGTATTTTGAAGCCTACTCCTTTAGAATCACTTAGGTAGACAGGGGGGAATGTGGGCCGCAGGGTCATGGAGAAGAGAATTAAAAAGTGCCTAAATCTTTCTTCTGGGAGTATGGTAGTTAAAGCTGCCTTTCTGTTGTATTTTAGTTGCCATAGACTTGAGAATAGAGAACCCTCTTTTTCTGCCCCTTGTCTCAATGTGAGATTGATGGTATTAAGAATGTCACTTCAATGTTGGGGACAGATGAGGTGGCCTGTGGTGTAAAGTGAACCAGGTTATATAAACATACTGTTTTTCATACTCCTGGTCTCCTCTAGTTCCTGTTGGTCTCTTCGTTTTCCTTTTCAGATGTGGCAGAAAATATTTAAAAATGGTCTGCTGCCAGGTCTCGCTCCTGGTGCCTATTCATCCCTCTCACACTTGAACTGAAGAATCAAGCTGACAAATCCCATACCTTTATTAGGAAGCCAGTCTCAATTTTCAGGTCATGGCAACAACACTAGGTGAATTTGAGTGGAGTTAAAAGAAAAAGAAAAAAAAATGAAAAAAGAATGTAATAGAAAGAAAAATTCTAGCTCTGTTTCTTGGTTGACTGGAAGTTGTCAGTTGAGCTGTACAATCCTGTTTAAGATAATAAGCTGTCATTTATAAATTATGCCCATAGCTATATCCATTATTCGTGGGTTACTATTGGAAAAGAGTGATTTCAGGCACCTAAATTTTCCTACCTGCAGGCACCTGAATTACTTCCAAAATTGACTATGATACTACTTCTCATGCTTTCTCATTTATTTTCTACCACTGTTAGATCCTACGAGCCCACTTTGTGTTTCCAGTGAACAGAGAACAGAGACTTCTTTCCCCTTTTCTACATTTTGTTCTATGGAAATGAATTAATAAATCCTGATGCACAGAATGCTTTAATTCTAGTAAATGAACAACTACAAGTATGAGATTTCAGTATAAAATTAAGTTTTAAAAAAAGTATTTTCCAAAGAACAAGTATTGCTTTTCACTCTACACTACCTATTATTTGAAAGGGAGTAAAAACCAAGTCATTAACTGCCTGAATATTAAAAAGAGAGAAATCATCATACTTTTACATTCTAGAATTATTTTATATTATTTGCATAATAAATTAAAACTGCCCCTCAGCTTAGACTTCTGATTAGTCATTTTAAGATTCTGAGTATGTTTCTTACACAGATTCCCTCCAATTTGCCTGTATTTTGAAGCCAAACTACTCCTTTCAAATCATTAAGGTAGAGAGGGGAAGACAATCAGTGTGCAGGAAATTTGAAGGAATCTGACCTCAGAGGCAGTTTTGTTCCATCCTGAAACTTTAACTGCCTCCAACCCCTCCTTTATTTGTTTTATTTTATTTTATTTTTTCAATTCAGGGAAAACAACCGAAACACAGATATTTTAGTTGCTGTTTCATTTCTATGCAGTGATCTTCTCTGGCCTTTCTAGCTGCGAAGGAAAGAATGATCACACAACGTATGGCTAGATTAGGATTCATCCTGACGATTGTGGTCTCTCTGGTTTCTTTACTATGTTATTGCCATAGTTTTAAGAATGTAGTAGAGAGAAATACTCTAGTGTTATTGGAGAGGAAATCTCCTTTACAAAAATATATGAATATTTTAATGCAATTATTACACTAGTTTTGGAACTTGTGTTCCTTATAAGTACTAGGTACCAATAAGCACCCCAAAAGGATGGAGCATTGGGACCTCCAGATTCAGTCAGGCCAACTTCATTCTAAGTGGTTGTATATCTTGGCTTTCTCTTAAGGCTATGTGTGGTATGTTTTGAAGAACTTAAAAGGTTCAGGCACTCTATATAAACTTTGGTCTGGTTCTGCTATTTATTTTGTGCTTTTCTTTGTGAAAACTGAACTCTTCATTGATTCTGGTCATCAAGTCCTTTTTTCTTATAGAAAATTTTCAGTTAAGTGAATTATCCAGAGTCTCACAATTTGTTAACTGCATACTTACAAGTAGAGCCCTCATTTCTGAACTTGGAGTTCTGAGGCTCTTTCTACTTGGCATTCCCACTTGGGAACAGGACCATTTTAATTCCTGTCTCACCAGAAGTCAGTTTTTATAACTAGTTGAAACCAAGTAATCAAATAGGCTACTTTTTTGAAGATAAATATTCTACTAACTGCCTCAGGAATAGAACAGAATATTAACTTTGTGGAAAAGCAAACAACTTTTTTTTTTTTTAACACAATCAGTAGAATTTAGGCTATTTCTCATTTGTTCTGAGAATATTCTAAGAAAAAAGAATCCAATGCTGCTTTTGTGCCACCAGTGTAGAATTGGTAATAGCTGTCAAGAAGAGACACACTATAAAAGAGCATTTAAAAAAAGAAAGAAAAAAACACAATGAGCTTCTGTTCCTTAAGAAATTATTTTTCTCATTGAAAAATAAGATTCCTAAATGTTGTCAAGAACAGTGATTCCACATTGCAGACTCTTTTCATTGTATGTAAAAGTGAAATCCATATCAAAAGATCATATAGCAAAGTAAAACAATACATGCCTCGAGTGAGGGAAATGACCTGAAACTTGATTTAGCCGGTATAGCCCCTTGTCTACAGTACTTAAAGAGGTTATAATGTAAAATTTTCAATTATTGATTTTAAGGTAATACTTTTAAAAATATTTTCTGTGTATTTAATACATACACATTTCTATTTCCTACCCATATGGAATATTAAGTTAACATTTTAAAATTTCTGAATTTCAAGAATGAAATTTGAGAACTTATTAAAATCAGAAACAGACTTTGTTATTTTTCCTGTGTTCTATTTTTATTTCCATAGTTTATGTAGAGTTAATTCCTTAATAATAGGAGTCCTTCCCCATTCTCAATCCTTGAGAAAAAACCCAGAACTCAATTACCAGTGCATAACAGTGCAAGGAATTTTCAGTTACTACATGTGAAAGCTAACCTGCTAATAGTTGGGACATAAGTATATGCAACTGGCACTTGACATTCACTTTTTGTTCCAGAAAACTCTAAGAATAGACTTTGAAGTTTTCAGGGAACCATTTATTTTGGTGTAGTTACCCAGCAGAGTCTTGATTAATCTATAAAGGTTAGGAGACCCTGCTTTTGCCAACAATTTCATTTCCCAAGGTTCTGTAGCTGCAGAAGGCAGTAGACATCAATAATATCATTCTCTTCTCTTGCTTTGGCTTAATGCTTAACCTGAATAACCTGCCATGCCTTGATTCTCATTCAACCAGTGAGATTAATGTTGCTATTTAAAAGTATTGGCACTGTTTGAAACAGTTATTCCCAAAACTGTTTTAGAGAGAAAACACCGTTATTTTAATAGGCTAATTCCTTTTTTTTTGCACGATCACCCACGTGAGCTCAGTTGAATAAGTCCTGTGGAATCAACATTTTCCATTTTTCCTGGAAAACAAATCCACATCCACATCCACACTACGGAAGACATTGACAATTTCCCATTTTTCACCAGCACACACTGTCTCTGGGCAAATAGTCTCCTTAAAGTGCTATTTGTCCTGTTATGACAAGACCTGGAGTTTTGCTGGCAGTGAACCCAAAACTTGTAATACTGCCATCCTTTTCTCTAAATATCAAATCCTACCCATTCCTGAAATCCATACCATCTCCAGATAAATTTTCAGGCTTTCTTCTAGCCTGCATTGACCTCTCCAAGCTGTAAACTCTCAGGCATTTGGTCTATTTTCTCACAACTAAACAATTTATTTCCATGCTGCTTTGTATCTCTTGGTAGATGGATATATGATAGGTAGGTAGATAGATACATATACACATACATAGATCATAGATATTTGTGTATGTGCATGTATAATGAGTTTGTTTCATCTTCCTAATTATGCCTTGGGAAATAGGATTATAATAATATATTTTAAGAACCTAGCACAGTGCTCACTCATCAGTTGGGAATCAGGCTAAATAAAATGCCATTTTATATAGTACATTCTTGGCACTCACAAGAGAAGATTCTAACTTCTGATAATACTTCTTTGGTAAAAAGGAATAAGGACTTCATGTACCCATTCGTTTAACATTTTTAATTTCCTTCTACGTCCCAGGCAAATCAAATAAGACATATGAAAATTAAGTCTACTCCCTCTTAAATATAGGAAAGAGGCAGGAAGTGCTGGGGAGACATGCTGGACAGAGCAATTTGAGGAGAACCAGCCTGAGCTCACTGTAAGAGGTTGAGACTTTGATACTAAGAGCTTCCAAATGGAGATAAGAAAATGTCCCCTGGGGCAGCCGGTTAGCTCAGTTGGTTAGAGTGCGCTGCTCTTAACAATAAGTTTGCGGGTTCGATACCCACATGGGCCACTGTGATGTGAGCTGCTCCCTCCACAACTAGATGGAAACATCTACTTGACTTGGAGCTGATGGGTCCTGGAAAAACACACTTAAAATAAAAGTAAAAAATAAAGTAAAACAAAAAGAATGAGAGAGAGAGAGAGAGAGAGAGAGAGAGAGAGAGAGAGAGAAATGTGCCCTGGACTCAAATTTCAGGCCTTATCACTGAATACTGCTAAGGTTCTCCACCACATGGTTTTATTCTTCTTTGTCTTGGACCCCTTTGTCTTGGACACCTAATCAGGATCTGAGTCAGGATGGCTTCCTTGTTGTTGGCAGGTCCTCACTAAACTTTTAGTGTCAGGTCTGAGGCAAAACAGCCAGTGATGCTCTCATTGTCCAGATCCGTATGGAGCGCCAACTCGGAACAGAACACTGTAACCAGAAAGTCTGGTTACAATAGTAACACATCCCTGCCACCTCATTGAGTGGACAAAAATAGAAAGATTAGCAAAACCCATAAAAAAGTGGGATGGAGATTATACTGTGGAGTAAGGAGTGATCTGTGAGCAGAGGAGGGCATCTAACCCAGTCTGGAGGAGTCAGAGGAGGCAATGCTTACACGGAAGCATGAAGGAAGGGAAAAGGTAGAGAATGGAAGCCAGCTAGAAAGTCAGGCAGTGAGGGCACAAGACACACACAAACATAAGCTCCAAGATATTCAAGCCGAGCGAATAGGGGAGGCAAAGTCCCAGAGACTGCTCTGGGAAGCTCTCTGACAGACTATCCAAATGTTTTAAAGTAATATGCAAAATGATAGATAGAGTTTTTTAAAAAAATAAACTCCCTCAGTTCTTCTCACTGTAATAAAAATCTGTACTTCCTGAATGTTAGTAATTTGATCAGCATATTTCATATAAAAAGCTGTATGAAAAACGGAGTTTTATTCTCACTGGGATATGTTTGCATCTTGAAGGAAAAATTCGTTCACTTAAATGAATCTTTTATTCATGAAAACATGGTGGGGTGAAATGGTAACAGGTGAAAGAAAAAGATATTTTTAAGAAGCCGTTCTTCTGGTTCTGTCTGTGTCCTCCCAAATTCCCTGCCACTCCATCCTCCTCAGATACCACCCCACCCCATTGCTGTAATCATTCCCCTTTTTTCATCTTCAGAAGGAGTTAGGAGGAGCTTGGTAAAGTAGGCTTCTCCTGAATGAGGAGCATAAGTAGTGATTAAATTTATGAATATGGTGGGCTTTCTGTGTTTACTGTAGACTGAACCATTTACAATGCAGTAAAAGAAGGCAAAATAAGAAAAATGCATACACCACAGGTGTCTATTTAAAATAGTAGCATTTCAATAAACCTAAATGTAAAAAAAAAAAAGAATTCTTATATTTAACTAATGAGAACTTCATGTTTCATAGCTTAATATTAGGACTGCATTCAACTAGAGATTTTCTTTCCTCTTGTAAGGTCTTGAAATAGCTTCATTAAACCCTTGAAAAATGATGGTCTCCTTGGCAAAATCATTCTTCACAGGATAGCAGGCTACAGTTGCAATGCCTTCAAATAAAATCTCAGATGACATTGTCATAAAGTAGAAATTACAATAAATTTCATCCCTCTATCTTGAGGATCAGCCTGCACTTATTTCCTTTCTAACAAAGACAAAATCTGGAATTAATAGAGCTTTAAACAAGGCATTAGTAGGAATTCTATCAAGACCTCTCCAAAGCCATCCTCAGGTAGGTAAAAATATTTTTCTTCAGCTCTTAGGGTCCAATTCTAGTCTATACTTCAGGCATCATAGAGGTAGGAACAATCTTGAGTCTTCGCCACACACACACATACACACACACAGTTTCCTAATGTTGTATCTGAACTTTAATTCTGCTGCATCTAACCTTAGGAGACATCATTTGCTGTGTACCTATGACACATAGGACATGGTCTACCTGCATAAGCAGTGTACAATGTGATTTCCTCTGGTGAGGAGTCTAGGTAGGAGACTATTTATAATTTATGACATAATTTGAAAATATACCACAGAGCTGTATATAAAGGGTAACATTTATGGGTCAGACTAATTTGTAATTAACATTCAGGTAAAGGTATATCTTCATGGTCAGGCAAAACTTCACAGGAAATAGAAGACTGTTCTGGGCTTTCACTGATGAGCAACATTTGCAATAGTGGAGAAGGCTCTCTAGACATGAGGCTGAGCCAAGACCCAGCACAGGAACTGACAAGGGAGTATCGAGAACAACGCTGCTATTCTCATAAAAGTTATTGTTATAAACTCACACGTTTTATTTTCCATACAAAATTATCTTAGGTCCTTCTGGGTTTCCTCAAATGAATGCCCCTTGACAGCTTATTTATCCTATGAATAAACATATAAATTTTATTTCTAATCCATAAATATTGAACAAGGAGCAAATTATGTATCATTACTTGATTTATGCTTTAATTGTGAGAGCTAATTGCTAGTTCAATTGAGGTTTGAGTTGTTCTTTGGGTACTGACCATTGTTCTCATTAATAAATAAATATGCTTTCTTGGAATTGACAAGAATATGTAAAGTTCATAAGCCTTCCATTTCTACCAGAAATCCAAGCTCTGATAGTCCTATAACATAAAGTAAAACCTCTGAATGATGAGTAAGCGTATCCGTTAGCTAATAAATAATTATCATTAGTTTTACAAGATAAATCATTTATTTTCAATTTATCAATAACTATAAGATATAAATTCAAGATGTTGAATGACCTGTATATACTTTTAGATCCTCATATTTCCCATTCCAATTAGAGGAAATTAACATTTTCCACTAATTGAGTCATCCCCACTTATCTAAATTTAGAATACAGTACCTCTCTCCCCTCCCTGGTGATTTCTGTGAACAGATTTGAAGTTTCAAAATAAAAATCCCCCACATGTTTTATTTGTCTCAGTTCTGCTTCCGTCTCAAAAGCACCAGGGAATCCCAGGGAGCTGCAATGATTAATGATCTGTTCTAGAGTTTAACCTGCTATATAAAATGTGCTGCTTTCCAGAGCATAAGAGAAACTCTGAAGTAGGTCAGGAGCTTAAACTAAGGGTCTACCTTACACCAAAGGCAAGGAGGTTTGAAATTAAATTAGCACCAGAAATTGCAATAACTCATGATTCAGTGGCTTCATATTGGGCTGAAAGCTGAGGAACTACAATGAGTAATAAAACCTTAAAAACCTAATTCATTCAGACGTATGCAATTTTCATTTTGAATTAACCAGATGATGACCTGGTTCAAAACAGTTTTGTGTATTCTCTGAAGTGGTTTCATGTGGGGTGTCGGGGAGAAATCACAAAATGAATTAAGCAAATATTTAGCCTGCAAGGATAGAGACCAACAAGATATGTTCCAGGATTATTTTAGAAGAGTCAGAGAATGATGTGCTAATTACAAATAATTCTTATTGTACTTACAGTTTTTACAGCAAACAAGTAAAATTAAATCTACAAGATGTTGAACGCTGAGGTAATACATGATGCTCTGTGACCATAAGCAGGTCATAGTTGCTTCTGTTGGCCCATGTTCATCTCTAATAGTCTAGAATACTACATAATACAGGTGGGAAAACCACCGAAGCTCCCAAAGCTGTAAAAAACTAAGTGGCAAGAGATGGGGTATAAATGGGAGATAAAGATAGCTTCTTACAGGAGAAGCCTAGATTCCTAGGTACACTAAATAACTGGGAGCCTCAAGGCAGTTGTTCCAGGTTTGTGAGCCCTACCTGTCCCTTTCTTTATGCCACCACCATTCCTAGCCCACTTCAGCTTAAATACCATTTCCTCAAAGATGCCTTCTTTAACTTCCCTTACCCCCACCAGACTAAGTTAAATTCACCCAGTTTTACACTCTGATCATGCTTTCTTTTTATAATTTATTACACATCCCACAATTGCAATCAAATCTTTATTTGTGGTTATTTGTGTTATGCCTGCCTTCCCCCACTAGTACGTAAACTCAGTGAAGACAGGGGTGATGATGTCTTTTTCGTTTCTCATTGTTTTCCTAGTGTCGGACACATTGTATGTGCTCAGTAAATATTAGGTGGGTGGATGGATGGATGGATGGATGGATGGATGGATATCTACTTTTCATAGGAAGAACAGTTATATGTTTGAGGAGGCAAGGTGGAACTGAAACCAAGTGAGTCAAGAGTGTCCATGTCCACCCGTGTGCCAGTGAGTCAATGAGAACTGACACTCAGCTTTGCAGTGGAGAAAGATTGGCTATTTTATTATGAATGGCACCACCCAGGAGAATGGGAAGCTAATGCTCAAAAGCTTGAACTCCTCAATGGTTTATACACAAAAGCTTTCAAGCAAGCTGTTCAGGGTCCTGAGCTGTGTTGATTGGTCAGTTCTTATGCAAACTTCCGCATTCTGATTTATTCAGCTCCTGGTGCCATCTTTCCCGGGTCTGTGTGACTGTGGATAGGTGGTCTCGAACAGAAAAAGAGGTCTGTAGACCATCTTGGGATTGTGAGTCAGTGACCTTGTCTTAAGAGTAGAAAGAAAAGAACAGAGCTATATATTTCATGCTTAACGGGCTACATTTTTCTGTTATCTTAAGCAGAGTACACCTTCTGAAACGTGCTTTACAGGCAGGCCTGCAGCCCCTAGGACGTGATTACATCCCAGTGCAGCTATGACGCTTAAGAAGCGCTAATTTAATAATTTTAACTAAAAGCTAAATTCTAATATATCTAGTTTGTTATGATTTGCTGTCAGTTTCAGAGCCAGATTTCTACCAAGCCCGCTCCTAAATCTATTCTGGTATTTGGCTTTTAAGAGCTGAACAATATTTCATCCAGTAATATAAAGAGACTGAAAATAAGGAAGCACTAGAACAAAATATTTTGTTGTAGCGTTTATAATATTTTTGCTTCATATGTTCATCAGTATTATTCCCTGTGAAGACAGAAATGACAGGCTGCTTTTTCCAGGGCCTGCCAACTCCAAAAAAAAAAGTAGAATTGCCTCCCACTTAACAATCTTTCCTTCTCTAAAGCCTACAGGGAAGACCCTGTTGACTTTTTTTTTTTCTCAAGTCTGCTTGACAGGGAAGACAGAACTGGAAATAATAAAGAGCCAAAGAAATAAGAACATGGCTAGTGAGGCTGCCAGGCACCTTCATACTCCACAAACCCACAGTCTTGCCTTTGCCTCCTGCTCACCCTGTTCTCCAAAGGCCTGTTAAGTAAGCTCTGAACACTTGTGATGCCTGCAGGGCCTCAGTCTCCTGTGCAGTAAGTCCAAAGGAGGAGGGGAGTGCTCCCAATCCCAACAAATATCATGGCGGGAAAATCTGCAGAATGTCAGGAATGATCATAAGCCCCTAAACTTTCAAGATCCTGCTTTTAATTGTTACCAAGTCCTAGACAAACATTTTACACTTCTCTTTCACTCTTCATTCCCTTCTCAGTGCAGTTAGGATATTTATCTTTAAAAAAAATAGTTTTAATAGGTGCTAGCGTATAACAAGGTTTATGTGTCTAGCCTAAGCCGTAAATGGCCTATTTCCTAACTCCCGAGGTAAATGAAGCATAAATTACGTTCAGGGGTACTTCTTCTGCTCCTGACCAGTGCACATTTTTATTGCGATAACGAAAGCTGTATTGCAAATGTGGGACTTAATCATATGCATAATTAGTTTTAACATCTGAGAAGCTGTGTTTCTGCTAGAGGTAACAACAGGATCTTATTTTTTGACGCTTCAATTTGTAAATAAATAGTCTCTGGAAAAGTATTAGTTTTTTCAACTCATAAAGAAACAATACATGATGTTATCTGCCATTGTCATTTACAGGTACTGCAGGGGGTTAACCTCTGTTTCATTGATTACTATCTGTTTCAAGATTAGTTGTATTTAAAGGTGTTTTAAAATGCATTAATAAAATGTACTAATGAATCCACAATCTTAAAGATACAGAGCAAATGATATATAGCTTAGCAAATGGAAGTAATTTAAAATGAACTGGTAAGAAAAACCTTCATTAGTTTAAGATTCATAACCTCTATTTTAAATATATATTACATTAAAGATAAAAAAGCTGCTATAAAAATCGCCTCGTTTCAGCATCTGTCTTCATAACAAGGTAAATGATAGTTTCAAGATAATGAGTTTTTCTGAATTATTGAATGTATTAAGGTGCTCTGAGGTATTCTTATCTGAGAGCAATCCAGGCAAATATTAATATTTAGGTACAGCCCCTGGTATAATTAGTACGTCCTGGAAGATTTCCACTAGAAGTTTGCTCTGTGTGTAAAATTCCAGTGTAATTTTGACCAGAAAGTTTAAGGACATTATTTCAGCAAGTTACACTGGGAAAGCTAAGGAGTGATAGACTGAATTTCATTAATGGCGCCAAACTCCTTTAGTGAGATGTCAAGCTTCAGGGGCTTCATCCAAGTTCTAAACGTCCCAGACAGGCTTGCCAATTTTCTTGCTGGAGACACTGAGTGCCCCCACAAAAGGGTCTTCTCCAGTTGCGGTTTTCTGGGTTAATGTATTCTAGGTTGAATTATCTCACCCATTGAATGCTGCCCTGGGAATTTCAGTGTTCATACAAACTAACAAATGTCCACCAGACAAGCACCAGCAATGCCCAGCTGGCTCTTTGTCCCCCATGGGAAATTTTCTCAGTCAGAGCCTGGTAATTGTTTCGTGCAGCTGCTGCCATTTCGAGGGTGCCAGCTCATCTGAGCCAAATGCATGCATGCAGCCTATGACTCATGAGACTGAGAAAGTACACATCAGGGGCAGGTGGGGGCCTTCAAATACTCCATTTTAAATTTGCCCTCTTCTTTGTCAACTATTTGGGGGAGAATCATAATAAAAGGCAGTTATTTAAAGGTTGTAAATATCTCATATAGTTATGAAATTCAGCTATAGGAATGCACCATAATCTTATCCGTATCAAAAGACAATTTCTGTATATCTCAGCAGTCACCTACTTGGTTGTACGGTATGTGTTGCAACAACAGCTATATTGTAACATCTGTGGTTTCTTCCATACACCCAGATGTGGGATAAAGTACTGGCTTCATGTCCAAAGTGAGGGGCAAACTGGGTGGGGGCTGGGAGTGCAAGTCCCATTATCTTGCCTGTGCCATGCTTGCTGGCATGAGGGTTTACTGTCAGATCTTCCAAAGTTATACTAGAAATTCCAAAAATATATTTTGTGAGAAAAGTAGACAAAAAAATATTATTATAAGGCAATTTGAATCCATCAGGGCTTTACTGCCAATTAGAGGTAATAATATCCTTCTGGGAAAATTCTCCTACATAGTATTCTATACACAAATGGAATCATTAAACAGTGTCAATCTGCCACATATGTACCAAGTGTCTCCAGAGACTTGTGATATATATGATGATTAGGGTGACATTTCTTGACATATTAGTTTTCTGTTACTGAGAAACTAATTATTCCATATCTCAGTGACTGCAAACAACAAGCATTTATTATCTCACAGTTTCTGTGGGTCAGGCATGAAGCAGAAGCTTAGTTAGGTGGTTCCTGCTCAGGGTCATTCACAAGGCTGCCGTAAGGTGACAGCTACGGCTGCCGTTTTCTCAACCATAGACTGTGGGGAGTGGGGATCAGCTTCCACAAGCTCACTCAAGATGCTGGTGGCTGGCCTCACAAGATCCTCTTCTGAACTCACTCCTGTGGGCCTCGACATGGGGCTCCTTCACACCGTGGCCGCTGGCTTCCTCCAGAGCAGCAGTCCAAGAGAGAGTGAGAGTGCATGCAAGACTGAAGTCACACTCTTTTTATAACTTAATATTGAAAGTGACATTCCATCACATCTGCCATACTCTGTCCATTAATAGCAAGCCAATAAATCCACCCTACACTCAAGGGGAAGGGATTACAGGGTGACATTGAATACCGGGAGGCAGAAATTTTGGTGGCCATCATAGAGGTTGCCTGCCATATCAAGGGGCTATCTTTATTCAAACCTCAGCTTGTCTCTCTGAAATTATAACAACCACCTCTAATTAGTCTCAGTTTGGTTTTGATCTCCTCCAATCAAACAATCCTAGCTATGGCAAAGTTGGCTTTAAAAGTTGAAAATCTGATTATTTCATTTGACTGCTGCTAATTGTCCTCAGGATAATGTTTAGGCTTCATAGGATTGCATACAAGACCCCTTATATACAGTGCATAAAGGCAACATGAGATAGTCTTTAGGTCATGGGTTCTAAAGCCAGGCTGCCTGTGTTCTAATCCTGGCTACACAATTTATCAATTTTATACCCTTGGACAAGTTTATTAACCTCACAAAACTTCAGTTTCCCCAAACAGTTTCCTGAAACCTGAAACAATAATAACAATATCTAATTTATAGAATAATTATGATAAATAAGGTAATACTTGTGCATCTCGTGGCACACTGTCTAGCACACGGTGAGACCTCAATAAGGGAGGTTGTTTTAATTTCCCCAATTTATCTGGAGCCATTCCACAGCATATCATGCAACTATACCAGCCCACAGTACCAGAGGCAATTTTGATCTCTTACAAGACTGTTTCCTTTGCCTGTACAACCTTTTCCCATTTTCTTTTATCTAAGGATTTACATTTACACTTAAATACTTAATTCAGTTTTCCTCCAGGAAACCACACCACACACACACACACACACACACACACACACACACACACACAATTCTGGGTCAGGTGGCCCTTTTTGTACTCCCAACTCTCATGCCTAACTCTAGTATAGTACTTAGCACACTACATGGTCGTTGTTTACTTTTCTATGTCCCTGTGAAAATGTGAATTCCTCAAGAGAAAGAATGACTCTATATTTCTGCATCTACAGAGCCTAGCTCAGTGCCTGGTACCTAGTATGTCTCCAATACATGTGGGTCGAAGGCTTTAATGAATGAATAATTTGAAAGATTTATGATACAGTCTCTTTCCTTCTCCATTTCTTGATACTACTTCTCAAGTCCACTTAGTTATCCCCTCAACCCCAGGTCCTGGTTCCATAAGGATATTTTCAAGTATAGCTTTGAAGAGAGGGCTTCCCAAACAAGAGTTATATAGATCAAAGAACATGCTTCTCTTCACTTGTAGTTCTTAAGGCACAATTTAGATAAAAGTAAATATTACTTTCACTGACTTCCCACTGTTTGGGACTTTGAAGTCTCCAGCTTCATAACAACTGCATGAGTTCCCAAACCAAACTCCTCAGCCGGGTATTTAAAAGTCCATACAATCTACTCCCCACAGACACGCATGTCCATCCACACCGACTCCACACCACTTCTTCCTCTGTCCGCTCTCAAAGACATACACCCACACAAACATACACACACACTAAACACACACAAGCACACATACACACACAAAGACGCACGTGCACAAACACACAAATATGTACACAGGAGACTAACTGCTTTGGATTCACTCTAGATGCTTGTTAAAATTCAGATGTCTGAGTCTCCTCTGAGGGCTGAGGGCAGAAATCAGCCTCTTGACAAGCTTCCTAAATAGTCCGCATATGTATAAAAGAGCTTGATGACCATGGTGACCTTTGTCCTGCTCAATAATATTGATGAGCGTGTCTCCATGCTTTACTAGTATTGTGGCCTCTTCCTGAAAAGCATCTCATTTCCAACTGGGAAAAAAAAAATTCCCAATTAGCCATGAAGATTTACTCAAGTAGCATCCTTTTCAAGCATCCCTAGATAGTTGCAGTTTCTGATGGATCCTGCTTACCTGGCCTTTGGCATGTATTGTGAAAATTATTAGTTTGCATATTCATTCCTCAGGTCATTTGAAGAGCAACTGAGTGCAGGGAGCACCTTTGGCAGCACTTTTGTTACAGATCAAAAAGTGCCATTGTTCAGTTAGTGTTTCCTGAAATTGTAACTATTACATTAAAATATGCTTTTACTCTCAGATGTATTATCTTGCATGAGTCCACAAGACTTTACATTTTCAGCATAAAATAAAAAATCATAGCTGTATGTACCCAATATGTGCCACCTTAACTGTTCAGATACATTACAACAGAGTAAATATCTTGTGCAAGATATGTAAATAGGACAGGTAAATTAAATTCTTCTGCCAAGATATTTTGTTGATAATTTTGCATAAGTTGGAATAGCTAGCTACAAACTAATGTACAAATTTCAGTTGTGTTGGCTTAATAGCTTTATATTCTTTAGTGCAAAGGCATATAGTCAGATTGTGTTGTGTTTTTTGTTTGTTTGTTTTTACATTATGGTGTCCCAGTTATTTTAATGCTTCAAGATTGCTGCTGAAGTTTTCTTGTCTAATTGAACGTTGAAGTGTATCATGTAACCTGTAATCAGACCCCTCCAACTCAAGGTAAATAGTTGCCAAGATTCACAACCGAACACATTTAATTGGAGCCACTGCTGAGCCCACCACTCCCAGGGTGGTTACTCCAGAATGGAGAGAACCAAGAGGTGTGAACATTGAAATACCTGAGCAGCTGACAGAATTGGCTGCTGGCACATAAATGTACAAGTTCACCAGCTAATAGAGCTTGGCGAATCACATTTAGAATTCAATCGACATACTGATTTCACAACCTTTGGTGAATAAATCACTTCCAGCTTCTCTGTGATATAACTACTGCTGACTAAACTCTTCCTTAAAGACAGGCAATTTACATAGCTTTCCAGCCCATAGTCAGTATGAGGTGCTTTAGGCTGTATGGTTTTTCTTTTAATATCTGTGAATTCCCAGGACAAAGCCTTCCACTGTCATAGGAAGGAACTAAAATCCATCCAGAAATCAGACAGAATTATTTGGAAATGATGTGCTGATTATGGTAATCCACCTCTTTCCCTCAAGAGCTGACACAAGCAAACGTTGATAAAATAATACATCATTTGTAAGTGATTCTTTCTCTCTTTAAAATCATTCACTATTACTCCGGTGGACATTTTAATATATTAGAATCTCCATTCCTCATTTCACAACAAATTATTTATATTGTTAGTGCCCAGTTAAATTGTTCCAAAATTTACTGTTAATTAGATAATTGTAGTTTACCTGAACAGCAATCACTTAAAGCCCATTATGTGTCTTCAAATCGAAAGAAGAACCAAAACTCTTACCAGTAAAATAATATTTTCAAGATGGCAGCCCGAGTTGCCACTTTCTTTACTAGAGAATTAATCATTCCTAGTCTACAACACGTATAGTGAACCACAAAAATATGGTTTTGGTATCTTCTAAGTTTCTTTCATGATGCCAGGCAAGATTACCAGGCAAGAATTCCCAGCATATTTTGCATGTAGTGTCCCTCTCTTGCTATTTTCAGACTCTTGCTAACATACCAACATTGATATTTGTGTATGTGTGTGTGTATGTGTATACATATATATGTATATATATATATACACATACATACACATATATTTATATACTCATTTGCAGCACAGCTATAAATTTAGTCCCTAACCACTGAGCTATAGGACAGGGATATAGATGCATACAATTAAACAGAGAAATAAGACAGGACACTGAGATGTGAAGCTTGATTTTGTGCAATGCTGTGTAAATTCTGATTACCTTAGAGGTTGAGTTTAATTCAAAGGAACACTGTATAAAAAGATATCTTAAAGATGGATTTGAAAAATAATTGAATGGTGGACAGTCTATCATCTTGGGAAATAGATGCCTCCTTTGATCCATATCTACTTAAAAATGCATAGAGAAAAAGATGAAAATGGGATGAAGAGATGCATGACCGATGGCAGAATGCACATTTACAGGATACTTAGTGGATTTTCAATAAATGTATAATATTAATATAAACAGTTAACTATGGCCAGGTCCTATCTATACCCTTAACAAGAACACAGTGTACATTATTACACAGCATGACTAACTGAATTGTTCCTGCACAGAATAATATCCTTATTACCAAAATGATTGATCTGGGGCAACTTTCACTCTAGGACAGTTGGATTAAATACATAAATCTTAATACTAGTGGTCTGCCACTATCAAGTCCTGCACTACCACGACAAATGACTGTCTAATAAGTATATAGGATACATCCTTATGCTTTAAAAATTAAATTTATATATTGGAAACTCACTTTCACAATAGAACTTGTTTTTAATGTCATCGATACAGGAGCCACTGTTGACTAGCAGAGTAATTTATAGTACAAACGTGCAGTAGCTATCAGAAACTTAGAGTATGTTGGGGCTGAAAGGGATTTTCGAGATCTCTTCACTCAAATCACATATTTTATAAGTGAGATAATCAGTATACCGGTATTTCCACGCCCTGGTCTGCAGAACAGTGCTTGCTGATGACACAGTTTAAAATGTCCTCTGTAAAACGAGAAAGATGAAGCAGCATAATAAGACTTCATGATGTGGAATTTACTTGTTTAAAACAAATAATTTTGTTTTTTTTTCACTTTAAGAGTTTGTCCCTTCTGATTTTTTATGTTAACGTTTATGAAATAATGGTGATAGGGAAACATAGTTGCTTTTCCTGTCTTTCTTAATTGATTGAGTAAAAACTTAGGTAACCCTGTGAAGCACATTTTTTTTTTTTTTTAATTTTACCAGACTATGAAATCCAAGAGTTGGGGAACCACTGATTTAGATGTTAATTTATACTGGAACCCATTGACTATTCTATATATGAAAGCTTTAAACAATGTGTCAATAAGGCGAAATGAGTAAGAAGGGTTATTTATGAAATGAGTTATGTTAAAGAACATTGCTCCTGTTTACCATGTAAAATTTGATAAAAGGTCTGAAAGGAAGTAATACATGTCTTTTGCTATTCATAGATGTCTTTGATAAGAAAGTAAATGTAACAGTTTTTAGCTGTGTTTGGGAAAAAAACTGGCATATTTTATCTATCAATAAGATACAAAAGCTGCAAGTATAATGAAATCAAGAAGATTGAAGTATAGACATAATCATATTATTACATATTTATTAGGCTAGAGGCTATCATCAGGAGGCATAAACTGGCTTGATTTTCATTTGTTCTTTGTCAATGCATAATACTTTTTTTTTTCAGATAGGTGTTATCAGATTCATGCCTCCCTCCAGGGGACATGGATAGGTGTCAAAAATCTTTTTTTTTTTTTTTTTTTTTCCAAAAATGTCAAAGTAAAAAACTTCTAATAAGATAAAAAGTATAATAGCCAAAATGGAATTTAGGACAATTTAGAATCAAGAAAAATCTACCTCCTGAGAAGTGTCCTGCGAAGTGAACAAAAATAGGATGCTAATGAATCTCTGGTATAAAATTATGCCTCTACATCAAGTCTTCTAAATAAGCGAGAATGCCATATTTATTTATTTTCCTTTATTTCACATGATTCACATGCCCATTGCTTTAAAGTTACTTAAACGATCAAAGGTGATTTTCCTGAATGAACTACTCAAGAGTCTTTTGCATGACTTTGAAAGAGAGACTGTGACTGATAGTTGGTTATCAAAGAAAGTTATCTCAATGACACTTCTAGTAATTGTTTATGCATAACTTTTTGGACTATAATGGAATCAGTCTCAAATTAAATTCCAAGATTTGTCATGGCTTTCAGTAAAATATTTGGTTTGTTTTCTCTCTTGAGAGAATAGATAATATATCATAATTAAAATTTAATATCATTTTCAAATTTTATTGAGCAGGTTTATTCAGTAATTTTTTGGAATATGAAAATTTTTAATCATTTTTGTTGTCGCTGCTGTTTCTTTTGTGTTTTTGTTGTTGTTGTTGTTATAACTTGAACATGGAAGAGACATTCAGGTTTTTAGTAATGATGCTGTCTATACCATATTTAAAGGCTACTTCTGAATCTTAGCAAAACATTTTTCATAGGAACTTTTGAACTTAAAACAACAGAATATAATTTGTCATATAACCAACCTCCTTCTTCTTATGTATTTTTGACCACTTGAGTGACAGGTCAGTTATCCAGTGGAATATACGTATTAAGTACTTACTGTGTTTGCAGCAATTGACATGGGGTGGTTTCAGGTGTAAAAATAAAGCAAACATGGTTAAGGCCATCAGGCAGTTTAGAAGCTAGTAAACAACCCTATGACCTAATTTATAATTCCCCTTACAGAAGTTTAACTTCTGTTAAATCTTTTCATTTTGGAAGGAAGGAAGGTGTAAAGGAAGGAAGGAAGAAAGGAAGGAAGGACTGAAGGAGAGAGGGAGGGAGGGAGGGGGGTGAGAGGGAAGGAAGGAGGGAGAAATGGAAAAAAAAAATCGGTGATTCAACATCTGATTCTGTAGAAGGCATCTTGTTTTACTTCTTATGTTTGTGTTGAGTTGGCCTACAGACATTCTGGCATTTTCTATTCATTGCTCTTTTAATGAAGCTTGTTCGACTCCAAAAAAAACCAAGTCCATCATTTGATGGCCTTCCAAGTACTTGTTACTAAAATAAGTGACTTTAATGGATTCCTGCAATTAGGGTCAGATTATAAAGACTCTTAACTGACCCTTAATCATCAGACATGGCCTAACCAAGTAGGACTCCTCAACTACAAATTTGGTAGGAATACCACACTTGCTAATGTTCCTTTGTAATTGAATGTACTCAGTCCTCAAAAGGAAGACATTTCTCATTTGGAAATTTAGCAGAAATGGGAAACTGTCCTTGAAGCAATGTTATTTAAAATGAAAGCACAGTCCTGGGTATTAGCAGACCATTCAACTTGTAAATACTAAGAATAAACTTCTATCAATAATGAAGAAACAGCTCGCCTGTACTTCAGTCAGTCAAGATGTCACCCTTGACTTCACTGTTACTTTGAGCACATTTTCTACTAGTGCCACCCCTATTACTTTATGCTTCCTCTTCTCTGTAAACGTTTCTTATTCTTACTCTTTTGCCTCTCTCTCTCTCTCTCTGTCTCTCTCTCTCTCTCCCTTTTCTCTCCCCCTCCCTATATCCCTCTCCCTTCTCCCTTTCCCTCTCCCTTTCTCCCCTCCCCTTCTCCCCTTCTCCCCCATCCCGCTCCCTGTCTGTATCAATGATTATGTCTTTGTGGACCTAAGGGATTCTGAGACCCATAGAAGATTATGCCCTAAGTCAAGGTTTTTACCTACTTATAGGTCATAGATGACTGAAAATTTGATAAAGGACATAAACACAAATTCCCTGAGAAATAAACAGCACCACACATTTAAATTCTTTTAGATAATTTCAAGGAGTTGACAAAAGCACACCCAAATGTCCCAGGATAATACACTGTGGAAGATAATTATGTGATTGCACACTCTTAGAAGATGCTCAAAAGTAATTTTCTCCAACCATCTATTAGATAGTCAATTCTTGTGATAGCTATTCCAATCAGACCAACTAAACATTCCCTAGTTCCAGGACACAGGCTTTTATGAGGAAATGTCCTATTGTTTGCTTAAACTATCGTGTTTCCCTGAAAATAAGACCTAGCCAGACCATCAGCACTAATGCATCTGTTGGAGCAAAAATTAATATAAGACCCAATATTATATTATATTATATTATATTATATTATATTATACCCGGTATTATACTATATTATATTATATTATATTATATTATACCTGGTATTATATTATACCTGGTATTATATTATGTTATATTATATAAGACCTGGTATTATATTATATTATATTACATTATATTATATTATAGTAAAATAAGACCAGGTTTTATATTAATTTTAGCTCCAAAAGATGCATTAGAACTGATGGTCCGGCTAGGTCTTATTTTCGGGGAAACAGGGTATATATCCTTTCAAAGTGTTTGAGGGCTTTTAAAAAATGTTTGGTTCCCTAAATCACGACTTTACAAACGGCCTCCAGGCCACTATAGCATAGATGGTGGGGAGATGTTTATGATCAAAGAAAAATGCTTCTCTTACCAGAAAAACCAAGATCCCTACCCCTCCACCTCAGCTATTTTTTCTTTTCATAATAGACTTAATCCCAGGGTCACATCAGAGAACTGGGTTCAGTCAATAACTATAATTGATGTTGAATAGTATTTATAATTTAATTTTGAATTGTTCAAATCAAATATGCCAAAATTATAATAGTAATACTTACTTATTAGGTGTTTATGGTGAGACAGAGATTATCTGTGAAACTATGTGAAACTATGATATTGCTGTCCTCATTTTGCTGTTTAGATCTTTGATGCTCAGAGAGATTTTGTGGGGTTTTTTTTAGTGGCTATGGCAGAGCTGGGATATGTATATAACAGGACCATCTCAGTCCAGTCTGGCCTATTCAGCAATATTTGACAGAGTATGGATTTTTCATTAGCGGAAATTATCTTGATTTTTATTTCTAACATTTCTATTTTGTTCTCCCTATATCCTACACGTGTGTCCCTTCCAGCAAATAGCATTTAGACTCTTAGCAAGAAGTGGTTCTACATAATTCTCCTATTCACTACTTTGCCATACGTTATTAAAATTTTATTAAAAGCATTTTATTAACTATGAAAACACTCACACAGACCCTTATAAAATATTTGTTTTTCCTGAGAACAGTATTTATAGTGAAAAAGCACAGGCTTTATCCCCACATAGAAATGAATAGAACATTGGGATGCTGTTATTGATAAGAACACAGGCTTTACAGAACCAGACAGCCTTGGGAAAACTTAACTTCACTTTTCAGTACAGTGGAACAAACAATAGCAATCATAGTTTCCTGGGCTGTCATACCAATTACCACAAACCAGGTGGCTTAGAACAGCAGATACTGATTCTCTCACAGTTCTGGAGGCTAAAAGTCTGAAATCAGTGTGTTAACAGAGGGCATGTGTTCTGAAGCTTCTAGAGAAAAATCTGTTCCATGCCTTTCTCTTAGCTTCTGTGTTGTTGGCAGTCTTAGTGTTCCTTGGCTTATAGTTGCATCACTCCAATCTCTGCCTCCATCTTCACGTGACAGTTTTCCTGTGTGTGTGTGTCTCTATGTCTCTTCCCCTCTTTACATAAGGACACCAGTCACTGTGGATTAGGGCCACCTCAATCCAATATGACCGCATCTAAACTTACACCTGCAAAGATCCTATTTACAAGTAAGATGACAGTCACAGATACTGGGATTTAGGACTAGAGCATATCTTTTGAGGGGACGCAATTCAACTCACATTGTAAAGTTGTAACATTTAAGTAGGATAATGCACATCAAGCCTTCAGTAAATAATAGGCATTTATTAAAGTTAGGGAATTTTTTGGTTTATCATACTATATTTAGCTCGAAGACCTCAGGTAAATTATTCATCCTCTCTGAGTCGGTTTCCTCATCTATAAAAATGTAGATAATAATGCTTATCTCAAAGAGCTATTGAGAAAATTGAATGTCAGAATTCAATACTGGTTCTGGTGACTACCATAAAAGAGACCTTATATTAATTATCCTCTTTCTCCAAGACAAAGCATTGGCAAACTGAGCAGGCATTCTCTCCGGAATCAGTGTCACCCCATACACCATATCGTAAAGGAAAAAAAGAGCAAGGGCCTAAATAGACTGACAGAGGACATTGAGAAGGACGTCTCAGCTCCTTTCCCAGCTATCAGTGGTGGCAGCAGTGGCCTAAGGAAGGAGGTGTTGCAGCGAGCACATAATTCCCCAAAGGAGTGCCTCCTGTTCCCCTTTGTTTTGGTTGTAGTGATTTGGGGACACCTGAGCAGAAAGCCTGACTGAGTGAAGTGAGCACGAACATATCTGTTCCTTTAATATTTTTTACCCTTACTCACCCACCCTTGAAAAAGTTCCAAATTGATGGGTGAGCTGGCTCATGGAATTTTACTGGACTAAGATATGGCTCTATCAGTCTTTTACACATTGACACACTATCACTGTCAACACCAGCTATGTGACTTCATGAAACTAAACCTCAAGGGAGAGCAGGGGGCGAGATGAGGTAAGCTTCAGATTTGATGTTTCTCTCCTGCCTTTTCGAGGTCTTTGTTTTATTGAAGATCCAACTATTGGCGTAAAGCTAGCTGCTGGAACTAAGAACCCCTGCATCACTGTGGCTTATCCCAGCAGCATATTTCACACTCAAGCAGAATAGCAAAAGATGGTATTCCTGTGCAATGAATGGTTTTCCTCCCCTTGGCAATTTAGTGACCCAGGTTTCCTACAGTTAGAGGCTCCACCATCCTGTCAGAATTAAGGAACTGAAGCCTTGGACTGGAAGGAAAACAAGAGAACAGGGAAAGACACACTTGCTTCTTAAAGGCTTCAGCCGGAAGTGCTGCTCCCCTTCATACCCACAGCCATACTCAGATGCAAAGAGGACTAGAAAATGTAGTTCTGGAGGAGGCAGACACACTCTGGCAACAGCTCTACTCCGTGGAAGGAAGAACAACAAATTTTAGTGTGCAGCAGCTATCGCTACCATAATCCTTTCTCTCATGAATTTTCTGTCTTGCCATCTCCATTGTCTCTTTTTCTTTAAGGTACAAACATGTCCATTCAACAACTATTTTGGGTGCTTACTATGTATATTTCAAGTACTATGCTAAGCCTTCGAGGTACTATCTTGCCTTTCTTCTCCACCCCACATTTTAGTTATCACAATGGATTCCCTTTCTCTTTACACTGTTTCAGCAAATGAATCCGCTTTTCAGAACTTCAGCCACTGCTTCTGCAGGATGATATCTCCAGCTGCACCCCCAGGAAGCTCTATCCCAGACTTCCTGTCTCATAAGCACTTCCTCCTAGTGGCACTGGCACATCTACCTCAGATGGTCCTGGCCTTTTATTTCCCTCTCCCATCTGTAAGCCTGTTCCTCAGTCACCTGTGCTTTTGAAAACCTTTGTGAAAGAATCACTTTTGAACTAGTAGTGTGCTTAGTGCTCCTTTTCCTAAATTCCATTTGTTCTTAAATTACATCAATTTTAAAACAAAGAAAGGAAATGGAGGGGAAAAAAAGCCATGTGTACAGTTACCATGAGAAAGGAAAGAGAAGAGAGGAAGCAAGAAAGCAAACGTTAGGCCAGAGAGTGTCTAGTATCAGCAACAAAGTGGTTGCTGCCACAGATCCAAAGTGGTATCAGCCACAGACGCCTCACATGAGCCTAGCAGAGGAGGGGGCCAGAAGCAAGGCACTATCCCGCTGGCACTGGCATGGAGCTTAAGAGTTTATGTCTCTGGAAGAGCCTGTCATTTTTAAACATGTATATATTTGAAGTAATTTATGAATATTATAAATGTTTAAAATATTATCTAACCTATTTTTCTCTTATACAGTCCCATATTTTAAGAAGCCAATTTTTTTAAATATTAGCATATATAGCACATATAAACCAAAACACTAAACCTAACATTTAGCTGAACCTAGATGACTCTGATTTTTCCAAAATCATACAATCATCCCAACTCAATCCAACATGCATACAACACACATGTGCACACAAAAACACACAAATGACTAAATGTCTACTTCAAGCCTTAGAAAATTATCTGAATACAGAAAATCATCTGAATACAGATTCTACTACCTAATTTTAACATTTTATTTACTTTTAAAAACTTCCTATGTGACAGTTTGATTTATTGTGTGATCTTTTTCATCTTTTAAATTAAACATCCGGTTAATTATCAGTGGGGCTGTCTGTTTCAATAATTACTCAGGTTTTGCTGCATTTCTCAATTCATCTGCTGAAAGGCAGGGGCATTTAAATCCCTCCTGATGCTATCTACTTTCTCTGATTCATTTTGCTACTGACACTTTTCCCAAGAGTTAAAAATACAGCTAGCCTATTAGTTAACTTCAAGTCCTGAGTAAAGGATAGATAACACATGAGTGGTCTCTATCAACACCTCAGTGTGGCTTTAAGAGCTGCCAAAAATACTATAGAGTCTTTTGGAAGGCTTAATTGTTCCCTATTGCACTTTTCAGAAGAGAAGAGTAGTTATTAATCCTGATGTTCCCACAGAATTTTCACAAATCTTCATTGAATAAATCGTGCTGTTTCACATAAAGATTTTGATTTTATATAAGACTTAACCATTAGAAGTTAAACAAATAGCAATGTCCTAGCAAGAAGAAAAATGTAATTGGTAAAGAAAACCATATTTTAGGATGTATTAAACTGTACATTTAATTGGTGGTTTCAGGAAAGAGAAAATAGCCTCTTTCTGGAGACTGCGGAGTTCCCCTTTTTTATGCAACTGAGGTCCCCCCACCTCTTTTCTTTCTCTCTTAAAAGAAAATCCTTATAATAGTTCAATTAATCATGTTTTTGCTATCTAAAGTATGCTATTTCTCAAGTATGTGGGAGAAGTTGGCTCTCTTAAGGAAACTTAATAGACTGTGTAGCAGCGTTTTTTTCTTTGTAATTATGGGCCCCTTGGTATCCTATTCACATTTCTAAAACAAATATTTACCTAACTAATATTTCATTTCCAACAGTGACTCCAAAGCTCTTTCATGATTAATTTTAACTTACTTGGAACTTACGATTTATATATTTATCCTATTTCCAGAGAAGTATCAAGTGACATTATAAAAGATATATGGAAATAAAACTATTAAAACAACATAAAGAGAAATATAAATAATTGTACTAAAATTCTAAACTCATACTTTTTCTGCAAAAATGTAAAAAGAAACTAATGAAACAACTCTTTCATTGTCATTTTTAAAACAAAAAAGAGATGAAAACTTTGATTCCTCAAGAGAAATCAATTGTTTTCTAGAAATGAATTATAAAAAGAATATATAATGCAAATATTTACAAAAATGACATTAAACAGCATAACCATTGCACTTAGTAGTAGTTCTCTTGGCAAAAATGCAAAAACATTCTTCTTATATCAAACTAGAATGAAAGCTTGAAGTTTGAATATGAAGTTCTAACGGAGGAAAAGTATCCAATAAGAGGCCTAATCTGATGAGTCTCTGTAAAGTGGCTGTATTTTAAATCTAATTTGATGAGCAATGCAGCCAAGTATTCTCAGAAGAATGAGAATCTGCAGACTTATGCTATCTGATTACCTTCCTGTAACGTGATTTGTCCCAGCCACCGATTTGATGGAAATTTAAAGCAAACAGTTTAAGGCTAGGTGAAGTTGGGATTGTGTGTAGTCTGTGTGACTGAATGGAGGTCAACATAATATGAATCAGACAGGCAGAGAGCAAAGTAAACATTCTGCTGTGTAAACAGGAATCCAAACTTGCCTAGTAAGGAACTAACTCAGAAGTGAGCCTCTGTGATGTTTGTAGACCCACTTCTTTTTCACCATCAAGAATTACTTACTCAAATATCTTAGACCTTTCTGAGATTCTAGAATGCACTTTTTAATTTCTTATATTTAGAACTTTTACACATATTATGAAAATAGAGATAATAGTATATACCTATCACCCAGTTCAATAAAATCTACATATAGTCAAGACTGTATAAACAAACATTCTCTCCCCTTCGTTTTCCCCACTCTAGATAGAAAATCCCAAATTATTATATCATTTCATCCATAAATTTTCACTATGAACCCCTAAAAGGTAAGGACTATTTAAAAAATAACTATAATATTATCATCATACCTAAGAACAATAACTGTCAATGGTTCTTGTGGTAGTTTATCAAATCATTTGATAAGCTACCAGTGATTTGATTTCTTCTCTTTTCCATGTATGCCATTTCCTATCAAGAGGTAAGGACTATTCTTCCGCTGTACTGAATCTGGGCTGGCCTGTGATTGCTTTGGCCAGTAGAGTTGGCAGAAGTGATGCCATGCTTATTCCAGATCTTGACTTTAAGAGGACTGGATGTTTCCACTTCTCTTTTGGTATCACGAAGCCTCCATATAAATTATCTTACTATCCTGCTGAAGAGACTGTATGAAGAATTTCCATATGCTGTGTGTGTGTGTGTGTGTGTGTGTGTGTGTATGAGAGAGAAAGAGGAGAGAGAGAGAGAGAGAGAGAGAGAAAGACCCAGGCATTCCAGCATCCTGAGTGAGCCCAACCCTCCAACTAGCCCCACAAAGATATTAGACATGTGAGTATAGTTTTCCTTTATTCTCCACACAAGCTCAGCCACCAACCAAATATCACTGAATGACCCCAGTTGACACTGTGCAGAACAGATGAATGGGCCAAAAGAGCCCTGCCTAAATTCTGATCCATAGAATCATGAGTAATGAATAATTGTGTTAAGGCACTATGTTTTGGCGTAGCTTGTTATAAGAAACAGGTAACTAAGACAATTCCTTAATATTATTAATGTCCAGCCAATGTTCAGCTTTCTCCACTTGGTTAATAAATGTTTTGGTTTAATGGAATTATCTTACGTAAATATTTCCCATTTATCAGGTACTTTTATAGAAATTATCTGATGTGCTATAGTAGCTCCATTTAGATAGGAGATTTGGGCAAAGATTACTATCCCCATCACACATATGAAAAGAAAATGAGAGCAAATGAAATTAAATGAGTTACCAGAAAAACTGTATCCAGAATGCCAACCTAGGTCTTCAGATTTAGAGTCTCAGGCTCTTCCCTTATTCCAAACTTAGTTGATCCTTCAGCTATATTACCATAATTGGCTCTAATAAGACTCATTATTGGAACCATAAAGAAACAAATGCTTCTCTACTCCTCATCCTTATGCCCCAAGATGCATTTGTTTCTCAAATGTATTCCTCCTCTGTCTCTGCCACCTGGTTCCTAGTACAGGGTTTCCTGATCTCACTTGCATTTTCCTTTCTTAGTATCAAAGTCCTGATTGATTTCTAAGCCTCTGGTCCACCCCTCTTTGTTTTCTCTTCCATTCCACTGCCAGGTACATTTCTCTAAAACTAAACTTAGGCACTTTGCCTTCTCTGTTTCGTAACCTCTAACAATTCTCAAATGATATCCATGGAAAGAAATATTTTCAAAGGACCATGAGATCTCCTGGAACTTCTTAAAAATTCCTGTGTCTTTGTGAAAACTTAAAACAATAGAATAACCTTCTGAATCAATTAATAATAGAGTGCTGCCATCCACCTGACTTCCGTGTCCATGGCTGCTTTCGGATTTTTAATGAGACCTCCGGATGCTGTATAAATAGAAGTGTTTGAAGTCATTTGGCTAATAAAATCCATGAAAGAATTAAGTGATCATATAAAAATGGTATAACCATGCAGAAATCAAAACAACTTGTAACCATAACATTTAGTACCATATCAATTATTAAAAAGTGTTTTCAAATCATGCCCCATTATTGTACATACCAGCTTTCAATGCTTTGCTATCAATCATTGGAATATAACAATTGAACCACCTATCTGAACCCAGACCAGACATAATTTTATTAGATGATCACTTACTGTAGAATTCAATAATGCCCCAAAGCAAAATTGAACTCCAAGTAAACTGAATCCTTTATATTGCTTTTTTAAGACAAGTAGAACAAAATTTGAATTAAAGATTAGATTAGAATATCTTAAAATAGTAATAAAGTCTTTGACATTTGTAATACTGTGTTTCTCCAAAAATAAGACCTAGCCCGACAATCAGCTCTAATGGGTCTTTTGGAGCAAAAATTAATATAAGACCCGGTCTTATTTTACTATAAGACTGGGTATATAATATAATATAATATAATATAATATAATATAATATAATATAATACCGGGTCTCACATTAATTTTTGCTCCAAAAGACACATTAGAGCTGATTGTCAGGCTAGGTCTTATTTTTGGGGAAACGGGATACTATTTTGACAATATACTTTCACAAAAAGGCATTGAGTTTAGAATAAAGAAAAATATTTTACCTATTAGATCAAGCCACACATATTAATCAAAGTTCAATCTTTTTTTTAACTACAGATATGTCGACTATTACATTACTGATAATAGTTTGAATTCACTGGTTTTGCAAATATTTTTGTTATTTATTCAGTTTTATTTTTTGTCGTTGTATTGATCTTCTAGGGCTGCCAGAACAAAATACCACACAATGGGTAGCTTAAAACAATAGAAGTTATTCTCACAAATATGGGGACTAGAAGTCTAAAATCAAGTTATTAGCAAGGTTGGTTCCTTCCGGAGGCTCTGAAGGAGAATCTATCTGTTCCATGCTGCTATTCTAGATTCTGGTGGCTGCCACCAATCCTTGGTGTCCCTTGGCTTACAGCTGTATCTGCCTCCATTGTCATGGCATTCTTCCTGTGCGTCTCTGCACCCAAATGTCCCTTTTTGTGTAAGACCATCCATTATTCATCAAGGCCCACTCCAATCCACTGTGACTTCACCTTTACTTGATTACAATTACAAAGACAAAGAAGGTCAGATTTGCAGGTACTAGATATTAGGATTTGAACCATGTCTTTTGGGAGTACACAATTCAACCCACAACAGACATATTAAGAGATATAAGCACAAGAAGTTTTAATCTAGTTTCACATTTGTACATATTTACCTAACATTGTAAATAAAAATAATGTATAGCATCATTGGGGCGCTGCAATAAGCATCTTTCCCTGAAAAGGAGTCTGTATTTTATTCAAGCATGGGAAACTCTGACCTAAAGGAAAAAGTCTGAGCTCCCTAGCATGTCACATTATATCTTCCACAACCTTTCACTGTCCTGTTCCACTGCCATCTGCCACCACTACTTTCCTTGCATTTTATCTATCAGCAATACATATAAGGCAACTTATAATTCCTCAAGACGCAACACATTATTTTATGTCTCCCTGTCTTTGTTCATTCTGTTATCTCTACCTGTAATATTCATCCCTTTCCAATTTCCTCATCTTTCAGTTGTATTCTATCCTGCCACCCATTAGAAGTCTCAGTTCAAGTGCCATCTTTTCCAAAAGTCCTCTGTGGAGACCCCCTCAGCAGTACCTCTCCGTCACCCCACCCCGCAAGGAACTCAGCCAAGTGGACCGCAGCAGGGCTCCCATTTTCCTGGACATCTGTGTCTCCCAACAGACTATGATACCATGATGTCAGAGACAGTATCTTCCCAATTTTTCGGTCTCCAGCTCTTAACACAGTAGCCATCTAATGTTAAATGAATGTTTGCATATGTGCCATGGAAAGTGTTCCACCCACAGTTTTTACTTCTCAGGGGAAGCTCCAAGGTGCTGTATGCAGTCTAACATACTTCTGCTAAAACAGATATTTACATTATCCCATGTGGGAGGTTGGTATCAGAAGCACGTCACTTAAGCAGGGAGCAAGCTCACACACATAGTCCTGTCTAAAAATGACTTTTCTGTTTTTTGGTCTCTTTGAATAGCTATGTGCCTTTTTTATGAGAGAAATTTATGAATTTAGGGCTTTGGGAAGATCTCAGAAGCTCTTGCTAGAGTACACTGTGTGCATAGAAGAATCTAATAGGAGAAGGAACTAGAAAGATAGAATGAGTCCATAGTTTAGATGCCTTTGAGAGCCAAAATAAGGTTTTAGATTTAGATTTCACATTCTCCATTACGAGTACTCCCTAGTTTTTGAGAAAGAAACATTCCACAATGATACTTTGATAACTCATTTTTACCAGACCAAACTATCACACACTGATTTTCTATACCGAGCATACCAGGATCAGAGTTCTATCAGTCTGCACTTATCAATCAATAGATTATCCAAACAGTATTCCTGTTTGAATTTTGGAAGTCAGCTACAGCTACAGTTATATATACTGATACAAATCTTGGATTCTGAGGATTGTTAGTATTTCATAAACAATGAAATTGCTTTATTTTCCAGATTTCTCTTTTACCAATAATTAATTCCTGTCATTTCTCATAATAGCTTAAAATAAAGCCCTGCTTCCTCCATATACTGGTAGTTCAAATGTACGCTAAACTAAAAAAAATAAAAAATTAAAATGGTTAGGTTCTTTATCATTTTTTCCAAAGCTAGTTAAATCAGCTTAGCTGTTATCTAAAAAGAGCTTTGCTTATTTTAACTGAACTATTTTGTTATATTTAAAAGTCATGTTATACCTCATTTGGGTTTGTTATTTAACTTCTCAAGTTCTTTTTAAAATAGAAATGGTAACTTGTCATCTGTGGGGAGGAAGGTATGAGATATGACAATGAAAATAAAATTCAAAATTGAAATTTGCCTGAGATAGTTTATTGTTATAAACAAATTAAAGCCTACATGGATAGAATTACCAAGAACATAGAAATAACACTCTTTGACTAACAAATGGGGAACTCCCTGAGAGCCATGCTGCAAAACTGGTAATATATTAGTTGTGTTTAGAAGAATCTAGTCTAAGAAAATTTACTTAGTGAAATGAACCTTGAAATAGGGCCATTGTACATATGTGGGATATTCATAAAATAAGATTACAATCTACCCCCCCTTAAAAAATGCCATTATGTGCCCTTTGTGGGGCCATCAAAAATTTTAAATTCTTTAAAACCTATATATTAAAGCTAATTACATTTCCTGGGTAGCTGGATTACCTATTTGTTTGACCTTTGTTCTTGAAACTTGGTTTAAAATCATAAACTCATGACCTTTTCTACTGGGTAGGGTTACAATTCAAGTTTAACTCACTTTTTTTTTTTTTCCAGATAAACTAAGACTCTAGAAAATGAACTATTTTAGCCTATCCAATGCCTTATTAAGTTAAATAAATCTTAGAGTTTAAGTACTCCTTGGTGGCTAAAAACCTTGCAACATCTCTAGATTAGTATTCTTAACATCTCCTTGCACCATTCTGTCTTCAGGATTCTCTAAAGATGATAGAGGAGTTCACGTGAAACTGTATTTGTCCCGAACATAAAATATTGTTTTATATTCTTTTAGGAAAAGACTCCTTTGTGTTTATTTTAATCTTGTGTGCCTTTTTTTCTAACGTTAAAAACAGATTGCAGGTGGGACATTTTTAATTAAAGATTTGAATGAGCTGGGTTTAATTTATCAAGGTTTAATTATAAATTAAATATATGTAAACTAAATATGACCATGGATCCAAGTAGGCTGTTTCTACTCATTATAGCCAATCTTAGGTTTGAAAACTGAATTACTCATGTATTAAACCAATTTCATGTTTTTTCTAAAAATAGATATGTATTTTTATTTCTGAATAGTACTATGTTCCAAAGAAATCAGTAATCATTACTTGGTATCTCAATGACAATATTCATTATTTTTCAGTGAAAATTATATTTATCAAGAAACACCAATGAGATTTTCTGGAGTCTAATATACTAGTGGGGGTTTATATGGGTTTCTTCAAATGTATGTTTTTCATACATACTTGACAATTCATGAAGTCAGTTACATGAATCCTCTCTAATAGAATTTGCTGTACAATTACCTTAATATTTTTATAGATTTAGAGATTAAATGATGGCATTTTTATATAGTGTATGATTTTCTTTTCTATATTCAGGTTCTCTCTTTAGGAGCAGATGTCCTGCCAGAATATAAACTGCAGACGCCACGCATCAACAAGTTTACAATATTGCACTATAGTCCTTTCAAGGCAGTCTGGGATTGGCTTATTCTCCTGTTGGTCATATACACTGCTATATTCACTCCCTACTCTGCAGCCTTTCTCCTCAATGACAGAGAAGAGCAGAAAAGACGAGAATGTGGCTATTCTTGTAGCCCTTTGAATGTGGTAGACTTGATTGTGGATATTATGTTTATCATAGATATTCTAATAAACTTCAGAACAACTTATGTAAATCAAAATGAGGAAGTGGTAAGTGATCCCGCCAAAATAGCAATACACTACTTCAAAGGCTGGTTCCTGATTGACATGGTTGCAGCAATTCCTTTTGACTTGCTGATTTTTGGATCTGGTTCTGATGAGGTAAGAGCTGCTTAAGAATCTTATTTTCTGAAAGATTGCAATTATAAAAGTGAATCTCTTTTAATTGCAAAAAAAAAAAAGTGGTTGGTTTACAAGCTTCATATATCTCACATATGAAATTCATTTTCAATTGAAAATGCTATAAAATGAAAGTGAACCATTTTGTCATTGCAAATAATTCATAATTATTTCTATTTTTTCTAGATGCTAAAGACCATCCATCTTGTAACCAAAAATTAAGCTTAGAGACAGATGTTTCATAGCACATAGCATATTCCCAGGATAAAAATCACTACATATTAACCGCATGGGTGTAAAATTGTCAAAGATGAAGATGCCAGTTCTTAACTCAAAATTGTGGTTTGAAACAGAAGGAACTTGTTTTATATTCAGATTAAGTGGAAGAGGCATCTTCTGAAATGTCTTGTTCAAAACTCTTTCTCTTAAGTAATATCTAGATTGTAAAACACTTCTTGTGTTACCAATACTTAATAAAGCTGGAAACTTTAAGGGAATCTGACAGGCATGTGTATAGTGCATTTTCTGGATAGAGAGTTCGTAACTTTAGTCAGATTCTCAAAGGGATCTTTGATCCAGAAGAAGTTAACCTCTCCCAAAAGTTCCCTCCATTTAATTGCCACTAATTTTTATTATAAATGAATTTCCTGTATTCTATAAGGGAAAGATTTGCAGAAGTTGTGAAAGTAAGCCTAAAGGAGTAAGTTGAGAAAGATAACCTTGTTGTAAACTAAATATGTGTAGAGTTTTAAAAATTCAATGTCCTTTTTTACCCAAGAGCCACTGAGTCCCTCACCATCTTTAGTTGTTTTTCTTGTTTTTGTTTTTTAAGGGCAGACCAAATATAAAAAATGCCCTCTGCAGATGGGGGCTTCTTGATCAATTAAGGCTTCAGGACAGGAGACTTCTCCTCTGCCAAGGGGAACTAACAGGCTTAGAATTCTCTCCTAACAGAACATGCCTATCAAACTATGGTTAAGTTATGAGCAGGACAATGGAGCAATACAGTCTTTCTGGGTTCTGCAAACCTTAGACAAAGTCTGAAGCCTGACTCTCCTAATCTATAAAGATGATAATATCACCTTCCCCTCTTAAGTTTTTTTTGTTTGTTTTTTGTTTTTTGTGTTTTTAATTTGAGACTCTATTGAGATAATATACGGGAAACTCAGGAAAGTATGAAAAACAACAACAACAACGAAAACCTCAGCTGCTGTTAAGCTAGTTGAATTTTAATGTTAGATTCTCCTAACTTTTTAACTAAAAACAAAAAAGTGAAATACTTCTTTAACTATACTTATCCTTACGAATTTCTTACAATGAGAGATCCATGTAATTATACTAAGTACTTACTGGTAAACAATAGACTAAAACCTCACCCTTTCAAACTTTAAAATATGTACACCAACAACAAATTAAATTTCAGCTTAGCAAAATGAAAGAATGGTTGAACAAATAAATAGGCAAATAGGATTTTTAGAGAAAGTTAATTTACTGGTGGTATTAATCAATAACAAGCAAACCAGCATGCATTTAAATATGCTGATTATAACCATTAAGATAGAATTTCTGGGAAGCAGTACTTAATTAGTTTAATTTCAGTTACTATTGCACTTGAAAATAATAAAATTCATTAAAAATATGTAATTCAGAAAAATCACTATTTCAAACAGGACTTCTAGTTTGCTGAAAGAAGAGAAAATGTATATGATTCACATTAGTATAGGATGAAATAGTCTTGGGGGAAAAAATGGTGTCTGATCATCTTTCTCATGTAGCATTAAGGAAAAGGTGACGTTTGCCTCAGAGAAAACAATGCCAGTTCTCCACTTGTGTATGATTTCAGGGATTAACCCATGTTCTCAAAGCTGCTTCTCACTCTTTTAAGTTGTGATATGATATGGGAAGGATCCTAGCTTTGCAGTCAGACAGACCTGGCTTTGATTCTCCTCTGTGCCACTCATTTGCTGTATTTTGGCAAGATATTTAATTGGTTTCTGACCTTATTTCTTTTCTGTAAGCTGGCAATAGTAAGTTCTTGTAATATTTAAAAATAACATAACATATGTATTGCTAAATGTTACTTCTCATTCTAATCCCTTCGGATAAAAGTCCCTGTTTCTTAATGAAGTCCTCCTTTAAAAACTTTCATGTTACCATATTCATCCATAAATACTTTAATTACTCATTTATTCAACAAATACAGTCATGCCTTGCTTAGTGATAGAGACATGTTCTGAGAAATAAATGTGTTGCTAGGCAATTTCATCATTGTGCGAACCTCATAGAGTACACCTATACAAACCTGAATGGTGTAGCCTACAGTACACTTAGGCTGTATGGTATAACCTATTGCTCCTAGGCTATGAGTCTGTACTGTACAAACATGTTACTGTACAAAACAACATGAGATTAAATCAGCACAAGAGAAAATGATGCAATTAGGAGATGTAAACACTAGACGTAGGACGCTGCTGCTGGGGCAACATAACACAATGTCTTACAGCAAACTTTTTTCTTTTATAAGTACAAAAATACACTCTAAAATAATGATAAAAAGTATAGTGTAGTAAATACATAAACAAGTTATACAGTTGTTTATTATCATTATCAAGTATCATGTACTGTACATAATTGTATGTGCTATACTTTTTTATTTGACTGAAGCACAATAGGTTTGTTTACTGCAGCATCAGCACGAACATGTTATAATGCATTGTGCTATGACGTTACCACAACCACACATCACTAGGCAATAGGAATTGTTCAGCTCCATTATAATATTATGGGACCACCATCATATAGGCTGCCATTGTTAACCTAAATGTCATTATGTGATCGATGGCCAAATTTATTGAGTGTCTATTATCTTACAATAGTTATTAGGTTAGCTAACTGCAGATAGAAATCCTGAAGAAATGGGGACAGAAAGGAAATGTTCTGAGGACAGTTACTGGGCTGCGAAGCACAGAAACATGAGGTGTGGTGGGGGGAAGTATGTTAGCATGAAGGATGGCAAGTGGAGAGCTGAAAGGGGCATAAGGGAATCAGATATTGGGCTGGGTCAGCTATGAAGGGTAAGAAGACCAGTGATGGACTGGACCACTTTATACATTTTTCAGGAGTGACAATGAAGATACTCCTTTTATATGCAAACCATATTATATAACTATAATCAGACTTTTCAGTACATAGTAATATTTCCGAATAAAAGTTTTTAAAAAGTGAATAAAATGTCATGTAATAAGAATATTTAAAATATTCAGCATCTGTTTTTGTTTCTGGCAAAAAAGAAAAAGTCCAAAAAAAAAAAAAGAAATGCTTTCAGAGAAAAAGTGATCTTATATTCAAGTGGACCGATTTGGGAAGTTTCATCATATGAATATGAAAAATAACTCTTGGGGATTTCTGACCCAAAATTAAGTGACAAATCCTAAAATCATTAAGCTAGAGGTTATTCTGGTAAGAGATCATCTATCCAGTTTCTTTAAACTGGGTTTCAGGAAGGTGCTGAGAGAGTCTCAGAGACTCTCAAGGTTTGACAAGCAAGACAAGCTAAGACTCAGAGACATCCACCTTCACTATAAAGAGTAACAGTTTTACATGCTTTACCAAGTACAGTTTCATGTAAACTTTTCATTATCTGCCTCTAAGTTTCCCATATTTCATTTATCTGTGGCAAATCTTACTTTCATCAATATTAACAGTTAGAACGTAGAACATTCTGTTTAGCTAAATGCTTCATCAACCTCTTCCACCCCTGAAAATTAATATTCTTTGATTAATTACTTTCTTTGTTGACCTCTCTCCTTTCACCCTTAACTGTTATTTTTCATGAATCCTGAATGCAAGCAAGACTTTTGAAAGCTAAGTAAAGTGCCCTTTGAAGGAAAGTACTAATAGGAAAGAGGACTTTTTGCTCACATTGACGTTTGCTTCATTAGTCTGATTGATGAATCATAGAATGGATACAAGAAAAAAACCTAGCAGGCATCCATGTAGTATTATCATGATGTTTTTGTGTTTCATAATATCAATTACCTTTAGTGAGCTTTTATGTTTTTTGAGTCTCTACCAAAAGCAACAATAAACAGTCTTTTTCTAATAGCAATGGAAAGCTCAAGAAATAATATCTAAGGGAAAATTCTTTAATTCTATTTTAAAAATTATTGTGATGGGTTTAAGGATAGTTTTATCCCTATTTTTAAAAACTGAAAAAACCCACAAGGATAGATTTCCATAATATCTCGGGATTGTACATGAAATTAGGTGTGCTGAAAACATTCTACTCAGCGAAATTTTGATGTCAACACAATCATATTATAAGGTGATTGTGGGTCCCATTTTTCACTTGCAGATAATACAAAGATAGTCCACTGAACTAAACGATGGGAAATACTAGTCTTCAACAAATCACCAAGAGGAGATTGATCATTCTTTAGGCTACTCTCTCTGAGATTTTGGCACAATTGCTTCTCTCTGTCGTGCAATCTGGAGTAAAACACCTTAAATCTTTAAAGAGATATTTAAATTAGAAGAGGAAGAAAAGAGTTATTAAAGTCTTAAGTGTTATCTACAAGTTGTGCTGTACACAACTGTAGCCAAGAAAGAATGCCCAGGTGTGTTAGCAGCATCTTGATAAAAATAGAAATAAGACCAAGTCATTTCTCACGATGTCAAACTAGCATGGGCAGTAATGCTTGAGAACGTGGCTTTGACTGTTGAAGTCAATATTCGCTCATCCTTGTGAAACTGGTTTGAGACTTCATTATGTACCATATTTCTTAAGCTTTTATATTTTTTTCAGAAAAGGTATCACTTGTATGTTATTATGTAAGATATGTTTATTTATCTCCTTAGGAAACTTACTGACACCTAGGTTTTTATCTTATTTTAATATAATTCTAGAAGAAACATCAGAGGTTTCTTTGGAAAGAGGGCAAAAAGGAGGTGGGTGGCATACATAGCAGATTTGATAGCTTTTCTTTTCATAACATCATTTTAACTCTACCATCTTTGCAGCCAGAAGAGTCATTAGTACTTATTATCACAATATGTTATAAAAACAGCTCATTTGTTTTGCAGCATCTCATTTCATTAACCAAATAACTACAGAATTTTCATATTTCATTTACTTTGAGGTTCAGAGAGAAATTTTGTTCCAAGGACAAGAAGTTTTGAATAATAATCCTCAAATATTTCTGATTTCTCACATGAGAAAATAGGTAATAGGACTAGGATGAAAAATAAACACATAAAGTTAAGCTGTGAAGTGTAGAAATGATAACACATTGAACCAAGGTGATTCCTGTTACAAGAGTCTGAGCTCTCAGGGCTTATAGATGAAATCCTTGTCTTTAAAATCCCTGCCATTTCCTGTGGAGGCTGCAAGACCAATGTTGGAAAGCCTCCACTTGGGATATCTAGGTAATGCATCTGGAAAGTGTGTAAGCGCTAACAACCCGTTTCACAATATAAAGTTCCTGCTTGCTGATGGAAACAAAAGTATATGTGATGTTCAAATAAAAACATGAAAAGCTACCGTTTATTGGGTATTATCTACAATCCTGCAAGGTAGGCGTCATTATGCCCAATTACATTGAAATTTGACACTTAGAGATTTAATAAATGACTTCTCCTAGGTGGCACCCTGGCATAGAAGCAGCATTCAAACATAAGATTGTCTGTTCCAAAGTCTTTGCATGTAACTGCTAAGCTGAAATATTGATAATACAAATAGTAGAAAGTTGACATTTCTCCAAGGAAACCACCTAGTACTAACTTAAACTCTCCATTTATTCATTGAGAAGAGGTATACTTTTAAGTTTGTAAAGGAAAAAAAAAAACTATTTCCTCTTTAGCACCATGAAAAATAAGAACCCACCACTGAAAACAGAGAAGGCTCATCTCTCCACACATTCCAAAATGAGCAAAGATTTGAGTCCAGTTGTGACAAGCAGATCTCAACTTCATAAGCTCCTCTCACCTCTAGAGTATTCCAATACTAACTGAATTAAAGAATTCAGGGAGATTCAGGAATCTCCCCTTCCCTTGTGACCACTATAGCCCAAGGGGGGGAAAATGCAATACTTATTATAGCATTTTAATGAAAATGTTTTTCTTGATATTTAGTGCCCTTTTTCTACCATGTCAATATGAATAGATATAGAGTGATAGTTATTCCATGAGCTGTTTCTTTAATTAAAATATAAGTTTTCTTAACTCAGTTGGATGCATTTTGTGAACTAAACACCAACAATGAACAGATAAAATGACTCAATAATTGATTGGTAAACACCATGTAACTATGGAATAATTATATGCCCTGTGAATTATGTAGTACTTATAGTTGACATTATTTAGAAAACTTAAGAAATCAAGTTGTAATTTGTGCTTATCAGATTTCAAGTCCAAACAACCAGTTAACTATCCTGTTATTATATAGAAATGTCCTATCATTAGATACCTGGTCAATAATAATCATGTAATTAGTTATACAAATCACACCCCAAAGCGTACATAATATCATTGGGATAACACAAAGCAATTTGTCAATTTAACACACTTAGGAAGAAAAAAATGCATTGAAACATAGTGCCTAATGCATGCGTGTGATCATCCAATATATTTCCCAGTTGTCTGCTTGACTGGCTCCTTTTCACTATGCAAATCTTTCTCAACACTAAGGTCAGCTTCTAAGCAAGGCCTTCCTTGGCCTTTCTTTCTAAAGCGGTCCTCATTCCATCCCATGCTCTCAATTACTCTCCATCATTTCACTTTGTTTTACTATCATCATGGCACTTCTCATCTCTGAAATGATCTTATTATTTGTTTATTTTAAAAATATTTGTCTCTTTCCAGTAGACAGGGGACCTTGACTCCCTTCATTACATAAGACACTTTGTCTACTAAATAACAGTCTCTATTATTATAGAAAGCGACCATGTATATTTGTTCAACACTCTAAGGCCAGTATGGCACTTGCTAGGCACACCGGTAACACACTGGAATGTTTGTTGGTGGATGAATGATTTACTGAAGTATCCATGATGTGCAAGGTTCTTGGTTAGAGTATAAAACAAGATAATTTGTGCTATGGGTCTTGCATGCCAAGATATTTTCCAAAGCAAAGGTAAAGTTAAAAAAAAAAAACAAAAAAAAAACAACAACAACAACAAAAAAAACCACAATACAAATATACAGTTATCCTCAATGCTATCATATTGTTTTAACCTGTTTCTGCCTACATAGCTTCACAGGAATATACATTGAATTGTTTACCAACTGTTTCTGACAATACACATTTACTTCCACAGACAACGACATTAATTGGTCTTTTGAAGACAGCTCGACTCCTTCGTCTTGTGCGAGTGGCTCGCAAACTTGACCGATACTCAGAATATGGCGCTGCTGTGTTAATGCTCTTAATGTGCATATTTGCCCTGATTGCTCACTGGCTGGCTTGCATTTGGTATGCAATCGGGAATGTAGAAAGGCCTTACCTGACTGACAAAATCGGATGGTTGGATTCCTTAGGACAGCAAATCGGAAAACGTTACAATGACAGTGACTCAAGCTCTGGACCTTCCATTAAAGACAAATATGTCACAGCACTTTATTTTACCTTCAGCAGTTTAACCAGTGTGGGATTCGGGAATGTGTCTCCTAACACGAATTCGGAGAAAATATTTTCCATTTGTGTCATGTTGATTGGCTGTAAGTAGATTTCTCTTTCATTATTTGTTAGGATAAAATAATATCACAAAATTGAGATCTCTAGCATATTTAAAGTAAGGAATAGAAAAAATTATAGAAAATTGTAGAAGTAATGGGATTATATATTTGGGTATGATAGTCTATCAAATCTGATTCTCTGTGTGACTGGGAGACACCAAAGATTTTCAGACCTCAGATAACCATGAGCATAAAACTGAAGTGACACGGGTGTTGGGATTCAGGAATTGAAATTTTCAGTTCACTTTTACTGCTGTAAAAATATGTGTGTGATTTATTACCAGTAGTTATTTTCTATTTCAGGCTGAGGCCAGATTAGAATGGGAAGTATTACTTTACATTATATTACTAGATGTAGCAGATAGATAGATAGATAGATAGATAGATAGATAGATAGATAGATTTACATACATACATATATATATATCACTACTATTAATTATAATGTAAGTTTATCTTGTATATCTGTATATATACAATATGTGTGTATGTGTATGTGTGTGTGTGTATATATATATATATATATAATTTCCCCAGTCACTGACGACAAATTCCATTCCCTGTGACACTATGCCAAGGCCTAAGTGATTAACCTTTACCTTGTAATTAGGTAATATCACTGAACATTATTTATAAGGTTCATTCTTTGGAATAAGAAAAATGTCTGTATTAAGCTAAGGATGTTTTAATGTTAGTATATATATATTTTTTACATCACACTGTGAACTACTAAGATAACCTTGCTAATATCAGGCAGCAATTAGCAAAAGTTTGGTGAATTTACAAAGCTTAAAAAAAGCATCATCCTTAGACAGTGTACAACTTTGAAAATATCCAGAGTTGATTCTTAAGTGTTAACATATTGACTAATGAGATGGCCTTATATAAGCTTTATTTATAAAACTTAAATAGATTCACCAGTTTATTGTCCACTTTATTTAAAACTTATTTTCAATATATATGTCTTGGTGTTTTAGTAACATTTGTATAGTAAAAGAACAGTATATTTAAATAACTCATAAGATATTCTACAAGTTCAGGCTCAGTCTTGGCTATAAACACAGAAGTAATATTGCACCCAGAGGAAATGGAAGTGAGGCCTACTGGAAAATAATAGAAAAACCCATTTCAGAGAGATTGAATCTCTCAGAGCAAAGCAAACACAGTCCAAATCAGTCTGTGATTATAACAGCTAGTAAATACATTTAGTGGTTATCAACTTTAGTGTCATAAGTAGCAAACAAAGAAAAGAAGAAAAAAAAGGTGTTTTTTTTGTTACTTAGACACCTATGTAAATATATACCTACATCTATATCTACGTATATACTTGTGTTTTAAGAAAACAAACCCTGCAATTTAAAACTTAGAATTTGTAAAAAAGAATTTTTAACATGCACTGAAGTTTAACCTGTTCACCATTTAGGAATCCTTGCCACTTCTGAGAATTAAGTGAAAAACAGAACTGTTTATCACGTGAATTATTTTAAGTTAAAGAAAACTCAGCTCTTTACTTGTTCTACACCTCAACTCTAATTCCTAAATCAGGGGAATTATTGGCAGTTTTCATTCTTCTTTTCTTCCTTTCTTTTTTATCATTTTTCCTTCTATCTTTTTTTTTTTTTTTTTTCACTTTTTCTTCTTTTTTAAATATGGCACTAGGGTATTTCTGTTGCTTCCTTAAGAAGAATACGTGTCTCCTGCAGATGAATTTCATATATTTTAAGACAAGAAAAATCATTCTAGTCAACTGAGTAAAGTAAGAGACATCCACATTCTACATAATATCCTTTATTTGAAAAACTAACTTGGTTCTACAAACCTTAATCAAAATGGGATTACATAAAGCTTAATGTTGCACAGGAAAAATTTATAAAAATTCCCAAGAATTCTATCATGACCTATTATTCCATGAATTTTAAAAAAAGGTAAAATTAAGATTTGAAACTGAACAGTAATAAGAATGCCACTGATATTTGCTTAGCCATTTGATCTATGTGGGTGTATCTATACATAATATTTCCATTTAGAGCCTACTGTATTAACAAATGATTTGCTTTCCTATGGTTATATTTCTACACTAAGTAAATACTCTTCAGATCTATGAGTGACCTGATTTCAAGCAAATATTAAAATACAATATCCAAATATTTAATGTAAAATATTGTATATGTACTAATCCTAGTTATAGTTTTTATAGTCTAATCTATATCAGATTGAACTCTCTTATCATCCCTGAGCTTCTTTAAATCAAATCTTCATTCTAGAAGAAAAATTTGAAGTCTAGCTCTAGAAAAATGAAACAATCAATCATCCCTATGGAAAGTAAAAATTAAACATTGAAAACCAGCATCTAACTATATACAAACAACTCAGATATCTATAGGTACATTTTAAAAGCTGCTATTTGCAAAGAAAGTTACCAGTTGTACTTCTGAATATCTATAGAGAACAGTAACCAGATAATTCATTTTAAAAGTGTACACAATTCAAGATGACAAAGAAAGGAAACTGTAAGCAACCATTAAATAGGTGTAAATATAAGTGATGCTCATGTATTTATATCTCTGTATTCTAATATATAAGTTTATATCTTTATTCAGTTATTATAAATTTAACACAGATGTTTAATTTTAAAAACACATAAACCAGTAAATAAAAACAAATGTATTTCATCTATGACCTCCTTGACAAACATCTTGGAAGAATTTCTTATTTTTATAATATGTAAATAAAAAATATTACTGGATTTCTGCTTGTAGCCATGATAGAATGACTAGAACCTTACCATACCACTGTATTTTTATTTTTATATAACAGAAAACTAAATAAAATATATATGTCAACTATTTTCAGCATTGGAAATCAAATAGTAGAGGAGTTTGATCCCTGAAAGAAGGAAAACAAAAAATATAAGCCCCACGATATCCTCAGCTTGCTGCCTGGAGGCACTTTCTACTCCACAGTGAAAGGCAAAGCCACCTAAGGAGAGGACAGTCATCTCACTGAGCTAAGAAAACAAGATCAGAGGTCGTGGAGGCAGAGGTGCTATAGTTGGCAAGACAATCAGACAAGAGGCAGCTATGGGAAAGAAAAGCTCCAGAAAACTGTGTAGTTATTCCCTTGAGACTACTGATGAATATTGAATCCCAAATGCATGAGCTAAAACTTCTCAAACCCAGGCAAATAAATACCAGAAGTACTGTAAGCGAGACAACTTTCAGCGCTCACACAGGTATGGGAGATATTCAAGTTCCTGCCAGCCAGTAGAAACCCTTCATTGAACACTGGTATTCAACTGAATGCTCAGAAAAGTGTTGCTATAGTACTAGCACTAGTCTAGGCCAGTACAAAGCCTAAAAACAGCTCTCAAAAGGAGCAAACTGATCTACAAGTAATGTAACTAACTGTAAGAACAAATGTAACATTTCTCTAGGAAGACAAAAAATATACAACGATGAACAATGTTCAATTTACAATGCACATCATCTATTAAAAGATTAATAGATATACTAAGAAACAAGAAAATGTAACCTTGAGCAAGAGAAAAAAATTTTTTTAGCCTACATCTGAATTTAACAGAGATGATGGAAGTAGTAGCCAATACAAAGCACTTGAGCAAATATGCATGTGGACTTCCAGAAAATGGGGGAGGGATGCAGAAGAAAATTTTTTTAAGAAATGGCTGATAATTTTCTAAAATTGATAAAAATTATAAACCACAGATCCAAGAAGTTCAGTAAATCCCAAACAGGTTGAACACAGACATGCATGTGTGTGTGCATGCACACACATGGTGCATTATAATCAAAATAATGAAAAATAATGATAAAGAGAAAATAAAATCTTAAAAATAACTAGAGGGAAAGGAAGACATAATGTACAAAGGGAAAACATCAGGTTGGTAGCAGATTTCTTATTAGAAACAATGCAAGCCAGAAGATAATGGAATTAAATCTTTAAAATGCTGGAAGAAAAACAAAATCAGTCAATATAGAAATTTCTGTACAATTAAACTATTCTCAAAAATGATAAACAAAACCTGGCATAATTCATTATAAGCATACTACAAGAAATTGTAAAGTTCTTAAAAAAAAAAAAAGAATGATACCAGATGAAACTTTGGATGTTTTAAAAGGCATGAAGAACACTATGTAGAAACGTTAAATGTATGGGTAAATTTAAAAGATTTTTCCTCATTTTTAAATGTCTTCAAAAATAATTATTTAAAGTAAAAATAGTGACATTAAATTTGTAGTTTTTATAACTAACGTAAAAGTAAAAATATGATAATGATAGAACAAAAATTGTAGGAGGACATGGAAGTATATTGTAATATTTCTACACTATACATGAAATAGTATTACATTACTTAAGGTAGATAGTGATAAGTTAAAAATTCATATTGTAAATCCTACAGCTAAAGAGACAACAGGGAAGATGAAATGGAATAATAAAAAATAATAAACCTGAAAGGTAGCAGGAAATGAAAAACAAGGGGGAAATGGAGATAACAAATAGCAAGATGGTAGATTTAAACCAAACCATATATTTAAACCAAACTATATTAAATGTAAGTGATCTAAAGTCTCATTGAACTACAGAAATTGTCAGACTGTATTTTTATTATTTTTCACTTTTTTTATTATTCTTTTTTTAGTTACAGTTGACATTCAATATTATTTTATATTAGTTTCAGGTCAACAGCATAGTGGTTAGACATTTAGTACCCACCTGCCACTGTACATAGTTGTTCAACATTATTGACTGTATTCTCTATGCTGCACTTTATATTCCCGTGACTATTTTGTAGCTATCAATTTGTATTTCTTAATCTCTTCACCTTTTTCACCCAGTCCGCCCAAACCCGCTCCCCACTGGTAACCATCAATTTGTTCTCTGTATCCATGAGTTTGTTTCTGTTTATTTATTTTGTTCTTCAGATTCCGCATATAAGTGAGATCATATGGTATTTATTTTTCTCAGTCTGATTTATTGCACTTAGCATTATAATGTATAGGTCCATCCATGTTGTCACAAATGGTAAGATTTTATTATTTTGTGTGGCTGGGAAGTATATATATATACTGGGAAGTATATATATATACCACTGGACAAAGAAGATGTGATCATATATATATATATATATATGATCACATCTTCTTTGTCCAGTGGTCTATTGATGAGCACTTAGGTTGCTTCCATATCTTGGTTATTGTAAATAGTGCTGAAATAATCATAGGGGTGCATATATCTTTTCGAATTAGTGTTTTGGATTTCTTCAAATAAATACCCAGAAGTGGAATTGCTGGGTCATAAGGTAGTTCTATTTTTAACTTTTTGAGGAATCTCCATACTGTTTTCCATAGTGGCTGCACCATTTACAATCCCATCAACAGTGCATGAGAGTTCCCTTTCTTCTGCATCCTCGCCAACACTTGCTTGTTGATTTACTGATGATAGACATTGACAGGTGTGAGGTGGTATATCATTGTGGTTTGAATTTTAATTTCTCTGATGATTAGTGATGGTGATCATCTTTTCATATGCCTATTGGCCACCTGTATGTCCTCTTTGGAAAAATGTCTATTCAGTGCCTCTGCCCATTTTTTTAATTGGATTATTTTTCTGATGTTGAGTCGTATGGGCTCTTTATAAATTTTGGATATTAATCACTTGTGAGCTATATCATTGGCAAATACCTTCTCCCATTCATTTACTGTGTTTTCTTGTAAGAGTTTTATAGTTTTGGGTCTTACATTTAAGTCTGTAATCCATTTTGAGCTCATTCTTGTATATGGTGTAAGAAGGTGGTCTAGTTTATTTATTTATTTTTTTTTTGCATATATTCGTCCAGTTTTTTTTAACACCATTTAGTGGATACTTTATCCCACTGTATACTCTTGCCTCCTGTGTCATAGATTAAATGACTATATAGGCATGGGCTTATTTCTGGGCTCTCTATTCTGTTCCATTGATCTATGTGTCTGACTTTATGCCAGTACCATGTGTTTTGATTTCTATAGTTTTGCATTATAGTTTGATATCAGGTAGCATGATAGTTCCAATTTTATTCCTTCTCAAGATCGCTGTGGCTATTTGGGGTCTTTTGTGGTTCCATATGTTTCAAGATTTGTTCTAGTTCTGTGAATACTAGAAAAATATTAGGTCCATTAGTATTTTGATAGGAATTTCATTGAATCTATAGATTGCTTTGGTAATACGGACATATTAACCATGTCAATTCTTCTTATCTATGAGCATGGTATCCGCTTCCATTTATTTGTATCTTCTTCGGTTTCTTTCTTCAGTGCCTTATAGTTTTCAGAGTACAAGTCTTTCACCTCCTTGGTTAAATTTACTTATAGATATTTGATTTTGTTAGATGCAATTGTAAATGAGATTGTTCTCTTAATTTCTCTTTCTTATAGTTCATTATTAGTGTATAAAAATGCAACCAATTTCTGAATATTAGTTTTGTATCCTGCTACTTTACTGAATTCATTTATCAGTTCTAATAGTTTTTTGGTGGAATTTTTTTTGGTTTTCTCTATATAGTATCATGTCATCTGCAAATAATGGCAGTTTTACTTCTTCCTTTTCAATGTGCCTGACTTTTATAACTTTCTTGCATGATTGCTGTGGCTAGGACTTCCAATAATATGTTGAATAAAACTGGTGAAAGTGGGCTTCCTTGTCTTGTTCCCGATCTTAAAGAGAATGCTTTAGCTTTTCCCTATTGAGTATGATGATAGCTGTGGGTTTATTGTGTATGTCCTTAATTATGTTGAGGTAGATTCCCTCTATTCCCACTCTACTGAGAGGTTTTTGTTTGTTTGTTTGTTTGTTTATTTTCATAAATGGATGCTGGATTTTGTCAAATGCTTTCATTTCCTGCACTTATTGATATGATCATATATATTTTTTTCAAAATTTTTTAATGTGGTATATCACATTAACTGATTTTCAGATATTGAGCCAACCTTACATCCCAGATATAAATCCCACTTGATCATGGTGCATGATCATTTTAATGTATTGCTAAATTCAGTTTTCTAATATTTTGTTGAGGATTTTTGCATCTATGTTCATCAGGGATATGGGCTTATAGTTTTCTTTTTTTATACTATCTTTGTCTGGTTTTGGAATCAGGGTAATGACTCATAAAATGAGTTTGGGAGCTTTCCCTTTGCTCGAATTTTTTTGAAACAGTTTCAGGAGGATTGGTGTTAATTCTTTGAATGTTTGGTAAAATTCACCTGTGAAGCCATCTGGTCCAGGACTTTAATTTGTTAAGAAGTTTTTGATTACTGATTTGACTTCATTTGTAGTAATTAGTCAGTTCAGATTTTCTGTTTCTTCTTGATTCAGTCTGGGAAGATTTATGTTTCTGGGAATTTATCCAATTTTTCCAGATTGTCCAATTTCTCGGCATATAATTGTTCGTAGTATTTTCTTTTAATCTTGTGTATTTCTGTGGTGTCAGTTATCATTTTTCCTCTTTCATTTCTGATTTTACTTATTTGGGTCCTCTGTCTTTTATTTTAATAATGAGTCTGGTTAAAGGTTTATCAATTTTGTTTATCTTTTCAAAGAACCAGCTCTTGGTTTTAATGATCTTTTCTGTTGTTTCTTTTTTTTTTTTTTTCTTTTTAAGACTCCTTTCATTTCTTCATTTATTTCAACTCTAATCTTTATTATTTCCTTCTTTCTACTCACTCTGGCTTTGTTTGCTGTTCTTTTTCTAGTTCTGTTGGACTGTATTTTTTTTTTTTTGTCTCAACTATATGCTGTCTAAAAAAAAAACTTAAAAAATAAAGACATAGATAAAAGAAAAAAATGTACATATAAAAAATAATGAGAAAATCTAAGGAACAGTATTGATTTCCAAGTAGATTTCAGGACAAGAACTATTACCAGAGATAACGTAAGCACCACAGTCCTAAATGTGTATGCCCCCCATAGAGCTTTAATTTAAATCAAGCAAAAACTGACAGAACCTAAGGGAGAAATAAACAAATTTGCAAGACTCCCACAGTTATAGGTAGCAATTACAACACCCCTCTTTCAGTATTTAATAAAATAAGTAGACAAAAAAAAAAAAACCCCACAAAAATCAGTACAAATATAAAAGACTTGAGCAATACTATCAAATTAACATGACATATTGGCTATTACAGAATACTAGCAGAATTCACATTCTTTTCTTGTGAATGTGGAACATTCACCAAGACAGATCCTATGTTGAACTATAAAACAACTTACCAAGAAAGATCATATTTTGGACCCAAAAATAAATCTCAATAAATTTAAAAGTATTAAATCATACAGAGTTATTTCTTTGAACACAAGAGAAACCAGAAATTAGTAAAAAGAAAAAAGAGAGAAAGAAAGAAAGAACAATAGATAGATATATGGAACGTCCCAAATATTTGGAAATCGAGTAACACACTCCAGATAACTTATCATTCAAAGAAAAAAAAAATCACATTAAAATTAGAAAACAGTTTTAACTGAATTAAAATGAAAATAAAATGTATCAGAATTTGTAAGAGGTAACTAAAACAGTGGCCAGTGAAGTTTATAGTTTTAACTGTTTTTATTAAAAAGGAAGCAAAGTCTAAAATCCAAGATCTAAGCTTCTATCTTAAAAAGCTAGTAAAAGACAAGCAAATTAAACTTAATATAAGTAGTAGAGAAGAATGAGAAGTAAGAATAAAAATATTAAAATATAAAACATACAAACAATATACAAAATTAATGGGAAAAATTCTGGCTCTTTGAAAAGATCAATAAAATTGATAAATCACCAATTACATTGGACAGAGAGAAGTCATAAGTTACCCATGTCTTGCATGAAAGAAAAGATATTACTACAAATTCTAAAGATATTAAAAGGATAATAAAATAATATTATGAATTACTTTATGATAATATGACAACTTAGATGAAATGGACAAATTCTTTGAATGATACAAATTACCAAAACTGAAACAAACAAACAAAAAACAATCCTGAGCCATAAAATCAAATTGATAAATTGGATTTTATCAAAATTTGTAACTTCAACTTTTCAAAGGATGCTGTTAAGAAAAGAAACAGGTAAATGATAGACTGGAAAAAATATTCTCAATACTTAGATATAAAAAAAAAAGAATTCTTACAACACCATAATAAGAAGGCAACTCAATTTAAAAATAAGCAAAACATTTAAACAGACATTTTACAAAAAAAGATATATGAATGGCTAAGTGCATGAAATACTGTTATTATTCAACAGAAAATGCAAATTAAAACCCCAATGAGATTGTACATACCACTACAATGATTCAAATGAAAGACTGATAATATCAAATATTGGAAAAGTTGTGGAACCACTGATATTCTTACATATTGCTTGTGGGAGTGTGAAATGACAATTAGGGGAAATAGTTCCGTAGTTTCTTATGAAGTTAAACATACCACACAACTCAGCAATTCCATTCCTAGGTGTTTAAAAGAGAAATGAAAACATGTGCTCAAAGCAAAGACTTGTTCACAAATGTTCATGGCAGTTTTATTCATAATAGCCAAAAACTAAAAACAGTGAGAGTTCCAGCTACAGAAGAAAGAAACTATGGTACAGCCACATAATGCAAATCTACTCAGTGATAGGAAAGAATAAATTACTGATACACACAACAGAATGAATCGCAAAAAACATGATATGGAGCAAAAGAAGTCAGACACAAATTAACATGTGCATTTTGATTCCACGTATATGAAATCCCAGAAAATGGAAACTAATCTTTAATGACATAAACTCAGTAGTTGCCTAGGGTCTGAAATGAGTAGGCAGGCAGCTAAGGAACATAGTAAATTATTTTGGGGTGATGGAAATGTTTTATATATTGATTGTGTTTACAAGAGTGTATACATTTGTCAGAACCAACTGAACTATGCACTTAAATGATTCATTTTATATGTAAATTACACGCCAATAAAGTATTAGGTTACAACTTTTTTTTTAAGTTTGTATAATATGTAGAAAACCAAGAGTATTTGCTCTATCAGTGTGTTTCAAGCTAACACCCAATGGCAAACTAAATTCATTAACTGGGTTAGCACATCATAATTCATTAGTATGGTTAGCATTGGGGTACAGTATGCTGAAGAAATTTTTAAGATGTGTGTGTTTTATTTCTATAACATTTAAACCTAAAGCAAACCATTTTGATGAAATAATTCCCTATTAAAGAAAGCTAAATAAAATGGTGAGTTGAAGAGATAAATGCTTATATACCAATTTGCTTTTGATTCATATTTTATGCCAGTTAATGGGAATTAATTAAATAATGTGTACAGAATATAATCATTTTGTGCTTCTCCATTGATGACAGCCTTTAGTTCTATTTGCTTCCCAAAAATAGGAAGAAATTCATTCCTTTATTGTAATTTAAAAAGCCATCAGCACATCAGCATAGAATTTCTTAAGAGAAATACAGGTCATTCATGTATTCAACTATGTACTCATAATCTAGATTTTACCATCTTGTCAATGATGAAAAATGCTGTTTATAACCCAAACTAATGTTTTGGTTCATTTTTATGGCAGTATGGAGATAAAACCACAGTATTTATTAAAAATGAAATAAGAATGTTTTCCCTGACTCTGAGTAATTATATGGGTTAGATAAAATATGTAGCATTGATTATGTGTCCTCTGATTAAATCACATTAATTTAATCTGTACTATTTCCTGAGAATATGGTATGTACTTTGGAAACATAACAGCATGCTCAAATATTTCCAACACTATAATTACGTAGAGTAAAATACATTTTTCACATGAACCTCCTTGCATCACAGGAATCAGTTTCAGGCAAGTATTGTTAACTCCCCTTCGAATCAACTATTCATTTATTCAAATTAAGCTCACATCTTTTTTCTGTGGAAGATACAACTAAATACTTTGTCTACCGTACTGAGACTTACTGTCTTTCACACATCCCAATTCAGCCACACAGGTCTTCCCAACTTTCATCCTTTTGAATAGATAAAAGCAAAGGGCCACCCCTTTTTCTGGGACATTCTCTTACTTGGGACACCTGTGGTCAACAAGGACCATGTTAATCAAGAGAGAAAGATAAGATGGAAAAGAAAGCAAATGATCAAGAAGATAAGTCATTTTAAAACACTTGCTTTGATTCTGGCCAAAATCTACTTTAAAAATGATTATAGTGGTTCATAGAAGTAATGTTTTATAAAATGTGTTGGGGGAAAATATGTGTTGGTTGAATATAGTTGAATCAAACTCTTCAAACTGCTTTTTTTTCCCACTTGCTTGGTATATTGCAATGTTAGTGCCTCTAAGTTTTGACACACCCAAAGATATAGACCATGTATTATGATTTGACCTTCTGTACAGGATTTTTAGGATTATTAGAAACTGAGTGCAAATATAATAAGAAAGAGAAGAAGGCTTAAAATGCTTATGCTCAATCATAAATATTTAGCCCAGGAAGCACAAAAAAGGGGTATTCTACCTAAGTATTGAATATATAGCAAGGGATGTCATAGCAGTTTCTTTCTTCCCATAGATGAAATAACAAAGATGTAGTCTATTTTTCTCTATAAAAAGAAAACAATATTCTCATATTCTAAGCCAGATATTTTTCTCATGTAGAAATAGTATAAAAATTAGTTTTTAAAAAATAAAAATTATATACAAATAAAAACTCTAAGGAAAGTATTAATTCCTTAAAGCAAGTTTTCATTCTGTAGCAAATCCAAATTATTCAAAATAATCTTAAGATTTATGATAGATTTTTAATATTATAAGGGTAGGTTTTAAGCTGAGAGGCAAGATATCATAATTTAAAATTAACATTTTTAACTCCAATTACATAAAACATATTTATGGTAACCCCATGACATGCCTTCTTATTACAGTATAAAATGTTTAATCTAAGTCATTTTGTCTCTTATCAACACTGCAGATTATAGGTTGATACTGTAAACAATCTGAGTTTTTTACGTTAATTTAGAATCCATGATGAATTTAGATACTTCTTTCCAGATTTATCAACAAAATTATAAAATTGACAACATGATTGGTTTAACTTCCACCCCCATGACACTCGCACGTGTGCACTCACACACACACACAAAATGGGCCAGTCGTAAATCATCACAACTGGATTGAGATCAAAATTCGACATACTTGATGTTCTGACAAGATATAATATGCACAAGTGCAGTCTTCCCCCATAACTTTGTTTTTTATCCAATCCAGCACTAATGTACGCAAGCATTTTTGGGAATGTATCTGCAATTATCCAAAGACTATACTCGGGAACTGCCAGGTACCACATGCAAATGCTGCGAGTAAAAGAGTTCATTCGCTTTCACCAAATTCCCAACCCTCTGCGGCAACGGCTTGAAGAGTATTTCCAACATGCGTGGACTTACACCAATGGCATTGACATGAACATGGTATGTATTTCTGTTTCCAAAATGGAAGCACCACAGGTATTATAGCTACAGCCACAATGGAAAAGCCAGTCTCACCAGCTTTGAACCCCTTGTTTTTGTTTTCCTCTCTCAGATGTTTATTTTCTCCCCTGGAGATAGTCTCTCATTTTCAATTCATGGCATTGCATGGTGCTATATTCTAGTTATACTGTGTGGCAAAAGCATTATAACGTGATGCAAACTGATATAACTGTGTGCAGTAGAGTTCCCACTTCTGCTTAGAAAGAGCATCGCTAAGCTGGGACGTGGGCTTTCATCACATGGCCTAGCTGCCAGAACCCCCCCAAAAAATAGTTGGACTCACGTACATTAGGATTTTGCAAGTAAACAATAATAACTATGAACCCCCAAACAGAGACCCAAGGGTAACACTTTAAAAAATAATAGGACATTTTGAGGATTTTGGGGAGAGTTTAGGGAACTTAAGTATGTCATAAACATTAATGGTAGGAAGTTTCATGTTTATGGGAAGGACAAGTTTTCTATATTTTAAACAGATAACTATGTGCCCTTTTACTGTACCTGGTTTAATTCATCTTTCCTTTCAAGGGGGAGATATGGATTCCTTCATAACTTTTAAGCAAATTCAACACCACCAATCACCTTTCATAACCCTTTCCTCCTCTATCAATGCTCAAAAATCAGCAGAATTTGTGATATGAGTGTGGTCCACAGAGCTCTTATATTATTAGGAAATTTGCACACTTTTTTTGATCTAGCTGTTTAGCCTATAGAAACTGATTGCTGAAGATAAATTATATGACAAGTCCAAATTCTATGGCATTCTATAGACCTATTAAAAAAAGATTAAAAATGTGGTCCTTTCCCATACAGCTACTCCTTCGCTGGGCAAGGACCCTGTTTCTAAGAATCTTCAGAAAACAAAACTCCTCACATACAATGGCATCGACAGTATAATACAATTTTTGCATAAGTTAACCTGTACAATTTAGATATACTTTATTTTTATTTGACTAGTAATATTCTGAAAAAAAAGCAAAGGTTCAAAATTAACAGTCAAGGTGCCAAAAGCATTGCAAATATTGCCCAATTTGAAAGATATATTTATATATGGATTAGTTTATCTTTGCTGCGTGTGATTTATTTGATTGAAAAGGACATGTCATTATAAAAATTTTAATTTGAAGAGTTAATCAATTAGCATATTTTATGCAAAATTAACACTGAACTTCATGACTTATTTCTAAATATCCCAAAGTTCCTTGTAAAAATTCATTGGATAAATTGATCTCACCAGGGTAACACTTTAATCTCACAAGAAAATACCTATAAATTGATCACTTTTTATATATTTCCACCTATATTATTGTTTAACAAACATATCACCATTAAGAAACTTTTGGGGATTCTTTAATGGTGGGTCTGCTAAAGCAGTGTCAAGAACTTTTAATCAAAACATGTGTCACTCAATTTTGTTGTTCCATATATTGCCAGATTATTTCAATAGCAGTAATAAAACATTTATTTATTGTACCTCCCCTCTCCATATAACTCTAGTTTTGTGACCTTTTTTTTTTTTGTGATAAAGTCTTTTTTGTGACAACTATTTACCTTTCATTGTTTGACTCTATTACCTATAAATATGGTTTATATACCACTTGCCTATTTATAATGTACTTATGAAAGATTTATCTCTTTCCTGTCTGCTTCACACCTTAATACATGGAATCACAACACCCACCGGTAAGAACAGGAGGTATTTATATCCAATTTAATTCTCGTGTAAATTGTGGAGAACACCCTTGTCATCTGTCAGGTTTAGAGCTTGTTAAATGATTTCCAATGTTAGTTTTGATATCTTTTGCATGATATAGCAGAGGAAATACAAAGCAAGAAATTGGGGAAGATAACCTGGAAGAGGCCAAGTACAGAATAGAAATCCTTAACTTTAACAATGACTTGACCTCTAATAATATTTATATACAGTGTCCCCCTCCCCACAAAAAGTCACATATATGCCCCTTCCTCTACTCTGGTAAAGGTTATGGGTATACGGTTTGCATTAGATAATTGTCATAAAGAAAATGTCATTCTCTTTCATCAACCTCTATTTTCATAACGTAGGTGCTTTCCTTCCCTCTCATCTGCATGCCTGTGTCACATGATCCTGAAGTGTGTGAGCTCTAAACCATGTGCCAGAGTCTTGCATGTGGTTTTGAGAGCTTGACTTTGCACGAACTTCTTGTTTGTACACAGTGTCTACATTTCTCATCTTGTGACTACAAAGTGAGTAAAAAAATCAAAGTGCAAGATAACTCTGAAAACTCGACAAATGGAAGATGCTTGCTAATTAATACAATGTGAAAAATGAAGTTGATTAGAGAAAAGCAACTGTACTCTGAGACTATTGAGAGGCAAAAAAAAAAACTAAATGGATTTTTTTCTAAACCTCTAAAACTACATTGTTAAAATCTCTGTGTCTTGTCAGTTAATTGTTAACTAAATTATAATTTAATAATTTAAAGTGATTTGAATTTATGTATTGTGATACATAAAAGTACATCAAAGTGTTGTATTTTACATCAGCATTCCACATTATTTCATTTAAGTATAACCTTAAATATAATTTCTAATGAAATATTTCAGTTCATTTTTGCTGTTCAGCCAGGTCCAAATGAGGTATAAGATGTCCAGTCACACTGTATTAATTGACCTAAAACTATTTTTCAAAACCCCAAATATTTAATTCCTTGATAGATCACAAAGCATAGGAAAGAATTGACCTAAAATATGCAGCCATATTCCTTATTCTCTGCATCTTTTGCTTTCTCTGAAACAGCTATTGCCAGACTATTCCAGAACCAAAAACATTCTGGGAACACTTATGGGCTCCCTGTCAGTTGAACCGAATGGTTCAGAATGCAAAGGGAAAAGGGTTGGGATATTGAAACTAGTGAAAGGAAGATGTTCTTTTTCATATGCTTTCAGTCTTAGGAATAGTAAATTATCTCAAAAATAATTTTCGAAAATGTTGTTCCTTCTACTCCCAGAAATTTGACTCATTAAAAAGGATGTGTTTTCTCAGAATAAGACAGATGGCATCTCAAGGAATTTCCCCCAAATCAAAGCTGCCTTCTAACCTAATATGAAACTTTCTGAAATTATCCAACCTAGATTTTAGTTAAAACACTGTCAAGAAATGAAAATCACCTTGTAGGTCAGGGCAGATTCAAGTTTCTCCACATCACACCCAAGAGCCTGGTATGACTGAAGAACAGCCCCAATAACCGTGGTCCATACATCATTCTGGATGGGGACAAATAATCAATTATGACAGAAATTACTCCATCATTTAAAATCATATTGGCATGAAAGAAAGGCCTTTGTGAACATTTAATAACAAATGTTATTCCTCACCTAAAAATGCCTTCCCAGTAATTCTTGACCAATAGGAAAAAAAAAAAAAAAAAAGGTATGGAATAGGAATTCAGAAGACCCAAGCGCTAGCTCTCGATATGCCACTAATCTTGGGCAAGTCACTTAACCTCTCTGCAATTTCATTAAACTTGGCATTTTCAAATATTTTTAAAGCACCAGCACTCAAATATGCTAACTGTGTAAAACAACTATGATGGGAAATACTCTGCTGGAGGATGGAAATCCTAACCTATCTGCCACCCACTCTCTTGCTCCCTGTTGTGAACTTCTTAGTCTTCCTTATGGAATATCGGCTTCCTATTATTCAGAAGCCACTGGAATAAAAGTATGTCAGAATTAGTGATGGCAGAGAACCGAAGGGGACTGTTTCAAGTAAAAACAAGGACAGGAGTAGAGATACACATCTCAGAGAGCACGAGGCAGAATTAAGGCAGGTAATCCAGGAACAACTTTGTTTACTTTATGAAAAAAGGGGGAATATTTGAGTTTCGGGTTTTGTTGTTTGTTTTGCTTTTTCTCTTAGGCATTAATGGAGGCAATTTTGAAAGGCAGATGGAGAAGAAGTTGAAATAAGAACCTAGGAAGAGGGATAAATTCTTCACCAGGGCAAATAAGCAAGATTTCCTTAAAGGCAGGCTGGAAAGAAAAGAGAAAGACTGAAGGTATCAGCTTGGAGGAGAAAGGAGAACACTCTATGGCACTTGCCCTATATGGATCAGTCATCTTGGTCTAGGAGAGATTAAATTAATTCCTCAGAAAGGAGGAGATGTAGGATAGCAGCAGGGTTGAACAAGGGAGACTTTTTAGGGATTTCCATCAAAAGTCAACCTACTAGGCTAAATAAAAAGGCTTAGATTCGCAGTGGGACTCTGAGAAACAAAGCATATATTTATAATGAGACCTATGAACAAAGCCAATCAAAATAGAAAAGAAAACAATAAAGAATCCCATATTGTTTAATAGATATTCTTACTTCTTGGGACTGATGGGAGCATTTTAATGAAAATTAGATTTCCTTTCCTTCCATGACTCTGTTCCAGATCTGATGTCATCTATCTTAGTCACTTAAACTTTACTGACCTTAACTAACTATTACTACTTATTAATACTACTACTTACTACCTACTACTATCTACTTAGCTACTAGCACTGAGCTTATATTTGCATCCACATTCTAACTCTACTCCTGCAAAAAACTTTGTTGTACCCATTTTCTACACTTATTTAAATGATTTCATCTGTGCCAGATTTTCACATTCAAATTGACTCCACTCATGGACTATTTTGATAACCGTAGTGAAATATAATGGCGAGCTCTTTCAGTTATGTCTAACACATCAACTGAGATAAAAACCATTCTTGTGACATTAAATCCCATCAAAAATATAAATCAAAATTTATAAAATAGTATGGCTTATTTTCACTGTATTCTTTTTATTCGACTTTACCATTTGCTAATGATCCTTTAAATACTGAAGTTGATAAAAATGGTCAATAAAAAAACTTTGACTGATTAAAGTCATAGAGGCAAAAAATAAAATGATTAAAAATATGGTGCCTTCATATCTAACTACCCCAGCACTAGGCAAGGACCCTGTTTCTAAGAATTCTTCAGAAAATAAAATTGCTCATGTTTAAGTGTATCATCAATAGCATAATACAAGGTTTGAGCCTGGACAATTTAGATGGATATTTTTTGTTTGGCTAGTAATATTCTAACAAAGCATAGGTTCAAAATTAGCAGTCAAGTTACAGATAGCACTACAAATATTGCCTAAGTTAAAAAAACATATGCCCATCTTCTGTACTTAGGTCCAAATAGCCTAACAAGTAAATCTACCCATTTAGAAAGGGGACATGGAAATTGGAAAAAACCTGCATTTAGATGATAATGACCCTTAGGACTGGTGATATCTTTTAGTTTTAAAACCTAGTAACCATTTAGGAGTTGAATTAAATTAATAGTTGCCTACAATGCACGTAAAAAGATAGTGTCATCTGCATGTTGATTAGTTGATAGTAATTGCCTAGCTCTGCAGAAACTGGGTAGGTAGTAACATTTTGCACTAGAAAGATCAACTATTAGCATACATTCTTGCCTACTGTAGCCAGCATCTGAAGAACTGGTGCTTAAGAAAGTGCAAGGCATGTGCCCTTCCTATTTTCCCCCAAGACTATTTACCCTAAAGTCTCAAAAATACCACAAAGAACAATAAATACCATCTGGGGCCACCTGACATGAACGATACCAAGCGTAAGACCGGCATCTGGTATTTTCAGGTCACAAATGATAGGTGCTCAGTCATGTTTCACAAATGATGATGGCCACTTCATCCTGGCATCCAACCACCATCTAGAAGGACTTGTTTACAGCTGGCACCATGCTGCTTCCTTGCCAAGTGAGTTCCACAGCAGTGGCATCTGATCTTTAGCACTTCCTGAGCTCAGAGAAATAATGACAGCATGGTCGGCGGCTTTAAACAAGAAACGCAGTCATTGCAGAAACACCATGCTGAGGCAATGAACACACTTCTGTGCTTCAGTTTCTCCGTTTACTAATGTTCCTCTTACAATAGCAGGAAGGTGGAAATGATGTCTCAAAGTGTCTTTTTAACTCTTTAAAATAGTGGTACTATTAGAACAGGACTTTAGAGTGCAATTTCTTTTGCCAAAGAGTGTGATGTGTTTTCAGAGATTTTCTTTGGAGTGGAAGGAATACAGGGGTAATTCAAACTCAGTTCAGTTTAAGGTCGCTTAATATTCATCACAGGTTTAGCCAGTAATGAAAATTGAGAGAGACATCAAACTTCAGTTTTTAAATAGTGCTTGGAAATGTGAACTTAAGTCCATTTTTTAATTCAAACATTAGAGGAACTCAGCATTTATCAAACCTAATGGAAGCAAACCATCGACAATTTCTACCCACCCTCAAAAAAAGTCCAATATTTTCTTTAGTGGAAGAATTGTCTGAGACATCCCCAGTACCACTTAAAATGGGTATGTAAATGTTCACCCAATATGTCAGATTTTTCAAATCTTTTTTTCAAGGGTGAAAATCAGCATGAACAGTTTATCTAACCCAGTTGATCATACAGCCTGAAGGCAGAAGTACTCAGAAAAATTACCTCTATTTATTTATTTATTTTGGTTTAGACATATTGCTATTCATGGGGATGAGTGTAGATAGAAACAAATATATAATCATTGCCTCCTTCATGCCAGATATGCCTGAAGAACCTCTCTTAGTTTGCCTCTGACTCCCTTGGGTCAGGTAGCCCACCCCCAGCAGAACTTGACACCCAGTGTAAGGACCGTCTGCCAAGATTCTTCCTCATCTGGGGTGTAGCACTTCAGGTGACGCATTTTAATACTCTGGAGCTGTGTTCAATCACTTACATATATGCTGTAGTTCATTTTTTCCACTCTCCTGGTAAGAGTGGATTAGAATGCTGTGCAATACACAAAGAACTGAGCCGTATCAGTCAATATGTAGTTAGTAGTAGTTAGAAACACCTACCATAATGGGAAGATAAAGCCAAAGACTCATTTCATATAGGTATAGTTATTTTATTTGAATCATAGAGGTCCATCCTAACCACCATCTAGTTTGGACTGTGAATTACCATGTGTGGATGCTGCGAAAATGGGGCCTTAGTAATGTTTCCTAAGATGAGAGTTTTAGCCCAGAGTCTAACTCTAGTTTTATCTATGAGTTCTGCTTAATATTTAACAATAGGTGACACCGACACTGAGGTCAGAACATTATAATAAAGCAAATATGGTTAATCAAAATGTTTCTTCTATGAATTACCTACTCAGCTATTTTTACATTGTTTTTGGTTACCTTTTTCTTATTGTTTATAAGAATTTTTTTTTTTTTTAATTATAGATAGTAATGCTTTTTCTTCCATCAAATTTGTTCCTAAACTCTTTTCAATATGTTGGTTTTGTTTAGGATATCTTTTGGATTTAAAAGTTTTTTGTTTGTTTGTTTAGTTTTTTAACATGAGCCAATTGGGTAAATTTTCTTGTATAGTTCAGAGATCATGTCCTGTTTTTCAAAGGTCTCACTGAACCTATGGCTTATACAATTAGTTTTCTAGATTTCCTTTTGTTATACGATTAAAAAGAAAATCCTGTAATCTGTTTAAAATATAGTTTTCTAAATTATTTTCTTCACATGAATAGAAGATAGTACTGGTAGAATTTAAGCAAGTCATTATTTTCCTATTGATTTAAAATACCACCTTATTTATACATTAAATTATCAGATGTAATTGGGAGACATATCTTTACTCTGAAATTGGCTACATTTTTCCATTCCTATGACAATATAATAATAATTTGTACTTAGTGGTTTTATACCATGCATTAATATCTGGCAAGGTAGGTCAACCCTTATTAATCTTGTTTTTCTTATCAGCTACTTGAGAATACTTACTCTTCCATGTAAAATATATGACTATTTTTATTCAATTACAACAAACTCCATGTTGGGCTTTGGAGATAACCCAACAATTGTTAAATCTGGCTCATAGAAATCAGAAACTGTAACGTATCAAGATCTAACCAATAATTTCAATAATATGTGTAATCATAGGCATAAGCAAGGCATGGAGATCCTTCCTTGTTATATTAGCACATGTTCTGGCTCAAATTTAACATAGGAAGTCCCTAGACAGTGTATGTGTGTGATGACATAACACTTAAGCAGAATGAAACACTTTAGGTCATTAAACACCCATATTTTATAGTCCAGAAGTTACATAGCTTACCTGACATTTTCCAGAAAGCGGTGTCCTATAAATCTACTGACAAAAGGTTTGTTTGTCATAATTTAGACTAGATACATTGTACTAAAAATACACTGTAGAAAGGAACTACCCCACACTCTTAGTGTGTTTGCCAAGAGCAGGTCACTAATGTGTGTCACTGGCTGCTCACTTTTATTTGCAGGTGTTCTTTGGGAAAGATAGAGAACGGATTGTAAGCCTGCTGCTAACTCTGCCCTTCCTATAAATTTTGTATTGATTTTTACATAACTTTGGAATTTCAATAATAAGTTTGCGTTATTGCTGCACATTAAAACCATCTGAATTATGTTACACAAATTTCAGGGTTTCAGATCTACTCTACAATTAAATCAGAATTGCTTATAGTGAAGTCTGAGCATCCGTATTTTTATGTCTATCCTAATATATAGCCCGGATTGAGAACCCCTGGTTTAGATCTTAACAATACATTTCCTTCAATAAGACTTTGTCATTTTCTTTTTAGGAACTCTTACCTTTGTTATTAAAATTATTCTTAAATTTTATATAGCTTAGTCACTTGAAAAAATGAAATACATAACACATTTTCATTTTTACCTACTTCTAGATAACAAGGAGTAAAGCTATCTTCTTTATAGCCACTTTAACGAATTCTCTGCCTCATTCTAATAGGACCTTTCCCTTATTTTGGTGAAATTTAGTTTGGTTGGTTTGGTTTTGGGAAATTTAGTTTGGTTTTGACAATCTACTCTAGAACATTGTAAGTATATAATCACATCAGTAGCAAAAAGAGATACGTTCATTTTCTTTTTAAAAAAATACTATTTATTGGCTTTTTTAGCTCACTAGATTCTCAAAAACAATTTTAAGCGGTAACAGCTGATTTCAATGAAAATAGTTTTTTTTTTACTCTTAAGACTAATTCTTTTCAAATATCCTTGCTTTTCTGAAATCCTACTTGGTCATAATTTTTTTTTGTTGATACTTTGGTTTTTTTAGCTAATAAATTATTTTAAATGGTGCATTATTTTATAATGGTATTGGTCTACCATTATATGCTCTCAAATGTTAGAAAACGTCTGTAAAACCATCTGATTCTGGTGGTTTTGATAGCTCTTTAATCACCATTCTAACTCTAATATGGTAATTGTTTATTCTATTTCTTCTTTGGTCAATATTGATAATTTATGTTCTGTTAAGAATTCATGTATTTTATCTAGGCTTTCAAAGTTGTTATAAAATTGCATGTAGAATTTTCTTTTAATTCACTTAGTTTTTTCCTGTATCAGCAGGTACATCTGCTTTCGTAATCTTAAGCTTGTATGTTTGTTTTCTCTCCTTTCCTTTAGCAGGCCTTTGAAAGATTTGTATATTTAAATGGATTTTTTTCAAGGAACTAGTTTTTGGGTTTACTTATTCTTGTCCCTATTCGTTTTGTTTTTAGCATTTATCTTCATTAATACCCTCCTTTTGATTTCCTTGGATTGTCATATTATTCTTAATATCTGTGTTAACATCCTTTATTGATTGAGTCTTGCTTTTGTAATAGTGAAAGCATTAAGACTATACATTTTCATTTGAATGCAAGTTTTTCTGTGGGTCCATATATTTTCCTATGAAATGTTCTCCTTTTATTGCTTTTAAATTATTTCTTCTTTGATCCAGTGATTATCATAGAATGTAGTTCTTAATTTCCATGTACTTCTGATTTTCTGGTTACTTTTCTCGGGTCACAATTTTTTCTTATATTTTTGGATTATAATCAGAGTTAATAGACTATATAACATTTCCACTTTTAGAAATGTTTAAGCAACCCTACCTAATGCAAAACCTAATGCAAAAAGCAATCTTTGGCTGCATTATTTAAAATAAATGAACTTTGTAAAGGTTTTCTAAATCATTTAGCTTTATTTTCATGATGGGGGAGGAATCCTGCTCTCTCTTTTTATGCATATTTCATTCTTTTATGCACAGTATGATTGAATTATATAATTCCACTAACTATAGCTGGCATAAATAGCTTTTAAAACATTCACAGCTGGTTTATAACTCAGTTGGTCAAAGTAGAAATGTGAAAGGCTAGAACTGTGTCTGGAACATTCAGAGTGCTGGGTAACAAGAATAAATACATTTTACAGAAAGGAAATCTGATAGGTCGAGGAAGAGAACTTCTACTATTTTAAGAGCTTTTGCTATTTTGCAAAAAAGTTATATAATTCCTGATACAGCCATCATTTTCTTTAGAAAAACAATTGTATTGTTATCTAACACTGATCATTTGGGGACCAAATACCCTAACTGGTACAAAATGAAAATGACATGTATGCTAATCTCTATTCTTTGTTACTTATTGATCAAATCGATAAATAAAATGAATAAGAGACATTTTGTATCTCACCATACTGAGAGCAACTTTAGAAATCCACTCTTTTTTTTTCTATTTTATTAAATTTATTGGGGTGACAATTGTTAGTAAAATTACATAGATTTCAGGTGTACAATTCTGTATTACATCATCTATAAATCCCATTGTGTGTTCATCACCCAGAATCAGTTCTCCTTCCATCACCATATATTCGATCCCCCTTACCCTCATCTCCCACCCCCCACCCCTCTTACCCTCTGGCAACCACCAAACCATTGTCTGTGTCTATGAGTTTCTGTTTCTCATTTGTTTGTCTTGTTCTTTTGTTGCTTTTGGTTTATATACCACAAATCAGTGAAATCACATGGTTCTCTGCTTTTTCTGTCTGACTTATTTCGCTCAGCATTACACTCTCAAGATCCATCCATGTTGTCACAAATGTTCCTATATCATCTTTTCTTACCGCCGAATAGTATTCCATTGTGTATATATACCACAACTTCTTTATCCATTCATCTATCGAAGGACATTTTGGTTGTTTCCATGTCTTGGCCACTGTAAACAAAGCTGCAATGAACATTGGAGCACACTTGTCTTTATCTCTAAATGTTTTCAGATTTTTTGGGTAGATCCCCAGGAGAGGGATTGCTGGGTCATATGGCAATTCTATTCGTAATTTTTTGAGGAACCTCCACACTGCCTTCCATAACGGCTGCACCAGTCTGCATTCCCACCAACAGTGTATAAGGGTTCCTTTTTCTCCACAGCCTCTCCAACATTTGTTACTATTTGTCTTGTTGATGATAGCCATTCTGACTGGGGTGAGGTGATATCTCATTGTGGTTTTTATTTGCATTTCTCTGATGATTAGTGATGTTGAGCATTTTTTCATATGTCTATTTGCCATTTGTATGTCCTCTTTGGAGAAATGTCTCTTCAAATCCTCTGCCCATTTTTCAATTGGGTTGTTTGTTTTTTTGTTGTTGATTTGCTTGAGTTCCTTGTATATTCTGGATACTAGCCCCTTATCGGAGGCACTGTTTGCAGAAATCTTCTCCCATTCAGTTTGGTGGCCTCTTTATTTTGTCAATGGTTTCTTTTGCTGTGCAGAAGCTTTTAAGTTTCATATAGTCCCATTCGTTTATTTTAGCTTTTACTTCCATTGCCTTTGGAGTCAAATTCATAAAATGCTCTTTGAACCCAAGGTCCATAGTTTAGTACCTATGTTTTCTTCTATGCAGTTTATTGTGTCAGGTCTTATGCTTAAGTCTTTGATCCATTTTGAATTAACTTTGGTACATGGTGACAAATAGCAGTCCAGTTTCATTCTTTTGCACGTGGCTATCCAATTCTCCCAGCACCATTTATTGAAGAGGCTGTCTTTGCTCCATTGTATGTTTATAGCTTCTTTGTCAAAAATTATCTGTCCATATTTATGTGGTTTTATTTCTGAGTTCTCAATTCTATTCCATTGGTCTATCTGTCTGTTTTTCTGCCAACACCATGCTGTTTTGGTTATTGTAGCCCTGTAGTACAAGCCAAAGTCAGGAAGTGTGATACCTCCATTATTGTTCTTTTTTCTTAAGATTGCTTTGGCTATTCGGGGTCTTTTGTGGTTCCAAACAAATCTGATGATTTTTTGTTCTATAGAAATCCACTCTTATAGACAGCTATGGCATGTCACAATAATTGAAGGAATTCTGGAGTAAGTTTGGAGTTTTAGTTCATCCACAAATAAAACTCTTTAATGTATTTATATTTCAATTTTCATATATGAAAAATGGGCTACTCACCGTTCTATGTTCCTTATATGAAGTTAATAAATGAATCAAAAGATTTTTATTGTAAAATATTATACATGAGAATTATTTCTGAAACATTAAACTAGATCCAATTTCAAGATGGTGTATTAAGTACAAGGTGGTACTTAAATCATTTTTTTCATCACCTGCAGGTGGCACCTCTCTTCTTATTTTGTGAGCAAGCTCAGGTCATCAACAATTAATCCATTTAGGAAGAAGAATTTGCAAGACTTTCAATAGACCCCACTCTAATTATATTTTGTTCATCCCTCCCTTTCTCTCTCAAGCAGTTGGAGGTTGAAGGAGAGGTCCTGAAATTGCTTCTCAGGATATAAATCCCTCCTGTAACCTTTAGAAATCTTAGTGGGTTTCAAGGTTTCCCCTGAGACCTCATTTCTGAAAGTGTAATGCACCGTTTTAAGTCAGGCTTTTGCTGAATTCAAAGAAGGACTTCAGAGTCATAGGAACAAGAACATGTATGTAAAAGCAATAAATCCCCTCTACCTACACATCATCACCCACACTCTAACTCATCCTTCGCCCTGACTTAATTTGGGTCAGGTTAAAGTTTAAGCATCCTTCTGAAAGCAGAGAAACATCTCATCTCACTGTATGCTATTAACTGGGGGAAGGAGCTGTGGAAAAGGAAAGGGAAGATGCAGGAAGGAGGACTCTTGTTTCATTTGTTAAGGAATGTTTACTTGTACTAAAACTGGTTCAGGATTTATGGCATTGTTTTCCATGTCTATGTGTGGCAAGTTTTTGTTCTGCTCATCTGTTTTTGTTTCATTTTAAATTATGTAACCATATAATAAATGTTGAAAAGTCACATGCAGAAAATTAGCTAATTTTCTCCAGGCTTATAAAAGTCCCTAGTCATGGATTCCACAATAATCTGCTTTTCCAACAATCTGGTTAGATATGATGGCCTCATACAAAAAAAAAAAAAAAAGTTTCCTTGTATTCATCAGCCACATAAAGGTAAAATAAGAAAGAAAATTACTAAACAATTTGAGCTTTAGACTAGGGTTATGTACATTTGTATTTTTACAAGTACGAAAAGAATCTACCTCTCACGGTCAGTGGTTAAACATGAAATGTTAAACATGTAATCACCAAGCAAACCTAAAAAATATGTTTCCTATTCCTTAATGATAAACTATAACCATAGAAATAATATGATCTGGGATGACCTCAAAATTATAGATTCCATTAAGGAAGGACATTAACTTCTAAAAACAACAAGAAGCAAGTTTTAGTATCTTATAAGTGCTAAGGATTTATCAAACTCTGAATACCCACATGGAAAACAATGATTCTATCAGAATCAAAAAATGCCATAAAATATTAAGGCTTTAGGCTTAATATTTTATATTAAGAGGCTGAAGATTTAATATATTACTTGCCTAATCTATTTGATAATCATGCTTGAAGTTTAGTGCTTCATAGGGAGTATTAATTTGTGTTTTGATTAATCCTTATTTGTCAAGATTTAAGTGCATTTAATGAACCAGAGAATTTCCCCAGAAAATTTCCTGTTAATTCTCACAGTTATCAAAGTTGTTTAAATGATTAATTTGCTGTTTAGGAGAACCATTTGCCACACTCAGACTGTCTTTCTCAATGTGCCTTTCAGCCTGCCTTTAGAAATGCCCCCCTGTACAGCTACCCTATGTGACACAAATAAAAAACTATTCATTACAACATAGATCAACTTTCCAATACTATATGGATAGGGGCTATCTATGAGGTTGGTGCAAAATTGCGGTTTATTAAAAATAGTTGCAAAAACCGCAATTACTTTTACACCACCCTAATATTAGCGAATACGTTATGATTCTTTTCAAAAGCAAATACAACAGTTTAAAACACTATGGAAGGAATATAGAGAGAGTCTTGATAAAAACTCAATGGTTGACTCTCTTCTAACAGAATCTAGAAACTGTAAGCACTCTAAGAGAGTGATTTGCAATCCAGGCTAAGAAACAGCAAACATTGAATCCTGTGTTTTAAATTTAAGGAAGTGATAATACAGTTTATTGTCAATATATTATGAATATTTAACTGCATTTAGCAATCTTTCTCTATCAGCAGCCAGGTAAAAGTTGAAAATGGAAATAACTTTCGCTCCTGCAACCTTGCCTTTCTTTAATCAAAGGGAGGGGGGACCAGTAGCATAGAGAGTATATCATAGGGACAAAAGCAAGACTTAAACTGCTGGTTGGAAAAGAGGATAATGGGTTAGAGACTGTAAGTCACCTTTCTCACCCACAAGATATATAGTTAGTATGAAAAGCAAAAATTATATTGAAATTTGATTATAAAAGAACTATTCCCAGAGTAAATTGTAATATAAAGAAGGTTCCATCTGGAATGGTGATATAATGGTGTCACATAAAAAAGGGAAAAATCTTCATTAATTATGATATTCCTCTACTCAGATTGCACTGAAACAAATGTGCCCAGGAGATATTTCTCTAGTTATAATCTATTATAGACCTGGACCAAACTGCCTTTTCAATTAAGCCCCATTACATAAAATAGGTTGTATAATTGTTTTATTAGTACAAATGCATTACAATTTAAGGATTTACTTATTAAAAAGTTAGTAAGACTATTGTTTTGATGAGCACACATATCAAGTCAGAAGCTGCTTTGATCAGAAGGCTTTCATTAACTTCAGCATCCATTCACTTCTCAATTTTGTATTCATGGCTCAGTATAGAGAAAATTTGAATTCACATACTCCGCAATTACAAATATTGGCAATGTTGTAATGTTTATCCTATTAAGTACATGTCAGCATCTGTACATTAGAGAGAATTTTAACATAAAGTTAAATACTTGTGCCTTAATGTTTGATGATGTTTGAAAAGTGCTTACTATGGCGTATTTCATTACTTCCACTTTTGTTCTCTCTGTGTGATTTCTGCAGTTTTACTTTGATTTAATCCTGCTACCTTGTTTTTCTCGTTGTTGGGTTATTCTTGTTTGAATGTTCTTAAATTTTGCGCTCTCTAGTACTAAGCTATGGAATAGAGTTAACAATCACAGAAAGCATTTCATACTCACTTGAAAATACCAATGTCTCATTTGTCTTACATAATTTGAGAGTCCAAAAGAGTTTTATGTACATAAATTAAAGTAAAAAGAAATCAATCTTGCATTTATAAAATATTCAAGAGACTTTATACCATAAGAAAGACATGGAATTTTTACCAGCCTTGAAAAAATTTTCTGAAACTTCAGGAAGTTTTACAAATATGCCTCCATACCAGTCAATATTAGAAAAGAGAAATTGGGCCTGTTTGCTCACCTTAAATTAATTTGTACCTTGAGAGTTCATTTGAACAACCATTAGTATTATAAATGTACATTATAAATGTCCAAATTTGGCATGAAAAGCAAACCACAAAAAGTTCTAGATAGATAGATAGATAGATAGATAGATAGATAGATAGATAGATATAGATATAGATATAGATATAGATATAGATATAGATATTAATAATCTAGGCATTTAAAGAAAGGAATGAGATCCAAGCATATTTTCAGAACATGTTTTATTCATTGTTATATTCGCTTGCCTAACATAGCGCCTAGTATATAGCAGACACTTAATGAATGTTTGCTAGAAGAATGAGGACTACTTTTCCTAGTGCAGGCCATGAAACTGATTCTGGGTGATGCTACATAGTCTTTGAAATCAGACTAAATCAACAAAACAATGGCTTCAGATGCACAGTGAAAGCTGCTTTGTACCCTCAGAGTTTCAGAGCATGACAGACAAGAAGGCTGTATAGACAGCAGCAGAAATGATTATAACAATCACTATACCAGCTTGTGTCCTGATTTGTACTTGGCGTAGCTACTCTTTGCAACCACATCTGCTTGGCCTGGTAAAATGCCGGTGTTTGATTGCTAAGTGAGGAAGTTTTGAGTCAGGTAGTTTAGCAGAGGAACTGACGACCTAATAAGAAAAAGTCCAATGAGTAGGAAGAAAGGAAGGAAGGCCACACAGCTGGGACGATGGAAAGGGGTGTCTTGGATAAACATCTACTTAAACTTTCCCTTTTCTTCACACTCTTTTCAGTGTTCTTCTACCTCTGTTCCACTACAGCTCCCTCTCTTTTAACTCTCCCTTTAAAAGTACATTTACTTAGGCATAACCCAGATTCCAAAGCTGCTAACTTATTTAGGACATCCAAACTTCTGAGCTAGTAAAAGATTCAATTACTGAATACTAACTTCTACTGAGTTTTACTCCAGTGATCTATGTAACTGACTTAAGAAAATTAAGAAAATCGGGTAAGGGCTAATGACACAGGAGAATTCCTTAATCTAGACATATCCTTCATGCCAAGATCTGTGTATGAGGTGTGATCAAAAAATATGGTGAATGTTTAAATAAAAAACTTATTACAGTAAAAGACACATTTCCATTAATCCCCCTCAGAATATTTCCTCTTGTTTCAAGCACACTTATCCCATTGTACTTGTCACTTTCTGAAGCAGTTCTGGAAGCCCTCTTTCGTGAGTGTCTTTACTTCATCCTCCATCATGACAACGCTCCATATCACACATTGCTTCTGGTATGACAATTTCTGTCAAATAAAAACATTATGATGTGTCCTCATCACCTTATTCACTGGGTCAGGCACCATGCGACTTCTGGCTCTTCCCCAAAGTCAAAATGATTCAAAACATTGAGGCAGCCATGATAGTGCAACTAAAGACACTTACAAAAGAGGACTTCCAGAACTGCTTCAGAAAGTGGCAAGAATGATGGGATAAGTGTGTTCGAAGTTAGGGGGAGTATTTTGAAGATGATTAATAGCTATTTTTTTTAATTTAAACACTCACTGCATTTTTCAATAACACCTCATATCCACCCCCACCCACCCCCGTGTAAACAAAGACTTCTCTGGGGGATTCTATGGCACCTCCAACTGAGGTCATTCTTTCTAATGGGTGTCACTTCTAGTAGGATGAATATTAGGAGATGGCAACATTTAATATGGATACTTGAGAAGAGAATGATATAAAACTTTCCCAAGTTTCCTTTAAGGTTTTGTGAGTGATTCTAAGAAAATTGAAATTCCAAAAATATGTTTGTAAATTGATTTAGTAAGTGCCTGCTTTTGAAAGGATTTAAGATAACTGACAGTGAAAACCTGAGTGCAAGTAAGATAAAACATTTAACACAAGTCAAAAATAGGAAACAAATGTTAGAGAGATGAAAATAAAAAGAATTCTTAAACTCTATTGAGTCAATGGAGCCCAAAACTTAGTGGGGAATTTCTTATACAACATAGAGACCAAAGTAAAAAACATAATGAGTGTTGCATCTCTCAAGTCCTAATGAAAGAGAATATACTAGTTCTTCAGGAACAACAAATATGTGTGACCATAAAAATAAAAAAAAAATACAAAAGAAAGGAAGGAAGTAGGAAAGGAAAACCAGAAATAAACTGTCTTTTGAACATCTGCAGTGCATGGGATGATTTACATACATTATTGCATTTAATTGTGGACACAACCCTGTGAAGTAGTCGTTATTATTTTTACAATAGAAGAAACTGCATCTCAAGAAAAGTTAATTGACTTGACCAAAGTCACAACTAGTTAAGTGATGAAAGTAGGACGTTAGCTCATGCCTGTCTGATTCCATAGCTCATATAAAACATGCAGAGAAGTGAATAACCCCTACCTCTCTATCTTACGCACATCTTCCAACTCAAAACTTCATACACACCCATGTGTACACACACCCACACACTTTTTCCTTCTATATTCAAGCTGTACTCAGAAAGTATAAGTGAGAAATTTCAGGAAAATGCCAGAAATAGCAGTTACAAACTCAGTATTTTCTTTCCAAATACTGTAACGACAGCAATATCTCTCTTGTTTATGTGATATGTAAAAATGCCTTTTTGTAGCTTATTCCAGGCAAATCTTAAGAGAAAAATAAGTATATCTAATTTGTTACTTGATATAATACTCTTTACATTTTTGTCTGTATGGGGGCATCTGAGAGTTACTATGTTGACACCACAACAGTGGACTTCAGGAAGGAAAAGTAAATCATATGTAAAGATGTCAGTGAACTGAGTTTTTTTCCTACTATAGCACCCCCAGATAAAGTGGCCCCATTTCTGAGAACATGTACAAACCTAGCTTAACTCCAGTCTATCATCACTTGCCAAAGAATCCAATGTAACATTTAGACAGGCAGATGGGATCAGCGACCCAGAGGGTTGGTTCCCTGAGAGAAGCCAGGTTGTTTAGGATTCCAACAAGAGTGAGAAAAGGGCCTCCAGCTCCCAAAAGCAGGGATGGGCAAAGATGAAGCAAGTTATCGTTTTGGAGAGGTCTTCAGTCCCAGTAGGAAATCTGTCAGAAGTTGCGTCATGTAGAGGAAGCCGGGAAGTTACAGTTAAGGGGAGAGGCTTCAGATGAGTGTCCAGAAACTCAGAGAGAGGAAGGCTCATTTCTTTTGGGTCTGAGCCAGGGGATACTTCAGGATAAGAGCCTGAGTTCCTACAGACGTGCGGAGCTGGGTGAGCAGTGTCTGACAATTGGCACACTCTTTATTGGTAACTATGACAAATTTTCAATATTGTAAAGGCTCCTATTCTCTGGCAAAAAAACACAAATGGATGAAGTGACTTGCACAAGCATCAACCTGTGGCAAATTCATGACCAAAACTCATATTCTGTGAGGTTGTGTTTTTTTTTCTAAAACACCCTTGACCCGTTTCTGTGAGTGACGACACAATGAAGAAGAGAAGATCAAGAATGGTGGCTGTCGTGTTTCAGATCTCTTCTTGATCCATTTGTATTTTAACCACAGTCCATCTGATCTATTGCATTACCCACTGGTCCTACAGAAGCTGGAGTCCTGTGGCTACTTTGATATTTAAAGTGATGATAATTGTCAATTAATTCAAATGTAACCTAATTTGAATTTCCTCTATGGGTGACATACATTTGAATTATCTAGGCAAATAATTAATAATTACTTTTTAACTATATTGGATAGCAATAGTAAGGTTGGCCCAAAAAGGTAGGAACTCCTAAATTGCATTGTTAGTCACTGTGTAATGCCTCCTCCCTCTTACCCCAAAACATATTTAAATGGATGTATTTTTACTGACAGAGTAAAAAAACATGACAATTAAAACCCCAAATAGCTAAACACATACAGAGAAGCAAGAGTTGAGTGTCTTTGCACACTGAATACTGGGAATTTTATAAAATACCATGAAATTTTATTCAGTTTAAATTGAGTAGCACTTGTCACAAACTATTGTTTAATCTTTTCTACAAGTTTTGAATTAGTCACTGAATAAATAGGCTGTCATAAAGCCCTGTTAAAAGCTTTATGTGTGCATTGTAAATTCTGGCATAATTTCCAATTCTGAAATCTGAACTACTTTTTTAAAGTCTGTTTGCTGTTCTCCTCTTTCTCTTTTTTCAGTGCTTATCAAAATATTTGTATTAATAATGTGCATATGAGACATAAATATCCCAAGTACTCTCTGGTATATAACATTTACAAATACCATGGATCATTATTTTCATTAATTATAACTAAGATGTATACCAGAGATAGCAATCCAGTTGAGCTGAGATTCCTTCAAAACATTGTCTTTCTAGTTGTACCACCTTTCATTAGTTATGTCTTATTAATTGTCACATTGCATTTTATCTGTGCACAGTATGATACTCAATAACATAATGCAGGGAATAAGAATTAGTGTGAAACGTTGTAGGCATTACATTTTAGTAAAACAGCATTTGTGTTGGGTCTGAATGCTTGAAGTTAATTTAGAAAACAAGTATTTGAATTAAAACTTTAACATGTTTAGCAAGCCAAGTATTCATTAAGGAAAAACAAAGGAGGGAGAGGTAGAAGCAGTGTTAAGAACTCCTGTATGACAATTACTACACCTGTGGTTCTGTGAGCAAGAAATATATTTTAAGTGGAGGTACTCTGTTCATTGTAGTATGAAACACTTTACTTTTTTTCTTTAGGTCCTCAAGGGTTTCCCAGAATGTTTACAAGCTGACATTTGTCTACATCTCAACCAGACTTTGCTGCAAAACTGCAAAGCCTTTAGGGGGGCAAGTAAAGGTTGCCTTAGAGCTTTGGCAATGAAGTTCAAGACCACCCATGCACCTCCAGGAGACACTCTGGTTCACTGTGGGGATGTCCTTACTGCACTTTATTTCTTATCCAGAGGCTCCATTGAAATCCTCAAAGATGACATTGTGGTAGCTATTCTGGGTGAGTGTTTTAGAACTGGATGGTGACAAATTCAGTGACAAGCTGGTGCAATGCACCATGTAAAATGATAGAACAGAGGACTGATCTATTTATTCATGAGTACAGTTTAAGAGTGATGGGTAATTGTAAAGGTTTGTTACAATTCAATTCAAATCAAATTAACATCCTGGAAATGTTTTCTTGACTCTCACTTTTTCTCTGATGTGTAAATGCTTTCGTGACACTCTTCAGTTCTTGGCAGCTACTAAAACATTTAAGGCCAAATATATGAAAATAGTCAGCATTTTCCTTGTCATGTTAGAGGATCTTGGATTCATGCTTGATCCCTTAACTCCTTAAATAAAATGTATATGTTGTAAGCGTGCTGGCTAGCCTGTGCCAATGCCCTGTCATGCAATGGGTTTACATTTTGACAAATTTCATCTATTTGCCATGTACTTTTACCTGCTGTATATCATCAAACGGGATTCTGTGAGTCGTTACCTAGGTAATATAGAGCTTTGAACTTTCAATGAGGAGATTAAAATTAGTAATAAACTGGTTTGGATGCAAAAGAAAGTCATCTGCCCAATCTGTCTCTTCAAAAATAAATTTTGTCTGTGTGAACTTGTAAGATTTCTTTGGAATGCTAGGACAGTGGGGACGAACAAGGGAGCAGAGAGAAGGAGGTCATCTTCTCCTACCACCTCGCCAGTAGGTTTAAACCTCAGTCTGCCCATGGCGGCACCCACCCCCAGTAGTTGTAATCATTTGCACTTCTTTTTCTCCTGTGGATTAAATCCATGCCTATTTAAAAAATGAGCATGTAATTCAATAATTTCCTTTCACTCTACTCTTGATGTTAATATCCCAAAGGATAAGATGTTGTCTGTTTTCCTCTCTTCTGTGTAGACCCAGAGTATGGCATAGCAGGCTCCCCAATGCATGAATGAAGATGTATGAGTGATTTCTATGTATTTTGATAAATTTATTATGATGACAGCTTTTTAAACATTATTTAAAAAAAAAACACCAATGATGTGCAATTTGGTTTACAATACAATAACCAGGCAAAGAATAAAAACGTATTCTAAATCACTTAGTAAGTACACGATAAAGTTAGATTTGCACCAGATTTGGCCTTTTGACAATTTGATCTGGTACGTTTCAGTGAAGGAGCATGCTTCATTGCATTTCTCATCTTTAAATCAGCCAGCCCTCGTTTCTAAAGGAAGGTAACATGCCTTCTTGCTTTATAAAATAGTAATTTTAGTGTGTTGTTAAGGTGTACTTGCTGACTGGCTTACTCTTTGCTCATTTACAATCATGTAAGCCAATTAAGATATAAAGCCCATGTTGAATTTAGTTCAGAGCTTTTCTTTGATAATATCAATATTGAAGTATCAAAGCTGTAAAGAATTTCAGGAGATTCTCCTTTTCTGTTTCTATCTCCATGTAAATCCACACCTAAAATCCTCACAAACTATGATTATTCATTCTATTTTTTGAAAAGCTAGGTATTTATTTAAACTAAAGTTAATGTATTTGCTCTAACATCACTTTTTCTTGTAAAGATGTGGTGTCTGATTTATCCCCATTAAATTCACATCCAGGTAAGAATATTACAGCATTTTCTTTTCTTACTAGTTAGAACTTCATTGTTTCGAAGTGTTTGATAGTTTCCATAGTCAAGTATATATGCACTTGTCTAACAAAAACATAATTAACAGATCTGTTTTTATTAAGGAGTTTTTTTTCTAAATATGAAAAGCTTCAGCATATATGTGAGAAAGTGCTATTTTACACTGCCATTGAAAATCTATATAATCAATACCTTATCAGTAGTTATTAAGCACATATTCCACAGGTACAATTTTTAAATGTCTTGACATTCAGAGATACAAAAATCTAAGTGGCCATGACATTCAGGGCAAGTATTAAAAGAAAATTAAGTATAAGGGGTGTGTAAAGGCTTTGACTGGAGTCAAAATGCATGAGATTTTATCCTGGCTCCTCCCTCTGTTTCTTTCACCCAACTGAGAAGGTGACCTTGACCTAATCAGTTGATCTCTTATCCTCTTTTCCATATTCATAAAATTTAGATAATACTTAATAATTTCTTCATGACATTATTTTGGGGATTAAATGAGATAATGCACCTAAGCATCTGACCCAGTGCCCAACACCTACTTAAGTGTCCTCAGTGAGCACTTGCTGTTGCTGCTGTCATGATCCTCATCATTGAACAAAGCCTGGAAAAGCAGGTGGCATGTGACGAGGCGGAGGCTGTGGAGCGAGCTCGTCAGAATCCAGACACTGAAATAACCTCAGGATTGGCAAGAAAGCAAGGACAGACTTTTAGAATAAGGCCGTGTGTGTGTTGGGGGGAAAGAAATGACTATATAGGTTGAAAGAATATAACTAGATTTACTGAACAATTGGACATATTCATTAAGGGCAAATCCCAAAGTGGTTACTAGCGGAAGCAGGGAATGTTCTGATTGCACCCCTAGTTCTCTAAGTGCTGACAGTGCTGCACCGTAGCCCCACGCTTGGCATCACCTGCACAGAACATTCTGAGATAGAAAGTTCATGAATCTGTCTCACCACAGCCTTTCTCATATTTCTGGATTGACAAAATTAGACCACACCTACTATATGGCAAAACCCTTTTCTAGCAATGTGGGGTGCAGCAGTCTAAAACCATGTTGGCTGCATTCTAGTCGTTTCGCTAAAGAATCAAAACAAGAAAATAATAGAGCTCGTACTAGGACCAGTGCACTAAGAGGCAAATGCCACTCAGAAAACACACATGACTGGGGCCATCAGTATGAGGTACGTACTGGAATTTTGCTGCCCAAGTGTCTGTTAGCCATGAGAGCTTACATTTGAAATCTTTGACTCAGAGATTGGTCAGTGGTCCCGTTCTACTTTTAGAAGGAAAACATTTAATTCAGATTACTTTACCTCCTTTTATTTTCTTTATTTAAGGAAAAAATGACATATTTGGAGAAATGGTCCATCTTTATGCCAAACCTGGAAAGTCTAATGCAGATGTAAGAGCCCTCACATACTGTGACTTGCATAAGATCCAGAGAGAAGACTTATTAGAGGTTTTGGATATGTATCCCGAGTTTTCTGATCACTTTCTCACAAACCTGGAGTTGACTTTCAACCTAAGGCATGAGAGTGCAAAGGTATATGTTAACTGTTTATTTTGTACTTCTGACATTTTATTTTATTCTTGGATTGCCCAAATATCTCTGAAAGGTCAAGCAAAATATTGTAGCAAAACTTTACCAATTCTGAATATTTCAAAGGAAAAGTCTACTTAATATTGGAATGTCTGAATTATAAGGAAGGAATTCAAGCTAACTACTTTTAAACCTATTGAATAATTTTAAGTAAGTTAATTAAGTTTGACCTTTTAAGAATTCTTAGGTGAGACCCTTAATTTGAAATAGCCTTGGTTTATATTGAGTGTGCCAACTATTTGTAAGAAATGGGTGATTCTAGACTATGAAAATCCCTTAAATGAGTTTACCTTATACAGAGATTAAAATATTCTCTCAGCTATTATTTACAATCTGTATTCATTAGTAATGTCTTTTCAATAATAATGAAAAATTAAACTCATTCAAGTTAAGGTCCATATTTAACCCAATTTCTAAATTACAGAAGCATAAATGAATCAGGTTTAACCCTGAGTCAAAATTAGTGCTGCAGAATGAATAACATTGTCTAACAAAAATAATATTTTAAATGATTCTACATATAATTTAACTTAGGGTGAGTTTTGAGAGTGTAGCTCTTATGTCCCTCACTCCCCTTCACTATGAAAATGTGTCCGAATGGTCTATCACTATTCTAAGAATACAGAACTTAGGTTGCAGCCCACGATTTATTACTAGGTCTTTCTCCATCCTCTTCCCCTCAAACTCCCATAATCCCAACTCTAATTTTAAATTCTTTTTATTCCGAAATCAATTGTTGGGTTTTTGACACTTGCCAATGTATTTTAATGCTAACTATATACTCTCTGGAATAAAGATCCTCAAGTCAAAAAGTGGTAGATTGAATTCTCTCCGGAGTTACAGTCATTCCCGGGTACAGCGAGAGACATAAAGATAAAGACAAATATAAACTTTTGAGGTAACCAGGGCACCATTAATATCCTAAAGCACCAAGTCAGATGATTGTTTTTAAAACACTGAAAAGTTGAAAAATATTTAGGGGTGGGGGGTAGGCTCAAGTTATAAAGAACATATGTTTTTTATGATGGTTTTACTTCAGTACTTTACCAAGTCCTAGTTTTATGTCACCAACCTCATTCTGATTTTGCCTTGAAAAACAACAAACATCTACCTCAGATAATTTCTTTACACAAAAAAGTCTAGGCAGCAACCAAATATATAAAGCAGGAGCTTCCATCTCCTGTTTTATTTATTTGGGAGCTTCCATTTTTATTTACAAGATGGATAACATTTTACACAGTGAACCAAAAGGGTGGGGCAGAAGGAACTGGGAACAAAAATAATAAAGGGCTCAAAGCATGGGGTTTATTGACTTCAACCTTATATTTATTGTTGTGAAATTTAACCTTGCAATAATTACCATGTAATTTAAACATCATAGCTAATTTGAATTAGTTTACACTTTTTTTCTCTGCAGTAATACACATTCTACAAAGTTGTTTTAAATAATTATAATTTTTATTTTTGCTTTACCAAGTTACATAAAATACATTCCACATAAAGGAATATGTTGTCTCTAAATGTTGACATCATCCCCAAACATTTCTGGTGAACAACTTCTAAAACTATGATTTCCCCATCAGATGGTGAAACTATTAGAATTATTCTATCATTCTATTTGATAACTTGGAGACAACCATTAAGCAAAGTATTGTAGCTGTTTGCTTGCAATCTAATAATTAAGTCTCACAGTAGTTGAAATGATATGAAATAGTAAAGAGTTTCCTGATAATGCATTATGTTCAGATTAAATAATCTTTGATTTTATCTTCATATTCTGTTAACAAAGTCTGATCTCTTACTACGATCACAGTCCATGAATGACTCTGAAGGAGACAACTATAAACTACGAAGAAGGAAATTGTCATTTGATAGTGAAGGAGAGAAAGGTAATTCATTCTATTTATAAAGTTTAAATGTAGAGCACGTGGTTATTAGCTCTTAATACTTAAATGCTCATTATACTTCTGATTTCAAGGGTAAACTTTATTCAGGTTTTAGGAAGGTAAGTCCTTTGCCGTTTTCAATAGCTAATGATATGGTTTCTGATTGACAGCTCTCAGCAATGCCGTATACAAAGCCATCTGATAGCTACAAGGACAACACAGATAGAGAAATAGAGTAGGTTACTTTAAAAAAAAAAAGGAAGCCATTAGTAACAGTTGGATAACTACGCCTAAGAGTTCTGAACAGAGTGTTATACAGGGAAGACTCTCGTTGCAGGTTGTGCTTGATCCTCTCACATGCATGCATGACATGGAGAAAGGTAATATGTGCTAGTTCCCTTCACCCTCAAACTCTCTGAGGCACTTGCCACTCCTTGTGCTCTCCGGGTTTTATGTCCTAACTATTGTTTTACTCATATACTCAACAAATATGTATTTAACATTTCACATTTTTAAAGAGCTATTCAATTTCTGAGAAACAAATTGTGTAAATGAAACAGCTCTTGCCTTCTCTAGGAAGGGAGATGACACACACTTTCATTTGAGATGGAAAGAGTGGGTGCTGCAACAAGAATAAACAAACCTCAGTGGGAGCCCCATGAGGTCCATTTAATTGTGCCTGAGCAGATGGGAGAAGGCTTTCCTGAAGAAGCCTCCACTCTTGCCCCATGCTGATCCAACAAACATTCCAGTCTTCACCTTATGTGGCCTCTCAGCCGAATCACTGTGAACCAGTTGCTCTCTTCTTGAATACTTTTGTCTTGGCCTCTGTGACACTGCACTCTTCCTATTTTCCTCCTGCTCCATTAATTCTCTGAAGATAATTTCAGGATCATTATCTGCAAAACTAGTTATTAGCATTTCTGAAGGCATGGTCCTCGGCCCTAATCTCTTCTTATTCTATAGCATACTCTTTCCCTGGGTGATCTCACTTATGCTTATAGTTTCATTATATTCTTACATAGGAGATGTGCATATTTACTTCTTAATCCCAGACCATCTGAGCTTCAGTCTCATGTATCCAATTGCCTACTAAACCATCTACTTGAAATCTCAAAGGCAGCTCAAACGCAATATTTCCTAAACTGAACTCATGACGCCCTCCTGGAAACTTGTCTCTCCATCAGTTGCCATGTCTTTAACTGGCACTACTATGCAATCAGTCACACAAGCTAGATAGCTGTCTAGGTGCCAACCTTCTCTCAACCTCTCCATCAACTCTAACAAGTCTTCTTATTGCTACCTCCAATCCATCCCCATTTAGTTCTCAAACTAGGTCCCTTTTGGTTCACTTCTTTCCATCTTCATAGCTACAACTCTGGGCCAAGTTAATAATCTGTCACCTGAAATACTGAAATAGCATCCCAAAGCACCTTCCTATATCCAACTTGACCCTCTCTGATCTATTCTCGATAGTGGACCACTGATGAGTTTTGTTTTTGTTTTTTCTAAATGCAGTTATGTTTCTGTCACCCATGTGCTTAAAGCCTTATAAGGACTTCCCATTCCCTAAATCCTTATTAGGGTGATCTTTGCCTACCTCTTCAGTCTTATCTCATACCACTCTTTCCTTAACTGACTTAACTTGGCCTTCCCTGATCAACTCCTCTCTTTTGCACAATTTGTTGCAGTTGCACTTCTGTGTTTATTTGCATCGTTATTTAACCAATATTGTCTGTTTCTAGATCATAAGCGCCATGGATGGGAAATATTTAGTCACCTAAGTTTCAGTGCTTGCCACATAGAAGGTATTTAAGAAATATTTGTTGAAAGAATTATTATAATTAATTAAATCAAATTTCAGCATCTTTCTTTTGATTCTCTTCCTCTTTTTGCCTTCTTAATCCAAGCTCTTTTTTGGCACTGTTCTCTTATCTCTGAATTCTTGCCGTAAAGGAGCTCATCTACTAGCTTCAGTTTGATCTATATTTCAAGTGAACTGAAATGTTCTCTAATCCATGTAAATTGTTTCTGTGTTTTTGCTTATATTATTACCTTAATTGGAATTTTTTTTCTTTAAATGAAAGTTTATTGGGATGACAATTGTTAGTAAAGTTACATAGATTTCAGGTGTACAATTCTGTAATACATTGTCTATATCTCACATTGCGTGTTCACCACCCAGAGTCAGTTCTCTTTCCATCACCATGTATTAGACCCTGTTTACCCTCTTCTAGAACCTTAATGGGAATTTATCTTCCTGTTCTCAAACACACACACACACACACACACACACACACACACACACCACACCACTTTTTCAACCAGTACAATTACATTTTTGGGGGGGTCAAGGTTAATCTCCCATGATATATTGAACATAAACTCTTTCTTGATTTCCTCAGATGTATAGGTTTTCTTTCTCTTATGAATTCCTGAGACACTTTCCTCTCATTATATTGTCAAAATCTGTACAGTGATTATTGGTGTATTTGTCCTTTTATATCTAACAAACTATAAATTTCTTTAGCAAAGAATGGTTGATAAATATTTATTGCATTGGGACAATGGTTGAATCCTCTGGCTTATTGCAGAACAATACACCATTCACAGATAGGTGGTAATTTATTTCTGCAATGTCCTTCATTATTCTCTTGGTAACTCTTCTAAAATCAGAACCATTACTGTCAATTTGTACTTCCATAGACTTAATATAAATTCCTTATCCTGAAGTTAATCTCTTATTTTGAAATGAAGAACAACTTGACAATGTTGTCTATATAATAATGTCCCCATCCAGTTAAAGATTTATTAAAACTCCTTTCAATCTTGTTTTGTTTCCACATTCTCAAGCTAAACAATCTAATGGTTTTTGTAAGGTCCTGAGAGCACATCACAATTTATATAGTACTCATGCTACTGGACATTTTTATTGATTCTGAAAACTTTCCACTAATCAGAGGATTTGGTCTGTGAGACCGTTTTATATACAGTATAGATAGTAAAGGATTTGCCTGCCTTCCTGCAGCTATTTGGAGTTTCCTGGTAAGTCAGTGAGTAAGCACAATTTGGTAAATATGAAAACACAATTAACTCCAGCTAGCCAGAGCCTGAGAGCCTATCCCAGTCTTTAGGAACCCATGGTGCTATAGCCAAGTATAAAAGTTGCTGAAAGCAATTTAGTCCTGTCACCCCAATATCCTGCTCTGAAGGTGGCCATTCATTCTATTCTTTTTGACGTAGAATCAATTCTAGAAGAAAAACATGCATATAATTAAGTAGAAAGAACAGAGAACTTTCAGAAGATAATTGATGCTAAATGATATGGAGATACATAAATTAAAAGCTGCCCGTGAAATGCATTGATTATTTTAGAGTTACTTTACTACTCATGTGAAACAATACCTTGAAGGCAGATATCTAAGAGTACTGATGACTGTGAAGTAATCAGCAGAGCCATCAACAAGCAGGGGGAAGAACACATGGCTTGGCATTGGAGACAGACAGAGGTTGAGTCATGCATTGTCACTCACTATCTACTCAGCAAGGCACTGGAATTCTTCAGGCTTCAGCCCTCATCTCTCCCCACCCCACTTCCAACCTTGCCTACCACATAGTGCTAAAGAGCTTATATTCAAAAAGATATATGAAAAAAAAAAAAGATACATATAGGACCTCTGGCAAAGTGACTTGAACAAAGTAGAAACCTAACATATTGGCTCAGTTCTCTCTTAAAATGAATTTGTTAATGAAAGTGGTTTGTCCTCATGAGCTTCATATTTCTTCTGGAAAGATAAACTCATTCCCCAATAAGAAAAAGCTGTCCGTTCAGTTCTGAATTTGAGGACACCTTGTATTTTTTGAAGGTGTCTTCAAGAAGTTCTCTTTCTTTCCTAAAATTTTGGCATGGAGGTGCCCAAGACCTTCCTAACTTGACTAGGATCATTGTAAGACGTACTGGTAGCCCCGTATAACACGGCACTTCTATAACACGGTTTCACTTTAACACAGTTGGAGAATGAAAGAAATCCCTGAACAACATGGAGCGTAATAAAAGCTTTTAAGAGCAAAAAATATCTCATTTGAAATTAGGGAAATCCCTGAACAATGCAGAATGTAATAAAAACTTAGTAGTGATGACGAGGAAAACATTATTTAATACATATTAATATGTTATACTTTTGGTGAAAATTGCTTTATTAAAGATATTTCTCTTAATTATAAAAATATAATACTATGTTTTGTTTTGTTTTTAATTTTTGGAATCTAACCCCCTTTTTAAGGTGGCCCCGTGGCGCAATGGATAGCGCATTGGACTTCTAACCCCCTTTTTAGTATTAGTTCTTTGTTTCGTATAACACGACATATTTTAGGAACCTAACAGCCATGTTATATGGGGGTTACTTGTAGTACTATCACTCCTGAGATGGAAGTAAAATGTTATTATTACATAAAGTGAAGAACAAAAATGAATCTTCAATGACTTATTTGGTGGCCACGAGCATTAATCACATGGTGGCACATAATACAAGTAAATGAAGCATAACCGTCTGGAACATGTTAAAATGGTCTCTAAGTAGTCTTCAACATTAGATTGGGTTGTTCTTACTTCAGACTATACCAATATGACCCAATGGGTTATGGGAACTTTTTTTTTAAATTTTGTATTGTGTATATTTTATAATATAGATAATATATTAGTACAATAGAATGTATAAGGGCACATGAGATACACACACACACACACACACACACACACACACACATTTTTTACTGATAGTGCTTTTGTGACCAAATGTTTGGAATATTTAGCTCTTTCCATTGACAGAAAATGCAGTATCAAAGTAGTTACTAATGACTGATTTAGAGAGCCAAATAATCTTTGGCAGAGAATAAGCCAAGGACAACAGCAATGTAACTGGTCCGAAAAACAAGAAAATTTAAAAATACCGTTAATGATGTGCCTGTGCTAACCAAAGGGGTGGAAATCAAATTGAAAAAAATATTCAGCATCTTCTTTCCTGGTCTTAGATGTTGCCACACATGCCCTGAAAAACAGGAACCCATTTTGAGACATTATGCATCATAAGAATAGGGAGAAAAGGCTGCAATTTTCTCATTTACCCATCCATATAATTTTTATTAAAATAGGTACTTCCATATATTTCAAGTGAACAAAATATAATGTTCAAGAAAATAAGAGTGAAAATGTTTTGAACTCATCACACCTTGCGTTTCAAAGAATAGCAATAAACTTTATCTCGTTGTAATACTGGTTTAGTGATTTCAGATTGTCATCCAAAAGTCAGTAAGTTTTGAAAGCATTTCTCCAAAGTAATTTTTATGAAAGTTATTGAAGTAAGGAATAAATATACGCATTATTAAACTTATTTTTATAGAACAGGCATTGTCTAATTCTAATTTTATTAAATTAAGCCTTTAAATATATTCATATTATATTTTGGTATCTTTTTGGAATATTTTCACCAATAACAAAGGTGATTAACTTTTGTTATCTGTTTTAACAATATAGAAATGTATCTTCATTTGAATTTTAATATAGTTTTAATTTTTTAATCTTGTATCTGTATAGAAAAATCACACTAGTTTCTTTTCAACATTGTTTGAAACTAGAGAGGAACTAAGGTACTTGAAATCAAATGAAAAAAATTATTTTAGATTCCAATTTTCCAAAAAAACGAATTTTTTAAATGTATCTGGCTGGCAAAGGCTCAGCTTACCTCAAAATTGTTACCAGTAGGACATCTAAAACTCAGATGTTGAGAGAGCACATTAAATGACTCTCTTTGATCAAAAGTCGAGTCTACCTGTTGAGTCTGGAAAATAAAAATGGTAATTAATCTGAGAGAAAGACTCCATAAACAAGCACAAGTGTTTGTTCCCAGATTATTTGAAATGGAAGAATTTTATATTATCATTCTTAAGACAGATGAGTCAGCTACTCCATCAGGACAATCTTATTCTATGCTCTTAAATTCATTCTGAACCCAGAGAGACATGCACAGGACAAATCACAAATGCTTTAGAATTGTGTACCATGACGGAAAGGGGAGGAGACGAACTGTCAGTCTGCAGAAACAAGGAATTTGAAAACAAAACAAAAAAATGTTTTCAGTCATCTAAATCAGAAAGCAAATTTTAGGCTTAATTAAACAGGCAAAATGTTTTCTTTGTAAAATGATGATAACAAGTGATTATACAATCTCACTTCTAGCAAAGGGGAAAATGTAAAGCTACTTCAGATTACTGCCCTCAGAATACTATTTCTACATAGAATAAAAATAGCATTAAGAAAAAAAAATAGAACCTAATACTTTTTAATGTCCATAATCCAATTTAACTAGAAAAAGGCAGACATAAAACAGGCCATCAAAATCTAGAGGTACCTGGATGCTAATTATAATGCATTTCAGTCCAATTTCATGTATTCCATCAGTCAACCTCCAACCTAAACCTCAGCAGTTTCTATTTTTAATCCACAAATAGATTGTCATTTCAAGTTTCATTTTAAATGATGGAATATGAAGCTTTGATTTATTTAGTAAGGAATAGAAATGCTGTTGCAGTCAGGCAGCGTCAAAGAAACTGTTCACAGGGCTTGGGTTCCAGGAAGCATCTGGCTGATTGTCCATCGGCAATAAACATGGAAATAAATGTGGAATGATTCTCTTTATGTATTAGAAAATTCAAATATATCAAACTTTTTCTTCTTCTTTTGCTATCCTGCTTTTATATGAATTTTTGCTAAAGGATTTAGATATCACGTACTTGAAGTAATTTGCTCCATTTTACTACAGAACTAAATAATAATCCCCCATTCACCACATTTTTGGATACTTGTCCTGAGTTGAAATTAACAAGTTATAATTCAATTTAACAATATATGTTAGCTGATGGATTTGTGCCTAAGCATCCAAAATTAGGCCATAAATTAAAAAACTAAGAGTGCGGTTTATGCAGTAGGTGGGACAGAAAATTTTATCAGGAACATGTGAGGATTTAAAAATCTGCAGAGAACTCCCAAGACCTCTCAAGCTAAAGAGACAAAATGGTTTAGTAATTTGTGATGTGCATTCATTACAAATATCCATGTTAGCATTTCCATACTTAGATTGGAGCCTTATGAATTAATGGTTAATTCAGTTTGCATTTGATTCTGCTAGAAAAGATTCTATGAAAATGTTTAAAAGGCAAGCTGATTCAAACCCCACTGGTGGCCAAACAGCACAAAGATTTACTTAGGAGTAGCAAACTGATGCAATTCACTGAGCAGGTATGAAGATAATTTAGAAAAGTGAAGCTTTTCCTTTTCTCTTTTTTTCTTTTTCTTTCACATTTAGTAGCATAAAATTGGACACTTATTTTTTTGAGGAATGAACTGATATATTCATAAAGTGGGGGATTTTTATCAAATTTTCAGGAGGGGACAAGTTAAAAATCAAAACAAAACAAAACAAAACAGAAAAACAGAGGAAGAGATGACAAAAGTGTTTACAGGGTTAAGGAGGGCTGTATCCATGACACTGGAGAGAAAAGGGTTTGTGTAGGAAGAGCTGATCTAAATATTTACAACCAATTAGATTAGTGGTTGAGTGGAGAAATACAAGTGACACTAAGTAATCAATGATGTCTACAGTACTTGAGATTGGAAAAGTCTAAGGTCTTCTCAGACTGAGCAAGTGGGAATTCTTAAAGAAAATAAATTAAGCAATATGTTTTTGCTACATTTAACTTTAATGGACAGAACATTAGCTCCTAATAACAATTTCACATCAGACTGATTTTCAAACTCTGACCATTTTCACCTTGATTTGGTTTCTGAGTTCTTATATTTTAAATTATATATATGAAAGGAAAAAATCTCTGTTTAATTTCTATGCCATATGAGAATTTTTAAAAAATAGTTGGAAGTTTTTCTGGAGTGGCCTTAAATCAGTTCATTTGGCCTTCTATAAATAACAAAGAACAAGCAGGCATTGTAGATGGGGAAAATGTGTTAAGCATTTCTCTAGAAAACGATATACCTTCTGGAATATGTTGGTTAGTTATTAGGAGTAACCAGATGGAGAATTATACTGTCTCCCCAGGACACTAATGGAAACAAGTTCTGGGATTTGTCTCTGAGTTTTTCTTGTGGAAATATGTTCTAACACAACCCTGAGGGCTGAAATTATCCTGACATTTCTGTATAAAACAGCCAGTATTCACTACTGGCTTTAATGTAATTATGTAAACCTACCTTCATTACTGTATTTAGCTTTATATGCTTCACAATATGCTACCCAGCCAACCAGCCTGGAATGTCACAGCCATTACACACATTGAACTGCCATAAAAATGCAGCCTGCCAGCCTTTACCACAGGGAGGCTTCCAGTTTTAACCTTTGCAATGTGTGAATGGCCACCACAGATGAGAGGGTGTGAAGGTGAAAAACAAACAACAGGATGCATTGTGGTGATATTTTAAAATTGGGACACATTTTCCCTTCTGTTTTCATTTCCTTAAAGAGATAGTGCACCAGATTTTAAGAATACAAATGATTATTGAGCATGTATAAGGTTGTAAATTAGCCAATATTTTTTTTCTCAGATATAAACATTATTACTATCCTAGATAAATTTTTATTTTGAAAGGAATCATGTATTTCACTAGTGTCCCCCGAATTAAGAAAAACAAAATATGTTTCCTTAAATAGCAACATTTTCAATAGGAAAAAAAGAAGAAAAATATTTTCCAGTGGTTTTATAGAAAATTCCGTATTTAAGTTATTCAAAGAACATCACCATTAAAAAAGGTAGTTAATGTATAAGTAGTGTAATATGTATAGAGTCCCACATTTATTTATCTTCTGTAAAATAACGTTCCTTTGATAGATTTTGGCAAAGGAAACAGTACAAATGACCCTGAAGACTCTGTAGATACCATAAGAAATTATCAGAGTTCCAAGAAACAATTTGAAGAGAAAAAAAGCGGATCTTCATCTTTTATCTCCTCCATTGAAGATGAACAAAAGCCTCTCTTCTCAGGAATAGCAGATTCACTTCCAAGAATAGGGAAAGCAACTGGACTTGATTTTGAAGAAACAGTGCCCACCTCAGGAAGAATTCACACAGATAAAAGAAGTCACTCTTGCAAAGGTAATCAAATTTCTCAAGAATCAGTTTGTCTGTCTTCGGTGCTCATCATAAAATTGTGACATTTTACAAATGTCCACAAATACCTTACTGATATATGTTAATCTAATCTTTTGTGATTTCATAAAATTGCAACTAGTTAAAATCACGTACAAAGTGTTTGCACCACTCTGGATTACTGGTAATTATTCCTAAGCAATGATACCTAAGAGGGTTTTGTTGTGGCCAGTCAGACATAACGTAATGCCACATAGAACATTGTGGAATGTCTACTGTAGTTATTCCAATGGAGAGATGGGATCAATGAGTATTTTAAGAGAGCTAATCAGTTGATTCTTACTCTTCTGACCCACTCCTCACCCTGAGACTTGTTGTTTTATAGAATGAAAGTCCCATGCAATAACACTTTATTAAATGCCCCAAAAAAAATCTGTTTACTGGGAATTATGAGAAAAATGGGGGGTATACCCCTACATAAAGCATGCTCTTGATTCACCTCATTTGAAAAAATTTGTTTAACATCTCTACCAAAAAGGATACACAAATATATGGGTTTTGTTGTAGGAAATATGCATGGGAAGAGTAATAATGCTTGATGCATGCAAATTTGATGCAAACCAATCAAAAATTCAGGAAAACTTGAGAACTACCTTGTGGAAGAACAATTAACTTAGAATAAACAGGAGCTAGATCTAAGTGGGTGCTAGAATAGGTGTGGCTTAGACTACTTCGGTTCCAACCACAACTCTGTCATTTACTTCCTTTATGGCTTAGGATAAGTGACTAGTAGACCACATTAAAACTCAGTTTGCACATCTTTAAAATAGGAATAATATTTTCTAATCAACTAGTCAACTGCGGTTGTTAATACGATAGTATGCTTACTTTCTCTGAAATAAAATCCCCAAGTTGGTTTAGTTTTATTCACAAGTTTTATTTTCTAACACTTTAATTATTGGATATATCCAGAGATATATAAAAAATGTAGAGATGAATAAGGCATAGCAAAAAATCAAAAGAATATAACAGAAATGAAGGAAAAATAGGATATTCTTAGCCTGGCATGATAGCAAAATTATGGGACAGAGTAAGTAAATATTACCTATCATCATCACCATTATTTGAAATAACTATATCTGACAAATATCTGAAAGTTTTATTGAATCTAGGATGTTTAGGCTTTAGATTTTTCCACATTTACATTCCCTATCTTATAAATCTGCTTTTGCCATGACCCCACATTGACATAAGCTAAGAATATATGCAAATGTTCTCTGGACAATCTAAAATCTTGATGAAGTGAATGAAAATAGTACCTCATTTATCAAAATGGAAGAATGGAATATTAGATGTGATTACCAAAGGTCCCATTTTAGTTATTTATGAAAATGAATTCTTGGAAGTGCCAAAAATAGAAAAAGGTTGTTTCATGGAAGTCAAAAGTTCTGAAGAACTTGCTGAACCATCTCTACTATTTCTAAAAGTCAGTCTAATGATGACCTGATCTTTTGAAAGGTATTTTTTGTTGTTTTCCTTTTGAGTTTTAGAATTTCAAGTGTTAAGTTGTTAAAGATATAATTTTGGGATTTTATTTAACTTTACAATGCCTCTTGCTGACAGTGAGTTCTCATGCCCTTCATCTTATGTTTTGCTTTGTTACTATTTCCAATTATTTTTAATTATCTATTCTATATGCATAATAAAAAAATAATATTCTAAAAATAATTTTAATATCTAAAATTTTTTAATTTTCAAAAATTTACAAAGCAATCCTTATTCAAATAAAACAAAAATGACCATGAAGATACATAGCTAAATATGCATGTGGCTTGAATAAACATAATTCATATCATATAGCATCAATGAGACACACCTGGTTGATTAATGTCATCAACCAATGAAGAATTCTAAAACTTCATACCCTGAAAATTTCATTCCTTAATGACTTTTTAAGGTGAGGTACTATGGAATGTTTGAGAATTTGAATGCATATTTATATTGTATAGCTGTAACTCCTGCAGTTTGAACTACAAATCCCCACAAATTTTAGTTTTATCATTAATTGGAAATTTCACTTCTTCACATTCCTGTCATTTGTCATGCTGAATCCAACAGAAAAGCACCTTTAGGCAAAATTTAAAAAAAAAAAAAAAAAAAAAAAAAATTAAGCAGACTCTGATCTATTTAGATTGAGTAAAAAATTGACTCTAGGAAAATTGTGTACCCAGAGAAAAGTGAAAGTTTACTTTCTGTTCATCCAGTTCCAGAAATGTCTTGCAACTATAGCAACATTTTCCAAGGCAACAAAGTGCAGATGCTTTCTGAGCTATATTTAGAAAGTGTCTATAGGGATGTTCATTTTGTTAAGACCCTAACCAGGATTCCCTCTTTGAACTTCTTTATTTTTTATATTGCTGGTAAAATCAGCTAATGACACATATCAAGACTTTAATAAAAGAGTAAATTTTAATCAAGGTAGCTTCTATCTAAGTTTATATTTTTATTCATTCCTTCTCAGAGAACATAATCAGTTGTTTTCTTTAGTACTGAAGAAAAATATAATCCTACATAATTTATTGCATGTGATTCACCATTGTTCTTTAAACATCAATTCATTATACATAATTTGAGAATGAAAGAGCTATTAAGCATAGGCAGAAATTCTGTACACTTTCTTGGCACAAAATTTTTGAGCACAATATGTCATTTCCATCCTATCATTTCTTATTGTCTTCTTTAAAAATTCCTATATCAACTAGCTAACAGGCATCTAGACAGGGATAAACATTGGCATCACCAAATCATCAATATGTGTGTTCTGAATGTTTGTTTGGTATTGCTGCTCCAAAATTGAAAAACTAGGGTACTAAGACATCATATTATTGTTTTGCATTTTAAATAGTCACATGTCAGTATGGTAAATAATAAACCATACTTTTCAGTGAAAATCTGCTGATATACTAGTAAAAACTCCAGCAATATTATTGGGTTTTTGTTTGTTTTCATTTTGCTGTGTTTGGTAAATATCAAAGGAAATTATACACTGTTACTTCAAAAAAACAAAAGAAAACAAAACACCAGGATCCCACAGGCTAAGGAAATCTAATCATAACCATGCTGGAATTCATAGGGAGCTCTCTGAGATCTGTTAGCCATTTCAACAGAAGAGAAAACCCTGAACTTATATTTTTCCAAAACTGGCTTTGTATATGCTAATTCCTTTGTTATAGCTTCAGCCAATTGAAGCAGAAATTGTAGGAAATTGTAGGCACCTCATTAGAGAAATTTCTGTGTATTCAGTGATAAAAGGATAATGATAGAAAAACCATGAAGAAAGAACATAGAAATTGTGTCTGCTACTTGGAGAAAGGGAATGCTGTACTTTGGATAAACTGTAGGAAAGGAAGGAATTTCAAGAAGTTCTACAAATCTTGTTCTCTATTTCTAGAATTATAGCTAATCTTCCCCAAATTGGTTACTTTCTTTTTTTTTTTTAAATAGCCAAGGATATAAATTCCTTAACTTTACATAACTTTTGTCACTGTTTAATTATAGCTACTTGTCAAAAAAAAAAAAAAAAAAGTCTATCAAACCAAAATCACTTTCTCTACTTCAAATCTGTTTCCATGTGAAAATGAAGACCAGTTTTAGGTTGTATTTTCCTTCTACCAGCCCTCCTCATAAGGAAGAAATGTTGTTCCTTCTTTATCTGTAAAATAAATTCAACTCCACTAGTATTTTCCCATGGGTCTTATTTTCCAAACTTTTAATCATTTTAAGCCCTCTCTAGATAAGTAAAATGTAGAAAGTAAGAAAGCATAACAAAAGCCGTTAAAAGTATATGTATATGACAAAAATTAGAAGAAAATGAGATGTTATATTTGCCCTCAGATAGTGATAACTTGCAAATACATGTTGTAGGAGAAATTGCAAATTAAAAGAAGCTCAGAAAAGGAATCCTTGTGTGGAAAATGATCAAAACCTTGCTAGATTGAATTTCTCAAGTTCAGGCCCTATGTCTTCTTCGTCTTTAATTCCTCCACATTTAGCAGACTGTCTGGCACATAACAGAGACACAGAACATTTGAGAAGAGAACTTGAATAGATAAGCAATATGTTTTAAAATATAGTGACATAAAAATATTCTGAATGAAAGAGCCACAAGAAAAAACATTGGAAGTTAACAGGAACATATTAAAGGATGGTGCAGAAGGAGCTACAAGGAGACATAGAAGCATGAATGAGTGTCACAGGACTAGAGGATCTTTAGGACCCTTCCCATCGTTAATGGCTTATGGTTCCTTGGCTCTGTTTTGAGTTGGGTTAGCCTAAGAAAATCACCCTGAAGGTAGGCACTTCCCCATGGCTCCTCCTCGGAGCCACTCTGCATCATGAAGTATGCTAATTATCCTGTGGGAAAGAGCCCTAAAATCTTAAACCCAAGATGAAGCAGTACAAATAAATGGTGCTGTTTCTTCCCAAATATAAAAGTGCACAATAACTGCTCTCTAAATCAGAGTTTTGGGATGGCCATCCATGTTTTCTCTTAGCACAAAGAGAAAGAAGACAAAATTATATCCAAGACTCAAACAGCTAATATGTTTTTATTCATATGGAAATGGATTGGGGCAGTGGCCAACAGGGTCAGGGTGGTGGGATGCAGCTGATTGAGACTCCTGGACAAGTCCCTGAGTCACTCTGGGTGATCCACAATTCCCCATGTCTTTGGGTTATACTTCCATATGCTTTCCTGCCTGTACTGTGGACATCCCTGTGTAACTGATGCACATGGACACCCAAGGAAATTGACATCCATCTTGCTATTTCCCACAGATATCTCTGACACAAGAAACTGGGAACAAGAAAATGTCCAGACTCAGGCTGATGAGTCTAGTCCCTCAGCACTTCCGCGAGCTGCCTGGGGAATCTCTGAAACCGAAAGTGACCTCACATATGCGGATGTAGAGCAAAGATTAGATTTGCTTCAAGCACAACTTAACAGGTATAAGCAATGGTGGGGCAAAAGGAGACTATAACTCAAGCCCTTGGTTGGGTTCTTGCTTTATTCCTTGTAAATAGCAAATTCCTCCTGCCATAATCTCATATTTTCCTTCTACGCACACTTATTCAGACGTTGACAAATTATTAATCTGTGTTGCCAAGAGCATTTATTTAGAACATTTCATACTTCTGGCAGTGTAAATACTATTTATTTCTTTACTTGCCGTAAAATTAGTATATCATCCACACCAGCTGCCTAAGAAAAGTCCTTTTTTTTTCCCTCAAAATAATCATATTTAGCTTGTTGACAAACACCCTTCCTCTTTAAATCTTTCTTTTACCCATTTTGGTTATTTCTTATGTATTATGGAATGTTTTATGGTAACTTGCTTATGTATTATGGATTTTTTTTAAGTATCGACAAATTATTTAAACACTTAGTTATTCAGTCAACTTGTTAAAATGAGATTGAATTGAAAATGTTAGAGTTGAAGCCCATATCCTCACCTTTTCCCTCCATCTTTGATATATACTATTTTAAAATGAGGAATAAATTTGGTTTTAGGGAGGATGGAATTCCTTAATCAAAATCTGAGTGGATTGTTTAAAATTAAACTGGTCCATAAGACAGAAAAAAATATATGAATGAGTTGGATACAGCTGCTTTAGTTGTGGTTCGTGTGGGACTTTACCTTGATTCAAAAGTAGTCTCCATGGATACCACCAAGCAAGGTGAAAAACTACATGAATCAAACAAACTAAAATGTTCAAATCAACTAAAACACACAATGAGAGATGAGGAGAGCCAGATGTTCTAATGAACACATTTCTAATAAGTGCAAGCATGGTAGAAGGACCACACCCCCTGAATCCTGATTTTACCTTGTGTTCATAAATGCCACGTCAGCATTCTCTACTGATGGTGTGGTTACTAAGACCAGAGGTTTCCACTAAGGGGTCCGCAGACAAAATTCCCCTGGGCCAATGGCACATACTTGCGCTGTCACAGAGATGTAAGGCCAAGTGTACCTGGTCATAGCTGTCTCTGTAATTAGCTTGCTGAACAACCATGTGTTTTCTTGGCCATTTGTAAGTATAGCACATATGAAGCCAAAATGAGTCTATACTATGTGTCACCAATGGGTGACCAAATTTTGGGATGACAGTTGTCTGCCCAGAGGTGACATGAAAATAAATTGTTCTTTCCATTTCTTTCTATGTATAGCTACACTCTGGTTTGCTACATCATATTTCTATTCTGTCTTTGGCATGTCTTACAGGTTACTAGTATGCTGTCTGTGTTTAATACATCTTAGGAATTCTGCCCATGTCTAACAAGCTACTTGCTTACACATTGTCTATACTTAGCACATCCTATGAGTTATGCCTAGACCACACAAGCTACCGGTTTACTTACTACCTCCTTAATATTTTGTATGTGTTTCAACAATACTGTTTGTTGTTTTTACTGCTTTTTCAAATCTTTCTGCCAGAGCTGAACAGTTTCAAACAATAAACACATTAAAATGTATGTGCACACAAATATACACAACTATAAAATTTAATTTAATTTAAAATCGCCTGGTGCTGAGGTCCATATCTAATCCCCAAATGTCAAATTCAAGTCTTGCAAATTGAAACATAGATAAGAAAATTAAAACAGATTATTATTTATTTAGAGTCAATAATTCGTAATTAAAGTGTAAGAACTTGCCGTAATTATTATTGGTTAGAGAAGCATATGTAGTTACTTAATACATTTGCTTTTTTTCTCCCCCTATTTATACCAAGCCACTTTGATCTTTTACCCATAACATATATAAAATGCACACTGTATAACACATAAGAATTGATATAAGTGTGGTCTGAACTTGAATTTCTTTGATTCTTGTGGCTGAGAGAAGGTAACTGCCCATTTCTTTACTGCCAGGCCTAAGTATCTATTTCATTTATTGAATAAAAAAGTAAGTGAATGAATGGATGAATGACGGGGACAGCAGTGATTTCTGCACCACAATACTTGCACAGTACTTGTGATTGGTTAGCCTAAAGCCATAACTGTGCTACTTACTAGCTACTTATAGGAAGCTTGGGTCAAGTTATTTACCCATAAATGTCTCCAGCCTCAGGTTCTTTCCTGACTCATATCGACTACAATGCCATTGCAAAGCCTAAGATAATACACGTGCAATGAGGGGGAATCAGACCTATTATATTTTGCTATTCTCCCTTTAATTTTAATTTAAAATTTGAATGAAATTAGCAAGCCAGTTGGCTAGTTGTGAGCTTTGAGGAAAAATGATCAGATTGGTATTTTGTAAGCCAGATGGATGATAGAAGCAAGTGAACTTTTATGTTTTGTCTCTGCCTTAAATATCAAAGGCCCAGAATGGTAGATGGGAGAGAAATTTAGCATTGAACAGTACTTAACTTTACAGAAAGACTACAATGTATAATATATATGATTCATGATGTGAATAGGAGAGAGGCAAAGTAAAATAAAGGTAATATAAATTTGAAACACATAAGAAATTATCCAATTGTTGTTAACTATGAAAGAAAAATGCTACCAAATCTCTTTTTTTGTAGAGTAAATATAGGTGACAAGAAACAGCAAAGCTTGATTAAAAAGCAAAGACCATTATTGATTAATAACACAATCTCAGTGTTTTACATTTTGAAATCAATAAAGCTTAATTGTAAAAATGTAATACACTGTACATTGTAAAAATGTAGTCTATTTGATTCAGCTGTTTTTCTCTTAATATCTTATTCACCGAGCAGGAAAGCAATGTTCTTTATCAGAACCGTTTAGTGAGACAGAAAGTTAGCATCTGCCAGGAGAGAATCTCTGTGCTCCCTCTCCTGTCCTTCTTGTTTAAAGCAGGACCATAATTCCGTTTGTTGGTAGTCGTTTAGTTTGGGCGACAAAATTATGCTGAGAGACTGATTTTGCCAGCAATTTATTTAACAGAGGTTTGCTTTGGGAATTATAATTTCACAAGCTAATAGTATACAGGATAATATCTCTTAATAAGCCAAATAAAGAAATAACATACTCCAAAGCAATGATAGATTCATTACACTATTGTTCAAGGCAAGGGGAGGGGAAAAGAATAAAGTCCAAATTTAGATGAGGTGTTCCTTCTATATGAGGAGGCACTTGAGAGGGGCACTTGGCCAACCAAGAACTGACATCCAGGTGCCAGCACAAAAATAAAACTCCCTTGTTGCTAGAGTACATTGCTAGGGAACAAAGGTACCAGTGTTTGTGGACAGGCTAGGCTGCTTCCAAGAGTTATCACTCCAGGGGCCATTGTGTGGCTTTGTGTCACTGCTGACAAGGAGTGCCTCGTGGAAGCAGGGACAGATGTCCCTTCTCTTCCTGAGACTGATGCACTGTTTAGCTCCACTGCCGACCAAAGAGTCACCTTGCCGCAGCAAGAGCAAATGTCTCAAGACCTTCGGAGAGCTATTTAGGTCAGTGAGATGTCACTATGCCCAGACTAAAACTCTCAGACTGTTCTCACAAATTCTCAGGATTTATAGTCTAAATGTTCCCTTGCCATCATTGCTTGTGTACATGTTCTTATCAGATAAGCCCCCAAGGGCCTTTCAGCAGTTCAGCTGCTAAGATGAGATGATGACATCTTGACACAACTTGCTTCAGTCTTCTATCAAAACAACTTCACTTCTCCAATTTGTTTTTGTCTTTGTCATAAACAGGCGGATTAAAACAACTCCACTTAAGTAATAAACAAATGCATTTGAAATCATGTTAAACCAATACACAATAGTGGTGCTGAAATTTTCTCCAATTCTTTGCAATGATTGAACTATTTGGGGACTGTCTTCCCCCATTTCTATCTGTCCTGCAGACTTGAATCCCAAATGACCGCTGACATCCAGACCATCTTACAGTTGCTGCAGAAACAAACCGCTGTGGTCCCCCCAGCCTACAGTATGGTAACTGCAGGAGCAGAGTATCAGAGACCCATGATCCACCTGATGAGAACCAGTCACCCAGGAGCATCCATCAAGACAGATCGAAGTTTCAGTCCTTCCTCACAAGTGAGTATAGTGTACAACCAACAATGTCTCACAAAGTGTGTTCCAGGAACCACCTGAACAGAAGCATCTGGGTGCTGTGGAAAATGCAGATTCCCACTCTTCTTAATTCAAATTTCTGGGAATAGGTCCTGTAATCAGAGTTTTACGCAAGCACCCCCATTCTTACGCTCATTTAAAGTCTGAGAACAATGGACTTTGAAGAATAATCTTAAAACACTAACATTTTTTATAAGGAAAAGCTTTTTTCAATAATCAATCTACTTAAGTTTATATATAGTACAACTATGAAAGCAAAGGAATAGCCCTGGGTCCAAAAAGTTCTTCAGAGAAAAGTCTGTAATTTGCTCTAGTGACAAAAGTTACCCTTGGACAGGGTCTCAGGAAGGAAGGGGAAGAGAAATAGCAGCTGGCCAGAGAAGATCTGAGGTTCAAGTGCAATCAGTTATCTGCTCCCCACCCATCACATGAGACCTCTACATCTTTTTTCACCTGAAGAATGATAAGGAATGATCGTTTCCTTTATGTCGCCTCTGAAGCCCTCGAAATGGCCCCTTTTGAATTACGTTAATGTGAAATGTCTAACTCTCTTGGAATTCTATTTTAGGAATCATTCTTAATTACTTAAACACTGTGGCCTAACTGGACCTAAGGATGATGATTTAAATAAGGATTTACAGAACAATCTTATAAAACTTCTAGAAGTTTGAGAATTTAGTGCAAGATGTTCTGGGAAATGAAACATTAGTAACAGGAGGAAATACGCAGAATGAAAATAATGCAATCTTTCTAATATACAAAGGAGACATTTATTTATCTCAAACTAGTTTTAAATGGCTGGGAAACATACAAAACCATGTCCTTTGCTCTTGTCAGTGGATTTAGATAACATTTTCTGACTAAGGACTGGTGATTTTCTTCCCTTTTTCCTTTTCTCTCCTCTTTATACTTCCTAGTCACCAAATGACCTATGTTTCCTATCCCAGTTTTGTCTTGAATTTGAATTAAAACTCATCTGAAAAACTCAATGTAAAATAATGGAATATATATATATATATATATATATATATATATATGATCTGACTTCAGAATAAAATCAAAGTTCTTGAAATGATTGTTCAGAATTACCTAAACTGATACCCAACCTCCAATTTTTGATCCATCTTTGGGAAGGAAAGATTGGATAATACCATTCATCGAATACAGGTTTATGTGGAAAGGTATTTAGATTTCATGAGTGTAATTTTAGCAATCTGTCCAAATGAATTATAAAACATGTTTTCTTTCTATTAGTGTCCTGAATTTCTAGACCTTGAAAAATCTAAACTTAAATCCAAAGAATCCCTCTCAAGTGGCATGCATCTGAACACAGCTTCGGAAGACAACTTGACTTCACTTTTAAAACAAGACAGTGATCTCTCTTTAGAGCTTCACTCACGGCAAAGAAAAACTTACCTTCATCCAACGAGGCATCCTTCTTTGACAGATTCATCCCCAAGCACTGCAGGAATCTTGGGTCTTCATAGGCATGTTTCTGATCCTGGTCTTCCAGGGAAATAAGCATTTTGTACTATTTACTCCACATACAATATAAGTGCTTTTAAATGGCTGTTTTCCTTTTTGTATTTAAATCCTCTCTACTTGACTCAGGGGCTCAAAGTTACCATTATATGCAAAAGTACTGTATATTTTCCTAAATTGAAGCTTGTAAGGTAAAAGTGAGCAGTTAGGATGTAAATATGCATATGAACTCCTTTGTTCCAAATGTTAAAACTGCCAGCATCTCAAGGCACCTTATTTTATTTATTTATTTTTTAAATCATGTGCATGTTAGGAAACTCCAATTTCTCTTGCATGGAGACTCCTATTTACTGCTTTGACTAAATCAGTACTTTGTTATGAAAATGCCTTCAAGCAAATGCGAAACCAAGGGATAAAACTGTTTATGGAAGCAACTCAGATGATCCTCAAGGAAGTTCAAGGCGGAGAAAGGGAACTTAGTTACTTTTAAGAACAGATGCCCTTGTGGATCGGGATATTTATAATTAATTTACATTCATTCCACCACACTGGAAAAAAAGTGCAGTTTTAGAGTTATAAATCTCTGACAGTATAGGAAGACATCTCCAAATACATGAATATAGGCAAGCATTAATGAGGCCTTTCTATTTAAAATTCTGTCACTAACTGCATTTACAATCTACTTAAAATATTTTCCACTGGAACATTTCCTTGAATGATTAGAAACAAGATTCTCTAATTTGGGGGTGGGGGCAAGGGAGGAAGAACTGCTGAAGTGTGACTGACATGAACTGTTATCCACAGCTTTCTTCCAATTCATGTTTTAGGGCAACTTTGAATTTGATCAAAAGAGTGGCCACACATAGTTTTCAAAAAATGTGCAATTTTAGTGGATTTGCATGGCAAAATTAACTTCCATTAAGTATATGTTGTTCTTTGGCTTTCTAGTCCCAGCTGTAGAAAAACAATGTGCATTTACCTGCCTATAAAGGAAATGCACACACCAGCAGTAAAATCTCAATTTTATTTGGTTATTCAAACACCTTTGCTAATGGAAGATTAAATGAAAATCTATTAAATATAGATTGGGCTGAATATATACTGACCCCAGAATATCGGAACATACAATGGAATACATTTTAGTATCTTCAACTGTTAGATTTTCTTTTGAGGAGGAAGGCATACACTGCTCATAAAATCAATGTACAGAAAAAAATTCCAAGTTAATTTAAGATTCTGATTAGTCAAGTTCTAGTTAAGGTGTTTTCTTTTTCAATTCATTTGAGCACAATTTTAAACATACAATTTTATTTAGACTGAACCAGTCTTTAATACCATATCCTTTCCTCCTGAACAAAATTTTGAAATTTGTTGTTTTCTTAGTCCATTGCTAATTCTTGCACTCATATATTTTTTAAAAAACATTATACCTGTGCACATTATTAAATAGGTATCCCTCTAGGGTAGAAATATAATCTATTGATTTACCTTTACCATTGATACTAATATATTAGCTTCAAATACAATTTATTTAAATTTACAAAAACTATTGCACTATTTAAAATATGATTGAAGTGACCTTAAATTGCTCCTTAGTTTTAAATGGTCACATAAATTGATAATTTGTGAGAGAAGCCGTCTGTAGACATGTTAATCCCTGCTTAATTTTTGAAAAACCAAAACATATGCAATCAAGTACAAATGGCAAAATGACCAGTCAATTCAATAAAAGTATAATAGTTTTAACCAGCTTCCCAAACCATTTGGTGTGATGCAGATAGAAATGTAGGGACTCACTGATGCTTTTATTTCCTCATTCAATGAACATTTGTGGGTGCCTAACAAGGGAGAGAGAAATGGCTAACTAACTGTAATTCAGAGGACGATGTAGAGATTTTATTTCCACATTTAGCACATTTTTTCAGCTGCAACACATTTCATAAGGATTTCTACCCTAACCTCCAGGGAAATTCAGAGTAAATTCACCAGAGACTGTTCATTTGTAGGAAGAGAGAATTTGGCAGGTGAGGAATTTAGATCTGATTGTTTGATTAGTGAATGCTTCAGCTCCAACATTTGGTGTGACATGCATATAATTCAACTTTCCATATGAAGCCGATACACTTAATAAAAACTAAGCAAGGAATGGGAAGGTGGGGAACAGTGTGCAAGCATCCAGCTTGTTTAAATTCTAGCATAACACAAACCTTTTCCTTCCTAATTCCTTGCTATGAATTAATTGCATGATATTAAAATCTAAGTCTCAGAGTTGGACAGAATTATAAAGGTTCCTTCCTGCAGGATATTAGCTTAAAAAGAGCCTGAGCAATATAAAGATGCTATTTACTACTCAGGCATAAATATCAGAAGACTCAGTGGTTAAAATGACTTATAGATGACCAAGGAAATTACCTTAATTTACAAAATCCATCCCCTTGTCCCAGCCAAAGATCTAATGCCTGAAATCACCGTCACTTTCCCCATGGGCTGTAGCAAAATCAATCTGACCCCTCCATTGTGGGATCCTGCTGGAAACCAGGTTCAATTGCTGCAGCCAATAATAGCATCAGCAGGGCAACTGCTCTCCTTCTAGGCCACTGGAAGCACTAACATAACACCTTCTGCATTCCACCTAAACATATTGTTACCTGGTCCCAGACCTAAATAAAATGTCATCTAAAATCTAAAGTTTATTGGAGTTAGATATGTTCCTGCTGTTATTTAATTGCTGGGCAGAGAGTTAAAATTTGGACTTATAATTTTACCCTATACGGGAGTCCCATGCTCCAATTAGTGGAAAATCCAGGAATGAAAAATGGTGATGTTCTTGCGGGATTTTTAATAATCACGTGATTAGCAAATATACAAAGGCAGGGAGCATATAGGACAGCATCGTCTCTCAAGTCCATTAAAATGGGTTGGTCATCACAGCTGAACTTCCAACTCTTCTAGTCAGGAGATACGGAAATTAAATAAGGTCATAGTGACATTTGGCATCAGGTTGCTTACAAGATCTTTTTGGAGTATGATCTCTTGCAACGGTTCCAAAATGCCTAAAAGAACAATGCCCTTATCCAAATGTTATTTTAAAACACCATCATATATTACGTAAGAATAACATTTATCACCTCATCGGCATATCTAATATAATAATTGTTAACAGCATCTTTTCTCTGAATACTTTCCATGGTTAGAAAAAGGAATTCAGTAGAGCTGGTTGCTAAAAATGAATTGCAACTTTGATTAATTTATAATATAGCCTAATCTTTAACTGCTTATCTATGGTTACAACCAAAGGTAGATCAATATATTGAAGTAGATTTCTTATTGCACATCAAAACTTTTATAAATTACTAAAAAAGAAATAATTCAAAGCTTAAGTTTCGAATCCTATTTTTGTAGTAAAACAAATGTGTATCACATAAATTCAAAGACACACTTGGAAGACAAAATGAGGTGTGGTCCTCAAATTAGTAGCACTAGCACCAACAACCTGGACACTTGTTAGAAATGCATATTCTTGGGCCCCACCTGGACCTATTAAATCAGAAACAATAGGAGTGGGACTCAGCAGCCATCCTTTAACAAGCCCTCCCCCATAAGATCTTGACACACATGAAAATTGAAGATCAACAACTAACAGAATGGACTCTTCAGTCAGACCAACTTGGGGCTCAGTGTGACTTTGTTCATTAATAGCTGTGTGACACTGAGCAAGTTAATTAACCTCCCTGAGTCTTTTTCCTGAATCTGTAAATATGATACTGGCACCTGCCTTAAAGAAGCTTGAGGAAATGAGATACCACATTGTAAAGTGCCTGGCACATAGTAGGTGCTCAAAAAGTGCTAGATTCTTTGGTTCTCGTCCAGGAACACGATATTAAAACAATCAGGAAAACAAATTAATTTCACAATTTAGCCTTTGCACAATGTGCTATGTCTCCAATTAAACAGCTGTTACCAAGACTAATGTTTTTGATTCAGAAAAACACAAATGTAGCTATTGTTTTCTCTCTTCATTGTATTTTGCACTATTGTGTTTATAGCTTTAAAATACTATTTACAATAACAGTGAGTATGAATATCATTGTTATAAACTCATCCACTCCGATTCCATGTTAAATGCCCAGTATGCAAAGGTGATCGGTCAAATTCAGCACTACCAGAATGTATGCTGTAAAGGATGGCTCACTGTGGAAGCCCCTCTTTAGATCCATGATGTAATTCCCAAATGGATATTTGAAAACACATTTTCAAGGTACAATTTTGAAAGAAAGTACACTTCCTATTTTTCCAGAAAATAGGATTTTACAGTTGCAATGGTTTCTTCCGGGCATCTAGTCCCCCCTCCTTCATTGCACAGCTATATACAGACTTAGACTGCCTGCGCTCTAGTGTATAATTGTGGAAATAGCAAGAGAGTCAGTATGAGAAATCTAAATTCAAATCTGACCTTCTCCATTCACTTTCATGACAAACTCTCAGTGAGGCCCAGTATCCAAAACTACAAAAAAGTGGAGGCAATAGCTTCAATATCTTGAAGAGATGTATTGAGGAACCTGTGAAATACATACGTGGAAGTGCTTTGTAAACCATAAGGCACCATAAAACTGTAAGATCATCATGTGACGTGTGCATCATCAGAAATAGTGTATTATGCTAGAAGTGCAGCAGCACGACCTACTAGTAGGTCTTCTAAAACCGTTCCTTTGCTCTTTCCCTCACCCAACAATGGCCGCATTTGCCCTCTCTGATAAAAATCTATAAAGGGATTCTCACCCAACTCGCAAAGATCCATTTGCTCAGAGTAGAAGAACACCAGTGTTAGGGACATGTCTTCTGCTAAAACATCCCAATACTTGTCAAACATCGCCTTTGACCAACATCCATAAAATTATACATTTATTTGCACTGCAATTATTTTCTAGGTACACAATCACTCCTCCCCTCTCCCCCACTTCTCAGCTGTTCTCATTCACAGCTGATTTCTTGTGGTTCTATTTAACTTTTAATGAATTGATGCTAATATTTTAAAAACTAAAAGGATCGTGTTTTTAAATGCTTTATAAAGTATTTGGCATTGTGATTGATATGTGCCCAAGCTTAGAATAATTCATTCCATGTACTGTGGTACACTTTGCTTTAAGAATATGCAACACAGGAAAGGAAATTCACAGGGTGACAAGAATTATTAGTTGGCTGCATGAAAAGAAATTATCACAAGGTTTATTTATGTAAATTATTAAGTGGAAGTTGAGAGATGATTTACAAGACATTACTTAAAACTAACATGCTATTACTATGAATAAATTGTCTACAGAGATGCAATATTGAAGTACACAGAATCATACAAGCAATTGACCAATATTATTGTTCTACTAATCACAAACTTTTAAAGGAGAATAGCAACAATTATTACAGAAGTGATCCCAATAATATATTTTTATTACATAAAGTGGCAATATTAACATGGTTATTTTTGAAAAGCTAATGTCAAAACTTAGATGAATTACTAAATTGTACTCAACATTGACATCTGTGACTTCCATCAGTTTATTTATATTTTGAGACACGAAATAATTTGGTACACCTGTGATTTTAAAGCACTATATGGTTAACTTATGTTCTTTGTACTGCCTCTGTATTTGTTTTTAAATTGAAAATAATTACAACTGGTAGTTTTTAAACTATGTATTTTTTTCATGATGACATTATATTGACTGCTAAGAAAATTCTACACCATTCCATCATCCTTATTTTATTTAGGAGTAAAAGTCAAGGATCAGTAATCCTATAATTAACTCCACAGTTTCATCAAAATGTCCCTATAATTACAATAGCTTTGAAATGACATGGCGCCCTTTTTCCAAATACTAAGGAAATAAGATAAAAATATTGAGGAATCCCTAGTTTTTATCTCGTAGGCACCTACTGATTTTAATTAAAGGCTCATTACCTTTTCAGCTGAAATCTGCATTCTATATTGTTGATAGTAAAATGTGTAACAGAATGTTTGCCAGTTAAAGAATAATTTCAAAAAAATAATGTGTGTAATCATTTCAAAATATCAGTCATCTGACACACAGAAGCTCGCTCATGTGGTTAAGAAGTAAGTACCTTGGAATGCTTTAACCATAATGAAACAATCTACTAAAACACATAATATTTCCTAGTCTTTATGACATAATGTAGCATGAAATCATGATGCTTTTGAAATACTCTGTGCAGAAATATTTATTTTTCAGCAAATATTTTCTTCAAAGATTGGTATGTGGTACTGACAGTGTAATCTACTTGCACAACTAGTTTTGCAATAACCTTCTACAAATAACTGTAAATAAGAAAAATGTAAATTTGATGTAAAAATGATTGCACATTTTTGGTAGCTAAAAATGTACAAGTTGTATTGAAAATATAGCATATATACATAATTTAAGAATGAAGCATATAATTTCTCATCTATTTATACATGAAAACTCAAGAATTTGTAAAAGAAATTATTTTGGGGAAAAAGAAAGTAATCTCAATAGCTAGTTAGGATACTTTTATTAGAGAAGCCAACTATTTCCAGCATTTTACTAGGTACGTACAGTGCTAGATATAAGCATGGTGGTGCTGATGTATTTCACAAAATCACACAATTGTAACAGTGCTGCTACGGTTTTACTAAGTTCCACTAGAACACTAGTAAGCTGGACTGAGTGGTAAAAAACATTAAATCGAAAATTAAAGAAACAAAACATTTTCCTTTTGTTATTGCCTATCAAGAACAAAATAATAATTTATTAAAACATTTATTATTTAAATATTCTGATGACTAAACCAGCTTTAACTTACATGAGAAACAAAATTTTTTATAATGTACGCTTGATTCTTTTTTTTCCCAAGAACATATCCAAACAATAGTTTCATTTGCCTGTTTCATACATACTTAATTTCTGCCAGAATCATTAATCTATTAAGAAAAAAGTCAAACTATCTTCAAAGAAAACTTTTAAATAAAATTTATTGGTCATGATGCGGAAATTTTCTAAGCTAAGGACTGTTTAGTGGTTTAGATTCCCAACTATTCCTTTTTAAAGTTTAAAAAAAAATCAAGAGAACATTTCCGTTTAATAAATGAAAACTAAACAGATTAGCAGAAAGCACTGTATTGATATCTATAAGTGAGGCCGATTAGAAAATGAGATGTCTCTTGTAATAAGATAAATCGGGGTTATTGCATTTAAGTAGCTCTGGGAAATGAAACATGCATCCAAAAATTCAGTTAATTCTACAATCATTTTTATATGGCTTATCATTTTTTAAAGAATGTTATCTTTAGTGTTTCTGGAACACTCAGACTAGCACTGTCCAAGTTTTCCTTTGAAATTTCAGTAACCATAGCAAGATAAAATGTGATTAAATACAGTAAACTAAGATGCAAATGACTGTATGCATGTATCTATAAAGTACATATTTATATTTTTATCTTAAGAGTAAGGGTTGGTAACCCCTCCCCGCCCCACACACAAATGCAATGTTAGAAGAAGGTACTAATTACTGGCATAACCATTAAATGATGACCTAGCCCAATTCTTCTCACTCCCTGTAAGCTTTTCAAATTGCCACCATCTCTGATGGTGCAGAAGAGGTCCACCTTAAAACAGTAAGGAGCACACAGGCAAGGATTCTCCTCAATCTCTAACTCTATGGCACATCCTCATTATGTATTAATAGAAGTGCTGACAACATCTACTATCTATTCGGATATACAGAAGCACATCTGAGTTTTGAATGCTCACAAAGTAATATACAAAGCTGCACAGTACCAAACTACTTGGGTAAAAGGAATATTAAGTAATATAAGACTTTTCTTTATATTCAAGTAAAATGGTTTTTTTTTTAAAAACAAGTAGAAAAAGACATGGCAGGAAACAATTAAAAGCACAGATTTCCCAGTATTCTAATAATAAATAAGGTGATAGTAAGTCAGCCAGACATTTTTCATAAGTTTTCCAGGATTTTGTTGGAACGTAGTTTTGTGCTCAGTATTCTAAATTACAAGACAATTTTAATATATGTACATATGTAATGTTATGACATTCTAGACCACATAGTATCTGAACAGTCTTCATTTAAAATTCTTTCTGCATTCATCACTATAATAACAGAAGTTCAAAATGTTTATTTTTCGGCATCATCTATTATTATAAAGTCTAGCCATACTCTTTGATGGTAACTTAGCATTGTACATTTATTTCAAAGTGCTTAATTTACTATGTAAATGACTGAATTAAGACCAAAAAAAAAAAAAAAAACGTAATCTTTTAATACAAGTTCCAAAGTAATAAAACATCCATGGTTGCATTATAAAGTTAAAAAGAAAAAAAAACATGCTAAGATGAAAGAAGCCTTGGATTTTACTTACTAAATTTATCAGATTTTCACAAACTTATTCTTAATTTCCCAGAAAACTGCTACAAATAGGATACAACATATCATCTATGAGGCTGTCAAACATGAAAGGACAAAGAAAAGCACATTTCTGACAAACAGTATTTATTTTGTTTGTTCAGTTTAGTAATGCCATAAGATTACAAGTGAACTTGATTTGTATATTTCACTTACAGAAATAATCACAAATTGATGTTTTTAATTGCAGAGTTTGAACTACATTAATAAATTCTAGTTTCTTCCAAGGTAAATGTCTTTCCTGGAAATAAACGTATCACTTGACATTGTTTTACCTTTTGTTTCTGAATGCATGCTTAAATAGATCAAATGAGCACAGTCCTTGAGATAACATTTAAAGTGGACCAAATTAAGATCCTAATAGTATTGGTTTCCCCTTGATGTAATTTAAAACGTGTAAACTGGCACTCGAATTAGAAGTGCAATACCTAACATTTAACTATTTGGCATTTTTTTTAGGTATAGGTGAATTACTGTACTGTTATTTGAACTGAAGCATCTCATAATATACATGTAACAACAGATTTTGTATGATAAAAAAACTTTACAGCAGCTATTTGAATGTTTATTTAAAAATTCTCAAAATGAAATGGAAATGTTTACTGTATAAATAAAAGCACTTCGACATTAAGTGTGTACATTATTCAATGATTTACAACACAAGAAAGCTGGTCATGAATTAAGCAGTACAAACAACCATACTATATTAATATTCCAGTCATGTTCATCATGAAACTATTTTAATTTTTACGTTAGGGATGAATGCCTGTTTACATCAATTATCTTAAAACATAGCAAGAGTAAATTGTATTTCTGTATAAAAATCCCAGTAAAATATTCTCTATGCCTAATGTTTTTATAAGATTATGTAAAGTGCAAAAGAATTGTCTCACCATAAAATTGGATTGGTTGGAACATTATTTTTGCTAGAAAAAGGGGTGCTGTGTCCAAAAGTGTGGGAAAAAACCGGGTCAAATGAAATTAACAGGATCTTACATACCTTGGGCTTAAGCTCCCTGAGGAGAATTCCCCAACTACCTCTGGCCATGGAAACTCATTCTCACAGACTGCCTATGACCAAGTCACAGGAAGACCTTTGGAAAAGGATGAGTTAGAGGACTGTGTCAAGAGTTCTAATACAATGTGTCATTTGGCAGAAAGTTCTATGAAAAATACCATATGCCATTTTTAAACTTTTACCTCAACTATGAGCCTCCAAGTAAGTAAAATTATAATTGACAGAACAGTACAGTAACTCAAATACCTATAAGCTGGATTTTAAGAGTCCAGGTTGCTGTATCATATTATCACCCTTATTCAAGGATTCAGTGTGAATGATACACAGTGTTTTTACATTAGCTTTATCCTACAATACTTCTATTTAGAATTCTGTATTTTTTTATGGCTCAGTTAACACTCTCTCATATTATCAAATATACGAGCAAGAAAAAAATTAACCTCCAGAGGACAAAATTATATGGATTATTTATTCACATATTTTTTTTATAAAACTGACCAAAAGAATTTGACAGCTAATTATATAAAATTATCAATATTAAATGATTATAACTACTTTCTTTCCAGGATTTTTAAAAGTGAAAGTTGATTTTCAAATTCTGTAAGTGTATAATATTGCTATTCATCTTCCATTTTTTAAGAAACACAGTTTTATAAAATTATATGCACTAATTTGGTCACCAGTCATACTAAAATTACATGAATTTGTACAGTAGTGCCCCCACATCCCTGATTTCAGTTACCTGAGGTCAACCTGTGGTCTGAAAATAGTAAATGGAAAATTCCAGAAATAAACAATTCATTGAGTTTTAAATTGCATGCTGTTCTGAATAGTGTGATAAAATTTTGAGCCATCCCACTCCATCTCTCCCTGGACGCAAATCTTCCCTTTGTCTGACATACCTACGCTGTATGTGTAGTACAGTTAAGATACATTGAGAGACCACATTCACATAATGTATTACAGTATATTATACTGTCCTATTTTATTATTACTGTTGTTAATCACTTACTGTGCCTAATTTATAAATTAAACCTTATCATAGGTAAGTGTGTATAGGAAAAAACAGTATATATAGAGTTAGGTACTATCCACAGATTTAGGCATCCACTGAAGGTCCTGGGACATATCCCCCTCCCCCTAGATAATACAGGGGAATGACTGTATTTACCTTTAAGCTGGAGGAAGATATTCAGTTAAAGAATATGAAAAAAATATGGTTTATTAAATCTTCATTAACAAAGACTTAAACAGTATTTGCCAAAAAGGAGGCTGGATTAATTATAACAACTTATACCAGGGATCAAAATTCTAAGGACCTGATGACTCCACTTTGAAATTTCCTTGGTCATACCCCACAGAAATGTTGCTGGGGTGCCTATCACGCTCCACACCCCACACTACACAGACGTGCTCAAAAAGCTTATTGGTTTACTAATGCCAAAACCACCAGCTAATGCTGTCAAGGAAGTCAACTTTATAAGTTCTGCACATTTAAACAAAGTGGTATATTACTTGATTTTTTAACCTTGTAAACAATTGGCAGTATGGATAAACATCAATTCAGTTTAACAGAAATGTAAATGCTGACATGTGGTTAAAAATCTCATTTCCAGAAAATTGAGATGCCATTTTAGGTTATCAATGTCTTCACTAATGAAAAAAGAGCAGAGAGAAAAGTTGTTTATTAAGAACTTGTTTTTCATAGAAGACAACAAAACATACTAAAGAAAAATATACAATGTAAAAAATAAAAAAGGAAAAATGATGCCTCCTATAGTCTTATTTCACTGTATCTTATGGTCCACCAAAGGCAATTAAGATACAATTTTAGGAACTATAATTTTCTTCTTCACAGTTAAAAACAAGTAAGCTTCTGTTCTTTGATTATGTGAACAAGAACAAACCTTATTATAGATATGGCACAAAATCCGGGATCACCCTTCTAGCTCACCCTCAAACACCAACAATTACAAACAAAATTTAAAAGGTAAAACTTGTAACCTTCAGATAAGTATAAACACATTTTATCTAGACTTTCATCATTTTGCTTCTTATATAATCTATCTTATAAATACATTCCTCTAGGTTTATATTGTTAAAAATTAAGGTTAAGAGATAGTGACATCAATTAATCATATATTAATATTTGATGACATTATTGCAGATATCTGTAAAGTGATAACCTCTCTACAAGCAACAACATCCCAAATACAAAACATTTCTTTTCTTCTTTGAACTACATGCTAAAATAAAAACATATTATATTATATATATTAGATATCTAATATAAAGTAAAGAGATTTAACAGGTAGAAACATGGAAATGCCCCAAAAGCTTTAATTCAAAGTAGTCCAGTTCATTTCTTCCAAGCAGAAAAATTCACAGTATTCCTTTGGCTTTCAAATTCTTGGCATTCAAATTGCCATAGTGCCCTGCAAAAACTTATAAACAAACTGTCAGTTGGTAACAGTAAAATGGTGTTTGTTTTGATTAACTATATTCCATAAAAGCATTTTTACAAGATGAGAAACTGATCTTCCAAGGCTTTTAATTCAGCCAACATATGTACTAGTAGAGTAATGCTGACCCTGTAACTTCCACAAAACAAAAACAAAAACCCTGAAACACTGAAGCACATGTGGAATACAACTTTCCCACAGCTTCAACTAAAAATCAAACAAACAAAAACCAGATTCAGGTTAGTAGCAACAATTTGAAATGAAAAATGAACAGCTTCATAATCTATCATAGATGAAAATTTCCTATAGGACTAAGAGAGATCACCACAAGTAAAATATTCTTCATAAAAATAATGGTAGGTTTGCCCTTAAAAATGATTTGGAAGATAAACTGCCAAAACTCTGTCATAAAATGTTAAAGTATTTTTATGTTTAATATAAAGTCAAGTTGGTATTTGTACCAATATTGAATCTTATATTCGCATTCATGTAAAAAATACAGAAAAAGAATATGGCCTATGAAATATATTATTCCAAGTACAGGTACCAAAGATCACTGAAAAATTTTTGATAATTATGAACACATCTAGAACACAATATAGACATCAATATAGGTATTATGCAGGATACTCACATCATCGTATACAAAATTCACAACCCCTTGTTGCAAGTGGTCTCTTCTCCTAAAGAAATCTTTAAACAAATAATATTTTTATTATAATTTAAAATCTATAGTTTCAAATACCTGGTGTCCCCAGGTACTAAAAATGAATAATTTCATACCCAATTAAATCTTAAGTGACTTTATATCTTAGTCACTGAGACATGAAAAATGTCTCCCAAACTGAGCTACCACATTTTTTAATTTATATTCCAAAATTTTCAAAACCTTAAAATTCTGATTAGATTTAACACTGAAAGAAGGGGAAATACACATAATATTATAAACTTGCTGGAGAAAACAACAGACATTACTCAAGAAAAATAGCTATGTAATACTTTACCCATTTTTAAACGATCAATACCTGTCAAAGCTCGAAGCTTCACACAGCAAGCAACATAATCATCAAAAAAGATTCTGCCATTCTTGCTATAACGTTTAATAATAGCAGTTAATGTTTGAGGACTCAATCTGTAACCTAAAAAGAGAGATAAATTAAAATTTCTAAAACTAAACACCATAAGAAGATAACAAACCTTGCATTCTTGTTAATAATGATAAACTAACTTTTCAAAATTCATTCCATAAAAATGTTCGAAACAAAACACAATGTTAGAAACAAAATGTTCATATTGAAATTGATCAAAGTAACTATTAATTACTAATAGTGGTACATAAATATCACTTTCACTTTTTAATAAAGTCAAAGCTAAAAAAATAATTTTTGTGATTTTTAAAAACATATTTTGATTTTGAAATAATGTCTAGGGTAGTTCCTGATTTTAATGCTTCAATATTTCAATTCTATAAGTTTATTTAGTTTCCACTGTTCAGGTAAGTTTTTTATTTATCTTTTCTCTTTTTATTTGAGGTGTAACTGATGTATAACATTATATTAATTTCAGGTGTACAACGTAATGATTCAAAATTTATATGTACTGTAAAAGAATCACCACAGTAAGACAACAGCTGTCACAATATAGTTACAAACTTCTTTCTCTTATGATTAAGAACTTTAAAGATTTACTATCTTAGCAACTTTCAAATATGCTTCAGTATTTGAAATTTGAATTTCAAGTATTATTTCAAGTAAATTTCAAGTATATTTGAATTTCAAGTATTATTAACCGCAGTCATCAGGCTATACATTACAACCCCATGATTTATTTTATAACTGGAAAGGGTACCTTTTGACCCCTTTCAACCATCAATTTCATAATTTATAATTCCTTAAAGAACATCAAAGCAAAGATTATCAGTGACATTTGCCATCATTCAAATCCTGGATTTTCCGTTGAGTATTTTACTTACAAGTGTCTTTTATAAACAACGAAAATTTGAGGTTACTGAAAACATGGTTACTCAGAAGGGGAAGAAATAGGAAAATATTATTCTTTTATGTCCCATAACCCTTATTCTGTTTTTTCAGAGAGTTTCATCTTATCTACAACCTTCTACTTCCTTGGTTCTTTTTTTGTCTAGGCCTGTGGTCTCCAAAAGTTTTTGATTGTATATTCCTATTAGTAAAAAGTTTTGGATCATTCATCCCATTATATGTTAGATTATTTACATTTTAAAATATATATATATATATAACTAGAATTTAAAAACAATGAAATAAAAATTTGAAATATAAATTAATATATTCAACTTTCTGCATCTCTATAGATAGTCTTATACAGTTAATGAGATGTGTGCACTGTGCTGTGAAGAATGCTGGCCTAGAAATATTGTCTTTATAATATTACTGGGTTAGCAGATTTGAACAAAAGACACTAATCCATTCAAAGGGTAAAGCAATAAAAAATAAATGCAATAGGAGAAAATTCTATGTGTAGCTATAATAAAAAGTAATCCAGGAAACTAGCTAAAAGTAAATGAAAGGAAAGGTACAACTTAATAGAAAACTTGCAAACTTATATAGTCATATGCAAATTCATTTTGAGCTTTCTATAAGAGAGTTATGATCTTGATGTGGTACTGATAAAATTCTTATGATTTCCCATAGCATTCTCAGCAAAATAATTTGAATATTTTTAAATATATATGAAGACCTTAAATTTAAATAATCCAGAATACCTTTTTGTTATACTCAACTGCCTATGTGAACTCTGGTGGTTTTCTTTTTTTGCAAAAGGTTGTATTAATTTTCCAACACTATGCTGAATTAAGGAATAAGTTTAATCCATTAGTTACTAAGGCTCTATAATTGAACTATATTATATGGCCAGGAATGTCCCTAAAATGACCATTTATTAAATTAAAATGTCTATTTATAAAACAAATCACTAGTTTTGACTTTTTTTAAACTGGAATTTGAAATGATTTCCATTGGGCTCAGATGTTAACTATCAAAAAGTTAATTTTCTTACAAATGCATTTTGTTTAGAAATGAGTATAAATAAAATCACAAGAGTAAACACAATAAGAAAACTAAAAAATTTATTAACTGTAAGCAAATTAATCACCATTGTATAGTATCACTTTTTGAAAAAAAAGTAGATTGAGAACCTTAGCTTATCAAAAATGTGATAAAAATAAATATTCTAAATGCAGCCTTCCCTTCCCATTTTGAGGTATTTAGGTGTCTACTGTATGTTCTATACTACATATGGAAAAAAAAAGTGTTCTTTACTGCTGCAAAGCAAATTATAATATGGAAACCTCTAACTGAGATAAGTCTTTGCTGTCAAATTGGAGATCTTATCAAGTTACGATACAGTAACAATATAAATGGTGAGTACTAACAATTAGAGGAATACATGTAAATACACGGGAAGGAGCAAATTTAGAAATTGCCTTATTAACCAGAATATATGACAGATCTTTGGAAACAATAATGCATAAAATGTTTTTTGTTTGTTTGTTTAAGGTCTTTATTCAGAATTTGTCTACAACACTGAAATCAAACTAGGCAACATCTAGTGAAATAATACATCCCTTTATTACACAGCAAATTGATACAATTAAGATTAATCTGATTAAAGAATAAAGGTGACCTGGAGAGATCCTAAAGAATTTTAATACTCTTACCCATAGCAGCAATGGCTTGATTCAATTCATGATGTTCTACTGTGCCACTTTGGTCTTGATCAATAGTTACGAAGTTTTGTTTCCAGGCATTAAGAGCTGTCCAAAGTTCTTTAAATTCATTAAATCCCATTTTTCCTGTGTAATCTCTCTGAGAGTTTTATTAACAAAAATAAATTTTGATACCAAAGAAAAGTTACCAAACCCAAAACTCAAATCATGGACAAAAGCAAAAACAAAAAAGTTAGTATGCTTCTGCAAGAGCCAAATTCAGCATATGAATATATTTCTGTATAAAAATGAAAAGTATGGAATTTAAAAAGGATCTTACAAAGTACTTTTAAAACTCTCCAGTTTACTGTGGTCATCTATAACCAAAATTGCCTTAATATTCAGGAAGCAATTATTCAATATTCCAGTATTTTCTATTTTTATTGAAGGATACATCCAACATGGCAATCATAATTCTGCAGGTTTCCAAACTGAAGGCTATAAAACATATATTATTTGAATTAGAATCTGCTCAATTTTATCTATGTAAAATTATGACAATTTATATTTTCAGAATAAAACATTTAAAAATTTGTCAAAAGTACACAATCATTCCAATCAACAAATTTTGAATGAAGAAACTGAGGCGCAGAAAGATAAAGTTTCTCAAGATCATAGAGCTAATACGTGGAAGAGTTAGGATTGGAGCCTAGCACTCCTTGATATAAAAACTACTTGAGCAAGGAAGAGGAGATTGGTGAAGGCCACATAAGAAATCTCTGAAGTGGCTTTCGATAATTTCCCAAGCAAAATATATCTGTCTTTCATGGCACACATCATTAAAAGGAAAAATCTGAATAAATGACAACAAAATAGCAAAAATTTAGGCATCAAGTAAGCATATCTTCAATCTCAAGATAGGATCAAATATGTAAAAGATTAAATATTTTTGACAAAAAATAAAGAGAGAATTTTCAGGAAAGTTGACAGATTTTTGCTCTCTCCCCACATCCCATTAGAATAGACAGTAAACTGACTTTTTTTCTTAAAAGCCATAAACCAAAAAGAGAATGAGAGAAGAAACAAAGGAACAAAATTTTGCAAGTTGGAAAAGTAGATTGACATGAGTTAACTAACTTAAATCTGAGAAAGTGGCTTCTTGAAGTTGCAATAACAAAAACTGAGAAGTAGCCTAGTTATACTGGAGAAGACCTCAAAAGTTTAAGAATTGACAATACCTCTGTAAATGAGTATGAAGGTAAGATAAAAACAGAAGGACTGGTTGAATGTCTACTTAAGGACTATTTAGAGTGCCAAATCCTCTCCTTGCCCCAGCTCAGTGGATGGCTGCCATGTCTACTCCCACCCCAGCAGATGTCTGAGAGTTTATTCCCTGGAGAGGTCCCTAGACTGCAGGATATCAGGCACAGTTGAAGATAGGTCTATCTACAAAAAACAAGGCAATTAAATCACAATTTACAAAAGTCTGAGAGCTCTGCTGAGTCCTCCCTCCTCCTTTCCAGAAAGATCAACTGAACCCCCAGCCCAAAAGGAAATCCCTTAAAGATACTAACACCCAGCGTTGCACAACAAACTGTCCAGCCTAACCACCAGACACTAAAGTCTACAATCAACACCTAACCGTCATCTCGGAGCTTCCAACAAGCATTTTAGTTAAATATGACCAACTAAGGATCACCAGACACCTGAGAAAGGCATCGAATATGAAAGACAACCAACCAAATTGGAAAAGAAACTAGGAGGAAAACAAAAGTTATGTAGGAAGAAACTTTAAAAAGTACAGTAAGTCTCAGAGAGATAAGGGAAGACATTACTTTCAGAAAAAGAAAATAGAAGTTCTTGGATTTTAAGAACATGATAGGAGAAATGAAAGACTCAATAGAAGATTTAGAAAATGAAGATAAGGAATTTCTCCCAAAGTAAAGGAAAACAAGAAATAGGAGAGGCATTTAGAAAATGCCATTCTAAATCACAGGCATTCCAGAAAGAGAAAATGGAGAAAATGTCACTGAAGACAATCTCCCAGAATTAAAGCAAATGAGTTCCCATACTAGGAGTGCCCATTGAGATTCCCATACAACACAACTAGGCACATCCCTGTGAAATACCAGAGTAGGAAAAAAGGAGATTTCACAAGTCTTAAGAGAGAAAAAACAAATCACATACAGGCAGGAAACAGATAAAGCAACAAAGGAAGCTAGAAACAATGGACTAATACCTTTAAAATTCTAAGTGAAAATGATCTGTAACCTACCGTTCTATACTTGGCCAATCACTTAATTCTGAGGATTTGCAGATAAAAGTCTCAAAAAATTTACCTCCCATGCGTTCTTCTATTAAGAAGCTCATTAATGTTACATTTTATTGAATTAAAAAGGATGACCAGAGCTGAAATGAAGGGGAGATTCAATTCCAGAGAGAGAAGAAAGGCAGCTCCAGGATGATGGTGAAGGAATGCCAATATGACAGCTCTGCACAGAAAGTACAGCACAACAGAAAGCTCCAGGATGATGATTAATTCAGGAAAGGAAAAAGTCACATAAAATGGAATTAATCACATCTATCACAAGTCACAGGAAGAGCATGTAGATAGTAACAATGAGGCAAATACTGATTACTGATCTAATGAAAATTACTATGTAGCTATATTGGAGGGATGGGATGATGGAAAGGGTTCCTGTGTGGAGTCCAGAGACAAGGGTAGGTTTAAGGTTGAGGGTTAAATCTTCATGTTCCATAGCAGGACATCTATTGATAATCATTAAAACTGAAAATCAATAGTAACAAAAAGCATGTTATTTTGTGATCTGGAGGCACATTTCAAAGAATCAGCTAAAAAAGTTAAGAGATTTCCTCTGAGTGGTTAACACTAGGGAGACAGGAATGCACAATAAACAGTTATTTTCCTAACAAGCTTTGCAGAATTATCTGACTCTTTAAATTTTGTGCATGTATATCTGTGATAAACTTTTTTAAAAAATATTTTAAGTATGGGGACAAAATGTTAGAAAATGAATTTCCTATTCCAATTTGAACATAGGGGAAAAAAAGATCTCACGAGAGTAAGTCCCACTAATTCCAGACTGTGTCAAACACTTCTGAAGTTCTTCTGCGTCCACTTCACCATCCTGTTAAAGATAATTATGATCTGATTTAATCTGCAGTTGTATAAAAAAGCATGTTAAAATGCTAACTGGCTATTCTAGGCCAATCAATAAATATGTATTCTTGAAAACATTATCATCAATGACAAAATAACAAGAGCTAATTATTGACAGTGTAGACATATTACAGAACATCATGCAATATGAATAATTTTTTCACAATCAAATTATATTCTGTTAATTTTTCAAGCATTTCAAGTATAATTTATTTTCTCCACTTCTGGAAAATAGCACAATCATTGTACTATAATAGCTCAAACAGTATCTTTTGAGAATCTCTAAATGGTATAGTGTAACAGTTACGATTCCATTTAGTGGAAAACAATAAAAAATGTTATCAAAGGGGCTTTAAAACAATAAAGGTTTATTATTTTATACAAAGAGTCTGGGGCTAGACAGGACAGGATTAATGACACCATCAATCTCTTTACATTTTTTCACATTCCCCACCCACAGTCTTTTAACTGACATTTCTTGGCTCAAGGTCACAAAATGGCTGCTGTACTTCTATACCTCAAGTCCCCCTTCTAGGCCGGAAGAACGAAGGAACAAAAAGGGCAATGGTATTTCCCAGAAAGGCTTTCCTCATTTGGAAAAGGAAAGCATCCCTAAGAAAGTGCACATACATCTCAATGGCCAGTCCTATGGCACATGGCTACTTTACTAGTTACAAAGGTGTCTGAGATGGTACTAGGAGTTACAACTTCTACCACAGAAGAAAAAAGGAAAGGAGGTTGTGAACAAAACTGGGGTAGCTAAAACTAAGTATCTGCCACGTGTAATAATTCTGTGTAAATATTCTATTTCTAGCAAAACATATGAGATCTAGAGACACTTAGGTGAATGAATAATGAATGAAAAAATGTCATCAAAGTTTTATGAAATTCCAATTATTCAATAAATCTTTCTTGACCAGTGTAAAAGAGATATTGCCTAAGACTAACACTCAAGTGTGAATCTGCCTCTGCTCTCAGTCTGGAACTTCATCTCCATTCTGCCCTGTTTCCTTTCCCTGTTCCTGACCTTCTTTATCATCAAGCCTCTCCCAGAACCATCCACAATTTTCAAGTCCCCTTTTTGACACTCTGCCCCCGCTGCCTCAGGGGATTTACATATAGATCTCTTTTTCCAAATCCTCTCTACTCAGTCTCCACACACCATCTTGTTTCTACTCTTAGTGAAATGAACAATGTGTCAGGCATCATACTAATAGACTTTTTAAAATAAAGTCATTGCCTTCATCTCTAATCTCAGGAAGAAAACTAGTCTAGATAAGTTTAAAATACAAATTTCATATATACTTGAAAATGATATACTGAGTAAAGGGTGGACATTTTTAAAAAAATATCTATCATGTTTTAAAATTGGTATTTGTGCATCTCACCTGTCCTGCAACAGCAGTGAAGTATGTCCACATGGGGTCCCCCGCTGAGTGATAACTGTCCGAATAAGCTGAGTATCCGGAGTATTCATGAGGGAGCCCATGTGGCCCTGGGCCTGGCACTGGCTGTCCCATCTGCATTGCGGGCATCTGACCCCTAAAATTTCCAAACTGGAAGAATGAAAAAGGAGAAAGTGATTAATACAAATATTATCTATTATTCTTTAAAGTTGGTTTAAAAGAAAATATTTAAGAGCAGTCCATGGAAAAACAAGAATACAGCTACCGAAAGCTTCCAAATTCACTATCACAAAAGCTGTTAGCTACAAAATGCCAGATGTCCTGCATTAGGATCTAATTCAGTTTGTTAGCATATGTTATCCAGTATTAAAAGAAGTGTGAAAGAAAAAAGAGGTCTCTAGCCTCTAAGAACTTAAATCTAACGGATAAATATGAGGCACAATTTTAAAAAGTGTTTACCATGACCATCACTGGAATAAACACAAAATAAAAAATATAAGAAAATTTCTCCTACAGGAAAACTAAGAAGCAGTATAACTAAAGACACATACTTAGAAAAATGCATAGTAAAATGCAATGAAATTGTAAATAAAGGGAAACTACATAGGGCTGAAACACCCTCTCCACCAGAAAACATTTATTTTTTTTTAAAGACACCAATGAACAGATCAATAAAGTGATAACTCTAACCATGGTTCTTTTCAAAACTAATAACAACAAGAATAGCAACACTAATAGTACACAACAAATATTTATTGAGAGCTTTTTATATCCCAGGTACTACTATTCTAAGTATTTTATGTCTATCATGTGATTTGATTTTCCAACAACTCTATGAGGTATGAAAGTACTACGTCCCTTTTGCAGTTGAGGACCTGAAACTTCAACAACAGATTTTCTGAATTGGGTAAGGTCAAATAACTAGTAAGAAGTACAGCAGGATAGTCTGACCCTAGAGGCTATCTATTGGTTTTTTTCCTGCTATGGCTCTGATTTCTCTCTTGTTTTCACTTTGTTACTTGGTATGCATTTTTAATTTTAAAAAAGATATTTTACTCAGTATTTTTATGAGTCTGGAAGAGGAAGAAGTAACAAGATGGTTTATTATTCCATTTAGAACAAAAATATTTTTCACTTGCATTTGCTTTTTTTCATATAGTGTTGCCCTTTAAAATTGTTTTTTTTTTTTAGTTTTCAATTATAGTTGACATTCAATATATTAGTTTCAGGTGTACAGCATATTGGTTAGACATTTATATAAATTGCAAAGTGATCCCCCTCGTAAGACTACTATACCCCGACACAACACAGTTTTTACCCATTATTGCCTATATTCCCTATGCTATACTTTACATTCCTGTGACTATTTTGTAACTGCCAATTTGTACTTCACTTCCATTATTTAAGGATGAACAAAGATTGCCAGAAGGCAAAAACAGAAAGGGATTTGAATATCAGGAGGAAAAAAAAAAGACAATAGATAGGAGGAGTCATTTGCAGTAGTTTGAAAAGTTGAAGTGCGGGATGTGGTAAGAGCAGCAGGATAGAGGAAGTACTGGAGCTCTAAGAAATGTGCTCAAGGACGTGGTCAAAACCTAGAGTATGAAGTAATGAAGTACAAGAAAGGAAACAAAACATTAAAACATCAAAATGGATTAAAAACCAAAAAAACATAGATGTTGATTGTTTAAAAGTTGCTTCTTTGAAGAGACAGACCCTGAAAGGACAGGCCGATTCCAGGAATAATAAAAAGAAGAGCATATGATCATACAGAGATGCAGAGCGCTGGTAAGGAAGTAGCCAATTCTTTGAATGAAAATCTACTACTCTCACCACCCCACTCCACCATATACATGCCTTCAGAACATACAGAGTAAAAATACCACATTTCTAACGCCAAGCTTCACAGTAATGAAAACGTGTAGAAAGTAAATTTTAAAAGCCCCACCAGTTTTGCTACCTTGACTAATCTTTGAAGAAGTCTTTATATTCCTTAGGCATCTTAAACTTTCTTAGTAAATGTAAGGATTTATGAGAGGTAGACATAGTAAAGTAGAAGAGACCAGGAGGAACTCAGGTAAGTTTTTGAGTAAATCAATTTTAGGAACAAGTTTGTGTGGAAACTGAGGGCCTGTAAATTCATTCCTTAAAAAGAAAGAAAATCCCCAGGTACTACCAGGGGTAGGAATAAGTAATTTGAAGACCGCTGCCATATGACAGTAAATATTAGTAAAGCTCAATCTCTCTTTCTAGGTATAAACAAGTACAATTAAAATTGGAAATTCCCCACCCACAACCCAATGGATCGTCCCTCACGCCCATTTTGTGAACACAAAGTGTTCTCACTCTACTTGGGAGATCACTGACATAAATACTGAAGGTCGAGCTTCTTTCTAAAAATAAAACGCTAGCCAGCTGGCTACTACAATGAGAACTTCTCCCTCTCAAAGGTGAGGCAATGAGTTATGTAAGAAAGAGTAACCCTGCCCAACTTCCAAAGTCTGGAAGAACAGGTTGCCCTTGGCAGAATACTAAAGATTAGGAGGCATTTAGCATATCTTAATTTATTCGTAAGCAATTTGACAGACAGAAAACAAGAAGTGGTCCAAAATTTCAGAAACAGGATATCTAGCAAAACTGAGTGGCATGTGCGGGGGTGGGGATGGGGCACAAAAGATTACTGGAACAAGAAAAGGGTGTTTTTCCTCCGTTCCAGTAGAGAAAAACACATCACACTCTTGGATCCTGAGGACACGCCTAAGAGACACTCAGGGACCAGGACACCTGCAGCTCCCCTGTCAGTCAAGCCCCGGCTTCCAGCACCACGCGGGGATCAGGCGCCACCGAGTACCAGAGGGCGGGTGGAAACACAGGGGCCGAAGGAGGACCCGTCACGTCGGCACCAGCCGCAGGGGCGCCACACCCCGCGGGGGCGGAGGCTGCGACGAGCCGGCCCGGACTCACCCCTCCTCCGTATCCCGGGTAGGCCATGACGACCGGAGCAAGCGTCACCTATCACCCTTTGAACCTGCGTCCGCTTTGCTGGGTGAACAGCGCAGGTGCAGGTGAGGCGGTTTACTCGCCAGAGACCGCCCCGTCCCGGAGTCCAGCCCCACGTGGCTTGGTTCCGATTGGCTGAATCCCATCCTTAGTCCCACCCATCTCTTCTCTGAGTGGCTTCACGTTCCCAGCCCCTTCCGGCTCGGCTCCTACTGGTTCGCTCATGTCTAGTGCTCTCTCCTCGGGTTTGCCTCGGTTAATTCCACCCTCTTTGTAAAAACTTTGGAGACCTAAGTTTCTTTTCTCTTTAGAAACCCCCTACTGGCCATGGCTTCTTTTAACCTACTCCCCCGCTTTTATTGAGCTGGACTTCCAAATCTGTGAATTTCAAAACCTGTAGTTACTCAAATTTGTTTTTGTAGTAGTGTTGATGTCAAATAATCAAAATTTTGAAACCTTTAACCCTGCCTCAAGGGGAGTGCTTCTGAGCTAAAAGCCACTTGACGCCAATATTTACCAAAAGGTTATTTGTAGTTTGGTAGGTAAACGGTAACTATAGTTGCAAGTTTTAACAAATAAAAATACAATTCCAAATAAACAGTGATTTTTATATGTCTCAAATATTGCACGAGACATGCACTTATACCAAAAATTATCCACTGTTTATACGCTGATAATATATGATGCATCCCGTATATTATGTATATTATCTGGCAACCATACCAATGACTCAACCTTTGGGTGAACTCTTAAGATGTGCTTCCTAATTATATCCACCTAGAGGAACAGGAATGTATCACTGGACAAAAAAGTTAAATGCTCAATTACTTGCTTTATTAAGTAATAGTAATCGACAGTTGTTCTTTTCTCTGGAACTCAAATGAATTTTATAGCTCCAGCTTTAAAAGGACAGAATATACACACGTATGCACATGGCAGGACAGTTGTAGCTTTAGCTTAAAAACAAACAAAAAAGAAAAACAATGATATTATTTTGAGTTATCTTTGAAGAAGAAGACAACCACTAAAAATTACCTTTAAAATAAGGATGTGGGGAAAAAGTGTTGATTGGCAGAGGAAATAAACTTTGCAAAGCCGAGGAACTATTGCTTAGGTACACTACAGAGGAGGAACATGTTGGAGCTTGTGAAACCTAATTTTATCAGGAAGAGGCAGAGAGTAATGAAGATTGCTGAGGTACAAGCCACTCTTGAGAAAGTGTGTGTTAGTTCCTCTCACACAATAAAACATACTTTAGCCAATAAGGTTAATAAGCTTGGAGTTCCTCCATTCTGATACAAACCCACTGCTTGTGCAGCACCCGCCGAGCAGCTCCATTTTTGGAATCTAAGAGAATATGAAATTCATGCTACCTGTTGTATTTTGAGTAATAAAGTCCTTTGTAAAGAGGAATTTCATGTCTGTTATCAATGTCTATGAAACTGTGGCAGCTACTTATCAGCTTGCATGTAGGATAAAATATCAGATCCTTCATAGTTCTTGGCAATGTATCTCTTTCTTAGAGAAAGAGCTACCCAGAGATGTTCCTACTGGAGAGTAGCAGAATATGCCACCTCAAAATATGCCACTTTGACATAAGGATTATTTTGAACTGAAGGCAATTGAGAAGAAATAAGAAAAGTTTTCTGCTCTCTATTTGCCTAAAAGTGGGACATAAATTTAGTGTTCCTCTTCATACTCTGGGAAAACATTAGATCTTTATCAATGGACTTAAATCTGCATAACAAATCTTACACTTGTTTATCCTCCCTTTCCTGGTAACCTCCCCATAGCTAGTCTCCTACACACCTTTCTTTCCTTTCTCTTTAGCTGAAGATGGTTTCTAAGCTGAAGTTCTAAGCCACTTCTGAGAGTTATTCATTTTCCCCTGGGTATCTCCCATGTATATATGAGGATACCCGTTAATAAACTTATGAGCTTTTTCACTTGTTAATCTGTTTTTTATTACAGAGATCTTGACCCAGAACTCAGAAGGGTAAAGGGAAAATTATTTTACCTCCCATACACTACCATCTGAAATACAGAGAGGACTTCCAACACTATAGTCAGCAGTATCTCTCCCTTTCTCTCTAAACCTAGTATTTTGTATAATAAATTTTCTAGCATAGGAGTTTAAAATTCAAATGATTGTATGTATTTTTTTAAGAAATAGTAATGAAATTTTGCCTCCGTGATTCAGTTAGTATTGTATGAACGACATCATTTTATGAAAATGTAATGTTTAAAAACAAGTTTAAATTATACATTTTTCTTTTCAGAAAATACTCCAAAAAATAACTACAGAGTGAATACTATGCAACAGGAACTGTGTGTTATAAGGTTATTCCTCAAAATAACTCCATCAGGTATATACTATTAGTATCTCCATTTCATAAATGCAAAAAGTAAGGCCAAGAGTTGTACATCACGTATCCATAGTTGCATAGTTAGTAGCAAAGCTGAGATTAGAACCCAGGAAGTGTGGCTGCAGAATGCGGTATCTTAAACAATGCATTTCCCTTTCCATCCCTGCCCAACCATAGTATTTCAAAATATAATAAAAAGTATTTACACTATATGAGGAAAGGGTCTAAAGAGTAGAAAAATGGCATACCAATACCTAGAGAAATAGACAAGAAAATGCATGGTCTTGACTAAGACGGGCAAATCTAATTACTTCTCATACACAGGGTATATGCTTTCTGGTTACTATAAAGCTTCCATGATTATGTTTACTTAGTATATTTCTTCCAAACTTTGGTGGTCTTTTCATAAGTTTAGATATTCAATTAACCAGTACCTTTATCAGTAGGTACTGATAAACACTCAAGTAACTATAGGTCCCTTTCCTACCTGTTACCACCTTATTTTCTCCTATATGAAATTTCTCTTTCTCCCTCTCTTTACAGGTGGAGAAACAGGTACATGAGAGATGAGAGTAAAAATTTACTGATCTTCAGCAAACTTCCGTTCCAGAGCCAGAGCCTACCTCTTGCATAAAAGTCATTTATATGCCAAATATTATAATAAGACATGCCAGTTAATGAAAATCATTAATGGAGCTTATTTTGTATCACTAAGAAATGTCACTTAGAGAAACCCATTTATTCAACAAATATTTATTAAACACCTGCAGTGTAGCACCAGCTTAGTGGGGGGAAAAAAATCCATCAATAAAGGTGGGGGGGGATTGTCCTTGTCCTGGTGGAGTATATTTTAGCAAAAAGAATAGACAAAAATAAGTCAAGATAATGAATAAGTAAATTATATAGTGTGTTAGAAGATGATAAATGCTATGGAACAAAAGGGAAATGGAAGCAGGGGTAAGCACAGGGATGTTTCAGAGTAGGTTTCAATACTAAATAGGATGCTTAAAGTAGCCTTGTTAAGAAGGTGAGGTTTGAGCAAAGATTTTAGGACATGAACGAGTTAGACATGTACTATTAGACATGTGGGAAGACTGTTCCAGGAAGAATTAGAGATACAGGTCTAATGCAGAAGGCTGCTGACCTGTTTAAAGAATAGTAAGGAGGCCAGTGAATTGGGTGTGGATTGAGCCAGAGGGAAAGTTGCAAGAGAGGTTACAGCACAGGGGCATTGGGACAGATCACACAGAGCCTTTGTAGGTCATTGTAATGACTTTTATGCTCTGGGTGAGACCAGAAGCCATTTGGTGCCTTAGTTGGACATGCTATTACTTAATTTTTTAAAGGATAACTCTTCTGACAGTAGACTGAAGGAGATTAGTGGAGATTCGTTATCAATCTGTTGGTAATTTAGAGATGATGGTAACGTACCAGGGTATAGCAGTTGAGATGTTGAGAAGTGGGGAGATTATTTTCTATTTTTCAGGTATAACCATCAAGGTTTACTGATGTTTCAGATTTTCCCTTTAATAACATAGTGAAAAAGATTCTCTCCTTGACCAAACAGGGATCCTGCCAGTTTCTTCTGAATGCTCTCTTTGACTAGGCCTTAGTCCTGGCCTGTAAAGAATTGAACACTAGCATAGTTTCTGACAGCTCATGGCTGCATCGCCAGGATGATCGTAGCTCCCTTAAAGTGCTTATCTGACAAAACTCAAGGCTGCCAAAAGAATTTATTGTTTGTTCCAGCCAACACCTGAAGATAGGGTCCTGTAGCCCAGTTTTTGTGAGAGGGTAGGAGCCTAACTTCGAAAAGCACCAGTTAGCATACCTAGATGGGTTTCAGGTGCACTAAGCACCTCTTCCTATTTTTGTAATGTTTCACTTCCCTGATTCTACAGAGCCCCTACGTACCTCCCCTTCTCTATTTCCATTTCTCCTTTTAAAATGCCCAGTCACCTCTGTACAAATCAAAGTTGAGTTCAATTCACACTAGACTCTTTTCCCTGATATTAGTATTGCCATTATCTTTATTTCCCTGTTATTAATAGTATATTACCAATTAAAATCATCCTTACCACTTGAACTAATGTCTGTCTTTGTTTATTTTTGCCAATGGTGGAGACTAAACAAAGAGTTGTTTGGGATAGCCAAATGAAAAATCCATATTTGACATCTTCAATTTTAGATGCCTATGAGACTAAGTGACAATGTCAGGTAGGTTGTTGATCTAAGGGGCTGGCTGGAGTGACCAGCTTGGCTAGTGAGGGTGCCTATCAACCACCCAGCCTCTACATTTTAATGAACCTTGTTATTCACCACTTTATACATAGGCGGCAACTGTTGAGAAACAGTGAAGAAGTTAGTGGGTTGGAGGTATTCCTCCAAAGTGGCCCTAAAGTGAAAATTACTTGCTAAAGCTGATAATGAAAGTGAAAGGGAGCCCCCAAATTAGTGCCTCTAAAATCACTGTTCATAAAAATTCATGAATAATAGAAGTAGCTTTACGACCCAGTGGACTAAACGTGTAGCTTATTATATGTGTGAAATGGTTGCTGCAACCTTTAAATCCATGTAGCTTGATAAACTACACATACACAATGTCTTAGCCAGCTTGCTGCCATAACAAAATACCATAGACCGGGTGGCTGAAATAATAGAAATTTATATTTCACAGGTCTGGAGACTGAAAATCCAATATCAAGGTGTCAACAAGGTCAGTGTCTGGTGGGAACTCTCTCCTTGGGTTGCAAATGGAAGCCTTTATGGTGTACCCACACATAGACTTTCCTCAGCACTTGGGGATAGAGAGAAAAAGAAAGCAGGTGCTCTGGTATCTGTCCTTATAAGGGCACTGATCCTATCATGAGGGTCACATCTTCATAACTTCATCTAAAGCTAATTACCATTCAATGACCCCATGTCCAAACACCATCACACGAGGGCTCAAGGCTGCAACACATGAATTTTAGGAGTCACAGTTCAGTCTATGGAACATAAAATCTGACTGGTAAGGAAGAGAGTACATTTAGTCATAGCATCCATTGTTGGGTTTTTACTTTGGATCTGCCTTAGTATTTATTTATCTGTTTCATGCTAAAATGTATTCACATAGATTGCTTGCCATCGTTTCAATTGACATACATGCAATGAGTATCATACTTTCTCCAGAAATTATTCATTGTGTTTTTAATGTAGAATAATGAAAGCTCTGTGTGTTATTTGAATAAGTCATAAAAATATTACAGTCTCAAATGAAGCCATCCAGTAATAATTTTAGTATAAGTCTAAAATTATTTCTTTCAACAATTGCCTAAGGGTTACTGCCCACTAGTGAGGACACACAGAAATAATAAGCTTTCCAAATAAGACAAATGTTATTTACCATTTATTTCAGAGACCAGTCACTTGACAAATTGACCTTATTCAGCTAAGCTTTCAACAACACAGTTGTCTGTTTCTAATTCTGGCAATATTCGGTACTCTTTGGCAGAAGTGCAAACTCTAAAGCAATTTAACAAACAGTAATGCATATACTAGAAATGTCAACAGGACTCTTCAGACAGGTGAAGAGTGATAGTTTCTGAATATATACATCCTCGCTTCAATTGTTAAATCCTATTTGGATTGAATGCAATCATCTTTAGAAATACTATATGTATAATATTGATCAAAATATGTGTCCACAACTAAAGCTTAATAAAAGCAGCAACACGATTAATTGCCTCAATAAAGTAATCTGTTACTCAGACAATTTTGGAAGAACGCCTATCTTAAGTTTTAAATCCAACCTTCATGCTTGTGAATCTCAATTAGACTCCATATTCATAACATGGGATTAAACACGTACAAAACCACTTTTCTAGAAAGATATAAATTAAATAATGTTGAATAAATACTTTTTTGTTTGCTGGTGCTTATCCCTTTGTTTGGTAACTTGATTTCATATAATGTGGATTAAATGAGAGTAGTCGTTACAAAAAAAACTAAAAATACTTCAATCAAAAACATATAAGTGTCCCGTTCTTAAATAGGTATGGACTGGCTAGAAACTGAGGTTGTCCCAATTCCACACTAACCTCAGATGTTTTATGTTTGTTTGAGGATAGCATTGCCTCTCATCCCCATCAATGTCAAACTATCGGTGAGAATAAGACCTACTAATAAGAATGAAAAAAATTACAGTGTATTTATTTAAGGAACACATGATACTTTTCACAGCTATTTTGCAGCTTATCACATTTGAGCTTCACAGCAATCTTGTGAAATAAGTAGCACCAATTACATTTTAAGAGGAAACTAAGATAGTAATAAGTTGCATTGTAGAAGCAGACACAGATCAAAACAGATGCAAAATGTTTTTAAAACAAAACATGACCTGATTAATTTACATGTTTGGAAAATGACAATCCACAATGCTCCTGTAGTTTTGAATGAATGAATGAATGAGATCTCATTCTTAAAGCTTTTTAAGTTGCTTAATATCTACGAATTAAGAAGCACTTAATTGCTTGAGTTATCCAAATTAGAAATTTAATTAAAATAAGGAGTTTGGTACTCTCCTTGTAAGATCCCTGAGTATTGGAATTATATACTGTACTAACATACATGAGGTCCCATGATCAGTGATGGTGCCAGGAGCAACCTATGTACATGTAATGAGCCCACTTCATGTACCATTAAAGATCTGCTCAATTAAACCTACGTTGGGCATTTGCTTTGCTTTCTCGCCTTGAGCCATAAAAGTCAGTTACTGCCACATCCACCAAAAAAGCATATGGCACATTCAAACACAGTAACTGAGGGGTTGCAATGAAGTCACGATTTACAAAGGTGTTAACATAGTTAAGAGGCACCGATAAGGCATCTCAGTGAGGATTAATTACCACCCTTAGGCTGAGGGGACAAGGCAAGCAGTTCTTAAAACCCAGAGAGAGTAGCTGTATGGAGAGGGCCACCTGACATACGACTTTTAGTAGAGGGAAGCCTGAGGAACTAAATGGAAGGGAACTGAAGGAACCAATGCTTCATCCTCACTCTCGTTCCTGCCAGTGCTTCCATTGGCTATTCCCGATGAAAATCCAGAGGAAAATGGAGTTTGTGGATATATTTCATAAAGGTCAGCCTTCCAGGGAACAGTTTCAGTGTACAGGAGAGTGGAGCACGGATCTTCAGAGGTTAGTGGAAAATGTCAAATGCAGTGAAGAAAAAGAAATTTCACAGCTTACACTCACAATCCTGCCAAAATTTAACAACTCTTCAATTAGAGACTCAACCTATGTAAATTTCTGTAAGGCAAAAATCCAGATCAATTGTATAAAGTAAATATTTATAGAATAATTATACTGGATGGTGAATCTCTCTTTAATTAAATCCAAATACTTGATTGAGCAACTAGACTATGTAGATGAAAGAGAGAACGAGAAAGAACCTAGGTGTTTAATTCAGCCACCGTGATCCCAGTACAGACTTGAGCCACCCATTACAAGAGGCACTATGGCAACCAGTCCAGGAGAAAGGGAGAGGAGGGTAGGAGAAGATGTAACCTAGCAACAGAATCTTTAGGCCACAGTTTGCTCATAAATTGCAGAAATGGTAGTTAGTGATATCAGAAAACATAATTAAATGAAGAGAAAATACCAGAAAGGTATGGGGATCTAGCAAAATATCTAGATATGTGGATAAGAAAAATCAAATACTTAAAATTCCTATGTAAAATGTCTTTCTGTACATTATTTTAAATAAATGAACACATAAAGTAAAAACTGTTTAGAAAGAAACAAAACTGATTTCTTTAGAAAAACATGTGCCTAAAATATTGCCTTTTCAGTATAAATTTGAAAACTAAATGATTACGATCTCAACCTTGAAGTATTAACTAAGCAAAACATTTATATTCAAGCTATGACTCTGTCATAGTTTTTCAATAATGGGAAAAAAATCATCTGATATTTTGATTTTGATTATTTTTTCCTTATTGATATTTGTTAAACATGCATGTGGAAAACTATCAGCTAATCATATCATAGAGATAATAAGTTAGTACCAATATCAGAATTAGGACAATTTCTCTTTATTAACTTCACTGATTTCATTCATTCACACACACTCTGATCTCAAGAGAGTATGCTAATTGGGGAATTAACTATAATTCCTTATTTTCTGTATTCCTGGTGATCTGGCATCTGGGGTCTGGCTGACTGGAAAGAGACATCCCCTCCCAGGACCAGCTAATTCTTAGAGAGAGAAAGAGACTCACAAGACTGTGCTTTTCATATGCAAGCTGTCCAGAGCCCATGTTCTCAACTACCCCATCTCTCTGGCTCTTACACTCCATGAGGCACTATTCCTCTGCGCTAATCTCCCCGGGTCCAGATACCAGGCAACTAGGGACAACCTGGGTACCCTAGAGCTTGCTGAATTTATTCAAGCTAGTCCATTCCAACCCTGCTTACCCTGCTTTGCCTCGGCTTTCCCATGGAAACAAAAAAGCTCCTGCCCATGCTTCCCCCTTGATCCTTCTGCCTCCTGACGGACTCTGGTGCTTTGCATGGTGTGGCCCTGCATGGTGTGGAATGCCCCGTCATCTTGGACACTGTAACAAACTTTCTTTGTTTTTTCTTTTCAATAGCAATCATCGCCTGATCTATTGTAATAATAAAACTTACAGTAATTTTAAAACAAGTAGTTCTAATCCTTGTGATCTATGCTAACTTAAGGGAACTATGTATTATAATAAATATTTTAGAGATTGATAACTGACTCCAAGTTCACCGGTTGGCTGTATGACGTTGGTCAATATAATACAACTTCTATGAATCTCCGTTCTTCCTTTGCAAGATAGGGACATTCCCTACGAGAAGATCAACAGTCTTCATATTGCTCTCTGCTTTATAAAATATAATACTTTATACTAAATTATAGCAATGGTTTTATCTACACTTTGGAAAATATAGATCACTTCCCTTTCCTGTTATCTTTCAAAAAATCTATAATTGTACATAACTGCAATTTTACTGAGTGAAAACCAGCCCCATCCCTTTGACATAGTTAAGATCTGATAGTAAAAACTCCACAAGGTGGCGGCAGAGGCAACACCATCCTCAGCTGGCGACAGAGGGAAAAGCCAGGGAAGAAGCCAGGGAAAGCTTCCCCACTCCATACCTTTCTGAGGAGGGAGTGGATCCAGCTGAATGTCTAGGACTGGCTGAGGCTGCTTTGTGTCTGCCAGCTCCTTGCAGGAGACACTGTGTCCTGGAAGTTTCAGGGAAGAAAACGAACCCAGGTAGGGCTTGCCCCTTCCCCTGAGAATCTGGGTTAGATTTCAGAATGCCTGTGAAGCAGCTCAGGTTTTCTCTACAGTTCACTGTGGTGGTCCACATATAGTAAATGTTAATAGTATCCTTAATTACTAATTAACAACATGTAGCAGGTGTATGTATACATATGCAGTCTATTCCTGAAAAACGAAAAATTTCTGAAATGTATAAAATCAGATTTCACTCACAGACAATGCTTACAGCCTTATTTACATTCAAGCATGTATTAAAATCATAAATCCTTCATCTTGAAGTATTTTAAAGTAGATTATTTGTAGTAATAAAGTAATTTGGATGATTCTATAATTTAAAAAAATCTCATAGTAAAATATGTCCTTCTTGAGGTTTTCATTGCATTTGAGGGAGATAGAATCAATGAAATGAAACCATCTGTGCTAAGTAAATTCTAAGATTTTGTACCAGTTCTAAGCATTGGGAAGGACTGAGCAAGCTCCCCTAGGACTGCTAAATCTATACCCTCTCAACACAAATATGTATATAGACATGAAAATACAACACACATATACACACGCATTCTAACTAGAAATGCAGAGGAGATAAAATTCTTTTAGGAGTAATCAGGCAATATTTTATAAAACTATTTTTAAAATAAATGTAACATATAAGATTTAAATGCATTTACTTTTAATTATAAATTTAAATTATAAAATTTACTATACTTTAAAAAATACAATGTGGTAAAATTTGCAGTCTCACTATATCAGTATGTCACCATTTCATTCACTTAACGATTTTACTCATGTATTGTTTCATTTATAACAATAGCAATATAATGTAATTGTAGCCCCTTTCCCTCTCTCAACAATATGGTATACTGGTTCCAGAACTTGCCCAACTTTTCTAATATTTGGTTCTGTGAGAAACTGATGAAGTAAAGTCAGCTCCCCAGCTACAACTCATAGTGCTACTGGTTGGGTATATACGAGGTCTGGCACTTAAGTTCGCAAACTTGTTGCAATGATGTCGCTAACCTTTTTTGATATCAGAGGGATTATTCATTATGAATTTGTACCAAGTGGACAAACAGTTAACCAAGTTTACTATTTGGTAGTGCTGAAAAGGGTGCATGAAAAAGTTAGATGATCTGAACTTTTCACTACTAATTCATTGCTCTTGCATCACGACAATGCACCAGCTCACCTGGCACTTTCTGTGAGGAAGTTTTTAGCCAGTAAACAAATAACTGTATTGGAACACCCTCCCTACTCACCTGATCTGGCCCCCAATGACTTCTTTCTTTACTCAAAGGTAAAGGAAATATTGAAAAGAAGACATTTTGGTGATATTCAGGACATCAAGGTTAATACAACAGCTCTGATGGCCATTCCAGAAAAAGAGTTCCAGAAATGCTTTGAAGGGTGGACTAGGTGCTTGCTTCGGTGCATAGCTTCCCATGGGGAGGACTTTGAAGGAGACTGCAGTAATATTCAGCAATGAGGTATGTAGCACCTTTTCTAGGATGAGTTTGCAAACTTCATTGTCAAATCTCGTACATTTTCTACGATGCATAATAGGTTTCATTTGTTCTAAGCAAACACCTGCCAATGCTTAGGTCAATGGATTTGGCAGATGAATATTCCAAATTACATCACTTTTACTAAATTGCTGAAAACATATGTTTATTTATATCATAGCTTTAGCTAAACTGATTACTAACTCAGTTTAGTACAAATGACTCAGGAATATGTCTACAAAGCACAAACGAGTTTTCAAAAATTTCCTGGTTACACCAGGAACTATTCACCCACTCACTAAAATTTATCTGTAACCCCAAAATTATTAGTTTCCATGCTTTCCCAGTCATTGGATATGCAAAGAGCAGCGAAAAATGTGAGTTGTCTGACACGCATGTTCCCAGCTGAGGTCGAAAAAGAGGATGCTCTGCCTTCCTGTTCAGCTCTCATACTGTAAGCAAGCGTCCTGTTCATGGTGTATTTACTGCCAATTTTTTGCAATTTTGTGGTTTTTGTTGGTGATTCCACTGTTTAACAGTGAAGACTCCTGAAGCGTTACCTAGTGTTTCTAAGCGCAGGAAATCTGTGATGTGCCACACAGAGAAAATATGTTAGACAAGCTTCATACAGGTCTGTTACAGTACATCAACAAGATGTACTAAATAAGGTGTCTTTAAACTGAAACATACACAAAAGTAAGGTTGACTGGTTTTAGAAATGTTGTGACCAGAGGCTCACAGGAGCCTAACTCTGTTTTCAGTGTTCTCTAATTCAGTGTTCATGACAATAGAACATAACTGCCATGAATAATGAAACTCAACCATATTCTGAATTGACCCTAGATTATTTAGCGAAGGCTCTATTTTCTAGTTCGCAGCTCTGATTGAAGAGTTGGAATCACAAGTGGAATTGAAAGGAAAAAATAACTGACACTCAATTTCCAGTCGAGGGGATTCTGATGCAATGGATAGCTGCATATATCTTTCCATGTGAGTCTAATATGTAACTAGGATTGAGAAAATTTCCTAGTGTGCTTTGCTGCCACAGCAAGGAACCGAATGGCTGCTTTGGTGCTTCCTTTTGGGGATGCTCTTCCGGGCAATGAGTGTGCTCAGATAGAAAAAAACAACTGGAAAACAAGTTTTCTAGCCTTGCCTCAGTCATCTTTATATTTTAATATCGAAATAAAATGGCTTGAGCTCCTGTGACAATGCCTAACAATTAGAAATGAGATTTTTTAATTGTTTTGAGACAATAGCACTTTACTTTAGGGGAGGTGGGCACAACCCATTTCGAGACAATGAGATATATGAGAAATTCTGCTGGAGGACTCCTGCAACATTTTCCCCCCTCACTGCTGAGAAGAGTTAAATGGGAGAAACGCTAGGCTCTCGCCCCCGACAATCAAATTTTAACTGACATTGGAGGAAGAAATGTTTGGAGCTGTGGTAGCCATTTTGCAACTATGAGAGAAAAACCAAGAAAATTACAGGACACGTTCCAGAATTCTGACCTCAATGAATCACTGGCTCTCCATGGTAAGTGAGAAAAATCAATCCCTCTGGCTGGGCCACATTTAGCCAGACATTCTTTGCCTTGCAGCTGAAAGCATGCCTACTGTGAGGGCCCTTTCCATCCCACAGAGCATGGTAAGCTTGACAGGTTCCTAAGATGTTTGAGGATTCTCAGAGGGCTTATGCTCTCATTGTCTCTCCAGTTCTCAATCCATGCCCCCGTCTCCCTTTCTACAGATACACTTTCTTTCTGAGAGGTTCTGCTTCACCACATGGGGCCACTGCCTCTCTTTTATTAGCCAAAGCATGACAACACAAGGCTGTTATACTGGCAGACTTTTATGAAAGATCTGTAACTAAGAAAGGTCAGTATAGCAAGTGCAACAACAGGAATGAACTTGCTATTCAATATTAGGCATTACTACCCAAATACCCTGGCCATCCCTGCCATGAGGAGTCTCTCACAGGTTCTTTCTTGGCTTGACTTGTTTACATGATCCCCCTACGGAGAACTCTTCCTTGAAGATCTCCTGCTCAGAGTTGAGACCATCTCAGTTCACTCTCTGTTGAACAAATATTGAATGTGTGTATGCATGCACACACATGGATATACACATATAGTCACACAGTAAAATATTGATAGGAAATATACTTAAAATATTAAAACTGCCTATCTGGGTGATGGGATTATAAGTAACTCATAAATCTTCTTCAATATTAAATGATTTCCTCTCTGAAATTTCTACAGTGTACATAAACTATTTTTAAAATAAAAAATAAGTTTTATTCAAATATTTGATTTAAGAAAAAAATCTTCTGGACAACGTGTCTGACAATAGGACAGGATATATATTCAGGTTCCAAGTGTTAACTTATATACTACTGACATTTCTCATAAAGCAATAATACGTAATACCTGTAACTTGACATGTTCTAGGGCTTCTGAGATCTAAATGCTGAATTGGCCTTCTCTTTCTAGAGTTTTCTCTCCTTTTATGTACACGTCTTTCTCTTCCATTCTTATAAGTCTTGCTTTTCAAAGTCATCACAGTCTCTAGCCTTTGGAAGGCTCTCTAGAGCTGTGGGCTTCCAGTACTTTGTTCTTGATTCCTAGAAGTAAAAATATTTGAACATGAACCTTAATAACTATATACCTATTTATTTAGAAAATATTTACATGTGCAACTATTGTAACATCATATAATACAATAAAAATTAAAAAGACACCAGATGAAGACTAAAAAAGATTTTAAAATGTAATTTATATAATCTAGTGAATTAATAATAAAAATATTTTGTAATAGACAATGCTTTATTATTTTTTGGCAATTCAAACATTTAGTTCAATTTATCTCAATATTTGATTTCAATCACTCTTTCTACAGCACTCCTACTTTAAAACTTTGTCAGTTATAACATGAGCAGAGGTGAAATAAAAATATTTAACTAATTGTATGGGGTTGGTGTTAAGCAATTAGAACAGTTACCACTCAGTCAGAATGGACATAGGCTGAGACAGCTAACTCTAAAGTGTCACTCAGTTTAATTTCAACCACGATTTCAACAAAAAGACAATCACACTCTAATTGCATTTGACCTTGGTTGCTCTTAAGCATTCATTTTAAAATAAAATAAAAGAAGCACAGCCAGTCAATGCTTCTGAGGCAAAGGTACTGTTTTAACAAAAGCATGTGCATGTAACTGTTTTAGAAAGGACTTAAGCTATGGTGGAAGCATTTTGAAAAATGGATATTTGGAAAATTTTCCACTGACACCAGATTTTTTATTTTCTTTTTGCCAAAATTGTTTATGTAGAAAAAGCTTTTCAATGGTCATATGTAAAACCAGAAATTTATAACTGAATTGGTGGAAGTAATTAAGAAATGAGTATCATGATCTAGTAAACTTAGCCAGAATTTCCTTTTCTATTTTGTACCTACTTATGTTTTTGAGATATAAAGCTGTAACAGTATCCTTTTAATAAACTTTTCTGCTAAATCAGCATATTGACGTCTGTTTCTTGCAAAAGGAGATCCTGTGTAAAACCTCAGTTACATGGCTGGTTACTATATAGTGTTTATGTATACAACTAACTTATTTCCTCTCTAAAGTGTGCATTCTTTGAGAGCTAGCACCATCTCTTATTCATTGTTTGCTAAGAATGCTGGTAGATACTTATAGGGCAAATATAATACGCCAGGCCTGGTGCTAAGTGTTTTACTGTCCATCCTTCAAACAACCTTATGACGTGATACTGCTATCATTCTCATTTTACACCTGAGAAATCTGACATGGTTTCCCCAGGATCACACAGAATTGATAGGCAGTGCTGACATGTGAATCCGCCATCCTGAGCTCAGAGTCTCTGTGCTTAACCACAGCTCTAACTGCTAGGTTAGGGGGCATCTAACTTTCAATTACACAGAGTAGGCTCTTTATTGACACAATTAGAAAAGAAATTAAGAAACAACAATAATTCTAGAATGATTTCCTCACTAAACTAAGTTTATTGTCATTTTCTTTGGAAAAGGCATTACTGCAATGTGTGGCCATTAAATTGTAGTTCTGGTTTAACAAAGCAGTGGCAGCTATGATTATTACTACTTCTTAATTGTAGAAAACTCAGATGACAAGTTGGATAACAGTGGGAATCTGTTATCTAATATATCCCTGTCTTACTAGTTAAAGAAGAAAATGCTAAACGGTGGCTTTTGAAACTGATAGAGACTGAAATATTTCTTTTGGTTTAAAAAGTCTAGGCAGGTCTAGAAAGAAGGCAAAGGGCAGCAAGATTTCCTAACTCAAAGGAGAAAGGAAACAGAAAGTTATGTTTAGAAAACAATGAGAAGGATGAAAATGAAAGCTATTAGGAGAAACTTAACAGAGGAAAATGTCTATTCAAACAAAAAGCAGAAAATAAACTAAATTACAAGGGAAAATATAGACAAAGAAAAAAGGATACATTTTAAGAGATGGTGGCTTGGCTTTTGTTTCCTCCACCTCCTTTCTCCAGAAGTGGTCATATCAAGAATATGGCAGATTCCTAAAAAGAGGTTTGTTTCTGTTTTCCCTCATTTATTCCCACCTATGCTTAGTCCTCATCACTGAACCTCATCCAGCCGTGATTTCCACATGAGAGTAAATATGAATTGTGGTTGATGGATATTATGTGATGGTAATTGTGAGGGTTAGGAAAGGGCATCTATTTGGAAAGTCAACCAGTAAAAGTATAATGTGCATTATTATCTGGATCTCACAATTCCTATTTAACATAGTTCTAAACTCCTCGCCAGAACAGTGAGGCAAGAGAAAGGATAGAGGTGAGAGAGGTGAGAGAGGAGAGAGAGAGAGAGAGAGAGAGAGAGAGAGAGAGAGAGAGAGAAAGGAATCAGCATTAGTAAGGGAGAAGTAAAGCGGTCTCTATTTGCAGATGACATGATTTTATATGTAGAAAATCATAAAGACTCCACACACACACACACACACACACACACACACACACACACACAAATGTTAGATCTAACCAACAATAAAGTTTCAGGATACAAAATCAACATACAAAAATCAGTAGTGTTTCTATACACTAACAGCCAATTACCTGAAAGTAAAATAAAGAAAATGATCCCTTTTACAATAGCATCAAAAATAATAAAATACTTAGGAATAGATCTTACCATTATTCTCATAGTATTTATCTTCACCTGGTAACTGTATTTTTCTAATTATTATTTATTATCTGTCTCCCCATTCACATTAGAATGTGAGCTGCATAAAAGTAGAAACTTTGTTCTAGTTTACTAACTGTACCTAGAGCAGTGCTGGTGACATAGTAGTTATTTAGTAAATATTTTTATTAGTTCCAGGTGTACCAAGCAAGGTAACAGTTAGACATTTACATCCCTCATAAAGTGATAACCACCACCCCTGCCTACTACCCCTCTAACATCCTATATAGCTGTTACAGTACCATTGACTATCTTCCCTGTGCTGTACTCCACATCCGGTGGCTATATATACATATACCAGTGGTGCCAAAAAAAGGTGTAAAAAAGTGTATATACATGACTTGTATCCATCTTTTGTTATCGGTATATGTTGAATATTACAATTTTAGTACAGTTTTTTTCCTTTTCTAAACTGTGTATACTTTTTTTGGCTATATATATATATATATATATATATATATATATATATATATTTTTTTTTTTAAATTATAGTTGACAGTCAATATTATGTATTCTACTTCAGCTTCAGATGTATAGCATATTGGTCAGGCATCTACACAGTCCAGTTAATAAATATTTTTAAATGACTGAATGAATAAATGATCTGAATACAAATATGTAATCTTCTACTTTTGATACTCTCATCAGGGCAGCAATTTCGTGGTGTTAAGAAGATGACATTACTTTCCCATATTTAATCAGCAATCCCTTCTTATCCCCCAGTGTTTGAAAGTGAAGGACAAAAAGATGGGTACAGAATGTCTTTTGTTTGTTTGTTTGTTAGTCTTTGGTTTAACATACTGAATGATGCCTGCGGGCACATGGGGAAGGAAGGGGACTTTCTTGTAATAGCCCCAAAACATATTTTTGTAGAATCAATAACTAAAATCAATAATTTGACTACTTCTGTAGTAATATCTAACGTGACTATATTCTCCCTAGGTACAAGGTCAAATCCCAAAATTAAGTAAAGATATATTAATGCTTTATGAAGAAACAGAAAAGAACAGTATAAATCAGGCCCACCTATAAGGCCAAGGTTTTAACTCATTTCAGCAGATTTCACTTTGCATTTTAGGTTAAGCCAGCTGCTAGATGCAAGGCAACTAAAACTGCCATTCAAGTGGGAAATCATCAAGAGTCTACTGTTTGTACTGTAGTGGTTACTGTGTAAATATTTTCTTCCTTCAAGAAATTTACAGTCCTTTAAGGAAGAAAAAGGCTTAGCTATATCATATAGAGAATAAACTTGCTATAAAGTGCTCACTTGGATATTTTGTATACTTCCGGTAAACACAAAGACTGTATTTCTTTTATACCATCCAAAGCACAGCCAGGTTTCCTGGCCTCTCCAAAAATCATTGCATGTGTGTTGCTAACAAATTACTTTTCTTAAACATATCTTTTTGATAGCCTAAATGACCCCTCCATCCTCAGCATAATTCTGGACCATGAGGTCCTCCTTATGAAGCATATATACTACCACGCATAGTCACCCAGCGCTGCAGAATGCCTGAGCAGCAACATGAAGGACTCATGTTTATGTGGCTTCTGTACTAAAATGAAGCTGCCATTTTGCAGTGTGGGTGTCTTTTTTTCCTTCATGACATAGACAAATGTTGATGTTTACTACAAGTTGGTACATTAGTTGCTAATTAAGTTCCTAGCTGCTTCAGCCAAAACTCGCTGTATTGAATCCAAGAAAAGAATGGCAGCTATGTCAAAAATAAGTTGTTGGGGATTTTGTTTTGTTTTATTAAAGGAAAGTTGTATATTAAAAAATACGGGAAATTAACATGCTGGGAGATAGGAAACCTTCCATGTTGGCTTCCTCCTAAACCGAGTTGGTGGTTCAAGTCCCTCTGCATCTGTCACCAGGCTCTGGTCAAAGCCAAATCAAAAAGGAACACCAATGGAGCCACAGATAGGAAAGTCATACTACCATATTCTTGCTGGCGGCTGAGTTGGAGACACTGGAAGCAAGAGCCTCAATCTTCCATCCGCTTCTCTGACAACCAACCAACCCCTTGCTAACTGCAATCAGTGCTTGCTTCCTCAGCTATGGCGGTTATATCAGTGGCCAATGGCTAACTGGTTACAGCTGATGGCCATCTACTACCCAAGCCAGCGCCTTTCCACGTGAGGCTGAGAGCCTGGAAACTGCATTCTGGGACTCTGTCCCCACAAGAGGTCACTTCATCCTGGGGTTCTGCAGTTACACCTCTATAGAAATGTCTCTTTAGTTTCATCTCTGCACCTGTCCCTTGCAATCTTACACCCTGGCGGTGGCAGGACCTGCCTGCATTCACCAGCCAAGGGGTGGTGGCATCTGTTTCTCTTCACCTCCCTGCGGGGAAGTCCTGAATTACTTGTTTTCACACTCTCCCCATTTTAGCTGACAAGAGTTGATGCAAAACAGCTGCGCAAAAGAAGTCTGATTTTTGAGGCAGAACTCTGCAAGGAGGACAACATGCCCGCAGGAGGCGCGTTGCTGGAGCATCGGTGTCTTATTTGGCGGGGGAGAGATTTCGCTTTCTGTTTCTATTTCCCACTTGCCAGCACCGAGCACAGGGTGGCTGGCTCCTCCTCGCAGAAAGAGCCACGCCCCCGCCCGGCGGCTTACGTTTGGAAAGTCCTGAAGAGGAGAATCGAAACAGAAAACAGTCAGGAAAACTATAAAAACTGACTGGGGGAAAACTGGGCTCAAAGTTCCCACCGGAGTGCGCAGCGGCGGCTCCTTGGTGCCAGCCCCGGAGAGCACTGCAGAGAGTCGCCTGGCCGCGCCGTCCGCAGGCGACTGCCTGCCTCGGAGTCCCTTGTCCGGCTCGCCCTGCCCACCTGCCCACCTGCCAGGGGCGATCGCAGGCTGGGGGTCCTGAAGGCAACCCCGTTGCTGTCAGGTACATCCCCGCAGACCCTACTACCCCCAAGGCAGCAGACAGGGGTATATGCATCGCACCTGGTCAGCAGAGAACAGCAACCTGACCATCTACTTGGGAGAACCTCTCCCTTTTCTGAGAAGGAAAGATGTCGAACGGGCATTCCTCAGACAAGAGTTTCCGATATCTCATCTCATGCTTTCGGGCCAGAGTGAAAATGTACATCCAGGTGGGGCCTGTGCTGGACTACCTGGACTTTCTGCCTGCAGATGAGAAGGAGAAGATTGAGAGAACAGCCTTCACCCACGGGGAAATCCACGGAGCTGACTTGCTCCTCAGCACCTTGGAGAAGGGGGTCTGGCCCCTGGGCTGGACGAGGGTATTTGTGGAGGCCCTCCAGCGAACGGGAAGCCCTTTAGCCGCCCGCTACATGAATCCTGAGCTCACAGACTTGCCCTCTCCATCCTTTGAGAACACGCATGATGAGTGTCTCCAACTGCTGAACCTTTTACAGCCCACCCTGGTGGACAAGCTTCTAGTTAGAGATGTCTTGGATAAATGTGTGGCGGTGGACCTGTTGACAGTTGAAGACCGAAATCGGGTAGGTGTCAGTTCAGATGGAACTTGGCTTTTAGTTAGATTTTTGCACCTAGGGCCTGGTCGCTCATTTGCCCCATTCCAAACGTTCTTTGATGTCTTTGAGTAAATCTGGTTCCCTCCTTCTTTGAGAAGATAATATAATATCTAGTCATCTAAAACATAATTTTGAAAATTTAAACACAAAAAAATCTATTTTTCTAATCCTTTCACCGCGTTAATTGATTTCGTGTTTTTTTCCAAAATGTGTCAAATCCACAAAAAACAAAAACGTTGATATTTTTACTATTTTATGCATTGAATAATAACAATTTGAGCTGCTTTGTATATAAATGACATTTTATGTATAAAAATTTCAGGTATATTCATTTGGATATATCTGAGCATCATGACAAAAGAGGAGTGGCAAACTGAAGTAAACTAAAGAGGAGTTAATTCTAGATAATAAATATATGCCAATAGATAACATTTATTGAACACTCACAATGTGCACTTAGTATCATTTGCAAAATGTATCAACAATTCATGCTGGAAATACTCCATTGAGGTGGTTAATGTCATTAACTCCATTTTACAGATGAGAAAACTGAGGCAGGTTGAATAACTTCCCCAGGGCCTCCTAGGAAGACAGTGGCAGAGATATGGAGTTAGGTCTAATGGTGTGCAATTTTATGTCTTACTTAATACACTTCCATAGAACAGGGGCCAGCAAACAATGACCCATGGACTAAATCCAGCCTGCTGCTGGTTATTGCAGGCTCAAAAGCTAAAGAGAGTTTTTAGATTAAAAAAGTTTCAGTGTTCATAAAGTTTTATTGGAACACAGCCATGCTCATTCATTTACATATTAGGACTGCTTTTGTACTTCAAGAGTAGTTGGACAGATACTACACTGCCCACAAAACCTAAAATATTTATTATCTGGCCTTTAGAGAAAAAAATTGCCAATCGCCAACCTATATTATACATTATGCCATTTAATCTTGGTCTAAATAGGGAAATTACATATAACATGTTATTTTCTCTCAAGTTTTTCAACATTCTCTGCAAGTCAAAAGTTGGAGATAATTCATTGGAAGGTATGTCTACTAGTTGCAGATTTTCTTATTAGTGATCAAGTAGTGGATTTTTTAGGTGGCATTTTGACAGGGTGAATTTTACAGGTAACTTTGCACTTAATGTAATGTTTTATTGCTATTGTTTTTCAATGATTGGGGACATACTGTGAAGTATAAAAATGGTGACTTATTTGAATCTGACTTATTCCAGTTTGTAAGCCTAATATCTTAGCATGAAAGGCATGTAGGCAAATAAACCCATGACTAAAAGTCAAAGGCTTTGGCTAACATGCAAAGATTTTGACATTTTCTTTCTTTCGAATCGTTGGTATCCTCACTACAAATGATTCTAGATCTAGTTTTGTGTTCAGTGATCACCCAAAGAAACCTGTTTAATTTATTTGTTTATTCATTATTGGGTTTAAATTACAAAGTTTTGGGCCTTGAACTCATATCAACCTATGATGTGACTTAGTCTTTAGTGACTAAAGTTAATTCTCCTTTGTAGATTTGACAGCCATAGGCTTGTCCAAAGACCTGGGCATGCACCTGATTTTGATGGCTGGTTTTCCCAACAAGTAGATTACTTTACACTGTTGTCTGTAGCGTTTATGTAGTTTTGTGTATTGAGAACCAGCTAGAACGCATTATAGTAGTCCAGCTGGATATGACAAATGTGTACATCACTGTGGCAGAATCTTAATTTGGAAGACAGTATGCAGCCTTCAAGCCAGCTGGAGATGGAAGATGGCATTTCCAGCCACAGTAGCTGTTAGGAAGTCCAGAAGCAACAGAGTCCAGTAACACCACAAAGCTGTTTATGTTTGGTGGGTATGCTGTCCCGATTGCCAGCAAAACAGCACTTCTCCTTATTTACTCTAAATACTTCTGCCTATCAGCATCACTTTTGTCTTGCCTGGATTGAATTTCCACCAGCTAGATTTTATCCAAGTTCTTGATTCTGGCAAGCTTGGAGGCAGCTAGCAGTAATGCAAAGGAGTTGACACACAGAATATTTCGAGTAAAGGGACATTTGTGTACTGGTAGCAGTTAAGGCCGGTGCAACCCAAAGTATCCCCCAGATTCATATTTCAAAGAAGGCTCTGAAAGATGGAAGAGCTATGTGTCTGAGGCTCTATAAAGAGGAATAGTGTCTGTGAGATTCTGGAATGATTTTCGTACCTAGACAGTACTGGTGATACATATCATTTTACATATATCATCAGTCTCAAAAATAAGCTATGACAAACAATGGAAAATATGCACTAGGTTTAGAAGAAACTATATTGATATGAATGTCATTGATGAATGTTTATCTTAAATGCCAAAGTGCAGTGCGAGAAGCATGGGAATTTGGAATGGGAAAACCTGAACTTAAGATCTTTGTTTCTTACTGTATCTGTTACTGTGGGCCAAGTTATTTAAGTTCCTTGATCTGAAGTTTACTCATAAGAATGAACATAATAATAATTTCTCCTCGCATAGTATTTTAGTGAACACGAAATTATGTTTATAAAAGCTTTATAAATAGTAAAGAGCTATTTGGATATGATGAGGAAGGATGATGATGAGTTTTATTATCATACATTTGATTATAGTTCCTTGTGAATTTAGTTTCAGGGATTTAGGTAAATCTTCCACGTTGAATTTGAGATCTGCTTCTTAAAGTCCCTAGATTAAACTGTGATTTGAAGGAGAAACAATCTTTTTTAAGCTCCCAGAACCTATCTAAAACTAGGTATAGAGTTGGTGCTTAATAAATGTTTATTAATTAACATTTAGGTGATTGGTTAAATTTATTTCCAAAGAGTTGTCTGGAATAAGAGATGCAAACACATGATATAATGAATTATGTTGTCAAGCATTGGGAAATGGATAGATGGATGGTGAACATAAGAGTTCAAAATTTGCTTTTTGGACACCAATAGTTAAAGAATGTCTAGCGTATGCTAGACACTGCTGTAAATACTGCTACCTCAACAAAAAGTACAAGATTCACTTTATGGACTCATAATACAATGATCCCTATGTTAGGGAGTGCCCCTCTACTGATTTGCTTCTGTTTTAGGATGTTTATTGGGTATCTTGGCCCATTCATTGACTTAGACAGCCACAAACTCTGGAAAGATGTGATCACATGCACATTTCCGTAGTCTTAACATCAATCTGAACAGTAGAAGAGAGGTGCCTGTTTCAGCCCTCGCCAGTTCAAAGCAAGGGCTGGAAGATGCCATACAATTTTTATTTGCATAGGAGAAACAGAAAGGCTATGACCAGTCCAGCTGGAAACCAAGCCCAATTACCTGTACATGAAATTGAATACCTGAGTCATTCTCTACCAGTTCATTGTAAAATATTACTAAATTAGGATAGATAAGAATTTTATTAGCCAGAAAAAATACTACTAGGAAACTAGTTATGTTAACATGACAATACATATTCATTTGGTAAGACATTAACTTTTCTGTTAATCAACTAGTTCTTTAAAATTCTTTGTTTTTAACATGAGTTTTAGTTCCTGATTTATTGGTACTGAGAGTTGAGCTCTGTTGTATTTAAAATAAAATCATTGTTTTATTTAAATAGCTGTCTAAGGTTCTTATGAGGGAGAGAAAGCATTTTTATTGAACCATACTATCATGTTGGCAAACCAGTGCTTGTTGGAAATATCATTCATTTCTCCACTGATTTCTGTTGGAAAGAAAAAAAAAACATAAATCAAAGAATTTAGAATATAAAACATTGAATTGTATTACCCACAAATTCATATTTATTTTATATTCCATAAATTAGCTAACAGTGTATCCATAGACCTTTGAAATTTCATATTCAGTGAACAGTTCAGTGCAGGAGGAACATGAGTGGGAATCGTATGTCCTGTTGCAGCCTCAAGTCTAAATACTTCCCGAAAATTTCAGTAATTAAGTTTATGTATTGGAATTTAATATCTTCACTATCTTTCAGGAGAGCAGATTTAAGTAAAAAACAATTATGTGGTTGCTTCAAAGGGAATTGATGTAGTTTCTAGCACCCAAACTGGGAAAATTCCTTAAAAATTTCAGAATCTTGATGAAGCTGACAAAATTGCACAGGTAGTATATGTAGTTCCACATTCAAATAATAAAAATACTTATAGGAAATAATAACATAACAATCCTTACATACCTGAATTCGATAAGGACAAATCAAGCTCAACACATTTAATTTTACAGTCTAGTTAACTGATTAATAGGTGAGGAAAATTTAGTGGGTATAGTATGCTTGGGTTTTTAATAAGAGTTTTTATTATAGTGCCTCACTTGTTATTTTTAGACAAATTAGTTCTGATTAAATTAGCAGATAATAATAAGGATGTTACAAACACTAGACAAGACAAATAATCTTCCTTAGAAGATTAATGAAGTTAGAGAAAAGGTAGGAAATGAGCAAGAATTTGCTTAGAAAATGCTGTGGGGGAGATGGACTGAAATCACCTAAAATTTATTAAGTTCAAGTTGTCATTTTAACCCTTCTTGCCTGAACATGAATGTAAAATTAGACAAAAATTATTAGCAATACTTAGAGTATAGGAAAGTAGCACTGAAACCAATTACCAGGGATCAAGTTCTACCTTGGCCATTTACCAGCTTTGTGTCCTTGGGGAGGTAATTGGACTTCTCTGTGCCTTGGATTTCTGATTGCAAAATGGGCTAATATTGGTACCTTCTTCAGGGTTGCTGGGTTAATATACGCAAAGCCTTTATAATAGTATTATTAACTATTAGCTAATAAAACTAAAATATCCTTTGGGTAGAAATCATGCTGTACACCTTTGTACTAAGTAGTTTTCGCTGGTGACATGTTTGTAAAGGTAGATGCTTTTCCTAGTCATCCATAAAAATAGTATAGCCACCACTGACTTTGGGCCAGACATTGTTGCAAAAATGCAAACAAAGTCCTGACTTTAAAAGCTTTGGCGTTTATTTATAGGGACTAGAAAACACATACATTTTGCAGGAAATAAAACAATCTAGCGGACATACATTTTGCAGGAAAAAAACCAATCTAGCGAAGCAATCCAAATTATACATGGAGAAGATGAGCAAATGTTGAAAAGGACCTTTGAAGTCAGTATTTTGTATCTGAGCTGCTGATTAGAATCATTAGATGCTTTTTAAGAAAACTTTCTAGGTTTCCAGCATAGACAAATCACAATGTTTGGGAGTAGATCCCAGACATCTGTATTCTTTAAAGCTCCCCAGGTAATTCTACTGTGCAGCAAGGAAGGAGAATGCCTGAAATTTCTTTTCAGTTGCCTCCTTTTAGACTCAGAGAGACTGACACCCAGAGAGGTAAAGTGGCTTGCCTAATGGCACAAGAAGCTGATAATGTCTTGTCTAGTTGTTTTTCTGGTCTAAATGTGGCCTGTATTAGTCTTTCCTCCAAATGTTTGTTGCTGTATGAAGAATTGGGGAGATGCACTGTGATAATTTAAACAAATGATCCGCATTTAGAAAGATTTGCCAGATTAATTTAAAAGGGAAATTAAATGAGGGCTAAAGATTGTAATTAATAGATATAGAAATAATTCTGCCCCTAACTTTAAAAAAGGAAGAGATATAGAAATAAAGTTGTCTCATAATATTAAATAAACACAAATTTAAGAAAAATATTAGAGTAATGATAAATATTTCAAATATTGCATATGCAAGAATATAAATCTGTGGTAGTAATTACTTTGTAATATTAATAGTGAAGAAAGTTGAGTTGGATAAGAAATATTCCACTTCCCATTTACAGATTCCACGATTGAAAGGCAAAATCAGGCCCTAGGTATACGGAAAGAAATTGATGCAAATAGACATAATGTGGCTGGAAATTAAAGGCCCTTTCTTTTGTACCCCTTATTCAGAATGGATATGGCTGAGGTACTACAAGTGCACTGCTGTCTTTAGTGTTTGAAATAAGTCTTCATACTTATGCTTAATTACTCAAGTTTTCTAAAGGCTAGTTCCTTTTTAAATTTATTCAGAAGATGTTAGATCTTCGTTTTTTTTTCTTTTATCTCTGATGTTAGATCTTCTTTAATGCTATTTTCCTCTTAAAACAGATTTCTGCTGCAGAAAATAATGGAAATGAAGCAGGTGTAAGAGAGCTACTGAGAAGGATCGTGCAGAAAGAAAACTGGTTTTCTACATTTGTGACTGTTCTGAGGCAAACGGAAAACAATGCACTTGCCCAAGAGTTAACAGGCACCAGTGCCTCTGAAAGCAATGCAGGTATTTCTAATTCTACGAAGGGAGAGTTTGTGCATTTTGCCTAGCTATGGAGAGCTTAAGGAAGCTTGTGAACACAATGCCAAACACTGAGACATTTAGAATCAAAATTTCAAAACTGAAAGGGTTTTGAGGGATCCTGTCTTTTATCCTGTTTACAAATGAGGAAACTTCTGCCTGGGAAAAGATTAACTTACTGAAAACTGCAAAATTCAGCAAACTGAATTTTGAGAAATTGGCAGCTGACTCTCAGTCCAACACTCTCTCCACTACCCATTTTATTTTGGAAGCAAGATGATTGCCTAAAATTTTTATCAAGACATTTTCAACACTGAACAGACACAATTAAAGTGGAAGAAAATATTTTAATGGTTATTATTATAACTCTGCTGCACAGTCTCCTGGAAATTTATATACATTTAAAGGAATTTAGTAAATATTTGATAAAAGGTCCATAATAGCCAAAATATTTCAATATCATTTCATGTGAGTATTTAAATTTATTCAGTTATAATAATAAAATAACATTTTCTAGCTGTTTCACATATATTATTTGTAAAGCTAATTTAAACTGCTATCTTATTTTTCTTTTTAGAGTACGTATCATATTTTTTTCAAAAATATCATGTGTAAGACAAATTGAAAGTTAATTGGTAATAAATGATTAAAATTAATTAAAATCATTTCAAGCTTACATCACTATTATTCATTCAGTCACTCAACTAACATTGAATGAATGCTAAAGATGCACCAGACCCTGGTCTAGGTGCTGGGGATATCGTCTTAAAGGAAATATACAAAACCCTACCACACTTTCTAATGGAATAAAGTACACAGTAAACAATTTTCTAAGTTAAGTTATTCAAAATAAAAACAGATAGTTATTAAATTATTGATAGCATGTTATGTTTTATGTTACTTATAAAATAAATTTATTTTGCCCAGTAATTTGAAATACACACACACACACACACACACACACCAAATACACATATGTACACATATACTTGTAGAGAAAGAGAGAGAGAGAGAAAGAGAGAGAGAGAGAGAGAGGCAAATATTTTTACTGCGAGGTATAAGAAGCTCTAAAGATGTTTGGGCGGGGTCTTTCTTTTTCACCCCAAGACCAATTCTGTGCAGTGTCATATGTTCTAGACTGCCATAAAGTGAAATCTCAAGAGGCATTGCAGCTATCCCTTCTCTCCGGAATTATTTAAGCATTACATGTGTGTGTCTGTGTGTGTATGTGTGGTGCTTATTCAGTCAAATTTGGCCAATCCAACTTTCAAAATCTAGACAGGAATTCCACGATCTGTCTACAAGCATTCCAGGGTTTCTACTGTCATTGCTTCTATTTCCACAGCAAAGCTTTACTGTATCTAAAGTCCTCCTCAGTCAGAAGCATCTTTATTTTGCTTCAGTTCTCTGGAGGGGCCCCAGTGGTTGCATCAAGATTATGGTTTTGTGCAGTTATACATTGTAGCCCAGTCATTGTTTCCACAGCATAACTCTAAGGCCAGTTTGCTAAACCTGAAGGTACTTCCAGCTGCAGCTACATACAATGATGGGACCTTTAGATGTTTCCTACACACATCAAGGATGAGCTGGACCCCAGTCCAGACCACCCCTCTCATGAGGAATTCCTTTACAAGACTTCCTGGGAACACTTGGATTTATAACAAGCATTCTAGGACATGAACTTCAAAAGGGAATCACTATAGAATTTTTTTGTTCCTTGGGAAATTTTGGTCTTAGTGTATCAAAGGGCAGCCTTTCAAATCACAAAAGACCTTCTTATAGCCCCATCCCCCAAATTAGAGGATACCTACCCTGTTTCCCTGAAAATAAGACCTAGCTAGACAATCAGCTCTAATGCATCTTTTGGAGCAAAAATTAATATAAGACCTGGTATATATTATATTATATTATATTATATTAAGACTTCATCTTATGTTATAGTAAAATAAGACCGGGTCTTATATTGATTTTTGCTCCAAAAGACACATTAGAGCTTATTGTCCAGCTAGGTCTTATTTTGCGGGAAACACAGTGTCCATGTTACAGTTGTGTACAGTGGCGTAGTTATTTAGGAAAGGGTCTAGAAGATGTGCTTCAAAGTGACATCTAGATTCTCCTGCCATAGACAACATGTCCGGCAATATTTCTTGCTTTTAATTTCTATAGAAGGTGCCTTGTTAGAAGTTTAACATGATTTTTTCAAATTGTAATTCTTGAAACAATAGCAACCTATGGAGAGTATATATAGTAAATCTCATGTAATATCTGTGTTATAATACATCTCATTGTGTACACCTAGTATTTACATACCTTCTTTCCTTTCCTTATTATGTGCTATAGCTTTGTATTATGATTAGGTCTTTATGTGTCTGTTGCCGAGTGGCTTAGGGACTAGTTTGTCCAGATTCTCTCAGCCCACGCACATATCATGGCTGGCCAAGGCCAACCACTTTATAAAAGTGGGAAGGGCTTTGTGAAAAGAAAAATACTGGCACTAGTTCTCCATCTCCCCTTTCTCCCTCCCTGTCCCGTGGCAGGGTCCTCTCACAGCGGGGGTTTCTCCCTCTTTTGACCAAAGTGGGTGATGATGGATGTTGACTCAGTTATGTGGCTCTTACTAGGGCAAGGAGCAGAAGAGAAATGGATCTCTAAATGTCTTTTGAAAGTCGGATGGCAAATGCTAATCTCTCTCTGGGTCTCAGGATGCTTCTACTCCCCACACCCCACCCCTACCTGCAGTTAAGTTGCTCCTGAACAACTCATTCCAAATAAGTAGGGCTTACTTTTCATTTCCTCAGAAAATTCAACCAGAGGAGTCAGGGATTTAAACATCGTTTACTGAACTGTACATCTTATTATGGGAATCGAATCATTTTTCTGGCAGGCCTTGACCAGAAAGTTAGCTGTGATTATTCTTCTGGTAAGAGCTGCTATGGATTGTGTCACCCCAAAATCTATATGCTAAAGCTCTAAGCTCCAGTGTGTCTGAATCTAGATATAGGATCTTGAGTAGATAATTAAGGTTAAATGAGGTCAGGAGTGCAGCCTTATCAGAAAAGGAAGAGATTCTCTCTCTCTCCCCCCCTCCGTTTTTCCCTCCCTGTACCATGAGGACACAGTGAGAATGTAGCCTTCCACAACCTAAGGAAAGAGCTCTTACCAGACATCAACCCTGCTGGCACATTGATCTTGGACTTCCAGTCCCCAGACTGTGAGGAAATAAAATTCTGTTGCTCAAGCCACTCAATCTCTGGCATTTTGTTACCGTGTCCCCACCTGACAGATATGGGAGCCTAGACTCAGGATCCTCATGCTTATTGAATCTTTGCTCCTTCACTTCCCTGGATGTGTGACTTTGGCCAGGTACTTGCCCTCTCTGTACCTCAGTTTACTTCTCTGTTAAATGGGGATAATAATAGTACTTATTTATACGGTTTATTTTGAGGATTAAATAATTTAACATATGTGAAATGCTTATATGGTAAGCACAAAACAAGTTGACCATTATGATTTGAAACTCCAACCATGTTTAATATGTAGCTGCAAACACTGTCAAGTTGTCTGGCTAAAGCAAACTCCAAAATCACAACAATTTTCTTCAGGAAATTCTTCATACACACGATACATTTTCCTCTTATTATATAAAATGGGCTAATCCAAAATGATACTTTAAATTTTTTTCTTTATGGCATCAGTCTTTTCTTATAGATTTTAGCTTCAGAAGAACAGAGACTCTTGCTTTATTTTGTAACCACATTGTCCCTTAACACTCAATATGTTTGTTGAAGGAAGAAAGGCCAGACAGAAGAAATGGAGGAAAGAAGAAAGGAAGGATATAGAATATTTCATTGAATATTTTTTAAAAAACTCCAGAAATTCAGAATACATGAGTTTATGCTGACATTAAAGCATATGTACATCTCGTGTAAAAACGCACTGCGCGGGAACAAAATGGCAACAGCACAAGCTAAAGAAAAACTACCACCAAATTTGCATTTTCATTAATTCAGCCTTAAATGTGACTTTGTATCACTGAATAAGTGGCTTACTTCCTAAAGGTAATGGTCAGATAGGAAATCATCACACTTTTCTTGTAATTAGCATAATATTTATTATATTGTCTTTTTATAAAATTTAATCATTACAAAGAATTACTATGTCCATACTAAAAGTAAAAATACTGTGTCGGAACAAAAAAACATGTTCTAAGCCTTTCAAAATGTCAACGTATTGAAGTACTTTTGGGCAAATCTCTACTAGGGATTCCCCACTTGGCATTCAGAGTAACAATAACAGCTATTTACAGTTTGTGAAAGCTTCATTGCAATATAATTTACATTATATTTAGAATTTCAACGTATTGAAGTATATTCAGGTAAATCTCCATTAGGTGTCCCCATTTCATTTTCAAAATAACAATAATAGTTATGTATACTGTATAAAAACTTGCATTGCACTATTTTTTTAATGTCCTAATACTTTTATTCATAGAAACTGAGAATTTATCCCAAGAAGATGGTCCTGAAGTTAAAGAGCCACTTCCTTTAGCCACAGATCAGGCAAGTCCAGAGAAACAGGGCTTGGACATGGAGAATAATTCCCTGGAATCATCTTTTGTGGATTCTTCTATAGTTTCAGGTACTTGGAACACCTATATACTTTACATACACTACTACTTCCAAAAAAATCAGTTGGTACATGGGTGACATCAAGGTCTGTTAAGCAGGGGGAGAAAATTTGGGCTTTGGGGTTTTGTAAGCATTTGTATTAAAATAATACTTCTTTAAAAGAGATTATGTTTAAATAATTTCTTTTGGTGGCTAAAAATAATTTCAAAACTAATGCACTCTTAATAGGTTATGAATGTTAACACATTTGGTTCTAATTTTACTTTATAAGATATCTGTAGTCTTTGTAATTCAATAAATATCATAAGCATGCCCTACATTTCATGGCTTCCAAAGCACTTTCAAATACATTGCAGTCGTGCAGTGCATTAGGGACGTTTCAGTCGATGACAGACCTCTCATATGATGGTGGTCCCATAATATTATAAAGGAGCTGACAAATTCCTATCGCCTCGTGATACCATAGCTGTTGTGAGGTGGTAATGCAATGCATGACTCGTGTTTGTGGTGATACTGGTGTAAACAAAGGGCTGCCAGTCATATAAAAGTATACTACATACAGTTATGGACAGTGCATACTATTTTATAATGATAATAAACAACTATACTATACTTTTTTATCATTGTTTTAGAGTATATACTTGTACTTATAAAAAAAAAAGTTTACTGTAAAACAGTATGTTGTGTTACCCTGGCAGCAGCCACATATATCTAGTGTTTACTGCATCTCTTGATTGCGTTATTTTCTCTTGTGCTTGATTTAATTTCATGTTGTTTTGTATAGTAACATGCTGTATAGCTTTGTGGCCTAGAAGCAATAGGCTGCACCACCTAGCCTAGGTGTGTGGTAGGCTACACCATCTAGATTTGTGTAAGTGCGCTCTATGATGTCACACAACAAAATCACCTAAGGACGCATTTCTCAGAATGTCTCCCAGTTGTTAAGTGGTGCACGATCAGCCATTAGCTTGTTTGTAATTGGCTCTGATAATTAAGTAAAGCCAGTACCTTTTCCCCTGTTTTACATACTGGGATGTCTGGATTGTAGAGACTAAGACCAAGGCAAAGCACTAAAAACCTTGTGGAAAGGAAGACCAACAGGTACTCAGCTAGTGTTGACTTGAATTGCAGTAACTACTTCACGTGAGGACGAGATACCACCATGTCCACTTTTTTTATATGAAACAGCCCTGGAGGAATCGAACTAATTTAATTATGTTCCTCTCCCTAATTTGCTTATAATATAATCCTCTCTCCTCCCCTCTTTTCCCGAAAGGGCCACATTCTATTTTCTCAAAAAATACTAAAGTTTGTGGTGTGCTGACAAATGCTTAACAAGTGGCTCTCTGGAAAAGAAAAAGGCACTGATTTGTAACATATACCAATCTCCCTGGTGTAAATGCTTCCACGAAGGCTGACATCAAGCCTCCAACACAATGTTGCTGGACACAAAGTTGGGAAGAGATGTACATTAGCACAACATTATAATCATTTCCACCATATAGGGGCAATGGACATAAATAACCTCAACGTCATAGATAATAATAAAATCTAGCAAAATGATCAGGAAATGATGGGTGTTAAATATCCATTACCTTTGTTTTAATATAATTTATGTAACTCTAAGTTTATGGAATTTCTTTTTTTTTTAAATGTCTGTGCTTAACATATGGCTCGGAAAAGTCCTGAACATTTAACAATTGGCTCTTGAGCCAGTATAAGCTGACTCCAGCATACCACTGCAAAGCTTACTATTTTCTACTCAGAAAAATAATATGGCTGTATTGTAGCAATTTGAAAACATAGAAACATACAGAAAAAGTCACCCATACTACTACAATATATTACTCTCAACAATTGGGTGTGTATCCTTTCCGTCTCTTTACACACCTGGATGTCTATACATTGTGACATTTCTCTTGTGTTTATTAGATGTTCTATAGAATGGTTTTTAAAGATTGAATAATAGTTCCATCCACTGGATGTATTGTAATTGATTAACCAATTGTTGAACATCTAGGATGTTTCCAAGTTTCTTCAACACGAATAATGCCACAATAACTCTGTATTTATGTCTCAGTTTAAGTCTTATAAACATATTACATAATTGGAATTTCTGGATCAAATGATTTCTATAATCTTAAGACACTTGATAAGTAACGTCAAGTTTCACTCCAAGAACTTGTACTAATTTACATGTCTTCCAAAAATATAGAGTGCCTATTGTCCTGAAGTGGTTTCTACAAGAGTGGGTAATATTTTCAAACTTTCCAACTAGGTATTTTATTATTTCAACTTGAATTTCTTGAATCCCATTGAAAAACATTTTTACTAGTTAATTCCTTTTCATTGTTGTTTTTGTTAATTACCTATCTTTTTCTATTAAGTTATTTTTAATCTTGCTCACTTAATATGAACTATCTAAAACAATCCTTTATCTTGACTAGTACCAATATTTTTTATAGCTTGCCTGCTGTTTAGGTTTGTTTATGGCATTTGTTTTTTCATGCAATGCTTCTGAGGCTTTAATGAATCAATTGGAGGAGAGAGTCTTATTGAAATGCACTTTCTGATTCAGTGGGTCCTGGGTGGGGCCTGAGATTCTGCCTTTCTCACATGCTCCCAGGCAATGCTGCTCCTGACGGTCCTGGACCTCAATTTAAGTAGCTAGTTTTAATTTGTAGAATAACAATGCTTTTAACTCTGAATTCTAGAAGAATTGATTTTTATTTTTTTTTTAATTTGAGCAAATGCGCTTTCCTTCAGAAATCGTGATTCTATAGGAATGCCAAAATCCACTGTCTGACTGTGGGGTTTTCACCTTTTAATAGATTTCCTTGGTAGACTATAACATCTCTGTGGGTTACCGGTTATTTTCTAAATCCATACTGGAAAAAAACTGGACAGGATAGAGGCTGGAAATGGTCCTGCATCTCAAATAGGGGTTTTTCATCCAAGATTGCCAGACTAATGGATCTTATCACACTGCATTTTATCTATCTATGGAGGATTCTGAGTCTCAAAGTGGACAACATTAAAAGCAAAACTTTTTAAAAAGTCTATTTTCTTACTATTTAATATAAAACTTAAAGCTGGATCTTGTGAAAAAAATCCGGATCTTAATGATGGCCTTAAGGAACAGAAAGTGTTGTTGTTTTTCCTCTTGGGTTCCCTTCCTCCCTCTCTTCCCTTCACTTCTTTCAATTTAACAAATATTTATCATGTACCAGGCATGTAATTACAGTGGGAGGATAACAGCAATGGCTTCTGACCCCCTGGTGCTTTCAGCTGATGGGTATGTCAGCCAAAGAGTAGTCACGGCATAGCTGCATAGTAAGTGCTATGCACTAGTAATGCATTCAGTGCTACGAAGAAAAGTACAGACTGTTAAGATACATAAAAGTCTGAGAACATGTGAGAGTACAGTAAGCTCTGCAGTCATCTGAGGACTCCATTCCATACACAGACTTTGACAATCTTCTAGTCTGTAAGATACTTGCGATGTGAATTTGGGAGCAAATTAGTCCAATCCATTCTGGCTCTTTCCAGAGCAGTCACAAAGGGTAACTTATTTATGAAAATGTAGTGCCTTTGCGTTAGGGCATAGACGCTGCTGCTGATGTGAGTATACAGAACGAAAAAAATTGACTTGAATTATTTCCAATTTCAAATGAATACTTCTCTACTTTTTATTTCTAAGCCAGTTTCTAAAATATTTTTTCAGTGTATAGTTGTCTTGATGCCTACAAATGTCAATTATTTAAATTCTTAATGCAAAGATTCTTCATATATTGTTTTTTAGCCTCTTTTAGCCCATAATACACCTGGTGGGTGAGGCAGACTGCCATTAATAACTGTGACCCACCCTGAAACCTGTTTTAATCACATCTCTCCTTCATCCTAGTGGTGATATATCAGAATTCCCCAGTGGATAGTTCTGGAGGGTGATTTCATCATATCTCCACATCAGGGGGTTGGCATTTCTCCCTCCTTCCAACTGTTTCCCACTAAGAAAGTAGTTGATAGTTAAGATATACCAACAAGTTTTTTTTATTTTGTCTTTTTCTAAATTAAATAATTTCTGAAGGATACTTGAATAGTTCTCAGACTATTAATACTGTGTGTTATAATTCTGCTTTCTGAAGTCGCTGGTCATCTTATAACAAGAAAATATTGGAAAACTGCAGTGTTTCTCTTGACCACAATTCCCTAAAAAACATTAGAGGGACACAAAGCCCACATTCATCTTATTCTATTAAAAATATTTTAATTATAGAAAATACATAATTATCTGGATTATTTTAATTCTATAAGTTTATAGTAAAATTGGTTGTACAATCAATTTTAGTTGTCTGCTACTGCTGCTTTGTCACAGGTGAGTATTTTATATCGACATTTTTATTATATTATTGTAAGAATTAATGCTCTATAATAGAACAAAAGTAAAGTAAATGAGATTCAGAACTAAATTAAATTTATTTTGTTTGGAATCAACTTACTTTAATGCAGAGTTCCGCAGAAAAATCCCTCAAATTTACTATCCTATGTTGTATTTCCCTGTTGTCAAACTAGAAAATCGAAATACCTCATATTGGCCAGCAGAGGGCGCTTTTACATTTATGAAGAGAGAAATTTCACTGTTCCTGTATAATGTAACAGTGTAGTGTGTGCTGTGTATGAATATACAATGCGCATGACTATGAATGCATGTGTATATTTTGATTTATATATTCGTTCACGTGAAGATTTTAAAATTCCACCCCAGCTAATGAGCTTACCAACCTGCTTGTTTTCAGACTTTAATACCTTCTTTTTCATATTCTCCCATATGTTCTACTCCTTAGGTTTATCCGGTGACATTATGCTTTGGAATATATTGTGGATATATTTTGCATAGATCATGTTCTGTAGGAGGGGTTTAAAAATTGACCTTTATAAAACAGCCTCCTTCTCCCTGGCCCAATCTGTTATAGCACTTTTTTTGTTGTTGTTTTGTTTTGCCTTTTATAGACCAAAGTCCAATCTTAGATTTGGTCTATACTATTTTCTGTTAAAATGCCATAAAATTTATCCTTGCACTTGAGGACCAGAATAATGTTCTATAGCACTAACCTCTAGAAATTTAGAAATTTTTAGACTCTCTAGAAATAAATACCATATAGCACTTGAGATCTTGGTGGAACAGATAAATGATAGAAAGGGTACAATAATATTATGTCAAAATCACCTATACTATTACAGGATTGGTTTGAATTAAGATAGCTCTCTTTTACTGCTATATTTTTTTTTTCTAAATTTACTTACATTAATTATTGGGAACTAGAAGTTACACTGAGGTAATCCAAAAGGCAGATATGAACTTGAGCTGAGAGAGACAGAGATGCTGCTAATGCTGACATTGGTGTTTGTGAAAGATTAAGAAAGGTTACATTTTATTTGAAACCTACCATGAGCCATCTAGGTCAGTTATATGACTTACAATAGTTCTAGGAGGATTCACCCGTCATCTCTCAGGAATGAAGACAGATATTTTGACAGAAAGAACTCTCGCTTGTGTGCAGCTTATACATGCTGGATTTATTTTTCTAACATCCCTTTTATGGCTACAATCTTAAAGGTTTCCTTTTGTGGTCTTTCGCAAATTTTACCACAGAGGATGATTTTAAATTTAGTTTGATTGTTAGACCTCACCTTCCCTGTTTTGGTGTGTGAACGAGGACTAGAAGCTAGCTAGAGTCGTGGCGATAAGGAGCAGGCTGTTCAGGAATCACGCACTGAGGCATTCTCCTCGCCCTCACTGGTTATAATCCAGTGCACGAAAGCAAGTTATACCCCCAAAGTGAAGCAGTCATCTATCTATAGCAAAAGAGAAAGTATTACAGGATGAGGAGAGAATACTTGTGAGAAAAAGGAAAAGAGAGAAAGCTTACCAGTAGGGGAATATGAGACATTTTGTCTGAGGCTTCAAAGTCCTGTGTTCAATTTGTAAACAGAAGTGGCAGGAAGCATGTCAGGTTGCACACACATCATGAGCAAAAGCACAGATCTAGGCAAGTTCAAAATGTGTTTAGGGGGGAGGATGCGAATAATGGGGGAGGCAGGAAGTATGTGGGTAATCTCTGCACCTCCCACTCAATTTTGCTCTGAAAATCAAACTGCTATAAAAAATAAAGTCTACAAAAATCAATCCAGGTATGTAATGTGATATTTATTATCGAGGATAAACATATCAAAATCCAGCTGTAATAAACACAGCAAAATTCTATAAACATGTCTGTAGGAGAACAGGTGATTAGAGGGGAGCATTTATGGAGGAGGGTGGTGGCGGCTAAGACTTCGAAGATCGTTGAGAATTAATGGATTTCGCTAGGATTTTTACAAATGCTTTTCCTAATGCCAAAAGTACTCTTAAAAGTTTATCATTCAGCATTTGGACAATTACAAAATAGTAGCATGATGCACATGTTATCATCTCAAATGATGTTTGTAGGAAAGCCCTTGATTAGAGGAATGTATTCTTAGGGTGCGAGAACTGGCTCACACTGGCTTGCAGGAACTCAAGGTGCACGGCTTCCTAACTCCACACAGTGGCACCACACTGGTGGCTTGAAATCAGCCATGGTGGGAATATTTACATCATGGAGATGAGCACATACTTTTAAATTGTGGCTTTTTCCCCCCAAAGAGCTGAGTTTTGAACATTTACCAGGATTCTCTAAAATGTATCTCTCAACGTACTTTCCTCATGTCTGCTAAAGTCCACTTGATTTCTACAGCTCTTCCCGAAGGGTGCTTACCAAAGAAGTTTCCAATTTATCTTCTTCTATCTTGCCACCCCTAAACCTTGTTACTGCCAAGACTGACTTCATGTGGGGTCTTCTGGCTTACCAGTCAAAACTGAGTCTGCTCTAGAAATTTTTGCCTCTATTACTGACTGACAGCAAATAAATCGGTCATTCTAGTGGGTATGGTTATCCCTACAGCCCTGTACTTTAATAACCATCTTTCTATTTGTGACCCAACTCTGAAGGCTAAAGAGCACAGAGATACAATTTAAGCCAACATCCTTACACGCAATTCAAATTTAATTCCGACTGAAACATTTCAGCAATATAAATTCTATAAACCGGAGCAAGGAGCTCCATGGACAGCCAGTTATGTGGGCCTGTGGTTCTAGGAGAGGTGTTTTTTTTTTCTCTCTCTCTCTCTTTGGGAAACTCATTTCCTAGAAGCTTGGATCCAGGAGAGAATATGCAAGGTGGGTGGAGGTGGCTTCTCTCCATTCTGTGGGAACACATGTTCCCTGGCACGGAGAGAAAAATCTGACAGACCAAAATGTGAGCGTGTGTGCGTGCGCACGCACACATCCATATACATGGAGCTGAAAATAAAAGTCATCTATTTCCTCTCAAAAGAAGGTTATTTCAAAAGAAAAGGAAATTGTATTATTAATAGTAAGAAAGCAGGTACCCTTAAGAAGCCCATGCCATGTTTGAGTGTGTGTCCTTATGCGCACATGTGTTGGAAGTTTTAAGGGTCGTCTTTAACATTCTAGGCTGTGGGGATTATGCAACTAGAGAGAAGGTAGGAATCACGAAAGAGGTAACTAAACTGTATCACGAAGTCAGAACTAGAATAAACTTATGGTAACCATGACAAATGAAATTAGACTATTTGCGGACCACATAAGCGCTGCCTCTCAGGAGAAGCAGTTCTGTGGGTGCCCTTCTTCCTCAATACATGCAGGGGCCCCTGGCCTGCTTTCTGCTGTACTACAAGGAAAATGTATGGCAGCCCGAGTCAAGGGGTAAAAAAGGAGAAACAGTCTATGGGCTAAGAAATGGATCGAGGCTAAAGATAGGAGGGACACTACCTACAGGAATAGAAGTAAGAGCTCATTTGTGTCTTCCCTAATGAAGTTTAGCTCTTAGGTTGAAAAACAATGCACTGATCAACTAATTGTTATAATAGCATTTTCCAGCAGAGGGCATACTTTACATTGAAATAGATTTAAAAAGGCCTTTTCAACCAAGAGGTTTTCATTTTAATTTTTTTAACTTCAATGTTTTTGGTTTCTAAATGGTTTAAAAATATTTTAAAGTATTTAAGATCCGGAGGATGTTAAAAATGAAATTTCTCAGATTCTAATTAATATTTCTGCCTTAGTAAAATATTCAAGTTGTGATTGTAAAAATGAGGCAGTTTTTTTCCAAGGCTTATGGACTGGTCTTAGGTACTTACTATCATTGAAAGCAAAGCTGTTCTTTTTTGTGTTGTTTACAAAATTATTACAGAAAATCCTGTCTTTTAACGGGATGAGTATCATTTTCCTTCATTCCAATAGAGTTTGATATGAATAACTGCTTTTTTTTTTTTTTTTAAACAGAAATAACCAGCATTTTCTAATTTGTTTAATAGCTAGTTTTGATGTTTTCTCTGGAGGAAATAACACCTATATAAAAGTTAACTAAACATATTATTTAATAAAACTCTAATATTCAACGCCTCTTTAAGCAGCAACTTCATGAAAATTTACGATTTGTTTCTCCTCAAGTTTCTTTTCCTTGATCTAACAGAATCATTTTCATAATAAATGATAAAGTAGAAATTACTGTCTATATTAATTTTTTAAAAAAAGGTTAAATCACTTGTTAACAGTGGCTGAGCATAGACCTTGAGACCGATCTGTCTGACTCCTTAGCCCATGTTTCTTTCATGGCGAAACCCAGTCTCCAATTGACTCTGTTTCAGTTGATCTGTTTTAAAATTATAGACACATGACTTTATTCATTAGGACATAAGTTAAGATTGACATACTGTGAAAAGTATGAAGAGTGAAACAAGATATTCCTATATAATCAATTGCAGGAATTCTTGGCTTATAAACTCAATAGGTTAATTTAATATTGGCATCACAAAAGCACTTTCTTGATCTGGCATTTTGAGGTGTGTGTAACATGATTTTTAAAAATGAATGCAGGAAGAAAATCTCTGTGGAAAACATTCTCAATGTTATGGGAGATACAACATATTTTCTTTTATTATTAAAGTTGTTTCCTATAGTACTTCTATTTCTGTGAAATAAATATACATACATATGATATATATATAATTATATATATATATAATATATATATATAATGCATAAGAATTTGCTGCCTAGGAAACAAAATTATTTTTGTGTTGAGAAACTCAAGACTTATATATGCTTAAAATGACAAAGAAACAGACCTGTATATATTCACTTTCTTTTTTGTAATAATCTCTAGCAGAATTATTACAATTAATTTTGTCCAACAAGGATAGAGTGTTCCTTTTTTATTTGTGTACAGAAAAAAAAGTTTCAACATAATATGGATATTTAAATGTAAAGTACATGAAAGTCTGTGGATGAAATCAGAAATATTAGCAACATAAAACAATCTTGCAAACTTTTTTTTCTTGCAAAAATAAGTAGTTTCAACACTGATAGAAAATTTGAGATTATAATGAAAATGTGTAGATGCTTTAAACAAACAATTTTATTTCACTTAAACGTATAGACACAGGATTGTTTGCTTCTTTACAAAGCTTCGCACAGATCATCAGCCATGCATGGTGTTGGGTAAAAGGCACTGGGATACTGGAAATGGATTCAGAAAATAGGGACTCCCAGCTGTGTCCCATTCTGGCTGTGTGATCTGGATAATGATTTAACCACTCTGAGCTGTAGTTTCTCACCTATAAAATTGAGGTAATAATGGATATCTACCACATAGGATGTTGAGAGTTTAAAATGTAGTTTATATTACATTTGTGAAAGCACCAAGCTCAGGGTCTCCCTAACACATTACAGATTTATTTGTTAGAAATAATCCAAATAATGAACTTAATTAATAATACCCTACTTTTGGTAGCAACTTTCGGTAATATTCATTAATTATTTGTGTACATTGAATTAAATAGCTCCCCCAAATCGTATGTATGTTAGAACAAAGTGTGGGGAAAATCTTGACTTTACATATACATGAAGCCGGTTTAGTATTATGGTTTAAATACTAGTGATTAGAAAATAAAATGGAAATTAAATGTATTTGCCATTTGTATTACACTTAGTTGGAAACCTAGAGATATAGTGTTAGATTGTAGATAACATTTGTTAGTATTTCTCAGTATTTTTGATATTTTATTCAATTCTCAGTACCACATTTGCAACAAGAAATGAAAAGCATGTCAAAATTTACTTTTTTTTTTGCCTCAAAAATCTTGGTCTCTATTTCTACATCCGGAATTATCCTTGCAATGACATTTTCCTGATCTCATTTTACACCTTGCCTTTTTCTGACAAATCATATTCTCTTTTCATCAGTACATCTGCCCAAAACATTCTTCTACTTGACAGTTCTATCCCACACTCGCCTCTGAGCTTCTAACAAGGCATACCTCTGGGAATTGCAAAGTGCCATATTTAAAATCTCTCAGTGAGATGTATAGGTTTTCCCGTGTGATCATAAGGGATTCCTCAAATCTGAGTTTTAGAGCTAATCTACATCAACTGATAAGCACAGTATTTTCACATTAGTGTATTTATGTTGTGCTAATGTACTTAAACAGTGTGTGTGTCCATTGAGAATTTTTCTACAAATTTCTTATTAGCTTTCTTTTAACTTTTAAGAAAGATATCTTACATATTTGACTGTCATTGGCTATAATTCCATTTTTCCTAAGCTAAATAGGCTTATTCAGATTGAAAGGAAGATGTCATAGATAGATGTCATAAATCCATTTATATGACATTCTGGAAAAGACAAAAGTATAGGGACATATACCCAGTCAGTAGCTGCCAGGGGATAGCAGGAAGAAACTGACTACAAAGGGGTTTGAGGGGACTTTTGAGGCGATGGGAAAATCTTGATTGTGATGGTAGTGACAAAACTATATGTGTTTGTCAAACTCATAAACCTATAGACCTAAAAAGAGTCATTTTTACAATGTATAAATTACACTTCAATATACCTGACTTTAAAAATATAACTGGTTAAAGAAAGAGAAGATACCTGTAGTTTTAAGGAGTTGTACACTGTCTATTTCCAGAGAAGTCTTATTGATAACATACTATGTGTCTGTTTTTCACCCATTTCTATTTCCAGTCCTAAATGTGTGACACCCAGACTAGTTTTGAATAAAGGCTACTTTAATATAATTCATTTAGTGTGTTTGGCAGCTTTAGCATGAAATAATAGTTATCTAATAAGTATTATGAAATGTTATTAATTATAAGAAGAACATTATTAAGTGAAACTCTCACCCTAGTAATGCACCAACTACTTGAATTTTATTTCATTTTCCAATCACCAGCAATTAAGCTGAAGTGCTAAGAGCTTATCATACCTGATATTACTTAACAGTTATCAAATCCTGTGAGGTAAATTATGCTAGCCTCATTTTAAATAAGAGAAAGTTAGGGACAGAGCAACTGCAACAGTAATTTCACAGTTTTTTCCGATTCCAAAGCCAACATTTGTAACCATGTTTCATTTATTTTTACCAGTTAGTTTAGCAATAGTTCTGATGCTTGAGGACTGAATTGCATAAATCCTTGGAAATAAACTGTAAAGAAGGGGAGTCTTCCCCTGAGGGAAAGCGGTTTTCAAAAAGAATTGATACTGAGTACTAGAAACAGGAAATCAGGTAACAAGTACAGGTTGTGCCCTTGCCACTCACACTAATTGTAACTCTTTGATAGAAGCTTAGTTTAATTATAGTAAAGAAAACTATTTATTTCCAACCTCACATGAGCTTCTAGTACAACTGCAGTGGCAGGCTTTACAGATAGGCTTTCTGAGGAAATTCTTTTTCATATTTTAAAGTTACGTTTAATACCAAACTGCTATTTTCATAACTAATCAGCAAATCCAATACTTTATTACTTTTAAAAAAAAAGCATTATTCCTTACTATTTTATGTGAAAATCACTCCATGGTTTCTATATAATATTTCTCATTTAAAAGTCATTATCAAGCCTATATCTTCTTTTTTGGACAAAATTTACATGTTGGAATGACAAAAGTCATAAATCCTTACAACTTTGTATCAGCTCTCATCTTGGATGTATGGTACTTTAAGTAGGTATATGTATTTGATTCACCACTCGGCAGCTTCTTAGCCATAGTGGAGTTTTGAAATGTAGCTTGCCAGAAACGCTTACCTTTCATTCATAATTGTCTGGGTGTGCCTTCCCTACTTGCATTGAACTGTATGTACTGTGTGTTGTAGAGGTGTGCAGTTAAAATACGTTTATTCTCAGAAATATTTCTAAAATATTTTAAAATGTTTTCCTTTGCAGAATCAGACACAAGTTTGGCAGAAGGAAGTGTCAGCTGCTTAGATGAAAGTCTTGGACATAACAGCAACATGGGCAGTGATTCAGGCACCATGGGAAGTGATTCAGGTACTGCCTAACTGTTGTGTAAACCTTAAAAAGTGTGAAATAAGACGCCATATAGTGGAAAGCATGGGGGCTGTTCATACCCTCCCTAATGTATTTATGCAATTAAAGCAATTCTTTTCCACAGTTGAAGTTGTTTTGGAACTTTGCCATTCGCTTTCTTTCAAAGTACAACTTACAAAAGTATTAGACTCAAGCTCTCTAAATTTGATCCAGTTCATATCTTTTTGGTCTGACACATGCCATGTTCCATAGAATCATGTCGTCTATTTTATTTATAAGATCTGTTTCAATTCATTTGACTTTTAAATTCTGTATCCAATTTGGCATATTTATTCCCAAATTCTATTTTTTTTGTATTAAGATCCATTTTAAATAAAAAATTAATACTATCAATAAGATGAGTGTGACTCTGTAGGTAATTGCAGATAACAAGAGTCCCTCTTTAAATGAAGAATTAGAAATTACACATACCAGTATAGTTAAAGAGTTTCAATTTCTATAAATATATCTTGCATGAGATTAGAGTTTGCAAAATATTTTTGTCACTCAGTAAGAACCTTGCTAGGTGTTTTCCAAATTACTCTTCATATTAGTTGAATATCCCACCATAGAGTGCCTCTCCATACTTGAGCAATACATCCTGTTATCAAATCTCCTAACTTTTGTCAGTCTGATCGATTCCAAATCCCTTCTTTCTGTTCTTTGAATGTTCATTTCCATTATTACTGAGCTAAAATGTTAACAACATTTTTTAAGAATGGGTTATGGGTCCTTGAATGTCTGTTACACACTTTTCTATGCTTATCTGTATGTTTGAAATATTTCATAATTAAAATTAACAAACAAAAAAAATGTTTCGCAATGTGGCCAACTAAGAAGCAGTAGAAAATGCGCAAGAAACAAATTAGTCTTTATTTGTTCTGTGATTGAGTTGTAGAAAATACTTAGAAAATATTGTATACATCAGATGATTCTGCATTCTTAGAAGAACTGTAGGAATTTAGATCTGCAATAGGACTAATGGGTCAAAATCATTTACATAAAGATGTTCATCTGCCCTAAAAGCCTTTCAAATTAGTGAATCACCTTCTTTATTTAAATGTCTTTTCTCTCAGTAACACTCCTGAATCCCTTAGAACAAGTTGGTTTGAGGAAACCGAATTCACCAAATGTCAGTCATAACTTTAATTAAAAAGCATTAATTCATTTTCTGTTCAATTCAATTAGTGTTCAGTTTATCAAATTCTTTCCATGTGCTTATTTCTGTGGATTATATTTATTTTTTCTATGCTTGTTATACAATTGTTTAATTTAACTATTAACATTTTTATGTTGCATTTTTGATGCTGGAACTCAAAATATACTCTAGCTAATATTTAACATTTTTATGGGTTGCTTTAAGCTTCTGGACCTCATCCTAAGTTTTGTTTGTCTACGTAAGGGCTTTTCAACAATATTCATTCATTCAGTAATTATTTAATGGCTGTCCTTTATGTGCAGGGCATTTTGTCTAGTTAGCAAATGTAGCTATTTACTGATTTTCAGTCCTCAATGTGGCATGAAAGACATGATAAATCTAAAAGCAACCTACTTTTAAAAAGCAAATACATTTTCAAAGGCAAATACATTTGAAGGCAAACACGTTTTTCATGGTAACCCACTAACTTTCTAGATGGGGTCAGTGCCTAGGAAAAAGAATTGCTTTGCATAGTGGGTAGTAGAATTCTGAAATAATAAAATTAGTCCTGTCCCTTATGTGCATGATATAGGATGAAGTAGAAATCAATTCAGAAAAAGGTTTAGATGAATTATGAATTGTTAAACACGTATTGGATCCCAAAAAAACATTACAATGTTTTGGATTATATTTTAACCTTTGAGGTTGCCATCAAAGGCACATTATTACATGCCTTTTGTCCACCTTCAAAGGTTACATAATGGGCCATAAGGATAATGGACATGACCCAATACCATAACATTATGTTCCTTTGTGGAAGTATTACATTCTAGTAGAAGATAATCAGAGATACTTTTCAAGTTTAAATTATTCTAATTGTACTATGGAAAGCTTTTTTGTTTTTCTTTTTCTCATTTTTCAAAGCGATATACAGCTTCTCACAAAGTAGCAATTTTTTGGCAGTACACATTGGTCTGATATGTGGAAAGTGTTTCCTTACTATTTTGAGGTAATACCTATTAATATTTGTCCAGCTGGAATGGCGTATTTTTTTTCTTTTTTTTTGGTTATATACTATAGGTAAAGGAATACTTTTTCAATTTCAAACACATGCAGTGACAGACCTTTTCTCTCCAAGAATAACTCAGCTGTCAAAATCAATGTGAGAATGAAATTTGCCACATGGTGTAGTTCCAATAGAATTTTATTATTTAAGCCCTATTTGATTTCTTTTTTTTTTTGACCATTTATATTGTATAGTATAATTTTAAGGTCTTCAATCAATACTTGTAGAGAAAAGGCACAATGTTATTCAAAGCCCGTACATATTTTAAATACCATTTTCATTATTGCATTTAATTGATTTTGCTTTTCAAGGAGAGCCAAAAAGAAAGAAACAACAAACATAAAACAAAACCCAAACATTTTTTCTGTGTTTTTTTTTTATAAAGGAAATTGGCTCCTGGCTCATTGATACCAGTCCAGTTCTCTCCTTCTGGTGACAGAGAAGAGAAAATTCTCTTTTCATTGCTTATGTGGATAAATTCTTCCATCCCTGTGTCAGAGGATGTGATAAGGCAAGAATCAGGCTGAATATTTAGCACTCATCCAGCTCTTTTGCTTTGGATGCTATTCTCACAATGAATCCAACTCTAATTTTTTCCATATTCACTCTGTGCTTCTCTTTTAAACTTGAGGACATCCATCTAGTTCCTAGACTTGACTCAAAAATGTGGAAGAGTATTGAGCTTTCCATTGAATAGCCAGATATTTTTAGTGGCAGCAGGATAATGCCTTAGACTCTAAATTTCTTGAGGCTTTGGACTGTATTCTTGAGAATGTATGGTTATAATAGGCACCCAATAAATAGTTACTGCAGAATGAATTAGTGGTACATGGCTAGTTAAGTACGTAGCAGTAAAATGTCATGACTTTGATTCTACAATTAAATTTGAACATGATAGCCCTTTCAACATTCTAAGTCTTCTCAAGTGATACTGATGTTTGACTCATTTGTCTTAGTTTTAGATTCCTGGGAAAAAGACTTTGAAAATTTCTCTGAGTTTCTCCTTTTAATTTCTGTTACCCAAGGATATAATAATAAACATGAAAAACAAAAGTGAAAAATCATGATATTTTAAAAGTACATGTAGCTATTATGAGGAAAGCAGAACTTTATTCTTTTTTTTAATCTATGCAAAAATGTACCCAGAGCGAAATTAAATAGTTTTCTAATTCTTTTAAACAAACTTCTTAGATTAACTACCAATTTAAAAGTAAAAGTAAATATCTTGATTTTGGTGTTAATTATAATTTAAAATACATATTCCTTTGCAAGCATTGTGACTTTTTTTGGAAAAGTTGTGTTACAAAGGCTTGAAATATAGGTGGAATATTAGGATTTTGACCATCTATGAAAGCCACTTAACAGAGAAGTAATGATATTCTTAAATAAATTTGAACCTTCCATGAATATAATAGAAGATGAATTGTTATAATTGCTGTGGAGTTCAAAACAAGCACGGAAAGAAAACTTGTAAATGTGTATTTTTAAATGCTGGTGATCTTGAATGAGTTTTTCCTGAAAATCATATTAAATGAATCAGCAGATGATCTAATGATGACTTAAATGTATTGCATCTGTGTTTACTCATCCATACAGAAGGCAAATTTCCTGCCAGGTGAGTAGATGACTCTTACTAAGTGGTATTTGGTGTGAATTTTCCTACCTGTTCAGATCATGCTATCACAAGTTAAAAACCAGTTAAATAGAATCATCCCTTTGCTGAAATGGAATCATCAGCAACTTTTTTTTTAAGTTAATGGGATTATGTTAGTATAGCTTTATTGCGATCGTTGATAAGAGAAAGAACACTTACTTCATGTGTAATGAAATACTGATAAGTGCTGTCATTTCATTTTTTTCTTATGATTACATAAGCATGAGATAGGCTTTTAAATTGATATGATATTTATTTTAATGCATTCCACATCAGTTATACATTTTTAGACCTTTCCTCCTCTGGCTAATATACATAATATGGTCACTTCTAAACAAAATATATTTAAACCGAGATATGTTGTAATGATTTTATTATTCTAATGTTCATTAAATTAATGTATGTTAGTACTTACTTTATCAGTATTTTAAATTTAGAAATCTAGGTTAATTGGAAATATTTTTAATATATTGTGCTTTGAGTTTCAGGAAAATATGAATGCATGGGGACATTCATATAAGGAAGTGATGAAGACCATAATTCAAAACCAAATTGGCAAAATTAGTCATAATTGAGTTTAAAACAACAAAGTTGTTTTTCATCTTTTAATGAAAACCTACAAATTAAAGGCTAGTATTGGAGGAGTTTTTCCCTTTGTCCATAAATATTGCTTCTGTTTAATCTGGTTGGCTCAAATGCCAAGAATGAATTTTTTTGTTTTTTGGGACCATTTTAAGATATTTTAGTTAAATAAGATAGATAGATAGATAGATAGATAGATAGATAGATAGATAGATAGATAGATATGCTTTTGGTATTTGGCTCTCAGACAAAGTTTTTCAAATGAAGGGAAGTAGCATCAGCCTTATCTTCTTTGCAATAAAAAATAAAAGAGGATACAGAATAAGGAGGACTGAAGGTTCCTACTTACCCAGTTCCTCTTGATTTGTAGGTGGAAAAGCTAAGAGAAACATGTAGGTCATAATGGCTCAACAAAGAAATGGAAAGTCTGATGCATTAAGAACCATAACTGCCAATCCTGCACCACAGCCCTTTCTGTAATTTCCACTTGGCATTGCCCATTCTGTAAAAAGACACCCCCCCCCCATTGTCCCCTTCCAGTTTTCCATTCTGTTAATTTACTCCCTAAGTACCCCCACCCCCAGGCCACTTCCAGGATAAAGTGCCTGAGCTGTATCCTGCAAATACAAACAGAAAGCTGACACCCTTTTGGTGTAGAAAATAGAAAATGGATTGGTTTGGGCCATACATTGGAAAAGGAATTTCAGCCACAGAGGCCTATGTTCAGGCCTTCATTATTTTGTTGCCCATTCTTTATTTATCTTTTTCCCCTTATGTTTCTTCCTTTTAACTTCCTTTAGATGAAGAGAACGTGGCAAAAAGTGCATCCCCTGAGCCAGAACTGCATCTCAGGCCTTACCAAATGGAAGTTGCCCAACCAGCCTTGGAGGGAAAGAATATCATTATATGCCTCCCTACAGGAAGCGGGAAAACCAGAGTGGCTGTTTACATCACCAAGGATCACTTAGACAAGAGGAAAAACGCAGCTGAACCAGGAAAAGTCATAGTCCTTGTCAATAAGGTATTCAAATGGCACATAATATAACACTGTCTATTTTCATTTTGTTCTTTTGAAGCATGTGTATAGTGACATTTGTAACAAGGGATCACACAGATTTAGTTTAATTAGAAAAATGTCAAAGTAAGTATTTTATTTTAAGTCGTGTTTTTCCAGTTGTATAAAATATCAAAGTTATTAGCCTTTAAAGTAGAATTTTTCTATAAAACCAGAACATTTAATGAAATGTAACTGATGTATAAAGAGTATATTTACCCAGATATTCTTTAAGGTTGACTGGTACTAATTTATCATTGCATCTAAACATAAATGACCTCAAAATATCACAGGAATCTAGGATCAGATATTGTCTTTAGAGGCTCTTTAACTGTTAGTCAAAAGTGACAAGTGCTCTTTGTCTAGAAGATATATAATTTTGTTTGGAGATAAAGAGGAAAATTAAGTAAATATTTGGTTGATTTATAGCAAGTTAAATGGATAAATAATTTTCAAAGGTTTTATATATATAATAGATATTATTAAATGCAACAGGTTTTCTTTAGTAATTCATATCTTGGGGCATTTGAAGGCAGACTTCGTAAACAGGTGTAAGTTTCCCTCATTTTAAACAAAATCTAGTAATTTGAGTTTTATTCAGATAAACGAGAGTTTATTAATTTATAAATTTATAAATTGAGGATATTAATATTTACCATTTTATGGAGTAAAAATTGAGTATACTTTTCTATGACCAGAAACAGTCTTTTTTCCTATTACTTATGGTAACTAGATTCCCAGTTATTTCTTGACAGAAAATATAATAATAGACTATACAAGCTTCCTGTATTTTTTGGATTTCTATTATGATAAAAGGTTTAGTTGCAACCTACTTTTCAGTACTAAAAAAACATACACAGAATCCATGATCTGAATGATTTCCTTCATGTAGTTCCAACTGACTTTTTAACGTATAAGCTAAGCCTAACGACCTCTCCTTTCTATTCGTATGGCCATTATTAGAAGTTTTATTTCTTTCGTGGTCATGATACATTAAATATTTTGTCCGTAGTTTTTTATATATTCCCTTTATTAAGGATATTATCTTTTGGAATATAATAAATTTAGGTGTGAATATTGTTTCTACCTACCAGTAGTTTGACTTTAGACAAATTTCCTCATCTATAAAATGAATAAAATAATAGTACCCAGTACAGTTGTTCAGAAGTTTAAATTAGATAACCTATCTAAATCCTATTAATGACTCAGTGGCTATTAGTTCTTTCTGCCCTCCTTCGTTCTCACCTTCATAACTAATGAAATGGAATTCCTTAAACAGTGAGCAGAGTCTTAAGTGTCAGGTCCAGAAAAAAGAACAAAGTTAACTGCATTCAAAAGCACTTAAACGGATGTTCTTAATCCCCCTTGGACATTCTCCCATTTCCTTAAATTCCTTCTCATCGTCTACCCTCCCAATAAGCCTTTTTCCCTACTTATCAGTCTCTCTATTACACCACCTCCTCCAAAGTGTGTAGCCTCAAAACATAGGAGTTATTTTTGATTCATCTGCTTCCTTTACTTCCCTTATCAGGTCTTCAAGATAGGCTTTTATCCATTGCCAAGTAGTTCTCTCATCTCTGCTGAGTAACTTTGAATATCAAGGAGGTTCCCCTCCTAACAACACAGATCAATCCATTCTTTGAAAAACTGACACTGTTGTTCAAACTGACATTTAGAAAGCCTTACATGTATTCATCAAATCTGTTTCTGTGAATCCACACTCATTGGTTAGAATTCTTTCCTCTGTGATGATACAGAGCCAGTTAAGTTGTAATTCTCTTGTCTTATTACAGTCCTTCACATAGAGAAGACAGCAAGTGTCATATAGCTCCTAAGTTATTTTTTTGTTCCCTGGGATGAATATCCCGTGTTTTTTTTTTAAATCTGTTCTTCATATAACATAGTTCCCAGTCTTTTCATCATCCTGAGTGTTAGTAGTTTTCCAGACATTTATCTCAGACCCTCTTAAAACAGCGTCCAGAGTAGGAGAAAATACTATAGGTAGAGTCTTATCAGGGCAGAGTTTAGGAGCGATGTGACACAGCCCATGACTGGGTTTGCCTTTCTCACCAGTGCTGTCACCCACATTCTCATCTGGAGCCTGCTGTAACCTAAAAAGCCGAAATTCCTTTTCATTTGAAAATCTGTTAAACCTCTCAAGTTATTTTTGTGCAGTTAATTTTTGAGCCTAAATACAATTACTTATGTTTATTTCTTCATATCATTCATGTTAATTGATTATTTCAGTTTTCATATGCATCTAATGCACCTTCCTTTTTATAATAACTTGTCTTCTCAGTGCTATATTCTAGTCACAAATCTTTCATCTCATTGGATCTAGGTGATTCTTATGAACCCAAATGTGAAGCCATGTTTAAATGTTAAATTATCTTCATGAATTACTCATATTGATTGCATTGTTGTGTAGACATTTAAGGACACGAGTCTTATTCCTGATCTGTTTCCCTATTGCTTTTCCCTAAGAATTACTAGAAGTCCCTTCTCTGGTTCTTCCACTTGTGTCAATTTTTTTTTACTTTACTATCCCATTTCTTTGAATTTTAAAGTAATTCCAACTTTAATTCTTTTTGATTGAGTCAGGAAATCTCTGGCCCAGTAAGCGAATATAACCTGCATTCTGTATTTGGCCCAACAGCGAGATAATTATAACCCTTTCTCTAAAAGGGAAAAATTCTGTTCCCTAATATCATTTACTTTCATTTCCCTTTCTCCATCCTTTCCAAAGTTATCGCCTTCAAATGCAGAGAAAAATGAAAATACCACCTGTGTTCCCAGACTTTCTATTTCCTATCTAGGGATTCAACATCATGAGAAATAAAGCCCAGGTTCCTTCAGATGCTATGATGCAGTCCCATATGATTCAGCAGAAGTGGGTAGCAGTTGGGTTTGATTAGTCTTGGCAGACACTCTATCATATCTCAAGAAAAGGCTCCAGGAGGACCACACACCTCCCAATTAGCCATGTCAGACTTGCATCTGGCTTTCTCTGTGTCCTTCAGCAGGAAGTCAATACCACCCAGAGTAAATGTCAGGATTTCCAATACCTGCTACCTCCTATGACAGCTTCTTTTGTTTGTAGATGAGAAGATGCTGCTTCTTTGGAAGGTCTTGACTCACCCTTTATGGGCAGAACCTCAGGTCCCTATGTCACTCCATGGTATAAAGACTCTTAAATCTTTCAGTAACATGAGGGTATTTAAAGACAAATGAAATGCAACACCTGTCCTCAAGGATTCTACAGTCTAGGAAATGAGAAATGTGTATTAATGATATAATAGTACTATGTTGCACATTACATTATCTCATTAATACCACACAGCTACTCTTTGAAGCAACAGTAATTATCTCTATTTTACTCATCAGAAAACTGAGGCTCTGAGGCTTTAATTAGCCTGTCAGGGATGATCCAGCCAATAATCAGAAAACTGAGACTTTAACCCTTTTCTCCTAAAGTCAACTGGTCTCTTTCCACCATACTTACTGCTAGAATAAAAGGATGGATGAAATATCAGGAAAGTTTTCTGAATACTGGCAATATGTCAGCCTCTATTTCATTTAATTTTCACAACAACCCTACCACAGGTTAACATTATCCTAGCTTTATTAATGTAGAGAGTGAGATGATTGAGATGATTAAGTGACTTGTCCAAGGTCACACAATAAGCAAGTACCTGAAGTAATTGTTTCCAGAGCTCACTTTCTTTCCTCTGGATCACGCCGTATCTTTCCACAACATTAATTTCCATTATTTTCTTCAGAATACTTCCTTCTCAGATTATCACCTCTGTCTTGTGTAAGTGCAATGACAAAGAATACAGCTGACCTGAATCCTTGAAGAACACAGAACACAGGGTTGAACTGTGTAGGTCCACTTATACACAAATTAAATATGTCAGTTATCAACGGAATGTGTCAATTGACTGCTTGTGTTATCAGTAAGGCTTCTAGTCAACAGAAAGCTATTAGTAGTTAAGTTTTAGGAGAGTCAAAATGTATATGTGGATTTTTGACTGTGCAGGGGTTCAGAGTCACTAACCCCATTTTGTTCAAGAGTCTACTGTAGTTCTAGAATAATGAATCAGAAATGACTTTGTGGAAACAGAGACGACTTTGTGCTTCTCAAATTTTAAAGACTTAAATTTCATAGGAAGCTTCATAGAAGTGCACCTTTCTGGACTGTCCCCAGGGATGATCCCTAGTTTTAGTAATTCTGGGGTGGAGCACAGGAGTTTGCATTTTCCAAATCTCTCAAGTGATTTTGTGGCAGGTAGACCAGAGACTTCACTTTGAAAACTGAAAAGAAACACTAACTCAACATTTCTCTTCCTACCCTTTCTACTCTATGTTATCTTCTTACACTTCTTGATTTTAAGTCCACTTTGCTTGAACTTTATCCACTTGAATTAATTCGTGGATTCCATTTTATCCTGCCCCCCTTCACATTCACTCCTAGAAACTTTCATCATTTCTACTAAATAATAATACAAAGCAGTGTACTTCATATACTGTTCTCCCCAATCAGGGGGATAAGCCGGCCCTTATTTTGCATCTACTCATAAGTGGGCTCACCGCAAGTAAACAAATGAATATTACGTGCTTTGCAGACCAGTGGGAAGATAACCATTGATTACATTATCTGCTAATTATATTATAAAAAATATAATGCATATTCTTTGATGCTTGTCCTTGAAATTCTTTCTGCCAAGTCTATATGCCATAGTCTATAGCCTTGGGCTTCCAAGGATAACCTTGGATAACCTTCAAGATGGCCTGATTATTCCATTCCCCTAATCCAAGAGATATTCTGAATAACTGGTAATGTGTAGTATTGAGATATCAACTCATCCACTTTCAGCAGACACTACAACATATAGAGTCAGTTGATATATATGTGTGTGTGTATATATATATATATATTATATATATATATATATATAAACTGACTCTGTATGTTGCAGTATCTGCTGAAAGTATACACACACACACACACACACACACATATCGGGGGTGCCAAAAAAATGTATACAAGTGAACGCTTTGGTCAACGTTGCTCAAACAGTAGTTTGCCGTAATCAGAAGCGTCTGGGCACAGATGGTAACCACTTTAGTACCTCTTGTAATTGCAGAAGTCAAACATGACTTGTATTCATCTTTTGTTATCAGTATATATTGAGTATTACAATTTTAATACAATGTTTTCCTTTCTTAAAAATGTATATACTTTTTTGTCATATATATATATATATATATATATATATATACATATATATATATACTTTTTTGTCATATATATATATTGCTATCATGCAACAAAACTTTCTTTAATATTATGAATAGGTTTAGCTATTACTGAAACTAGTAATTTCTAAGTTTAGTTGAAGCAAATGGCTCGAGTACAGAGTAACACCATCACTGGGCACTGTGAAATCAGGCCTGAAGAATTTAATGGCCAGCCCTCAGACAGAACACCAGGTGTAAGGTTGACTCTTTCTGAAAGTTGTAGTCTTAAAGAGTGAGGCCATCTTCCAGCTGCTTGCCATCAAAGATGAGCCTGTCCTGGCCAGGTGGGGAGTGCCATGTTTATCCTGGATCTTGGCCCCCACGTTATCCGTGGTATCACTGGGTTCCACCTCCAGGATAATGGTCTTGCAGGTCAGGATCTTCACAAAGATTTGCATTTTGACCTGTTAGTGAATGTGAAGATACTGTGAATTGCCAATCAGATCCAGTCACCCCAACACATGCCCAGTAGACAATGCCAGTCGCCTCTGAAAGATTTTCACCTCTTTTGTGAAACCTCTTTGTTGCTTTGTTTTTTCCCAGCCACCAAAGCTGTGTCAACGGTCCATTCCTTCACCTCACTAATGTCTTACCTTCTCACTTTTGACTCCCTGCTCCCTCCGTTCCTTTAGGCCTCCGGCCTGATCCCCAAACAAACAAGAATAAATTAACCATAAATGTGGCACAACTCCTACCGGTCCTATGAACTCTTATCCTAAATTTAAAACACTCTGCTTGGTGTTGACAGCTCTTTATAGCCTGGTCCTGTTATACAAATTCAAAATTAATTACTTATCCAGGCTTAGCTTCATTTATCTCTTCACTGACCCACAGGTTACAAGATTAAAATTTCTTCTAAACCCTTCTTTTGAGCAATCAGTTGCTTCTTCCTCTTTGCTGTCACTTTGTATGTTTCCATGGGAAAATTATCATATGGTGTTGTAATAATTTCCTTTGTTTAGTCTTAAATTACGTGCTCAATTATACTGAGTTCCTAAAAATCGTCAAGCATATCTTAAAAATCTTTGTGTCCCAGTTACAATGTGTACCTAATAGGCATTCAATAAATTCTTATTTACAGATGGATGAAAGAATGGAATGACGGCTAGGTTGTTATACATAATTAACTGATAATGTAAACACCTCTGTTAACATTTGATACATAGTAGGCCTTTGATTAATTTGATCAATACTTCTTTTGTTTTGACAATGCTCTCTCTCTCTCCCTCTTTTTAATTCTGGCATTTTTAAAGGTACCGTTAGTTGAACAGCTCTTCCGCAAAGAGTTTCTACCATTTTTGAAGAAATGGTATTGTGTTATTGGACTAAGTGGTGACACCCAATTGAAAATATCATTTCCAGAAGTTGTCAAATCACATGATGTTGTTATCAGTACAGCTCAAATCCTTGAAAATTCCCTTTTAAACTCAGAAAAAGGAGAAGATGCTGGTGTCCAGTTGTCAGGTTGGTTGAAGTGTTTATTTTTGAAAACAAAAAAAGTAGTATTAATATCAATGATAGCAATGGAGCCTGTATTAATGAAATAATTTTAAAATATTTATTTAAAAATATTAATTTTGATTTTTATTTTCTTTTATTGCTTAAGTTTTCATTAAAACTCTTATTTCTTTGGGGGAAAAAACAAAAAATTTGAAAAGTTTTTAATTAGATCACTATTCTGCATAAGAATATCATTATTACATCAAAGAATCCCTGGACTTTTCACTTACTTCTTAATTCTAGGTACTAACAAGATTTTATATGCTAGTGTATCCTGTTACACCTGCCTTCTTCACAGAACAAAAATGTAATCCTTTCTATTTTGTAGGAAATGGGAATAGAAAGTAGGGAAAAGGAAGAGAAATAAGTACAAATAATCATAACAATTAAACGCAATGTTAAAACAAGACAAAAATTATACCTCTCTAAATACTATAGTTTTCATTTGATGTAATGAAAGTAAAATTCATCCACTTAAAACTAAACATTTTATTAAAGAACGAAAGTGTACTGAGAGTTATGGGGAATAAGCCTGGGTTTGAATTCCATTCCACAACACATTTTAGAGCTATAAACTTTTCAAAACAAATTTATTAAATGGGGATAATATCTAATAGGGATATTTCATGAACTTTTGTATGAACAGCTGACAAGGACAGTTGCATTTTCCTCTTACAAAGTAGAAAGAGGGCTGGGCCAGTATTCGGCTCAAGGAAAGACATACCCATAGCAACTCAGTATACTAGGTTAAAGGTACCTTTTTTTTTTTTTAGCTGCACCTTGCTGGTATGGACAAATGAACCATTTGAATTTTCTTTTTTTTTTTTTCTTAATGAGAGTTTATTGGGGTGGTAATTGTTAGTAAAGTTACATAGGTTTCAGATGTACAATTCTGTGACATCATCTGTATGTCACATTGTGTGTTCACCACCCAGAGTCAGTTTTCCTCCCATCACCATATATTTGATCCTTTTTAAGATTTTTCCCTCATCATCATTGATGAATGCCATCACACTAATAAAGAAGCAGTCTATAATAACATCATGAGGCGTTATTTGAAACAAAAGTTGAAAAACAAAAGGCTCGAAAAAGAACACAAACCAGTGATTCCCCTACCTCAGATACTGGGACTAACAGCTTCACCAGGTGTTGGAGGAGCCAACAAGCAAGCCAAAGCTGAAGAACACATTTTAAAAGTAAGTCATTGATTTTATGTATAACCAAAAATACCCAAAGCTAAAAAAAAAAAAATGCCAGTGCTTCTTGGGCTTTTAAGGAAGGTCAAGTTCAAGTGCCATAGAGTACATAAAAGAAGGCATTCCATGATCACCAGTTAAGTGAAATCTATTTTCTTTAGTTAAAGTAAATATATTCAATCATCTACAAAACAGTAATATGCCTTAATAAATTAGGACACCCTACAAAATCTTTACAACATTATTGATTATATTCCCCAAATAGGGTGTCAGATGGGCACTTGTCTTAGGGAGACCACTTCATGGATGGTGTAGATGCCTGACCACTGCACTGTACACCTGAAGCTGAAGCTGAATAATAATGAACGTCAACTATAATTTAATATATAGATAGGGATGGGGAGTACAGCATAGGGAATAGAGTCAATGGAATTGTAACAGCTATATATGATGTCAGAGGGGTAGTAGACTGGGGAAGTGCGGTTATCACTTTGTGATATTTAACTATTGCATTGTTTTGTACACCTGAAACTAATAAAAATAAAAATAAATAGTTATGACAGAACAAATCACAAAAATTATGAAGAGCTGATATAATTTATGAAAAGTTGGGGCAAATTAAATAAATACCTTTTATTTAATATTTACTCCTATTGCTAACTTAATGACCTATTTGAAATAGAAATGTGTATAAAAGTATGAAAGTTTCTAATTTTTATACTTCATGAATTTTAAAACTGCATATTTTATACTGCATCTTTTTTGTTCAGTGTAATTCTCAGGTTCTGGGAAATTCAAATTAAATGGGAAAATAGGGATATGAGAATCTTTAAGTAAAAATGTATTACTTGTTCACTGTCCCCAAATGGTAACAACACATAAAGTAATATTGTTAATGTCAAGTATTAAATGAATTCAGAGTAACCCAAGAAATGCATCAAGGCAATTGCATTTGTGCTTTTAAGTCCTTTACTTTAAGTTGAATTCAATCAAAATCATGTAGAGTAGACAGACAGAAGTATAATTATTAGTTCCAAGATACAATTTATTACTGGGATTAAGGACAAATTCCAATCTAGATCCAGGCCCATGAGCTTTGGCTTCTCCTAGCCTCACACTGTCTTCTTTTATGTGAAGGAAAGAGTGGTAATATGATCCATGGATGTCAAAATGAACTTTAAAATGCCTCATTTAATATGGTTTTCTCATAACCATTCTCTGCTGATCTGCAAGTTGCTATACTATTTCTATGTCAGCTTTTCCAGGATATAGAATTCAAGACAGGAATTATGTACCAATTTGATTTAGAATCTCATTTTCACTCCATCAAGACAAATGTTATTGTTTACTGGATCAACAGGAAAGCAATACTAAAATACTATATTTAGCAAGTAATGCTACTTATTTCTTACATGAAAAAAGTCCACACTGAATCAATTGAAATGTAATACTAATTATTTAAATATTTTAAAAATGTCTCTTTTCCAGATATGTGCCAATCTTGATGCATCTACTATTCAAACTGTGAAAGAAAACATTGGTCAACTCAAAGATCAAATAAAGGAGCCATGCAAAAAGTTTGCAATTGCAGATGACACCAGAAAAGTATGTGCTTAAAATTTTATATTTATTTGATTGAAAGATGAAAAGATTATTTTATATTGGCCATCTAAACAATGTTATTTTAAATTTTTAGCAAATGAGTTGTAGTTTTATACTTTTTTATTGATAGTAGGCCACAAAACACTGCTGTGAAGTCTCTCTCCCATCCTTCTGTTTTCCAGTTTATGGTAAGAGTACCTCAGTAACTGACTGCATGAGAGCCATGGCAGGTGAGGGTAGGGAAGGTTGCATAGCTAAACTAGAGGAATTATACCGTAGTTTGTTTTATCCTTTTTCACTTTCTCGGTGAATTCCAGGATTAGATTTCTAACATTCCACAGAGCCATTCTGTTGCTATCAGATTACAGTTGTCAATGATAATGAAAATTCTACCTAATTTGTATATTTACTTTCTTAGGAAAACACTGACACAGTGAGAAAGAAATGAAATACTTTAATAGTACTTTCGAGATGGATATTTTCAGATAATAAATAACAACTGATAGTTTAAACATTATGACCAGTACATTATGTCAATACTTTCTTTTGTAAAATTTATAAAGCATGATAAGCCTCAGCTGTATGTACTGATAATAAATGTAATCATTGAAAATCTACCTTATACGTATGTTAGGATTAAATAATATGAAATATAGATAATATTGTGTTTGAAATGTAGTAAGCACTAAACCAATGTTAGTGACCAACCTCCATGAGATTGTGTTTTTTTAAATTCTGGAAGGGTACTGTCTACTCCAGCTAAACTAGCATAATTGACATACTTTATTTTTCTTCAATTTTTGTTACTTATTCAGTTTTACTTGATAAGTTTAAATGCATGTTTCTACTTATAATCATAAATAAATCAAATTTTTAAGGATATTTTATTTATTTATTTATTTATTTATTTATTTATTTATTTATTTATTTATTTTACAGGGGAGAGGGCTGGGATTAAGTCACTGGGTATGATTTAGGCTATTTTAAAAAAAGAATCTGCCATCTTACTCTTGAAATTAACTTTTAGCATACTTGTTATTGAAGTATAACACACATGGAAAAGTAAAAATTAATAAGTATACAATTACTGAATTTTTATATACTGAATACCTGTATAACCCAAATCCAGATCAAGACACAAAACATTGCCAACACCCCAAGAATAAATATTTGCCCCTCTAGTCACCATACTCCAAGGACAAAAATTATCCTGACTTCTAACACAAAAGATAGGTTTTGACTGATTTTGAACTTTATATGAATGAAATCGCGTATTATGCATTCTTCTGTCTCTGGCTTTTTCAAAATTCTCTTAGCTTTTTATTTTGGTATAATGCTGAAACCAGTTTGTCAAAAAGGAATGTTTCTTAAATTAGATTGTAGGCTTTCTAAATAAGTGTAACATTACTTTGCTATTTTTTAAATTTATTCTTAGCATTCAAGATTTATGTCATTTATTAATATTTTTGTTGTAAAATTTTTAAATTGGAAATTCCAGAAGTGGTACATGGTGTTTGTGTGGCTGTGTCTTAAGTGTAGAGACTCTTAAAAGAAAAAATGATAAAAAATAAATATACAAAGAGGTAATGAGAGATTAACTTATTACTTTGCCTAGACAAAGATTCTGAATCAAATTTATTATAACATAAAAATTATTTTCAAAAGGATAATGTTATTCCTTTAACAATATAAACATGTAAGAATAAGTGTATAACTTATTTTTAGGATCCATTTAAAGACAAACTTCTGGAAATAATGACAAAGATTCAAACTTTTTGCCTAATGAGTCCAATGCATGATTTTGGAACTCAACCCTATGAACAATGGGCCATTCAAATGGAAAAAAAAGGTAATTTGGCTTTTGACCTGACACAGTCTATCCCATGTCTATGCCAAGATTTCAGATGACTATATCGCATAGTCCCAAGCAAAGTGAAAACAAATGGAAAGTCGAAGTAAGACAAGAATCAGCATGTTCCAATTCTTTACCTAAGGAAAGAGGTACCAATTAATCCATTTTCTCTTTCTCTCCAGAGTCTTTCACTTATTGTATATTTAAAATATTAAAATAAGTATTAACATCTCTGTCTCCAAACACACACTCAACTAATATGTGTTTCATGCCATTCCTCTGACTCAGCATGGATCGGGCATATGTTCTTGCTGATGCAGAACTCAAGCCCTAACTAAGTCAGGGAGTTGGAGAACTTGGCCCTTTTTAGAGCTATGGCACATTTTGAGTCTTAACTTGCCCATTTTAAAAACAAGGTGAAGCCTATTGTAGAATCAGTATTACAAACATATCCAAGTCCACAGCACAATATAAAGGAGGCGTGTTCAATCATTATTTCACTCTATATAATGTATTCTTCCATAGCTGCCAGAGAAGGAAATCGCAAAGACCGTCTTTGTGCAGAACATTTAAGGAAGTACAATGAGGCCCTACAAATTAATGACACAATCCGAATGATTGATGCATATAATCACCTTGAAACTTTCTATAATGATGAAAAAGAAAAGAAGTTTGCAATCCTAGATGATGATAGCGATGACAGTGGTGATGACGGTGGTAATGGTGATAAAGATGAGGATGATGGAAAGAAACCTATGAAACTGGATGGGACAGATAGATTTCTCATCACTTTATTTTTTGGTAAGAATCAGTGTGACATTTATTGTGTAGTCTCATGCATTTACCTCTTTCGCATGAACCCCTGCTTCTTAAGAGTTCTCCAAAAGGTCCTTTAAAATAATTTTTCATTTTAAAAGAATAAACTTCACTAATACTGGGGCTATTTCTAATTGATGTGACCAGAGTAGCCATGAATTGTATGATCATAATCAATCATTTGGTCGTGTGTGTTTTTTGTCAAGATGACTGCAATGAATTTATTTATTAAACTAGCCTGATCATTTGGCATAAGGAAAGATTAACTGTAGTGAAACTACATCTCAGTGCATTATTACATCAAATCTTCCACTGTAATTATTCACAGTTTACTCATTTAAACTAATTATGTCTTAAAGATAACAGGAAAATGTTGAAAAAGCTGGCTGAAAACCCAAAACATGAAAATGAAAAGCTGATCAAATTAAGAAACACAATAATGGAACAATATACAAGAACAGCGGAATCGGCAAGAGGAATAATTTTCACGAAAACACGACAGAGTGCATATGCTCTTTGCCAGTGGATTACTGACAATGAAAAATTTGCAGAAGTAGGAGTCAAAGCCCACCATCTGATTGGAGCTGGACACAGCAGTGAGTTCAAGCCCATGACTCAGGTATAAACATCTTTTGGGAGTTTTTTTCTTATACTGCTATTACTCTTCACAAATCATATAGTCATTTTTTCATCAATTCTCTCACCACCCCACAAATGATCTTACAGAATGAAGTATTTGTCCTTGAAGCAAAATGTGAGTTTAATAGCAATCTAATCTGTGGTACTTGATAGGCCAGGCATTGTCCTAGCAGTCATTTTTTCCCCCCACATACTTGAAGGAACTTTCTAAAATGAGTTTCCTTTGCAAAATGATTGACATTTAAACTTAGTAACAAAATGGAAAAATGGTTGCAATATAATTATCAAATGAAAAAATCCAATTTCCACAAAAATGTGTGCATTACAATTAGAATTATGTAATATATGTTTGCATAGCATGAGATCTGTAGGGGAATTCAGAAAAATGAAGACACTTTATATGTTAGAGATTTGAGATTGTGAGAGATTTTCTTTACCTTTTTAGGATTCTTTGTTTAGTTTTTATTTCATTATACTACTTATAATGTGTACAGTAGAAAACACTTGGGAGAGAAGAAAGGCACTTTCAGACATTACAAGCGTGGGTGAGACATTGTGGCTTGTTAGAGTAAAATGTTCTTCTGAAGTCATGTTGATCCTGAATAGGGTTTCCGGGCGGGAATTCCTGCCCATTCTTGGGATTTTTTTTTACTTTCCCATACCCGAATCCTGAGAAAAGTTGGTCGAGAAATTGGAAAAATTAGCTCCTTGAACCCAGGTGATTGGTAATATTGGCTATCACTTTGTGGAAATGATTCATCGTGGAGAACAGAAAACAGTTTGTATCCTGGGATTCGGGAATGGGAAAGCCGAAAAAAAAATCCGAGAATGGGCGGTAATTCCCTCCTGGAAACCCTAACTGAGTCTTACTGGACACAGGGATGCTTCAGTTCTGTTATGGTCACCATCATTTGGTTCAATGGAGCAAATTAAATCTGTTTTAGTATTTGCTGAAAGGAAATAGTTCTCGAAATTGTCCACTCTCTCAAAATACTCTCTACATGTACTCTCGTTAAAGTTGCCTCTCAAATTGATGCCAGTTCTCTGTTTTTACATGGTGTTTCATGGGTAAGGAGTTGGCTTCCTCCTTTGTGATGAAAGCTAGTTTACTTAATGTGTTCCCTTTATGTCCTAGCTTCTAGGAAGCTCACAGGAAAAACTGAAGTTTAATCTCTGTGTTAATCCTTGCAAGTAATATATACATATTTTTTCACTCGTGTTCCTGTTTTTAAGTTTCTATTATATTAGCTTTAGTGTTATGACTTTGACTGTATGTGGCCTCAGTTCCTCTTTGGAAAAAAGGTGGGGTACAAATTTCAAGATACTTTTTGTTCCTCATCCATTTCAGACTTTGGGGCTGCATGCCACAATATAGAACACACCCCTTCCTTATTTCCTGTATCCTCACTTTATAATCTGAGTTGGACTGACTGGGAGAGGAGTTAGGCATCTAAGTAGTTGGTATGATTTAAGGGTCTGACACTGTGTCTGAAATTCTCGTGATTAAAGTTAGTCCTTTGAATTAAGGCACACATTTCTTCCGTTAAAATCCAAGGACGTGTAAATTTTCATCAGTGGAGATGAGCACAAGAGGGAGAAATTATCAGAGGACACTGGAGAGGGGGCTTACTGTAGGATTCTCCAGCAGTTAGGAGTCAAATAAAGGCAGATACTGGCTCTGAGAAGAAAGGAAGTGGATGGGAGAACACACTGTCAATCTGACGTGTTTATTTTTGTTTAATGTATGGGGACAAAAGACAGTGTGAATGTACATCAAAAGCCAACTGGACCAACGGCTTTGATGAGAGTGGTTATGGAAATAAAACTATACTCCGTTTGTACTCACCCATTCCTCTGATGCAACGGCCAGAGAACATATTTAATTTCCCATATTAACTTTCAGAATTTCGAGGTTTTTTTCATTTAAATATAGTTGTTTTAAATATGTTCTTAATAACTTTTTTATTTGTACTTATATCATCCCTTTGGACAGATAATATATTTATCTCTTTCAAAATTAATAAGGCACAGAGCCCACACTGTCCTCCAGTCTTCTAGCTCTCCTCCCTGCAAGCAGCCAGTGTTTCCAGTTTCTCACATGTCCTTCCAGGAATATTCCATACATTTCTTGCTTGAATGATTCTTAAAGTGACCAAATGTGTGCAGTGTGTATTTTCTCGGTGACTCAAAACTCAACAATTTTCAGACGTGTCAGTGCATCTTATTCTCTGAATAGTAAAGATTCTGAAGTTAATGTAGTGAAAAACAAAACCCATTCACGTTTCTCATCTTCTCCTTTCTTCCTCCCAAGTTGCCCATCAATTTATTTCCTTGACATAAATGATGATCTTTCCACCCCAGACTAGAGGATGGAAATATTTTTGTTATTGTGTGATAATCCCAGATTGGAAATCAAGTGTCTCACCATCATGTCTTTGTTCAATGACAAAAACAGATGGCACCAAATCCGTGTATGATCTAATCCTTTGATTTACACTGACCAGTTGCAGTTTGTTATTTCTTCTCCTAATTAGAAGATTTTAATGTGTTTAGCATCACAAAATTTAACGTATTAAAATGTTTTTTGCAGAATGAACAAAAAGAAGTCATTAGTAAATTTCGCACAGGAAAAATAAATCTGCTTATTGCTACCACAGTGGCAGAAGAAGGTCTGGATATTAAAGAATGTAATATCATTATTCGTTATGGTCTCGTCACTAATGAAATAGCCATGGTCCAGGTATATTCAAATACTTGAATATGTTGCTTTTTTTTAAATTTCGTGTCCTTATTTTAATTGTTTTATTTCAGTAAAATACCACCCATGGTTCTTAACATATAGCTGTTTTCCTACTAACAGAGAAATCATTTCACAATTATATAAATATTGAATTATCATGCTGCACACCTGAAACTAATATGTTATGTCTATTATATGTCAATTATAAATCAGTAAAAAACAGAGAAATCTTGAAGAGCTGTACACTACTGCCTTTTATAAAATTGTTGTTTAATTCATATGACAACCAAATACCTGTTGTATTTTTAAACAACTCTTGTTATTTCTGTGTCCAAAGACTTTTTAGGAACATGACACTGACCCCATCTGTAAGAGTCAAAATAGGCCTCTTTTTTCCCGGGATGTCTGTGAGTCCCCAGGTGGACCAGGAATCTACAGAACAGCATCCCACAAATATCTGACAAAGTAACACGCCAAACCTTAGGGTGGGAGCCCTGCTATTTCTGCATTTTCCTCCTTTATTCTTTGAACTTTTGTTATGTTTGTTTGAAATTTTTCATAATGATATGGTGGTGGGTGGGTGGTGGACAGACATACACACACAAAAAAGAAAAATATAGTGAATGTTGCAGTTTTCATTCAATTTCACTTTGTCTCTTACCTACACTATGTTAATAATATAATTGTTACCTTTTGTTGCACATGCGCAGGAGTTGTGCTGATTAATAGATATACTATTCTTCCTATAAAATTAACTAAAGAGGTTTTTTTTTAATATTTTAAATTACATCCTTGAATGGAAGGCAAGTCGTGGAGGACCAGGATAACCAGACTGTCACCAACTTAGGAAGTAATTGTATTTCAAGAGTTGATTTGTTAATCGTTTGTTACTCAAAAAGCATTTTTCATGAAGATATTATGGTTGATAGTTAATTTCCTGGGCCAGGCCACACAATTTTCTGTTATTCAAAATGTACCTAAATATCACTTTATAAAGAGAACTATAGGAATTTATCACCATGGTGAGCATGTTTTCATGGGAAAATGTGCTGAAAATCCAGTGTAGGATGCCCATAACAGAATTGCACTCTCCACAACCCTGGTATCAAGGTCAGAGATGCCCCTTCTCCCCATTCATCACTCCTACTATGTGGGGGTAGGGTCAGGAGCGTGGGGTTCCCATAGTCCAAATCACTGATGATGGTTCCCAGGGTTTGAGAGGTGGGCCCTGGGGAGCAAAAAGGCTAGACAGGATAGCATTGTGTTATTGAGGCTTTTGAGGGCTGGTGTGAGGGCCTGACCATCATCACTCAAGAACATGCATTAAAATGCATTTTGAGTTTCAAATGACTGATTTATAAAGAATAGATACTAACTAACTTTACTGAGAATAAAGAGATCATTTGAAGCCTGGGACATGGAGCAACAGATATCATTCCAGGACAAAAATGGGAGAGTTCACAGCAAGGGATAGAGCTTCATTTACATGATTTATTTCTATTCTTAGGCCCGTGGTCGAGCCAGAGCGGATGAGAGCACCTACGTCCTGGTTGCCCACAGCGGCTCAGGAGTTGTTGAACGTGAGACAGTTAATGATTTCCGAGAGAAAATGATGTATAAAGCTATAAATCGTGTTCAAAATATGCATCCACAGGAGTATGCCCATAAGGTATTGTTTTTGGCTGTCTGAATTTAGTTTTCACTTTAAAATGGCTGCATGTGGTTGCCATTGATATCTTTGTGGCTGAGTCTGTCTCCAGACAGAAATTCTGCTGAAGTATACGCATGTTCCAGTTTCATGAGCTGTGCTTAGTCCAGATTCACATACAAAGACTCAAGAGTCATAGCAGGCAGAAATGATAAGGGAGCAATTCCAATGGAACCAACCATAAACTTTGATAATATAGTTTAAGCTGCCCTTGATCTGAAAAGACGAGTGCAACTCACCTATTCAACCCAATCTGGTAATTTTTGTTTGGTCCAATCTGTTGGTACAGGCACATTATTATTATTATTATTATTATTATTCCAGAAATATTTATGAAATGCATCCTGTGTGAGAGGGAATGTTCTAGAAACAAAGAATATGATGGCAAACAAAACAGATAGACCTCTGCTGCATGAAGCTTATATTCTAGTGTATACACAGTGAGATTTGAGGAAAAGAAACAATAAACAGAAATGAAGCAAGAAAGATATCACATAGAGATAAGTGCTGGAGAATTAGAATAAGACGATGAAGAAAAAGTCACTAGAAGAATAATCACTAGACTGGGTAGTTGGGAAGACCTCTTAGAGGGGGTGACACTAAGGATAAATCTGAATGGAAAGAAAATGCGTATTATGCCATCTAGCTGAATCTCAATTTACTAACATAAAGTTATTTGAGTGATGAGAAGAATGCAGTAAAGGAAGAAAGTATTTCTACAATATTCAGGAAATCCCCCATACCATCGAAGTAAAGACTGTAAGTACTATAATAGCAAACAATCCATTTAGAAGAAAATTCACACCCTTGCATATGGGTGTGAATGTTAGTTTCTTAACATTGGAATTGGCTGTACCCTAAATAGAGTTTCATGAAAGGGATGCTTTCAAATTGGTGTGTGTTTTGCTATAACCAACTCCAAGGTTTCCTGGCCAGGTTTCTACACAAACTTATTTTTTAAAACCCCATTTAAATGTAAGGCAAACTAAACATTTTGTGGTGTCAAATCAAACGTTTGTGGCCAAATAATGACACTGGAAAGTTATTGCCTTACGTTTAATGTTCTAAATGAGTGAAATCAAATAGGTGTTTTCAAAAATTGATGTTTCAAGACTAGTTGTATTGGGTAAACTCTTGAAAAATCGCTGGGGTTTGTGAGTTCATTTTTTCCAGATAATCTCTAGAATAAGACACAACCCTTTTGGGGGACCCAGAATGGACTACCTTTTCAGGTCTCCTTTGGCTGAGTGATATGCCCTCCTAAAATTACTCCGGGTGGATGAACTCATTTAAAGCCTATCTTTTAGTTTCTGGTGTCCTGATTACATATTCATGCTCTGACCTGGGTTTTATTTTTATTTTTCCTGTCACACTCATAGGTATGTCTTAATTGTCCATATGTAGTATGTGATCCTAGGACAAATCATCTTTTAATCAGTTCACTAAACCATAAATATCTTACAAGAACAACCTAATTACACTGTTAGGGGAACGAACACTTCAATTTGTTGTATTGTTATAATTTACATAAGAAATTAGACTTTGTACATCTCCGATTAAACTATTCGATAGCTTGTCACTTTGCTTGCAAGGTTTTGTTCTCTTTTCAGTGCTGAATATGGCTGCCCCGAATCAAGGCCTAAAACAGAGAGGCAAGAGCCAAAGATGTGGGCCATTCAGCTTTGGTCAGCACTGATGATTTTCTTTTACTGAAAAATCCCCCAGGTCTTAAGGAAAACAATGGTTTCATCCACGATATACCATAACTGTCATTTACAAGAGTTCCAGTTTGGAAGTAAATTATTCAAGAACCAGGTTTTTCTACTGTGAAGTTGGATAGGTGTGAGAACTGGCCAGTCCATAGTTCATGTTTTGTATCTTTCATGAACTAGTTTATTTCTGCTATGAAATAAGTTTTGCCTCTAGTCACAAAGCCTGAATACATGGAGTAAAGGCCTATTCTCTCACATAAAGAATGTGGGCAACCTAGATTCATATGATAGTTCCATGAAGTCATGAGGACCCCAGGCCTCTTCTCTCTCGCTTTCTGCTTTCTGCCCTTTCAGTATTTGGCTTCTACTCAGAAGGTCAATGACAGCTTTTAGAATTTCAGCTGTCACATGCCCATTCTAGGCAGGAAAGATGAAGAAGATGGAAAAAGCAAAAAGTACACATGCCAGCTATCTGATACATAAGGAACCTTTCTGGAAATACCACTTAACATCTTCTTAAGTTTCATTGACCACTGGCTTAGAAATATATAATCATTTAGCTGTCATATGTCTACCCAGAATAAAATTGTAGTTCTGTTCTTAGGAAGAATGCATACTGGATGGGAAACTCGTAGTTTCTGCCATAAACGTGAAGAGATTTCATTGAGGAGATTTGTTAAAATAACAAAAGGTCTGGAAATTATAACATATGAGGAAAAATGAAATAAACAGGGGCTTAGCATAGAAAAGAGAAGACTATGAATACTATAATAACAGTGTTTAGATCTTTAAAGAAATTCATATGGAAGTTTAGATTTATTTTATGAGACAGAATTAAAAGTAGCAGGGGGGTAATTAGAGGGGGCATTGTCTTGTTGACTATTGCTAAGGACTTTCTCACAATAGAACTTTCCTAATATAGAATGAGCTGTTATTTGAAGGTTCCACATTTCCATGAATATTGGAAGGTTTATGTACTAAATTCTTTGTGGCCCATTGCCTCATTATTTTTATTTCTAGACCATGGGCCAAAAGTATGTTTTCCTAACTATCTAACGTCTCTGAACTCAAGGAGATTTACTTAAGTGAAACTATGAAAAAAAAAACATTGAATATTCTTTTCTCGATGCAGATTTTGGAATTACAGATACAAAGTATAATGGAAAATAAAATGAAAATCAAGAGAACTACTGCAAAGCATTACAAGGAAAACCCATCATTAATAAATTTCGTCTGCAAAAATTGTAGTGTGTTCGCCTGCTCTGGAGACCATATCCACGTAATTGAGAAGATGCACCATGTCAATATGACACCAGAATTCAAGTACGTCCAGGAAGACTCCATTTTAAGTTTCTTTATAAGAGCTGAAGCAGGTTATACTAAAGTGTTCTTCCAAAATAGTACAAATTAAATTTATTCTTTTTCAGAACTTCCCCTCTTTCAGCCCCCAAATATATCTCTATTTAAAATGTCTATTTTTCAAATATACTGCACTGAGGCAGGGAGGGAGAAGTATAAGACCCAAAACCATTTTGATCCAAGGCACATCAATTTGTGTATGCTCATATTTCTTCTTAAAGTTTTGAACAACTTAAATCCAGTTAAAGTAATCAACAAACTTGAAAGAAGTCACAAAACGCAACATGCCCTTTGAGGAGTGCCCATGAAAGGGACATCTGCCTGAAGATCTTCAGGGCCGGGGGGAGGGGGCAGAGAAGAAGGAGGTGTGGGATAATACATGCATGTGGATGAGCATCAAGTTCAACAACATACACCCAAGGGCTGTGTATTGGTTCTTTGCTAATTCTCAGGAATATTTCTTATTCCTTGATAATTTTAGGGAACTCTACGTTGTGAGAGAAAATAAAGCACTGCAAAAGAAGTTCGCAGACTATCAAACAAATGGTGAGATTATCTGCAAAACTTGTGCTCAAGTGAGTTTTGAATTTATTCTTACTTGGGTTTATTCTTACTTTGACCAAAAGGGATTCTAATTGAATGTGCATTTAATTTTTCCTCTCATTCTCTCTTTTGTTTTGCAGTCTTGGGGAACAATGATGGTGCACAAAGCCTTAGATTTTCCTTGTCTCAAAATAAAAAATTTTGTAGTGGTTTTCAAAAATAATTCAGCAAAGAAACAATATAAAAAGTGGGTAGAATTACCTATCACATTTCCTGATCTTGACTATTCACAGTATTGTTTCTGTAGTGACGAAGATTAACATTTGGTTCAAGATTCTTTTAAAATATTATCAACTTAACACTTAATATAATTTGATTGATGTTTTTATTATACTTATGAACTGATGTGAGAATAAAATAATTGCTTCTCTCTGAGATGAGTTGTATAGAGGATGACAGTATATCGTGCTTTCAATTATTCATTTTGTGTATGGATAGGGGTAAAGAAAATCTACCAATACCAACACTCATTAGTATGGAGCAGTAATGTGGAGTACTGTGGGGAAAAATGCTGGAGTATAAATGAGAATCTAAGGTACTAATTTCAGGCCTATCACCAATTTTCAGAATAAAATTAAGCAAATCAGTTCATCTTTCTGAATCAGTCTTTTTATTGGTGAAATGGTTATAATATTATCTGCCTTTGTTTTTATTAGTTTTCTATTGTTGCATAGCTAATTATCACAAACTTAATGGCTTAAAACAACATCCATTTATTATTGCACATATTGTGTAGCTCAGAGGTCTGGGCAGAGTCCTTTCTCAGGGTCTCAGAAGGTAACATCAAGGTGTCAGTCAGATGATTTTCTCATCTGGATACACTCAGGAAGAATCACTTCCAAGCTCTTTCAGGTTGTTGGCTCTTATTTCCTTGCAGTTGTAGATTGGGATTCCTGGTTTCTAGTTAACTGTCCACTGGGGATCACTGGGCTCCTAGGGCCGCCCTCACCACATGGCTCTTTCACAGCATAACTATTGCTTTTTCAAGGCCAGCAGGAGAATCCCTCTCTCTCAAGTCTGCTAAGATCGATGTCTTAATTGTAATCACAGGGGTGACTATCATCCTGTTCACAGGTCCTGCCCACACTCAACGTGAAGGGAGTTTTCAGAGCATATACAGCAGCAAGCAGAAATCTTGGAGGCCATCTTAGAATTCTGCCTCCCATACCACTTGCCCAGTTTTTGCAACTAAATGATACACACACACACACACGAAAAATGAAAGCACTTTGAAAAATACAAAGCACCATAAAAGGCAAGATATTATTAAAAAGCAGCATCAGATGGCTTAAGGCTTACTTCCTCAGCTTTCCTTCCATGAACATTACACCGTGTTAAAAAATTACCTAACAACAGGAATGGTGGCTAAGTCCAGACTAGCTATTAATACCTACAAGAGTACCTGTGTCAATGGAGATGTCCAGGGTTCATATAGGATTTAGCAAGGAGCAGATGCTGAATGTTATTAGAGAATAAAGAAAAAATGTCTGCTTTTACTCCTGTCTAGCAGCAGGCAGAAGAGTAACCTCTTTGTGGGCATGACATTTTCAGTGTTTCTGAACTAAGTGTGACCATTTGGAGATAGATACAGGGTCCAGCACTTCAGAACATTCTCACAGTAGACAAAAAGCCTCTTTTGGCATGGAAGAGCCACGTGATTGAGACAAAGCCACAACTGATCATTATAACCCCCACTCTCCAGTTTCACAGATGTTCTGGTCTATGGTAACAGTTACCCCCATGACTAAAGAGAAATAAAGTGCTGGAGGGAGCGAAAGAAAGTCTTCTATGGTTTTGATGAATTAATTAAATTCAATCTAACAGTCACTTTAAATTTTGGTAAGTCTAATCAAAGATAAATATTAGCTAATCAGGGCTCTTGGGAATGCAAGAAGGCAAAAGAAGATTGTGGTATTCTTAAAATACTTTTTAAAACTCCAGCTGACTCCATGTAAAGTATTGCTGTCTTTTAAAACATTTGGAAACTATGCAAGAAACCAAATGCATAAAATAGCTAACTGTGCTACCGGAATACAGGTAGACTGTTTTTAAGGTGTCAACAAATAATCAGGTTTTTCATCATGTTTTCCAGTAATTTTTTTTAGTAATGAAGTGCTACTTTTACTTCAAATTTTTAAAATACATGTTTCAAATAGTATAAAACTTAATATGTGACAGTACCTGAAAACTCAAACTGTGGTACATATATTTCATTCAAAAACAGTTGTAATAATTATTGGATTTAATTGATTGTTACTGAACATTTAGTACTCATAATATTTTAGGATCATTTACAGAATACGCTCATGACATGTATACATCAGCCTGAAGTTGGAATTCCTGAGTTTCAGTGCCTACAAAACCTTTAGTTAATTGGGTAACCTCATCACATAGGGCCTGTGTTTCCTATCCTGGAAAATGAGAGATTGGATTAAATTATATCAAAGCCTTCTTACAACTCCAACATTTTCATAGTCCCTACATCTGGCTCCCTGGCTGCTTTCATTTTCAGACCTTATCTAATACTTGCTGAGTACGTTACACCTATGAAGGTAGCTCATATCTGTTAGACATTGCAGAGGTCTCATAGGACAGTTACACTGCCTACAGTCATATGTTTCAAGGCAGGTTTGAAGGCCTGAAAGTGTTAGGAAATTTTAGAACATGCATTTCCAAGCCAACCTGTGGATAAGAAATGTAAAATTTTATACCAAAAGTTTGAGATCATTTCAGACCGTATGAAATTAAAGCACGGTAACTTACATTTTATACAAATATCTTGAATGTAAGACATTGAGGCAACACAAAAATGAATAAGAAATGGTTTTCCAAAGGTGATTAGCACGTCATAAGCAATTGCTGAAAATGAAAAACCCTATAAGAGAGGTGAATATTTTTTCTCTGCAACTTAATAGTTCCTACATCAGAGTGTTGTGCCTTAGGGAAAAGGTGTCTGGTATTTTCAATTCAATTGAACATAAAACCAAAAATAATTTGGAGTTTCTCATCAATATTGCTTTTTAAGGTATAAGAGACTCTGAATATACTTATGGGGTGATGGGACAGAACAATTAGAGAGCGAGAAAATATTAGCAGTGTTCAACCCCAAAGTGAATTAGCTTAGTGCATATTTTTGACATTTTCTACCAAATGCTTTTGCTACAATCTTTTCTGGTCACCCTGATCTGTTCTCAAATATGGGCCTTTGCACATGGTTAGAAGCCCTTCTTTGCCATCTCTTCAGCAGATATCTGTATGTTCTTCAAAGACAAAACCCATGTGTCACTTCCCAACAGCTATCATATCATAGTTCACGTTTTCAGAACTAGAATGGAGAGAACATACAGGGAAAGTAACATTCACTCACGCTGAGCATAATAAAGTACATGTTTCCAAAATCTGGTAAACAATTACATGAGTCATAGCAATAAGGGAAAAAAAATAAAATTATTTTATTCCCTTCTAAGAGTTATGAAGTTAATTTGCAATAACTATAAACTCTGGCTTCTCCAGTTTGTGATTTTTTAAAAAATTAGTCATAAAAAAGATACAATTTTATATTTTTGTTTTTATGGGGAGACAATGAAGTGAGATAAACTTGAGTTTGTATCCTCACTGCCTTTGTAACATGAACAAGTCACTTAATCTCTCTAAGATTATAGGGAATTAATACCGACTTGAGGGACTGTCATGAGAATTTGGATATTGCATGGAACATACCTAGCAGTTGGTAGGAATTAATATACAGAATGTAGTAATAGGAGTTGACAGAAAAGCAGCAGCAGTTCTAGCACAGCTATAGCTATAGCATAACGATGGGAAAGTTTAGACCTACGTGTGTGTGATAGTAAGTAGAATATATACAGTATTGGAGCCTCACATCCAATGTTTAGCATAGATGGCTTATCCCAAGAAGTAAGTAGTAGCTGTAACGAAACATGATCATCATAAATATGTATTCAGTGTAGCTAGAGAGAGGATTTAATGTCTAGATCTTCTGTAGGCACAATAAAAACTTAAGTATCAAGATAAATACACAAATCAACACTTATTTATTAAGTGGGTATAGGACTTAACTAGGTCTACTATGCAGATACAATTTTAATTCGATTCTGTTTTCATCTTCAAGAATGATATACAGTTGTTGTGTCCTGGTCAGCAATTGCGGGGGGGTGGGGGGGGAGATTGAGAAATTGTGTTGTGGCAGGTCAATAGTAATTTTTGTCCAGCATAAATGGTGGTTGTCTTTTATTTGTTTCTAAATCCCTAATTTTTTAAAATTTTCAGGTCATGGGTTATAAAATATGAAATACATATAGAAAGCATGGGAGAAATTTTTTGTAAGTTTTAGATATTTTCTATACAGTATACCAAGCCCCTCTTTACATGAAATTAAGCATTCCATAAGCATCTCATTTAAAGATGAAATTGGACAGTGGTGAGCCCTATTAGTTCTTAATTTTTAAATTTAAATTAATGGCCAGGTGCTAGGTGGGGTTGTAGGAAGAGGAACAGACTAATTTTAGGAAGTAATATTTAACCATGAAGTTGTTAGAAAACATTTGAGCCACTATTTAAGTTGAACATATCTGATGAAGTATATTATTTTTTACATACTAATTTCAAAAACAGACATTATTTTGACACCTATAAAAGAAATTTAAATGTTTAATTCAGTTATATGCATATATATGAAATAACAAAAGATGAGCATTTTTTTTCCATTTAAATATCTTTTTAAAACCCTGTTTTCTGTTGTCCTTTATGAACACTTGTATTTTATTGTATATACTTAGGACGAATGGACTGTTGAATGGTTAGCGCTTTCATTTTGAATCCCTTAACAGGTCATGAAAATAATCATAATTCATCAAGCTGTAAGGATTTGTACAATACTAAAATGATCAAAACAACTGATTTAATGTTGATTTGGACAGGATTGCCCACCTGAGATTAATATCAATTCAGCCCCACACCAAGGTTTTCACTACTAAATTTACTTTTTTCTTAACATTTGACCCAGGTTTATAATTTCATGACTTTGCTTTGCACGATTCATGATGAATAATCTGTTGAGTTCAAAATTTCAACTTATAACTTTCAAATGATTTATCTTATTTGACAAGTGAATCCCAAATTTTTCTCAAACATTGATGTTTCTTGTATTTAACTAGACTAAATCATTTTTTTTTACTTTGAAAGCCACTAACCTCATGGAAAAAGATCAGTTAAGGTTCCCTAAATTTTGTAATAAACAGCTTAGTTCAGTTATTTTTATCGCTCATTTATTTTGATATAGAATGCAAAACTCAGATAACTGCAAGAAACAAACAAACAAAAAAGTTTCACTCCATGCAAAATGTGTTCCATTCAAGAGAGGTAAAAAAAAAGAAAATGAATGTAAAAAAAGGAATAAATAGAAACAAAATGAAATAGAAACAAAGAAGTTAAAAAGATTCCCGAAAATACATAGACAAATGAGAAGGGAAGAAGGAAAAATAAATTTAACTGAGGAATATACATACATATAATAAATGACCAATTATTTCCTTCATATTTTCAATATTTGATGAAAAACATAAAATATTTTTAAGTCCTACTATTTGTAAGGTACTGTTTTTTATGCACAGAGAGCAGTGAGTAAAATAAGGATCTTGCCCACAAGATTTCTTACTCAATAAAAAGGATCATTTACTCAACAATGAGTAAAATAAGGATCTTACTTTTAGGATTCACTTATAGAAATTAGCCATGTTCATAAATAGCAATAATATATGGAAGATGGTGATCAGTGCAAGAGAGGGATGGAGAGATCACTTTCAACAGTGATGGAAGATAGAAGATTGCTTTGGATTGTGTCCAGGAGATTTCTCAAAGTCTTTTCTGGGGTAATGCCATCTTGGGGGTGGGGATGTCAAGGATGGAGAGTGTAGAGATTTAAAAAAAGGAGAACATGTGATAATCCATAAAAGAATTTCACCATAAAATATGGTTGTGATGACTTCTACTGAGAAAAGGAAAAATCATTCTATCTATGTTTAGAATAAAATATTTTTTGGTGTAAAGCATATAATAAGGTTGAGATAATTTTGTAGATATCATAATATTTAATTGTAATAAAAATATTACAAATTCTATTTACCTAAATAATCATAAAATAGTTAAACTAGTATTAATAAGATTCAACACCTCTGTAAGAGTTTTAGAAGGAAATAAAAAATGGACATGGGGACATAAGGAAAGTAGTAAAGATTTTTAAACATGGTTTGAGGAAGGAGAAATGATTAATTAGAAACTAATAGGAGGATTTCTAGGCAGCATTAGTACTGACTGAATTGGAAATGATAAATGTAGAACCAATGATTTAATAAATATTTATGTGTAGGATATTAGACTAAGTTTTGTTATATTTACTTTTTAGTATGTAAAAGAGAAAAAATCTGAATGTTTAAAAATTTGATGGACTTAAAAAAGCTTTAAAATGTTATGGTCAGTGTAATCCAAATAAAGCTGGTCCTATTTGTGGCTTCTCCCAGCATGGGGTTGTATTTAGAACAAACCTCATGTCAACATCCAGATTAATTTAAAAAGTAATTTAAATATTTGTGACATGCAGAAGTTCAAAGGGAAATTACATATTATACAAAAATTTTCAAGTATTTTTGACTCTGTCTTTCCCAAAGAACTGTTCATTGTATATTAGAACTACTTCACAACCTCTTTTACTCTTATCAAAACTACTTAAAATTATCTCCCTAAAATCATCTTGTGTCACTTTTTATCTCTCCTACTCCTTCTTCCAGTCTCTTCCTTTTTACAAAGGAAATCAAGGTGATTTTACTGTGTTCATTTCTTTTCCTCTGTGTGTTTCTTATCCCGGGCTTGATGGATGCCTGAACCACAAATGATTTTTCCACCTTAGAAATGTGCATTGGGAAGTGGGAAATTTTTGTGAATATTCATACTAACATTTTTAGTCCCTGGAATATCAGAAAATAACAGTGCCATGTATCAATTTATTGCCTCTCATCTTCAAATTCAACCTTTTTCCCTTCTCCTTAAGCATGCATCTGGGCCCTTTAACTATTTTTGCCTTGTTAGCTGGCATGACATTAAAAAGTCCAGGTGCTAGAGAGTGCAGAAAGAAAGAATTTTGCCTCCTGGTTCTGGTGTGCTTGTTTGGCAAGCTTCTGCAGTGTTGGTGGTTTCTCTCCAACATACAGTTCCTGTAGTACATGTGGGTTCCTCCAGCACCAGGGTCTTGCATGGCAGCCAGCAATACTCAGTGGCCAGCAACTGCATCTTCTCAGGAAGTGAGGTTTTGCGTAGAGTGCCTCCAGGATGACACCTCCTGGGCAGCTTTCCTTGGCACCCAAAGGGCACATTGCTAGCAAGCTCCAAAAGGCAGACATCTGGCAAGTTCCAGAGGCACCACAGAAATATCTGTGCTTTCAGTAACCTCTGATTGTCCTCTATCACAAGGTCTGATTCTCAACTGCAAGAGAAGTGGCTGCTTCGTATGCCTGCTGTTTCTACATTCTTTTATTTTTATTTTATTTTATTTTACTGGGGAACAGTGTGTTTCTCCAGGGCCCATCAGCTCCAAGTCGTTGTCCTGGAATCTGGTTGTGGAGGCTGCAGCTCAGCTGCAACGCTAGTTGCTGTTTTCAATCTTAGTTGCAGGGGATACAGCCCACCATCCCATGCAGAAATTGAACCGGTAACCTTGCTGCTCAGAGCTCGCTCTCTAACCAACTGAGCCATTTGGCTGCCCTTTACATTCTTTAGAGTTCTTTTTACTTCTTATTAGCTAATCCTGTTACTGCAACCCCATTATGGTTAATAATTACTTATACTAAGTTTTACCTATTCATATTACTTTGTGGTTTCTCCTACCTGATTGAACCCAGGCTCATACAATAATATCTAAAGAAATATGAGGGTACAGAAGAAGTTGTAATTTTCAAATATCCAACCAATCTTCTGTGTAAGCACTGTATTTCACACAAGGAATGACTCACATGCCTTTGACCAATTCTGTAACCAAATAATTTAGAAACAGGACAGAATGTATTTTATAACTAGATGGTTTCATTTTCTGAATCCAAACAACCAATTTTATAATGCCAGTAGCAGAACCAAAAATTCCTATCTCATGTGAGAGACCATGAAATGAATTGCTTAGAGGAATAAATGAGAAAATATATATATTACAGAGAAAAAAGTTACTTAAAACTGGGAGAATACCTCTCAGAGAGAGAGAGAACCATCTTTGTTTTGGAACATTCCCCCACCAGGTGTGTTTAGTTTTGAATATGAGGCCTTCTTAGTGCTCCATGGGTAATTAATCAAAGAGATAGCTAGACTGTTTTACATAAAACAGGATCAGTTAGAAAGAGCTAGAGAGGAAAGGAGAAAATGTTGAAGAGAGAGAAACAGTCCCAGGAACAACACGGAAAGCTGCAGCCCAAGTAGAAATTACCCATGGAAATTCCACCATCATTGTCCCCAAACATCAGTAAATCTGCAGTTTGCATACTTGAATTGATTGCTATTTGGCATCAGGCGTCAGGGCAGTCTGGCGGGACAATATGGAAATGATGAAGGGAAAGCACACACAGGAAAAGTGGATACAGAGAATTCCAGAAAACAAATGTTAAACATACTTTGCAGAGACTGGCACAAAGAAAGTATTCAATAAATATTAATTTCCTTTTCTGATTTGAGGTATAAGATGCAGTCTCTGACCTTGGGGAGATAAATTTATTGAGAGTTCAATGATTGTAGACATAAAATTATCATAAAAAATAAATAAATATACAACAATTGTGTTGTATACAAATTGTAGGTATTGTATCATGAGAACATCAGAGATCAATTGAAAAAAAAGCTTCGGAATTAAAGTGAATAAGGAATTTGAATAATAGTTTGTGTATATTACATATTCAATTTATATTTCTTTAAAATAATTTGAAAAGGAAAAAAAGAGAGGAAGTGCATTTTAAATGGAGGTAATGAGGAAGAAGGAAGAAGAAAAATAAACATTTTGCATATCTATTGGAATGCCATACTAAGTCTGAGCTTGACTGTGTAACCAATATAAAGTCATTCTAATTTATTGAGCAGTGGAGTGACATGTTTTAGAAAGATACCTATAAGGAGTTAGCAAGCTAAATCATATGTAAAGAGTGAAAAGCTGGAAGGAAAAAGATCAAGGAAGGGGCTGGTTGCAGTCATTCAGGCTGAGGTAACGAAAATCGACTTGGTTATTGGCAGTAAGAATGGAGGAAATGAATGCTTCTGGATGATGTTGAAATAAAATCACAAGCTGGGGAAAATATGGCTGTCACGGAATTGATGGCAATAAACAGAATAAATACAAAAGTACAGGACAGTTAGTGATAAAAACAAATGCAAGTAATTTCTTTACCTTATTTTTGCTCTCAGTATGACTCATTTCTGCTTGGTCATCGTCTAATGCCACATGTGGCCATGTTCCTGCCATATGGGAGTAACCATTTCATTGCACCCAAGAACTTGATCACTGGGTTCCAGCTGTTTCCTAGTCCACCCACACTGATCGCTCAGCTGTGGTGAATACAATTCCCTTGTCTTGAGAAAAAGTTTTAAAATGAGTCAGAATCTCTTGATTTGTAAATAAAGTAAAGCTTTACTTCCCAAATATCCAACCAATCTTCTGTGTAAGCACTGTATTTCACACAGGGAATGACACACCTGCCTTTGACCAATTCTGTAACCAAATAATTTAGAAACAGGACAGAATGTATTTTCTTTTCTATTTCTATTCTAAAATGTATTACCATTCTAGTCAGGGAAAGGAAGTGAGCTTCTGAGACTATGAAAAGAGGATTTCTTCACTCCCCCTTCTATGGCCTTTTCCAGTGCTGCTCTTTCTTAGGCTATTATAGCCTAAGGTAATGATATTTTTGTCAGACTTTAAGATTATTCTAGAGGAACTCTGTCCAATAAAGCTATAGTGTGATACATATAACCCATTTAAAATTTGCCAATAGCTATATTAGAAGAGTTAAAAGAAACAGATGATGTAAATTTTAATAACTTATTTTATTAAACTCAACATAATAAAAATACTGTACTGATGTTATCAATACAGTAGTACCACGGTTTTCAAACATCTCTGTTGACGAACATTTTGGTTTATGAATGCCATAAACTGGAAGTAAATACTTTGGTTTCTGAACACGACTCAGAAGTCGAATATGTCACACGGCTTTGCCTGAGTGCAAAATCCTGAGGCCCAGCTGTGAGCTGTTTTCGAATGTTGCAGAGCTCATGGATTACATTCGAAGACCGAGGTACCACTGTATAAACATTATTAATGAGATATTTTACATTATTTATTTTCCTATTAAATCTCCAAAATTTGGTATGTATTCTATACTTCTACCACATCTCAGTTTGGACTTGCCACATTTTAAATGTTCAATAAACACATAGGCTAGTGGCCACTGTAGTGGATAGTGAAATTCCAGACATTTTATTTTTTAAGAAAGACATAGATAAAATTAGGTTTCAACATGAAGTTCTAATTTTCTTCTTTCAAGTTGTTACCTATTTGAATTCTCTTATTTTCTCTTCATTCTCTGAAATCTTTTTACCTTCCTGGCTGTGCATATCTTTATATCTGAGAAGAGAATTACTTGTGAGAATACATAATGGATACCCTGGTTCTCTGCCCTAACTTCCCCTGCGGAGCCAAGACCCCACCCCCTTGTGCCTGAGAGTATGGCTGCTGACAATCCCCAGCCCTCTCTTGCTGGGTATTATCATTAGGCTATGGGAAACTGCCACCACTAAAGTATGCCCCCTTGAGAGTGGCCCAAAGCCAAATGCCTGATGATGGGATACAAGCTTGTCCTCCTTTACTTATTTAGGATGCCTCTGAAGAACCATCTCAGCTCTTGAGGTTCCTGTAGGGTAGACTGAAATCTCTTACAATTCTACCATGGGTCAGCATCTCCCTCTGCCCCATCCTGCCTCCTCCACTTCCCTAGGGGTGTATCTCTTGAGAACAATCTCTTCACCCTCCTCTGTGATAGGGCATCAGCATGAGCCTGGCAGAGGGCTCCTCCAGCATGAAAGGGAGAACTTGGTGCACTGGAGTTTGTGCTGATTAGAGGAAACATCAATCCCTCAGCTTCCTAATGGTCCACATAGCCTGTCATGCAGGGTGTCATACGGAGTCACAGCTCCCGCTCCCTACACAAGAACACAGGATATGGTGAGTCAAAAAAGGAACACCCACAGAGCCATAGATAGGGGAGTCATACCACTATATTCTTGCAGGTGGCTAGGTTGGAGACACAGGAAGCAGAAGCCACACTATCTGCAACCTACCGTCCACTTCTCTCTGCCAACCAACCTCCCTTGCTAGCTGCAAACCTCCGTGCTAACTGCAATCCGCACTTGCTACCTCAGCCAGCATCTTCTTGCTGGCCCCCATTTTTTGCTAGTGTAGCCATGGCAGTTATATTAGTGGCCAATGGCTCACTGGTTACAGCTGACGGCCAACTAGCCACAGATGATGGCCATCCAATCACAGTTGATGGCCATTTACTACCTGAGCCAACACCTTTCCACGTGAGGCCGAGAGCCTGGAAACTGCACTCCTGGCTCTGTCCCCACACAGTCCCACAGGCTTTTCAGAGTCCACAGACTCCCATACAGCTTCTTGATTACATCAGCTTAGCTTTGCCATTCAAATTGATTATTACACCAGGTTATCTATCACGGTAGATATACATGGGAACAGAGTCCCAAAGGGCAGTTTTCAGGCTCTCAGCCTCACATGGAAAGGTGCTGGCTCGGGTAGTAGATGGTCATCAGCCGTGACTAGTTGGCCATCAGCTGTTACCAGTTAGTCATTAGCCACTGATATAACTGCCGTGGCTAAGCCAGCAAGCGTGGATTGCAGTTAGCAAGTGGGGTTGGTTGGTTTGTTGTCAGAGAAGCGGACGGCAGGTTACAGATCGTGTGGCTCCCACCTCCTGTGTCTCCAACCCAGCCGCCAGCGAGAATATAATGGTATGACTCCCCTATCTATGGCTCTGTGGGTGTTCCTTTTTGGCCTCACCATATCGTGCATTCTTGTGTAGGGAGCGGGACTAGAGACCCTGCATGACAATATATAAATCTACCATGGGCATGGCAACACACTTGTAAAAAAATAGTTCCACAATTCTAGCACATGAACCTCACAAAGAGTTTTTTTGCTAGATCTCTAGTATTTCTAAAATGTAATCAAATGATTGCTCTTGTAATTAGTTATAATATTCCAATATTTATATACAGTGTATTTTAAACTACAAGTTGCTATAGAAATTATCAGAATGGAACACAGCATTGATTAGATTATGCGTTCATTGAAATTGCACGAATTAGAATGTCAAAAGTAGACATGGAGTTCAACTAACTCTCATTTTACTAATCCATAAAACAGATACTTTTCATATATAGCTGGTAATCTTTGCTCAGGTCTCAGGAAAAACTAACTGAATAGCTGCAGTAAATTCTCCTATTACTAATTCCCCATTTATAAAGAACAAAACTTCAATTCATGTTGAAAGACACCTTGAAGCAGTACCACAAGGATTAAATGACCATTGTTAAATAATGGTTAATATCCAATTCAATAAAAATAAGCTTGGCACTTTAGTGGTAACACCTGGAGATGCTCTCCTTGAGCACCATCTTGTTTGGGCCCATAGTGAGCCAGAGGTGAGCTCCAGACCTCTATATCAGGGGTGTCAAAACTTTTTTCAACATTTTTTACCAAGGGCCATATGTGGTAAAATACACAACCAGCTGGGCCACTCACTCGAGGTGAAGTACGTATTGCCTCACCTGGTTTATTTAAGTAAACTAAATATATTTTTGGAATTTGCTGTGGACCAATTAACAATAGGGATTGTGGACCGCAGTTGGCCCGAGGGCCTCAGTTTTGACACCCCTGCTCTATATCCTCCATTCTTTTTCCTTCCTTCCTTCCTTCCTTCCTTCCTTCCTTCCTTCCTTCCTTCCTTCCTTCCTTCCTTCAATTCTTCCTTCCTTCAGACAGCAATATTTATTAAGCATCTATTTTATGCCAAGCATTGTTCCTATGTCCTTCTGCTACATGAGTGAAATAAGCCCAAAATGGAGCTCTATGTGGGTAAAGAAGAATAAGCATATCTACACACATATGTACATATACAGAGGGTGTCAAAACAATGTATACACATTTTAAGAAAGGAAACTGTATTAAAATTGTAATACTCAATATATACTGATAACAGAAGATGAATACAAGTCACATTTGACTTCTGTAATTATAAGAGGTGAACAAAGTGGTTACCATCAGCGTCCAGACACTTCTGATTACGGCAAACTACTACTTGAACAACATTGACCAAAATGTCCACTTGTATACATTTTTTTGGCACCCTGGTGTACATAAATTAATTAATATTACAGGATATTGGGAGGTGTTAAAATCTATAGGAAAAAAGAAGAGTAAGCTTAGAAAACTGGAGGTCGAGGGGGGTCAATTTTATATGAGTGATCCGCCTCATTGAAAAGGTGACATTTAAGCGAGGACTTGAGCCCATGTTGGTAATTCCTATTTTCTCATCCATAAATCTTACTTTGCTATCATTATTTTTTCTGATGTCATTTACTAGACACATAAGAAAAATTATTAATGTGTAGGCTGAAGACTACATAGATGTTAGGTCAGTGTCAGTTGGCTTTTTCATGATAACATGATTTATCTCTTGAAAACCTAAAAGGCCTCCCTTTATTCTTGGTTGTGTTCGGTAGGTTCCTAAATAATGTGACATGTGCTACCAAAAGTTCTCTTTCCTCCTCTCAGTTCCTTTACTGTTTTAAAATCTACTTTCTAAAGAAGTTACATAACTTTCCTATCACTTAGCCAAACTGCCTTAACTCACCACCACTAAGATACTCATCATTTTATAGAATTATTAGCAATTTTCTTTTAAACTTCAAATTTGCCATGGAAATAAGACTCAAGAAAAAAAATGCGTATTGATGAAGGGAAAAGACTGTGTCTGTGTCATGAGCTGGCAGATTTATCAACAGAAAATTCCAGGCTTACACTGGTAGACCAGGGGCCACATTAGGGGGGTGGGGGCGGTGCAGGAGGAGTAGACAGTACAGATAGAGACCGGACAAGCATTGTGAGATCTTAAACTTGGCCTCATATACCTCGTATGCTGGCGTACAACTGTTTTGACCTTTTGGCCCTCTCATCTAATTTTATTTTCTCACTGGGATACCACTTTTTGATCTTTGATGAAATGGCATACCAAGGTTGGGGAATGGTAGGAGTGGAATGGTCTTTTTCAGCAAGAAGGAGTGTTTTAAATGGTTTAGAATTGCTGGACATGGTGATAATAAAAAGCAGACTGATTTTTGTGGGTTTTATTATTGTTTATAAACATGCTAAAGATGATGTACTCCCTTCCAGGGAAGACTAAGCCACCACACCCCACAATACCCAGTGCTCTGAGGCATGTATTTCCAGAGTTTCTACTTAGTGTACACTTATTTGCACATAAACATTTTTTCTTCCCTCCACTAATATGTGATCATATTATACATACTAAGCAATAGATTGTGGATGTTTCTCTTTGTCGATAAATTTAGACCTACAACCTTCATTTTCATATGTTCCATAATGGATTTGTCTATTTCTCCCTGGATTATCTTTTAGATGGTGTTCGGTTTCTAGATATTATAAGCCGAATTTCAACAATACTCTTGTATTTACATCTTTGTACCCTTATCCAATGTCATCCTTAAACTATTATACATTTGTAGAGGTAGAATTGCTTCCCCAAAGAGATGAATAGTTTTAACATTTATTCCTAACGTGTCCTCCAGAAAGTTTGTAGTACTTTTCTCTACCATCAGCTGATCATGACAGTCCCTGTTTCTCTGCACTCTTTCTACCATATTTAAAATCTCTGCTAATCCAATAAATGAAAAATATATCATTTTGGTATTTTATTTTGCATTTCCTTGATTTCAAGCAATGTTTAACATTGCTATTTATATTTTTGTAATAATAGTTTTATATTTTTATAATTTGTGGATTTGCCTGAGTAAACTGCCTATATTTGCCCTTTTTGTATTTTTTTTTATTGTGCAGTGGAGTAAATTTTCAAAAGAAGAAGAAAAGATGCCCTATTGTATGAGAGTACTGAGTGGAGAACCCCTGCCAGTATTCATCATATGAATTTGTAGCTTTATTTTTTTAAACTTCTGAAATTATATGAAAAATCATACGGCTCTATTTTTCTACTAATGTAAATACCCTCCCTACTACAATGTGTCCTCAATACCATTGGTGATGACATGGCAGGGACTGCTATGTGTACCTCCAATTTTTATTCTATTCCTAACATGAGATCTCTTGACTGCCTGCTTTGGGAGATGAGGGCATGAGTTTTTCTATCCTCTGTCTGTGTTTACCCCCTTCTACTTTCCAACTTCTGTTAGGCATAAGTTTAATTTTGTCGATATGTAGATAATGAATAAACAATTATGATTAATAATTTCTGACTGCAAAAAGTCTCTCATGATTTGTCCATAGTGGATTATAAAAATTTAAAACTTTTTAAACTCTTTGACTATGTAAATACTGCTTTTGAGTTAAGTAGTTTGTTTTGATTACATTTCTTTCTCTGTGGGTTCTATAGTACTTCTCATTGAATCCATGCTCCGTAGCGATGCTCTTAAGATTCTACTTTTATATTCCATCAATTATGGACCATTGAGGCACTTGTTTACAAGTGGCATGAAAACAACCCAAATTTAAAAACAAATGAGTTACTCAAACGAATAAATCTGACGTAAGCCACGGCTGGAGACAAGGGCTCACACAATATTAGCATCTGGTTTCCAGAAAACATATTCTTCACTTCTTGGCTCAGCTTTGCTCTCCTCTGAATGATGTCTCCAGTACTTGGCTGCCTCATTTTGCCGAAATACATCTTCAAGTTCCTTTTTAAGAAAGGATATTTGGGGTCTCAATTTTCTCAGTTCTCACTCATCTGAAAATGTATTTATTTTGTCCTCATATTTAACAGGCTTCTTGGCTAAACAGATTTCAGCTTGACAAGCATTTCCTCTCATAACTTTGAAAATACTCCGTGGTTTTACAGAATCTAATTAGCAGGTGGTTAAGTTTGTCGTCAGTCTAATTCTTGCTTCTTTGGTTGGGGATTTGTTTTTCTCTCAGGAAGAATTTATAATTTTTCTTTGTAAATAATATTGCAGAATTTCACAATTGTGTCTAACTGTGAGTCTTTTCTCATAGCCTGTGCTGGGAAGTTTGTGGGCCCTGAAGATGTACTTCTTTCTTCAGCTTTGGGAAATTATCTTGCATTCATTCTGTAATAACCCTTAACCTTCTGCTTTCTTTGACCTTTCTTCCTCAAACTCTTACTAACTGAATGTTGAACTTTTTTTTATTTTATATTTTTATTAAAAAAATACAGCTGACATACAACATTATATCAGTTTCAGGTGTATACCATAGTTGTTCAACATTTAAATATCTAAAGCAGTGATCACGATGATAAGTCCAGCAACTATCTAACACAGTACCACACTATCACAATATTATTAACTATATTCCCTATGCTGTATATTACGTCCCCAAGACTTATTTGTTTTATACCTGGAAATTAGGACCACTTATTACCCTTCACCTTTCCCCTCTTTTTAAATTTTTCAATTGAAGTTGACATTCAGTATTATTTTATGTTAATTTCAGGTGTACAGTATAGTGGTTAGACATTTGTATAATTTAAGAAATGATCCCCCTGACTCGTCTAGTACCCACCTGGCACTATACATAGTTATTACCATATTATTGACTACATTCTTTATGCTATATCCTACATCCCCATGATTACTGTGGAACAACAAATTTGTACTTCTTAATCCCTTCCCTTTCACCCATCCTTAAACCCTCTCCCATCTGGCAACCATCAAGATATTCTCTGTATCTATGAGTTTGTTTCTCTTTGGTTTGTTTGTTTCTTTTGTTATTTAAATTCCACATACAAGAGAAATCACATTGGGTCTGTCTTTTTCTGCCTGACATCCTCCACTCAGCACAATATCCCCTAGGTCCATCCATGCTGCTGCAGATGGTAAGAACCCATTCCTTTCCCTGGCTGAGAAATATTCCATTTTATATATGTACCACCTCCTCTTTATCCATTCATCTACTGATAGACACCCACACTCCCTCCACATCTTTGTTATTTTAAATAATGTTGCAATGGAGATATGGATGCACACATCCCCTTGAAGTAACATGTTGAGTGTCTTTAGATAAATACCCAGAAGTGGTATTACTGGGTCCTTCTTTGTCTCTTGTTAAAGCCTTTGCTTTAAAATCTATTTTGTCTGGTATAAGTATTGGTACCCTAGTTTTCTTGTATATTTCCTTCCATTTTCATGAAATAACTTTTTTCATCCCTTTAATTCCATTCTGTGTGTGACTTTCAATCTGAAGTCTCTTATAGGCAGCATATATAAGTGTTTTGCTTTCTTATCCATTCAGCCACCCTGTGTTTTTCATTGGAGCATTTCTTTGATTTACGTTGAAAGTAATTATTAATAGATATGTAGTTATTGCCATTTTATTATCCATATGTTTTATCTTTCTTTTTTCCATCTTAAATTAGTCCCTTTATCATTCCTTGTAATACTGGTTTGGTGATGATGAATTTCTTCAGCTTTTTGTTGTCTGGGAAGCTCTTTATCTGTCATTCAATTTTATATGATAGATAGTCTTGTTGGGCAGAGTAATCTGGGTTGTAGATCCTTGCCTCATAACTTTGAGTATTTTGTAACAATCCCTCTGGCCTGCAAAGTTTCTGTTGCGAAATCAGCGGACAGTCTTATGGAAACTCCTTGTAGATAACTAACTGCTTTCTTCTTGCTGTTTTCAGGATTCTCTCTTTGTCTTTAAACTTTACCAAGTTCATTATGATGTGTCTTGGTATGGACCTGTTTGGATTCACCTTGTTTGGGACTCTCTGCACTTCTTGGAATTGTATATCTATTTCCTTCACCAGGTTAGGAAAGTTTTCAGTCATTATTTCTTCAAGTAGGCTCTCAATCCCTTGCTTTCTCTCTTCTCTTTGTGGTACCCCTATGATACAAATGTTATTATGCTTGATGTTGTCCCAGAGGTCTCTTAAACTTTCCTCATTTTTTTTCCTGTTCTGATTTGTTTTTTTTCTGCTACTTTGTCTTCCAAATCACTGATTCAATCCTCTGCTTCATATAGTCTGCTGGTGATTCTTTCTAGTGCCTTCTCCATTTCAGTTCTTGTATTATTCACTTCAAGCTGGTTCTTTTTTAATGGTTTCTATGCCCTTTTTTATGCTTGCAATCTCTTTGTTGAAGTTCTCACTAAGTTTCTTGAGCATCTTTATAACCATTGTTTTGAACTCTGTCTCTGGTAAGTTGCTTGCCTACATCTTGTTTAATTCTTTTTCTGAAGTTTTCTCCTGCTCTTTCTTTTGGGACATATTTCTTTATTTCCTCATTTTGGTGGCCTTTCTGTGTTAGTTTCTGTATTAGGTATATCTGCTGTATCTCCCAGTCTTGGCCATGTGACCTTGTGTAGTTGGTTCCTGTGGGGCCCAGTGGCACAGTCTCCCTTGTCACCTGAGCCAGGTGCTCTATATATGTCCCTTGTGTGGGTTGTGTGTGTCATCCTGTTATAGTTGAGCCTCAATTGCTATTGGCATGTCAGTGGGCAGTCTGGCTGTGAGGGTTGGCCATATCCATAGCTTATGGGTTGCTGTGAGGGGGCTTACCCCATGAAGCAAGATTTGTCCCAGTGTGCTCTGATGCCTATTAAGAGTGCCCTTTGGGTTTGCTACTTGTGGGGCTAATTGGGTGATTCTGTGCTGTGTTCTGAAGCCAACCTCCAAGTATGTTTTCTCTGGACCCTCTTGGGAGGTGCCCCAGTGCAGGCCAAGGTCAGCCCCTGCCTGTGTCCAGACAGGAATACCCAGTAGGAGCTACAAAGAAATCCATGGTTGGTCACTGCCAGTGCTGTACCTGAAAGCACATGGGAGAGTCCACACTGTTAACTGAGGATGGCTGCCACCAGTACCAGGTCTGAGGAAGCTCTGCAAAAACCCAGGACACTCTGAGTCCTGCTGCCATCTGCCAGCACTCATACGGTTCAGCCTCTGAAAAAGCCTCTTGCAATATGGAGTTGGGTGTGGAGTGGTCTCAGTGAGTCACCACGGTGGAGCAAACAGAGATCACAAGACCAATTTAGATTCAGATTTGGCTGTAAGCATGGAGGGTTGGGGGGTGCGGAACTTAACACAGGAAAGATGGCATCCACCTGCCAGCTGCACAGGAGAAGAACTCAACACAGGAAAAATGGTGACTGTCCCTCCAGTCCTTGCACCCGAAGTTACACAACTCAGTCTCTCCCTATATGTCTCTAATGCCCCCAGAGTCACTGTCCTTCTGCCAAAGCCCAGGACGAGTGCCTTCATAGTTCCTTTAAGAGGATGTGTGGGTTTCCCAGCAGCTTTCCATCCTACTGTAATTGTCAGAATCCCCACTGTTTTTCACAGCCAGATGTTGTGGGGGCTCCTCCTGCTGACACCAGTACTTGGGGCTAGGGAGGCTTGCTTGGGGCTGGGGTTTCTCATTCCTCCATGGGGAACCTCTGTGGCTGAGATATCCCTCCTGATTTTCAACCACCACATGTGTGCATTGAGACAAGCCTGTTTTGAGTCTCCACCCCTCCTACAAGTCTTGACACAGCCTCTTTATATCCTTAGTTATATAGCTTCTGTTCAGCTAGACTTCAGATGGTTCTCCATGTTGATTGTTCTATAATTTAGTTGTAATTTTGATGTGTTAATGGGATGATGCAAGCACAGTGTTTACTCCATCATCTTGGTTCTCTTTGAATGTTGAACTTCTTGAGTTTATATTGTATGTCTCTTGTCTTTTCCATATATTATTCATCTTTGCTTTTATGTTCTGAGAGATTATTATTTATCAAAACCTGTATTGATTTAAATAAGTTTGGCAATCAGATTCTTTTTTTTAAACTGAGAATTTTGTTTATTAAAATATATCATAACAAATGTGATGTAAGAAGTCATAAACCCGGAAAAGATATTCGCAAAGTATATAACTGACAAAGAATGTGTATCCCAATTTTACTAAATTCAAAATATTAATAAGAAAATGGCAAAACTATAAGGGAAAAGAACAAGAGGACTTTCCTAAACAGCAGTATCATAAATGAGCAAATATATAGATGATTACTTAAGAAGAGTCAAACTCATATAATCATAAAAATGCAAAGGAAAACCAAAGTGAGGTATCTTTTCTTTGTTTGTTTGTTTGTTTGTTTTATTAGTTTCAGGTACACAAGACAAAGTAATACTTAGACGTTTATCATTTATATCCCTCACACTGTGTGAACCCCCCTCCCCCCATCCACTATCCCTCTGACATCGCACTGAGCCATTACATTTCCACTGTCTCTATTCCTAGTGCTGTACTCCACTTCTTATAAGTATATACATACATATATACATATATATATATATATGTGTGTGTATATATATATATGTGTGTGTGCAATAAAATTATATAAATTTTATATAGATATATAAAATTATAGTTGGCATTCATTATTGTTCAGCTTCAGGTGTACAATGCAGTGATCAGGCATCTACATCATCCCTGAGGTGATCTCCCTAATGAGACAAGTGTCCATCGGATACCCTACAAAATCTTTACAACATTATTGATTACATTCCCCAAATTAATTTTCAAAACCCCGTGGCCATCTTGTGGTTACCGACTGTTTTCTAATCCCCTCACCTTCCCCCTTATCCCCACATCCCCGCCCATCTAGCAACCCTCAGTTTTTCCTCTATGTCTCTGAGACTGTTTCTGATTAGTTCATTCACTTATCCTTTTCTTTAGATTCCACATATAAGTGAGATCATATGGTATTTGTCTTTCTCTGTCTGACTTATTTCACTTAACATAATGTTCTCTAGGTCCATCTATGTTGTTGCAAATGGAAAGATTTCTTTTTTCTTTATGGCTGCGTAATACTCCATTGTATAAATGTACTACAGTTTCTTAATCCAGTCATCTACTGATGGGCATTTCGGTTGTTTCCATGTCTTGGCTATTGTGTATAGTGCTACAATAAACATAGGCGTGCATAAAGTTTTTTGAGTTAGAGTTTTGGATTTCTCTGGATAGATACCTAGGAGTGGAATTGCTGGATCATAAGGTAGTTCCATTTTCAGATTTTTGAGATACCTCCATACTGCTTTCCATAGTGGCTGCACCAATCTGCAATCCCACCAACAGTGCACAAGGGTTCCCTTTTCTCCACATCCACGCCAACACTTGTTGTTTGTTGATTTATTGATGATAGCCATTTTGACTGGGGTGAGGTGGTATCTCATTGTGGTTTGAATTTGCATTTCTCTAATGATTAGTGAGTTTGAGCATTTTTTCCTATGTCTGTGCCATCTGTATGTCCTTTTTAGAAAAATGTCTCTTCATGTCCTCTGCCCATTTTTAATTGGGTGTTTGTTTTTTTGGAGTTGAGTTGAGTGAGTTCTTTATAAATTTGTGATATTAACCCCTTATCAGATATATCATTGGCAAATATCTTTTCCCATTAATTAAGGTTTTTGTTTTATTGATGTTTTCTTTTGCTGTGAAAAACTTTTTAATTTGATGTAATCCCAGATGTTTATTGTTTGTCTTACTTCCCTTCTGTGAGGGGATGTATCAGTAAACATCTTACTCTGGGTAATGTCTGTGAAGTTTCTTCCTATATTTTCTTCTAGGAATTTTATGGTTTCAGATCTTACATTTAAGTCTTTAAGCCATTTTGAATTCATTTTTGTATATGGTGTAAGGAGGTGGTCCAGCTTCATTTTTTTGCATGTGTCTGTCCAGGTTTCCCAGCACCATTTATTGAATAGACTGTCTTTACCCCACCATACATTCTTGCTTCCATTGTCATAGATTAAATGGCCATATAGGCATTGATTGATTTCTGGACTCTCTAGTCTGTTCCATTGATCTATGTGTCTGTTTTTATGCCAGTATCATGCTGTTTTGATTACTGTAGCCTTGTAGTATAATTTGATGTCAGGTATCATTATACCTCCCACTTTGTTCTTATTTCTCAAGATTGCTGAGGCTATCCGGGGTCTTTTATGGTCCCATATAAATTTTAGAATTATATGTTCTATTTCTGTTAAAAACGTCGTTGGTAGTTTGATAGGAATTGCGTTGAATATGTATATTGCCTTAGGTAGTATGGACATTTTAACTACATTAATTCTTCCTATCCATGAACATGGTATGTGTTTCCATCTATTTGTATCTTCTTTCATTTCTTTCTTCAGTGTCTTATAATTTTCTGAGTACAGATCTTTTAGTTCTTTGGTTAAATTTATTCCCAGGTATTTTATAGTCTTTGAAGCAATTGTAAATGGATTTTTTTTTAATTTCTCCTTCTGATGTTTTATTATTGGTATATACAAATGCAACTGATTTCTGAATATTAATTTTGTATCCTGCTACTTTACTAAATTCATCTATCAGCTCTAATAGTTTCTTGGTGGAGTCTTTATGGTTCTCTATATATAGTATCATGTCATCCGCATATAATGACAATTTTACTTCCTACTTACCGATTTGGATGCCTTTTATTTCTTTTTCTTGTTTGATTGCTGTGACTAGAACTTCCAGCACTGTGTTGAATAGAAGTGGAGAAAGTGGACAACCTTGCCTTGTTCCTGATCTTAAGGGGAATGATTTTACCTTTTCCCCATTGAGTATGATGTTGGCTGTGGGTTTATCATATATGGCCTTTATTATGTTGAGATATGATTCCTCTATTCCCACTTTCTTAAGGGTTTTTATCATAAATGGCTGCTGGATTTTATCAAATGCTTTTCCTGCATCTATTGATATGATCATGTGATTTTTATTTTTCATTTTGTTAATGTGGTGTATCACACTAATTGATTTGTGGACGTTCAACCACCCTTGTCTACCAGGGATGAATCCCACTTGATCATGGTGTATGATCTTTTTAAAGTATTGCTGAATTCTGTTCGCTAATATTTTGCTGAGGATTTTTGCATCTATGTTCATTAAAGATATCAGTCTGTAGTTTTCTTTTTTTGTGGTATCTTTGTCTGATTTTGGAATGAGGGTGATAGTGGCTTCGTAAAAAGTGTTTGGGAGCCTTCCCTCCTTCTGGATTTTTTGGAAGAGCTTGAGTAGAATACGTGGTAATTCTTTTTTGAACGTTTTGTAAAATTCACCTGTAAAGCCATCTGGTCCAGGGCTTTTGTTTGTTAGGAGATTGTTGATTACTGATTCGATTTCCTTGGTGGTAATCAGTCTATTCAGGTTTTCTGTTTCTTCTCGAGTTAGCCTTGGAAGGTTGTATGCCTGTATAAAATTGTCCATTTCTTCCAGATTGTCAAATTTGTTGGTGTATAGTTGCTCATAGTAATTTCTTAAAATGTTTTGTATTTCTGCGATGTCTGTTGTCACTTCTCCTCTTTCATTTCTGATTTTATTAATTTGGGTCCTCTCTTTTTTTTAATGAGTCTGGCTAAAAGTTTGTAGATTTTGTTTATCTTCTCTAAGAACCAACTCTTGGATTCATTGATCTTTTGTATTGTTTTTCTGGTTTCTATTTCATTTATTTCCACTCTGATCTTTATTATCTCCTTCCTTGTACTCCCTTTGGGCTTATTTTGCTGTTCTTTTTCCAGATCCCTTAAGTGTGAAGATAAACTGTTGATTAGTGATGTTTCTTGTTTCTTTAGGTAGGCCTGCAATGCTATGAATTTCCCTCTTAGGACTGCTTTCATGGCATCCCATAGATTTTGGGTCACCGTGTTTTCATTTTCGTTTGTCTTGAGATATCTTTTGATTTCTTCCTTGATCTCTTGGTTGACCCATTCATTATTTAGTAACATGTTATTCAGCCTCCATGAATTGGTGTGTCTTCCAGTTTTTTTTTCCTGTAGTTCATTTCTAATTTCATAGCACTGTGGTCAGAGAAGACAATTGGTATGATTTCAATTTTCTTAAATTTATCAAGACTTGTTTTGTGGCCTAACATATGGTCTATCTTGGAAAATGTTCCATGTGCGCTTGAGAAGAATGTGTATTCTGCAGCTTTGGGGTGAAATGCTCTGAAAATATCGATTAAATCCAAGTGGTCCAATGTGTCATTTAAGGCTGTTGTTTCCATATTGATTTTCTGTCTGGAAGACCTGTCCCTTGTTGTCAGAGGTGTGTTGAAGTCCCCTACTATGATAGTGTTACTGTTGATCTCTGTCTTTATGTCAGTCAATATCTGTTTTATATATTTAGGTGCTCCTATGTTGGGTGCATAGATGTTTACTAGGGTTATGTCCTCTTGTCGGATCAATCCCTTTATTATTATATAGTGCCCATCTTTGTCTTTTAATATGTTCTTCATTTTAAAGTCTATTTTGTCAGATATAAGTATTGCAACTCCAGATTTTTTCTCATTTCCATTTGCATGAAATATCTTACTCCAACCCTTCACTTTCAGCCTGTGTGTGTCTTTTGATCTGAGGTGAGTCTCTTGTATACAGCATATACAAGGGTCTTGCTTTCTTATCCACTCAGCCACCCTATGTCTCTTGATTGGAGCATTTAAACCATTTACATTAAAGTGATTATTGATAGGTACATAGTTATTGCCATTTTTAATTTTGTAGTTAGATTGGTTTCATCTTTCTTCTATTTACAGAAGTCCTTTTAGTATTTCTTGCAATGCTAGGTTGGTGGTAATAAATTCCTTTAGCTTATTCTTTTCTGGGAAGCTCTTTATCTCTCCATCTACTTGAAATGATAGCCTTGCTGGAAAGCAATCTAGGTTGTAGGCCTTTGTTTTCCATCACTTTGAGTATCTCCTGACACTCCTCCTGGCCTGCAATGTTTCTGTAGAAAAGTCATTTGATAGTCTTATGGGAGTTCCCTTGTATGTAACCCTCTGTCTTTCTCTTGCTGCTTTTAGGATTCTCTCTTTGTCTTTAACCTTTGCCATTTTAACTGTAATGTGTCTTGGTGTGGACCTGTTTGGGTTTATCCTGGTTGGCACTCTCTGCATTTCCTGGGCTTGTATGTTGGTTTCCTTCATCAGGTTAGGGAAGTTTTGGACATTATTACTTCAAATATGTTCTCAATCCCTTGCTTCCTCTCTTCGCCTTCTGGTATTCCTATGATGCACATGTTGTTGCGCTTGATGTTATCCCAGAGGTCTCTTAAACCATCTTCATTGTTTTTTATTCTTTTTTCTTTCTGTTGTTCTGTTTGGGTGATCTCTGTTAACTTGTCTTCTAAGTCGCTGATTCGATCCTCTGCTTCACCTAACCTGCTGTTAATTCCTTCAAGTGAGTTCTTTATTTCATTAATTGTGTTCTTTAGTTCTAACTGGTTGTTCATTATGATTTCTCTATCCTTCTTTATGTCGTCTCTAAGCTCCTTAAACATTCTTATCATCAGTGTTCTGAACTCTGTCTCTGATAGGTTGGTTACCTCTGTTACATTTGGTTCCATTTCTGGAGGTTTCTTCTGTTTTTTTTATTTGGGACATGTTTCTTTGTTTCCCCATTCTGGCTGACTCTCTGTGTTTGCTTCAATGTATTAGGTAGATCCCCTAGAGTTCTTAGTTCTTGCTGAGTTATCTTATGTATTATGTGTCCTTTATATTTGACTTGCACTACTTCGTTCTTCTCCTCTGCATGTGCACCAAAGGTGACTCTTGTGTTGTGTATGTTGTCCTGTTAAAGAAGATCTTTAATTAGTTTTCGCTTCTGAGTAGGTGGGGTTAACTCCCAGGCTAACTAGTTGTGAGACTTGGCTCTGCCTACCGCAGGGTGTTCTACTGCGTGAGTGTTGACCACTTAAATGTGGTTTTGCCTCTATGGGCTCTTGTGCCTGCAGAGAATTCCCTGTGGGTGTGACATTTGTAGGTCAAACCTGGTAGTACTCTGGTTTGGTCTGGAGTTGGCCTCTGGGTGTGTTGAATCTTGTGCCTCTTAAGCTGGGCCCTGGTAGGGCAATTTCAGAATAAAGCAGATCACCAAGCACAACAACAACAAAGAAAAAATCAAATACATTCACATGTAAAAACAACCGAAAACCCACACTCAGCACAGGCAAAGATATCAAAGATATAAAGAAAAAACAAAACAAAACAAAGAAAAAGAAAAAGGAAAAAAAAATGAAAGCAGCGCCCACCAAGTGCTTAAAATTGTAAAATATTTAAAGTGTACATTGTGATGATTTGTGGAAGGATTTTCCCCCATCTACTTCATTTGTTGATGGACATTTAGGTTGTTTCCATATTCTGGCTCTTGGATGCATAAATAATAGTGCAATGAGTGTAGATATCAGTTCGATATCTTTTCATTTCCTTTGGACATATAGCCAGAAATGGGATTGCTGAATTCAGGCTTATTTAAAGGTCATCATTTGTTCTCAGAATTATCTCCATGGTCATTTTTTTTCTATTTTCATTGAGTGTCTTTTTATTTTTCTGTTTGTTCTCCTTAGTGTCTTTACTTTTTCTTTTATGTTCTTAATGTTTTTTGTTTTTTTAATGTCCTTAGTGATTCCTTTATGTCGTTAGTGTTTTCACTTTTTCTTTTATATTCTAGGGTTTTGATTCTTTTTTTTTTTTTTAATATTATTGTCTACAGATTTTTGGCCTTTGTAGCTAGTATAAGAATGAGGTAAGAATGGAGAGACCCTAATATGAAGCTTGTTAGAGCTTGTTGGCTGATGGGTTTTGTTTAAGAATAAGAGATCAGGAAGCCATTAAGCTGGAAAACCAGATTAACTCTGGTGCACGGAATCCCAGCTAGCTCCTCTAGTACGCTCCATTAATAATTTGATAATATCTCTTAAAATTAAATACCCTGTGTGTTTTTTTACCTGAAATTAATGCCCAGCTGCAGACAGTTCTGGATCCAGAGGTGAAAAATTCATGTATAAATGTCCATCTAATCCCTTATTTTTCAGCCCCATTTCTCTCTCCTACCATCAGTGGTAAATGTCATCTCAGTTCTGGAACTGGTCTATGCAAGTTCCTTCCTAGTTGTGTCCCAGGCAATTGCTGTTTCTTTTCTGCTTTATCCACTGATGGTACTCTCTCCATTCTCTCTATTGTTATCTGTGTTATCTTTTTCCTCCCTTTACAAGGAGCATCATAGAGTTTCAGAAGGCAAATAAATTGATGTGTAAGTACAGTCTACCACCTTGAACTGGAAATCTCTCCAACTCTTTTATAAAGAATTTATAATGTGATTCAGGTTATTCCTTACCCTTCCCAGGTAGTGTCATGATTTAACAGACATCTCAAATGACACCCTAGCCCTCATTGTTTTGCCAACTAAATATCAAGATACCATCTCTTCTTTCCTCTACCTCAGTTACCCACTGCTGGATCCATCCACACCCTAGGCCTTGCACTGAAAGCTTAAACCAAACCTGCTGCGTTCTGGTATCAACTTATTTTACTTCTACTCTATCACTCAGTTACTGCTACAATGAATGCTTTTGGACTCCTCAAGATATCTAGTAGCCCATATAATCTCTTTCTTCTGTTTCAACCCCTCCTAGATCCAGCCTCAGTTACAAGTCCCATAACTGTACATATATATATATATATATATATATATATATATATATCCTCCTGTCAGAACCTGAGACATAGACCAATCAAATTGTGTTATAGAATAAGACTGTCTGCGTTCATGTTGCATCTCTAGCACCCACATAGTCATGAGGATAATAATAGTACTGATGTTCTTAGGATAAAATGAGATAGTTATATGTAAAATGCTTAGGAAAATCTCAGGCTCAATAAAAGTGTTCAATAAATATTAGCTAGCAGTAATAATTATATCAAAATATATGAGGTGTTTACAAATTCATTTTATACCATTTAATCAGTCTTCCTATTGATTAACCACTTCTAAGGAGGTGTAATATTCACTTTTAAACTACATTTAGTTTAAGCACCCAAAGGAATAGGTTGTTTCTCTGATATTTCTTTTTAAATCCATCTTTGATAGTTAACTCTCTGTACCTCCAAGGAGAACTTACCCTAATTATTATAAGATAATGACACACTGACATCTAATTATAACACTTTACATATAACAGTAAATAGAAAATATGTGTTGAATGTCTTCTTAGGGTCATACTCTTATTTTAAAGAGTATAAAATCAAGGTTTATGTTGGCTCTATTCCTGCCCTCATACCCCTTACTTATTATTTGTCCTTAAATAATATATCTTAGCTTTTGGTTAATAAATTCATTCTCCTTTCCTTATCTCCCTACCCCTAAATAAAAAGACAACATTCTTATTTATGCTTTCAGCATGATATTACCTTAACACTTTAGGAATGTATAGCTGAATGTGTTTACTGGGAAAACATCTAAATCAAAATTATTTTTGTCAGACATACAATGGCTATCACTAAACAGTTCTAGAAAGCTCTTTCAGAAAGCTAAGGATTTATGTTCTAGTTAACTCACCCAGTGGGCTGACCAGAATGTAGTCATATTCTAAATGCAGCCTTATAATGTCCATCTCTGAGAAAAGCTCAGTTGAGCATCTACTATCCTAATACTTGCTCTTAATTTCTACAGGTTGAAGTTGTACTTCCCACTTTTGTAGCATTAGATTAGATCCACAGTTGCTTTATGAGAAAAGTCCCAGTCCTGACAAAAACTGAACTTGAGTTAAGGATTATAAACATGTGCTATGTGCACTCTCTGTTTTTCTCCCTGGGTGGATACAGAAATCAACCACTAGTCAGGACATACTTTCCTACTGAGCACAAACCCAGCTTCATGTTCATTCTCAGCAAGAGCTCCAGGAAAAGAAAAGAAACAAATATGTAAGAACTTAACCTGCCATGCTTGTCCTAGAATGTAAGCTCCCTGAAAACACAGACTTTTCATACTTGTTTCATACTTGTTTTCATACTTGTTTCAACTTTTTCATACGTGTTTTTGCCACAAAAATTTTGACTGGATGCTAACTAACCGTGTAAACTAAGAATAGTAGTCAGTTTGCTTAATGTTTAAAAAACTGTCAGCATAAGCATTTTCATTTTAACTCCAAAAGGAGAAAAAAAACAGTAAAGATATAATAATTTTAATTATAATTAAAGATATTATAATATTCTTACAAATTTTTGTAGGAATGCCTGTTTGGAAAAAAATTAAAACACATTATCTCAAAAGGATGCATATGTGCATAGCTCTGTTATAAGCAATATATCACTTACCCATGAAATCAAACAGAAAAACTCTTGAAATCTTTATTTCTGTAGTCAGTCTCATTTTTCTTAAAACAGTTCAAACCAGTAAGTTGTAGTGTGAATCACCTCCCAAATAAACCCCAAAACAAAACTAAATAAACATGTTTCAGATTTATAATTTTCTCCCTCACTAAAAGTTTCAACTTAAATTTGTCCCTCTTAAAGCACCCCAATATCTCTGTAGAACCTGTTAAATATTCATTTAACTGTGGACACCCACACGTGGCTGCAATCCTAAGTGGTACACAAACCAGTCACATGTCAGTGCAATTTTAATTGCTAAAGCAAATAGTATCCATTTTAATTACACCCTAATCATTTATTACAGTCAGTTTTTCTTAAGAGCTTAAAGTCTTAGAAATAACCCACTAAAAAGTTCTGGTGTGTGGGGCTTTGGCAGGCTTTGGCAGGCTGAGACAGAACTTCTGAGAACACGCTGTTTGAATTTCCCAAAGAGGGCAGTTAATCTGAGGGGACCCACATGGGAGCAGTTAAGTTGGGACCTCGCTGGTGGCTTTTATCTTAGATTTGAGGATCTTACAATCACATGGAGATGCGTGCAAGTGTATAAGTTGGACATTACTCTTAATGATTGCTTCAGTTTGTAAAGAGCTGGCCCCATCAACTGCAAAGGAGGGGGCCTCATCTAGGAGCGGGTGACTACATCTCTCTGCCAGTAAATGTTTAATGACTCATTTTCCTCAACAGAATTTTCATAAGGCTGGAGTTCAGGGAGGGTTGTCTGGAGAATGTCTGAGAGGAATTTCACAAGCCACCATCCTGCTGTTTGCTGGAGAAAGCTTCCCATGATAGCCAGACTCGTTGACTAAAGCAAACAACAACAGATTTCGATAACGTTTCCTCATTACTTTTTATGAACAGTCCATGAAAGGTCACCATGAACTTTGTTTCAGTCAGGTTGAGAATGTTATAAACTTGAAACGAAGGAAAGTATTAGTGGAAAAACTAAAGATACAGTAGGTTAACAACTGTGTTTACGTGGAGCCACAGACTCTATCCATGTGAATTGCGTTGAACCAGCCAGAATACTCTAAGAAACTGTTGTCTGTATGGTTTTTTGTTTTGTCTTTTTCTTTTTTTTTTTTTAAATTCAGGCAACCATTTTACAGATCTGTCAAGTTGACCAATTGCTTTGGAATTATATGAATTTAGCCAAAATGAAATTGTACATAAGACTTCCTTCTCTTTTCAGATGTTTTTGTATTTATTTTAAAGGCTTTATAGTTACTAAATGTTCTCTCTCAGAAGATATTCTAAAACGAAAGCAAAAATATCACTTTTGCAAACCATTTCCATTCTTCCAAAGGACTACTGGTAAATTATTCTTACTGATCTTTCCATTTTTCTGGCCTGTGCATACACACCTAACCCATACTAAATTTCACCAGATGGCATTTTATTTCTTTCAAGTAAAGCAGTCGTGGGTTTAGACAGTTGAATTTTTAAACTTCTGTATTTACTGAAAGTGCATATGGTGCTATATGGACAAAGAAATTGTGCTGAAAGAGAAACATTTCTGTCTGCAGTACCTCACAATCTCTCAGAGGAAGAAAAAAAACTACAGTTATGTGGTGTATTCCCTTACAAAATTTTTGCAGCTTTAATTTTCCTCCTCTCCTAAAAGTTATTTATGTATATATATACTGTACACACCTGGAAGTTTGTATTATTTTAAATTCTTCTTTTGGTTGCAAACAGAAAGGATATACAAAACTTAATAAATTGCCAAGGTCATCCGTGAGTGATTTCTAAGAAAATGAAACTTAAAACTAAACTTGTAAAAAAAATATGTTAAAAACTTCTGTACGTCAACGTAAGCAGATGTTGGTGTAGAGTTTACAAGGATGAGAAGGCTGTAAAACCTCCCTTGAGCCACTCACAGTTCATTTCAAGACCAAGAACGCCCCCAAAATCTGTTTCTAATTTTACAGAAATCTTTTGAAATTTGGCACGGGACTGAAAAGTCCGTGGAAAGAAAAAAACCTTGTCCTAGCTTCAGCTTCCAACTCCGAAGACAGACTTGCTTCCTTTCAACGGTTTTCACAGATACAGTGACCCACACTCTGAAGTCAGAATTAGCTAACTTTCAAAAACATCTGGAAAAATGAAGGTTAGTATGCACAACTTCAGGTGTTGCTAAAGAATGAGGGCCCGCTGAATTGAGTACGATCAGAGTTTTCTATTGTTTAGAAGGTGAGGATTTGTACTAAAGTGTATACTTCCTGGAGTGGGTTAGGATTGGGAAATTGTTCTAAATGTATTGTAGAAACATTTGTCCTTGCGGAACTGGAAAAATTCCAGCAATTAGAGCCAGATCAGTGGAAGACAATCAAAAGTTTTGTGGGGGAGGAAAAATAGGATTTAAGTGTAAAGAAAATCTTGCCATTTCTACTCCTTAGCAGAAATTGTGTATATCTAATTTTCTTTATTTTATGTAGACATGGTTAAAAATTGTATTTGGAGTTGCCATCTCTGCTGTGCTTGCTTTATTGGTGATGTGTATTGTTTTACGTCCTTCAAGAGGTAAGAATTTTCTCTAATTTTCTTTATCTGCCTTGGCAAATGCACTAACGCATGGTCATAACTGATTGAACATTTCCTAAGTGCTTATTTTCCAAAGTAATTCTGTTATTTCTAAGAAGACTTATAAGCTCACAGATATGTTGGTGTGCAACCAGAGATAGTGAGGAATTCAAAGCAGGGGTAGGAAGTGATTTCCAGTATTATTTCAGCAATAGAAAAACCTAAGCACTATTCTGTATCACCCCCACATCTCCCCAAGATACTATATGCTAAATTATAAGTTTAGACAGGCCTTTAGAAACAATATTTTTAACTAAAATTACTTTTCATTATTGGATTGCCTCATGAAAAGTGAAAATGAATAAAAAGGGAAAAGTTAAAACAGAACCTATATATTTTTTATTATTATTATTACAAGTATTTCAAAAAAAATTAGGCAGGCAGTCTAAAATAGAGATCTTGAGAATAATTGTATAGAAAAACTGAAATTGTTGTCTAGATGCAGTAGCAATGAACACTCAAATTAGAAGATAAAATATTAAGCAAATGTTATGTTTAGTGATAGATTCTTTTATAAAGGGCTTAGATTAACATTGATCTTCTGCTATTGAAAGTTGGGAGATATTATGGACTGATAATAGGGCTAGTTGGAATTTAAATTAAGACTTTATCTATAAGTAATTCAGTAATATTAGAGAAACAGGTTTTGTGAAACTATTATGAAGAAAAGCTCAAGTTCTAAACAAGAAAAGAAATACAGTAATAACAGGTCTTGTGCCTTGGGATCTAGGGAAAGAGGAAAAGTTTGTATCAACAAATATTAAAAGCTTATGATAGCTAAGGTGGGAAATATCTTTGGTAAAAAATTAACTGTCAATAAAAGAAATCAATGACAAGCCTTTAGCTAAAGAATGTGTGAATCCTAAATGATTTGTTGCTTTAAAAAATTAAAGTACAGAAAATATTTTTTAAAACTCAAAATGCTCATGGGATTTTCCCAGAATTACAAAATGAAGAGGTTAACCAATAAGATGAAGGCAATGTTATTGTAAGTTCAGTGTTGATCTTCCGTCCTTATTCCTGCTCTCTGCTAGCACACGATTGTTCTGAGACTGTTAAGATATATTGTGTGCATCCATTTTTTATATTTTTTAAGTTAAATTTGTTTTCAGATCTGTGTCTCACCTCATTGGTTTGAGGGCCGTATTTCCCTCATACCAGCAATTGTCAGGTGAGAGATTAGGTCCTACTGACTTGTGGAATGTGAACCCATTCAAAATTAGCTCCTGATTTTAAAAAGAAATTCCCCAGTACTTGAAATTAACACTTTGTTCCCTCAAAAATAAATGTTCTAAGGACAAAAACTGTATGGATTTTATGGTGAGCCTTATTCCATGTCCACCAGTAAGAATCGATTCTTTGTACTTTGGAATTAGTGCCATAATTTCTAATAAGTATAATTACACAAATAGCTAATAATTATAATTATAAAAATATCTACACGTGCATAAGTACATGCACGCATAGATATTTGTGTAATTATATATAACCCCAATCCTGACCTTCTTCCCAAGTTTAGACATGTATAACAGGCACATAAATGCATGTTATAAAGTACATATCTTACAAAAATCTTATGCCATTTATAACATAGTTCTCTGTTTCAAATAACATAATTCCTAGAGCAAAGTAATTTCCTGATGGAGAGAGGTAATCCAGTTAAACTGTAGGTGAAATTTTGTTACTCATTCATAAACAGAAAAATCATGATAAAGCTGAGAACTATATTTTTTGTCCATATCATTCTCTTTCTATTCTAAATTGAAGGAAGAACTCGGAATGTCACTTAAAGGACTTGTACAGGGGACTATTCACTCCCCTACTTTCCTGGGCAGGACCAGGGTTGAAGCCCCCTTCCCTTGGAGTCAATGGTATAGACAGCTCTGATGTTAAGTGGATCCTTCTGACTTCCCTTCTTCTCTCATCCCACTCCTCAATCATCTTCAGTTTGGAGCTTCAGGTCCAGTTCTCTCTCAGATCTGCCCAGTGCCTAGTAAGAATAGGATCTAAGATAGCAAGTCAGGAGAAGAGAAGGAGGAAGGAGGAGGAGGAACAGAGTATTCAACGCCAAGTAATCTTCTAGCTACCTTTCCCTAGAAATCCCATTACCTCACATTTGCCTTAGAAGCCCTTGTATTCTTCTTAGCCCGGGATTTGTGTGCCAGCGGAACAATCTTCCCTAAGAAACATTCATTCATGTATTTATGTTGTAATGAATTAAGTTCCACTACCTACCTTCCCATCATTGAGCCAGTTGTTGACGTAACAAAGGTGCAGCAGTCTAGATTACCCCTGAAAGGCAGGCTGAGAACCCAGTATGGAAGCATGGCCATCACCACAGTAGGGGGTCAGGGTTTATGTCGTTTCCCACCAAGTCTAAGTGAAAAAATTAAAGAAAGGGGCTTTTCCATGGCGGTAGAGGGTCCCAGGAACACCAACCTCAGGATTTAAAAGAGCTGTTGAGGACTTAGGCAGGATTTTAGTAACAAATATGAAAATGTGGTGGTGAAATGAGAAAGATCCATTTAGATCACCCCTATAATAATAAAAATAAGGGACACCTTTTTTTGAAACTTTCAAAATTTGCCTTTTTTATTTTCACCAAATGGAAAACACATATGGGTTTCTACCCCTTAGTCCCAGCCTATACTCATTAGCCTCAGCCTACTCCCCTTCAGCTGGTTCCTTTTCTAATCTCCTGCCTCCATTCACTTTTTCTCTTCCTCCCAAGCATCACCACTTTTCCTGTGTGAAGATGCAGCCAGGCTAAGAGTGAAAATTAAGCTCCAGAACTTCCTCTCATTTTTTGCCAACCCCAAACACACAGACCTTATTTCAAGAGATTTACAGAGGTGACAGAAGCTCCAGAATTTCAAAAGTAAATTTTATATAGTCTTGTTTCTTGATTCATACTTTCTGAATTCCTGGACCTGAAGTTGTAAAATTCATTTGTGAAGGAAAATGTTGGAGTTATCTGCCCTCTCCCTGAAGTCTGTTGAGTGTAGGGTTCCTCACATGGTGATGAGGAAACACTCAATAAGTATTAGCTGTTATTTTTCTACAGTTTCTAACATGCAGTAGCTACTTACTAAATGATAGCTCGAATTTTATTGTATTCCTCATCGTCAAATACATACTACTATATACACAAAGATTATATAACTAGGCCCTTCTGTGTGGTGTATTTCAATTTCAACTATGTTCTTCTTAATTCTGAGAGTAGGAGGTCTTTATCCTTGGGTATAATCCCTGTTCCTATCCCCCACCTCTTTGGATCAAAAACAACAATTTTTCAGAAAATTTTGTGTGCACAGCACTGAAACAGGATATCAGCAGCTCTGAGGCAAGAGCAAAAAAGTAGAAACAAAGGGGCAAGATAAAGGAAGTTGGGGGAGGGGTGGAGTGGAGAAGAAAGCAGAGTGAAAGAAAAAGAGAGGGGTGTGCAATGTGGAGAAATTGTAAGGTCTCCTGGACAATGCCTTCAGTAACTTTCAGTGAAAGGACCACTTAGTCTAGCCTCAGATATCCATGAAATCCTGTCTGTCTTTAAACACTTTTTCTTTTATTGTTGTTTTGAGCCTGCTGTGTTTTATACAAATTTGTATTAGTTGCCAATTTTTAAAAATCAGAAGATTTCACATAAAAATTTAGATTTTTGGCTTTCCTTTAAATATTAGATCTGGCAGTACCAGGCCCGTGGTTATAGCTGAGAAGCAGTCATTTTTATGTGGGCAATGCTTTCTCCAGTTTGCTAGACACCACAACGTTCTATTTTATTATGCATAATATACCATATTCATTTACAATATCTTCCTGACTTTTATAAACATTGGATTTTTAACCCTTGGACTGGAAAAAAGTATAAGATGCCTCTTGGGATTAAAAATAACAACCTACTGAATATGAAAACACTGAGATTAGCATCCCCTGGTTATCCATTATCCACCAGGTCCAATCCAGTGTGGCTTCTGAGCACTTTGTTTATTTGCCCGACAATTATTTATCGATCACCTGCCAAATATCAGCCACTGGTCTAGGGCATGAATGACAAGGTCTCTACCATTAAGAAAGAATAGTTTGATTATAAACAAGTAAATAAATAAATTAACAGAATATTTCAAATTCTTAAAAGTGCTGTTGAGAACAACTGGAGTGAGGGTTGTGTTAGATATCTAGGACTGCCATAACACAGTACCACAGACCGTGTGGCTTAAACAACAGAAATTTATTTTCTGACAGTTTTGGAGGCTGGAAATCAAGATCAAGGTATAGGCAGGTTTTGTTTCTCTGGAGACTTTCCTTCTTGGCTTATAGATGGCTGCCTTCTTGACTTGTCCTCAAACACCCTTACCTCTGCGCACGTGCACTCCTGAATTCTCTTCCTTTTCTTGTAAGGACACCATTTATATTGGATCAGGGCTCCACCATTTAGAGTATGTAAACTTAATTGCCTCCTGAAAAGGCATATCTCTAAATATAGTTGCATTGAGGGTTAGAGCTTCAACCTATGAATTTTGATGGGGCAAAATTCAGTCCATAACAAGGGTGATCCATGCAGGCTTCTCTAAGATGATATTTGAGCTGAGACCTTAAGGATGGAGATCCTGAAGCTGTGGGGTAAATCCTCAATGCAGACAGAAAAGTAGGTACAAAGGCCTAGAAACAGGAAAGTGGGGAGTTTAAGGAACCAAAAGGGAACTGATAGCTGTGAGGTGAAAATTATGTAAAAAAGTAACAAAGGAGAATATGTATATACATATGTATTTATGATTATACACACAAACATATAAATTGTAATGATTGTTTACTTAGCTAAGAAACATGTTATATGATTTATTTCCGAAGCTATGTGAAACCACAGACAATTGAGATAGAACAGAAAACAATATTTTGTAAGAAGAAATATTTAGAATGTCTGTATTTTAGTCAGAAATCCATTGTTGTTCTTGTTATTATTATCATTATTGTTACTATTACTACTACTATCACCTCAACAACTACTTTTTGTGAAATAAGATATATGTGAGATGAAATCATCTTCAAAGGAGATGTGACTACGTTTCTATGCTTTTAAGGCTTGAAATTTTCCCAGTATAAACATTTAGAACTGTGAAACAGACTCCCTCAAATATCTTAAGAGTTTTAAGCTTATTCATTCACTGTTCTTTTGGAGGAAATATGGGGAAGTCTAAAGGGTTGAAGAAAAGATTTAGAAAGTTCATGAACATAAAAGAGCTTTTGAGTTGAGTGTAAATAAATCAACTTTGCAGATTATATTTCTCTAATGTGCACTTGAATTTTAAAATCACAGGGGGTGAATCTTGGCAAACTTTCTTTGGGTTTTGCCAAATTCTAAACAATTTAGAAAATAATCCAAATCTTTGGATGATTTCCATAATGCAGAGGAGATTACCTGTTTCTGATTTCCAAAGCAAATTGTGTTGCAACTTATACAAGGATATCTAGTCATAAATACACCTTGAGAAAAACACGTTCTAAAGCTCAAATCAGGGATGTGGAATCCCGGCAAAAAGTTTTTAAAAACCAGAGACAGTACAGTAGGCACAAATTGAGATGATATTTTCATAGGATAGTCAAATACTAATCAGCCGTTTTCAACTTTATGACCTACTATATGTAGAACAAAGAACTTTTTGTTCATTTCAGTATCCTGGTGAACTAACAAAACTATGTAGTAAAACAGACTAACTTACAATTCTTATTAATCTTTATTTCTATTAATAATAGAATAATAGGATTTCTTAGTGTCTAAATTAAATTTTTTCCATGAATATTATGATTTTTATGCTTGGTAGAAAAACTGGTATGACAGGACTCTATGAAAGAATAAAATAGAAAGACTATGCCAAAAAATCAGATAACTTAGATAAAATGGACAAATTTCCAGCAATATATAAACTACCAAAATATACTCAAGAGTAAATAGAAAACATGCATAGAACTATAACAACTAAAGAGATTGATTTAGTGATTTTAAAATTTCCCACAAAGAAAACCCCAGGCCCAGATGACTTCACTGGTAAATTCTAACAAAGATCAAAGACAGATTATTAGCAATCTTTCACAAATTCTTCCAAAACACAGAAGAGAAGAGAACACTTCTGAACTCATATTATAAGGCCAGTATTACTGTGATACCAAAAACATGCAAAGAAATTATAAGAAAAGAAGTTATAGACCAATAGTAGTTGCAGACCAAAAATCTCTAGTGATTATAGGTGAAAAAATCCTCAACAAAATACTAGCAAACCAAATCCAGCAATACATAAAAAAGGAATATACACCAAAACCAAGGGGATTTATCCCAAGAATACAAGGTTGGTTTAACATCCAAAACTTAATAACTATAGTATTAGGTTGGTGCAAAAGTAATTGCGGTTTAAAAGGTTAAAAATAATTGCAAAAACCACAATTACTTTTGCACCAACCTAATAAATCATATTAATAGAAAAAAGGACAGAAAACCACATGATTACCTCAACAGACATAGAAAAATTATTTAATAAAATCCAGCATCCTTTAATTATTAAAACACAGCTGACTAGAAATAGAAGGAATTTCCTCTGTCTGATAAAAGGCATCTACAAAAAATGCACAGCTAGCATCAAACTGGTGAAAGATTCTGTTCTTTTTCCTAAAATCAAGAACAGGACCACATATGTACTCTCACCACTTCTGTTCAATATTTTATTGGTTTTGGTAGCCAGGGCATTTAGGTAAGGAAAAGAAAAAGTATCCAGATTGGAAAGGAAGAAGTAAAACTATCACTATTTGCAAAAGACATGATTGTATTCATAGGAAATTCTAAGAAGTTCACTACAAAACTATTAGAACTAATAAACAGGTTCAGAAAAGTTGCAGGATACAAGATGAATATATAAAAATTAATTGGAATTCTATACATTCATAATAAACAATACAAACAGAAGGTATAAACATATGGAAAGAAATCCAAAGTTTATAGATCAAGAAATAATATTTTTAAGATAGCAATACTTCTTCTATCACTATATATTTGATTCCTTTTACCCTCTGAAACCTATGTAACTTTACTAACAATTGTCATCCCAATGAACTTTAATTTAAAAAAAAAAGAAACACTAAAAAAAGAAAGATGGCAATACTCCCTAAATTTATCTACAGGTTTAAGGCAATCCATATCCAAATCCTGGATGACTTTTTTGCAGAAATTGAAAAGCTGATCCTAAGGTTCATATGAAAATGAAGGAAGGGACCCAGAATAGCTATCTTGAAAAAGAACAAAGAGGAATCATACTTCCTTATTTCAAAACTTACTACAAAGTTTACATAATCAAGGCAGAATGGTACTGACCTAAGTATAGAGTGATGAAATAGAATAGAGAGTCCAGAAATAAAGCCCTACATGTATAGTATATTGATTTTCAACAACAGAGCCATAACAATTTAATGGGGAATTTTTTTCAACAAATGGTGCTGGGTGAACTGGATATCCACAATGTAAAAAATGAGGTTGGACTCCCTTTTTCACACCACGCATAAAACTTAGCTCACAATGGGTCAGAGACCTAAATGTAAGAGTTAAAACTAGAAAAGTCTTAAAACAAAACACAGGAATAAATCTTCATATCCTTGACTTAGGCAATGTTTTCTTATATATGACCAAAAGCACAAGCAACAAAAGAGAAAGTACACAAATTGGATTTCATTGAAATTTAGTAATTTCAGATGGCAAAGGATATCATCAAGAAAGTGAAAACACTACCCACAAAATGGGAAAAATAATGTTTACATATGATATACCTGGTAAGAGACTGGCATCCAGAATATACAAAAAACACTAACAAATAAATAATAAAAAGGCAGATAACCCAATATAAAATGGACAAAGGATAGACATTTTCCAAAAGCAGATATACAAATGACCAAAAAGCAGATGAAAAGATACTCAACATCATTAGTCATTAGGAAAATGTAAATCAAAACCACAGTGAAATAGGAGGAATGAAATTGCAGGTGGAGAAATTAGGTGTCCATTGTGGCCTACCTCGTGAGAAATGGATTGGCCTTGGGATGCAGTAGAAATAGAGAAAAACAGAGTAGGAAGAAATTTTGGCGGTAAAGTTGTCAGGCATAGGTGTTGAACCAAGGTAATTAGGGAAGAGGGAGGTCAAGGATAACTCACGTATTTGAAATGATAAACTTCATCGATGATAGTGCCACTGACTTGGAGAAATCTGGAAGGGCAGTATGGATTCTTTTCTTCTTAGCTTTAATGATTTTGAAATGCTTATGAGATAGGCAAGTGCAGATGTTAAGAAGGAAATTTAATATATAGGTCTGGAATTCAGAGAAGAAATCCAGTCTGGGTCAGGTAGGGCAGTGGTGGTGGGGATGAATCAGCCTAAGGATATGTAGTAGAAACCTCAGGAGAGTGAGATGGCTAAAGAAAGTCGCTCTTACTCAGGCCCCAAGCAACACCGATATTTAAAGTAGAGATTAGAGGAAGATGAGCTGGCAAAGGAGACTGAGTGGACCTTTATTTTGAAGTATAATCATCGTATCCACCTCATGCATTGTTTGGTTCTTGATCTTATTTTTTGTTTTTATTGTTTTATTACGCATGTGCTTTCACTTTAAATCATAGTATAGTGAAAAAGTGCCCAGCCTCTAAAATGAGATGGAGCTGTGTTTAAGTTCCAGCTCTGTTATGTATTAGGCAAGTTCCTTTACCTCCATAATTTCCATTTTCTACTCTGTAAAACAGAGTTAATAATAGTACTTATCTTCGAGAGTACCTGTGAGGCTTTAACAGGACCACGCATATAGAGTGTTTAGTGCTTATAAAATCTTGATAAATTCTAATTTTTCCTATTATTGATTTAAAGTTACTTCAGATCCATTTTTCTCAAAGTTGTCAGCCTTTGCCCAAATATAATATTAGTTTGTAAATGGTAGATTCCACACCCTAATATGTCCTATATTGGCCCCTGAGTGCTCACTCCAGACACAAACATGACCTGCAATGGCTGGAGATGCTGCCTCCTCATACACAGCATCTCTGCAGAGCCAATGGAAAGACAAACGCGGTTTGCCTGGGAACCCATGTCGCTTTTTTGGGGGTGGCCTCATAATCATTAGTTCTGGATCAATTACAACAATGAGAACAAAGGGATTCGCCAGCCATTTGTGTGCCCACTTTAATAAACCCTATTTTCTCATTTAGTTTATGATGACAATTAGAGCTAACACCACATGTTTCTGCTCTGACACGTATTCCCAATTTTTCTGGACTAGAAAATGAAATGGCAGAACTAGAAATAGAATCTTAATAAAGAATAAGCCCAAAGTTTTAAGAAATAATTAGAATAGTGAATCATTGCTTACTTGTGAGTTGTTTCTGTGAATTGTAATTTCTTAGATTCATAATTGAAATAATTTTCAGCTTTGCTTTAGTAAGTGGAAAATGCAAATAATTAAAGTATAGTTAATTAGACTGTTTAAGTAGTGTATGAGTAACTGTGTTAAAAACGAGCCAAATTGAATATAAGGGTACTATCAAGAATTAAGTGTTAATCAAGTAAGTGTCAATTACATATTGAAGAGAGATATGCTTTCTGAATTCATTTCTACTTCTGCTCGACTCTTTAGAGTTTAAAAATTATAGATGTGAAAATGAAACTTTCAAAATAATCAAAAGATTGTATTTCAATATTAAAACATTATTTGGAAAGGGGCATGAAATGTATGTATTCACTCAATAGTCATTAGTGGAATATTTTTCAGGTGACTGGAACTTGTTTAGTGTGATTGATGCCAGGGAGATGCATTTTTATACTGATTCACACACACACACATATTCTAGACACTAGAAAACAGTGACACCCCCCCCCCTCCCATGCTTTGCCAGCAGTCTTAAGTCTAATCTGGGACAGAATCAGTCCCCTTGCCCTTTCTCATTCCTCAAGGATCAATGGAAGGAATGTATTTAAAGAGGAATCTATTGGGACCTAGCCTCAAAAGAATGAAGGAGAGGACTAAATAGGGCCATAAACATTACAGGAGACCATTATCATTTCACGAAGGCCGTTATCAAACCTTAATGGTGGGGAGTCTTTGCCCGTGATGTATGAGTTGCTAGCAGGCCAGCCCCACGCACCTACCTGGCGTTTATAGGCAAGGAGCAAGTCCAACGATAAGTACAGAGTGCGGAGGGAACTAGATTCAGTGAAATCACTAAATTTGGATTTTTTGCAGAAGAATCACCTGGAGGACTTGGTAAAATGAAAACTACCAGGGCCTCATCCCCAGAGATTCTGTGAGATAACAACTAGGAATCTGTTTTTCAAATAAGCACTCCAAGTAACTCCGAGGACTAAATTCTGATACTTATTTAACGAGGGTATGTCCAGATAGAAGAGTGTACACATGAAATTTATAACATGAACAAGAAGGCAGAGAGTAAGGACAGACATATATTTCAGGAAAAATTAGTGAAAATGAGTTAACATAAAATCTGTCTGGTTAATTTAGTGTTTGTTTGTTTTTATTCAATAAATATATATCATGCTCCCACTATATGCCAAGCACTGTCTTAGCTGCTGGGCATATAATAGTGAGAAAAATCACAGACTCTGCCCTCATGGATAAAGACCTATGCCTTATACAATTCACATAAATATAGAGACAAAAAAGGTTCACGTTCGATAAATTGAGGTAAGTGTTGAGATAGCAATAAGCCAATGGCGTTTTCACAGAGCCCAAATGGAAGGTCATTTCTGCTGGTGGCTGATATAGGGGTCGAGCCTGATAGTGTAGTGAAACATTATTCTGTTTGTAATCTTCCTAGATGTACAACGAAGCAGAGCTTGGATTAGAAATTCTAAGTAAACTTTATAACCGTCAATATGTGACCAAATGCAACATCTCAAAGCACACACATCACTCCACTGCATTTATGAACATGTGGTCATTTTCAGCAGAAAGAGAAGAATGCCTAATTGCAATTCTTCCCATCTGATTTGGTATCACTCTGAGCCCAGCCTAACTTCAGCATAAGCACACTTTCTGAGCTCTGGCTGCACCACATATGAGGTTAGGAAGAAACACCTACCCCAATTCTGAGCATGAACCTTATTTCCACATAAATACAGCTGGCTCCTCTGGATGTTTTCTGTACATTGACTCATTACCTCTTAGGTTCTGGTGGGGCTTATTATCATCATGGTAATTAGTAGCACAATTAATACATGATAAAATTGCCAGACAGATATTTTGAGTCATAATGTGACATATGCTAAGTTCTCTGTAAATATTATTGGCATTTATAGCTACTATGAACACATTTAAAACAAGTGAATAACTAGGAAGTAATATGAAATATACTCTCTTGTAACTTTTATGTATAATCTAAGGTTCTAAAAGAGTAAATAACTAATCCTTGAAATCTTTTTGAGAAATCTGATAAGGATCAGCATGATCATAAATGATATGAAAAGGAAGATAAGTAGGAATTTAAAAAATAATTTGAGACTCTTGTTTTCCAATAAATTTTATTTTTCCATATACACAATATTAGTGCTAACTTTGTTTATGATTATAATTGTGATATTTCAGTTATAAACCCATACGATGAACAAAATATTCCAAGTACAACTAAGTTTCACTGTATTAGAATAAAAGTAAACATTAACTGTATATGCTAATAGCCTAATCTGAAACTGTTTCTCCCAGTGAAACTGGGAAAAAACAAAACATTCTATTGGTCAAATTAGTTTGGGAATCACGGATCAAAAATATTTATTTGAAGAATACTGATAAACTATGACAATCACAAAAGCTGACATGTATTGATGGCTTGTCATGTGTCAACCATGGAGCTAACTGCTTCACTAGAATTAGCTCACTTAACAGTCTATAAAAATGAAGATTAATTTTAGCTATGACTTTCTCAGTCAAGCATAATTGCAAGTAAGGAAAATTATATGCAAGATTAAATAGGAAAACCTATTATACAAGTCATTAGCCATAATCAAAGCATTATTTACGCTGAAAAAAAAAGAGAGAAATCACCAAGGTTATACTCATTTATTGAATTAATATCAATTTTTCTTAAATATCTAGTTTTTGGGGGTATTCGCAATAAAGGGATTCACTAAATTTTAAATCTATATGTTCACGACTGTGTAGACACAAATTAAATGTATCTCAAAAAGAAAACAATTTCCACTTGACTAGAATTCCCCCTTGACTACATTAGAAATCCGTTGCAATTTGCTCTTAGGAGAGTTAAATAAAATTGAATTAAAATACTTTGCAATTATTCTAATGCTGTTGTAGTAAAATGGTATTTTATTCATTGGTTGGGGATTATAAAATAAGTGGTATGAATTCTGCACAAGACTATTTAATTAAATAGAAAATTTTCATTATAAGTAAGTGTATGGCATGCACAACCTTACTTAGGATTCTAAGGCAATATAAGAAGATGATCATTTTTAAAAATAGAATAACCTAATGTTATTAAGCATTTTGTGTGTCTGGTTGCAAAGGGATTCACCAGTCACCTGTGTTCTTATAGCCACCAGAATAATTTTTAGTAAATTAAAAAAGTAATTCATGTTTTTAATCAAGTGTGTGGAGTATACATCATTCAGTGTGAATCAGTTAAAATAGCAGACGATGCTATTATCCAGTTGGTCAATTGGCTCTTATCACATGGCAGTACAATTTATGTAACTATAAGGTTAATAGAACATGCTGAGTGTCAAATTTCAAAACTTAATGTGATAACCCTGGAAGGTATTATCAGCATTTTCTAGTCTAGTTTTTTATATTATAGGTGAAAAGGCTGTGGTGTCAGAGATTAACTTACCAAAGCCATATAGAAAATTAGTAGTAGAACCATTCTGTAAAGAAAAGGGCACAAATTCCATCCATCCATCCATCCATCCATCCATCCATCCATCCATCCATCCATCCATCTATCCATCCATCCACCATCCTTCATTTCATGTGTTCATTTATTCAGTAAGTATTTGTTATGCACCTATTATGTGCTAGGCACTAGGGAAGTGATGGTGAGCAAAAACTAGATGTGGTCTCTGGCCTTATAGTGACTTTTATAGAATACGGTGGGAGATGGAGAAATATTAATAAAATAATCACTCAACTACATACATGAGTACAAACCAAGACAAATGGTCTTTAAGAACATTGTCTATGACAATGAATAACAAGGGACCCAGACCTAAACCAGAGAGTCAGGAAGGATTTCCCAGAGTAAGTGGCCCCTATATTGAATATTAAAGGCTGAATAGAAGTTAGGAGAAGAAGGGAGAGAGAAAGAGATACACAATCCCGAGAGAAAGAAATGAATATTTGGGGAACAGAAAGCACAGCATATTTGGAGTCTAAAAAGTAATGAAAGAAGAGCAAGATGGGGCTGGAGAGATAGGCCATCCAGACCAGCTAAGGTACACAGTCCAGACTAACATTTTTGGTCTTTATCCTAAGAGTCATGGAAAGCTATGGAAATGTTTAGCAGGAAAATAATGCTCTCATCTTCAACAGTTTTATTTTCACAATGGCAAATACCAGATTCATAAAAGCTATTCAAGGTATAGGACTTTATTTATTTATTTATTTATTTATTTATTTATTTATTTATTTTAAGTTTTGGTTCTGTAAGTGATGACCTGGAGAAGGGGTAAGGTGGGAGGGATGGAGAATGGCAATACGAACATGAAGGAGGTTTGGAAGTTGGTTGCCATACTATCCATCTGGGATATCTGTTTCAGGGCTCTATAATGAGTATGTTCTGAGAATAGTCATGTTTGAAAAACACAGTTGTTTTGGAGGATTTACATACAGGTGAAATTTGCTTGTGGTTTATGAGCCACATTAGGTTAGCTTTCATATGGAAAACCTCTACTCTTGAAATTTCTAAGATTATTTGTCTAGATGATGTGGTTTTCTTTTCTTCTGGTCCACTTTCTGTTTATAAAAATCCTAGTCAGGATAAGCAATTCACTAACTCACTCATGCCTCTCTTGTGACATCTGAAGGTAAGGATTCTGGCTGATCTCATCTGACTAACTGGGGTGCAAAAAATACATCATTGATAAATCAGTGGAAATTCAAGCCAAGTGTATGTGAGCAAATGCAATAAAATGCTTAAGAGGCTAGGTATTTCGTCAAACCCACATAGTCTGCAATCCCAGCTTTGCAAGGCTTAGAGTTGTTGGAACCTTATTTCACAGTCCTTCTTTAAAATGTCTGGCAATTCTTCACTGCCTGAAGAATATGCCCCTGCCATGGCCCTTCTCTACACCCTTCACTCAAGATTTCCCACCCTCCCAGGCAATCTAACTACCTCTCTAAGCCTCAGTTAACCTGTCTGTAAAAAAGGAGGTAATACTTATAGCTACTGAAACAGGAGTTAAACAAGTGTTTTACAAATGGCAGATCTTTTCATTATATGACAAAGAACAGATGAGAGAGGGGCTTAGTATTTATTTGAGTTATTCTTTTTAGTAATAATTTGTTTCCTCTTCCCCCAAAGTTCATAACTCTGATGAAAATACAGCAAGAGCACTCACACTGAAAGATATTTTAAATGGAACATTTTTCTATAAAACATTTTTTCCAAATTGGGTTTCAGGTAGGTAAATTATTTATTTATTTTTTTTACCTTTGGGTTTTAAAATGTATGTTTTATTTTGCTTTTGCTTTTAGTGCCAACACATCTCTGTGTTGACAGAAGCTGAATCAGTTGAAATGGAAAAAAGAGCAATTATTTAGATAAGTCAAGTGGTCAGAAAAGCATTTTTGACAGAACCATTTAGACTGGATTTTCCCAGTAGTAAAGGGACCAATAGGAGTTTATCAGAAAAGTAAAAGTTGAAAATGTGTTGTTAGAATACTCCGAGCATATGGTACAGGTATTCAGAATGAGAGATAAATACCTATTTAGGAGAGGTAATAAGACTTTTACCAAAAAAAGAAATCCATCATTAATCTGGATAATGAAAGAAATAGACAAATCCCACCCTAACAACAAGTTATTTAAGGGCCATAAAATTGATATTTGCATACGGCTTTTGAAAGGATGTTGTCATATAAGTCTAATCAAATAAATGGTAAAGTCAACTAAATCGTTTATGACATTATAGTTGACATCTAAATTGCCAGTAAACAAAATTGAATATTTTCATTTTTCTCTTTAGAAAATAAAATGCACATAAAATAAGTTTTAAATTAAATTGAACACAACCCAAAAGAAATGTATATTTTTATTGCAAAGAAACATACCATTTAAAACTAATTTATCCTTTTATAACAGTGAAAACCCAATTTTATTCCTAAGCACCTTGTACTAGTTAGAATAAGGTTGCTACTAGCAAAAATGGCATTTTAGTGGAAAGTAGAAAAAAGTATCCTTCCTTCCTTCCACCAACTTACTGTTTTAAATATGGCAAAGCAATTTGTACTGGACAGAGAGGAAAAACAAAGTAAGTCTGTGAAATGAGAGATGTTTCTCTCTGTTATATATGTGTTTCCTGTTAAGGGAGGTTATTTCAAGTTGTTTTTGTTTTTCCTTCTTGTTTAAAGGACAAGAATATCTTCATCAATCTACAGATAATAATATAGTATTTTATAATATTGAAACAGGAGAATCATATATCATTTTGAGTAATACCACCATGGTATGTATCCAACATCCCCTTCCTCCTCAGAAAACTTTGCCAGCTCTTCACTGACCAAGAAACAGTCCAAACACTTAGCAAGGGATCTGGACCCAGCCTGCCTTCTCAGCTCCACCCCCACTGCCGTTTTCCTTTAATCCTCTCTTCTAGTCGCACTAGACTACTGCCCTTGCCTCCTGTAAATCACCTAACATCTTTCTTCCTCTGTAGAAATAGTATAGTATGAGATAAAAATTAAGAATTCAGTCAGGTAAACTGAGGTTCAAGTCCTAGCTCTGTCACTTACTAGTTACGGAAACTTGGCCGAGGTTCCACACTACACCAACCTCGCTATGCCTTAGTTTCTTCTGAAAAGTAGGAATAATAATACCTCTTTAAAATTCATGTAAGAATCAAATGAAGTAGCATTCGAAAGTGCTTAGGGCACTGCCTAACATCGCATAAATGCTCAATCCATGGAAGCGATGATACATAGGCACATGCTACTCTGTTCTCCTGGACTCTCAATCCTCCTCCTTTCTCTGCCCTCAGGAGCCCACTAATCTTAAAGCCATGCTCAGATGACACTCTCCTTCTTTGCGCAAGCAATGATACTCTCATTTGGATTCAATCACTTCTTCCTTAATGTTTTTGTCATTCTATATTTATATCCTTTTTATAGAACCACTTTGTAATATGTTACTTATTTAAAAGTTTAACAGTATAAGCTTCTTGAAATCACAAAGTATATCTTTTTTCTCGTGGTGTCTAGACACCCATAGTGTCTAGTAAATTTCTTTATGTACAGTAGATACTACCTAAACATTTTTAAATTGCATTGAAGGTATATGTATGTAGGAGTATTACAATGATACGCTATTCTTTTAGAATGACAAATTAACATGGTTTGGCTATTTTTTTCTACATTCTAATCAACTTCTTTATAATTTCAGAAAAGTGTGAATGCTTCAAATTATGGCTTATCACCTGATCGGCAATTTGCATATCTGGAAAGTGATTATTCAAAGGTATTGATTATTTAATTTGGGTATATCTGATTATATCTCCTACCAACCCACAGTTTGGCCTATAAGTGTATGAGGAAGCAAGAGTCTATCTTTATGTCTAAAGAGTCAAGAAGTTAATGTGGGTTCTAGATGAGCCCAAAAAGCATAACTGAAACATATACAAATAATTTAGAATTGAGCATACTTGTCTGGCTATCATCAAGCAGTAGAAACTGCTTTCCTCTGGGGAAAAAAACTTTGTTTGGGGGGCACCGATATCAGAAAAGGGAGACTCATTCTCGTATTTCAAGAGCTATTTTAATATTATAAATTATTAGTTAATTCTTACATTTTAACCTCATAAAGTTTGTTATTAGTGAACATGGGAAAATCAAGATGTAGCTTATTTAACTCACTCAAGCAAGATGATATACAGTCAGTGGCAGACCAGTTTAAATCTGTCTTGGAAAGTGTACTGTAGAAAAATCCCACCAAACCAGACCATTTACCCTTATTTAATTTCCCCCTCCTGAATTAAGTTGGGGAAGTTAATCATCTTATTCTTTCTATTTATACATCTTCAAGATGATTTTTTTTTTGCAAAATAGCAAAAGAATTTACTATCAAATTAAACATCTAATAATTACTTTTGATCAAGAATCTTTTGTTTTAACGGTCATTTTTCATATCCTATTTGAGATGCAAAACTTGCTTAATATTCGGAATGAAAAGTCAACCTTGACCTTCAGTAGTTGTTCAGTCGGCTGATTATTTACAACAGACCAGGTCCTAGTACCAGCAATCATCATAAATACATGTTTCAACCTGCTGGAGCTTCTTTGACAAGAGTTTGAAAGCCCTTTTAAGAAACAAAATCCAAAATAATAATTGCATTATTCACTAACCAAAATACAAATATGAGAAAAAGAGTAGTTTTTTTTTTTTTTAAGGAGATAAGCTATATCTCTCCTATTTATTTTTTCAGTTTCCATTTTTAAAAAAAAAAAACACAACATACTCTATTAAAGAGGGGCAAGCATTTTGTAATAAAACTATATGTTGAATGAAATTCTTTTTATATAATTTTAATGGGCATCGTGATAATTACTCAGATGCTTGACAATCCTTCTGGGCTATGGAAATCAGTGGTTTTACTTCAATCAAGGTAAAATATAAGTGGAAAATTCTTAGGACAGAGTGTGTCAAAGAAAAGTTTGTTATATTAAGAAATGTCTTTGGATGTGGTTTTTATGGAGTGAGGATTGAATTGTTGCCGAGATTAGTTCTGGAACTTGGACAAACAGCACAAAAATCCATAGTAAAATTATTTAAATGAAGACTCATAGGGAATTGAAACATGTCCTTCCTAGTGTCTTGTGAAAATAGTCTTTTTTATAATTCTGAACCTTGAATTGAATGATCTATGATTATGCATTACTGATATAAGCTTTTTAAAAATCATAATTTATCTTTGCCTCTCTTCTTTTTGACAGCTTTGGAGATACTCTTACACAGCAACATATCACATCTATGACCTTAGAAATGGGTAAAATTTTATGTCTGTTTATTAATACTACTTAAATCTAATACATAGACTTTTTCATTACAAATTCTGATTTGAGGTTAAGACTACATTACCTTGTTACTAATCTTAGTTTCTTACTTCTTTATGATATTTGTGCACCCATATAAAAAGAAATTCAAGGAAATATTTCTATGGAATCTTCAACTCTTTTTATCATTTTTATTAATATTTTATTAATATTTGGCTAATATTTTGCATTTTTATACACCATATAGTTTTTTTCCCCTCTAGTTTTGAACCCCAAATTATAAATATACTATTTATGGAAATAAACATATGTAGTAAAAGTACAAAAACATTCATGGGAATGATACAGTATTTTTAGGAGAGTAGTTACCTCATTGGAAGGAAACAGAAAGGAGGAAGATGTAGCATTCCTTCTTTGAGAACATATATTCCACTAGTCAATTTTAAACTAATTGTTTTTAAAATTGCAAACCGTTAATATTTCTTAAATTTAGATGGTAGATAAATTATCATCTATTACATTATTTTCTTTCTTTGAATGTCTAACTACTTGAAATATTTACAATTTAAAAGAAAAAAAAATAAATGAATGAGTAAGTAGGTGAAGGACTAAGAAAGAGAATTCCTGGCAGAAAGAAAATTGTGTAAAAGCACAAAGGGAAGGGAAAGCATGGAGTTTTTCAGGAAACTGAATGTAGGTCAGTTGAGTTGAAATTGGAGGAGGACGTGCTGACTAGTGGGAAGTGGTGTAAGGTTGGGAAGGTGTTGAGACCAGGAAGCATGGACCAAACAATAATGAGGAAGCCATTAAGAAGAGTTTAGATTTCATCTGATGACAATGGGAAATCACTGAAGGATTTTAAATGGGAAATGACATGATCAGATTTGTACTTTAGAAAAATCACTCTGACTAAGACTGGACAATGAATTAGTTTGGTCACTCATCTTAATATGATACCCTGTTTGCTATTATATAAAAGGAAAATAATCATATGTCTTGAAGAGGTATTGAAAAATCTTACAGCCTAGTTCCCCTTTTGTCTAGTAAGAGCACAAAAATAAAAAATAAAAAAATGTATCTACTTCTTTTACATTTTCAGAAAAGTATAACGCTGATCTCCTTAAACTGTCAAATTAAGAAACAGGAACCGGTACATAAAATAGAATCTAAATTAATCTAATGTACACTGAGTCTTTCTTTTTTCTGTATTCACTTTGCCACCAAATTCAAGAAGTATTTATTGAGTACCTACTATGTGAAAAGCATATCTGGGAGGATACAGAAGAGCTTAAGGTGCCAACCCTACCCTCAAGAAACATTTAAGACTAGTGAAGTAGAAACTTTCTCTTTCAGTACAGTTTCTTAAGGCTGTAGTCATTTTCTTATTTCTCATTTAATTATTTTTGAATTCTCCAAGTCCTACCTATGTTGAGGGTCACCAAATTTAACAGCATTTCAAAAGAATATGGCAATACTAATATTTTAATTATGATTTGTATAAGCATTATGGACTAGAATCATTTTAAATATTTAACTTTTGTGCAGCGAATTTAATCAAACTGCTGTTGTTGAGTTTTTCTTTCCTTTTTTTTTTTTCTTCACAACTGTTAATTTGCCAAATTATTTTTTTTATCAGGCAAATATACTATAATTTAGGAAGTGAGGGGTGACAAATTTGTTGAGATTCAAGACAAGATTGAATACCAATAACTCCAAGTCATCTATGTGCCTCTGAAGAATATAAAAATCTACTACAGAGAAAATGGAGATGGTTCTGGTTTCCAGCAAGGGAAGGAATACTGAGGAGATGACAGCCTTTGTAAATAAAGCAGCCTCCTCCACTTTCTCATACTGTTAATTATTTAGAAAACACAGAAAATAGCAGCTGTGGTGACTTTCCAGTCATGAAGAGACTGTGCCCTGAGGTTTTTTCCATCTTGGTGCTGTCTACATGATTGCGTTGATGATTCCACAGCATATGAAAATGTAAAGCAATGTTGCAATGTCAAAGACAACATGAGCACTGACTTGAGACAGAATTGTAAACCAGGTGAAGAGTATCTTCTCTGGGTCATTTCTTCACCCATGCCCTCGTATGTCTTCAATATGTTCTGGACCTTCCATGGTCCAGGTGCTCATTAAGTGCCCTGTGGCAGTCAACATTCACACTGCAGCACCAATGGTCTTCCTCCTCCAGGGGCATCAAACCTGGTTAGTCCCGTGCCATGTTCCCTCATTTTTCGCTAGGCCTCCTGCCGCATGACCTAGTAAGTTAAACCAAGGTAATATGTGTTACAAGTCTTCTCAAATTTTAAAAAATGAGGAAATTAGAAATGTCAGGAATATGTCAGGTCCAGATATATTTTGGAGAGGGAAGCCCGAGAGTCTCTTCAGTCTCCTCACATTATACCTTGGAGGCATGTCTTATTTTTGTCTCCACAGAAACATTCTTGATTAAAACTATTAATACAATCTTAAAGAAGATAATAATGAAAACTTAAACATGATATCCTATGACTCTTTAACACATAAAAATCTGAACACATTCTTGCCGAAGGACTACAAAATCTCTACCGTGCAAGTCAGTCAATTGAGTATTTGCAGGATGACTCCAAGGATCAAAGGGAGATTTTTGACCAATAAGATATTTGGAATTTCCCCATGGGTGGAGGACTTTGCAAGCTTAAGGCATATTGCCCAGTATACGATCTGTTTTTCAGTTTAGCTTGAGATCAGATGTTCCTTTCCGTTTCTGATTTCAAGTCAGATCCCTGGGGAGATTGTCAAATGGCATCTTATTTTCAAAAACTTGAAATGCATATGCATTCACAGAGATGGGGGTTGTGAATGAGAATATGGAAGAGTACATATTAAAGTTAAGCACCATTATAGAATTTCAGAGCTGGAAGGCTCTTCAGCAACCATCTCAGCCTGGTGTGTACAAATTTTAAACTCTTGAGGGCTAAAGATTTGAGTTTAATCAGGGGTCTGCCAAGAACTAACAATGTGATTTTTAAAAGTCATATCATGTCTCTAACCTTATGTTTATTTTCTATAAAAGGAGGGCATTCCATTAGATGATTTCTAGAGATATTCCCACTTTCACAATATATAAATCTTTAATCCGTTCACTTCATTCTAAAGGTCAGAAAACAGACCCAGAGAAGTTAAAGACTTCTAAGTAACTAGTGAATTACTGCAAACTATACCCCATATCTCCAGTCCCAAATTGCCACATTCGTTCCGTTAGGTTTGAAGAAGCAAAGAGGATGACCCTTCATTTCTATTGTTTCTTTATTTTTTCTCTTTATACAGATTTTTTTTTTTTTTTTTTGCATTGAACAGCAAGGTTTATTTCTTTTTTTTTTTTTCTGTTTTTCTTTCCTTCCAGAGAGTTTGTGAGAAGAAATAAGCTTCCTCATCCAATTCAGTATATATGCTGGTCGCCTGTTGGGAGTAAATTAGTAAGTGTTTAAATTATAGAAGTGTTTTATCGTTTCAATAAAAGAGGAGCCATTTGATTTTGGCCTTTGTTAAATTTCCCTGCCCAAAAGGAAAAAAAATACATTTATCACTATTTTAGTGGTGAAAAACGAGAAGGGTTTTGATAAATTGAAACCCATTTGAGAATTCCGCAAAATCTCGAGCTCATGGATAGACTTCTTTAAATATCGCAGTCAGAAACTTTATCCTTATACTCAGCCAGAATGAGTTGTGCCAGAAAGCTCAGGAAAAATATGGTTTTCACAAGTTTCCCAGACTAGCTTCAGACAACATGAAATTTTGTCCAAGCTCTTATTTAAAGACTCTAAATAAAGATTAGATCTGGCTAGCTATTAATATTCAGAGATTTATTTGACTTTCTGTCAATATACATATTTATTCGGGTAATAAAACAACTAACAAAGTGGTATACTTTATTCTTTATTTGATACAGACTTTAAAAATCATAATCAATGTTAATGTGAGTTGGTTGGGTTTTTTTGACCTACTAAAATGACATTTTAGTTCTGAATCTTTTTTGCATCTGGATTACCATTCTTTTTAATTAGGTGAATAATTAACACAAATATACAGACTTCATTGCATTTTTTATGGAATTTCCCTTTATTAACTGGCTTACCACCACTTCCAGGCATATGTCTATCAAAACAATATCTATCTGAAACAAAGACCAGAAGACCCACCTTTTCAAATAACATACAGTGGAAGAGAAAATAAAATATTTAATGGAATCCCAGACTGGGTTTATGAAGGTAAGCTATATTCTTTTTCTACTGCTGCAGTTTTAGGCTTTTAATTGAAAATAATTGCATACATTTTGATGAGTGGCATGTTACTGAGATGAATGGTGGCATTTCTGAAAGCTGTTATCCAGGTTATGAACAGGATATAAATGTTCTGAAAGAACAAAATCTTGTTGTCAGGCTGGTAGAATTTATTTTTATGAGCATTATAAAGTGGTAGTGATCATTTATATTCCAAAAAATATATGGTTCTTAGATGCTGTGTTAATACATCTTCTCAGGTTTGTTTTTTCTTGAGAAATAAATCTTTTTTTCCCAAACTAAACAACAGAAAATATTATTATGTGGGAAAATATTCTTAGTGTTTTATACTTTTGTGAATTTTGTCCTCTTTGTAGGTCATGTAAGATGCAGTTAACTGGACTTTAATAAAAGGCCTTTTAGTCCTTGTCTGGTAAAAAATATATAACTGAAGTTTTTTGTTTTTTTTTAGTATTCCCAGGAAAGAAAGTCAACTTTCAATGTTTAAGTCACTGCATAGTATAATTACAGTTCTCCTTGTTTTGGCTATTTTAGATGACTATAAAAAACAGAAGCTGCCACAAAGTGAAAAATTAATTATTGTTGATATGTTTATTATTTATTTTAAAAGTTATGTTTCTGATCAATGTCAATTCCTAAGGAAACTAACTGATGTTTGATAAGGGATATAAGGTTAAACTGCTCCTCTAAACCCAGACTATTTATCTTTTAATAATTAAAGTATGTCACATCCACATCAAAAAAATGATTTCAATTAATGTTTGTGTACAATGTATTTTGAAGTATATACAATGATTTTAAGAGTAAGCTGAAATTGTAATTAATATGCAGTGTTTATTTTTCAGAGGAAATGCTTTCTACGAAATATGCTCTCTGGTGGTCTCCTAATGGAAAATTTGTGGCATATGTAGAGTTTAATGATACAGAGATACCCGTTATTTCCTATTCCTATTATGGCGATGAGCAATATCCTAGAACAATAAATATTCCATACCCAAAGGTATGTAGAATACTTTTAGCAGATGCTTTTCTTTCTTTGGTGTCAAAATGAGCAACCAATACCATGAATAGAGATGGGATCAACAAGTTTGGAGAGCTTTTTATCCTTGTGCATTGTAAAGCAAACATTGTACTCTGCTCTATTATTTATGTGGACATCTGTTGCGTTGGACATCTGGTTGTGCTGGATGAAGTAGTCTTTGCTAAATCCATTGCAGAATCTTTGAAAAACATATGGTCTAGATATGGAGGAAAAACAAGCTTATCTTAATTTTAATTTTCTCATATTTCACGCTCTAAATTCAGGGAAAAGTTCTCTTTTCCAATTCCCTCTTGAATTCTCATGTAAATGTATCCTAGAATGGGAAATACACATTTTGGGCTTGATGTTCCTGTCCAGTAGAAGCAGGCATAAGTTATGATCTTTTCTGGACATATGAGGCAGCTTATGTTCGTGAGTCTAGTTCCTTCCTTGAATGCATTAGACAGGGTGTGAGCCACAAGTTTCTTGCATAAACATTCTAGCACTCTCACTGTACATACTTATTCATTCCCATGTCTGAAAAGGCCTATATGTGCAGTTGGAAAATAGCCAGGGCACAGTGGGGAAGCATCATATCTTGATTTAATTTAGTCAAGAAATCTGAAAGGGGAACAAATCATAATTTTCCTCTTGCACAAGGAATAAAAGTAATTTTAGAATGCAGTTCATTGTCCTTTCATCCCCATTGTTTATACTTGCCAAGGGGAAAACTGTCATGGATGGGTACAGGTGGTCCCTATATGTGACAAAGATGAGATGGATGCACATACACACAAGAGGATTTCGAAGTGAGCCAAAGTAGCCGTAGTAAGAGAAATAGAAATTCCAGATAGTCTAAAATGTATTTGTAAAGCCTTTTGAGAGTAGTCAATGGATTGGAGATGAGTGTTTAAGTAGGAAACCCCTCAAGGGCTGTGCATAAGTCTGAAAGTTAGAGATGTTTGGAAGGGGGAGGTGTGATACTTGGGATCCAAGATGTAAAAGGACTTGGATCTTTAGGAGAACGTAAGGGAATGGGAAGAAATGAAAAAACCCAGAACTGAAGAGTAATTGACACTGACAAAGTTGGGACCAAATTTTCGCGTTTCTTTGAGGACCGAAGTTGCTGAACCATCTGACATTGGACTGAGACCGGAGACTGCTTGGAAGAAGCAGGAAGTCCCAGCTAAACCTTAAGTGTAACAAGGAGGTCAGAGGAGAGCCTGGACAATTCCTTAGATAAATCCAAATAGCACGAGGAGCATTTGAGACTATTTACCTAAACTTAGTGGATTTAAATTGTTTAATGAGTGTAAGATTCTCTTTTTCTGTGGTAAAATAACAGAGAAACTCTAAGAAGCTGTTTGGGTGTGAATTATACTGTCATGTAAATTTAGGGCATTTAATAACAAGTAGAAAGCACAAAACAAGAAAAGTGTAAATCCCATGGACCTTTATTTGTAGGTGAAATTCCCCTAATTTGGGAGTGGGGGTATAGGGTGGGGTGGGAAGACCACAGCATTAGTAACATAACCAGCTAGGAGACTGAGTGGTGCTTGTCTGGATCAAACTATAGGGTAAAAGCAAAAAGTATTTTTCATTATTTATTCTTTACATTCCTCTCCCAAAACCAATCTGCCTCTGCACTCTCCCTTGCACATAGAGAAATGATTATCATAATTATCTTAATAATAATAGTAATGGGAACTATCTGTCTTAAAACTCAGAAAAGAGAATAGCAATTACAGAACAACATTTTCATATCCCAAATTTTTCTCTGGGAATCAAAACTCCCTCATTAATGGCTTAAAATATGTTTCACTCTGATTGACACAATATTTGTAATTGCCCGGCAAGTAAAATTGAAATGAAATTCCTGATCATGTTACAATTAGAATGTTTTCAACAGTAATATACTTAACGTTTTCATCTTATAAAAATATGTTTAAATTCCTAAAGTGTTCTTAAAATGTTGGTGATGATTAGAATGTTATGAGCTGATATATCTTCATTTTCTTGGCAGGCTGGTGCCAAGAATCCTGTTGTTCGGATATTTATTGTCGATACCACTTACCCTGATCATGTAGGTCCCAGAGAAGTGCCCGTTCCAGCCATGATAGCCTCGAGGTATATTAATCTCAGATGCTTTCCACCTTTTAAACTGAATTTTAACACAAACTCTGAATCAGTGTTTACATTTCTTTTAGAGTTTTTGATGCGTAAACAAGAAACAAAAATAAACAAATTAAATTGGTCTACAAAGCTAAAAACAGACAAAAGTAAAAATCAAAAATAAGTTTCTTAAATTGGTTTTAAAATACCAGCCCTTTTCACATGTATAAAAATGACCATAGTGATCAATTTAAATGATACGACCCTCAGATGTGTAAATGTCAACTTAGGAGCAATAGCCAGGTAGTAAAACTTACCTATTTCCTCAGCCTGGCTTTTTTCAAGTCTGGTCTATTTTATTTCCAACCCAGAATTTGTAGATCATGCTTATCACATGTGCATGGCAAACAAGAGAAGATAAACTAACCCTCTCCATTAGCATTTTTCACTAAGATGCAGGCTATTTGCAATTACTGGTTGTAGAATTAACTATTTGGGGGTGAACTGTAGGCAACAGGGACGTGGAGCATTCTCCCTTCTCCAGCATGGTGTCCTGCCCTGTATAGACCTTGTCTGATTAGTCCTGATTATGGCAACCTTCTAACCCTCCATCAATCCTTGTGGTCATTCTGGGTGAAATGGATACAGGGGAGGGGTCCCCAAACCCTGTGTGGTGGGCCTCCTCACCACTTCCCAAACCCTAACAGACCAAGGCTTTGCTTCCCTCCTTCTGCCTTATGCAGAAGAGTCAGCCAGGACTGAATGATGCATCACTAGTATGGAAAAGAGCCTTATCTGAGGCTTCTGCTGGGTCTTGCCAAGGTGAATTTACTCTTGGATAATCAAAAACATCTGTACGTTTTTGAATTCTCTGTTATTCTCCACCTTAATGTAGTTGGTGAAAACTTGACTTAATAAATCTTTTTTTAAGTGTCATTCTCTGTCGGAGGCAACTAAAATGATAGAAAGAGCACCACAGAAGGAGTCAAGAGGCTTGTTTGACTATCTGTAAAATACTAACATAATACTAATAGCTAACATTTTTTGATCACTCACTATGTAGCAGACATAGATCTTAAATTTTTAAGCGCTCTTGACAAATCTTTATAGCAACCTTTAAAATTGGTAATATTATTATTCCCATTTTATATAGAAACGAAGCACAGATATGTTAAATAACAAGCCTAAGGTAGTATAACTAGTAGGAGAGAAAGCCAGAATCTGAGCCAGAGACCCATTCCAGCTCTGTGATTTATTTTACATCAATGTCCAAAACCTGTGGTTCATTTACATTGATGCTTCCTATCTACAAGTTCAACCTCAGAGCCAAGTAATCATTGCTGCCATTCACTGAAATCCACTATGTGCCAAGCACTATTTAAGTTACTTTGCAAGCCTCACCTCTGATTGGTATACTCATCTGAATTTCATCTCCTGATCATGGTCAGAGCTGAAACTTGGCTTCCAACACAAACCTGCCTGGGGAGAAAGATGACCTCTCACCATCTTTGGCCCCTCTCAACTAGTTAAAAAGTGAAAAATTGAATTTCCCTATGCAAAATAGCCAGTATAATGCTTTTTCCCCTCTAGACTGACCAGTAGCTTTGGCCTTAAGTCTTAAATTCTTTCCTAAGATGTAATAATCCAAAATGGGGAGAAAACTCAAGTATTAAAATAATTCCATTAGATGAATGAACTCTCTTATAAATATTCCTTAAAAGTCAGCAGGTATATTTAAACTTTCTCTGCAGATAAAGTTTTGAATTCCTTATCTAGGAATACATATTTTATGATGATAAAATACATCCTTTAGGAAACAAATATTAATAAATTATTTGAATGTGATATTGGTTTATGGTTGTGACTGTCTGTTTTGATTTATTTTCAGTGATTATTATTTCAGTTGGCTCACATGGGTTACTGATGATCGAGTATGTTTGCAGTGGCTAAAAAGAATCCAGAATGTTTCAGTCTTGTCTGTATGTGATTTCAGGGAAGACTGGCAGACATGGGACTGTCCAAAGGTAGGTTATATTAAAACCACAGAGGAGTATAGCTGAAGATGAATGTACACAAGTGGGGATTTATTTATAGCTGGCATTTTATATTATAAAGCCGGAATTACTGCATTCAATTCCTGATTGCTTTGCGAAACAAACAAAATCTGTATTCACAGGTTCATTCTTTATATTAAATAAATAAGATATCTCTTGTTTTCTTGAGTGACTTTAGCATTGGTTTAGAATAGAGAAAAAAACAGATCAAACAATGTGATATTGGGAAAATCAGGTATCTATCTGATTCTGAATTAGGATGGAAAAACATCCTTTTGAGATTATAAAACTGCCCATCAAGAAAAGCAAAATAATGAAGATGAAATGATAAGCTGGGTCTATTAGGGAAATAGATGTGTTCTATTCAAAGAACCAGAGACAGTATGTAAATGACAGCATGTTCTGTTCAATGTTAAAATTGAAAACTAAAAATTCCAAAGGAATTATCAAAAGAAGGCCAAATATTCCCATTTTAAATCAAAAATAGATAATTGAGAATATAACATAAAATATTAAATCAAATTAACCTGCTATGCTATCTTAGGAGAGTGTCTCATGCTAAACTAATTTTAGAGAGAAAAAAAACTTGAAAACTAGGTATAGATTTATTGTTGTTTTAATTATTTTTATTGCTCAAATCCAAATATAATCTGTTGAATGAATGAGTCAGAAAATTGCTTCACCAGTCTAAAAACTTAAAAATAAGCCTGTTTATAAGCACACACATTAGATACTAAGAAATACGAAATATTTTCTTTAAATAGGAAATTTGATGGGTATATTTCCTGAGATTTCTAATTATGAAGACATGTCTCATTAAACCAAATACAGAATAAACCTATTTCATAAAGTAAAACAAGCACAGAGCAATCAAAGTAAATCACTGAATTGCATCTAGAAATTAGGACATTATGTTTTGCAAGGAAGAAGTCATGTGAATCTGTTTGGAAATATATCAGGACTATAATAGTCAACATTACTCAGACTAAAAATATATTTTCTTTTATATCATTACTGTGTCTGTAACAAGCTTGACTAATTTTGATGGAATATGCTAGAAGCTTATTTTTATCTTATTTATATTTTGATATGCAAAACAGAAAGATGTTGGCTTTAATGCAAAATCATAGGCAGAAAAAAAAAGAGGATAGAATAAACTTGATTGTGTTAGCTAATTAGAAAACACTGGTTGGATTAGTCAGCTTTGAGTGAACATGTCTTTAATGTTTTTGTTGAATCTGGATGTTAGAAATGATTGCTTGAATTTTGTTAGTTTAAAACTACATGATTGGTCATTTAGATATTGTTTTTAATTCTTAAAAACATCAGGCATTTAAAAACTACGATTGCTTTGGAATCTAAAATACTAATTTATCAAAACCTGATACAACTTTAATCCAAACTAACAGAATATATAAGATGCTCATTCAATGAGATCTGGAATATAAACTTTAATTTTATGGCAAAAAAAGAGTGATTTAGGATACCAGGTTAGAATAACCTCAGGATTTCAAAACAACCTCTTTTTCAAAATAATCTGATGAATACATGGAACATGTTTTCAGATTTAAGAACAACAGAGTATTGAATTTTCTAGGAACCATACTCATGATTGATGTGTGTGTGTGTGTGTGTGTGTGTGTGTGTGTGTGTGTGTGTGTATTTTGAAAACAAATAGCATTTAAGGTTAAGTGACCTGACAACATTTTATTCATGTTGGAAGTCATACCCAAAATAAAGAAGCAAAGGGAACTGGCAATAGTTACTCGTAATATAATTATATTAATGAGATTTATTAAGAAATTTACAACTTGAAAAAGAAACATCTTTCATATTATCATTCCTTCTCTGAAGAAGGAATTAAAATTAATTTTATCCTTCTGGCTAAAAATAATGAATCAAAAAAGTTTCACTATTTTTTCAAGTCTTGTCATGTTCTCTCTAAGGAGCTGGCTTGTCTATAGGAGAAAATCCATACTATGTTTTTAAAATTTATCATTCCCTTGAATTTTTTGACAGTGTTTTGCTCATGGTTCTCTTTCTACTTCACTGACTGTTCTTTTCCTTTCTAGCTCTTCTTCTGACTTCTCTAGAAATCCTATTATTCTCCAAGTTAGGCTAACAAGGTAGGCTAACTGCTGTAACAACAACAAAACCCCTCTAATAATTCAGTGGATTAATACAGTAGACATTTTTTGCACATTCATGTATGTACTCATCCAATAGTTAGTCTAGGTAAGCAGGAAATGGTGATGGGTGGGGAATGGGGTGCTCTGCTAGATACAGTCATTAGGGAACTCATGTTGATGGCACTTCTACTATCCTCATCGAGCGGCGTCCAAAGCTAATCCAAGGTTATTCAAACCTGACCATCAACATCCATCTGGGGGATGGAAAAAAGAATAGAGGATCGTGTTCCAGAGGTTTTTATAGGTTAGGCTTAGAAGTAGCATGAGTCACTTCTGCTCTCACATCTTTGGTTAGAACTTATCACATGACCACATCCAACAGGAAGGGGGCCTGGAAAATGGAGCCTTGCTGTGATCCTTGAAAAAAGAGGAAATGGTTGCCAATTATTTTACAGTCTTTGTCACAACTCTGTACTTACTCTCTTTAGGTAATTTGTATCTATAGCAGTGGTTTTAGTTACCACTTGCCCCTCTAATTCATTTTGAGGATTTGGACCTTTAAATATCTCTGGCTACACCTAGCTTCTCTGCTCCATCCTCACTACCACTACCTAGATTTGGGTCTTCATCACCCTTTTCTAAACATTACAATAGTCTTCCTACTCTCTGCCTCCTACCATCTTTCCCACTTCTAATTCAGTCTCCATATTATGTTCACAATTATAGTGTCCAAATTGTGATTTTGAAATCCTCCAAAGGATATACCTACAGGAGAAATCCAAACTTCCTAGGGTGGCAAAAAATTTCTCCAACATCTTGCTGATACTTCTGCATCCTCCCTCCTCTTCTAACTCTTTTCCATAATCATCCTTCTATCAACATACTGAGCCACCTGTAGTTTTCCAAGCTGACCTGCTCTGTGTGCTGTTCATTCTACCCAAAAGCCTATTCATCCTTTTATGCTTATTAAATACTTGTTAAATAAATGATTGATTGTATTAAGCTAAAATATACACCAAAATAAGATTCAGTACAAATTTTAAGATTCCTAACAACTTCATAAGACTGAGAACAGAAAAAAATTAACCTAAACTTCACTTTTTACCTATATGACACTAAATGCTTGAGTGGTGCTAGGCCTCCATTGATGTGATAATTTCATGGAAATTTTAACCAGAATTATGAAAGGTTTGCGATCCAGCCCTTAGATTAACCATATGTATTCAATAGTGCTGTTGTATAAGACTTTGAATATAGTCATCTTAAACTCAGTGTGAAGTTAGTTGACTAACAATAGTACACTCTGATGAGGCAGCATAACTGGTTCAAATGTCCAGATTATATCTAAGAAAAACTGTCCTCCTAATACTATGCTTGACATGATATATACATATATATGTAATTTTTTTCCTAGGCCCAGGAACATATAGAAGAAAGCAGAACTGGATGGGCTGGTGGAGTATGATTTTGCTATCTTTTCTTTATATTTTAATGAAACCTTGACAGATTCTCAGCTATCAAAAAACTATTTGAAATGTATTCAAATTGGCACTACTTGTTTTAATAGAAAAAACATCCAGGTAAAAGACTCAAAGGTAGTGGTCCCTGCAGCAATTTTTCGCTAGACAATTTTAATGTTTCTATACTTAGAATTCTATTAAAAACAAGTTATTCCTCATGTCTCAATCAACTTTTTCAACTGACTTGCTGATATTCATAATTAATATTACTTCTTAAACAAATACAATACAGTTTATTTTTTAAGGGAACACAATCCCTGATCTGCTTAAAATAATCTTAATAATCATTTGCCATTTGAATCCAGGAAAAACAAATACATTGGGTATCCTTGGCAATTTAGAGATAATCTACCTTAAATTTTATTGTTCACTGAAATATACACATTTATTCATTCTAGTTTTTAAGTAAAGTGGTATCAAACAGGTAAATGTGTGTTTTGTTATGGTTTGTGATCACTTATACCTGGATATTTTTGGATAGGTTTATTCGGTGATTTATGAGGATTTTTTTGTGCAAAAATTACATTTTAGGAAAATATCAATTGCATCTTAAATCATATATGAAAAATACAAAATAAGACAGAGAATAAGTGGTGTATGCTTATTGCCAGTTAATATAAACATATGGTTGAATTCAACAGCATGCGAGGGGGGGGAAGGAAGGCTCTTTTTCTGAAATTTGGACACATGTAATAAAAGAGCAAATGCTTAGGACTTGGTTTAACACATTAATGCATGATACAAGGACAGTAAAGAATTCAGAAGTCAATTCTAAGATGATAAGTCTTGTAAAACTTCAGAGTTAAGATTGGTAGGGAGAACGTAAATTATGAAGTAAAAATCTTCAGATATTAAAAACTCTGTGGTACACTTTTCTGGATCCAGTGATTTTATCTTCCATATATTTACTCTGCCTTCAGTTGTACTCATTTACTAGAGAATAGCTGTTACTTTGTTAATTACATACAGTAAATGTAAAATATGTTCTAAATTAGCAAGGCATAAGTGAGTAATTCAGAAAAAAATAACGTGGAAGTCCTATTTGAATTTCTTCTTTGCTACTGTACTAAATAACAGAAAAAATTAGGAGTGTTCAGTCAAAGAACAGGATTTTCTACGTTTTTTTTATTCTTGGTCAATCAGAAGCTCATCTTCCAAAAAGGTAATTCCTATATCAGCATTTGAAAATTTGAAGAAAGGGGAAAGTTAATCTATGAATTTCCACCTATTATAAAGATTTCCAGTAAAGAACGAGGGGAAGAAAGAATACTTAAAACGTCCTTGAGTTGTGCTCTCCATGATGATAATATAACTAGGTATACCATAAAGTAACATGTATGATGTGATTTTACAAATAGATGAACAATGATACCAATCACCTTCTTTTTTTTTTTTAATTTTATTTTATTAAATTTATTGGGGTGACAATCACCTTCTCAAAGACATGATCTTAGGAATCTATATACATTTATTCTGAAAATGCTACCAGTGTTCAAAATACTTTGAGACATTTTAGAATGGGCATCTTTTGAAATCTCCTATTTATAAGCATCTTGAAGTCAACAATTTCATTTTATCAGTTTTTACTCTGTGTAGCAATCTTAGCAAACATTAGCTGAATGAATGGGTAAATGAATAAATTAGTGAATTAATTGCCTTCAAAATCTGTAGAAACTGCTTTTTAAATACCCTCAGTGGAGAAACATATTTGTCCTTTGAGGGAGAATGAAGTCCCTACATTAAATCAAAAGTCATGCCAAAAGAAATCTAGTGAATAAATGAATTATTTATCTGCAACACATGATTTTGTGCTAGATGATTTTAATATCTGTAGCTTTAGAATTCTTTTGGGAAACATTATTTTTCTTATGTATTAATCTCAATCTCTTAAAAGTTGTCCAATAGTCCATAATCTTTCTAAATACAAGAAAAATTGTCAAAAATGTTTTGCAATGATAGCTTTCAAGAGTAAGTTCATACTTTCCCAAAGCAGCTGCTTTGAAGAGGTCATTCATTAGATTTTATAAGTTCTGACACGTCTTTTGAAAAAGTCAGGCCACAGCTTTATATAGTCATAACTCCTATTTCATAGTATGCTGTATAGCTCCCTTTGACTAAAATTAAACCAGTGGCTTAATAAATTTACCCAGAAATCGGTCTTTCAGACATTTGTTCAGGTAATATTTATAAGGTATGTAGACAAAGTATACAGGTTAGTCATATTAGTATAAATTTAAAGAGAAATTCTTCCTTTAGAATTTGTCGAAGAGATTTAAACTGAAAAAGTCCCTCAGAGATTACCTATGAATCAGAAAAGTGAGACTAAATGACTTGCTAAAAGTAATTCACCTGTTACTTACAGGCACAAAACTAATAAATAGTTTCTGGACAACTTTACCTATCGCATGCTTCCCTCTATCATGTGACAGTCAGTGTCTTAATTTGGGGCCAATAGCCTAACTTTTTCTCTTTGGTATTCTATCAGAAAAATAACAACAAATTCACTTCAAATAAATCTAATTTTGCTCTATGGAGAACAGACAAAAAAGAGGATTTAATTAAAGACCTGGCATTTAATCACTCGATTTTAGAGAACAAACACAAAAAGCGTAGTGTTTACACTGCAAAGCCACATTTAAATTATTTCAAAATAATTAAGCAATACATTACATCTCCTTTAGGCTGTTAGTGAAATCCCTTGGTTCAGAGAAATAAATTTTCTATTTGATCCTTGAAAGTCTGTGCTTTTGACTGAACGTGGGCCCAGTTCAGGCATCAGCCTTAGATAGGTAGGACCTCAGGGCATTTGCCAACCGTGGCAAGAAATAATCTGGTGGTAAATAATCTGACTTTCCAAGTAAAATATTTTAAATGGCTTTGCATATAGAGATGAGCAATTTATCAGAAAATCTATATGTAGATAAAGGGACCTGTGAAGAGGCCTGGTTAAAACTGAGGACCACCTAATTATGTGTGGTTATCAAGGGTACATGCGATTCGTTGCAAGAAGCACTTATCTCAGAATGCATTATGGACCTGGCTCTGGCAAAGTCAGTGAGGAAATATTTCACACTCTCTTTACTTCACCCAAGTTACCTGTTCCTCTAAAGCAGCTGTCTTTGGTGTGTGCAATAAAAGGGGCAAAGATAACAGTCTTTGCTTAGTAAAAATATTCTTCCTGTGTGCCTGTCATTCTAATAACTTAAAACACAGCACTCTGCCTTGTTATTCTTTTTAATTTTTCAATGAAATGAGATTTTAAGTTTTTATCTAGAACAAAACCTTTTTAAGTGTTTCTTAACTAACTGCAGCACCTTAAAATATTTTGTGACCCCAGTTCCCTTTTAACAGTTAAGACAATGTAGAGCCCATTTTCATCTTTCACCTTGAGGAGTGAGAAGGAGCCATTATAAAGTGGTTAATAGTAAGTAAGTATATCATCATTTGGCAAAGGGGACGCAGTGTCATTCTAAAATGAAAGAATGATTTGTCAGACATTCACTAATGAAATTCTATCCACAAAATTGCTAATCAGTGTTTCCTCTTCCTGGTACTCTTGGCTCTCAGTTTCACATAGAGGCATTCATCTTAATGCATAAAATCCCACCAAGACTGGTCTTATTAATGAAACTAATAGGGGAGTCGTGCAAGTGGACGGAATGTTTGAGTTATTCCATTTTTCATTTTGTTGAAGATTTATCATTTCTATGCCAAAATGAAAAGACTCAAGACACTGTATTAGTTTTCCAAGACTGCTGTAACAAATTGCCCTAAACTTAGCAACTTTAGACAACAGAAATTCATTCTCTCACTATTTTGGAGGCTAGAAGGCCAAAGTCAAGATATTAAAAGGGCCACGTTCCCTCTGAAAGCTCAAGAAAGAATCCTTCCTTGCCTCTTCCAGTTTCTGGGGGTTCCTGCCAATCCTTGGACTTCCTGAGCTTGCAAATGCATTTCTCCAATGCCTGTTTTCATACCCACATGGCCTATATCTCCACATCTCTCAGTATCTCTTTGTGTGATCTCTTCTTATGAGGATACCAGTCAGTAGATAAAGGGCCCTTACTAACCCGATAGGATCACACTTGACTCTTACTTTGATTACATCTGTAAAGACCCTACTTCCAAATAGGGTCTAGTCTAAGTCCGTTTGGGCTGCTATAATAAAGTGCTTTAGACTGAGTGGCGTATAAACAACAGAAATTTATTTCTGACAGTTCTGGAGGCTGGAAGTCTGAGATCAGTGTGCCAGCATAGCTAGGTTTCTGTGAAAGCTCTCTTCTGGGTTGCAGACTGCCAACATCTTGTATCCTCATATGGCAGAGAGCCGACCAGAGGAAATAGACTCTCTGGTGATTCTCATAAGGCTACTAATCCCATTCCTTGGGGCTCCACCCTTATGACCTCATCTAACCCTAATTACGTCCTAATACCATCTTATTTGGGGGATAAGGTTTCAACATATGAATTTTGGGGAGACACAAACATTCAGTCCACAACAGTCACCCTCCGATGTTCTGAGTGGAAGTGAATTTAGGGGAATACTATTCAGAACACTACAGACACCACATCAAATAAACTGCATTTTAAAAATTATGCAGTCATAATCATCAATTTTATGAAAAATCATCCAGTATCAGATCACACATGGGACCATCACTAAAGAGGCTGACAGCACTTTGCTTGTTTTCGTCTTGCTCAAAAGTGGGTCTCAGCAGTCTATTCAATGAATGGTGCTGGGAAACCTGGACAGACACATGCAAAAAAATGAGGCTGGACCACCTCCTTACACCATATACAAGAATAAATTCAAAATGGATTAAAGACTTAAATGTAAGATCTGAAACCATAAAATTCCTAGAAACTATAGGAAGAAACTTTACAGACATTACCCAGAGTAAGATTTTTACTGATCTATCCCCACGGGCAAAGGAAGTAAGAGAAAAAATAAACATGTGGGATTACAACAAACTAAAAAGTGTTTTTCACAGCAAAAGAAACCATCAATAAAACAAAAAGGGATCTTACTGAATGGGAGAAGATATTTGCCAATGATGTATCCAAATTTATAAAAAGACTCACTCACCTCAACTCCAAAAAAACAAACAACCCAATTAAAAAATGCTCAGAGGACATGAAGAGACATTTTTCTAAAAAGGACATACAGATAGCAAACAGATATATGAAAAAGTGCTCAACCTCACTAATCATTAGAGAAATGCAAATAAAAACCACAATGAGATATTACCTTACCCCAGTCAAAATGGCTATCATCAATAAATCAACAAACAACAAGTGCTGGCGAGGATGTGGAAAAAAGGGAACCCTTGTGTACTGTTGGTGGGATTGCAGATTGGTGCAGCCACTATGGAAAACAGTATGGAGTATCTCAAAAATCTGAAAATGGAACTACCTTATAACCCAGCACTTCCTCTCCTAGGTATCTATCTGGAGAAATTCAAAACTTTAATTCAAAAAACTTTATGCACGCCTATGTTTATTGCAGCACTATACACAATAGCCAAGACATGGAAACAACCGAAATGCCCATCGGTAGATGACTGGATTAAGAAACTGGTACATTTATACAATGGAGTATTACGCAGCCATAAAGAAGAATGAAATCTTACCATTTGAAACAATATGGATGGACCTAGAGAACATTATGTTAAGTGAAATAAGTCAGACAGAGAAAGACAAATACCATATGATCTCACTTATATGTAGAATCTAAAGAAAAGAATAAGTGAATGAACTAATCAGAAACAGTCTCAGAGACACAGAGGAAAAACTAAGGGTTGCTAGATGGGAGGGGTGGTGGGGATAAGGGGGAAGGTGAGGGAATTAGAAAGCACAGTCAGTAACCACAAGATTGCCACAGAGATACGAAAGTCAATTTGGGGAATGTAATCAATAATGTTGTAAAGATTTTGTAGGGTATCCGATGGACACTTGTCCCATTAGGGAGACCACCTCAGGGATGATGTAGATGCCTGATCATTGCACTGTACACCTGAAGCTGAAGCTGAACAATAAAGAATGTCAACTACAAGTTTATATATATATATATATGGTTACAAGAAACGGAGTATAGCATTATGAATAGAGACAGTGGAAATGTAATGGCTGTGTGTGGTGTCAGAGGGGAGTGGATGGGGGGAGAGGGATTGTCACTGTGTGAGGGATATAAATGATAAATGTCTAACTATTACATTGTTTGGTGCACCTAAAACTAATAAAAAATGTTATAAAAAAAAAGTAATGTGGAATAAAAAAGCGGTTCATGGGAAAAAAAAATGGGTCTCAGGCTGGGTGTCAGCAGGATCTGTGTTCGTAGCTAGAACATACTGGCAGTATTTTCATTGCTGTTGCTTCGTCAGATCTAAAGGAGCACAACATCTTAGTTCACTGTCACGTAGAAGCACTCCGCTAGAGAGAGCTGGTTTGGGATTATTTGTGGGATTATCGACTCTGTGTGATATAGAGTAGCTCTTTCCTCAGGTCGCTCATTCACCACTTTACTGTCCTTTAGAAACCCAATGATCAGTATTGTGAAGAAACCAGCAAATGTAAGACGAGCCTATATTTTTTAACGGGAGAGACTACCAGCTAAAATTGAGTGTGAGGACACTGGCAGGGCTTCCGTTATCTGTACCAGTCAGGATGTTGAGGTGTGGCTGGCTCTGCTCCAGGGCATACCAGCTGAGTGTCAGGGACTCCTTAAGTCATGGAGCAGTTCCCAGCAGAGACCCTGGGGAGAGGTCAGTGATGGGTAATAAGTTCTGCTCTGCTCCCTGAGCTCAAGGAGTAACCTCCCTTGCTTGTCCAGGGTAACATTTTTTCTCAAGTCCAGAAGTTTCTCCTTACCGTTGAAAACTGTGGCTAGCATGTCATGATATTTTAATCTTTAAAATGCCTTCACTAAATAAATCACTGGTATTAGGTGCTTCCCATCAGACAAATCAACAGTGAAAAGGGCCATCAACCTTTATTCGAGTCACACATTGGTCAAATACCCCATATTGAAGTTTGACTTGGTTAAATATCAAGATTCATGTGTAATTCCTTTAACTCTGTTTCAAACCACAAAATCTCAGAACATAGAAATTCAACCAAATTAAACATTATAAACTCAGGGGTATGTAGCAACAATTAAGCAATAATTGGAATGTGTCAGCGCCTTTTAGAATCACTAGAAAAGCTGTCTATCTGGAAGGATGGGATGTCAGATGTGAGTGATGGAAGGTAGGAGAGGCAAGGCCTTCTGGTTCCTATACACATTGCTTTTAAAACATCTATAGTTTTAGTTTGGTTTGTCTTTTGAACATAACCTCTGTTTTGTTTTGTTTTCCAGTTCTTTGTTTCAGCACCAGTTTTCAGCTCTGATTCCACTTCATACTACAAAATATTTAGTGACAAGGATGGCTACAAACATATTCACTATATCAAAGACACTGTGGTACGTTCCTTCCAACATTTATCTCCTCAAAGATCATTCACTTGAGGTTGTTCAAATAACGCTCAGCTTCACACAACATAATGTTTGTCTTTTTATAGGAAAACGCTATTCAAATTACAAGTGGCAAGTGGGAGGCCATATATATATTTAGAGTAACACAGGACTCACTGTAAGTATTGCATGAAGCATGTTGCACCATTCAGGGTTTAATTGGCACTGATGGACATACAAATGATACTACACCACCTCTTTTAGTTAAGAGCATTTTTGTTATTTACTCTACAGTTTAGTTCAGACAGCTGTGATTTCATTAAGACTGCACGTTCTTTACTAACTAGTCAACATGAGTTCTTTTTGGAAAGACTATCTACTTGGTGGTCATTTATCTTCTGACACTTGGTAATTAACTGTACAATTTAAAAAAATATAACTGGTTCTCAAGACAAATTTTACTCTTTAGCACTTGAACAATGAACAAGCTTGAAAAGTCCGTGGAGTGCAGCCCAGGGATATAAAAAATTTTCATAGTGATTCACTGTTATATAAATTTAAATGATTATCTATAGTAGCTATAATTTATTGAGCAATTAATGTGTACTGCATACTGTAAAGTAGAAACAATTATTCCAGTTTCACAGATAAGAAAAACCAATATTTGGAAATTTAATTAACTTGGCAAGGTGACATAATTGGTTAGTGGCAGAATTAGGATTCAAACTTAAAACACATTAAATCTAACGTTCTTACTGTTTATGTTGATACAGGACTTCTTCCTTTCAGTTCTTTCTTTAACAGTTCATCCTGTATGCTGTCTAAATAAACCACCTTAAAATAATCATTTATGATCAGACTTCTCTAATCAACAATGTACAGTTCTCTTCCCTCACTCCTAATAAAGTCCAAATTCACAGAACTCTCTTATAATCTGCCTGCCATTAGCTGGAATTCTAAGGGCCAAAGAGGAGGATCATTAGTCCATGCTCACTGGAAAAAACCTATCAGAAACCCATTGCCAATCAATGGAATGCTTTGAACAGTCAGCAAAGGAGTTTGGACATTATGTGTAGCAGCCATTAAAATCGCCTAGGTAAGAGTGACAAAATAAAAACAATGGGAGATTTCAGACATAACACGTTTAGGAGGTAGGAGAAAACTGAATACAGGAAACCCCAGTGATAATCATAATCTAGGCCTGAGATAATAAAGGCCTGAACCAGGATAGTGGCGATGACATATGGACTCCTTAAGGGAAAAACTATGCCCCCGGCTTTTTGCATCCTTGGCCCTTGGTGTACTGCCTGCCACAGGGTCAGAGTTCAATAAATAACTGCAAAATAAATAAGAGCAAAGGTAGATTGACAGCGAAGACACATGGAGGCTGAAGAGGACTGGTGAATTAGTGGCTGTGAGGGAGAAGGGAAAGGAAAGAGAAAAAGTGAACTCGGTTGCACGTGTTAGAGATAAAGACAATTATGAAACCTTAGGCATAAGAAAATTGCTGGGGGCTGTTTGGAAAAGATACTGAGTAGTTGATTCCCAGGTAGTTTGAGATGACGTGGGAAAGAGGAGCACAGGTGTTGATTGGAGTCATGTGACGTTAGTGAAGACATGTAGAAGGATGCTGGTTTAGAAGATAAATTTAATACTACAAGTGAGTTATATTCTGCTGCCTCTTCCTTTTACTTGGGAATAGCAAGGCTTTTATGACAGTGAGGGCAGAGAAGTATTGGGGCTGCTGGACAGTCCTGAGAATTAAAGATTTGTAACCAAACCTTGGTTATTCCAAACTTCTCACACCGTTACGCTCTGCCGAGAGAGACAGAAAGAGAGAGACAGAGAGAGAGAGAGAGCCTTTGTAATGTTTAGATGAACTCACAGAGGAGTAAAATCATGCTGCTAAATTGGATTTCCCACCCCATGGCTATATTAAGACAGATTAGAACAGGGACCCGGAAACTTAAATAAAAGTATGTTCTCTTGTGACTTGTTTTGCATCTGGGTGATTTCATATGCCCCTTAGTGTGGATGAGTTTCCTGATTTATAGCAATCTTACATACTGTCAGGACACCTATAAAATACATACAAAATGTGTTCAGAATCATAAACAAAATTAAATAATATATCATAGAGAAACCAGTAAACTGTTAATCATTGAAAAGGAAATGGGTGATATTAATTATTTAAATATTCTAGTTTATTTTGCGTGACTCATAACTAAAGAATCAGAATATAATATTCCTATAACAAAAAGAGCACTCTGTATAATTCACTATCTCCTACGATTTGAAAGTCAGAGTAAGTATCCAAAATTCAGAGTTATAAACAGCAGTGATTTATGTACATAAGTGCCAATTAATAAATAATCTCACGAACTATCTATTAATAATTTATTAGTTTACAAAATAATAGTTCATTTATTAGCTATTAATAGAGTAGTTTAGATGAACATTGGACTATATTTTTAATATATTAGTAGTATACCAGCAATCCCATCACCATTTAGTTATCAATAATTATTTAATAACTTCTGAATATATTTTCAGGTTTTATTCTAGCAATGAATTTGAAGGCTATCCTGGAAGAAGAAATATCTACAGGTAATGTATGTCAACTCACTCTAGCATTTTTATATTTTGATATTTGTATAAAAATCTTCAGAGTACTCAGGATATAGAGAATATTTTTTTAAAGTCTGAAATGTAATAAAAATAATTTATGAATTAAGATGAAACATTCAGAGACTGTTGTATACTACATTAGTATAAAATTATATACCCTCAAAATATTCGCTAACTCATTTTTTTTTCCAAAAAGAAAAACCAGTAAATTCTAATGCTGATATATAAACATGACACTGAATAATTCAACTAAATTTAGAGGAAATTGAGAATATTCATCATTTACATTTATTAAGTTCCTACTGTGTACCAGGCATTGTATTTATTCCCATAGTGGGTGATTGCCTTTAATACTCAGATGATTCACTTTGTCATAAGCCTATTATGATTGGAAGGAGTTTATCTCTGTTCCTATATTAGTGTTTAAGTTAGCCCGGTGGTCTCCCAGCTGATTGGAATGGTACCCTCAACAGCCACTTTTGGATGCAGAGATAAAAACAATAGTTACCGTAGGCTAGTAGTCTACTATATGCCAGGTATCTTTTTATCTGCTTCGTATATTAATGTCATCTAATTCCCACAACAGCTCTGAGGTACGTGGTATTATTTTGACCCCTGACTATTTATTAACAGCCTACCTAACATTTCCAAGATCACACCAAATTGTGACCATGAATACTAACTGTAACCAAGAAAGGAAGACATTTTCACTCCGTTGCATTCCTCTGTTCCTCCTTGGATCACGGATCCTTATCCGGTGGGGAGAATCCCTCTATGGTGCTAGCAATGTGTATGGCCACCCTCTACCATGCCAAGGGCAAGGTCAGCGGCAGCAGCAAAAGGAACGCTGCAGTGGCCACAGGTAACCTTGTCAGCCACAGTGTGTCTCTGACCCTGCCTCCATCCTGACATAGTATCACCTAGTTTACCCCAAAAGAGATTCTGATTCTCAAGGTTTGGAGAAAGGTCTGGGAGTCTGTATATTAAAGCAAATAATCCCATTCAGGAACCACACAGGGGACTCTGCTAAGGAAAGAACCACACAGGGCCCTCTGCTGAGGGCCCAACATGGTAAGTATAGGTTGGCTTGTGTAGGAATGTGCGGAGGGCGCATTCCCAGGAAGAGCTTACACGAATCCAAATTTCCTGCCAGATGGAATGGAAGGCACAGGAGGACCTTAGAACCATGGTTTCTTCTTTCCAATTTGCTTATTACTAATTTCTCCTCCCAGATATGTAAGAACAACGACCTCTTTTCTGGTGAGACTGCCATATTCTCTTTGTATGTTTTCCCGGTGGGAGTAAAAAGAGAGATGGGAAGAGGAGTAAAAAGAGAGATGGTTGCATTTCCAAACACTTTGTAAAGTATAAGAGATGATTGGCTATGGGAAGTGATTACACCATGCCCATTCGAGGTGTTAGATACTTCTCCACCCTAGGAAAACTGCAGAGGGCGTCTCTTCAAAGCTTGTGGCTATTCAGGCAAAGATGTTTTGAAATTCAGGCTACATTAAATTACTGTGATTCCCCTTCACTTTAAAAGGCACTGGCACCAGAAAAATAGAGTAGGTTTGATGTCAATATGTAAATTAGTCATTTTACATGGAGTAGTACATTCTGAGAAATACAATCTCAAAATTTGAACTTTTTTTTTTTTTTTTCTAGAATTAGCATTGGACGCTATCCTCCAAGTAAGAAGTGCATTACTTGCCATCTAAGACAAGAAAGGTGCCAGTATTACACAGCAAGTTTCAGTGACTACTCCAAGTATTATGCCCTCATCTGCTATGGTAGGTAATGGACTTAACACAAGCTCTGCCACCTCACTGCCACTGTTGTCACCCTTGTCACCACCACCTGATCGATGCTTAACTACAGATTATTGAGCATTTGTTATATGTGAGGATCTTATCTACATTATCTTATCTAATGCTATGGAAAAACACGAAAGGAAGGCATTATTGTTGCCATTTTTTGCAGCTGAGAAAACAAAGCCACTTGCCAAAGGTCCTCACTGATGGTAAGCATTAGAGCCCAGATGGGAGCTCTGTCAATCCCGAGTCCTTACCCACCACGTGCCATAGCACCATCGGGTTGTATGCAAACACTATGTACCAGCTATCACAGCAGGACTTCACCAATATCATAAAAATAAGCATTCTTTGATAAAACGGTTGCTGGATTTTAGCCCGTTTACCCAGACAAATGTCAAACTCCTACAGCCAGAGTAAAGAACAACGGCCTAGAAACCCGAGCTCTTCCCTTGGAGGTCAGTAATTCTTTGAACAGTACTTTCAATGGCAATGGAAAATGAACTTTTGTCACCTAGTATGTCTTTTCTAAATTTGGACAACATAATAAGCATCCATTCATATATTTAAAAAGTCATAAATAATAAAATAAAACATTTCAAGTTGTTTAGGCCATGTGTACACTTACTGAATAATTTCTATCCAAATAATTTTATTTTATGCATAACATTTTATACCTTGAATATGTGACAAGCAATTAAAAAAGGTGAAATTAGGCAATCAGTAGATCCACGAAATGTGCTTTGGTTTCAGTAGTCATCATGGAGAGTTAGAAAACAGACTGGGAAATGTCTACTTCTTCATTCTCTTTCTGTCCCTCCAATTAATCCTAGTGGGGGACAGAAAATAGAGGCTATGAAGAACACATGTCACTCTCCTGTTTCTGGTATGAACTCCCCATGTGGGGGTTAGGTGACTCAGAGAACAAATGGAATCTGACTGGTTGAGATTCTTGCCCAGTCGTAGAGAACCCTGAGGTTCTCTTTGCTTCCCAGAAGGGAAGCCACCCTGACAGGCCACTTCCCTCACCCCAATCACATGGCCTCAGAACCTGAGCCCCAGCTCATTTGGCTACATGGAAATGAATAAGCTTTTAACCCAAATGCTCCCTTCAAGAAGTCAGTTTGATACTGCACTTTCATAAAATGTTTGGTCAATTGCATCTTTGAAAAGTCAAGAGATTGTTGTTCGCCACTATATGTGTGGTTATAGCACTTAAAGGTATACATTAATGTCCCTCTCAAGTTATATACAACATTTTTCAACCCAGGCTATGTATTTATGCAACATATATTGAAAGCTTACATGCCAGGCATATAGTGTCACTGAACTAACTGCACTGAGTCATCTGTTTGTCTATCTTTCTCTCCTGAAGGCAGAGCCTGCTTTCTTTTAATCCTTATATTCATAAGGCCAAGAAGAATGGCTAATGCATAATAAGCAGTGAATGCCTGCTGAATGAACATAGGTGTTAGAAAGATCAAAGCATTTCTGCCTTTGGCAAAGTCTACCCAAAAGCTCATTCTCATGCTGATATATTTACTGATAAAGACATCAGTGACCTTACACATACATATATACATTTATAGCTATATGCATTCTACATTTAACCCTTTTTGAAAACACTACATCACTTTTTATATCACTTTGTCTTCTTAATATTTGCGGAAGCCTGAGTGCCACTGAAGAGATAACGAAGCAAAGACTAAGCTCTCATCAAAAGTTGGTGGAAGAGTCCTTTCCAGAACTTGAATTGCCTGACTTTTCCACACTCACTCTTGCTCGGCAGTATGGTAATTTCCCATTTAGCAAAAAATATACTGTGTGGGAAGCATCACATCGTCTGGTGTTTTTGAAGCTCCAGTAAAATGAGTCACTGCGCCATCATAAGAAAAACCTTGAAATCTTTCCCTTTAGGATTAAGAGTAAAGCCTCATTATGTAACTTCAAATTTTCCAAGAGAGATGATGAGTAAATCCCAGATAATAGGATTAAAATAGGTAAAATCACATTTATGATGTTGATGGAACAAAAACAATGCAAAGGAGGAAGTCTAGACGACCAATGCTTATGCCACTAGGATCTCACCGTCAGGCCATTTGTGTCAAGGGCACTCAGCCATTAGTTTGTCTCATAGTTTGGGCAAAAAAGACATGCCAGTTGTCACTTCTGGAACTGCATACCCATGAAAATTCCATAAGGTGCATGCTGATTGACTAAAGTCAAGAAATTCAGATATATGTCTCATTTCCTTACATCCTGACCAAAAATATAATGTGTGCTTGTTCCTTTTAATAACTTTGAAGAAAAGCTGAACAAAATGAAAATCTCTGAAATTAAATTCTATAAAATTCTGAAGTTCCACACAATAAAGAACTGCTGGTTTTTGAGGGATGCTAATAAATAATATCCCTTCTCCTTACTCCCATGTTACACTGAGGCATCAGGAAGGAAGTCAAAATGTTAGCTTTATTACCTGTAAGGGTTAGTTGGAAAATGTGGCTAAGGTGTGTAACTTCCTAATATTGCACCCCAGAATTCTAGTTATTCACACAAATATGGGTACAACTGGACAACCATTGTCTTCCCCCATGGGGCCTGGCACTGTCACACTTGGAGCTCTCAGGGACAGATCAAAGCATGTTCTCTGCAGGCAGAAAGATGCCAGAAACAAGGCAGAAGATGGACTTACTTATTCCTACGTCATTTCCCCTCTGCTGGCTTGAGACAAAGGGTGCTACTCTAATGACGCTCCCTCCACAAAGAAGGAAGCAAGCTTCTGAAGTTGAAATGCACTTCTACCCCTAGCCTCCATGTTTATTGCTTTTAACTCATTGATTGCCCGAGCAAATTTATCCTTTCAAAGTATATTTCCAGGTATTATTTACTCTGTAGTTCAAAAAAGTGATACGTAGCTTTGAATTATTCATAGATCTTGTTAAAATGGCCAGTTTCTGCACAGAGAACCTGAATTCCATGCTGGAGTATATGGTGGACACTGTTGTGCCACCCAAACCTCCCAAGTCCAGGACTGAATCACTCATTTCAACAGCTATTGAGAGTTCTGGTGGCCGACAGCTCACAGCTGAGCCCACCCCCAACCCACAGGGATTACTCTCATCCCAGGCTATAGCCACTGGCTGCTCCATTCTGGGGTGTACAACCCAGCCCTGTTATCCCATTTGAGACAACTCTGTAGGCCATCCAGTTCCAGAGCTTCTTGTGGGGTTGGCTGAGGTCTCCTTTCTGACAGTACTGAAGACCACCTTCCCTTGTTGCCCCAACTTTCCTCCCCTCTCCCACAGGTGCACATTCTAATACCACCCCCAGATAAATGTCTAGCTCACAAAACTTCTTCTGGGTCTGTTTCCTAAGGAATGTGACATTCCACAGCATGTTTGAATGAACAATACATTCTATATAAATTTATTTCCTCATGTATTAATTACTTTTAAAAAATGCTGTATTCTACCCACCAAAATAAACTGAACGATGAAGTCAAACTGAAAATACAATCTGCACACTGGTGAAAGTTACTGATAATAAAGACACAGAAAAAACTGGCCAATACAGCGTGACATCTTTCCAGAAGGCCATATACCCTTGCAGCTTCTGGGGTCCCTTTGTGTAACTAGATTCAAAATATTCAGCACCACTATTGGAAAAGTACACAGGCAACTAACTCTTTCGCATCTGGTTTTTGATGGGGCTCTGCTCTCATGTGTTGCTTAAATGTAACTTAAAGGTGATGTTTACTTCTCTATGGGAAAAATAGCTGCAGAATTAAAAGATGCACTTGACACTAATTAAAATTAAGTGTTATTTTAAAACTAAGCCATGTTTTTGTTTTCCCCTTGTGCCCAGGCCCAGGCCTCCCCATTTCCACCCTTCATGATGGCCGCACCGATCAAGGTACTGTCTCTGCCGTGCTGTTGTCTTGTCTGCAGAAATCCTGAACCCTCAGTGACACTACACTAGAGGGAGCAAGACAGTTTCCCCACACCAACATGGGGAAGTGCCATGGAATCCTGTTATCTTATTATTACACAGATTTGGACAGTTTTTGAGTGAAACCTGATCATAGGAAATTTAATAATTATTTACAGTACGAACTTGGCATAACACGGATGAGTTTTATCAGAGGGATTAATCCTATCTTTCCTAATCAGCTTTATGAAAAGCACAGAAGATTAGAACTGGAAGGAAACAGGATATTTAGTACAACCTCCCTCCCAAATAAGAATTCCTGTTTTTTCTTTTTGTTTTGTTTCGTTTTTTGTAACATCTCACACTGGAGACAGATTCCAGCCATAACTCCAGTTCAAAGCAAAGAGTAACTAGAGTAACTACCACGCTAGCTTTTCTGTTTTAACAGCAACATTATACTGTTGCAACGTATGAATGCCCTGAAATTTGGAGACTCTTTCCATTTTCAACTGCTACCAAGATAGTCCTCGTCCATCCTGTATTTGTGATATTGGTTAAAAATAGTTCACAGATCAACGATAATCGTTTTTACTCTCAACAGGGCTATCCAAGTGTATAATTGCCCTGAAACTCTTCCTGAGGTTCTTCATTATCTTTTGATGTACTATAAAAAAATGTTATAGGGTTGAAAGTTGATGGTGACTAGAGGGACTTCAGCACTCATGCCTGCAATCATCCCTGGACAGCTTTGGTGACAAGTCAGGAGACTGCTTTGGGATTAGTTTGGCAACCAGGTCAATGGCTCAAGGATAGGTGAAAATAGGTACTGAGGAAAAACAGCGTCAGGAGCTCTGGACAAGACAGGCACTGTAATAATGGGACTCTGAATTTAGTTTCATTTTGAAGGTTTTGGTTTTGGGTGTTTTATGTTTTTGTTTTTTGTTTGTTTGTTTTTACTTTGTGTCTAATAATGAAGTACTTTTAAGAATAAGCAGATTATATTTCTCAGTTTGGTTCACCTCAATCTTCAGAACCTAAAGCAGTTCTACCCTCAAATCTATGACTTTTTGTTTTAATGGAAAACCACCATAAATATCTAATTCCCATTTTACTGTGACTGCAAAATAAAGGTCTGTTTCTCTTTTCCTGGACACCAATTTCTCTAGGCCTTATAAAGCTTTATTACTTCACGCAATACTTACAAATAGGTACAGTGTTCATGTCACTCTCACATGTGTAATATGTATTTATGTTTTATAACTGGCCAAATAGAATGTAAATTCTTTTAGAGCACAGTTCTGCAAACTTGTCTAATGATAAAATTCTCCGGAGATGTTTACTATACATACTCTGAGACCCTTTCCAGAAATTTCATTTCAGTAGATCTTAGATTGAGTTAGGGAAACTGTATTTTTAATAAATTCTTACATAAGGTTTGGAGCTACTTTTTAGAGTAGATGCTATGTCTCCCATTTATTAGTAGTTTTCACCTGTTTTTCCATTGCATTTGGTGGCAGAAACCTTCATTCAATAGATCTTGGTTAGGAACCTAGCATATTAAATCAGATAATGCAATATAATAGATTCTTAAAATGACCTGATACTGGGTCAGATATGCTCCCTGTCCTCAAGGAGACTATAGATCAACGAGGAATGCAAATGTGTGAATAGGCAGTTACAATACAGTGGGGTAAAGTATTAAGATAGAGCAAATAGAGCACAGAAAGCACATAAGCAGGGCATATCATCTGAGTTTTGGGATTAGGAAATGTTTCCCAGTGAAAGCTTCATCAAACTGGTGACTCATAAATATGAGGGAGAGATTAGTGCTGCTTGTCTGGCTGGCTGGTCAAGGGGAACGATAGTGGTACTTTTTACTGAAAAGGGGGATTCACAGTGGAGAGAACATTTTGAAGGAGATGATGAATTTAGTTTTGAATGTTGAGTTTGAGGTACCAATATGGAATATCCAAGTGGAGCCACCTGGAGTGACATAGTTTTCAATCTGGATGTTGGAGGATCAGTTTGGACTGAGGATGATGATTAAGAAGTCACTGATTTATGAACATTAATGACATGGTTACTAAGGGCATGGAAGTGGATGAGAGAGCAGAGTGGGAAAAATTAGTGTGGGCGGGGGTAGTGGAGAGTGAGCCTAAAATAAAACTGTGTGGCACACCAACACGAAAAATGGAAAGAGAAAAGTGAACCTGCAAAGGAGACCAAGAGGGAATAGAGGGTGGAGAATAACCTTGAAAGGATGGTGTTGTGAAAGGCAGGACAGGTGAGGACCTGTGTCAAGTACTACAGAGAGTGATTCATGAGACCTGCACGAAATCAATGAACTTAGCAAAGGGGGGAATAGCACTGGTTTGGTCAGAGTCATTTCAGTGAAACAGTGGAAATGGAAGCCAGATTGACGTAAATGTATGCCTGCATAGATAGTAGAGAAAAAGAAACAGTATTTTCAGTAGGTCTGACTGACCAGAGAGGGAAGAGATGGGATGATGTCTGGAAGGGATTGATAAAGGTTTAACTTTGTTTTTCAAAGCTGATGAACATTTGGGCATGGTTAAGTGCTGATGGAAGAAATTAGGAGACCAAAAGGGGTTGAAAACATAAAGGAGACAGGTCCTGAGAAGTTGGGAAAAGATGGTGTCCAGAGCCAGGTGAGGGGATTATTCTCTGGTATTGTGATGCAAGAGAATGAAGAATTGTTGTAATTATATGAAAGAAATAATTATATGAAATTTTGAAGATATTGCAGAAAACAGTACAACTTTAGTTTCTCTGCAAAGTGGGGTGAGATCATTTGAAAATAACAAATAGTACTTGAATTAGATGCCAGAGAAACTCAGAAGAATAGGCACTTGACATCGAGGACCCCACTGAGGCTTAGTTGCATAGGGCACAGAAGGTGTTCATTAAAATTACCCAAAGGATTGAATGACCTCATTTGTCAGCTTTTCTACAGATTCTTCACATAATTTAATTAATGAGCAATATATTGTAGTTAATATGATCTAAACAAAAATCTCATGCATGAGCCATCATTCTTACCACTTGGTTTCACCATAATAAAGTGTATAAATACATATACAACACATACTACATGTCAGGTACTAGGTACTGAGTACTGAGTATACGATGATGGTGAAACAAGCTAAAAGATGCAGTCTGGACTGTAGCATTCCTCTGCCAGGTTACAGACTTTCAAAGCAAAGTCACCTAGAAAAGCCCAGTTGCCACCCCTCCCTCTCTCACAGCAGTATGCACTTCTATTTTGCTCCAAGGGACGGAAACATTGCCCACTTATCTATCATTCGTAAAAATGCAACCCTGGACTGTACAAATATTAGGAAGCTTTTAAATTAAATTTAGCATTTCATTAAGTCATGAATCAGAAAAGCTCAATAGCTAAGAATGGAATGGAGAAGGAATCAAAGTCAAACCAACATGGCAATAACACTTGTGAATTGTCCTTGACTTCCAGTACCTGTTGGTAAAATGACAAAAATAATGACAAATAAATAATGGAGCCACTGTGTGTGCATGTTCCACACAGAAGTCCCTTTATCCATGACAGCTCCACATACAGAATCCACATAAGGACAATGAAGGGCTGTAAATACATAGAATTGCATATTACCTCTATTTATGTATGTATGTATGTACGTATGTATGTGTGTGTGTGTATGTATGTATGTATGTATTTTGGGTTTTATCTTTTAAGATGACACAAGTATGTCTCCCGATGGATCATCCAAAGGTAAAATGAAACTTATTATGTATCTTATACAACTTATACCAAAACAAATATATTTTGTTCTGAGATTAAATATACCATGCTGAAGCAAAATGCCATGAATACATGAAAACTGAGAGTTACAGGGGATGTGGTTTGGCAAACTTAGTGTAGTTACAAGTACTCCTCTCATTCCCTATCTTCAAGGACAGCTTTTTTAAAAGGCACAAAAACAAGAAGTCCACAGCATGTCTATGGTAGAAACCTCCGTATTTCAGAAATTATTTAGACTCTTTTTTAAAAAGTAAAGGTACAAACTCTACATTATATGTGAAAGTCTAACTTTTACAAGAAGATGCCCAGTACCAATTCCAGTTCAAAATAAAGCTTACACCAAGCCCTCTATTACTAGAAATGTAATTGCATTCACCACCGATCTGCTGCATCAGGAGATGAACGGATTTGTTCAGTTTCAAAGATTGAAACATAACTAAGCTCAAATAGAAACCGCAGTTTTTTAAGAATATCTTTAAGACAGAAAGAGATTATAGTGTGCATATATTGCTGTTGTTTTAGTAAGGTGTATAACTACCTTGAGAAAGAATTTGAAGAAATAAGATGCACAATAATTCAATACAAAAAAAAGGGGGGAAAACTACACTATATTAATCAGGTACAATAGGAAAATGTTAAGAAAGAAATAGATATTAAAATATCACAGAAATGTATTTGAATTCACACACTGAAAATTTTAAAACAAACTTTATAACTACATAAATAATTATTTTAAATTTGAGTTTTCAGAAACAGATTTTACTTCTATTACTTTTTTTTGTGAATGATAAAATAAAAATAATGTCACTCGTCATGACTTTACGTTAAAAAAGAGAAGTTGGAGATGGGAAAATATGGCTTAATAAAACACTTTTGTTTCTGTGATTCTGCTCAAAATTTGTTTTGATCTGCAAGGATCAGTTTAAGAGGTAACGACTGCTGTCCTTCATAATAACTGTTTTAAAGCCTGGATTAAAAATATACTTGCCAGTATGAAACTCTTGAAACAATTCTTATAGCTTTTCAGTTTCATCTATATTAAAGCCAAATGAATTTTTAGAAAGAAATTTTCTTATTGATTTGCTACTAATAAAAATGAACATTTTATTTTTTTAAGAAATTAAAATCCTGGAAGAAAACAAGGAATTGGAAAATGCATTGAAAAATATCCAGCTGCCTAAAGAAGAAATAAAGAAACTTGAAGGGGATGAAATTAGTAAGATCTTTTAAAAACTTCTCATTTATAGGCATGAAGTTGAATACTTGTCTTGCTTTTTGAAAAAACGATAGGGTAAATATTATAGTACAAATCCTACAATATTACAGGCTCTTAATTAAAACAATCTTACCATAACAATAGAGTTTCACTAAATATCTTTAATAACTTTGTGAATAGAGTTGATCTTATAGTTTCCTATAGCTCCATTTCAAGTCTGATACTTTCTAAAAAGAGCTTGTCTAATTTTAATTTTAGAATATGCTTCTAGGAAACAATAATTCAAGATTTCCAAAAATTTGTAAATTAGACAAAAATATGTAATAAAAATCAATTTAAAACATATTCTTGGTTCTTAACAATTTACTAGTTATAGATTGATTTTATGTTATATATTCTTATTAAAGAAAAGAAATACTGCTATGAGTATAGTGGAATAAAGATTTTTCTTCTTTCTTTTTTCTAAGCTTTATGGTACAAGATGATTCTTCCTCCTCAATTTGACAGATCAAAGAAGTATCCCTTGCTAATTCAAGTGTACGTAATGTTTTCTTTGGTGTGAAAGGTGTTTACTGAAAATATGTTGATTTTAATACACATTTATGAGATAGAATGAACCATTCTCCTTAGTAAATTTCCTACTGATGCTGTTTTTATATATTCATCAACTAATCAGAGTAAATAAAATATGGCTATTTAAAATAGATTGAGGAAATTTTGAGATTTTAGATGGACTTGCTTGCATATGCTGTGTTGAATTTCCTTTGTATGGCAAATTGCCGAATGTGTCAGAATACCTTTGAGATAAATTGCAGCCAAAAAAAAAAAAAATGTATTGTAAATCATCTTAACATCTTATGTAATTGAGTTAGAAAGAAATAAGGGAATGGAATACATTTAGTGGAATCACACCCAAAATCAGTGCTGACCTACACACAATTTGCTTAAAACACCATGCATTTTTTTAGTATATCTTATGTCTGCTTTTAGCAAGTGGCAGGTGGCAGAAATGACGAAAAACCCACACATATTCCTTGAAATGCCAACCCTAGATGTATCCGTTTTGGGGAATGGGAGAGGCTGTGTCCCAAAACAACTTCCTTGTAATAAACCTCTGGGAAAAGCCTGGTCCCCTCTTGATTTTGAGCCAGTTCTAATGCCACTGTTATAGAAATTTTATCATACAAATGTACTGGGAAATACTAAAGGCAATTCTTGGCCATGATGGGAAGTTGAATTTTACAAAGGAATCAGAGATTCCATATTCTCTTTTCTTTGTCTTTAGGTATGGTGGTCCCAGCAGTCAGAGTGTAAGGTCTGTATTTGCTATTAGTTGGATATCTTATCTTGCAAGTAAGGAAGGGATAGTCATTGCCTTGGTGGATGGTCGAGGAACAGCTTTTCAAGGTGACAAACACCTGTATGCAGTATATCGAAAGCTGGGTGTTTATGAAGTTGAGGACCAGATCACAGCTGTCAGGTGAGCACCTTTGCATTCAAACAGAAATTGACATGCAACAAAATCACACAACCACTATTGGGTTTCTCATCCTTAATGACTTAATTCTTTTTGTCTCTTTTTAGAATGTCTATTTTTCTAACTTCATCTAAAGCTATCATTAATCTTAAAGGGATATTTGTGCCCAATATGAGAAAAAAATATTCATGGAAAATAGCTAATAAATGTGTGGAAAACTGATTTATAGTGATAAATGACAAAGACCCTCTTTGGATGATTCAGTCTTTGTAATATCCTTTCATTTATTAACATGGCTTAAAATTACCAAAAAAGAAAAAAAAATTATAACTCTAGGGATGGTGTTTAGGAAACCAAACAGCTGAATTTGCTCAAGCATTGTGGGTTTTAACTTGAGCCTTAGAAATGGTTCAAGGTTTCATTAGCACTGTATGCTCATAGATGTTAAGCATTTATTTGTAATTAAACTAGCTGTGAAGCTTGGCTATGTTAACATGAAAGTGTTTCCCTATTTTCATTTGACAAAAAACAATTATTTTATGTAACATAAATTATATTACGAAAATATTTAGAGGAAAGACAGATTCAAAATCTGAGTTCTTCCCAACTACATTCTCAATCACAATTTATGGCTCAATCATCTTTTCCTAAACCAAAAAGTTCATAGTCACCAAAATAATTGCTTTTTTGAAAACACTATTCAGGACTTTTCAGGATTTTTCTGTAATTGTTGGATTTCTGTTATGGTGTAAGTAGACGAAGTTAGAGAATAGTAGTTTATAAATGTAAAAGCTAACTCTAGCTAATTATACTCTTAGCCGTGGATGTGTATGTGTGAGTGACAGCTAAATGTCAAACACTGTTTCACAGCAAAGAGCAATTTAGAAAATCCAGTGGTACATTTTTTCTATTGTCTTAATGTCATTAATAGTTACTGATTTCCATGCGGTGTGTACAACACATATTGTATTTCACAACTAGGAGCCAGGCCCAGACAACACTTTTCTGTATTTTTTGTCTCTAATCAAAGCAAAAGTTTAGCCTCACAGTAATTATTTTTAAAAATAGAAAAGTAATCATAGCTCGTATGTTTTCAATTTTTTCTTCCATTCTGTGAACCGTAATATAAATGCCCACAAAAAATATCCGATTAAAACTTCCGTTTAAATAAAATCTGACAAATCAATAAGCAGATTATCAAATAACACTGCACAATCTGTAGGCATCATTCACACCTAACTTGTAGGAAATTTCATCTTTCTTACTGATCCAGACTTTTGACCTTTCCACTAGTAACATGTTTGGGAGAATCTTCTGCCTGAGGGAGAGACATAGAAGAGATAGTTCAAAGAAACACTCCCCCATGAGATCAGTTTCTCATACAAAGACTGTGCTGCACCTTTTTGGAAATGTTAAAACAATTGTCAGCATTACAGACTTAATCATTTAAGGATTTTTTTTGACACTGTAGTCACATCTATTTGTATTTAAACCATGCAATAAACACCAAGGACATGTAATCCTGGGACTACATCAAAAGACAGAGATATACATTATGCCTCATTTGTAATTCAATTACATATTTTCCAAAATTCATAGAGCTAAAAAGTGGTTTGCTTTGGCATTGGTTAAAAAAACTACCTCATCATCATAATTTCATCATCACAACTTATCAATAACAACAAAATATGACAATATGATATTGCAATACTCTGTATAAAATTGTGCGGTTTACAATCTCTACTCTCAATGCACTTACAATCTTTGTAAAGTGGATAACCCACCTGCACTCTGAAGGGACAGCACTGCTGTTCAATAAAACTTGCAGTAAACACCCTAGCAAACAAGGGGTAGCTACATGGCCCACACAGCATATGCAACAGTGAAGATGCCAGTTGAGGCTGGCCTTGGCTTTGCTTGAAACCATTATTCTGCAAAAGTGAAGAGGAAGCCTTAAAACCCCGTGCTTTGAGAAAACAAAAGCCAAAAAGAATACATTTATAATGATCATCCTGGGAGTTATTCAATTCCATCTCCCTAAGAAGTGTATTAGGACTTTGTGTAGTGAACACAGAGAATGAATTATAGAATTGTACACTTGAAACTTATATAATCTTATTACCAAAGTCACCCAAATAAATTTAATAAATTTTTTTTAAAGGGGTACATTTTGGGAATCAGACACTAAATATCTGACCTAGGGAATTAGGATTGTAATCCCTCTGTAGTACCTCTTAAATTACCTCCCCTAAAGAATGAAATTTGTCCCCTTGAATCTCTTATAAAAAATGCAATCTGGCTATATTTTTTACATGCCAAAAGAAAATCATATGTACATGTTTGGAAACAACAGTAAATACTAGATTCATAAATAGATTCAAACAAAGAAAAGCAGAAAAGACAGTAAAAAGAAGCCACACAATCTTACAACTTTTGACAAATACAAAAGAAATGTTTCAAAGGAGATGCTTGTGAGGTCAAAGAATAAGTGAAACTAGGACCTGCTCTCTTTGGGCTTCTCTGCAAGTGGCACGTATGTGAGACCATTAAAACTCTAGTAGTTATAGGGTCAACTCATTTGGGGTATATTTGGCATTTTTGACATTCCCACAATTTTGAAATTTTATATAACTTGAGGGTTAGTGGTGAGGAAGAATTATATGAGAAAGAATATATATCACATCACACATGGTATCAATAAGAACATCTCCAAAATAGAATGATAAATGATCACCAGGATTCTAAGCTGACCTTTGGTCTAGGGCCATTTTTATGAGAGAAAAGTTGTAAAGTTCAGTCCAGCATCCAAAATGAGAAAAACATGCTTTTCCATTTCTTACTAATATCTTGTTGATTTAACCACATTATCAACAGTATTTCTGATAACCCTCCTGGAAGCTCTTCAGAATTTGGAGGTAAATTTTATAGAGCCTTATTTGTCTCAAAGTGCTCAGGTTATCTAGGTAACCTTTAACCTAGTCCTGCCACATTAAGTGTTAATGTTTCATTTCCATGTTAACTATTGCATTATCACTTCCTGTAAATGTCATCGTTTCAGAATAAACCTAGGAAGGGCGCTGTTAAGAATTTCCTGTTCCCATGTATCACCTGTTATTTGCTTTTACCCCAGATACAAGGCAATATGATTGCTAGTTTCTGGGGGATCATAAAATCACGATTGATTTTATGGCTCAGAACTGTCTTCAAGCACTAGTGGCAAGCTTACTTTTATTAACAAAAAAAAGGGAACCTTTTCTTCTTTCACTTGGTTTTTGAAGTTTGTGTAAGAATTGCTGAAATGCCACACAATTTGCTGCACATTTTCTCTGCTTTGCCATGAATGGCATCAACACAGGTAGCAACTTTCCATGTGCTACCACATTTCTTCCTTGTAGACTCCTCAATGTTCCTCAGAACCAGTGTGGGGGAAGCTGTGACTGATTGGACTTCTTCCCATCTGTTTGTCCCATGCATTTTCCCAACTTCTGTATAAATCAGAAACATTCACATCAAATCAACGGAATGAGCAAAATGGTTGCTGTGGAATCCCTTTAAGAAACTCAGTCTTTACACTAATAAACATCACTCTGTCCTGCTTCCAGAGACAAATCAGAAAGAACATTAATATAACTGAAGGGAATAAAAAGACAGTATTTTTCCGGAGCCTTGTGTGTCATTTTGTTTCCTCCCTTCCTTCCTGTTACTGTTGTATGCAGGCCTCCACAATGGCTTCCACTTTGGTTTTGTTTTCTACTGCTTCTGTTTGTCTCAGCATTTCTTGCATTTTTATCAAACCTTTTCAAAAATAAATCACAATGACTCTAAAACACCAGCCTTCGAAGGAGCATGGAATAAATTAGTCTAAAAGACTCTTGTTTTGTACCACCTTTGCAAAGTTACACTTCTGAGGGCTTCCCATGACTTTTTAAAGGTTGCCCTTCAGTGTGGCCTCTTGCTCCTAAAGAGAGATGTATTTTCTAGATAGTTTTCAAATGGAGACTCTTCTGTGATTGTTGAATCATATCTGTATCCTAAAAGAAACATATAATTGTTTGTACCATGATAAATTGAGGGTAACTGAATATGAAATCGGAGAGGGATAGATGTTTTTCCATGGATGGATGTAACCAAAAATGAGATGGTGGTTATCATTTAACATCTAAGTAAACAACGTCATGAGAAATTAATAAAATTTAAAACAGCAACAACAAAAACCTTTCTTTCAAAAGCTGGGGATTTGGGAATTTGGCCCTAGTCATGGTGCCATTACTTCTCGTCTTTCTATGAGCTTGTGTCTTGAGCTGTCTTGGTCCCAAGTAACTCACCCACACAATTAGGATAAGAGGCCTTCCATCCCAGCAAAGCACTATTCAATAGATATATAGTAGAGTCTAAAGGATCCTTTTATCCTTTGCAGAAAACATGATAATATTCTTTTAATTATTTGTAAATGTAGTGTGATTATGCATGTGTTTAAACAAAGAAAATACGGCATTTCTATTAAATCTTTGGATTAAATATGCTTGTGTAATGAAGTAAATGTCATGTGTACACACTTAAAATTCTAAAAATTTGTTTTTTACTTTAGAAAATTCATAGAAATGGGTTTCATTGATGAAAAAAGAATAGCCATATGGGGCTGGGTGAGTTGTTTTATATGTTTTATATCTGTTATTCATTTCAGCAATCATCATTTTCTAAATTGTTCGCTTATAAGGTTTCTCATGAAATGTTAATGTTGCAATATAATTTAATCTGTCATTGGAAACAGTCAATTTGAATAATCTGGGCTTTAAAATGATGGCTATAAGTATTTCTTTTTTTCAATCATTTAGTTTCTTTTATAGCAAATTAACTCATAATTGATACATTTTCACTTAATTGTTTTGTATTAGATTATAGTATACTGAACTGAACCATATTCATCAAAGGTTTAATTTCCTTTGTTATTTTAGACTTTATATCTTTATATTTCATCATTTCATTTTTTATGAAAAGCTAAGTTAAAGTTTGAAATTGCAGAAACTTTCAGAATATAAATTCCCTAGTACCTAGCCTATCTCAATCATATGTTAACTGTTTTGATCTTTTTTTTTTTTTGAGAGGGGGAATCAATTTTTTTAAATTTTTGAGCAGACCTAATGTTAATTTGTACTAACTAGAAAGAGGTCTTATTTAATTTCTTAGTTTTAGTTCATGGAGATAATTTCCCATGTTTGAGGAACTGTGCAGGTCTTTAAAATATATATTAAAAGGAAGTAGCAAAAGGTATCAGTCATGGGCAATAAAAAATCACTGGAAAGTTTAGAGAAATACTGGAAAGGATTTAGACTTGCCCATTATAAATTATGATAATTACCCTTCAAGAAAGATTTCCTGTTTCAATTTTTGGTCTGAATTTGCACATTTGCAAGTCAATTTGCAGCCATTTGTGCTTGGGTTGTTTTTCTTGGCTCTTGTCTCTGAGGGCAGTCTGCACAAGACGAGGGAATGAAACCCAATATTGAAGGGAATCTGCAGGATTCAGCTCAACTCTCAGCTCAGTGACCAGATGAAGAGCTGTTAGGAATTTGTGGAAAGTTGTTACTTCAAGCCATTTGGTCCTTCTTAAAACTATCAAATATTAAATATCTAAAACAGAATGGAATTTAAAGGGTAGAAAGAAAATGTTTTATAGTGAAATATTTCAGATAAGACTTTTCCTACAATCCCTTTTTATGAAAGTTCCTAAAGTAAATCCTTGAAAGATTCAAATTTCAAGCTGAACACTTACATATAAGCATTAACATTTCTCTTAGAGATTTTTTAACTTTGCTTTTACTGCACGCTTTGAAATAACCATAAAGTGGAACTTTTTTATTTCATTTTTGGAACATTCTAAGTATTAGTTTGGTAGAGAACCACCTAAGTGGGATGATTTAAGGAACCTACTCATCACCCAAAAATACATCTATATCAGTCTGAATTTTTTCAATAAGAGATTCTCACCATGTCTATACAATTCCTTCTGGAAGAAATAGTATATTAAGCCCCCTTTATTGCTTACTTTCCAACATGGTGGTGATTGTGAGGTAAACACTGAGAGCATGTGTGGGAGAAGAAAATAATAAATGAACTCTAATGGATACAACACTTAAGCAGCGCCTATATCAGTGGAAGGACCCAGAAGGTCCTGAAGGAAAAAGACCTTAACACTGTCCTGTTTTTATCAGTTCTTTAAGACCAACCCCTGTTCATTAATCCATTCATCTTATCATTTGCTCATTCATTCTTTCATCTGTGTACAAAAGTTTCATCCATGTACAACTAGGTTTTATATTAGGTTCTTTGGGAGATGAAAAGATGGGTAAGTTGTCACCCTGGACCTCTAGTAGAGAAAACAGACAGCAAAAAAAGGAATTTCTCATGAAATGTTCTAAGTGTTAAGAGAGATGTTACTTGTAGAGAGCACCGGGGAGAACAATGGTTAATTCTGTCTGTGGGAGCTAAGGGGAGATTCAGAAATGAGGTAGCGTTTGAGCTTGGTGAAGAGAGGTTAATTAAAGGGTGCTCCAGACAGAGTGAAGACAACATTGCCCAGGTCCTGAGGTAACAAATAGTGCGGCATGTGGGGAGACTCTGAGTTGATTAAGAATGTCAAATTTCAGAAGTATAAGCCTATGGTGAAGAAGGTGTAGGAAATGAGTCTGGGTAGGTAGGCATCCAGGTAACAAGAGTCCTTTTAGGCCATAAAGGAGAGTGGGCTCTATCCATGGCTCTGTGACACATTTCTCTTCTCATTTTTCTACGTCTCTATAATCATTACATTACATTTACTCTTTAAATATCAGTGTTTTTCTGGGTCTGGTCTTCGCTCTCATGCCTCCTCATTTCCTTGGGGAAACCCACGTGGTTGCAAGGCTATTGATGGCTGCCAGATCTCTGCCACTAGCCCCAGTCTCTCTTCAGAGCTCCATCTTTCAAATGTTTCCTGATCACCTCTTCCAAATGTCTTACAGGGGCCTCAGACTTAACTTGCACAAGCTAGGCTTGTCACAGTTTACTTTAAAACACATCCTCGTCTATGTTAAGAACCTCACCACCCACCTAGTCACCCAAGGTAGTAAGTTCAGAGCTATTTTCAACTTCCTCTGCTCCCTGATTCCAACATTCTGTCGGTTAATACATTCTGTCAACTCTACCTTCAAACCTTGAAATCTATTTTATCATCCCCACTGACAGTGCCATAGTTCAAGGTTCTTCATATGTAATTTTGACCATAGTGTCTCAAACTTTTGCTTGTATAAGCATCACGTGAAGAACTTGTAAGAACACCATTTCCAGGGCCCTGTCACCCGGGATTCTGAGTCAGTGTTCCAGGGTGGGGCCCAAAGGTTTGCATTTCTAGCAAGATCCCAAATAATGTGGATTCTTTTGGTCCATAGACCACACAGGTTGGGTAGTACCTGTTTAACTATTCCAATTGCCTCTTAACTAGCCTCACTGCTTTGGCTTTACAAGCTCCAATGTTGCCAATGAAGATATTGTTTCAGAACACTGTTCTTACCAAGTTGCTTTTCTGCTAATATATTTTATAGGGCTACACGTTAACCTCAAACTAATGCCCAAACGTATTATCTTGCAGGCAAGGCCCTTGGCAATCTGGTTGTAACCTACTTTTCCAGTCTCATCTCTCTCTACTTTTCCCCATACCTTATGAATAATTTGACTGCTGTCTGCGCTTCCTTGTTCCCATGATTTTGTAAATCCTGTTCCACAAATCTGCAACGTCCATTCTCTTCTTCTATTCCCTACCTCTTTCTCACTCCACAATGGAAAATTCCTACTTGTTCTTTAAGACCTAACTCAAAAAATGAATCCCTAACTTTTTTTGTGCTCCTATAGCTCTTTATACTGCTCTTGCAGGAATTACAATGTTTTATCTTGTCTGTCTGTTGGTTTCTCCCACAAGAATGTAAGCTCATCAAGGGAATGAATGGACTTTGCCTTTTTTAAAAACTTTGTTTCTCAAATGTTTAGCACACATCTATGATGTTTAAACTGAATTTAACCCTATAAGTCAATAATCCCCCAAATGTGTTCTATTGGTGCCAGGAAATTTTTCAAGAAAATGTTCTCTAGTCTAATAATTTGGTGTATCATAAATTCTACATATAGTATATATAGGCTCAATGAAGGAAGAGTAAAGAATCCTGTTAAATGTTTTTACAGTAAATTTAATACAATACTACCAAAATGTATTTTGAGTCCACGGATAACTCTTTGAGTAGTGCTCTGGAAGTCAATAGGGAATGGAATTGGTGTCTTAGAAAGATACTCTTGGCTGCTGAGTAGGGAAGGGAGTGGGCCAAAGATCTAGAAGAGCAGAAATACTGGCAACAAATACAAAGGGAATGAATTTAGGCACTGAAATAGGTGAGCGGAAGTCATAGCTCTGAGTGCTCCTTTATAGTATAATAAGCAGGGACCTATGGGAAACTGAAGATAGGAAAGAAGATATTGAAAATGACCATGAAGGTTATTCAGCAATTATTGTGTTCCATATCAGGGAAGAAAGTATCTGTTTCCATGAAGTGTTAGACACATTAGTGGTCTGAGAAATGCATTGTAGCTAACGACACATTTTTTATGGTCAATAAGCCGCCAATCCTACATTTCCCTCCATTATCCAGATTAAGAAGGGGAGAGCAGGCATTTTTATCTTACCTTTTCATTTTTCTAGCTTACACACCAAAGTTTAGTAGCCCTGTTTTTAGCAGCTTGTTAGATATCCACTGTGCACCTAGCACTATGCTGAGTAAGTGTTTGTTATGACAATGGTTCTTAACCAGGCAATTTTGTCCCTCAGAGGATGTTGGCAATGTCTGGAGACATTTTTGGTTGTTACAACTGGGGGAGTACTATTGGCATCTAGCAGGTAGAGGCCAGAGATGCTGTTAAATATTCTACAGTACCCCCCTACCACCCCCAAAAAAAGAACTATCCTGCCCAAAATGTCAATAGCACTGAGGTTGCAAAACCCTGGTTTATGGGAAGTAAAATTGAAGCAATTATTTTCTGACAATTGAAGAGCAGTGGGGGTTTTGCCTAAATTATTAGAATAACAACCTCATTTATGGGCTTTGCTTTGTTAATATAGGCCTAGCCAGGTGGTGTTGAATAAGCATTAGTTCATGATTTAATCTTAGTTCCTTTCTCTTCCAGTGACTAATTATAAGCAATTTGAATTGCCATGTGTGATCAACTATGTAAAAGTAGGACAAATGCACCTCTAATGAGACTATATTAGACTCAAAGCTTAAAGTTCTCCAAAGAGGTTGCTCTAGTAGAGGGATGTAGAGGATATGGCAGAGGTTCAGAGTTAGGTGTCCTGGGGTTGAATTCCAGCTCTTCTGCTTACTGACTTTGCAAATATCTAAGTTTACTCTAAGCCTCAATTTCCTCATCATGAAATGTAACCATAATTTCCTCACTAAGTCACTATGAGGGGTTAGATGAGTTAATAAGAAAGCCATATGTTAAACAAATATTTATGCTATTCTTACTGTGTTTTGGGTCATATTTTCAGTGCTGGGGATACATTCATGAATGAAATAGATAAAAATCTCTGTTTATGGCTTTGGGAATGGTTGGGAGAAAGACAATAAGCAAAATAAGTAAAATGTTTAGGGTGTTAAACAATGATAAGCACCATGAGAAAATCAAAACAAGAAAGGAACATGGTACAGGGTTGGTGGAATTTTTGATGAGAAGGACAGGTGAGACTTTTTTTTTTAATTCAGACTTGAAATGAGGAGAAAGTAACCTATACTGATTTCTGGGGAAAAAGCAATCTAGCAGAGGGTAGAGGCATTGCGAATGTCCTGAGGGTTGGAGAGTTCAAAGACGTTCAGGATGGCCAATGAGCAAGGCAGAGGTGTGAGGTGGAAGAAGGATGACGCTTTGCATGGGACCACAGAGACCTTTGCAATAGCCTTGGCCATGCAAACACTAGCTCCTTGTTATTACTGCCTGTAGGTAAAATGCTCCAATGTGCATTATAGCTCACATAAGAGTGTTCTATAAACCCCTCAGAATTCTGTGCCCTTCTAAAAATGTTTTTAAAGATATCTTTCATTTAAGCAAAATGGCAAAGCGTCTAAGTGCAAAGGACAAAATTCTAGAATTCTCATGGCCAATCTGCTCCGTGGGTTCTTTTCTTGCGGCAGCCACCCACTCTGCCTTGGAGCCCCACCCATGGGAGAGCAGAAAAAAGTTAACTCGGGTTCTTTTTTTCCCCTCTTCGTTTCTACAATAGGAATAGCTTTTCTAAGCTTCCTGAGTATTTAAAGTACACTTTCCTTTGTTGTGCAGCTGCTCCAGTAGTGTTGTTCTTACAAATTCTCGGGGAGAGTTTGTATCCGTCCTGAAAACATGAAAATTTTATTTAGACAAAGCCCTATTATCTAATCACTGAGTGGTTACAGATTAATAATTCCTAAGATTTTGAACAGAAATGTTTTAAAATGCTCTTAATTTCAAATCTCACTTTGTGCTATTTCGTTTTCTGGAGCATAGGAGAAAAGAAGGAGGATCCAGTAGTGTTATTTGCAGTGAACACACTTTTCCAATAAAACCATAAACAATAAGAATTTTTCTAAAGGACTCAAGATTCCTCTACTCTCATTTGAACTTAAAATTAAGAAGAAAGGAAAGATCTTCTGTTTCAGTAATAGTTGTTGCTAATGTATTTATCAGAACAAATTATTTTGACATTACAGGTGAAAGTTTGAACCTGACAGAGAATTTTCACTTACCAAAATGAGTTTGAAACCCAAATGTTTCTTCTGTTTCTAAAATGTATTTTTCCTCTATCAAAAAAAAAACAACACACGTTTTCGTTTTCCTCCAAGTGTAACAAAAAGAGTTCATGGTATAATAATCCAAACTGCCTCTCTTATTCTGTGTTTTGGGGCCAAGGTCCTCAATAAAATTCCCCAGAGCTGGAAACATAAAACTGTAAACTACTTAGAGAATTCTTCCTTTAACTATTGAATTCAGCAAGATCGTTTAACTTATTCCCCCATTTCCTGTATTTCATGGATTAAGAATAGACCCCTGCCACTGACCTGCTGCCATCACCATGTCTGTCTGTCTGTCTCTCTTGCTCTATTGAGCTCTCATTCTCACTCTCACTCTTTCACTCTCTCTAAAGACTGACTTTTCTGTTCCAAAGGGTGATATGATTTCTCCTCACTTGAGGGAACTGATTCCCACAATTTTGTGGTAATAAGATTTTAAAAACAGGATTCACATTTAGTTGGAGAGTCGCACTGTCCCCTTATCATTTATAGGGCTGCCCCAAATTTAGGGCAAGAATAGACACAGAATCACTTCCTAATCTAGCACACACACTCTGGGAAGTTTATGTCCCAGAACACAGCTTAATCCATGTTCCCAGGAGAAGCACTTCTCTCCCAGCATGTTTATACAGGCCAAATATGCCTTCCAGGGAAAGATGCAGCCTTATTGCGATGCTCTGTTCCTTCCTTCATTTTTAGGAAAAGGTTCAGATTTCCAAGTCACATGGGCAGGCATCTCCTTTTGCTACTAGGGTCACATTTCTGAATTACCTATTGATACTAGGGGAAGAAAACTGGTGAAAGCTAAACCTACCCTTGATTCTGCAATTTGTATTCCCTTTTGTATTTCTTTGTTTTTTCATTCAATTTGTGGGATGGTATGTAATTTTTTAGACACCAATGGCTTTTCCTCCTTTGAGCTGCTTTGCCAGAAATCTTTAAAACACAATATGTAGCACTGCCTTATACACAAACCCTGGCCATGTCTTAAACTATCGAGAAGGTTTTTATGTCCTTCCCTTGATGATCTGTTATGAAAATAAGTAAATACACAGATACAAGTTCTGCCTCACAGGACTTTTGCAAACTGTTCGAAGTAGTTTGCATTTACATTTTGGGAATAATCTCCTTTTTTTGGTAAGTTTCTTTCAAGTAAAATCCTGTTTTTGCTCTAACAAGGTCCTGGTTGGAAAAATATAGAGGAGGAAAAAAAAGAGAATATTTTGCTGAAAAATTGTAGTTATATCCATCTCTTAAACTGTTCCTACCATGTTCTGATCAGCACACCATGTGTTTATACTTTACTGGGAGTGGAATTACTATTACGTCTGGTGGAGCTTGCTGCCACGGGTGCAAGGTAGACATTTAATCTACCCTGTGTCCCCTATCTCCCATCAGCACTTATAGTGAATCAAGTTGCTGTAAAAATATGGAGAAGGGTTATTAAGGTAAATGTGGGACTAACTCGTAACAATGTCTCTACAGTCCTACGGAGGTTACGTTTCATCGCTGGCCCTTGCATCCGGGACTGGTCTCTTTAAATGTGGGATAGCAGTAGCTCCAGTCTCCAGCTGGGAATATTACGGTATGGAAACATTTCATAAATGTTGCTGTGAAAACATTTAACACATAATTACTTTATATTTGAGGTTGCTAGGAAAACAAATCATGCAGTAAAATTCACCCCAGAATCAGTGGGGAAAATATAATACATAAACGAGTTTATTTATATGATTCATTACAATCCTGTTGTAACAATCAAAGAAATCTTAAGAGTGAGGAAGGATTTTTCCAAAATCCAATATATCTTATTATCTCCAGAACCCCTGCTGAAACAAACCTTTAAAAATCAGAGCTAACTCTGTGTTTTTGCAGGTCCATCTTTGCAGCACACCTGGCTTTTAAACACATTTTATGCAAAGTCAGACCTAGGCCAAGTAATTCGCCTCCACACCACAGTTTGTAGCTGCCAGATCCATTGCTCCAGAGATCAGAGAATAACAAAATTTGTTTGAGAAGTACACCTCCCCTGAGTGTCTATTTCTTATGATTAGCATCAAAGCAGGATGATTATTTGGAATTAACTATAAGAATTGTACAAAAATTAGCTTTCATCAGATCCTCTTCACTTTCCCTTTTGGGGAGTAGAAACGAGACAATTGTGACTTGTATGGAATCTTTATTCAGGAAAAACAAAAAAGTTTATGTATGCTAGGGGAGGAGCATTTGTGGGATATATTTCATCCCAGATTAAGACACCAGTGAAATTAATACAGGTGGCTGCATTTGTGATTTCTTTTAAAATATAATGAGGTCATTCCACAGGGTCATTCCTATCTCAACATTCCTTCAACTGAAGTGCTTTGGGTAGAAATGAAAAAGGTACAAATCAACGCTTTCTAATGATAGTTGCTCCCATTTTCATAATCTCCCTCTCCATTACTTTTCTAGCCCTAGTGAGGCAAATTGCAGAGCAAATGACTTGGGTGGAGCATTACAGTAAAGGAAAGCAAGGACCTTCCTCAGCAGCTGCATGAGGAAGAATTGAGGAGCCGTTATCAATCTAGGGGGTCTCCTTGGTTAATGAGATGATACATATTACATGCAAACAACCTTTTCTTATATATTTTATAGCATCTATCTACACAGAGCGATTCATGGGTCTCCCAACAAAGGATGATAATCTCGAGCACTATAAGGTAAGCATGTTCTGTTCTATTTAGGTCATTAATTTATCTCAAATGTGCAAAATAATTTTAAAGCAGTCATGCAACTTTTTTTTTTTGGGGGGGGCGGGACTTTTGCTGGGTTCCCAAGCAAATATGATGATCTTTTGTTAGCTGTAAAACACCTCACTAGAAACGAACTTACTCCTTTTGGATTTTATTCTCTCTTTTTCCTTCCTTCTTCCCACCCCCAAACCCTACACAGCTTGAGCGGGCATCATTTATGCCTAAGGTCTCACTCATATGTAACATATGACACATAAACTTTCAGTTTTTCAAACTAAGAATCAGATGGAAGTAATGCAAATGATGAAGAAAATGTGTTGCTTTGACTCTTAAATATTTATCAACCAAAGCAATACATAATTTCAGTATTGGTGCTAAGTCCATTACACAATGATTTAGCTAGTTTTCTATTAGAACTTGCAGCTACTAAAATGTTAATTTTTTCTCTTTTCCAGAATTCAACTGTGATGGCAAGAGCAGAATATTTCAGAAATGTAGACTATCTTCTCATCCACGGAACAGCAGATGGTGAGGTTTAAGCAAGACTCTTACACATAAAAATACTGAGCCAGCATCACTTTGTTTAAGAAACATTAAGCTTCCTCCTATGCCTGTACTCAGGGTCAGTACCTAAGAGTCAGGGACATTTCCATAAACGAGTGTGATTACTCACTGCTGACAATGTCAACGGCATGACTAGATAATTGTTGGTGTTCATTTCCAGGCAGTACATTGTCACTCCATGCTTTCTGGTATTTAGCAGCACTTTAACTCTCTCTCTTTGTTGCAGATAATGTGCACTTTCAAAACTCAGCACAGATTGCTAAAGCTCTGGTTAATGCACAAGTGGATTTCCAGGCAATGGTATATAATTTCGTTTTTCTCATGTTCTCGGCTTTAGAACCCTAAACTAAAAAGAGGAATCTTTTAATTAATTAATTTATTTATTTACTAAAACCTGACAAAGAGACTATAGGGTAGAGTAGGCATAACATGAGCAAATGAATCTTGATCTTTTATTAACTCCCTGAAGGACACTAAGCAAGCCATGTCCCCTCTGGTGATTGCAGTTGAGTAGTATATGAGTATAAAATAAAGGCATCTACGAGATTAGATGATCTTCTAGCTCCCACATCCAATAGTTCTGTGACCCAATGTAAGTATAGCTGTGTGCTAAGAGTCCCTACAAAACCTGGGCATCCCAAAGTATCCAGAAGCTTCTGTTTATTCAGTGAGATGCAATTGCAGAATGTAATCTGTTATCAGAGACCCCAGCGGCTCCCTGAAGTCACGCAGTCCCACTCAGAGTTAGAGAATCCTGTCACCTATATGTGCTCCGTGCCTGGCACAGGCTTGGCCCACCACAGACACAACTATTTGTACTGAGTGAATGAATGAATGAATGAATGAATGAGCTAACTGTAAAATCCAGGTTGCATGAGGAGTGGGAAATGAAAACAGAGGAAAATGTGGCAAAACCAAGGCAAAGGAGACAGTCCCTAATAGCTACCTTCCCTTCTCTTTGGGGAGCATAAATTCCCCCTCACTTGCTTATGTTGAGCAAGAACTCAGAAAAGGAAACCCCCATTTTTTTGAAATTTGTTTTTTTTTAGAACAATGTACAAAGGGTCAGGTGAGATTATTCTGGGTTCTATTAATTGTGACCCCCCCAAAGTAAATACAACTTATAAGTTTATAGAATTACATCATGACCACTAGCCACTTATTCAATGAAAACAATAATCTCACTGATCTCTCTCCAACAATACAGTTTGAATCTATGATACCATATCCCTGTTGTTGTTGTTTTTAATGATACTGTATTTTACTCCTACAAAGGATGTTTATGGTTTTATGTGCTGTGGATTTTTTGCACCAAAGAGGAATTAGAGTCAGAGGCTAAAAGCCTCATAGAATGCTTATGCTAGAAGAAACCTTAGGGAAAATTAAATTCAACCCCCTCATTTTACAAATAAGGAAACCAAGCTCCAGAGAAGCAAAGTAACAGACCCAGCACATGTGCTCTGGAACCCATGCCTGCTTCCTGATTCCCCAGGATGATGGCTGCTATGAAAACTTAGCCACCAAGAGCTAAAACATAAGTTGAAAGACTATGAAAGAGCAGTGAAGGTTAATTGAAGATCTTTAAATCTTCCTACTCCAAATGTTTACATGTAAACTAATGTGATTATTTGAGTGTTCTTAGGTAGAATTTCAACCATAATATTAGAAATGTTATAAGGTCCTGAGAGCATAAAAAAGTCAAAGGCAGATGCATTGTGTGGCTGCAGGAATAAAGCAGGTTTTTTCCCTTTGTGTTTCAGTGGTACTCTGACCAGAACCATGGCATATCCGGCCTGTCCACGAAGCATTTATACACCCATATGACCCACTTTCTAAAGCAATGTTTTTCTCTGTCAGACTAAAAACAATGTCCATGCAAGTCTGTATCACAATCTGAACACTTCAGATAAATGCCTCAGACTGTTTGCTTGTTTTATTCTTTATGCTGTTAAATGTTGGTATAAATAAACAAAGGAATGTTGCTTGAATGGCTGGCAAAAAATTAGGAGGAGAAGTTCAACCAAAATATTGTTTACATTTTCTGGTACTCTATGCAAGAGAAAAGAGAGTCATGCCTTTTGCTTTGGACATAATATTTTATCACCTGTTTATTTGAGGGGGAAAAAACAATAAAGTCAGAAGTTAAAGTGCTATTATTTTGTCTGTATTCATTGATTTCAGCTTCCAGAATCTATCACAGGAAGAAGTGTGTGGACTAGGCAAGTGCATGAATAATATTAGGGTGGTCATCCAGGAGAAGAATCTAGAAGCAGTTTGGGAGTTTTGTAATTAGAACTCCAAATCCTGGATCAAAGTACGCGACAGATTATTCAGAAATCAAGTCTAAGATGCATTTTATAGAGACACCCTGATGTTTGCACTCCATGCTGTCCCTCCAAGAAACGTTTATTAAATTTCTCCCAGATGATGTCTTCAGCATTGCCAAAAGCATTAGATAAGGATACAGTCAGAACTATGTATTCAGGCTCCTTTCAAGAAATGCTTCAAATTTGGAAATGTTCCTATTTTATGTCCCTTCTTAGAATTAGTAATGGTAACTGCTTTCAGATTGCTAAGCCACACCAAACGAAACAAAACAAAAAATATTAATAAATAAGATGGACATCCATAGCTGGAAAGGAAACATTTTCTATCTATGAGATTTGGGGGAGAGAGGGTTAGTTCTACATTATAGAGTTTTATTTTGAAAAAGAAAAAAAAAAAGGCATAATGCCTGTAATCCCAAAGGTGATGCTTTGCCAGTAACTGTCCTCGCCAAATAGAAATTTATGGGCAGGTTGCCATCCCTGTGGTTCCCACAAAATTAAAAAGAGCCACTCCAGGTCACCGGAAACTATTTCTTAAATAAACGTTGAAAGTATCCATGAAGCTACTGCCAAGGGGATTTTTCATTGACATCCTTCCCAGCACTGATTGCCCTGGATTTCTCCCCTTCCCTAGCTTGATTCTTCCCAGGTGCAGGCAGAGACCCTCATATCTTCTCTCATGCTCTATAGCCAGAAGAACCAACCCATGTATGGAACATTAAAGCAGGAAGGGGCCTCAAAGCTCATAAACCACAGACTCCAGAGTTTTCAGACATTTCTCAGTCCAACACTCTTGTCATTACTGCTTTCTGAAATCATGCCTCCCACTCAGGCCACAGAGTCCCACCTCATCCCTCAGGAAGGAGTGCTTTGTGGTGGTCAGGGAGCCTGGGCAACACCCACCCTCACAGATTCAGGACTGACCACAGCCACTCCTTGCCACATCCCTGCAACTGCTGATGTCCTGTGGGTCCAAGAGAAGCTACCACCTTCCCTTTCTGTTCTCCATGGAGCAGCCTCTGTTGCAAGCCCAGGAGATTTCCTCTTAATTGTCTCATCATTCACTCTCTCCTATGATGGAGAGGGGAAGAACCAATCAATAGTCATTTCTTAATACTCTCTCAAGGAAGACAACAGGGCAATTAAAAATAATAAGAAAGTTGTGTTACTCCCACTCTGTTTCTGCCTTTGCGAAATGTGCAAAGCTGGTGTTTAATATCACCATGCAGTAAGTGGTCTCCAGCCTCAGGCCTCTGTTCCCACCACCACAGAGGCAATGCCTGCAGACAAATCTAATTATGACATTTCCCCATGTAAAAACCTCCAGTGATTCTCTATGACCTGCAAAACAATACTGTAGCTATTAGATGTAGAACATTGCCATCATCACAGAAAGTGCTGGTAGATTGTGCTATCCTAGAGGAATCTTCACAGATCAATCTAACCCATAGTAGAAGCTCACAGATTGGTGAATGAACGAATGTCTCTGTTCGTGGGAGAATCAGGTTGTCTACACTGTTGACAACGCCTTCCCTGACCCCTGCAGGTAGAATCATCCAGATGCTCCTCAGAACTGTCAGCATGTGTTTATACATGTATTCATTCACTCAACAAGCATTTATTGAGTCTGTCTGTATACTAGACACTGTGCAAGACTTTGCGAATACAGTGGAGAAAAAGGCAGCAACTTGAGAGGCGGGGTTTTTGGTTTTGTTTTTTGTTTTTTTAACATTCACGTTTTTTTGTTCACCTTTACTAGATTATTCTCTTGGCTTGGAAGAGAAAAGGTACAAAAAGTACAAAGGGGAAAGATTTTAGTTGAAAACCAAACTACACAGAATGATGAAAAAAACCTCTTTCCTTTTATATTTGTAGGAAGCAAATTGCAATAACTATCTTTTACCACATTTTATTCTTGCACATGAGATTTGGGGAGGAAGGTGAACCAACACCCTAATTAATGCATAATTCTCTTTCACCTACCATAAGCTTGAGATTTTCATTCATTCATTCAACAAATGTAATTGCAAGACATTATTTTAGGTCCTATAGGTGACACCCATCCCCCTAAAAAAGACATGTACATTAAATAAGATGCACGTCTATAGGCAGTAGCTTAAAGTCTTGTAAAGGTGAGAAATGAATATGAGTAACTAGAATGAAAGTTCAAATGAGATCAGTTCTCTAGGGGTGGGATTCTAGTCTGTGTAAGAGGGAAACCATAAAAAATTATACCATCTCAATATAGTCTCAAATCTTAGTCCCACAATGTGGACCTTAGAGCTATTTTAAAAGGTTTCAAAATTCTAAGTGACCATCTAATATTTCTTAGAGAGAGAAAGAAGCAGCAAGAAAACGGGTATTTTTTTTTTAATTTAACACAAATGAAGGAATTTTGATTGAGGTTTTAATCTTTTTAAGATTTATTTCTTCAAAAATCCTTTTCAGTATATCTATGCTGTGCTTGGAAGTACTCTGGGTACTGCAGGGGTTACAAAAATGAATATATGTGACAATTTCTTCATTTCTGGACTGTTTCAGTAAAGGCGACTTAACGAATCTGATTTTCCCAACATTTGAGCATTTTTCAGAAACTGACAGATCTTTATGCAAATGTTGTTGCCAAGCTGTTTGTAATGGTGAAATTATACTTTGACAGTAACTCTTTAAAATATATTAAACCCAGTTAAGGTTTTTTTGGAAATGTTGCCAATTAAGTGACTTTAATGAGCTTCTTGATGGTAATGTAATTAAAATTCAGATGTTCTAATTGTAAAAAAAAAAAAAAAAATACAGTTCTGGGAAAGTTAACAGTAAAATAAGCAAATGTAAAATGAATTAGGGCTCATTTAAATAGTGATTATGTGGTCTTCTGAGAAGATTCTACCCAAACAATGTTTTCAATTATGTTGTTTGTAAAGAAGAAAGAAGGCACCTAACAAGTATTTTAAATTTATTCACTAGAGTATAGATTTTGAATTTATCCAATAAAACAGGTCAAAAAATTCTGAACACAGTAAATCATTCTCAGCTTGTGAAAGAACTGCTAAAACAGTGCTCTCCTTGGCATTGTGCACAGGTACCTTGGCAATTTGAAGTGGAATAATTTCTAATTCAGGGAGAAATAAGTGCCTGGACCTTACCAAGCTCTTCATGGGGAAAATGATCTGGCTCCTAGCAAAAGTTTTTAATAACCACCTGCTCAGATTATTGGCAGGCACTTCCAACATGCTCGTCATAAACACTTCTTTTTTGACACACAGGTAATATTTTTGGCAAGCTACAGTAGCATGATTTCATTCTATTGGCCTCTAATTAATATTCCATTACTCTACTTAAAAAATTGCTTTGGCAGTATATGTTTTCACAAATATTCATTGGTACAGCACTACATCCTTCACCTTGTGGTTATACAGAGTCTGTTTCCTATAAGAGAGAGCAGTAGCCAAGGTCATGCCACAATGGTTTGACAACTCAATTTTCTTTCATAATTACTGTTCACTGACAAGCAAAGATGGGAGCATCTTTACTAGCCATTAAATATTGGAGGCAAGAATTTTTTTCACTGTTATAGAAGGTGAATTTTTGAAATAAATGTCTTACTTAAACATTTAAAATTATGTGAAAAGTATTTGTATGTTAAAAAACTACTACCCATTCACACATATTAGTTTGTTATTGAAACATCCTTTTAAATATTCATGGACATAATAAAAATTTTATATGTGTCACAAAATTTGCTTATATTACACTGACACTAAGATAAATTCCAAGCTTTAAGAGACGATAAAAAGTGATGATGCTTTAATATATACAAGTGCTTTATACACTAACAGGAAACAATGAGGTTCTCTCATTTTTTTTCAGAAGATTAAACTAATACTTTGCAATATTACAAATTCCACCCATTTAAATGAAATACATAAGATTGCTTATTTGTCAATGCTTTTAAATGTAATATGTCCATTATAGCTTATCTTAGAGATAGTGAATGCAATAAGTAAGGGCACAATTCTAATGTCAGACTACCTGGTTTGAATCCCAGCTCAGTAGCATACTAGTTATGTGATTTTGCCTAGTTTTCATAATTTCTCTCTGCTCCAGTTTCCTCATCTGTGAAATGGGGGATAATAATAGCTCTTACTCCCTTGGCTGTCTGAAGGTTTAAATCAGTTGTTGTTTGTAGGGCTAACAATCTCTGGCATACAGTATTATTCTGTAGAGGGTCTGGAAAATATGCCCCTTTTTAGTTAGCATTTTCAAGAAATTCTCAAGAAATTAATAGTATGATTCAGAAGCCAATAGTCTTTTTACCATATCAATTAATTTAGTACAAGGGTCAGAATCATCAGTAACTTATAAATTAATCTCTATCTTTTTCTGAAACAATGTGGGCTTTTAGGAATAACCAATATAAAAGTCATGAGACTCCAACAAATCTCAACCTTGAATGTTGTTCATCCTTTGAATGTTATATCTCGATACCCTAGCTGAGGAGTCAAATATTTGATAGTAGTAATGGAAATAGGTTTGGGAAAGAAGGATTTCCAGGGAAATACATAATTGAATTCACTCACCCAGCTTCATGCACAACCTACAAAGCATCACACACGTGGTCCTCTCTGGCCCTATTGCCGCCACTCCCCTGTTTTCCTCCCAACTCCAGCCACACTGGTCTCCTTTCTGTGTTTCTGTGCAGGCCAAGCTAATTTCTGTTTCAGGGACTGGAATGTAGTTTTCTCAAATAAACACTAGACTGTGTCCTTGTCACCTAGGCCTCAGATCACGTGTCCCCACCTTAGAAAATGTCTCTGTTCACTGGATTTAACATTGCTTCTACCACAGCCAGAGACTTCCAACCACATTAGCTAATTGTGTTTTCTTGCTAGTACTTACAAGCATCATAAATTATTTATGTATGTGCTTGTTTGTTACTTAGTTCTGCCATTCGAGTATTAGCCCCCTATGAGCAGTGACCCCCTTTGTCTTCCCCATCTCTGCACCCAGGGCCTAGGCAACCCTTGGAATAAGTTAGGAGGAGTTTGATACATATATGCTGAATGTATTCCTGTTTTCTGTGGATGGGAGAGCCCATGAAACTAGACTCCTTCTGTGTGATCTCATGGGGGAAACAGATCTCGCCTTTTCTGGAACGTAATACATAATAGGAACTTGCTGGCTCCCCCTCAAAGCAAAGAGAAAGAAAAATCCTTGAGCAGCAGGTGGCCCACTGTCAGGAGAATGGTTTTAGGAAGGACATGAGTCTTAGCCAGAAATCTAAAAGAAGTTGGTCTTTTAAACAAAAATAATTTGGGTTAGGGAATGACAACACAGCCCATTGTGTTGTCCTACTTCTGATTCTTGCTGCTTCTAGATGAATCGCCAGGACAACACAATGTTTAGCAAAAATACTGAGACTGGAAAAAATCAGATAAATCTCTAGAGTGCTATTGATTGCTCTAGCAGCTTTTATGAAAACAACAACAACAAAACAGTTGTTTCTAAAGTACATTTAACTTAATAAATACATTTGAAGTACTAACGGTTTCTTTAACTTAATAAAACATGCCTTAACACTGTCATAAGTTCAAAACCAAAAGTTTGGTTGGTTGGTCCTTTTAAATTCAGATTATAAACTTGAAGATATCAAAAGTAAACCAGTAACGAGGATGTGGAAAAAAGGGGACCCTTATGCACTGTTGGTGGGATTGCAGATTGGTGCAGCCACTATGGAAAACAGGTATCTCAGAAATCTGAAAATGTAACTACCTTATGACCCAGCAATTCCACTCCTAGATATCTATCTGGAGAAATCCAAAACTCTAATTCGAAAAAAATCTATGCACCCCTATGTTTAGTGCAGCACTATACCCAATAGCCAAGACATGGTAACAACTGAAATGCCCATCGGTAGACAACTGGATTAAGAAACTGTGGTACATTTATACAATGGAGTATTACACAGCCATAATGAAGCATGAAATCTTACCATTTGCAACAATATGGATAGACCTAGAGAACATTATGTTAAGTGAAATAAGTCAGACAGAGAAAGACAAATACCATATGATCTCACTTATATGTGGAATCTAAAGAAAAAAATAAATGAATGAACTAATCAGAAACAGTCTCAGAGACATAGAGAAAAAACTGAGGGTTGCTAGATGGGGGCGGGGCATAAGGAGGAAGGTGAGGGGATTAGAAAGCACAGTCAGTAACCACAAGATTGCCACAGGGATACGAAAGTCAATTTGGGGAATGTAATCAATAATGTTGTAAAGATTTTGCAGGGTATCCGATGGACACTTGTCTCATTAGGGAGACCATCTCAGGGATGATGTAGATGCCTGATCACTGCACTGTACACCTGAAGCTGAAGCTGAACAATAATGAATGTCAACCACAATCATATATATAGATAGATAGATAGACAGATAGATAGATATAGATATAGATATAGACATAGACATAGACATAGACATAGACATAGACATAGACATAGACATAGACATAGACATAGACATAGAGATAAAGATAGAGATAGAGATAGAGATATAGTTACAAGAAGCGGAGTACAGCATTATGAATAGAGACAGTGGAAATGTAATGGCTGTGTGTGATGTCAGAGGGGTAGTAGATGGGAGGAGGGGGTTATCACTGTGTGAGGGATATAAATGATAAATGTTTAACTATTACATTGTTTTGTGCACCTGAAGCCAATTAAAAATAAAAGTAAGCCAGTAAAGGAGATATACATATTTTTCTTTTCTTCTCAAAATAACTATCATCACCAACTCCAACCACTGTCTTCCTTGATGAGACTGATTTTGAATGAATTAAATTGATAGCTGAGAAACTTGTATTAAACAAATGTAATGGACACCTTGGAGTAGAGTTCCCAATCTCAAGGAACTGCTGAGGCCAGCCAGGAAATCAGAATGAATGAAGCAAACCGGGGTGGGGGTCAGTCTTTGGTAACTTAACGGTGGGACACCGGCAAGCTGGTGAGCACAACTATGGAGATAACAACCACTGGTTCAAACTGTGGCCATGTGGAAACATGGCCCTACTGTTTTCCGGGCCTGACTTCTGCCAAAAGAAACAAGAAAACTAGATTTTTAAATGTGAACTCTTTCTCAATGTTGAACCCTTGATAGCTAATTTATGAGTAAAGAAAATTCATCTGTGTGCCAGATTTGACCTGTGGGTATCAATTTCTATTTTAAGTAATAATTAAATCTTTTTTGGATGTCAGTTATATACCAAGTACTCCATATACATTGTTACATTTAATTATTCAAACTCTGTAATTAGAAATTAAAACGTGTATTTCTGATTAGGAAAATGAAGCACACTTTATGGAATTTACCTAAGATTCCATAGGTTCGGGTTTGTTGGACCACGGTCTCCCTACTACCACCATACCTCAGTGTAATACAGGCAGTGCCATTTGTCAGGTATTCCAGAAAGAGTATGTGGAATGCCTTTTCAGATGGCTTTGTCACATATTGCTGTCAATAATCAAATATTCAATATAGAGTAAAAATTTAAAAAAAACACACCTAGTAATAGGCCCTTATCAGACATTATTAGAACTTAAATACAGTTAATGAAGTAGCCATTAAGTGATTGCTTAAACAAACATTTGCAGGGTAGCTTTGAAAACAGAGTTTTGTACCTCCCTTTATAGCTTAGTTACTGCTACAGGGTTTGCATCTTGTTTCTGGCCCCAGCAAAATATTGTGTATGTACAGGCGAGCCATCCAATATGTAAATCCAATTCGTGACTGGACTCAAAATAACATTAGCTTTCCAATTTCCCATCACCTCTTCTCCACTCATCAGTATTTTCTCTCGATGTCTTCTCTCTGATGTTACTCCTGCTCTGTGTCTTCCCACACCTGTACTCCTGCCAACTCCCACACCCTGGCCGTGGAACTACAGAAGGAGGCAGGATAGGGGGAAGCTACGAAGATATCATGCAAGAATGGTCCCCAAATTGGCATCGGGTGCATCTTCCCAACAGCACTCAGGCTGCCAAAGCAGCTCCAGAAAAAAAGAACAATGAAAATGTAAACCTGAGGTTTTATTCCTCCAGATTAGGTTTTTAGAAAAACAAAAAGTAAAATTTTTAAAATGCCATGTGAAAGAAAGTATTTCGTATTTCTTCCCTGTTTTTAGTTAGTGACTGTCAATGTATGTTTAAAAAAAAAAACACGTGTGCTTCTAAGTTGCCAAAGCACTTTCAACATATCCGGAGTACTTTTATTTACTTTTTCAAATTACAGTATCAGGAGCCATAAAATATTGTTTACACAATCTTCTTTGGTGAAAAAGCCGTGCCCAATGAAACGTGCTGTAGGAAACCCTACTATCAGTTCCTTGATGTAGACCTAGAGACTTTTGCATGGTATTTCCTCTTAACAAATATTGGGAATTTATCATTACCGAAGTGTTAAAAATTTGTGGTAAACTTTATAAATAGCTACTCAGTATTCACATTATGTTGTATCATATTTCCCAGAAAACAAGTAGTCATGGAAACATGAATGCAATTGTTAAGTTGTGTCATTTATTAAAATATTTGAAAAATAATTTCATATATATTATATTCATATTTTGAATATATGTTTCATATGTATAATACACACACCTACATAAACAAATGTATATATAAGTGAGTATATATATATATATATATATATATATACATATATATATATATATATATATATATATATATTTTAACTTTATTTGTAGGGTCCCAGTACCTAGAATACATAAGAAACTCTTAGAATTCAACCACACAATTAAAAAATGGGCAATGGACTTAGACATTTCTCCAAAAAAGATATACAAATGGCCAACAAACACATGAAAAGATGCTCAGTATCCTTAGTCATTAGGCAAATGCACATCAAAACCACACTGAAGTATCAATTTATACCTACAAAGATAGCTGTGGAAGAAAAAAGAAGTGTTGGCAAGGATATAGATAAATTGGAACCCTCATACATTGCTGGTGGAAAGGTAAAATGGTTCAGCTGCTGTGGAAAACAGTTTTACTTCTCTTCAAACAGTTAAACATAGAATTACCATATCACCCAGCAATTCCACTCCTAGATATGCCCCAAAGAATTGAAAACAGGTTCTTGAACAAATATATGTACAGGCATGTACACAGCAGTACTATTCACAGTAGTCAAAGAGTGAAAACCGCCCAAAGGTCCATCAAAGGATGCATGAATGAACAAACTGGTATATAGACATACAATGAACTATTATTCAGCCATGAAGGAAAATGAAGTACTGATACATGCTACAACGTGAATGAACCTCGAAAACATGCTAAGTGAAAGAAGCCAGACACAAAACGCTATTGTATGATTTGATGTATATGAAATATCCAGCCATAGAGACAAAATTCAGACTCTTGGGTGACAGAGGATGCAGGAGGGGGAGATGAGGGGAAATTGCTTAATGGATAAGGTGTTTTATTTTGTAGTGATGGAAATGTTTTTGTATTAGATAGAGGTGGAGGTTGCACAACATTATGAATGTACTCAATGCCATTGAATCGTTCACTTAAAAAGGGTTGATTTTGTTATATAAATTTGATCTCAGTAATTTTTTTTTTAAATCTGTTTTTAAAGACTTCACTTGTAATCATTTTCAGTATAAGTAATATATTATAATTATGGCATTATTTCTAGAATAGTAGACTCAAGCTTTTGATATAAAAGTATATTCCAGGAAATTAGCCTCTTGGGTGCTTTTTAAATATTTATGTTGACCTATCCTCACTGCCAATAAAAGAAATATTTTTACTCCTGAAGAAAAAATTAATATTTGTAATATTTATTTTAACCAGTTGTTCATGCCATCACACCTCTTAACAGGAGAGAGGACACCCATAAGATTCACCTCCCTCAGTCATTACACATCCATACCTTACACCTCCTAAGCACTCGAAACTTAGACCTGTCAAACATCGGAAATTCCCTGTCTGGCTCTTGAATTATCTTCTTCCAATTTCCTGCTCAACTGTACTAGGCACAACAGCTCTTCCAAAATAACTTTTTTAAATACCTAACTCAGGCTGCCTCCTTTGTCCCTCCCCCCTTTCTGTCTTCACATCAATCGAGAGAAAACAGTAAGAATGGACTCTCCTTCTTGCCAAGACCTGTCAACTCCTTTGCCCTACTTTGAATCCTATGTTCTTTTAATGTCGCCAGCTTCATCATCAGAAAGTGAAATTCACAGATGTTTGAAAGGGTGAAAAGTCAGTTGTGTGACATATCCAAAATTCATGGATCTGATTCATTAAAAATGGAATCTCCACCGTGAATTTGGAAGGCAGCTTACAGTTCCTCAAAAGTTAAACAGTTATTATATAATCCAGTAATTCTATTTTTAGAATCATTTTTTTATTTTCTTCCTCCCCCCCTTTTTTTTTTTACTTAAGTACAGTTGGTCTACAATATTATAATGAGCTATATTAGTTTCAGGTGTACAATATAGTGATTTGACATTTATACCTTACAATGTGATCACCCCACTAATTTCAGTAATCATCTGTCACCATGCAAACTTATCATAATATTATTGACTATATTCACCTTCTTCACCCATACTCCCATTCCCCCTCCTCTGGCAAGCATCCCTTTGGTCTCTGTTGCCATGAATCTGTTTTTGTTTTGTTTTGTTCATTGGTTGCTTTTTTTTTTAGATTCCATAGATAAGTGAAACCATAAGGTATTTGTCTTTCTCTATCTTCACTTAGCATAATACTCTCTAGGTCCACCTATGTTGTCACAAATGGCAAAATTTCATTCTTTTTTATTGCTTTAAAATTCTTCTCAAATTCTACTTTGCCTAGGAGAATTAAAAACATAGTCCAGTCAAAAACTTGTACTCAAATGTTTATAGCAACCATTATTCATAATAGCTAAAAAGTGGAAACAACCCAAATGTCGTTCAACTAATGAATAAAGTGTGGTACATACATATAATGGAATCACATTAAATCATAAAAAGGAATGGAGTACTGAAAGTATTATGCTAAATAAAAGTCACATGCAAAAGGCCACATATTGAGTGATTCCATTCATATGAAATGTACAGAACAGGCAAATATATAAATAGAAAGTAGATTAGTGGTCATCAAGGGATGGGAAGGGGGCATTGGGTATGGGGTTCTGATGGGCATGGGGTTTCTTTTGTGGGTGATGGAAAAGTTCTGGAAGTAGACAGCGATGAAGCTTATACAACATTGCGAATAAAATAAAAACCACTGAATCATACACTTTAAAAATAAAAGTCAAACTATAAAATACCTGGAATTGCCAATTGTTTAATCTTTAGATGTTTTGCTACCTTAGCCATCTGGCAGCTATGAATGGACTCAGACAGTAGGCAAGGCAGGCTCCGAGGAAGTTAGAAGAGTTTCCCTGGACTCCTACCACTACTTTGCAGAGTCTTGCTCTAAAAAGACAGTATGTTCTGGATCTGATCCAGATGTGGCTTTAAGCAACTTGGTTGCCTATTCTAAAGCCTCATTTCATTATCTGTAAAATGAAGGCAGAAATATTTGACGTACTGTGTATCATGAGAATTAGACAATAATATTCTCAGAAAGCATTGCCTTTAGTAGGCATTCAATAAATGGTAGGGGACTTACTCCTCATCCCTGAAACGTAAAAAACAAACTTTAAACAATATAAATATCTTGTTTTATTAAAATTATTATTTTTTAATATCTGTTGCTTATAATTGTCTCTATATGAATTTACAGGTGGAACATTTTTTAAAAAGTAATCACCTAGTCAGGTGATTAGTACTATGTGGCACCACTGGGATGAATGGCTATTACACTTTCATCCAGGAGTTTAGTCAGGTGTAGCCCCTGAAATTATCATTTATACTTGATTATTTTCATCAGTGTCAACTAGTGTCCAAAACACCATTAGGTGAAAATTGGTGCTTAATAAATCAAACCAAATTTTAAGATATGCATGAATCATGTCTTTGGCTATGCATTTTGTCTAATGTTTGAGAGGAAGAGGTGCATAAAAGGTGTAAGAGGCATGTTCTTTGACTTCCAGAGTTTAGCTGATCAGTGTTTTTGGAGGACGATGCTAGTGATCATCGACCAGATTTATGAGAAAGAAAGGGGAAATCTGTCTTTCTTCTGAATTAGGAACGGCTTGTTATTAATACTCTGTTGTGCTCTATGAAGAGAAAAATATTTTTGTTAAAATGGAAATGAAAAATTATTCTTTACTTCCTCTGACAATGCGGCAATGAATAAATGATTTACTTTTCCGCAAGAAAGAGTCAGGATTAGAACACAGTACTCAAGATTTCCTGGCCATAGAACTGTTTTTGAGTGCAGAATAAATTATTTTGGTAATTTATTATTAATGCAAAGTAAAATTATAGAAATTATCTATGTTTGAGGAATAAAATAGCCAAACAATAATTATAACAAATTAAATAAACCTCTACTTAAAAATATGATAATAGCCTAGAGGACTGCATAAATTATCCTCTTCTCTATGTTTATATCATTTCTCTATCTCCAAAAACTGGGCATATCTTTACAATACATCTGATAAAATACGAGTTGGCAACAGTGAGCAAGTTTCAGGCAGGGGGCAAGTCTGATCACAGGCATAATGTAAGAGAAAAAGTGCTCATAACTCCATTTTGCATTTTTTGCATTTTAAAGTATATAGACTTCAAATTTTAAGTTTTCTAATGGCTGAAGTTACTTCCTTTTTCAGAAGCCCTTGAAATTTTTCAACTTTTTAAATTGGTTTCCATTAAAAATTCTTAGAAGCTTGAAGAAGAAAAAGTCTTTCCAGATGAGCAAGAGGTTGGATAAATGGAATGACATATGGTTTGTTTTTTATAGCTACAATATGTGAAAAATAGAAGCATAACACATGTATTCAATGATATATGTGTATTTATACATATAAATATATATTCTGCTTATAAATTATGAGATAAGATGATTTCATACAAATGTGATTTTGTTTTCTTTCTTTTTTTTGTTCCCTTTATGAATAAAAATAACAACTGAAACTTAGAACAATTTTAAACATCTCATTATACCAGGGATCTAGCAAAAGATAAAATCAACGTGTGCAAAGCCATGATGCCACACAGTCACCTGCTCAGACTTGTGAGGTCTCTGCAGGGTCTCAAAGCCTCAGGGCTGGAGGACTGTCCTCTGAGCTTACTACTGAATCTTCCGCCCACCCCCATATTCCAGATGGATGGGTCACGAACTCTTTCATAAATACCACTCAGTAAGTATATTTCTCACATCCTCTGGCAAACTCAGAATTTCCCCTGGAAGTTCTTTTATTCCCCCTGGATCCCTGAGCCAATCAAAGATCTCTTCACTCAGCAAGGTAAAGGGCATCTTATTATTACATTCCATGTACTCAATATTTTAATTTGCAAAGGCTAATGATAAATGGTTCTCTATATTTTTTTCTTTAAACCTAAAAAAATAAACCTCAATTAATATGAATTTTTCTCTCACGTGCTTACATAATTTTATTTATTTATTTATTTTTCTTTTTTAGGTTTTGAAGGCTCCTTATTTTCAGGAGACTTGTCATGGAGAAGAGTGTGCTAATCTAGGGAAAGCATGGCATACTGACAGGATTACCTCCAGAACTAAAAACGGACTTCAAAGTCATAAAAAAAGTTTTCCTGATCGTTACTAAGTCCCATGTAACAGAGCAGAGGCATAACCTCAGGACAGGCCCGGAAGGAGATTAAAAAGAGGAAACTGTAATCATTATTCCATTACCTCTGAATGGTGACAACCTTGCCCTGCCTTCATTGCAAATGTGTTCTATTACCCAGGCCTTGCCCTGTGCTACCATTTTACCTCCAAGCTCTGTTGCTACCATGTGTCTCCAAACTACATTTACTCATACTTTACCTTGCTCAGACTTAGTAACTGATAGGTCAAATTCTTTGGCTTCCAAAGCAACTGATTAATTGGTGCTAATGCCCCACCCCCACACTTATTTTGTTAGTTTTGATTTAATTTTTCACTTCCAAAATTTCAAACATGTATAAAACAAACAGAATCACATAATAAACCCTGTTTACTCATCAGCGAATTTCAATTATCAATATTCTGCCATGCTTGTATTATTTATATCTCCACCCACACCCTTTTTTAATGTTTACTTTCTTTTTTCTTTTAGTTAAAATTTACATAAATTGTAATTTCAAGTCTTAGCTATACTTTTTAGACAGTTGAGCATATATGGGTAACACGTACTCCTTTCACAATATAGTCTATTTCCATCTCCCTGCAAAGTTCCCTCACAGACTCTCCTCTCCCCTCCTCTTTCAAGACACAACCCCAGTTCTGAGTTTTTCTTTTGTTTAACCTTAGTTTTGCCTGTTCTTAAACTTCTATAAATTGATTCATCTAGTATGTAGTTTTGTGTGTGTGTGTCCGGCTTCTTTCACTCAGCATAATGCTGTAAAATTCACCCATGTTGCTGCCAGCATCAGTTATTGGCTCTTTTTGTTATTGTTGTTCACCAGCATCCCATTGTATAAATTCTGTACCATAATTTGTCTCTTCTTTCTCTTGTTAGGGGATAGTTTGGTTGTTTCCAGTTTTTAGCTATTGTAAATAAAGCTCGTGTAGATATTTTTATACAAGTCTTTTTTGTGGATACTTGTTTTTATTTCTCTTGAGTATAATACTCTAGTTGTGTAATTACTAGTCAAAGGTACTTGCACATTTAGCTTTAAAGTTTAACCTATTCCCAGGCTGGTTGTACTGTCACTGCTTTTTAAATTGCTTTTTTTTTTTTGGTTGTTTTGAATGAGTAATTAAATTAAGTGGTCAAAAAACCCAAACAGCCTAAGAAGTATATGTTGAAGAGTATACTTTGCATCCTGTTCTGATCCACCCCACTGCTCCACACTGCCTCCTACAGGAAAGCATTTTCATTAGTTCTTTGTGCATTCTTCCAATTCGTAATGCAATTATGAATAAATAAACACGTTTGTCCCCTTTCATCTTCTAACACAAAAGGTAGCCTAATACACACACACACACACACACACACACACACACACACACACATATTAGCCTCTCCATAATGCACCTCCCTATTTTCAACCAACAACATATCCTTGAGTCTTTCCATATTGGTAAATAAAGAGCTTCCTCATTCTTTTTTTAAACACTGCTCTATTGATGGTCCCTTGAATCAGTTCCAACCCGCTACTATTATACACAATGCTGCAGTGAAGAATCTTGTACCTACATCATGACATGTATATATAATAAATTTTCAGAATGGTGCTTTAGCCTTAGCAGACCAAGCGTTACAGGGATTTGTAATTTTGACAATATTGTCCAATTGTGCCCCAAATCACTCGTGACATGTTGCACTGCCATCAGCAATGCATGAGAGCCCCCCCTTATCCATACTTTGCCACCACAGTGTACTGTGTACCTGGATCTGTGCCATTCTCAAACATTTCAACCTAAGTTGAACAGCTAAGAAAAATAAATATGCAACAACCCAAACCCCTTGATGTTTTGAGGTGGAAGTACTAAGCAGGACTGGCTACATAATTTTTGGGTACAAAATAAAACTTTGAAGCCCGTGTTCAAACATTATTAAAAATTTCAAGATGGTAAGAGTAGAACATTAAGCCAAGCATGGAGCCTTTCTAAGCATGCGGCTCCATGTAATGGCACAAGCTGAAAGTTGTCCCTGGTCCTAAGCATCATGATAAAAGCAAAAAATCTTTGACTAAGTATCTTATTTGATCTTGAAATTATATAAATTTTGCACTCCATTCCATATAGTAATTATGTTTTATATTACTTATATCAAATTGAATTGACCTTTCAGGATGGCATATCATGGCTACTGTGTGGCAATACCCCGGGTAACCACTGGCACCCCCACACAGTCTGATGGGAGAACTCTGGATGATATCTCTCAGAAATCCCCTGCTTTCAGACAAGCCTTTTAACACTAATCATAAAAATACAGGGCCACCATTTTCCTTGCTTCACATCTAAACAATAAGTACCCGCGATGGAGGGAACTGAAGGTCAAGTGGAGGCTGGTGTCGGGGACAGCCATTGGAAGAAGATTTATAAGTTCAAAATTGATGTCTGTCTTAGTTTCTGATAATATGATGCCCATTAAGAATCCTGATTTACCCCTCCTAGGATGGAAAGCAGTGCCCTGTACAATGGGGTTCTTAATGCTTCTGCTTTCTTAGAATGTTTGTCATTATGGTGTTGGGACCCCCAATAGTCAGTGTTCGTGGGCTGAGGATAAAGCTAGAGGAAATTTTCTGAAAGAACTTGAGATAGTCACTTCTGAAATAATAGAAGCAAGTGGAGTGGAGGGAAAGAAACAAGTTTTGAGATATTGGGATGGACATTTACTGAGATGCCAGATGTTGTGTTAAGAGCTTTATAACTTTATAGCTTATATCTTTACATCATCTGCGGAGCTCCCTTCTTAGGACTTCCCCATCAACAGGTAACACCTGAAAAGGAAAGAGAGGCAGACAGAGAGAGAGACAAAGAAACAGCTACACAAATAGACAAAGAAAAAAAGTAGAACCAGATGACAAACAATTAATAAAGTATAGCCAATATACTCATGAAGACTCAGGCGAGAGACAGAAACAATTTGATGGTATATTAAACTAAGTCACACTTTCAAGCCATAGTTATAAGTGTTCGTCCAGATGGCCCTGAGTGCCAACATTCTCTGCTCTTTCACCCCCTCTGCTGGTACCACCAAGAAGCAGTCCTCAGGTCAAAACAGCAGCAATAGCCAGGGAGGTGATGAAAATGACTTGGGTATTTTATGCAGCTGTGCTTCTCAAACCTCACTATGCCTGTGAATTGCCTGGGAATCTTAGTTAAATGCAGATTCTTATTCAGTAAGTCTGGGCTTGGGACAGAGTCTGTATTTGCAGCAAGTTCCCAGGCGGCGATGCTGGTCCTTGGACCACACTTGGAACAGCAAGACTTTCTACCATCAACAATCACCAGCACAAAAACTCCTTCCTGAGGTTTCCCAATTTCAAATAGAACTGATCTCTATGGCTTTTAAGGAGCTCTACATACAACAGTGGGTCCAATCCACGATTGAACAGTTTAAGTTTATTGGGAATGTTTCTCCGGTTGTATCAATGATTTACTTCTGTATAAGTCATCAGTTTCATCATGCCCTTGATGGGATAAGCATATTGAAATTGAGTGAGGAAATGTGGCAATGATGTTGTCATACAGAATCAGATTTTTATTTTAGAAAAGTCATTTAACCAACCCTCTCATTTTACAAATCAGGAAGCTGAGGCACAAAGAGAGTATATGACTTGACCACAATCACACAGCTTGTTGATAGCAGCCAGACTAAAATCTAGTTACACGGACACTGTCCTGAAACTGCCTGACCAGATCACTTCCCATTTTTCTCTTTTCCAAAGTGATCAGACTTATATCTGCTAAATCTTATAAATCGCTGAAGTCATCAGTGGCAGATCACAAAACTCAGGAAATACATATGACAGTATACATGGCATCTCGTTCTTTGTAAGTCAGTGCCCAGCTCTCTTATCAGTAGACTTGGCCTTGAAATATCCATTAAAAGAAAAACGAAATACCAGACCAATAGGCGATGCCTATTGGCATCGCCTATTGGATCTTTAATCCATATGTGTATTTATCCTTTCTTTCTGACTCCAGTTTATCACAACAGGACACATCAGGTCTTAATTGATATTCTTTAAAATTCCCCACCAAAATAATACAAACTAGTTACATATAGGGGGATGAGAAGATTCTTCCTAAGCATGTTTTAAATGAATGGTTTATTATTTGGGTAGATAAAAAAATGAATTGATCACCGTATTCAGATAAATTCATCATAACCAAATAGCAAAACAGAAGGATTTGTAAGACCTGCAAATGAGGCCACGCTCAAAGTGGGGTGAACCGTGAACTGTGTAATTTCATATCTTCAGCATCAAAATTCACTTTAGAGTACTTAAGTGATTTTCATGCCTGACTGAGAGTAAAAGGTGCATTTCCAAACTGCCCTTTCCATTCCCAACAAAAAAAAAAGGCATGAGAGTAAATAAAAAGTTTCCTGGCCTCTGAGGTCCCACCCAATGTAAGTGTAGAATGAGATGAGCAAAGTGAGTGAGCGAGTGAAATCAAATGTAACAAAAGCCATTATTTACAGATCAGAAATTTATATTGTCAGCGTAATATCTGTGAGACTAAACAGCGTTAGAGAGTATATAAAAGCCGAGCGCTTTGGTGTAGAAGAACAGAGCGCAGGACACAGCACATCCACAGTTCCAAAAAGAGGGCTCGTTCTCTCTCTACCTGCTCTGCTCCACGTCCAGTTGTCAAAAGGTAAGATTAATATTGAATAATTGTAAGATTGTATTTCCTATTTTGGGTACAGTTTAGTACTTTTAAGGGGTCAAAGTATTATGAATTAAAGTATTGTTCTTTCATTTTATAGTTTATTACTAATAACACATGGGGCAGAATGCAGATGAAAAAGTAATATAAAATGTACTTACATATACTTCAACATAGCGAAGCCTCAAAGTGAATCAGAGAAATAATTCCATTCTAAAACATAAAATAGAAAGAAAAACAAAGATTCAAATCAATGTGCTTGTTACAAGATTTAAGTGTTATGAGAATTATATTTTTAAAATAATTGGTAACACTTTTAAAAAATATTTTCCTTGAATTTGATAAATGTGTATATTACTTGGAACAGAAGGCGCCTTTTAAATTCAGCAGAAATGTGTCCATTAGAGAGTCTATACAAGCAATTGCTCTTTACCAATGAAAACTTATGGTTTCCCAAAAGAGTAAATACGAATCATCTTTCAAATGTTCAGATTTCTGATAAGTCTATCAAAAAATCAAAGTCCATGAAATCAACTCTTTGTAAATAAGACATAGAATACTTGGTACACAGAACAAATATCATCGGTTATTGGAAATTCTTTGGCGGGAGCTCAGTAAAACCACAGATTAGTAATTATCTATTATGTACTTAGAACCAATGGTAATAAATAAAATATCTATAATATCCACATTTTGAAATGAAATTTTAGTAAGTCTATTTGGAAGACAAAATCATATATTCCAAAGTACCTATTTAAGCTCTTAAAGACAGAGAATGATTTTACAAAGATCCTCAATGGAGTAAACGAGTAAGTGGTATGATTTTTCCACATATAAGACATACCTATGAGAATTTAAAAAGTATTTCTTTGGTCTAGAACACTAATACATTTAGGGATATTCTATAACGTCACCTTGCTAGGTCTAAGATTAGTCTTTCTAAAAGACTTCTTACACAGGGAATACTATTGTTATTATATTTTCCCTTTAATTTTGAGTGGAAATGTATAGTTCTTACAAAACTATGGTTTCTCCTTTTAGGCTACCTAAAGTGGGGGGTAGGGGAGTAATTGGAAATTCTCTTATGGAATAAGATTTTGATACAAAAATAACATAAACATTTGCTTTCTCAGTAGTGGTATTCAAACAAGCTTATTCTTAAACTTTTTCACAATTCAATAGACATTTACAAATGAATAAATGAAAAATTAAAAATCAGTTCCTTTTTCAGTAGAACTCATTTCACTGCCTATAGAGGACCCTCAGATCTGTGTGGCTGCTTCCTCTTCCATCAGCTCCCACAGCGGAATAACATGTGCTCTAAGCCTGCCTATGCAGCATGCAATAGAAGACTTTGTAAAACCTTTAGAAATTTTGCATGGAAGGAATTATTTAGGACTAAATTGACTTTACAACAGTGATGCAATCCTAAAACATAAAAAATGCTTGCTTTATTTTTTTTTAATTCCTGAAAGCATTAATTTATAATTGAGAGTTATAATCAGAAGACACTACGTACATATATGGCAAGGTTTGCAAAGTTTGCCAAGTCGGTAAACTTAAGCATAGCAAAATGCCAAATTAGTAATTTACTGTTGATGAATGAAGAAGCATGAATATGTAATTCCTATTGTGTTGCTTTGTCTAACTGACCACTTGATCTAAAGAAACAATATTTCAAGGAAAAAAAATATACCATTGCTGATATTACAGTCTCCACGTTTTAGTGCCAAAGATAGATAGTAAATATGGCTAGGATGTTAAAGAAAAGATTGATAGTTTAAAATGATAATATTTGTAAAATCCTTATTTCTAACCAAATGCTATTTGCTAAAAATACTCATTCAAATTATTTATGGAGAAGCATAATCAAACTTGAATTGAAATCCTCACTCTCAAAGTAAACACGGTCTGACTCGAGTAGCAGAGAGAAGTCCGTGACAAATACTGGACTTGAGGTTTCTATTCAGAAAAAAGAGGTTGCCCTGTGGGAACAGTTTGCTCCACGTTCATGTTGGTCCCCGCTGCAGCCCCACCCACACTGCATCCTGTCCTTGGCATTCTATGGCTTCACAGGACATCTGCTTGGGATACAAGGACAAGCAACCAGGTGTATCTTATAACCAGGTCTAGGGTGTCACAAGCAGTGAATGACATGTCCTGGACTAAGTCCAGTCATAAAACAACACGGGGACTTCCAAGGCTTCAGAAGCAAGCATTAATTTTCATTATGACAGTGATCTCTTATTTCTTAGTTGTGATTGTTGAAGTTGCCAGAAGCATTAGTTCTTGTTGCAAATTGCTTGTCTTTAAAATGATTTTTTTTCCATTTAATTTAGAACAGGTCAAAGCACCCTAAAATACCTCAAATCTGTTGGCCGCTTTATAATTACAAAGTCTAGACCAAGTTACACTATTTAAAATATAAATGAATAATACATCTGAACCGACAGCTGGTATGCCAAGTTGTAGCCTGAGGCTGCTTTAAGATGGTTGAAATGCAGTATAATGTAAATGCTTGGAAATGAAGGACTATTAATTGAAAGCCAGACTGATAGTGAAGGGGGTGGCATTATGCGTAAGGTGCCATTCAGGCTAACCATATGTAGCATATCATCTACAGTGGATATTTTAAATGTTTATCATGGACATTTTTAATTTCAAGTCTGGAAATGAGCCTTCTAATTATTAACAGAAGTGTTCTACACTAATGAAAAAGCGTAGTGGTGGCACATATCTTTTGTATCCTTTCCTGCCATCAAAAATATCTGGGGGAAGATATAATCTGCTATTTGAAATGAAGCTGGAAATATACTCAGAATAAAACTGATGACTAGTTTTTTATTTCTACTTATATTTACTCAGTCGAAACTGAACTTATTCAGCCTGATGTTTAAATATGGTTGCTTTTCTCCCTCCCCCCACCTCCCCTTGACAATGTGTTCCAACAGGCAGCAAAAATGAAAAGCATTTACTTTGTGGCTGGATTGTTTGTAATGCTGGTACAAAGCAGCTGGCAACGTTCCCTTCAGGACTCAGAGGAGAAATCCAGGTATTAAATCTTTAGACTTGAACTAACATAGCACTATGGTTAGAATATAGCCTGCGGAAACTATGATTAGTGAAGAGGTCTCAGTAACTTAGAGTAAATATTCTACACAATTTTCAAATGTTTAAATTATCATTGTGATAAAGTCATTCCTGGAGTGTAGATCAGAGTATGTGGTTTCACAACCAAAGGGGTAGGCAATGTTGGAAAATGTGTTACATGGGAAATTATAGCTCTTTGAAATCTTCAGCTGATCCTATCTATCCATTCATTACTTACACACTGCATAGTAGATTATTTCAATTATTCATACTAACTTTTCCTCTTTTTTATTCCTTTAAAAAAATAACACTGTTTTTTGCTAATTGTAAAAGTCATACATGTTCACGATAGAAAATATGCACAGTGTTATGTATGTACTGTCTATAACTATATATCAGATCATTATACAGCTTAGTATTATGCATTTTCTCTTAGCATTGCTATTGTTAACTTTTTCTTATATCATTAAAATATCTATTAAATGTATGATATTTCATGACTATATACAATTTCAAGTCATAAATATACAATATTTATTTAGCTATTCCTCCTCTGTCAAATACCTTTGAGTTCTTTAAATTTTCCAAAAGAGAATGCTGCAAATAACATTTCTCTTCACATGTCTTACCATTTTTCTGAGGATAGATTTCTAGTAGTAAAATTACTGGTCAAAGGGTTTGAATGAGTTTAAATCTTTTATAATACCTTGCCAACTTGCTATCCAGAAAAGTCACACACATGCACACTCCGATCAGCATAAAGGAAATGCTCCTCTCACAATATCCTCTCCCATATTTAATCTTTGCTAATTTGACAGGTGAAAATAGTATCTCATTTTCCTTTCTCAGTATTAATCACATAGAATGTTTCCCCATATTTGCCGCGCCAGTCAACTGGTGATTACTGGCATGTGGATTGCCTACTATACGAGTAGTTTCAAATCAGCAAGTGAGTTTTTCTTGTCTTTCTTTGGGCTTTTGTCTGTCTTTCACCATTAGTTACCATGTAACCAGGTAATGGAACTACATTTTTTATATTAATACATGCAAAACAAAATTGGGAGCAGAAATGTACTGAGATTCTTTACTCTTAAAATATTCAGTTCAAGTCATTGCTCTCTCTGTCATTATTAGCATAATCATAAGTAGACAAATTAGTTGTAAAAAGATTTAATCCTATCTCAGAAAAAAAGAAGCCATTTGAAAAATTGGTGCCTAGAATTCAGAATCAGAGTGCATTCAACTCTAATAAAACTCTGGGATTCCCATGGCAAACAAGGTCTCTCTGAACTACCAACTGAAATACTCTAGGCACCTGCCTTTCAGCTTCATGTGGTCCCATATCATGCAGAGAAGATGCTCCTCAAATGAGTCGACTCTTGAGGAGAGATTTAGTTGCACCAATCCACTGTTGTCCACAGCTCATTCCCAGCTCCCCAGACAGACCCGTTCAATGACCCAGAGCAGATGAATGAAGACAAGCGCCATTCGCAGGGCACATTCACCAGTGACTACAGCAAGTATCTGGACTCCAGGCGTGCCCAGGATTTCGTGCAGTGGTTGATGAACACCAAGAGGAACAAGTAAGAGTCTGAACCTGGTCCAAGATATGCACACAAATAAGTTATTTAAAAATATCCAAAGTGTCTCCTGACTTTCTTATCATGCTCATCAAATAGTGCCCATAAGCTTCAATTATGATGGTTTTCAAGGTTGGTGATGCTGTCCTTTGTATTATTGCCTCAGTATGTCCCATCTCTCACCCCTCCAAACCCTTTACCCACCCTCTAATTATTTTCCCAACTGTGGTCTTAGCAATATTTACTCCTGCCCATTTTCCATTAAAATTAAAAGCTGACTTTAATGGACCTGCAAGGTTAGGAATCTAATTTCTGACCAAAATATAACAGCAAATTCAACATCCCCTTGTAGGGTTCAAACTCATGACTATGATCACATTAAAGTTTTCCTTAGCCAAGTTAATCATGGTAAGGAATGGAAACAGATGCAGTCTTTTTCTTGTAGAATACAATCCAAGATACACACTTAAAATTACAACCTAGCTGCACTGCATATAAGGGAAGAAGGCAAATAAGAATACAAGCCTATCGTTAAGGCATACATTTTAATGTTGGATTTTTGTTGACAGTGTTGGGTTTTTTGCTGCATCTAGGCTACCGAAAGAAATCATCCACAAGGGTTTCACAGAGATGGTGGAATTTCACAATTTATTTGGAGGGTGGCCCACAATGGGATGGGAGTCATGCATACAAAATAGCTGAAGAATTCTAAAAATCAGAAAAGGGCATAGATTTGTCTGGATAGAATGGAGATGGGAAAGTGAATGAGAGAGAGAGAAGAATGAGCCAGCAGGAAGAATTGGAGAGACAGGGTAGTTGACCCAAAGTTCTTATAGTAGAGGTCACAAGAGATGGTAGTCATGATCAGAGCAAATACTGGCAGAAGTATCTTCTGTTAAGGGCCACCGATGGGCCATGGGTGAAATGTGAGAAATCAGAAATTTGAAAAAATAAATGAAAACAGCTGCCCTCATTTCTAGAAAGGGAATGCCACCATTTGGTAAACTAATGTAAAATAGCCCTTTCTCTCAGGCAGTTTCTGTTGTGTGTCTAAGTGAAACCTTCCAGGGTTAATATGTGTAGGAGAGACTGAAGGCAGCAGGTCAACCACCTCCACAGAACACTGCACACCCTTGAGGGTGATATGGGGTCATTATCTTAGCTTTCCTTACTGCTGTTCCGTCACATGTTTCCTTTCATCAATTACCATGTGTTTCTTTTGATGACACTTCAAGATGGTCCATTGCTTTCCCTTGACTCAATTAACTAACACTGACCCCACCCATACTAATAACAAAGAGCTGCCTTGTTTGCAAGTAGCTCAGCCTGGTAGAGAGCCCTCATATACCAAGACTGAAGTAAATGCAGCATTAATAGTCAATGGTACAGATAAGCAGGAGAGGTGAAAATGGGTGCACTGGGTGGAGTAGGGGAAATTTAGCCCCCCTTAAATGTTATTAGCCTTCTCCCCTTACCCAGGTAATTAAAGTAGTTTCAAGATGAGTCCCCCCTCATCTAGCCACCCTCGCCTCCTGAATCTCCCTAAGCCTCTTGTACGGAAAATCCTGAACCCAAAGCTGCCACTGTTTATAGGTGAGAACCATATTGCTAAAGAGACAGATCTTCGATTTAACTTTCACATTTCTTTCAGGAATAACATTGCCAAACGTCATGATGAATTTGAGAGACACGCTGAAGGGACCTTTACCAGTGATGTAAGTTCTTATTTGGAAGGCCAAGCTGCCAAGGAATTCATCGCTTGGCTGGTGAAAGGCCGAGGCAGGCGCGAGTAAGTCTATACACTCTTATTTAGTTTTTGTTTTTGTGCTTGGTTCTGAAAACTTAGATTAGTTATCTATACATGGATCTGAATTACAGAAGCAATTAGTACATCTCACAAAGTAAGGAAATAATTCCTATTGGTGGGAGATAGTCTATAAAAGCCTAATATGCTTTACTTTGGTAGCGAGTATTAATAACAGTCACACAGGTGACATTTTTATCCCTCTTTGTAGTTGTATTATAATTAGGATATTCATTTGTCAATCCAAGAAACTTTTGAGAATAGAGTGTTTTTGATAACTACTCTAGGACAACAAGCTTAAACTAGGACTGTCTTAGGAAAATTGGGGATAAGGAAAAAGAAGAAATAATGATGAAAACTTAAAGTTTGACTTGAAATATTTATATAGGGGATCAACATGTATTTACATGTTACTAAGTTTCTAGGTAAAAATCTGATGAAGACCAAAAGGAACTAAACTTAAAGTGTTTAATGAAATGATATTCAAAATAGAAATAGGTGGAAATATCCATATGAGCAACATACTAATTTTTTAATGGGACTGTCATATAGATAGATAACCATTAAATTAACACAGTTGAAAATGAGGCTATGATTTTTAAGTACTTTCTTGCATCTTACCACAACCAAACAGACCCCTGATTGACATTTAAATTATGAGAAGCAGAAAATTTATGTTCAACTCAATACTTTCTAGTGAGATTTAAAACAAGGTTACTGAGACTTAAATCTCAAGACAAAAGGGAATTAGCATTGTTGCTGATTTTTTTTACACATTAATGATTAAATTTACAAAATCAATGGTAAAATAGTCACATTTGAGTATAGTTTCTGGTGTTTTAAAGGGATACCAAAAAGTCTGCTTACTAAACTGATCAAATAGAAAATCTAATGTGGACTAAGGTTTAATCCCTTTATACTGCACTTTGCAAGTCTGTTCTGACAATCACTAGTTTTACAATACATCATTTATTTTTTATGAATTATAAACAAATTAATAGTCTCAATAATAACTTCTGTGTTTCCAGTATACTAAGCAGATGAAATATTGAAAAGGGCTTGAAGTTATACAGTCTTAGTTTCACATCCCGGCTCTGCTCTTTACTACCTACAGAATTTCCATTCTGACATGCACCAGTTCATTACAGGTTTCTATGAGGCTTTTCATAGTAGGCCCTCTGCAAACAGAAACATATTGTTTCCTCAATGACCCTCACACATGTGTTATGTTTGATAGGCAATCAATAAGCATTTACTTGAAGCATTTAATCAAATACTGATTTTGCTCCTCTTTTCCTAAGTTTCCCAGAAGAAGTCACCATCATTGAAGAACTCGGACGCAGACACGCCGATGGTTCTTTCTCTGATGAGATGAACACAGTTCTTGATAATCTTGCCACCCGGGACTTTATAAACTGGTTGCTTCAGACCAAAATTACTGACAGGTGATTGCATTTCAGTTCATTCTGCAACCATCAAAACTTTCATAAATATTATCTTACTGCTACAGATCGTTCCCCATGTGGGGGAGAGAGTCTTTACCCTCTTGCTATATAATCAAAATTATGAATCATTTAAGAGTACATTATTATATTTGTTTTTGATCATTACAGTTTTATCCATTCACCCACTTGTTCCAAAAACATTTCCTGACTGTCAATATGGGACAGGGCATTAGATACATAAATAAGAATAAAAAATTAAAAAAAGCCATGGAGATGTTAAATCATTCACATTAATAATGTCACATTACAAATTGTTGTATATGTTGAAATTTTATTTATGTTGAAAGTAAAATACCAGTATATCTTGTATTATATACTTAATGTAATAAGCATTATAGTAAAAATCTGAACACCAAAATTTAACCACTTATCATGGTGGGTTGTAATTGTTTTATAATTATTCATATACTTTATATTTCTTGATACGGGAACTTCAGAATAAGTGATCTTTAAATACAAATATTTGAAGAGTCCAAAAGACTAAGGATTTATAAGATGAAAATATTAATAAACAACTTTTATCAATATAAGTAGTTGAAACATTTCCTGAATAAGTTAACTATATCATCTGGGTAGTATACCCATGTTAAATCACTGTCTTATATTTTTTTATCTTTAGGAAGTAAGTACATCACTGTTGAAGATCATCTTCACAACGTCACCTGCCAACCACGTGGGATGTTTGAAATTTTATGTTCTGTAAATTTAAGAGGTGTATTCTGAAGCCATATTGCTTTGCATGCCAATAAATAGATTTTCTTTTAATATTTATTGTTGCCAAAAGATTATAAATGGAATAAACCATTGTCAAAATATTGCTAAAATACCAGCTTTAAAATATAAAAGTGCAAAATTCTCTTTTTTTTCCTTATTTTGGATGAAGCACCCTAAACTGATTATACTTAGCAATGAAATTGTTTTTCTATGATATAATTTGTACATATAAATTATTCCAATCACAACATTGCAATAATAGGATAAGGAAAGGACCAGTTGCTACAGTGGTGAAACTGGAAAAAGATTTCTTCTTGAAACTTTTGTCATAAAAATGTTCAGCTTTCAATATATCAAAAATAGACTTAAATAAAATTTTCAAGCTTCTTTACCATTGTCTGTTTTCTCTCTTCTTCGTGCTCCCACTCCTTCCATGCACCCCTTTTTCCTAAGCTGGTAGCCCACAAGCCAAAGCTGGTGCCCAGGTAGTGCTTCATGTTGCGAATGGCTGCACAATGCTTTCACATTTTGAGCCAACATTGAAAACTCGTGGTATTTTATGTAAATATATTGATTTCTGCTTCTCTTGAAAGATTAGGACATCAGGCAATATTAGACCCAAAAAATAAATCTCTTCTGGAGCTAAATACCAGCTGCTTCCTTCTGAAGAGTCACATGCTCTTGAGCTCACTATTTGCACCACACACACACACACACACACAAATGTGCACAGAATACACACTTGTGCATGCTCACATACCCACGCCCACATAATGTACACATGTAGGCACTTTCCCCTGGCCCACTTTATTTATACATCTCACTTGCCTGGCACACGCCAACATTTAAGTTTGTCATGCCCTGTTCCCTTGTTTCCCTATCCTGCAAAGTCCAGTCTGCCGATTGCCATGCCAGAGACTTCGTTGCATACAGCATTGCCAACTCTCTCTATTTCTCTTTTTTATTGAGGTATAAAAGAAAACATAAAACATTATGTACGTTTAAGGTATGCAATGAGCCAATTTGATACATTTATATATTGCAATACAATTACCACCTTAGTTTTAGCTAACACCTTTATCAAGTAACATAATTATTATTTTGTGGGAGGGGAGGGTGAGAACACTTAATATCTAGTCTTTTAGGAATTTTGAAGTATATAATACTGCATGCTGCTCATTAGATCTCCAAAATTTACTCATCTTCTAGTTATAAGTTTGTACCCTGCAACATCTCCCCAATCCCCCCACCCCCAGACCTTGGTAACCACATTCTACTCTGTTTCTATGAGTTTAGCTTTTTTAGATTCCACATATAAGTGAAGTGGTATAAGACTATTTGTCTTTGGCTTATCTCACTTAGCATAATGCCCTCAAGTTCCACCCATGTTGTTGCAAATGGCAGGATTTCCTTCCTTCTCATGGCTGAATTATATTCATAATATTCATATATATATATATATATATATATATATATATATATATATATATATGTATATATATATATACATATATATATATAGAGAGAGAGAGAGAGAGTAGAGAGAAATAATATATGTACATAGGTGTCTATATACCTATATATCACATCTTCTTTATCTATTCATCCATCAAGGGACACTTAAGTTGTTTCCATTATTGGCTACTGTAAATAAACATCGGAGTGCATATATATTTTTAATATCTTGTTTTCCTTTCTTTTGTGTATATATATATATATGTGTGTGTGTGTGTGTATAAACCTAGAAGTTGGATTGATGGATCATATGATATTTGTATTTTTAATTTTTGAGGAACCTCCATATTTTTTCCATAGTGGCAGTATGAGTTTACATTCCCATCAACAAGTACACAAGGGTTTCCTTTACTCCACATCCTCCCCAACACTTTTATCTGATCTTCTTGATGATAGCCATTCTAATGTGTGTCAAATAACACCTCGTTGTGACTTTGGGTTGCATTTCCCTGAGAATTAGTGATGTTGAGGATCTTTTCATATACTTGTTTGGGTATTTAGATGTCTTCTTTGGAACAATATCTATTCAGTTCCTCTGCCCAATTTCTAATTGGGCTTTTTTTGTTGTTGTTGTTGTTATCGACTTGTCTGAGTTCTTTACATATTTTGTATATTAACCCCTTTTCTGATACATAGTTTGCAAATATTTTCTCCCACTCCTTAGGTTATCTTTTCATTTTGTTGATTCTTTCTTTTGCTGCGCAGAATCTTTTTAGTTTGCTATAGTCTTACTTGTTAATTTTGCTTTTGCTTCTTGTGCTTTAGGTGTCATATCCAAAAAATCATTGCCAAGATTGATGTCAAGGAGGTTCTTTCCTATCGTGTCTCCTAGGAATTTTATGGTTTCAGGTCTTATGTTTAAGTTTTTAATCCATTTTGCATTAATTTTTGTGAGCAGTGTAAGACAGAAGTCCAATTTCGTTTTTCTACATGTGGTTATCTAGTTCTTTCATCACCATTTACTGAAGAGACATCACCAACAATAAGTACAAAGATGTGAAAAACATGCCATTAAATAGACCACCAAAAAGACACTTATTTTAGTATGAGAGCTGAAACAAGAAGGCAGAGGATCACCTTTTTTGACCTCAAATTTTTTACACTCTGTGTCTGTCTATGAATGAATGTGGAATTGCTATGATTATTGATTTTGAGGTTATAATAAATTGTAATGAGTAGGTGAATCTGAAAATACAAAATCAGAAAATAATGAGGATCAACTGTAGTTCAAATAGAAACCAGAGTAAGATGACAGATATAATCCCTGCCACTAGATTTAGTATAATCTAGTTTTACACTAAATATGAGTGAACTAAATATTAATATTGATAACTAAGGTAATCCAACTGGAAAAAATAAAACCCAGCCAACTATTACAGTGATGTATTTTACACATAACGACTTAAGTTAAAATAAAAGAACTACAAAAGTTTATAAGATTCAAATACTCGAAAACTTGTGCAGACCTATTAATATCAGAAAGTAGACTTTAAAGAAACTAGCATTGCTAGAGATAAAGAGGGACATTTAAAAATGATAAAGGAATCAATTCATCAGGAATATATAATAATTTTAAATCCTTATGCAACACAAATCATAGCTTAAAAAATAGATGAGGTTTAAAGTGACCAAATTGAAAGTAGACAGTCTGCAATCAGAGTAGAAGACTTAAACAACTTGGTCAATAGCTGACAGAGAAAACAGACAGAAAATTCAGTAAGATCTGATAAAGTCAATCAACAAAATAAACCTAACATTTACAGAACATTACACACAATAATAATAGAATTAATATTCTTTCCAAGTGCACATAGAATGTTTACCAAGATTGACTTTATGCTGGATCAAAAATCTTCAAAATATATCTTAAAAATTCACAACTGTTTGAAACTAGGCAATCACTTGTAAATAACCTATGGGTCAAAGAAGAAATCGTAAAGGAAATAAAAAAATACTTTTGAACTCAATGATAATGAGGATACATAAATATAATACAAACCAGAAATGCAACTAAAGTAATGTTTAAAGGTAAACTAAAGCGTTAAATGCATTTGTTAGGGAAGGGGAAATTAGAAAATCAATACCCTCATTTTTACCTCAAAAAGCTGGGGAAAAAGAACAGCAAATCTCAAAAGTAAAAGAAAAGGAATAAAAAAGATAGGAGAACATAATAAAATGCAGAAAAACTGGCAGTAAAAATGAACAAAGCCAAAAGTTGTTTCTTTTAGTAGATTAATAAAATTAATAAGTCCTTGGCAAGACTAGGCAACAACAACAAAACAAAAGAAAAACAAAAAAGAGGACAAGTTACCAATACCTATAACAAAAGGGGACATCTCTAAAGATATTACAGACAAAAATACAACACGAATATATTGTATAAAAGTATATGCTTGATAAATTTGAAAATTAGATGACATGGACAAATTTCTTTAAAAATGTTACTGAAATAGACACAAATAATAAGAAAAATTTAATAGTCTTCCATGTATTATAAAAGTTGGATCTGTTATTGTGAAAACTTTTCCAGAAAGAACTTCGGGCCCAGATGGCTTAACAGGTGAATACTTCTAAACATTTAAGGAAGAAAAACACTAATATTACATAAACTCTTCAAAATAAAGGAAAAATAAGGAATATTTCTCAGCTCATTTTATAAGGCCAGGAGAACCTTGAGGCAAAAATCTGACAAAGATTTTACAGAAAAGGAAAATAACAGACCAATCTGACTCATAACAAAGGTGAAAAATCCTATACCAAACATCAGTGAATCAAATCTGGCAATATATAAGAAGAATATTACAGTACAGAAAAACACGGTGTATTCCAAGAATTTCAGGGTGGTTTATCATTTTTTTAAAAAGTCAGTGTAATTCACAACATTAACAGAAATAAACAGGAGAAAATTTATATGCTCATTTCAATAAATGTAGCAAACACATACAATGAAATTCAAAACCAATTAACATTTTTTAAAATACTCACAAGGAAATAAAGTCAAAAACAGCAAGAAATTAGATATAAAACAAAATAAAAATAAATAATTTTTATTTATTACTTACTAGAGGAATAATCAAAGTTATGATTTTATAAAAAAGAAAAGAAAAACAGCAGTCAATTTAAGCAAGGAAAAAAGGACACAACAGTATATGAAATAGAATAAATTGTGAAACAACCATTGAAACAAATAAAATTAAAACAAATATGAGACTATTCAAAGCATTGAACAAATATATTTGAAAATCTAGAAGAGATGGATAAAATTTTAAAGAAATCGTATTTTTTTTAAAAAAATTGACAACACTAGTAGTAATAAAAAAACCATAAACAAACCAATTTCCATAGAAGAAATGGAGAAAAGTATCAAAGAACTATCTCATTAAAAGACAACAAATCCAGACGGTTTAGCATGGAACTGCTATTAAACTTTCAAAGAGTGAGTAATTACAATGCTTCATAAAGTATTCCAGAGGCTAGGGCAAAAAAAGGAGAAGAATGTCCTAATTATTTTAATAAAATGAGTATAACATTGATACCTAAATTTGGTAAAGATGGAAGAAACAAAAAGAAAATTATTCACTTATGAATATAGATTTTAAAATCCTAAAAAATATCGGCAAATAAAAATTTGACAACATATTAAAAATATGAATACACCATGACAAATGTGATTTATTCCAGAATTGTCAGGATGTTTCAATATTAGGAAATCTATTAATGTAATGTACCATTATTAAGAGCTCTAAAAAGAAAAATGTTGTTATTAGCTCCATACACATGGCATAGGCCTTGGATAAAAATCAACACTCATTCCTCATACAAAAATTATGTAAAATAGAACTAACGCAATGTACACTAATATTAAATTTGCAAAATCCAACAGACTAAATGGTGGCAAAGATGTAGAACAACTTGAAGTCTCATACATTCCTGGTGGAAATATAACATTGGATAACCATTTAGGAAAACTGTTTGGCAATTTGTTATAAAACTAAAGTTAAACATACATGTATGTCTAATACACTCACACTCACACACACACACACACACACACACACACACACACACACACATACTGGGGGTGCCAAAAAAATGTATACCAGTAGACACTTTGATCAACGTTGCTCAAGCAGTAGTTTGCTATAATCAGAAGTGTCTACATGCTGATGGTAACTGCTTTGAGCACCTCTTGTAATTGCAGAAGTCCAACTTGTATTCACCTATTGTTATCACTATATATTGAATATTACAATTTTAATACAGTTTTCCATTCTTAAAATGTGTATACATTTTTTTCACACCCTCTGTTATGTGCATGTGTGTTAACCAAAAGAAGAAAAAATGGAGAACTACATAACCATTAAAAAAATGTATGCATATGATTTGAACAAGAATGTTCTTAGCAGCTTTCATAATAGCCAACAAATTGGAAACAACATAAATGTCTATCAACAGAAGAATGGACAGAAAAACTGGTATATTCATAAAACAAAATTTACACAGTAGTAAAAAGGACAAATTATTAATGCATGCAGTTACATGGATACATCTCACAAATAACATGATGCACAAAAGAAGCCAAATACAAAATAGAACTTGCTACATGATTCCATTTAGATGAAGTCAGTAGAAACTAAACAATGGTGGTAGAATAGTTTAGTACCATGTTTCCTCAAAAATAAGACCTAGCCGGACCATCAGCTCTAATGCGTCTTTTGGAGCAAATATTGTCAGACGTCATCAAAATCTCAATGGCATTTTTTAAAGAAATAGAACAAAAAATTATCAGATTTGTTTGGAAGCACAAAAGACCCCGAATAGCTAAAGCAATCCTAAGAAAAAATAGCAATGCTGGAGGTATCACACTCCCTGACTTTGGCTTGTACTACAGGGCTACAATAATCAAAACAGCATGGTATTGACAGAAAAACAGACACATAGACCAATGGAATAGAATTGAGAACCCAGAAATAAAACCACATAAATATGGACAGATAATTTTGACAAAGAAGCAAAAAACATACAATGGAGAAAAGACAGTCTCTTCAACAAATGGAGCTGGCAGAATTGGAAAGACACGTGCAAAAGCATGAAACTAGACTGCTGTCTGTCACCATACCAAAATTAATTCAAAATGGATCAAAGACTTAAGCATAAGACCTGAAACAATAAACTGCATAGAAGAAAACATAGGTGCTAAACTTATGGACCTTAGGTTCAAAGAGCATTTTATGAATTCGACTCCAAAGGCAAGGAAAGTAAAAGCTAAAATAAATGAATGGGACTACATCAAACTTAAAAGCTTCTGCACAGCAAAAGAAACCATCAACAAAATAAAGAGGCAACCAACAGAATGGGAGAAGATCTTTGCAAACAGTGCCTCTAATAAGGGGCTAATATCCAAAATATACAAGGAACTCATACAACTCAACAACAACAAAACAAACAACCCTATTGAAAAATGGCCAGAGGACCTGAAGAGACATTTTTCCAAAGAGGACATACAAATGGCAAATAGACATGAAAAAATGCTCAACATCACTAATCATCAGATAAATGCAAATAAAAACCACAATGAGATATCACCTCACCCCAATTAGAATGGCTATCATCAACAAGACAAATAGTAACAGGTGTTGGAGCGGCTGTGGAGAAAAAGGAGCCCTCATACACTGTTGGTGGGAATGCAGACTGGTGCAGCCGTTATGGAAGGCAGTGTGGAGGTTCCTCAAATTACAAATAGAATTACCATATGACCCAGCAATCCCTCTCTTGGGTATCTACCCAAAATATCTGAAAACATTTACCCATAAAGACAAGTGTGCTCCAATGTTCATTGCAGCTTTATTTACAGTGGCCAAGACATGGAAACAACCAAAATGTCCTTCGATTGATTTATGGATAAAGAAGTTGTGGTATATATACACAATGGAGTACTATTCGGCAGTAAGAAAAGATGAAATAGGGCCATTTGTGACAACATGGATGGATCTTGAGATTATAATGTGAAGCGAAATAAGTCAGACAGAAAAAGCAAAGAACCATATGATTTCACTGATATGTGGTATATAAACCAAAAACAACAAAAGACCGACAAGCAAATGAGAAACAAAAACGCATAGACACAGACAATAGTTTAGTGGTTACCAGGGGGTAAGGGGGGAGGGGGTGGTAGATGAGGGTAAAGGGGATCAAATATATGGTGATGGAAAGAGAACTGACTCTGCATGGTGAACACACAATGTGATTTATAGATAATGTAATACAGAATTGTATACCTGTAATGTATGTAATTTACTGTCACCCCAATAAACTTTAAATAAAAAAATTGATGTAATACCTGGTCTTATTTTACTATAAGACTGGGTCAATATAATATAATATAATATAATATAATATAATACCGGGTAATATAATACAATAAAATACCAGGTCTTATATAATGTAAAACCGGGTCTTATATTAATTTTTGCTCCAAAAGACGCATTAGAGTTGATGGTCTGGCTAGGTCTTATTTTCGGGGAAACACGATAGTTATCTCTGAGGGTGGGAGGTATGGAATTTGAGAAGAAATGGGCACAAGAGAGCTTTCTGGAGTGATGAAAATGTTTTATTTCTTGACTAAGATATGGGTTACATGAGTGTATGCTTTTATCAAAAGTCAGCAACATGAACCCTTAAGATCTGTGCATTTTACTGTATATAAAATTATGCCCTATGGTTCTCAACTTTTCCTGTCTGACTTATTTCACTTAGCATAACAATCTCAAGATCCACCCATGTTATATAACTTCACTGATATATGGGATATAAAACTGAAAGCAATAAAGAAACAAGACAAACAATAAAGAAACAAAAACCGATAGACACAGACAATAGTTAAGTGGTTACCAGAGGGGGGGAGGGTAGAAGAGGGAAAGGAAGAAAAATACGTGGTAATAGAGGGAGAACTGACTCTGGGAGGTGAGCACACAATGTGATATATAGATGATGTATTACAGAACTGTACACTTGAAACCTATGTAATTTTACTATCCTATATAAATGTTAAATTTTAAAAAGGGAAAAATAATCAGATTAGAACATCACTATTTTTCAAACTAAAACAAATAAAACTATTACAGGAAAAGAAAATTTTTTAAAATTATGCCTTAGTAAGTAAATTCAAATATGCAAAATATATATGAATAAAACAATAGAAGACTATACTGAGATCTTATTTCTAATTCAAAATCCTGACAATACATTCTGTTGACAAGGATGCAGGTACAGAGTCTTCCAAACGCTGCAGATCGGCCTGCAAAATGTTATTACCCCTTATAGAGGGGAACTGACAGTATACCAAAACTACTTAAACATTTGCCCTTTGACTCAGTAGCCCCAGTTCTAGCCATTGAAAAAAAGGGGGGGGGGGGAAGAACATTCACAAAAATAGATGCATTTTTAAGTAGTATTATTGGAGCAATAATTCTGAAACTGTTAGGAATCAGATTCTCACTGAATGTGAAGGGAAAAACAAATACGGAATAGGAAAGATGAGGAAATACTACATAGATTTGAATTGGAGGTTTAGTAAATGTATATGTGCATGAATATATGTGTGCTAGTTTATATACATTTGCATGAATAATATATGTGTACATATATGTCTACGTACATATATAATAATATGACACATATGAGTATAATATATAAACACCCATCAAACACACATACATATATATATATATATATATATATATATATATATATATATATATATGACAGAGAGAGAGAGAGAGAAGAGAGACTACTCCATAATATTGCTGCCTCAGCATCCATTTTGTGTGCCCAAGTGGCTTGCAGGGGCCTTGAAATGACACTAGCCTCTCCCTAGAGTGCATGCCCAGATAACATCTGCAGAGTCCTAAGTAAATATAAGTCCCTGATAGAACCCTCCAGCAGCCCTTGTGATAAACATTCCCCATGCCTCCTCAGGCCTTCCCTTTGAGCATCCCTTAGGGAGCTTACCAATACTGTGCTCTATTTGGTTTGAATTGACCAATCCATCCTTAGCCCAGAAACGCAAAAACACTCCCCCGTTGGAGCCTAATAAAAATATGTGCCCAGGTCCATTCTCTCTCTCTCTCTCTCTCTCTCTCTCTCTCTCTCTCTCTCTCTCTCTCTCCCTCCCTCTCTCCCCCTCCCTCCCCTCCTTTCTCTCTCTTTTGAACCTAGGCTCACCACCCCAAACATGTGGACTTTACTTACATGTGAATTTAACACACACACACACACACACACACACACACACACACACACTTTGCAATACCATTCCCCATCAAAAATATCAAGAGCTCCCTGGAGAAATGTTCAATTCCCCTGAGGTACGTAAAGTACAAGATGAGCTTGGAACATCTTGTGCTAGAAAACAAGGAAAAAATGCTCAGTGCTCATGGTAATACAAACGTGACAAAAGGCTACCAGTTGGTGTACCTTGAATGTGAGGAGTTTGTGAGTGTTCATTATACTGTTCTTTCAACTTTTTCACAGGTTTAATTTTTCCTGTGCAAAAGACTTTTTAAAATATTCATTATCATCAAAGATTGCTGGGATATCAACTCATTGCTTCAAAAAATGTTAAATATAGGGAAAGAAGCAGGCATTTGTTATTTTTTTGTGTACAAATTGTTCTCAGAGTAACTAAATAGTTGGTGTGTGAAATTTTTTTTATAGAACTTTAGTTAAATAATAAAAAAGAACTTATAGAATTAGAAATTCATCATCTGGCAGTCTGTAATAAAAATAACAGATCCAGACAACAATCATCATCAAAAGATACTAAAAGCATTAGGTGCAACTTTGAGGCGGAACTCTTCGGTGCATGGGTCGGGCTAACACCTGGACCCAGCAATCATACTGTGATGCAGCAGAAGGAATCACCCTGAACTAGTCTTGACTAAAGATTGAGCCTAAAGCTACAAAACATCTCAATCTAAATAGCAGCTGATAAGAAACACGGGAGAAACAGTGAACCAAATGCAAAATGTGAAACATTTTAGCGGACAGTAATTCAGTATCTCTATCAGATAATTATATTGAGAAGACAAATTAAAAAAAGGAAAGGGTCTCTTACAGAATAAAAGAGATGTGGTAAAGACATAGCAATCAAAGGCAATTGTGGCCCTCATTTGGATTCTGATTCAAACTATAGAAACACATTTTGATAAAATTGGAATAATTTGAAAATAATTGGGAGGTTAAATAATATTAAGGAATAATTTTTTCAAATTTTGGAGGGAGTAATAATGGATATATATATTACATATATATAATTTATATATAATTTAGGTATGCATATTGAGAACTTATGGGTAAAATGATGAGATTTGCTTAAATTACTTTAGCTTCCCCCCCCCCCCACAAATATAAAACAGGGAGGAAGAATAGATAAAATATCTTTGGCAAAATAACAATAATTATTGAGGTTGGGTGACAGGTATATGGGAGTTTATTATGCTGGTCTCTCTACCTTTTTTGTGTTTGAAAGTGTCCATAATAAAAAGAAGGAGGAGGAGAAGGAGGAGGAGGAAAGATCATGGTTTGGCCAAGGATGTAGCAATGAATCTGAGATCAACTGGCAGAACTGAAATGTAATCTGGAGGGAAAACAGAACTAATTGGATGTAGGAGGATGAGCAGTAGCATGTTGGTAAATGTTTAATAACCTGTTCTCTGGGGGCAGGGGGGCAGGGAGAGACCCTTGATTTTCAGTTATCACCAATAACCAATATTCACAGTGTGAGTACTCCCACAATGGCCAATCTCACTGAACATGGATTTGGGAAGAAATGTGCACTCTTGCCTTTCCCCAGTATATGAGCCCTCACCATCATTCCATAAGATAAGAAAAAAGTCACAAATCAAAGATCATTTCTTGCAGCACTATACACAATATCCAAGACATGGAAACAATCGAAATGCCCATCGGTAGGTGACTGGATTAAGAAACTGTGGTACATTTATACAATGGAGTATTACGCAGCCATAAAGAAGAAAGAAATCTTACCATTTGCAACAACATGGATACACCTAGAGAACATTATGTTAAGTGAAATAAGTCAGACAGAGAAAGACAAATACCATATGATCTAACTTATATGTAGAATCTAAAGAAAAGAATAAATGAATGAACTAATCAGAAACAGTCTCAGAGACATAGAGGGAAAACTGAGGGTTGCTAGATGGAGGGGGCAGTTGGGGATAAAGGGGATGGTGAGGGGATTAGAAAGCACAGTCAGTAACCACAAGATGGCCACGGGGTTACGAAAGTCAATTTGGGGAATGTAATCAATAATGTTGTAAAGATTTTGTAGGGTATCCGATGGACACTTGTCTCATTAGGGAGATCACCTAAGAGACAATGTAGATACCTGATCACTGTGCTGTACTCCTGAAGCTGAAGCTAAACAATAATGAATGTCAACTACAAGTTTATACATTATGTATGTAGTTACAAGAAGTGGAGTACAGCATTAGGAATGTAGACAGTGGAAATGTAATGGCTGTGTGTGATGTCAGAGGGATAGTGGATGGAGGCAGGGGGGTTGACACAGTATGAGGGATATAAATGATAAGTGTCTAACTATTACATTGTTTGTGCACCTGAAACTAATTTTTAAAAAGAGATAATTTCTAAGTTATCTTCAACAATTGGACAGTGTAATTGAAATACTACATTAGGTGAGTGACAGCCATTGTAATTTGGACATTAAAAGTAAATACATATGGGAGTAAAAGAATACCAATTTCAGAATAGTGGGTTACCTCCAAGGAGAAGAAGGAGGGACAGAGTACAGTGCTTTAGTTGTTGTGGTATTTGGAGTTTTATATTTTAAGGTTAGTGGTGAGTACGTCTATTTCTTTAATTATTCCTCATATCTCTTTTGAGTATCTTAAATGTGTCATAATAAATTATAAATGGAATGAAGATAAATTGAAAGAAAATGAGAAGGAAAAGCAATTGTGTTCCATCTTCCCAATAAAATATCCATGAAGACAAAATAATAAGAATAATGAATAATCCTCCTGATCGTCATCCACTATTTTGTACCCATTGCTGGTGATTCTGGTTACATTTCTATAAACTCAGCTCCTCTCATCACCATAGCAACTCCTATTGCATAACATATATTCACATAGATTATATTTCACCTACTCATTCTCAATTATACCATAATATTCTGTGAGATGGGAGCGGACATTTAGGAGAACACTAGTATCTTAGACAGTCACTGTGACCCTTACATTGTAGCCATGTCTTCTATCTAATTTCCATTTCTCTGACAATTTTGTTTATCTCTTTTGACCATCTTATTGCTCTGCATGTCTTTTGCTTTAGGCACAGATACCTATGTCTCTTCTACCTGAGCAGTCCCTTCCCTTTTCTCTTTTCTGTTTTCTTCTTTCACCTGAAATGAAATACTTATCTCATAAAACAACTAAAGATTGGAGGGAAGCAGCAGTTTAGAGAGGACTTCAGTAATACAGTTGAAAAATGATGACACCTTGAATCGAAACACAGAGTAAACAGAAAGGAAGAAGTAAGCAAAATATTAAGGAGGTGGCATGGATTGAAGAAGGCAGTATAAGGGTTACATTCTATATTTCTGATTTGGCATCTAGATGGTGTCATTCAGTGAAGAGTACGGTAATCCTCACTTAATGTTGTTTTGATAGGTTCTGTGCCTTTAAGTGAAAGAACATATAATGAAACCAATTTTACCGCAGGTTAATTGATATAAACAGTAATTAAATTCCTATGATATCTCATCATCATTATAACAAAACAATGCTGAACTAAACATTGTTCAAGGACCTGATGTAAATACTGGAGGAGAAGCAAGTTTTAGAGGATAGAGGGGAAACAGTAGGTTTAGTTTAGCACATATAAAAGATATCCAATTGGTTTCTACAACCATCCTTACCCCATAAAAACCCACTAAAACTGATCCCACAAAGGAATAACGGAACAGATTGAATTATGGTGGATTGAGAAGAGACAATTAGGGGTACAGGTAACAAGTGTAGACCATTTGTCATCTTTTAAGTTTTGCCTGAAAGAAAAGGTGGGGGGAGAGGGGCGGTGCAATGCAGCTGTAAGGTTGATTATAGAATGACGTAAGAGCCGTGTGGGTGGGAAGGGGAGAGGACATGATGCTGTATTTGCAAAATGTGCTATATACAATTGAGAAAACTTACTGTTTGGATGGAAAAGGGGGAGGGAGAGGGCCAATTAGCAGAACCAAGGGTTTGTTTGTTAGTTGATTGAATATGTGTCAGTGGGTTTGTTCAGATGAGATGACTACAGAACAAATTTGTACTTCCTCCCAGCCTGGGCAGACCACACGGAAAGGAGAGTTGGGAACAGTTAGCATTCAAAATGAAATTGTGCCCTCGTCTCCTTCAAACAGAGAACTGAGAGAAGGAAGAGGGTACAGAAACAAAATAGTGTCAGTGTTTGCCTAACATGTCTAATTATGTAGCTAACAAAAATCAACTAAAGAATAAACAATTTCAGAAAACTTCATAGGTAGAATATGCACTTAAATCATAACCTTGCTGGACACTAATTCTGAAGTTTTTCTCTTCAGAAATGTTATTTCCCAGGGAAATTACAGGTTCCTGCCAAGACAAAGAGCATTCTTGCTTTTCCCCCAATGTTTCTGAGTGATCCCTCTCACTTTTGTAACAATTGCAATTTCATTTTTGATGTTTGAAATCATTTCTATCTTACATCTGGAACAAATACATGCCATTTCTAGGAAACTAGCTCTGTTTTTCCAAGAAAGATATGTTTATACTAACACGTCTTCCTTGAAAATTGAAAAATTCATGGTGCTTCAAATTCTTTATTGCATACCCCAGCTAGAGAAATTGAGTGTAGAACAGTGACCTGTCAACATTGTACAGAGAATATGGGCTTTAAAATCAAGCTGATTGGGGCTGGAATACCATCTCTGTCAGTGACAGGCCATGTTGCTTCACTTCTCCAAGCCCCAGCAAAATAGGCATAATAATTCCTACCTCATGGTTTTGTTGTGACACTTCAGTAAGATCGCCCATTCCAAGCTCATGGTGCAGTACCTGGTACATAGGACCCTTTCAATAAATGGAATCCTCTATTACATAAATTATTTTCAAACAATTGATAAGAAGTTGAGGTTATCAATAGTCTAGTAAACACCCACTAGTTTTGTTGTGGCTTTGGATGATGGGAACATAATACTAAGAAACCTTTTAAATCTAAAAATGATTTGTTAAATAAAAACCATGAAGTTCAAAACAAGTACAGATGTTTTCATGAATCAACCTTATTCTTTTCTTGTTGCTGCTGTAACAAATTACCATAAACTTATTGTCTAAAACAATACACTTTTATCACCTTACCGTTCTGCAGGTAAGAAACCCAAAGTGGGTTTCAGTGGGCCAAAATCAAGGTGTCAGCAGGCTGACACTCCCTCCAGAGGCTCTAGGGAAAACTCCATTCCCTTGCCTTTCCAACTTCTTAGAGGCTGCCTGCATTCCTTGGCTTGCGGCCTCTTTCTCTGTCGCTAAATTGTATGTCTCCAATCTCTGCTCCCATTATCATATCTCTTTTCTCTCTGACCCTAATCCTCCTATTTCTGTCTTATGAGACTTAACAATTAAGTTCAGGAACTTGTTGCAACAATGTTGCTAATCTTTTTTGATATCAGACGGACTATTCATTATGAATTTGTACCAACTGGACAAACAGTTAACCAAGTTTACTATTTGGAAATGCTGAAAAGGCTGCATGAAAAAGTTAGACGAACTGAACTTTTCACCAAAAATTCATGGCTATTGCATCACAACAATGCACCAGCTCACACAGCACTGTCTGTGAGGGAGTTTTTAGCCAGTAAACAAATAACTGTATTGGAACACCCTCCCTACTCACCTGATCTGGGCCCCAATGACTTCTATCTTTATACGAAGATAAAGGAAATACTGAAAGGATGATATATTGATGACATTTAGGACATCAAGGGTAATACGATGACAGCTATGATGGCCCTTCCAGAAAGAGTTCCAAAATTGCTTTGAAGGGCAGAGTAGGTGCTGACGATTGTCCAACCTCATATAAAGACACTGTAATTACATGGGTCTACCTGGATAGTCCAAGATAATCTTCCCATCTCGAGATTTTAACTTAATCACATCTGCAAAATTTTGTTTTTTTTCTCCCCATCTAAGGTAGCATATTTACAAATCCTGGGCTCCAAGTGTGGACATCTTTGGAGGACCGTTATTTAGCCTACCCCAAAACCCAAGAAATTACACAGATATGACATGTAGACAGTAGCAGTTTGACAGTAAAAGGCTTGAGATTTATTGTGGAACACAATCTAGGCCAGAAACAAAAAGGAAATGCTGTAATTTAAACAGCGAATGTGATACTGGGATAAGATAAGAAGAAAACTTTGCTGTTTATTTACAACTGACTAGAACTTGAGCAGAAATGCTATTACCACATTTATATAGTGAGCTATGGAATAGACTCTAAGGAGAATTTTTTTTTTAAATTCTGAAACTCCTTGTAGACGGGGGAAAAAATAAATCTTTTGAAAAATAAAGGAATTAGAACTGTGTAGTTTCGGGGGGGGGGTAATAGCATAAATCATAATGATTAATTGCATAAATCTTAATGATTACTTGCAACAGTACGGAGTGTGGGCCAGGGATAATTAGCAGGAAAGGTTGATCATGTACTCTCCATATTCACAGAAAGCTGAAAAAAGAGGAAATGGGCCAAACTGCAATGAGAAGCTGGGCTTTTAAAAAAGGAAGTTCTTGACCATGAAGATCAGACTACCAAGGGAAGCTGTGTAATCTCCATCCTTAAAGAGCTTTAAAAATAGTATAAACAGCCATCTGCACAGATGATTTATGCATTGACCTTCAGGAGGCGGGCCCAGATCATCTCTTGAAGTCCCTTCCAAGTGTGGGATTCTATGATTTAATCAGTATGTGATTTTTCTCAGCTCCACATTTTGTGAGATAACCAGCAGATGGAAGTCACAAATTCCCCAACATCATACCAAAATCATGGTTCCTCACACTGGTAGGGCCCGGTCAAGCTTGCCAAATTGGCATCAGTTGTAAAAATCATTGAAGGACCCACCTCAAACATTTATTTATCTCCTTACGGGTGTCTGGACCACCCGTGTCCACAAAATACAGATAATCCTTACATTGCTTTGTGTGCATTTAGCTTTGATTTAGCATACGGGGAACTTGCATATGTTAGAAGTATTTGTCTGGTTTTGAAATTTGAGGCAGCAGCTCTCAGAAATGTTATTAGAGATTTACAGATCCTCCTGTAAGTAGAAATGAGGCCGATTGGATACTTTGCTCTGAAAAGATTTACAGCTTACTTGGGCTTTAGTGTTTCTCACTTAGAAAACAGATACAGCTCTCCGTGTATATTCGTTTGCTCACTGAACAAATATTTGAGTGTATTCTAGGTTGTGCAAAAAGCATTGGCATGCATCAGTGAGATAGACTCTGTCCTTCCCTCATGGAGCTTAGAGTCTCCTGGGAGAAACAAAACAATAGACAGGCCATTTTGAGGCAGAGTGATAAAAGCTGCGATGGGGTTAGAGACATGGTGTTAACATAGGAGGAATTACCAATCCAGCTTAAGGGGACCCAAAAGGATTTCTGGAGGAAGTGATGCCTAAGCTGGGATCTGGAAGATAAATAGGAACTGCTAGGACGGGAGGGTAGTGGGAGAGTATTTCCTGGAGACGGAACAGCCTGGTGGAGAGGCTGGTAGAATGCCATGACATGGCAAGTGAGAATCTTTGGGTATGGCTCAAGCATGGAAGGTGGAGGAAGCAGGTCAGGAAGGAATGGGAGGAAGAATAGCAAGGCAAAGTCAGCAGTGAGGCTTGACAGATCACGAGAAGCTTCATAGGCCATGCTCAAGAATTCGGACTTGATGTGAGGGTAATGAGCAGCCATTGAAAGATATAGGTCAGTTTTGTTCTTTCAAAAGATATATTAGTACACTTTCAAATTCAAGGGACACAAAAATGTTTACATTTGTTTCAGCAAATGGAAGAATTTACCAGAGGCATATCGGGAATATAAGAAATCCAAGGAGAAACTAACTGAACATCCAAGCTGAGCAAAGGGCAAAGGTACTTGTTGGGAGCAGCAGAGCCAGGGATGGGAGCACAGTGGAGGTTCATTGCTCTCCCACTGCTGCTTCTTTGGGTTTCATCCCCTTCACTTGTTCTTTCTGTTCCTCCAGTTCCATTAATAGTCACCAAAAGCTTCTGAATTTTAAGATCTCAGTCTTGATAACGCAGAGATAGACTGACCCAATTCTCTCAGTCCTAATTCCAAAATGCCAGTGGAGGGGACTTCTAGATCCGACTTTAGACTAGGAGCAGAGGTGCTTGAGAACAAGGCAGCTGTGCTGCAGCCACTGGATGGGAGGGAGGGCTTGTTCCCAGAAGTGGAACAAGCTTCTCGCAGGTTCACCCATCTGTCCTTGCAGCAATTTAGATGGATTGACGGAAATCAGAGCCAATGCGGAGATGGTTGCACGTGCAGAGCTCGTACGGGGGGCAATGAGGAGAGACCAAGCCTCCAGTAAGCCCAGGAAGTATACAGTCACACTAGTTAGAAGCTCTGGGCCTCCATCAGTCTCCATAATCCAGAGAGCAGGTTTCTGGGAACATGTTCTTATTCAAAACTGTAACTACTGACAGTTTCTACTCTAATATAGGAATTTTCAATCAGCGTTATTTTATTCAAATTGTTCTTTTGTTTCATCACATTGCTGAAAACAAGTATGACTGGTTGGTATGCTTGTTTATGTGAATGTCTGCAACTGTAATTTATTACATTTTTACTTAGGATCACTACATGGGTTACCACTTAGAGTATGCTCTGGAACAGTAAAATCATCTTATGAGTGATTTTCCTTAAATTAGTGCTGAAGTATGAGGTATAAATCTTGTTATTAATTAATAATTTACCTCTCTGAAGTCTCTATCCATTTTAAATTTCTGCCAATAGATGCTGCATTAAGCAATATGTGTGCAGTTATCTGTTTAACCACAAGATGGCACCATGCATCTTTCCTTCGAATTTTTTCTTGCACTAGGTTTTTAGCAATACGATTTGTATTTTTGTTTATTTTTGTTTATTGTTTTCCAAATAGTTAATGGTATTTTCGCATTGCTTATTTAATATTCTTTAGTGTCCCTATTTATTTGTCGCTACTGCCTTTAATCATATACTAAATTTCTATATATGTTACACTGTTTTCAGGAAATTTTGCTATTGTATCTGTAAATCCTTATTACAAAACCATCCTGTTTTAATTATTTTAGTTTTATAATACATTTTAATAACTATTACCGCCATCATTACTCCTCAGTTATGTCTACAGTTTCAAAATCTTTTTTATCCATTAATTTATCCACATGACATTTAGACTCATTTAATCATTATTTTAAAATCCACTGTCACTTTTATTGGAATTGCCAATAAATATAACAGTAAATTTTTTAATTAATTTGGGAGAAGGTTACATCTTTGCAATATTTATTTCCTTGAGTAGAATGAATGCTTTTGAATCAGTGATGTACACAAAAACATATGCAGAGCTCTTGGCATGTGCATGTGTATGTGTGTGCATGTGTACAGAATAAATTAGTATATAGAGAGGGACATATTCAAATATTCTTTATAAAAATGGGAGAAAACTCCTCATATCAAACTAGCAGATTGGCTAAATAAATTGCATAATCTCAATGGAATATTTACTCCACTACATATAATGATTTCAAATGATTGTCAAATTAGAAAATGTTCATATTAAAAGGTTAAGTAACTATAGTAGATATAAAATTATATATACAACATGATAACATTTAAAAAAAATAGAGACAGAAGGAAATAGATAATGCACTAACTCATCTCTGGAAAGTAGAACTATAACTAATTCATATTTTCTTAACACTTTTGAGAATTTTCTATATTTTTGTACAGTGAACATGTACTCATATTGCTTTCATAACCAGGAAAAAAATCTTCTAAATCTTTAAAACAAATGGGGTTCATGGAGATTGCAAAGATATACCATTTTTTTAATGTAGAGACACATATGTAGACATATCTATATAGATTAATGTATTGCTCAATTTTTCATAAAAATACTTATAAAAAATACTTTCAGTATTATTCAAAATCAGAAAGCCTCCCACAGGAGTATGTTTCTGATACTTTTTTTACATGCACTCCCCTCTATTCTCTCAGAGAGATAATACTACTTATCTCAAATTAGGCACGGCAGCTAAAGCTTGTTGGTATAGGACTCTCCACCTTGACATCTTTTGCATATATCCAACCTCTCAACCATTCCTTGAGAGCAAGTAATATATATATTTCAAAATTAAAACAGAAATGTCTAAACATTTACTTAATTCATTTAAAACAAAAGAATAAGAAGAGAGCTGACCAAGATGGTAACATAAAAAGCTCCTGAACTTCTCTCCTCCCATGGACACACAGGATGTACAGCTGCACATGGGAAAACTATCTATGAAAGAAATACAGAAACTACCTGAGCAACTCCTACACATTGGGAGAACAAGAAAATACACGGAAATTAGTAGCAAGAGCTGGGACATACTCCCATCATAAACCCTACCCTTGGCACAGTGCATACAATTGGGAGGGTACTCCCAACTCCCAGCTTCTCCCTGATGTGAAGAGTTTGGACCTCACATTTGGTGCCCCAACTTTTAAGATTCCGACCTGTGGGATGGGACCCCAAGAACCTGGCTATGAAAACCAATGAGACTTGCTTCCACAAGAGCCTTAAGACTATAGCAAACAAACAAAAAGTTCTTAACAGGCAGGCAAGCATGAGCTATATCTATCTCTTTAGGGCTCAGTACAGAGGGACAAAGGAAAATCACCCATGTCCCTGTTTATCCCTAAAAGGGATCTATCAGCAAAATTTGAAAGCTGCTGCCTGAGAGTCAGGCTTCTACTTTAACATACATCTAGGTACTGGTGCAGTCCTCCCCGGAACTTGCCGATTCTCACCATTTTTATTCAATATAGTACTAGAAGTCCTAACTAGAGCAATTATGCAAGAAAAAGAAATAAAAGTCACCTAAATTGACAAGGAAAAAGCAAAATTGTCTCTGCAGATGACATGATATATATATAAAATACTAAAGACCCAACCAAAAAACTGTTAGAGCGAATAAATTCAGTAAAGTTTCAGGATACAAAATCAATATGCAATAATCAGGTGGATTTCTATACACTAACAACAAAGCACCAGAAAAAAAAAATAAAGAAAACAATCCTGTTTATGATAGCATCAAAAAAATGAGATACTTAGGAATAAACTTAACCAAGAAGGTGAAAGATCTATACACTGAAAATAAAAGCTATTGATGAAAAAAATTAAAGAAAATGCAAATAAATAGAAAGATATCCTGTGTTAATAGATCCAAAGAATTGATATTTCTTAAATGTTCATACTAACCAAAGTAATCTATAGATTGAGTGCAATCCCTATAAAAAATGACAATGGCATTTTTTTGCAGAAAAAAAATCCTAAAACTTGTATAAAATCAGAAAAGACCTAAAATTGCTAAAGCAATCCTGAAAGACAACAAAGCTGGAGGTATCACACTTCTTGATTTCAAACTATATTACAAACCTATAATAATTAAAACAGTATAGTATTGGCATAAAAACAGACACATAGATCAACAGAACAGAATAGAGAGCCCAGAAATAAACCCATGCATGATGATTCATTAATTTTTGAGAAAGTCACCAAAAATATATAACAGAGAATGGATGGTCTCTTTAATAAATTATATTGGGAAAACTGGATTGTCACATGCAGAGCAGTGAAACTGGACTCCTATCTTGTATCATACACATCAACTCAAAATGGATTAAACACTTGAACGTATATCCTGAAACCATAAAACTTCGAAAAGACAATATAAGAGGTAAGCGCCTTAACATCGAATGTGGCAATGACTTTTTGGATTTGACACCAAAAGCTAAAACAAACAAGTGAAACTACATCAGACTAAAACATTTTTACTCAGAGAAAGATACCAGCAACAAAATGAAAAGGCAACCCATGGAATGGGAAAAAACATTTGTAAATAACATGTCCAATAATGAGTTAATATCCAAAATATGCTAGAAACTCATACAACTCAATACCAAAAAAAAACTAGTAACCCAATTAAAAAATGGACAAAAGGCCTAAATAGATATTTTTCTTTAAAAAAAAAAATACAAAAAAAACACAGGTACATTAAGAGATGCTGAACATCACTAATCATCAGGAAAATACAATTCAAACTCACAATGAGAATCACTCATACTTGTTAGGATGACTATTATGAAAAGACAAGAGATAACAAATGTTAGCAAGGATATGTAGAAAAGGGAACCCTTTTACACTGTTGGTGGAAATATAAACTGGTACAGCCACTATGGAATACACCTTGGAGGTCCACAGATAAATTAAAAATAGAGCTACCACATGATCTACAAATCCCACTCTGGGTATATATCCAAAATTAACAAAACCATAGGTCAAAAATATATCTGTACTCCCATGTTCATTGAAGCATTAATCACAATAGCCAAGATATGGATACAACCTAAGTGTCTGTCAAGAGCTAAAGGGATCAAGAAAATGTAGTGTATATATTACAATGAAATATTATTCAGCCTTAAAAAAAAGATGGAATTTCTGTCATTTGTGACTACATGTATGAACCTTGAGGGCATTATGCTAAGTAAAATAAGCCAGACACTGAAAGACAAATATACTGCATGTTGCCACTTAAATGTGAAATTTAAAAAAAAAAGAGGTCAAACCCTGAGTAACAGGATGTAGAGAAGTGGTTGCAAGGATGTGGGCAAAATAGGGAGAGGTTGATAAAAGAGTACAAAGTTTCATTGATACAATGAATAAGGTCTGAGCATCTAACATATAACATGGTGATTACGGCTGATAACACTGTATTGTATCATTGAAATTTGCTAAGAGAATAGAATTTAACTATCCTCCACAAAAACAAAACAAAACAAACAATAAATGTGTGAGGTTATAGATGTGCGACTTAAGTTCATGGGGGAATCCTTTCACAATGTATACATATATCAAATCATCACATTGTAGACTTACGATTTTATTTGTCAATTATACCTCAGTAATGCTGGGGGTGGAAAGATGTTGGCTGACAGCTCAGCCTCATCTGAGGTTCTACTTGGGAAGGATATGCTTCCAATCTCACTTAGGCTACTGGCAATTGAGTTTCTTGCAATTGGAGGACTGAGGGATTTGGTTTCTTGCTGGCTGTGGGTTGGAGGCCACCCTCAGCTCCTTTGAGGCCTCCTGTAGCTCCTTGCCACACAGCGTTCCCTAACATGGCCACTTACTTCCTCAAAACCAGCAAAGGAGAGAGGGAGCAACTCCAGCAAAAAGGGCACTACAGTCATATGAGAAAGAACTACATAACCAGCTATATCCCATCATATTTGGCATATTCTATTGGTTAGTGTCTTCAGATGTGTTCATGGAAGCAGCTGGCTGTAGGATATTTTAGACAAATTATCTGATAGAGTGAGAGAAAGTCTTACTGAGGAGGAAATATTTTAGCTGAGACCTCAAAGGATGAGAAACTAGCTACGCAAAGATAGGAGGTGGAGGTGAGTAGTATTTTGGGAAGAAGGAACAGAAAGGAGGAAATGAAGCTATACCCACAGACAGAAAATAGGATCATACCGTTATAACATTGTGTTTTATTTGTTTCTGTGTCTGATTTCTCTGTCATCCAGTGAGCTGTACAAATTATCTCAAAATCTTTAATATCTATTATATAGTAGACACTCATTTAATTTGTTTAATAAACGGGTGGATTTTAAAAAGAAAGAAAGAAAAGAACAGAATAAGCCCATTAAAGTTAACACGAATAACAATTTTTTATGAAAAAAAAACTAACATTTTCCAAAACAGAAAAAAGTTTTTTTAAAAGGTCAGTTTTAAATTTTTTGAAATCTCTTTCATTTCTAGCTTAATAAAAGACAGCTGGATTCTACTATCTGCTTCTGCACTCAATCTGTTGTGCTATCATACATCACGTAGCATCTAGAAAAATCCACCGTACATTCATAAAACAAAAAGTGAAACTTGCAAATGACACTTTAGTATTATTATACAAATAGTCATGACCTGAAAAAGATCTTGGGGACCCCAGACCACATTTTGAGATTAGTTAGTTGGCTGGATTAAACTAGTTGATTATCATTACCCCAAATTCTTTCATCTCTCTTTCTTTTCTAATAATCAGGTACTCAACTAAAACTAAAAAAATAATAATAATAATGAGAATAAGAACACTAACATAATGTAATGACTCCTCATTGTCCACTTGGCTACATGGATCAGCAAGGAGAACATTTTAAGCCAGACCTGAAACATCATTCTAGAGGTGACTGAGTTTGTTGAAGTCATCTACACCCGCCACCTCACCAATGCCCTCACCACTACTTGGCTATTCCTTGTTATTCTTGGAAGCTAGTATAAGATCCACTCTTCCTAACTCCACTTTTCTCATACTTCTCGGTGAGTTCAATGTCCACATGGATGATGGTTCCCATGTCTGCCCTCTCAGTTCCTTGCCCTCCACTCTTCTAATAAGCTTGATCTCCCCTTTACGTTGGCCACTCATTCCCATGGATGTAACCTTGCATTTAATAACTGCAAGTCCTTGAAAAATCTCAATTTTAAACAGCTTACTTTCTGGCCAATAACTGCTTTTTTTTTTTCCTAGATCACTTTCTATACTCCAGTTCCAACAAATTCCAACAATTCCACAAATACTTCCCACCCATTGATTCTACATTTTCACTGGTTCTCCATGTATCTTCACTCACTTTCCCCATAATCCAGTTTAAATTCCATAGTCACTTATTATAGTCACTTTCTTAAATTAGTCCCCAACTTCTTTGTCTTGCTCTTCATTTATCAAACTCCCTTGTGTAAACCCCAACATGGTTAAATTCAACATTCCGCCTACTCTGTGCCTATACCCACACAGATGAACACATCTAGAGAAACATCCACTGATGACATCAATCTAGCTTCGTGATCACCTACATTATGTGGGTAATTAACACTGTCCAGCAATTAAATTGTATTTCCCTAGATCATTTACTCTTCTATTGCCCTAAGAGATTATGCTTTACCTTCTCTCTCCTCAAATTCCAACACCTCCTCCACCCTCATTCTCAGAGGATGACTTTGCGTCCTACATAACTAAGAATACTAAAGCAATCAGAAGAGCCCCTCCACATCTACCCATCCACCTGACGTGTGCACATGCCACTTACCTTCTTGCACTATTGTTGAGCTATCCATGCTCCTAAAGCCCAATCCCTCCAGTGATGCACAAGATCCCATCCCCTCTAACCTACTCAAACCATTGCTCCAGCAAGTCCCCCTTTCTCTCCTGCATCATCAATTTATTTCTCTCTACTAGGTCTTTCCTATCAGCCTACACGTTTCTATTTCTGTGTTCACTGATAAAAACTCTATCCTATTTCTCTATCTGTTGCCCATTCTTCTCCTTCCCTTAACACTCCTTAAGAGAGCTGTCCATAATTGTCTCCAATTTAGCTCCTTCTGTTTCCTGTTGAAACTACTGTAATTCAAGTTTTGCTACCATTGTTTGTGCCTCAAATTTGTGCCTGTCAAGCTCACCAGTAACGTCCATGTTCTAAATCCAATGATTAATTCTCAGTCCTCATTTTCCTTGTCAACATTTGACATGTTTGCTCACTCCTTTCTTCTTACATCATATTTTCGCCTCGCTCCCAGAACACTTTGCTCTCTTGGATTTTTTCTCAGTAGAACTGCTATGAGGGCAGAAAGGAGAACAGTGATTGAACTGGAATTTTACAGGTCTCTGTCGTCACTAGGAGACTGGGTTAGAGGAAATAGCCAAACAGAGAAAGCTCAGGAGGCTCATCTAAGATTGAAGGAGAGAAATTGATACTTCCATGATGCAATAGGAGGACAGCTATCCTAGGGAGATGGTCCAGGTGGGCAGGTGGATATTGGCATTCAGGACATCAGGTCCTGAGGATGAGAGATTCAGAAAAAGCCCCAAGGGATTTGATAATGATAGGTAAAGGTAAAGATAAGGTAATAATATTGGAAATCCCAACTCTATCTTAGTAACTGGATTGTACTAATAATAATATCACTCATATAACTTACACAAATTGCTTTCCTGTCCTATTGTTTCTTCATAATATTCCTGGGCAACACAGCTTTTTATATCCAAATTGAATGGATGAAGAAACAGGCTTGTGAAGGTTAAAACAATTGTCTAAAATTATACTGAGAATTAGTAACAGAGTTGAGACTAGATCCCAGATCCAAGAAAATGAAGAAAGAGTGCCTAAGCAGCAGCATACAATGCCCTAACACAGAAATCCTGAGCAGCAGTCAGAAGCTTCAGACGCTTGGTCTGGAAAGACCAGGGAATCAACATCACATATGGAGACTGGTTGCCAGGTATGGGTGGGTGTCGGGATTGGGTGGGAATAAGTAGCAACACTGACAAGCCAGCAGGAAGGGGCACTTCCTGGGTGCCAGAACTTGAGTAGAAATAGATGAACTGAGCTGAGCACAGGTGGAAGGAAACAGGTATAGGTTCACCTGACTGAGGGGGTGAATGGATGCAGAGGAAGCTGAGTCATTTCTGACAATGAATCCAGAGAATAAATTAATCCAGTTTTCTGTGGAATGTTTCTCTCCTTGAATCCTTTGGCTTCTGACCTAAAGAAGAAGCAAATATCTGGCATCTTAGTGGGATGTCTATTAGGTATGATTGGGCGCTGAGCAAGGGATGGGAAGGGCAGAATATTTTCCTGTATCTAACTAGATCATCATCCAAAGGATTTTGAACAGTTCATGGAAAATGCATAATTCTTAAAAAGTGGAGTAAAAGAAGCAGTTTGTTACTTCTTGCTAGAGGAGGAGTTTTTAAAATTCACATATAACAGATATTGAACTAGCATGACCCATGATGAAATCACAGCACCTGTTTTTGTCATCCATGCCGCCTACACATGTCCAATGGAGTTGACCTTCCCTTACCCCTAGATGAAAACTCAGGCACAACCCAGGACTTTTCCAGACACTCTCAAGTGTCTATGCCAGGAAAAGGAAATCCTACAGTCAGTTCAGTTACAAATAGAGTTAAATTCAGTAATTAGAATATCTTACATAATCAGAAACCAGAACTTATTTAACACTAAATCTACTCCTGGCCCCTTACTTGGGTTGCTTCTCTGTGGGTGGCTTATTCTCCACCTTCTGCTTTCTCTCGTCTCTCCCAGTTCCCTCCCCACAGCTTGCGAGCCAGTGTCAAGCTCTGGTTGGAGCCAGAGCCAAGAAAAGATAGAAAAATAAGGAGATAGGAAATGACTGTCATGAACTATATTTGTTTAAATGTTTAAAATGTTTACAAATGGATCACTCTCTCATGGACACTTTCATAGGTGTCCTGCAGGGTCTCTCTTGGACCTGTTTCCTGTGATACCTGTGTCTGGGGGAAGGGAGCAGATGCATGCTATTCTATATGGGTTGTCAAGGGTAGGGTAACCAACCATCCCAGTTAGTCAAGGAATGTCCCTGTTTTAGTATTGAAAATCTCGTGTCCTGGGAAACCCCTGTCTTGGGCAAACCAGAATGGTGGGTCTCCCTAATTGAGGGTGCTTCTACAGCCTTTAACAATCTGGCATCAACTCCAACTTCTGGCTTCTGGTCTTTCACCCCTTTAGGGCCTATTGGACAAAGCCCATGATAAACCCAAACTGATTCACTGACCCAAGCGACCCACATGTCTGGACCCCAGAAAATACTCCTTCACTCCTTTGAACTCTGAAGGTATAAGCCCTCCATGCTGCCTGACCAAATATTTGCAGTGATCATCTCCAAATGCACATAGAAAGTATCTCCTTGCACCTCCCTTTCCCTTTCGTGAGGAGAATCAGGTGTGCCCTAGACCCACTGGACAGATTCCTTCCTATCACCTCTGAGAGGGTTTGGTGACGTCCAGGAAGATACACGATCCTCATGGATCTGCTACAGTCTGCATGTAACCCCTGTGATGTGTATGGTGAACTCATAAATAACCCTAACCTGGGGCCATCTCCCTTCTTTATTCTATTTGGTAAGATAATAAAGATCTTATCGATTAATTAACCTTCAAAAATTAATGTAATTTTAATAACATAATTTAAAAATAAAACTGTTATTTTAAATAAAATGATAATAATAAATAACAATTTTAATAACATAATATTTTAAATTTCAAAAAAAGGATAGCACTTTGTCCTATTGTCATTACCCTCGTTGGCTCTCCCAGGTATAAATTGGGCAGTAGTCCTCTAAGAATCCCAACTGCAAGGGACATGGTTCAAGACTCTCCACATGGATCCCTTGAGTCTCCTCTTACTAAAGTTGGGGTAAAGGAGATAATACCCACCACCATTCCATAGGATGGAGCAACTGCTCTTTCCAGGAAAACAATTTCAAAATTCTCCTCCATATGAATACTTGCCATCCGAAAGTGGTTGAGGGGATTTAAGTGATGGAATGTAAATTTTGCATGTTGTTATCTGACTATCTGATCTGAATAAATATCACATCAAGTGTATCTTGGCTCGATCACATCAAGTCTCTGACTTTAATGTTAACAGTCCATCACACAAGATTATCCAAAATAAAAACTATCCAGTAGGTGGCACCTGCAGAAATATACGTAGAGCATTTGTGGCAGATTGTATTTTCCAAAAATTGCCATACAGTATTTATGTTCCCACTTACTCTCCCAGAACCTTGACATCCTTGCATCAAGAATAGAGTGAACTCTATTGTCTATTCTTCTCTCTTCGAATATGGGACACCTCAGTAACTCACTTCAACAAATACAACGCGGTGGAAGTCTGACTTCCTAGACGGGGTTAAAAGGGCAATACAGCTTCTAGCTAGTGATCTATCTGACTGTCTGTCTATCTATCTATCTGTCTATCTATCTATCTATCTATCTATCTATCTATCTATCTATCTATCTATCTATCTATCTATTTCTCAATCAGAACCAGCTATATAATTTGTGGAACCAGTGAAAACTAAAAAATGAGCAGCCCCTTATTCAAAAAGTTAAACATTTCAAGACAATACCAAAGCTGTAAACCAGATATGGGTTCCCTTTGAGTATGCAGCCCTGTGTGGCTGCCCAGGTCACAAGCCTGTGAAGCCAGCCCTGCTGAAAATGCTTACCCCTGACAACCAACCACCATGTTGAGGGAAAGCCCAGGCCACATGGAGAAGCCACGCAGAGCTCTTGCGGTTAACAGCCCTAGAAAGACCCTCAGCCAACATCCACATGTGAGTTTGCAAGAATTCAGATGACTCAAGCCCTCAGCCTTCCAGTCTTCTGGATGAGACTCCCCAGACCTTGCAGAAACAAGCTGCCTTTACTGTGTCCTGTCCAAAGAATCCATGAATATATGAAGGTTATTTTTATGCCACTATGTTTTGTTGCTACACAGCCGTGCAAGCTAGAACAGCATAATTCACAGACACGACTTATGAAAGACATGCAGGACAGTTACACATGCCCTCTAACTGCTACGCGAGCATCTGCCCACTATCTACGCCCTTGGACACCAGGTCCTCCCCAGTGCTGCTGAGAAAGTCCCAACACTCTGGACTGCAACCACCACAACACCCTAGTGTCAGGACCCCACATCTTACCCTTTGCCTGAAGCAGTCCCTGCCTTTGGCACCTGTGCCAGCATCAAACCTTAACTGTCCTCCACGTAAGGCTCTGCAGCTGCCTTCACAGGGCTTCAGCCTCAGGTCAGGAGGACCACTGAGACTGCCCAGCCCTAATACCACAGGCAACCGTTGAGACACACACACCCGTATGAGACAAGCTGTCGATTTCAGATCACCCTTCCAGCGACCATGTACATTAAATTGGCCTGATGGGCTGGCTTCAGAACTTATGCATCATTTATATCAGGGTTTCTATGAAAATGAAGGTCTGAAACCCAAACCTTAAAGTGTTTGAAACCTGACCTTTTCATTAGTTAAAAACCACAATCCAGCCTGTAATCACGTACAATCCATTATTTGACTTAACAGCTGTTGGAGGACGATGACTCTGTCTTTTTGCCTATTTATTTGAGTGCCTTTGGGAGCCATATCGCTCAGATTTTAAAACACTCAACCCAAAGCAATTTAATATACCATACCCCTGCAGAAAAGAACTACAAACACATTTTTTAGATTTTGCAAATTATGAAACCATGACCACTGAAAGAAACTCATCCATTATACAAAATGAGGTTATGAGTTATTTTGAAAAATACAGAAATGTTCTCAAAGTAAATGGGGATTTTGCCATAGTAATTTTATTCCAGGCAACAATTTGCTGGATTATCTATCTGTTCTATTCTTGTTAGTTCCCAAAATTAGCTGTTCCTAAGTGAAGATTCCTTTTTTCCCCTGAAGTTTCCTGTCAGTCATATATTAATGCACGTACCATTTCAATGCCATGTAAAAACATTAACTTACATAATACATACTTTAAAAAAGAATCTAAGTAGTCGCAAATCTTGAACACATTTTTTACATTTCTCTTTGGTACCCACTTGCCAAATAAACATAAATTCAGATTTCTATCAAACTTGTTTTCCAAACCCAAACTGCAGTCTGATTATTTGGAACACACCAAGCATAAAAATTAAAATTAAAAACTAAAATAAAATGATATTGTATCCTTCAGGGAACTTGTTTAATCATTGAAAAACAAGTCTGTAAAGTTTTTTGGGTTTTTTTTTTTTTTTTTTTTTGGTTTTCTCTTCTTTTTCCTGAACCATGTCCAAATGAAACCAAGCCTGATCCTAAAGTAAGGTTATCAGAATGATTACAGTTAAGGTTCCCTAAGGGACCATTCATATTGTTATAATACTACAAGGTAGTAACACCAGTAAGCTATGAGGAAATGTGAATTTTTAGCTGGAAAATCCAAAAGCAGGATGTTAGAGAGCAACGGAAAGCTGCCCTGCCTAGTGGTATATATACAGTTAGAGAAATTGGCTAACCAAATTCTACTATGAAATAAATAGAAACATCATTTTTAAGCATTTTGGAATGTTTTCACAGTATTTGGCTCAGAGTAGAACTCAATTATAAGCTTGTTAAATAAAATAATATAGTTTATCATGTTTTTCTCCTCAACAACCTTGCAAGATGAGCAATACCACCACTATTACATAGAGAAAGTCCTGGGTTATACAGCTACTTGTGTGCAATGCCCTTCTAATGTTACATACATCTGACACTGTCTTCATTCATTCATTCATTTACTCATTTGTTCATTCATTTACTCTTCAAAGCCAAACTTGTGGTTGATACATTTGAAGAGCACACAGTCCAAGTAGAAACAGAGACAGGTAACTCAAACATTGCATTCCAGAGTAAATGTGGTACAACAGCAGTAAACTGTTGTGGAGTCAGGTAGGGCTCCCTGGAGGAGGTGACTTTTAGCTGAATCCTAGTGTAGAGATAATGTAATAAATTGTTTCAATGCGTATTATCTAAGTCTGCACTTCTCAAACTATGCTCAAAGAAACACTAATGTTTGGCTTAATATCAATAAATATTCTGTGGATGATGGAATATCTCAATTAGCAGCAGTTGCTCTGTGGTTTGACCTGGCACTTCATTCATTGTAAATTAGTTGGCCCATTGTTTCACCAATCAGCCTGCTGAGTTTGATTACTCAAAATTAGTCTGACACAATCTGGCTCCTTTATGCAATAAGACATCACAGGTGGTCTGACAGCTGAATATTCTGACCTGGTAAGACTAAGTCACAAGACCCCAGAATAGAAAGGACAACTGTTTAACACTCTGCAATACTCAACCCTACTGTAGATAGTATTCTGAGTGGGTATTTTTGTTTGTCGTTTTTTTGTTGTTGTTGTTTTTTGCTTGAACATATATCTTTTTTACATTTTTTTTTGCTTCAACATGTATCTTTTTTAAATTTGTTTTTAATTACAGTTGACATACAACATTTATATACCTTACAAAGTGATCACCATGGTAAGCCTGGCAACCATCTCTCACCATACATAGTTATTGTGATATTATTGACCTTATTCCCTATACTGTACATTACATGCTAGGTGGCTTTTCTTAATTGCTGAAGGAGAAATTGGACATTCTTTGAACGAATCTAATGTGTGTGATAAGAAAGAAATAATTCTAAAAACAAACTAGAAGTGATAATAAGCAGGATTGTTCGATATTTCAGTAAGAAACCAAAATCAACTTATCAAAGGAGTCTTTTGAAGTTGAATAAGGCAAAATCATCTCTGCTCTAGGGTGAGACCAAGTAACACACACCTCGTACCTTGGAAAGCCACTCAGCACCCACATTTCCCCGGAGAACAAAGAAGAGAACCAGTGAGTTGTTTGTTTCAAGTGGGTAATCCGAGCAGAGTGATGTTGAAAGCTGAAGTCAGATTTAGGTTAGTTAGAAATATTGAAAGTGAGAAGGAGCCTCTCCAGGTATTCCCAATTGTACACAGCAAGTAGTGAGGCTTCAATAAGAATCTTAAGAAGAGCAGACCCTTTGTGAATTAGAAATTTGGCAGCAACTAAGTAGGCCCACCTTTTTTCAGTGTGTTTCATGTCTTTTTTATAGAATACTCAAACGGGTGCTGGTAATTTCTACTAAAATTTCCCCTCAGGATAAAATTTGCGGTCATGGGAATAGTTTGTAGGAGTTCTAAAGTTTGTTGATTCTTGCCACATTTTTAAATGTTTGGAGCAGGACAGCACAAGTTCAGAGTGGCAAGGATGCCCTCTACCACATGACAGGGCCTGTCTCAGGGCTCACTCTTCTAACATCTAGGGGCTTTGATAGGCAATAGCACAAGATGCTCCTTATTTCAGATGATACATCATCCTAGCAAATCGCCTCCATGGACATTGTGAAGCTTGACATTCGTGCCGAGGCTCCGGCATGTTGTAGTCTGAAGAACAAGGGGTAAAAAGATTTGTTGAGCATTTGCTCTGTGCTGGCTTCTTCACCTTACTTATTTTCTGTCTTGGAAGATAAGTAAGATTTTCTGATTCTGAAGTACCAAAACTCTGATTGTCAGGCCTACAGATTTGTCCTCACAACACCTAGCACAGGACATATCAGGAACACACTTCAGTCCCTCAGCCAAGGTCCCAATTCTTTTCTACAACTCATGGGAAGGCTACAGTTCTTTCTTATTCTGCCATGCTTCACGTAGAGGGTATTTTGTACTTCGGGTACAGAGGGAGGGAAAGAGTGAGAGAAAAGAGGAACAGAGAAAACAATGCTCAGTTTTTCATGTGATGGCTGAGATCATTTCTTCCTTGGAGAAAGTACAAACTGTACCCGACTGTCCTGTTTCTCATCTTTCTACATCTATCCTTCTTCACAGTTATTTTCTTGACTCTTTTTCTAAAACCCATCTTTGGTCACAAGATGGTAAAGAATAGGGCTGGACAAAGAAAGTTTGAAAACATTTCTAGTTCTTTTCTTCCTAGTTCAAGTCCCAGAAAACATGTAAAACTGCAATTTCCCCAAATTCAAGGTATCTACCTGAGCAACTGCCATAATTGCACTGGCTCCATGAATAGCTCCACGGTCACACCTCACCTGTCCTCCCTGTCCTGTCGCAGAAACATGAGCAAGGACACGACACCATTTCCACAACCTCGTGTACAGACAATTATTATTTTTTAAAATTTTGGAATTTCAAAACTAAACTAAATTGTACTTATTTAAACACAAGTTTCCCAAACCAAATAATAAATGATTTTGAAAGGAAATTTTTCAATCAAGCCATTTGTGACATTTGGCTTTTACTCTATTTTCAAATACCAAATCAGTCCTCATTGATGCAGTACAGTAAGAAATGAGACAAAACAAGAAAAAAAAAAAAAAAGAAACAACAAAATAAAAAGAGACTGTTTTTTTAACATACTAAGTATAAGGAAATTTTACAATTATACACACACACGTGTGTGTGTGTGTGTGTGTGTGTGTGTGTGTGTGTGTGCAAGTGATCTTGTAAGTTTATTTACTCATTTAACAAAAGTTTTCCAATCATCTACAATATACCAAGTATGCCAGCTCAAGCTAGGTGCTGAAGATACAGGACTTAATATAACAATGTTTTGATTATTTATTGCTGTGTAACAAACCACCCCAAAACTTAATGCCTTAACATTATATATAATTCATTCTGATCTCTCATAGTTTAGTGGGTTGACTGGGCTCCACTGGGCAGTTCTCACACAGGGTCTCTCATGTAGTTACCACCAGATAGTGGTTGGGACTGCAGTGACATGAAGACTTATCTGGTCTGGACGTCCAAGGTGGCTTGTTTGCTCACACCTGGGATGGCTGGAACAGCAGAGGCTGGCCAGACATATCTATCTTTCTCTACCTCTATCTCTCTATCTTTCTATCTCTCTCTCTATCTTCTTTGTCTCTCTTATTTTACGGTCTATGCACAAAGCCAAGTTGGGCTTCCTTACTGCCAGGCAGCCCAGGTAGTCAGACTTATGAATTACTTCAGAACAAAAAGACACTGCAAGGCTTCTTATCACCTAGCCTCAGAAGTCATGCAGCCTCACTTCCACTGAATTCTATTGGCTACACAGGACAAGCCCAGATTCACTGTGGGAAAAGACTACCCAAGGCCATGAATACAACAAGGTGTGATTTACTGGGGCAGCTATCTTTAGAGACTAGCCAAGATAAACAAGCACGATCCCTAACCTCAAGAAGCTTATACAGTTAAATAAACATTGGAACAAGAATTGTAGTCCTAACTACTAACTTTCGTTTCACCATGTAGTTGTCAAAGTAATTTCACATTTAAAAACCAAACAAAAATACTTAACTGAAATCCCTACTGAAGTAGAATTTTAGTGGTGTATACAACTCAGTACCAAGCAGCAATTAAAAATCACGCTTTCAAAGAATATTTTGGATGAAAAGTGGTCAAGTTAAGTGGAAAGCAGAACACATAAGCAGTATGTTTGCAGAATAGTCCCAATTTTGCCTAAAACACACATGTGTACACACGCACATATATATAAACATATAAACCCATAGAAATAAGACTAGAAAGAATCCAGTGAACATGGTTAATATGATTAGAATATTATTTTTTATACTTTCCAAATTTCCTACAATGAACGTGTATTTCTTTTATAACAAAAATTATATTATAATGTATTTACAAACAACATCCTGAGAGAAAAGGAATGTAAACAGTTAATCTTCATACTTATTGATGGAACTTGAACTTTCCAAGACTACCATAAGAGAATGGCAAAATTAGCATAGAATCCTAATACAATACTTGGCAAAAATGAAAATGAAGACTTCAAGATGGCTAGAGGTGAGGTTCACAGTACTACAATATTAACAATTTTATATAAGAGAAGCAACGCCACAGGACATTTCCTAAATCCCCCTATGGGCAAAAAATGCATCTTGACATAGAAAAGAGTCCAAGGTCCCTAGACTTTCTCCTAGAATACTTAAGGTTCTTAAGAAAGAAATGCTTTTGTCCATGGTACTTGTATGATACCATTTGACCTAATTCTAAGAGACGTTATCCCAAGTTTCTAAACAGGATTGTAAGAATAAAAGAAGGTGAAGAGTAAATATAATCATATATATATATATATATATATATATATATATATATATATATATATATATGCCTTCACAGTATATAAGAAAAAGAGATCAAGGCCATCCATTTGGAAATGCAATAAATTAGAATGATGGTGGGGAGATAGTGCTTTCCTGTCTCACAGATGGTTATGTAAATGGGAACAGGAAGGCATTTTAGAGGAAGAAGTTCATGGGTGGTAACCAGAAGTAAGAATTTAGTGGTGACTGCAGTGGCCAAATAAGCACTAAGCCATGGCTGCTGTGGCTCAGCCTCAAATCTATATCTCAGGCAATGAAATACAGTACAGTAACCAATATTTTATTTCAAAATAGCTTATTCTTCATTTCTTAAAGACTGTTAAAAATATTGAAGTATACAATTCACAACACTACCTCTTTTCCTCTATATGGGGTGTCTACTAGTCATCCAACCCAATATCCATTTTCCTTGCCTTCCTTAGAAGTGACCCTCCTGATCTGGCTGGATGTCTAGCATTAAATAAGACATTTCCCAGGTGTGGCCATGTGACTAAATTTGGGGCAATGAGTTTAAGAAGAAATATTGGGTGCAACTCACGGGAAATTTCCTTAAAGGGTGTCAGCAGGACTTTTGTGTCCCTTCCTCCTTTATGCTAGCAATAATACAGATGATTTGGCTAGAAGTGAGACACCTGTTTTAGACTATGGGAGAACATGCTAAGGATGGTGGAATAAGAAAAGGAGCCTCAATCCTTGATGGTCATGGACCTTCCATAACACTAATGAACTACCTATGGTTTTGGACTTTCAAAAGTTATCAGGAAATGCTATGCCTAAAGATGGTGGAGTAGATAAACAGTGTGCTTTCATCCTTCTGTGAACATATTAAAATTACAACTAAATTATAAAAACAATCAACCTGGAGAACTAGCCAAACAGCAGTCCTATAACTAAAAATTTAAAGAAGAAGCCACATCAAGACTAGCAGGAGGGGCAGAGACATGAAATGGGCCCCACACCTGCGTGTGGCAGTTGAGAATTAAGAGGGTTATCTTAGTCGTGGAAGTTCCCCTAGAGGAGCAAACAACCCCGGCTACAAATCAGTCTCTCCAGCCCAGAGTATTGGTGCCAAGAAGAGGAGCCCCTACAACATTTGGTTGTGAAAAACACTGGTGATTCTGATAGTTACTATGGGACTAAAGGCTGTGGGAAACCCAGGCGTCCTCTTAAACAGTCCACAAACAGACCCACTCACTCACAGGTACTCACCTTGGGCTCCAGCAGAGGGATGGTGACTTGGGGGCCTTAGAGACATACGTAGGGGGCAGACTGAGGTTTGTGTCTTCAGGAGGAAGACTGGAGGACCATCGGCATTTTCTCTGTAAGGGGTCTTTCTCCCAGGTAGCCAGCAGGTGGGAGCCGTCTTGCCTGTGTAGAGCCCGCCCTCCATAGGCCAAATCTGAATCTGATTGGCCCAGTGAGCTCTGCTGCTCCACCCTGCAGACTCAGCTGTGGCCTCACCCCACCCAGCTTGCGCACAGCCAGAAGTACTTTACCTAAGAGCAGCCAGCCCTGCCTGCATTTCACTCTTTCTTCGAAAACTGTTGGAGTCTGCTAGGCCACAGGCAGATGGTGACTGGCCTCGATGTGCTCTGAGACTTTTGCTAAGTAGCTCAGGCTGAGCACTGGCACCAAACCACAATTTACATTAACATGGTGACCACAATTCTTCCTACTCTAGTGACTCCCTGAGACCCTGCCTCACCCAACTTGTGTAACCTTAAGGTAGCTGGCAGAGAACAGCAGGCCTCCAGATGTCCTGCCATTTTGAGGAGTTACCACAGGCCTGGTACTGGTGACAGATGTCTTCAATTCACAGCATGGCCTCTTCCATGCACCTCTAGGTCCAGCACAGGCAGCAAACAATGGTGCATCATTTTGTAGCTCCTATCGGGTAGCTCCCAGTTGGTCACAGTCAGTGGATGACCTGGGCCTTCACTGGAGCCCCTCCCAAAAGGCCCCAGAACCAACATAATTGGAGGTTGGCTACAAACCACAGCAGAGCACCACCCCACAGCACACCCAAAGGGTGGTCTCAACAGGCACCAGAGCCCATTGGGGTGAATCCCACTCAGTGGGATAACCTCCTGCACAGCAGCTCATAAGTTGTGGAACAGCAAACAGAAAAAAAAAAAAAATCCAGAAAAATGAGGCTAGTTTAAGAGATCTCTGAGACAACATGAAGCAACATAACATTTGCATCACAGGAGTACCAGAAGGAGGAGGAAAACAAAGAATTGAAAACCTATTTGAAGAAATAACGACTGAAAACATTCCTAACCTGGCAAAGGAAATAGACATACAAACCCAGGAAGTGCAGAGAGTCCCAAAAACGATGAATGCAAACAGGTCCACACCAACACACATTATAGTTAAAATGGTAAAGTTTAAAGACAAAGAAAGAATCCTAAAAGCAGCAAGAGAAAAGCAGTTAGTTACCAATAAGAGAGCTCCCATAAGACTGTCAGCTGATTTCTCAACAGAAACTTTGCAGGCCAGAAGGGATTTGCATAAAATATTCAAAGTGATGAAAAGCAAGGACTACAATTAAGATTACTTTACCCAGCAAGGCTATTATTTAAAATCAAAAGACAGATATAAAGCTTCCCAGCCAAGAAAAAGCTAAAGGAGTTCATTACCACCAAACCAGTATTACAAGAAATGTTAGAGGGACTTCTTTAAGATGGAAAAAAAATCAAAATTATGAATAATAAAATGGCAATAGTTACAAATCTATCAAAAAATTACTTTCAATGTAAATGGATTAAATGTTCCAATCAAAAGACATAGAAGGGCTGAATAGATAAGAAAACAAAATGCTTACATATGCTGTCTACAAGAGACTCACTTAAGATTGAAAGACACACACAGACAGAAAGTAAAGAGATGAAAAAAGATATTTCATGAAAATGGAAAGGAAAAAAATCAAAAAACAAAAAAGGCTGGGGTAGCAATATTTGTACAAGATAAAATAGACTTTAAAACAAAGACTATCAGAAGAGAGAAAGTAGGACCCAGTAATCCCACTTTTGGGAATTTATCCAAAAAAAAACCAGATCTACTTCAAGGAAACATGTGTATCCATATGTTCATTGCAGCATTGTTTACAATGGCCAAGATATGGAGTCAGCCTGGGTGTCTGTCAATGGATGAATGGATAAAGAAGAGGTGGTACATATATACAATGGAATATTGCTTAACCATGAAAGAAAATGGGTTCTTGCTATCTGCAGTGGCATGGATAGACCTGGAGGGTATTGTGCTGAGTGAAGTATATCAGACAGAGAAAGACAGATGCAATGAAATTCCACTTATCTGTGGAATCTAAGAACAAAATTAACAAACAAAACAAAAACAAACTCATAGACACAGAACACATTTTGATGGTGCCAGATGGGAGGTGAGTTGCAGGAGAGTGAAAAAAGGGGAAAGGATTAAGAAATATAAATTAGTTGTTACACAGTAGTCATGGGGATGTAGGGTATAGCATAAGGAATATAGTCAATAATATTGTAATAACTATGTATGATGTTAGATGGGTACTAGATTTGTTGGGGTGATAGATGGGAGGGGATTTGGGGGACAGGGTGGAAAAAGGTGAAAGCATTAAGAAGTACAAATTGGTAGTTACAAAATAGTCATGGGTATGTAAAGCATAAGGAATATAGTCAATGATATGGTAATAACTATGTATAGTGACAGGTGGGTACTAGACTAGTCGGGGGATCATTTCTTAACTTACATAAATGTCTAAACCACTATGCTGTACACTCAAAATTAATATAAAATAATACTGAAAGTCAAATGTAATTGAAAAATTTTAAAAGTTGGGGGGAGGAGAAAGGGAATAAGAGGTCCAAATTTCCAGGTATAAAACAAATAAGTCATGGGGTGAAACATACAGCATAGGGAATATAGTTAAAAATATTGTGATAGCATCATACAGTGTCAGATGGTTGCTGGACTTATCATGGTGATCTCTTCTTTAGGTATATAAATGTTGAATGAATATTTTGTACACCTTAAACTAATATAATATTGTATATTAGTTATATTTTTAATAAAAATCTTTAAAAAGCAAAAAATAGTCATGGGGATGTGTAGTATAGGGATATAATCAATAATATTGTATAGGTACTAGATTTATCAGTGTGATCACTTTGTTAGTTATATAAATGTCTAATCACTATGCTATACACCTGAAACTAATATAATACTGTATGTCAACTGTAACTGAAAAATAAAAGATTAATAAAATTAGAAAAAGTGATCAGGGAACAATAATAAGCTTTAATAATAAGCTACTATAATTCAGAGGTTTTTCTTTGTTTGCAGTTAAATGCAGTCTTAACTGATTCAAAGTCAAATCCCTTTCATTCCACACTTCTATAGCCTCCTTTTCTAAAATCCTCTAGAGCTTCTTCTCCCTAACTTGCTGTGTCCAGGATCCCAACCCCAGGAGTCTTTTCTTTCCTTTCCCCAGAGAAAACCAACTCACCTCCCCGTGACAGGGCTCTTATCACTTCACCTTCTCTTGACACTGAGGTACAACTGCCTGTCCTCACTCTCACATTCTGCAACACATATCCACATGACTGGTGGGCAATGGCAGGGCCTCTTTGGAAGGCCCGAGGGGAAGGAACCAAACAATGACGGCCAAACTTGTCTTCAGGAGGAAAGGACAGGGGCCAAAAGCTGCAGGAAGACTCATGCATTGATAATTTTTGCTACATCACACGTTTGTGGAAGTGAAACAATTAAGGAAAAAATTTCAATGTTGACAATATATGTTTTTTACATGTGCAAATAGCTTTATTGAAAATTATTTTTGTGATTATTTCCTGTATTGAATAAAGAGTTGAAGAAGGAAAAATTGCATCGCCTTTTAAGATGACAATATTTGAGAAAGAGCAATCCTGTGTCAGCATTCCAGTTCTTCTAGCTTTCACACTTATATGGCATTTGAATGCATTACCTCATTTTACCTTCTAACCCTGAGGAGTAAAATGCTATGGTCATCCTCCGTACACAAGAGAAAGCTAAGGCTCAGAGAGGTGAAAAGCTTTGCTCAAGTACACCTAATATGGCAAGCTGTATTACTCTTCCCAAATATCGGCTGCCTCACACCATGGTAGGATTAAACTTTGTCACATTTTTGACATCAGACTTGGTGATGTAACTTGCTTAGGCCGATACAATGTAAGTAGAGGGCCAAGTGCCAATTCCAAACACAAGCTTTAAATGTGATCCTCCTACCTCCTTTGCCCTGCCATAGATGTGCATGCCCTGGGTAGAAGTTGGGCCACTGAAAAAATATGTGGAATTGAGTCATAGGCAATCCACAGTGGACAAGAAAGCCAAACAAGAAAAACGCATGTTAATTGGAGGGTCATTTATTCCTGTCATATAATTTAGACTAAGGTGAATGATGTACAAAGTCAGTGAGTGGAAAGCCTGGGACTAAAAGATCATCCCATTCGATGCAGCATTTGCTTAATAGCTCACCGCATTCCAGCAAGACCCAAAGAGCTGAAGGAGTTACAGGCAATGTCCACTCCCAACCTCAATCTCCCTCTCCCATGGTGGAAAGTTCTCCAATCTACTTGGACCTGCAACCATTATCCCAGGCCAGCATAGCTGTTTTCCCAGACAGCCTATTGTCAGGCCATCCCAGCTAGAATTCAACACAGTGCTGTTATTGGCTAGTGTCAAAAGCTCTTGAGGGTCCCACCTGCCGTAGGCCTTAGCTGGACAGTAGCTGCTCTACCCACCTATGAGCTCTCACTTTCACTGTCACCAAACCCCAGCTTCTGACCACAGATGACCCAAATGACTAGGAGAGTTTCCCTGGAGTCTTCCTACCCTCCCCTCTTCCCTGTTCCAACCCCTCAGTATTGTAAGAGGGTAAAAAAAAAAAAAAAAGCTTTGAAATTCGGTATGTTGCTCTAGTTCTAAGACAAAAGGCTTTCAGCAGTCCTCAAGGAACAGGTTACTCAGAGCTCAGCTGAATTAAAGAAGGGAGATCAACACATGTCTTGTCAAGGTCCAACCAGGACAGCAGTCATCACAGAGAAGGCTAATATCTAGGCCAGAGCTGCACAAGGACATTAAGTGTGGCTGCCGAGGAAACCCTGACTTCCCCAGATTTCACTGCAAGGTTAAGAATCAGCTTGGGAGCTGGGGCTCAAGAGCTTGGGGGTCCCAGAAATCTAACTGGGTGATACATAACTTGATCAAGACTGGTGTACCCTGAGAAAGCACAGTTGACATGTCATTTACACAATACACTGATTGTATTTGTCATAGCAGGTGCTTTCTGGACAAAAGCATCTTTCCAACAACAACAAATGCTTGGTCTCCTTATGATGACTTGGAGCTGCGTGAGCTTTCCCATATCTTCTTATCAATAGAAGCATTGTGAGTTGCTATAGAGAATAACAGGGAAGTTTTTGACATCTACCAGGAAATGAAACTATACCAGTTACAGTGTTCTTTAAGAAAAATTACTTATCCTTTGGCTGGTTTTTGGAGCCATGATCATTTTAGTAACCGTCTTCAAAGTTTATTTAAAATCTCATTATCTACAGGCTTATTATCAAACTCTTAGAAGTAAACCGGATGGAAAAATATCTTTACCACAGGGCAGGTGATGTGAAGAGCTGTGGGGGAAAGCCAAGATAATTTCTGATGTGTTTTGAGGACAAGAATACCTTCTGCAGAAAAGTATCTGTAAACTCACTCAGCATCGGTTCATTTTAGCAGGCCCCCAGTTTAGCTATTTGCCCCAGTCCTACATCTGGACAGGGTGAAGCCTGAGGAAAAATGAGGAGGAGTGGAGATTAAAACATGGTATTACCCAAAGGTTCAAAGGAAGAACTTTTGAGTACCGTTTGCCAGACATGTTCGAATTTCAGTACAGGAGGGATACTGAGGTCAGTAAGGGCTATATTTCACTTTCTTTAGATCAAAATGTGTCTGGTAAATGGATCCATTTCTATGTTTCTGTATTCTGGTAAAGTCTTAAGTGTGTTTGTTTGTGTGTGTGTGTGTGTGTGTGTGTGTGTGTGTGTGTGTGTGTGAATGTGCCTATGTATGCCTACATGTGCCTGTGTGTGTGTTTCCCAAAAGCTAAGAGAAAGGGGGGGTTTTCCTCACTCTGGCAAAGTTAGCTGCAGAGGTCTGTTTCTAGAAGCCATAAATCCCACTCACAGCAGCTGTTCCAACTGGACAGCTAGAGGACAAACTCAAGAGAAAGGATGGGAACAGCTGTTATAACTGATTCTATGCCCCTCGCCTCTCTCCGCAGATTTCTTTTAATAGCCGTTAAAGTCATTTTTTTCACTTTTTTACGTGGTCTACATTTCAACACTCTTTCCTCAGATGTTCTCATGACCACTTGCTCAACTTCCTGGAGTCTTGCCTAGATGTCACCTTCTTAGTGAGACTTCTCTAACCACCCCACTTAAATCAGCAGCCCTTCCCTCTCTAAACTGACATCCCGTATTCCCCCTTTTCACTTGTTTTCTTCATGGCACTATTTTATTCTTACAAAATGCAATCTTCGATGCATACAAAAGAATGTACATAAAATATATGTAACTTACAAACCATACTAATAAAGTAAGCACCTATGGAGTTTACCACAAATTAAGAATGAAAGCACTTTAAACACCTTCTTCTTTTCCTCATCTTATGCCTGATGCATGTACCAGGAGAATGTTCATAGTACTATACATAATTATAACACAAAAATGAAAACAACACAAATACCCATTAAACAAAGAATGAATAAGTGAATTATGATATATTCATCCCACAGAATACTCATCAGTGGAAATTAATGAACTATAGCTACACACAACTGAGCATGAATAAATCTTAAAAACATAATGAGTGGAATAATTAAGTCCCAGAAGACCAAACAGAACATGATACCATTTATATAAAGTTCCATCTAAAACAAGCAAAACAATGTTATTAGCATGAATCTTAGTAAATGCTAACACTATGAAACCCATTCATCATCTTTATCTTAGTTTATTATTCAGATACGACATTCCAACTTCAACATACATGGAAAATAATATCTTCTCAATTCATGCCAATTTAAAAAACTCTTCCAAAACACAAAACTGTATTTAGCCTTTTAAGTTAAAAAATAGGAGTCAGTCTTAACATTTGTTTCTTGCCCCAAATATATATCAGGTCACCCAATGAGGTAACTTTGCCCCTTGAATCTGTCCCCAGTCTCCATCCAACTTCCCATCTACCACTTCCTTAGATCAGACCTTCAACTTGAATTCTGAGCTGTGCATAGTCTCACCTCCCCATTTCATTCTCTTCATTGTGTCTTTCTATGAGTTATCCACAAGATTAATTTTTTTATAAGCTTCAAATCAACTTAATATGATTTCTCAAACATCTGAACTTGGCACGAATTTATTTTTTTTCCTCCAATTGCCATATTCATTTGTACTAAGATGAACCCTTCTCTCCAGTTACTTTCAAATTACTTCCAGTCCAGTCCATTTTAATCCAGTTAAAATTTCATTCTCATAGACTTCCCCTCCCCTTCCCCCAGCTTCTTCTGCTTGGTCCGTGGCCTGAAACCTGTAGGGCACAAGAGGTGTGGTCCTCACCTTTTATTAGTATTTTTCTCAGGTGAGAATGGATAGCTGGTGGGGAATAGGAGTGATGGAAAGGGATGATTGGGTCCTACACAAAGGGTGCTGTTGTGGTTCTCTCTTGGCTATACTGGTTGTTTATCCATTCCTTCGATGTGGCATGAGTCCAAATGCTGCCTCTTTTGAGTAAGTTCATTTTGGGGATAGTGTATTCTTGTGGAGGGCCCACCTCCCCACATAGTTCTGGGTACAGGAGATCTGGTCCAGCTCAACTTATTCCAATCTCTTTACCCAGTTATCTAGTTATATGCTGGAACCAGCTCATCCTGGCCAACTGTTAAATTTTCAGAATTTTTGTAAGCTGGTTGTTAATCCATTGGTAGCTTGAAATCAGTTATGGTGGGAGAATTCACACTACACAAATTGGCAAAATCAGTTCTACTTTTTTTTTTCTTTTGGCAAGCCAGTTGTTAAACATTTACTTGTATTTACTAAAATGTCCACAGCTTTCATCTCCTCTCCTCAGTGATCTACCCCACAGCTTCCTGTGGCTGCAACTTCTCCATCCCAGGGGTACTGAAAAAATGGTTGAGGCCTAACTGCAAAGTGTTCAAGTGACTCAGCAGAAAATTATGCACCCTTGCCACCCCAAAGGGTGTGAGTGCCAACAATCGCACTGCTGGCTCTTCAATCTACCCTGTAATCTCTCTCCAAGTCTCTGATCTGTCTGCCTAAATTAGGATAGTTGCAGTTCAGCAATCAACTTCCTACCCTAACAGAAAGCTCAGGAAATAAATACTCATCCTCCTTGCCAAGGGCATCCTTAATGTCTGGAAGCAATTTTCCTGGAGTCTCCTTTCCACTCAGGGTGAAGGACGAACATATACAAACAGCACTCCCAACATCTTGTCTTTGATGATTTTCCTGGGGCAGCAGTTCCCCAAATTTTTAATCTCAAGACTCCTTTCCCTCTTAAAAAATATTGAAGAACCCAAAGAGTTTTTACTCATGGGGTTTGTGTCTATTGAGATGACTGTATTAGAAATTAAAATGAAGACATTTTTAAACATACAAATACAGATGCATACTTTCTATTAGCCATCAGAGTGATGACATCATCTTATCTCATTCTCATGTAGTCTCTGGAAATTTCCACTGTACATTCATGAAAGAATAAGAGTGTAAAAGGTAAATAATGTCTTAGTATAATTTTAAATATTTTGGCCTCATTGGTACCCCCATGGAAGGTTTTTAGAGTTCCCATCAGCTGTTGGAAGATAATTGTATCTGAGGCTCTTGTGCAATATAGGCACCAACCACCTTTGATCACTATTTTTTCAAGAATATTTGTATTGTAAACAAGCGTGGAAAAATAGAGATAGCATCTTCCTCCCAAGAAAAGAGCAGGTTTGTTTACTGTCACATATAATAAAGATATTATCTCTCTGGGGCAAGGTTCATTATAAAATATTATAATGATGCTCATTATAAATGATTCTGTTTCCTCTCCTGTAACATAGTCCACATGCAGATGTCACCTGACACTTCATGTTACCATATGGGAATTGAGGTTTGGTGAACTTGGTGCAAAATTGATAATACTGCCGCTATTGCTATGGTTGTAAATAACAAATTGTTCTTTGTCTCTGACCCAAGAGTCTCATGTCTTCTGCCAGCATCTATGAAACTGTGGCAGGTTAACATATTAGCCTGTAGTAGGATAAATCTCAAATCCTTCCTAGTTCTTGACATCCACATTTTGAGCAGGATGGTCCTAGATGTTCTCAATATTTCATCAAGTCATACAGCCGACAGTAGTCATATGAGTAGATGAATGCCACGCTGATTCTCACAGTAACCCAAAGTCATGGCATTGAGATCACTGAGGCAATAAGCCAGAGGCACACTGAAAAGTCTCAAGGAAGATACTGTCAGGTTGCATCTGTGTGAAGCTGGTAAGTATATGTGGAAATGGTTTACCCCAGCAGTGGCTGAAGAGGTAGACTGAGAGGATTTGGAGTGACCCACAGCAGTGTTCAATGCTGGCCCTTTGTCCAGGATGGGTAGTGTGCAACTGGCTGGTAAAGTGCATAGGTACATGTCCAGATGGCAAAGCACCACCTTGGCTGTGCTGAGCATGCGATATGGTGACAGAGTATCAAGGGCTATATGTTTCCCCATGGGTACCTCATGACACTCTGTGTTCCATGGGAAAAGAGAAAGAAAAGTCTATTGGCCATTTTTTAAGTCCTAAATGATGTACCAAATACCTAACCATAAGCTCTCTAACATGGAAGATACCACTCATTTGTCTTCAGATTTGGAACTTAATTGCCACTTAGAGCCTAAGGGGGAAAAAATCCTAGTTATTATTCAATAATGAGCATATTCTGGCCCATCCAGGTAACCACCAGATAAACAAAAATAACAAACAAACAAAAATGTGTTTTTAGTGCTCTCCATCTGTTTGTGTTTAATAACATTAATTATCATAGTCTGTGGTAGTTTTAAAAAGTGGATGAAAATTCTTTGACACTCCTGCCATCAAGACATGAGGTCCATGTCCTGCCGCCCTGAATCCAGGTGCACTGTGGCTCCCTTTAACCAATGGAATACAGTGGAAATGATCTACGTGACTTCTAAAACAAGGTCAGAAAATCTGAGACAAGTTCTACTTTGTGAGCTGGGATACTTGGAAACTCTGAGTTGCCATGTAAGAAGCCTGAATATGCCGAGGGTTCCATGGTATAAGGAAGCTGAGCTGTCTGGAAAGGCATGTGCTGAAACTCCAAGTCAATCACCCAGCTGAGGTCTCAGTCAAAGATCATCATCATCTACCAGAGTAAAGAAGTTGAGTTACCTCTAGTCATTGAGTCTGCTCAGCTGAGCCCCAGACAAGACAAGCCATTCCCACTGTTTTCAGTCTGAATTCCTGACTCACAGAATCCATAAGCATAATAAAATGGTTGTTTAAACAGCTAAGTTTTGAGGGAGACTGAACATATTAAATGAAAGTCAAATGACTTTACCACATATTGTATAAATGAAAGATGCACAACAGTTTGAGGAGCAAAAAGAAGAGGAAGAATTGAACCATCAAAAAACACACGGTATTATAGTTATGTGGAACTCTTTTATGATTAATAAAATGTACTCTTTTCATAAATTTATTTCAGCAAAACATAATCCTTCACATTAAATTAATGTTAATTTGAATTTTAGAATTCATATGGTTTTGTTTTTATGTATTATGTAAATCAATTTTGGTTCTTTAGTTGTATAAAATTATAAGCAAAAGGAATTTATATATAACTAGTTAAAGCTGACATATATAGGATACGTATTATAATAAAAATAATTTAAGTTAACTTTGAAAAAGTCCTTACAAATATTTCTATTAAAAGAATGCATGTAATCATTAGATTTGAGAAACACTGCTTTATACTGTTATTAGCTACCTTCTTCTTTAAAACCCTCCAAAATACCCTATTGCTATTGTCTTTGAATTAAGCCCAAACGTCTCCATGGGAAACACAAGGCCCTTCATAATCTACCCCAAAATTTGTCTTGGTTTCTTCCCTTCCTTCATTCATTTACCCTATGCTCCAGCCATCCTGAACTTCTCCGTGATCTCCTCAGGAATTCCTACTCCCTCTAAAAGACCCAGCTCAAATGCCACTTCCTCTGGGAAGTCTTCCTAGATTCCCTATAGGATTCCTTCCTGTGTGTTCTGACAATGTATCAATCCGGGCCTGGCAGGAGGAAGGCAAGGAAATAGATGGCACAGACACATGAATAATTTGAGGCTATTTCCTGAAATGAGCTGTGACTGGTCAACAGATGCAGGCAGCCCTTTGTGAAAGGAGCTGAGGAAGTCAATACTTAACCTCATACTTATCCCTTTGTTTGATGTGCTGCCAGAGTCCCCATTGGCTGAACCCAATCAGGAGCCAAAGAGCAAAGAAACCCATTGATACAGTCAATATGGATCAGCCTCCCCAGGGAAAAGAGCTCTGTGGAGAAGGGCTGAGAGTGGCTATGGAGGCAGGCTGAACAGAAGATATTCGGCTTTATTTATATTTAATAACATTTTATTGCTATGACCTTTTTCCATGAGTGCTTTCCCACTGAACTCTGACCCTACAGTCATTATCTCCAAGTTCTCTGCAATTGGCAAAAGATATGAGCCACAGCAGTCTCTTATTAATAAGTGCTTATTGAATTAATGAATTAATAAGGGAATGACAAAGAGGAAAACACCAAGAGCATAACTGGTGTTCTTAAATGTTTCTCAATTTTTATTTAAAAATTTTTTCTCTGCAGTTGTTTTAATTCTATTTTTTGGAATCTAATGTTTTTTTCTGTAATAAGTTCCTGTGACATTTTTTTTTTCTAAGCAAAGCAGATATTTGCAGTATATTTTTGTTTGTTTGAATCTTGTTACTGAGATTTTAGGGGTTTAGGCCAGTTAAAATTACATCATATTATAAAGCTCATTTTAATCTGTTTTACTTTTGTGTATACAATTTTGGAGCAATCTAATTTATAAAATAGGACATATTTATGGCACATGGTTTAAATTTTCCTTTCAGTTTTATACTGATTTCCTAAATTCTTTTACACTATTTGTATGGATCTTGTCAATCAAATTTTATTCTGTATATGAGATTAATAGAGAAATATTACATTATAAGCCTTCCAGTTTCCTTGAATGATTTTTAGTATTCCATAACACTTTTTTGTAATTAAGGTTTAAATACCCAATCCCTCAAGAATTGCCATACAGAGAGCTGTCAATCAAAGAATTGGCAGGCTCTGTGAACCGCATGATGAAGTTTTATCCCTACTCTCTGATGCCTTGAAGACCAGCTTTATCGGGCTGATCCTTCATTTCACATGTCTTAGAACTCACTCACACTTCTTATGCTTGGAAATGTAACACACAAAGTGACAACCTAATCCACAGCTAATAAGTTAGCGGCTATAAAAATGAACATCCACATTAACTTGCCAAGCATGGAGGATGGAGGTGTTACACTGTACTCGTGTATATATGTCTGCCAGGGCAATAGTACATATGCCTTTGGAGAGGCTTCTAAGTTATGCAGAGAAGCCGACAATAATTCTTGAACTTTGTTGTCAGGATCCAGTTTCATTTAAGAGCCAAACCAACAGCATCAAAACACTTGGCCATGATCAGCCACCATCCAGCCGGCAAAGAAAACATGTAAAACTAGCCTTTGAGTTGTAAATTTTGTGAAAATCAGGCTATCTCATCACACTCTGTTGTGTCGTAGTTTCCGGTATAGACTTTCACTGAGAGAATAATAGCAGTGAAAGAGTACTTAAATTTTCTTTCTGTATATCTCTTAATTCATTACTCAGCCAAGTAAAATGAATAATTACTATTATTTTTTAGAAAAAAATTTTTATTTAAATTTTAAAGTATAATTATTACCAAATACAAAAATGTAATTCTATTATATTTTTAAATCTACATTCAAAATTTAAAATTTTAAGAGTTTGTTCAGTTGCAAACAATTAATATTTAAATGAATGCATTAAAAAATGTAATGGCAGCCTAATGTTTGAACCCTACCCCATAAAACTGAGCTCTGCCCAATGAAATCTATTTTAAATTTACTTATCCTATATAGTAAGATAGGATATTTGATATATAATGCTTTAACCGCTTATAAATTCTTGATATATACATATTCTGTTAATGTATTATATTTATGAATATTATGTTTGATAAATATAAATTCTCTTGCCCTCTTCTCAATATGATTTTTTAAATTGTGAGCTTGTGATCACATACACGAGGGAGGAGCATCTCCAGTCCACTGGAAAGATGAGTAGAGATTTGTGTTAAGTAGAAGCAAAGCTGTGTGTTGGGAAAGAAAGGAAGCCAACATTTCCCAGTGCCTACTATAGAACATGTTCATTGTATCTTATTTGAACACTTAAAAGAACCTCATGAGGTAGGCATCTTTTATCCCTATACTGATTCATATGTTAAGTCTCAGGAAGGTTGGACAAATGACTCAAAATCACAGAGCTGGTAACTTGTAAAGCTGGGATATAAACCCAATCTAATTAAAGTGTGTTCTTTTTATTATTCCATATAGGCTCTCAATGTACAAAAAGTAACACAGACCATAAGCTCTTCAAAATAGGAGCTCTGCTTAAAGCACCATTGTGTATCAGTATGCCTGTCTGTTTCTCTGTATTCATTCATTCATTCATTCAAGCATCATTCAGTGTCTACTCTGAGCCAGGCACTGTGCTAGGCCCTGGGAATACAATGGTGAACAAGACAGACAAAGGGGAGGGTGATGTCATAGGAATGGTGGCAGCCAGGTGGTCTTCTTGAGTTCTCCTTTGGAACTTACCAAAAATTGAACATCTATAACCCATCAAAGCACTCTCTGCTCATCACACAGAACAGCTAAGAGGCTCATAGGAGGATTACTTGAAGGTGGGCAAATTGGGCGAGCCAGGGAAGAGGGAAGGGAGCAGAGTGGAGACACGGCTCACATCTGCAGCTGCGGAGACGCAGGGGGTCCCAGGACAGAACAGAGGGCACAAGAGCCAGGAGGTGGGCTCTGTCCCTACCTCCCACAGCTGATCTCTCCTGCCGAGAGGGCAGCACATTCAGCATTTGAGGCAGTAACCTCAGCTGAGACCTCCAGCTGGGCCCTAGGTAGGACAAAGGGCGTAAACACTATACCTGGGCCCCTACCCCCACTCTCCCAATCATACCCCCACCCTTCCAGAGACTCAAGCTAGCCCCTGAACTGAGGAGTAGTGTCAGATTACAGAGGAGCCACGGTGCTCAGGATCTGGGAAGACCTGGCTTGCAGCTCTGACCAAGGGAAGAGGCTGGGAAGAGTATGATACTGCTGGGTTGGGAGACAGAAGACTCCTCCATCCGCAGCCCCCACCCTTTCTGGCCTGCCAAGGGCAGGGCAATTACAACAGCAGAGACACTCCCAAGGGTCAGCAGCAGGTAGCAGAGGCAGCTCTGGGCTTTCAGCAGCTCAGCAATCTCCCACACTCCACACACACACACACACACACACACACACACACACACAAACACATATACACACACATACACACATAAACACACACATATACACATATACACACACATACACACATAAACACACACATATACACACATACAGACACACACACACACACACACACACACACACACACACACACGAAAGAAGTGCCCTAAGACTCAGGAGACCTGGGCACAGGGCTGGTTGTGTTACTCTCAGTGCGCATACGTGCAGGCAGGAGCAGAAACTGCACTGACTTTGTTAAAACTACCATCCAGACCCCTTAGCCCCACTCATCTAAATCTGTAGTCCCAGGGTCACTCTGGGCACCAGGCGACCGGCTCTGCCAGCACAAGATACAGAGGACTCTTTGGTACAGCAGAGAACAACCTGGAGATTACTTGGTCGGCTTAAGCCAAGACTGGCGCTGCTTTTTTTATTTTGTTTTGTTTTGTTTTTGTATTTTTTGTATTTTTGCCTGCGTTGAGTGGGGGTTGTCAGTTGTTTTTACATGTGAATGTATTTGAGTTTTTCTTTGTTGTTGTTGTTGTTGTGCTTGGTGATTTGCTTTGATCTGAAACTGCCCTACACCAAGGCCCAGCTCAAGAGGCACAAGATTCAACACACCCAGAGGTCAACTCCAGACTAAACCAGAGGATTACCGGGTTTGACCTACAAGTGACACACACAGAAGAATTCTCTATAGGCACAAGAGCCCATAGGGGCCAAACTTCATCTGAGCAGTCAACCTTCATGCAGCAGAACATCCACTGAGGGCAGAGCCAAGTCTCACATCTAGTCAGCCTAGGAGTCAATCCCATGAACTGATAAACCAAAAGCAATTAAAGATCAACGTTAACAGATCAATATACACAACACAAGAGCACACGCACAGGAGAATAAGGAAGTGGTGCAAATCAAATATAAAGGTCCCATACTGCATAAGATAACCCAGCAAAAATGAAGAACCCTAGGGGATCTACCTAATACATCAAAGCAAACACAGAGAGTTGGCCAGAATGGGGAAACAAAGAAACATGTCCCAAATAAAAGAACAGAAGAAACCTCCAGAATTGGAACCAAATGAAATAGAGGTAACCAACCTATCAGAGACAGAGTTCAGAACACTGATGATAAGAATCTTTAAGGAGCTTAGTGATGACATAAAGAAGGATAGAGAAATCATAAAGAACAACAAGTTAGAACTAAAGAATAAAGTAACTGAAATAAAGAACACACTTGAAGGAATTACCAGCAGGTTAGATGAAGCAGAAGATCGAATCAGTGACTTAGAAGACAAGCTAGCAGAGATCACCCAAGCAGAACAACAAAAAGAAAAAAGAATAAAAAAAAAACAATGAAAATGGTTTAAGAGACTTCTGCGATAACATCAAGTGCAACAAAATGCACATCATAGGAATACGAGAAGGTGAAGAGAGGGAGCAAGGGATCGAGAACATATTTGAAGTAATAGTGTCCAAAAACTTCCCTAACCTGGTGAAGGAAACCAACATACAAGCCCGAGAAGTGCAGAGAGTTCCAAACAGGATAAACGCAAACAGGTCCACACCACGACACACTATAGTTAAAATGGCAAAGGTTAAAGACAAAGAGAGAATCCTAAAAGCAGCAAGAGAAAGACAGCAGGTTATATACAAGGGAACTCCTATAAGACTATCTAATGACTTTTCTACAGAAACATTGCAGGCCAAGAGGGAGTGGCAGGAGATATTCAAAGTGATGGAAAACAAAGCCCTACAACCTAGATTGCTTTATCCAGCAAGGCTCTCATTTAAAATTGAAGGAGAGATAAAGAGCTTCCCAGAAAAGTATACACTAACGGAATTTATTACCACCAAGCCAGCATTGCAGGAAATACTAAAAGGGCTTCTGTAAACAGAAGAAAGATGAAAACAATCTAACTACAAATTTTTAAAAAATGGCAATAACTATGTACCTATCAATAATCACTTTAAATGTAAATGGATTAAAAGCTCCAATCAAAAGACATAGGGTGGCTGAGTGGATAAGAAAGCAAGACCTTTATATATACTGTATACAAGAGACTCACCTCAGATCAAAAGACACACACAGGCTGAAAGTGAAGGGTTGGAGTAAGATATTTCATGCAAATGGAAATGAGAAAAAAGCTGGAGTTGCAATACTTATATCTGACAAAATAGACTTTAAAATGAAGAACACATTAAAAGACACAGATGGGCACTATATAATAATAAAGGGATCGATCTGACAAGAGGACATAACCCTAGTAAACATCTATGCACCAAACATAGGAGCACCTAAATATATAAAACAGATATTGACTGACATAAAGACAGAGATCAACAGTAACACTATCATAGTAGGGGACTTCAACATACCTCTGACAACAAGGGACAGGTCTTCCAGACAGAAAATCAATATGGAAACAACAGCCTTAAATGACACATTGGACCACTTGGATTTAATCGATATTTTCAGAGCATTTCACCCGAAAGCTGCAGAATACACGTTCTTCTCAAGCACACATGGAACATTTTCCAAGATAGACCACATATTAGGCCACAATACAAGTCATGATAAATTTAAGAAAACTGAAATCATACCAATTGCCTTCTCTGACCACAGTGATATGAAATTAGAAATCAACTACAGGAAAAAAAACTGGAAGACACACAAATTCATGGAGGCTGAATAACATGTTACTAAATAATGAAAGGGTCAACCATGAGATCAAGAAAGAAATCAAAAGATATCTCAAGAGAAACGAAAATGAAAATACGATGAACCAGAATCTATGGGATGCAGTGAAAGCAGTCTTAAGAGGGAAATTCATAGCAATGCAGGCCTACCTAAAGAAACAAGAAAAATCACTAATAAACAGTATATCTTCAAACTTAAGCTATCTGGAAAAAGAACAGCAAAATAAGCCCAAAGGGAGTACAAGGAAGTAGATAATAAAGATCAGAGTGGAAATAAATGAAATAGAAACCAGAAAAACAATACAAAAGTTCAATGAATCCAAGAGTTGGTTTTTAGAGAAGATAAAAAAAATCGACAAACCTTAAGACAGACACATTAAAAAAAGAGAGAGAGGACCCAAATTAATAAAATCAGAAATGAAAGAGGAGAAGTGACAACGAACCCCACAGAAATACAAAATATTTTAAGAAATTACTATGAGCAACTATATGCTAACAAATTAGACAATCTGGAAGAAATGGACAATTTTCTAGAAGCATACAACCTTCCAAGGCTAACTCAAGAAGAAACGGAAAACTTGATTAGACTGATCACTACCGGGGAAATTGAATCAGTAATCAACAAGTTCCCAACAAACAAAAGCCCTGCACCAGATGGCTTTACAGGTGAATTCTACAAAACACTCAAAAAGGAATTATAACCTATTCTCCTCAAGCTATTCCAAAAAATTCAGAAGGAGGGAAGGCTCCCAAACACTTTTTACTAGGCCACTATCACCCTGATCCCAAAATCAGACAAAGACACTACAAAAAAAGAAAACTACAGGCCGATATCTCTAATAAACATAGGTGCAAAAATCCTCAACAAAATATTAGCAAACAGAATTCAGCAATACATTAAAACATCATACACCATGATCAAGTGGGATTCATCCCTGGTATGCAAGGGGTGATTCAACATCCAGAAATCAATTAGTGTGATATACCACATTAACAAAATGAAAAATAAAAATCACATGATCATATCAATAGATGCAGGAAAAGCATTTGACAAAATCCAGCAGTCATTTATGATAAAAACCCTTAAGAAAGTGGGAATAGAGGGATCATATATCATCACAATAAAGGCCATATATGATAAACCCACAGCTAACATCATACTCAATGGGGAAAAGCTAAAACCATTCCCCTTAAGATCAGGAACAAGGCAAGGTTGCCCATTTTCTCCACTTCTATTCAACATAGTGCTGGAAGTTCTAGCCACAGCAATCAGACAAGAAAAAGAAATAAAAGGCATCCAAATCAGTAAGGAGGAAGTAAAATTGTCATTATATGCAGATGACATGATACTCTATAGAGAGAACCCTAAAGACTCCACACACACACACACACACACACAAAAAAAAAAAAACTATTAGAACTGATAAATGAATTTAGTAAAGTAGCAGGATACAAAATTAATATTCAAAAATCAGTTGCATTTGTATATACCAAAAATAAAATATCAGAAGGAAAAATTAAGAAAACAATCCATTTACAATTGCTTCAAAGACTATAAAATACCTGGGAATAAATTTAACCAAAGAAGTAAAAGATCTGTACTCAGAAAATTATAAAACACTGAAGAGAGAAATTAAAGAGGATACAAATAGATGGAAACACATACCATGCTCACGGATAGGAAGAATTAATATAGTTAAAATGTCCATACTTCCTAAGGCAATATACAGATTCAACGCAATTCCTATCAGACTACCAAGGACATTTTTCACAGAAATAGAACATATAATCCTAAAATTTATATGAAAACATGAAAGAGCCCAGATAGCCTCAGCAATCTTGAGAAATAAGAACAAAGTGGGAGGTATAATGATACCTGACATCAAATTATATTACAAGGCTACAGTAATCAAAACATCATGGTACTGGCATAAAAACAGACACATAGATCAATGGAACAGACTAGAGAGTCCAGAAATAAATCCATGCCTATATGGCCATTTAATCTATGACAATGGAAGTAAGAATGTACAGTGGGGTAAAGACAGTCTATTCAATAAATGGTGCTGGGAAACCTGGACAGACACATGCAAAAAAAAATGAAGCTGGACCACCACTGTACACCATATACAAGAATAAATTCAAAATGGATTAAAGACTTAAATGTAAGATCTGAAACCATAAAATTCCTAGAAGAAAATATAGGAAGACACTTTACAGACATTACCCGGAGTAAGATTTTTTACTGATATATCCCCATGGGCAAAGGAAGTAAGAGAAAAAATAAACATGTGGGATTACAACAAACTAAAAAGTTGTTTTTTTTTTCACAGCAAAAGAAACTATCAATAAAACAAAAAGGGATCCTACTGAATGGGAGAAGATATTTGCCAATGATATATCTGATTAGGGATTAATATCCCAAACTTATAAAAAACTCACTTAACTCCAAAAAAACAAACAACTCAATTAAAAAATGGACAGAGGATATGAACAGTCATTTTTCTAAACAGGACATACAGATGGCAAACAGACATAAGAAAAAAATGCTCAGCCTCACTAGTCATTAGAGAAATGCAAATAAAAACCACAATGAGATACCACCTCACCCCAGTCAACATGGCTAGCATCAATAAATCAACAAACATCAAGTGTTGGCGCGAATGTGGAGAAAAGGGAACCCTTGTGCACTGTTGGTGGGATTGCAGATTGGTGCAGCCACTATGGAAAACAGTATGGGGGTATCTCAAAAATCTGAAAATAGAATTACCTTATGACACAGCAATTCCACTCCTAGGTATCTATCCGACTAAATCTAAAACTCTAAATCGAAAAAATGTATGCACCCCTATGTTTATTGCAGCTCTATACACAATAACCAAGATGTTGGAACAACCGAAATGCCCATTGGTAGATGACTGGATTACAAAACTGTGGTACATTTATGCAATGGAGTGTTACACAGCCATAAAGAAGCATGAAATCTTACCATTTGCAACAATATGGATGGACCTAGAGAACATTATGTTAAGTGAAATAAGTCAGACAGAGAAAGACAAATACCATATGATCTCACTTATATGTGGAATCTAAAGAAAAGAATAATTGAATGAACTAATCAGAAACAGTCTCAGAGACATAGAGGAAAAACTGAGGGTTGCTAGATGGGGGGGGGGGGGGGGGGGGGGAAGGTGTGGTGATTAGAAAGCACATTTGGTAACCATAAGACTGCCATGGGGATGAAAGTCAATTTGGGGGGAATAAAAAAAAAAATGTTGTAAATTTTTTGTAGTATCCGATGGACACTTGTGTCATTAGGGAGACCACACCAGGGATGATGTAGATGCCTGATCACTGCACTATACACCGGAAGCTGAAGCTGAATAATAATGAATGTCAACCACTATATATATATATGGTTACAAGAAGTGGAGTACAGCATTACGAATAGAGACAGTGGTATGTAATGGCTGTGTGCGATGTCAGAGGAATAGTAGATGGGGGGAGGGGGGTTATCACTGTGTGAGGGATATAAACGATAAATGTCTATTACATTATTTTGTACACCTGAGACAAAAAAGCAAAAAGACAAAAACAAAATCTTAAACTGCAGCAACCAGAGGAAAAATTTCTAGTAGTAAAGTACTCAAGCATTTTAAGAAGGGGTGAGGGATCTTAATCCAACTTCTTATGATTGATAGAAGAGAAGCCATTCTTCCCTCTCTAGTCAAAATTTTGCACTTTCTTGTTTTCCACAGGAAAAGATTTACTCCATGATTAGGATCTTGTTAGGTTCCTCCTTCGGTTTATGTTATACCACATTCCTTTATCAAGACTGTCTATTAGATGCACACAAACTAAAGAAGAGCATTAGCTCTTTGGCACAATTAGGAGTTGTGAATTATTACTATACCCGGAATCAAAATATAAAGGGGGGGATTACATTTTAACATTAGTAAGAATTTTTTTCAACCCAAAAATGTCTCATGTATTTCTGGGAATTCTCATTGTAACAGTTAATTAAAATTATTGATAATTTTTATTAATTAATGTGTTATTACTTTATGTGTTATTGCTGTTTATTCACATACAGAGTAGTTAAAAAACTTAAAGCATTGCTATTAAAATACATAGTCTTCAGTGAAATAAAGGAAGATTTCCTAAACCTCCTCAACACAATTCACCTCTGACTCAACACAATAAAGAGTTATTCCATTTCTGGGTATTTATCCAAAGAAATCCAAAACACTCATTCAATAAGATATATGCACCCCTATGTACATTGCAGCATTATTTAAAATAGCCAAGATATGGAAGCAACCTAATCAGTAAACAATTGGATAAAGAAGATGTGGTATACATTTATACAATGGAATATTACTCAGCCATACAAAGGAATGAAATCTTACCATCTGTAACACATAGATGGACCTAGAAGGTATTACACTAAGTAAAATAAGTCAAACAGAAAAAGACAAATACCACACAATCTCACTTATATGCAGAATCTAAAGAACAAAATCAACAAAGAAAAAGAATGGAAATAGAGTCATCGATACATAGAGCAAACTGATGGTTGCTGGATAGGGGGAGGGTTGGGGGATGCATCAAAAAGACCAAGAGATTAAGAAGTACAAATTGGTAGTTATGAAATAGTCATGGGGATTAAAGTATAGCATAGGGAACATGGTTAATAATATTGTAATAACTATAAATAGTGCCAAGTGGGTACTAGACTAATCGGGAGGAGTCACTTTTTAAATTATACAAATGTCTAACCACTATGATGTACACCTGAAACTAATATAAAATAATACCGAATGTCCACTGCACTTGAAAATAAATAAAAGAGAAAAATGAATAAATAAATAAATAAACAAATATATAAATGTATGTAAAGGAAAAAAGTTGTTCCACAAAATGTTATTACCTTAAATATTTGTAGTAAACTAATATTTTTTTATAATTATAAGGCAAATATTTAATTACTGGGTACAAAGTATAATTGGATCTTCTTTCATCAATTATGGGTCTATTGTAGTATAGAACATGGTATCATGTTCCTATTTTGCAGCTGTATTTACTAATTTTTAAACTTATATTCTTAAGTGCACTAGGTTATTATTCCAACATCAATTTTATATTTGGCATAGTATAGAGTCGTTTTATGAATAAACCTTAGACTATATTAAATTGTCATACTGTAGGTCAAAAATTCTCAAGGATCAGCAATTTCACATGGTTCAAATCTAATCTTCATATACATGTTTTCTTACCCTTTTCCATTATCAGAAGCAATTAGAAAATCGTCTCCCAACCATAAGTGAATGCCTAAAGGAAGTAACATCTTTATAACATATACCCATTCACCGTTTGTAAAAGCAGTTCACCCATCCATAAAAATTAACTTCACACAGGGATGACTGGGTAGATAAGAGGTCTAGAAATCTGATTCTATGTATATTTGAGTTAAGGTCATGGTTTTCACTAAAATAATACAGACAAATTTGTGTTACAGTAAATTCTGTGTTTGAATAATACTTCAAAGGGTGATTGCTAAGCATAAATGACCTACTTATTAATCAATGCCTTTCAAAACAATAAGGAGGAAAAAACTACTGAAAATTGCTCACCAACAATGCCTTTGATAGAATAGAGGAAAAACAGAGGCTCTTCTTTGGAAAACAGGAAGACTGTGGACTTCAATCCGAGAAACCGGTTTGTCCAGGCAGTTTTATTTCACTCTCCTCGAAAGTGAGAATGCCTTGGTCACTTCTGTCTTGAAGCAGTTGTAAGGTCTGGAGAGGACAGCAGGACCTCTGGGGCTGACACATTGCACCCTTGGGCCCCTGAGATCCAGGGAGGAAGTCAGACCTGCCAGGTCTCCACAAGGCCAGGGGTGGCCATAGTTTGCTACTATGGGTAGAATTAGGTGTTACACAAATCATTGGGTAGAAAGAAACTCTTTCCATTTATACCTTTTATGAATCATATTTATATGAAACTCTACATGTGTTTAGCAATACAAGTAGCTTGAACTTCTGGATTTGTTTTATCCATATGTGCATTCTTAGTTCCTGAAAACTCTGAGAAAGAAAAAGAAAGTCTATAAATACAAATTAAAAAAGACATGGTCCCTGCCCATAAAATGTGCACATTCTTCTTGGGCATAAAAGAGGAACAAACATGAAAGAATGAGAAAAAACATCTTGTTACACAGTTCACCTCCTCCCTCAAGGCATTAATTATTACACTACACTGATATAGCCCCCTCCCCTTCTTAATAGCCCAAACTCCAGCTGTGGAGCTAACTGTTGAATAAAGTACTTCCCACAATCCCCTTTTAGCTAGTGAGTCTACCTGGGAGACAATTTAGTCTCTTCATTCTAATCATAGGCTCTTCTGACTTTGTTATCTACCTAAGTCAAATTTTCTCACAGTAGGGCAATACCTCAGAAATCCTAGCTGGAAAATTAAGAACATAAGGCTAGTGAAAAATGACACTCTCATTTGTGGAGCTTACTATGTGCCTTTTATAAGTGTTTTACTTACTTTGTATACCTCTTTCATCCTTACAACATTGCTTGCAAAATGATGCTCAAAAAAGACAATGAGGCACAGCCTCAGCAAAGAATCATCCATGCTTTGTTTACTATAACAACTTGTTCCTCAAATGTTAGCTACCAAATAAGCCAGAGATTGGAACGTGAGAATTGTGTTTATTTGCATGACCATGGAAGTCTGACCTACGCCCCATCCCATCCCATCCAAAGTTTTCAAACTTTCTAGAGAAATTTTGCATTGCATTTGAAAAATCTATTGAGCTATTAAATCTACTAGAAAAGAGAAATGCAAAATACACCTAGTACCCAGGAAATACCATCATTACTTGTGCATGCACTTCCCCTCTGCTGGATCACATGGAACTTGAGGATATTCTTCTACAATGTTTTGCTGAAGCTCAGGATATCTTTTCCCTAGTAAAGTTGTCCTCTTGCCACTGTTTCAACTCCTCGAACAGCAGCACAGGCCTATTTTACATTCCTCTCCTCCATGAGGACTGTGAACATCTGTTCAACATCCTTCAAAACTGGAGCCCGTTCATGCATGGCTCTTTAGGGCACTGGAACACTGACCCACAGCTTTTTCTTATCCAAACTTGATCCTAACTATTTTTAGCCTTGTAGATTGTATTTTTCAACATTTTCGTCATTTTTTAATGTCTCTGCTTATTCTCCTATTTCTCCATGTTGTGTAATATTCCTTTGAGTTTTCTTTTTCCAAGGAATTCAAAGAACTCAATGATTCCGCCCTCCACCCACACACCCTCACGAGTCAGGAGGCTCTCCTCCCTGCTTCTCTGAGGTACAAAATTGTTTGGCTCTGGTGTAGCTCTGTTTTTCCAGCTGTCAAGCAACAGCTGACCAGATTTCTTTTCTACACACTGAAAACTGACATGCAGCAAAGTGTGTTATGTTGTGGTAGGGTGGACGCAAGTTCTCCAGAAAAGCACAGAGGCAAAATGGAATCTTAGAACTCGGAGTGGCTGTGAACCTATGCAGAGAGACAAGCTTAATAATTTTATTGTGTGTCAAGTACCAGGCTATTGCTGGGAATAAACTGGAAGAAAAAAAAACCACAGACAAACCCAGTCCCTGGCCCTTCAAAAGGGAGAAACACAAGTGAGTTAACTTTTACTCATACTCTCTGGAAGCAGAGAGGCAAAACCCCTCACTCAAGCAGGTGACAAGCAAAGCTTCTTAGAGGAGATGGCGCTGGAGTGTAGAAGGTTGACTAGGGTTTAGCCAGGCGAAACACAAGAGAAATGGAATATCAGGCAGAGGGAACATTGTGGTTAAAATTTTGGAAGTAAAGGAGAGGGTAGCAATTCTTAGAAATGCAAGTAGTTTATTGTAGGTGCGGAAGGCTGGGGAGGAGCAGTGAGAAGGAAAGTTACGCAGAGACCAGATCATGTTAAAGAATAGATTTCATCCCACAGTGGCGGAAGCCACTAACTTTAAATGGGAAAGTATCAGAGGCTGCACTGGGGTGAAATTGCAAAACAAGAGGCCAGTCAGAAGAGGTTGGTGCAGTGATCTACACTGGAAGAGACGAAAGCCTGAATAAAGGTGAAGGAATGAGCTTAAAGGGATGTGGAAAAATAAAAGCTATTAAAGAGGTCAATGTGTGGGATAAGGAATGAGTAGACACTAGGGAAGATTCTCGAACTGAGTGGCAAGTGATTCCTCTCACTGAGGTGGAACATAATGGGAAAGGATCACACTTGGGGTGTGTAGGAGGAGGATGGTATGAGTGCGGGTAGAGCCAGCAATAATTAATGATTAACTTACTGTTGGCTAAATTGCATTTGATAGGCCTGAGTCATCCAGGCCTGGACGTCCAGGTGGTTCAGAATCCATCAGAGTGATCCCAATTAAAGAGATAAGTGGAGAAATCATCAGCAGGTGGATAAATTTGAAAGCTTCAAGGACTAGCTGATATTATTTAGTTATTATCTCATTAAATCCTCACAACTCTGTGAAGTAGGTTAAAAGAAAAGATCCTCAGGCGTATAATAATTGGATGACAGACCCAGGCTTGTCTGACTTTAAAATCTTTGTTCTTTTCTCTTCTCCATGCTGATTTCCGGGTGGTATGTTGAGTAGCTGGAAGAAACACTTGTTTCTGTGTTCGTGGCTTCGGTACATTGCCAAGTTTGCTCCAGCCCAACACTGCTATAGTCTCTGGAAGTACAAATATTAACAAAACATGTCTGCCACAGTCAAAGCAGGGTAAGAGAGACAGGAAGCCAACAGGTCATTTCGATATAATATGGGAAGAGCAGTCAGTGATGGAGGTACGTGCAGGATGTGTTTGGCACAACTTTTAAGAATCAGGAAGTGCCTCTGGCTTCAAAAGTTGGGGTAAAATGCATATGTCAATCATGTCACCCTCTAATCAAGTCTGTTCATCAGAGTAAATGAAATTTGAGAGTGGAGAAAGTTGTGGAGAGGTGGAATCTTTGCCTGAAGGGACTGATTTGAGGGGATATTGGCAGAAAAGAGACAATGATAAAGAAGAGACAGCAAGACCTGGGAGGGAAACAGAAGGAAGGGCACTTATAGGAAGGAGCCAAGAGGACTTCCACACTCTAAATGTCAGATCCACAGCCCAGTGCATTCCTGTGTCTTCTGGAAATTCTAATCTCCTCCCCCTAACCTCTCGCCACAAAAAGCATTTGGGGAGCCAATAAAGCCTAATCATGTCTGAGGTTTGATCTTGGGTTTTGCTGGCAAGCTTGGATGGATTAACAATTGTTCGTTTGCTTGTAAACATTATGACCCCAGTGATAGTCCTGACTTATTCCCAGTACACTACCTGCAAGGTCAAATCGCAATAAACATCAACCCGATTGAATCAAAGCTAAATGTAAACAGGCACCTAGTTATACTTAAAACATAGTTTCTCTAAAAATTTTCTAAAATATATATTTTACATAATTGATTTAGCATTTTGAAATTTTTGCTCTTTCATTAGTAGAAGCCAGAGCTCTGAGCTGCCCAGTGAAGAGCCTCTGATTAATTTCTTCTCATTATTCATAACCATCATCTAGTTTCTATCCAAAAGACTTTGGGGGATCTTTTCATTGTTATTCATAACCACATGACCTGGTTTAAAATCAATCTTCTAATCAAGTTCACAATTCATCTTTCAGTTTCTTCTGAAAGCTTTTCTGGTTTATCTGCCAACATATTACTGTTTATACACTAGCGAATATGACATAAAGTAATACTATAAAGAGACAAACAATCTAATAAAATTCTCAAGAAGTAGTCACTTGAGCACTGAGTCTTTTTCTGGGCAGCAAAAAAGTCAAAGTTAACATATAAATATTCAATAAACTCAATAATAGTGCCTTTATATGTATAAGATTCCTATTGAATGATTTACCTGAATTCTTTAGCACCTGCCTGTCTGTCCAAGCATCTTTGATTATTATGACTACTGTAGTCAAATGCCTGAAGAATGTGGACACGTCATTTAAATTGTTAAGGTGGTATGGCTGATAAAGTACACGATAAATAGTGTTGTAACAGCCTTTGGGGTAGTTGGAGAAACAGAAACCAATTAACGAGCTATACTTGCTGCTAAAACACTGGAACGGAGAAATGATAGAATTATTACCTATGATGTCTTTTTAAACATGTAAGGTCTTCCATGGCTGCATCCTCATTCCTTATTATGGAAATAAACAAAGACCACCCAAAGGAGAACAAGCAAAGGCTGTTTTTTCAGGGCTTAATATAACAAGGGAGTCAGTCACCATAATTTGGAATGTGGGCTCACAGGCAGGCAGGGGAGTAGAAGTGCTTCATAGTGAAAACAAGGGGTGGGGCTTCAAATATGCTTTGCCTGAAGATTATTTATCTGGGAAAACAGGAGTCATCTTACAAGATTGGATTGGGGAGTACATTAATCTTTTTCTTGTGGGTCCTGAGTTGGAAGCAAAAGCTAAAAATACAGGGGCTGGCAGTCGCTGACCAAGTCAAGGAGAATTTACAAGAACTTTAATATCATAACATATGGCCCAACATTTGGAATTTTGCAACTTGAGCTATGAAGCTGCTTCAAAGTTTAACTTTGCCCTTTTGGGCTCCGAAACCACCTGCAGAGCCAGCAGTGCCCCCTGTGCTGATTGTACTGTTTTGATAAATCGTACCCCTGTGCGGCTGATAAGCAACATCCTCTGTACTGGAACTGCTCCACCAAAAGCCTTTGTTCTATGAGCCTGAACCAAAACCAGGATGGTGATAAACCTTAATCATATGTTACCCATTGTTCTTTCCATTAAAAGTACAGTTGCCCCCACCAGTCAGAAAATGAATAATGTAAGCTTATAACTTTATTTCTCTAGCAACCCTTCTCCTTTTAAAAAACGTGTTTCCACCCCCTCAAACCCCTCCCCCCAAACACACATCTCAGAAGCTCTCTTCAGTTTATACCAAGGGCTATGTTCTCTGATTTGCAAATCATAAATGAATAAAACTCTCTTCTTTTGGAATTTTTTTTTTTTTAACAACTTGGTCAACTCACTCTGGCAGGTTGCCGTAGAGGTTGTAAGTCAGAATCCAGTTGTTGCATATGGTCTGGCCATTGTCTATTTGCATAACCAGTCTCTCAACACTGAGATTTCAGATATTAGCTTTCCCAGAGTGAACTAAGTATTTTTATCATTTGCTGGAACCAGTTCTCTAAAAGAGTAATGATATTCTGCTGATCTTAAGTAATTATTACGTTCATGCTAGAACTGTAGAGCATGCATTTGCAGTGAGGGCAATATGACCCAAAGAGAGGTAGTTGTTGGGGGCAAAAAAATATTACTCTTTTTATGTATGAAGCACAGATATATGTAGAACATAGAGTACATAACCAGACATACGGTACATCTGTGGTATTTAAGTTTCATGAGGGGTTAGTTTGAAAAAAATATATCTAAAATAGAAGTGGGGGAGTGGAGGAGGATACAGAATAAAACAAAACAAAGTTTGAGAAATATGCTGTAGAGCCCATGTAAATATTTCTACCTAAAACTATGCTTTTCAGCCAGGAAACTAAATAACATCTGACCATCCCTCTTGGACTGCATTTGTAGTTTCTGGGATTTAAAACTTCTTCCCAGTTGGTTTATTTCTGTTTGAAATATTATAACTACTGTCCCTTCTTCTCTCAAAGCACGAGGAATATCATCAGAATAAAGGTTTTTGCATACTCCTGTTGCAAATGCTCCCATGTGGTATCACTAAGATGATACAATTTCCCATGTCGTCATTCTTTTCCATTCCATCTCTTTTATGAAGAGAAACTCAAGCAGCAGAAACCCCTCCATTCAACCAGTCACCCCAGACTCACACATGTACACCACTATCATCACATCTACCACAGGTTTACAGTTTGGAAAACACCAAGGAGGAGATGTCATCATAGCCACAGCCGCTTTGTGAAAATATGGCTCTAAAGATCTTAAACACGTTTTCTCATAAAGTCACACAATTATTTCTTAAGTCAGGGGCTAATATAAGCAAACTCTTCAAATTAAAAAACCCAGAGAACATCCAAAGAACACCAACAAAAGAACAGCAAGAGCATCATCTCCCATTTTTGGTGTCTATTCTAACAGGGAACAAAAGACCTCTATTAAGCACTGAGTGTAAACGGAGACCCGTATTTGCTATTACTGGTAATTGGGACAGGAAAACACCACAAACTACAGCTGGGAAACAGTTTTCATAAAGTTATATGTTAACAAATGTAAATTGACATGATTTAAATCATTTTATGACAACCCCCACTGAAAGAGCCACTGCCCATTTAATTTAGCAACATCAAGTTTATTGACTCTCATCCCACCTTTACTCTTCCCTTTCTCATCTATCCAGCATATGCTACTGCCTGATTCTTATGTCTAACGTTCATGTGTGATTGAAATCCATTCCCTGGCAAAAACTTTCAGTGATTCCTTGGTACATACTGAATATTGAATTTAAGGCTGAAGAATATATTCATGACCAACGTTTATTTCTCAATACTCTCTAGAATACGCTCCGTCTTAGTGAAACTGAATTAACAGATACTTCCTAAAGCTCCTCGGGCTTTCTCACTCAGCCTTTGTATATAATTACCCTTTGGCCAGAAATTTCTTCTTTCCATATATCTCAATCCATGGACTTACCCAGTTACCCATCTGTCTATCATCTATATATCTCCTGGTACAAATGAATTTTCAGGTTCTATCTGAAGTGCAAGCAAATAATTTTTTTAAACTATGGTTAGTATGGAGAGCAGGAAATTGAACAGATGCAGATGGGATCAATGTTGAAGGTAACCAGGAAGAGCAAGTTTTGATCTGGGCTCCAAAGGTTGTGAGATATGAGGTTTGGCCTTAGGGCAGCAGGAAGTCATTCCCACGGCAGAGCAGAATTCCCGACCTGGGTGAAGGACAGGTGAACACTGGGAATGAATACATACATACATACATACACACATACATACATACATACCTCTGTACTTCCTTTCCGTATCCTCCAGAGCGGAGGGCAAGGAGTAAAATCTGTCCAGCTCCCTCTCTACTCCCCTTGCCCTCGCCATGCCATCCTCCTCTCCCTTCTTTCCAATGTGAGATCACAGGCCTCTGGTTCCAGTCCCCAAGAACACAGAGTAAGAGCTGATGTTATTTTCTTCTTCATTTATCATTTAATTTTTTTCATTTATTCACCCCACACTTATTCAATCTTTATGAGGAGACAATTTAACAAATAATACATATTCTAATGGTATTAGGATGTTTATTTGGTTATTTTTCATTTGGGTCTTCCCATACATTCTTCACCCTTATGTTCGCTGTCGACTGCTTTAGGAGGCTAACCCTCATAGATAGCATCCTCTATTGAGAAAAAATAAGATTAAGAGGGCTCTTTTGCCCTCTGCCTTTAGTTGAGGTTAGTCAAGGGGAAGCAACCAGCAAGGTATTGCATGCAGAGAGGAGGAAGAGACCTCTCAGGAGTTATTAAATACTGACCCTAGGTTTATACTAATTTATATGGAGTTAAACCACCATTGTGATCCTGTAGTGTATTGGTTTCCTTTTGCTGCTCTAACAAATTACTACAAATTTAGTGACTTAAAACAACAATTTATTATCTTACAGTTCTTGTAGTCAGAAGTCTAAAATGGGTCCTACCAGGCTAAAGTCAAGGTATCATTAGAGCTGCCTCCATTCTACAGGCTCTGGGGAAGAATTAATTTCCTTGCTTTTTCCAGCTTCTGGACTCTGCCTATATTCCTTGGCTCATTTATCTCCTGACCCATGGAGAGAGATTATGGTAGTAAAAGCCAATTGGAAACCCCTGGAAATGTCACTGTGCATCAGTATTGTAAATCAAAAACAATACTGCTTCCCTAGGCAACTACAGAGATTAGTGTTACTATCTAAAAACTTAAAATATGCATAAGTGTTGTTATCTTATACTCAATTAGCTTTCCTGTTCAGCTTGTGCAAAGTAAGATGGACTATGTAAAATTACTGTGGAGTAATCTTAGCTGCCATTTCAGGTATGGTAATTTTACTGGGTCAAACAATACCGTCCTAGTATCTGTGGCTATTAACCTGATGAACACTTTTTTTTTCTTGAGTTTAATTAATAAAGACCATCTAAAAGAGTTTGCCTTTACCTGGAAGGGGCAGCAATGTATTTTTACCATCTTATTTTAGGACTAAGTCAACTCTCTTGCTTTCTGTAATAATATAGTCTATCTTGATATCTCATAGAACATCACATTAGTCCATTACATTGGTGACATTATTCTAACTGGACCTGGTGTACAGTAAGTAGCAAGTTCCTTACGTGCTTTAAATGTGGCCACAGGGTTGAGGATAAGTCCCATGAAAATTCTGCAAAGTTTCGGTATCCAGTGGTTTTGACCATGTAAGGATATGCCCTCTAAAGTGAAAGTTACTATACCTTGTATGCCCACCACAAGGAGGAACAATGTTTGCTAGAACTCTTTGGATTTGGGAGACAAAATATATCACAAATGGGTGTGCTTTTCTGACCCATTTTCTCAGTGACCTATAAGGCTGTCTGTTTTGAATGGAGCCTAGAGCAAGAGAGGGCTCCCCTGGTCTAGACGATAGTGAAAGCTGCACTAATACTGGGATCTTAATGACTTAACAGTCAGAGATGCTGTATGGAGCCTCCACGCAAGCCCCAACAGGAATATCACAGAGGACATGTCTAAGGTTTAGAACATGACCATACCCTCTTTGCCAATTTATTAGCTATCTATTGATGTGTAACAAAATACTCCAAAACTTTGGGCGCTCATCGTGGATGATGGCTACAACAATCAATGACTAGTCGCTGTATGAAAATCAGTTCCTCTTTCTTTTTATTTTCATGTGCTTCTTTTAATTTGTTTTATTAAAGTATAGTTGTACAATATTATATTAGTAATAGTACAATATTGTGTTAATTTCAGGTGTACATAGTGATTTGACATTTATATACCTGATGATGTGATCATCACATTAAATTTAGTAACTACCTGTCACTGTGAAAAGTCGTTATGATATTATTGACTACATTCCCTGTGCTATACTCTACATTTCCATGGCTTATTTTATAACTGGAAATTTGTACCTTTTTATTCACCTTCATCTTTGTCACCTATCTCCCCACCCTCTTTAGCTCCTCTTTCTACATAGGGTCTTGGTAGAAACTGAAAGCATGATCATGGAACAGCAAGTATATTCATTTTCTAAGGCTACCATAACAAAGTACCACAAACTGGTTAGCTTAAACAACAGAAATGTATTTTCTCACAGTTCTGAAGGCTGGAAGTTTGGAATCAAGGGATTTGCAAGGTTGGTGTTGTCTGAGGGCTGTGAGGGAAGGATGTGTTCCAAATGTCTCTCTTTGGCTTGTAGATGCCTGTCTTCTCCCTCTGTTGCTTCACATCATCTTCTCTCTACATGTGTCTCTGCATCCAAATTTCCCATTTTTATAGGGACACTGACTGGTCATATTAAATTGGATAATGACTTCTTTTTAACCTGATCACTTCTGTGAAGACCTTATCTCCAAAAAAGGTGACTTTCTGAAATGTTGAGGATTAGTACTCCCAACATATCCTTTTGGAAGGGGCCGCAATTCTACCCATAACACCAAGTAACTGTACAACCTGAACTACCCCTAATGAACTGGTTGTTACCTGATCCACCAAATGATGGCTGAGCACATTCAGCAGCAACCCAGTTTTAAGTGAAAATGGCATCTATAAGATATAGGAGATGAACTAAATTGTTCCAGAGGCACAAGAATATCACATGAGCAGAGAATTTAGTCTCCATGGTGCTCTGTCTCACTGCTTCAATGTCTCTCCCTCAACACATGCCTAAGTTTTCATGGGGAGTACCATATAACCAAGCAACAGAGGAGGGAAAAGAGTCGGCTCTATGCAAAGTAAGCTGGTACCAGTCCTAAGTGGATGTCTGCTACATCACAGCCCCTCTCAGGGATGCGCTGAAATGCAGAAGAAAGAGAAATCTTCCCAACAGACGGAACTTTGAGTAGTACATCTGTTTTTCCATTTTGCATAGAAAGAGAAATGGCCTAATACACAGTTACACTGACTCATGGGTGGTGGCTAATGTGTTGGCCAGCTTGTTCCAAAATCTCGAAAAAATAAAACAAGATTGGCAGACTGGTGACAAAGAGGTCAGGGTGGAGGAGATATGTGAAAGAGTCCTTTGAAGTGGGTACAGAGTGTGAAGATATTTGTGTTTCATGGCATACCCTCCAGAGAACAAGATGATCTATCCCACAGATGTCAGCCAACTTCCCTCCAGCCTCCCCTAGAGCTTGCTGGATATACAGTGCCATGGTGCAGGCATGGAGATTACACATAGGCTCAGGTGTATGGACGCCCCTCCCCATGACTTCTAGCTTCCACCCTCCATTGCTGAGTGTACAGACTGGTGATAGCAGAGGCCAACACTAAGCCCCCGAGATGGTCCCCTGTAGTCCTTGTTGGATGGCCTCTCTTCACAGCTCCAGCTCACAGCTCCAGTAATACTATTGACTCACTTTTATCAGCAGTTGGAAGAGGGAGGAGGGGATGGATTTGAGAGATATTTGTAAAGGCAGAATTGGTGAGGAATTGGTGGCCAAGAAAATACTGCAGAAGAGTGGAGAAGAAAACCTAAGATGACTGAAGTTTTCAGTTTTTGTGAATAGTGAATGGGGACACTTTTAATGAAGAGAGTGGCGATCAGAGAATAGTGGAGTGAGGGTGATGGAGGAGATGAAGAGTTCAGTTTGAGCCTATGGAGGTGGGTGACTGAGTGTATGGATGTATCATAAGCAACCAGTGGTCAAAAGGAGGAAAAAATCTCTGAGGACAAAAGCAAATTCTGGAATGGAGATAAAGAATGGAAATTTGAATTTATTCATAATCATTTTTTGATGCCCCATAGGACTTTGCATTTTTAATCTTTTACCTCTAACTATGGACAGAGAGGCTTGGCTTTTCAGTTGCAGTGAACAAACTGAAGAGGCCTTTTAGAGGGTAGGAGTAGTACTTATCCTCAAAACAGGAAGCAAGCGTAGAGGGGCCCTAAAGGCAAATACGTACCTATGTATTTTATACTGAAAGTGCCACATGCACAGGCCTCACCTGTCTTGTTCCATTTCTCTATCTTGCCATCTAGAAAATGGTCTAGTACATTGTAGCCATTCAAACATTAGTGGAATGGATGGAATAAATGGGAAGATGCAAAGAGGAATGAATGAACAAACCCACCGGCATAATGGGGAGCTGGGGGAAGGAAAAGCCATACCTGACTTTTTTCTCTTCTCCAAATCCTTAAAAGACTGGAAAATGAGAGGCCATGTGGAACAGTGGTTAAAAACAGACTCCGGGACTTCTTAGCTGCCTGAGGTGGCCAAGTGACTTAACCTCTCTGTGCCTAGGCTTGCTTCCTGTAAAACAAAAACAGCAAATGCTTAGAACAACACCTGTGGAAAAGTAAGTTCCACACAAGTGTTGGTGTTATTTTTTGCATCTTGATGAGAAGGTAAGTCTGAAAGACAAGTTGGAAATTCCCTGAAGTGTGTGTGTGTGTGGGGGGGGGGGGGGGGCAGGGTTGTCCAGATACTTAGCCTCTAAGTTTCATTCACAAGTGAGCAATCACTTTTTCTCTGTCTCTTTGTCTTCCAGATATTTTAGTTCCAATTGTCAGTAGTGAGCTGTGTGAGTTTGCAGAGCTCCATGCCCTCTCTGGGCCGGGTTCCCTAGCCTGTCCACGCGAGGTTTCAGGAGCTGAGCTCCAAAACTCTTTTCAGCTAAAAAGACCTCGGGTGTCCCCATCGAATGCAGAGACTGGCTCACTCCTGCTGGGACTCTCACAACCACTCTCGCGCATCCCCGGGCCCCCCCGCACCCTGCGTGCCTCGGCTGTCGCCCAGCGCCCCGCACAACCCGGGGGAAGTGCCTCTCGGGCGCCCCCCGGCAGGGATGCCAGTGTCCGGAGCCTGCGCGCCTTCTCCCACAGCCTGCACCGGGGCCCTTTATACCGAGCGGGCTGGGCGCTCACTAATGTTTAACTCGGGGCCGAATCTTGGAAGTGCTGAGTGACTCCGCGGCGGTGGAGCAGGACGCGCGTCTCCGCGGCTCGTCTGACTTCTGCCTGCCCTCCCGCTCCGAACGCTCAGTTCCGAGGAGAAGCCCACGATGAAGGTGAGTGAGTAGCGCCCCTCCCGCTTTCCCAGCCTCAGGGTCGAATTATAGGTGCCTCTCCCATACTCTCCCCAAATTGTCCCCAAAAGTCCACGGAACGGTACCAGGGGCTTTCATTAGGTGGAAGCTCCAGGACCTCCCTCTGACAGGTGAAGGGACATCCCAGAGCTCTAGCCTCTCTGTTAGACCTGTGGCGTTTTGTGGCGTTTCTGCTAGAACCCAGGCGCTGAGCCTTGGAGAACCCAGAGAGCCACCCATAAAACGCACGCCCCGAACCCTCACGGCTTTTGACGTGTAGGCGAAGAGAAGCAAACTGTAATGTGCTCAGATGCCACAAGTTCAAGAGCAACCGCTCTTGAAACCTCGGACTGGCTCACTCCAAACCCTCCCAGCTCACCGTACCCCTCTTCCAATGCGCGCCCATCGGCAAATCCCGCTGCCTCAGGTGGAGCCCAGGCCCCGACCCTTTTGCCCAGACTGGGGCCAAAGGGCTCCCTCTAACTGGACATGATCTGACCGGCTTGCAGACACAGTGGAAGGTTCTCCTGGGACTGCTGGGAACTGCTGCTCTCGTCACCATCATCACGGTGCCCGTGGTTCTGCTGAACAAAGACAGTAAGTATGAAACACTTGACAAAGATAAGGCAGGTGGAGACCAGGATCTGGTTCTGGTTTACCCCACTGAGGAGAACAAACGATTTTGCTGGGGACTGGGACCAGTGCGCCAGGGGGTAGCTGAGGCTTCCCAGGCGCTGCTGCTTCTCATGCAGCAGTTACATTCACTTCGCAGTCTCCAGTGTTCCGGCTGTGAGAACCTTGATGCCGCCACGTTTTATGCGGGACAGATAGGTACTTCCTTAAATATGGGGGAAGTCTTAGGGTTTCCTTTTATTAAATTTAATATGTTTTAGATTTAAATTAAATTTTAAAAAGCGTTCATGCTTATGACCTTCAAAGGAAAAGACGCGTGTTTAAAGATCCGAAGCAGTAGTGAAGGATGTCATAATGGGAGGGGAAAAACAAGAAAGTAAGCCCCGAAATGCAGTTTTGAGAAAAGACAGTTCACAGGGCACCCAGGTAGTTTCCCTTCAGGGATGATGGCAACCTATCGGTTGGAGAGTCCGGGTGCAGGAATATAACTATAGTATTTCAGAGTTAAATCATAAAACTGGTGTACTGCATGATAATATTCAGAGGGGGTAGAATCAGTGATATTTGGTGGATTCTTTCATTTAAAGTCACTTCAGTTCTTGTAGCTTGGTCAACTGTTCCAGTTTAGCCCCAGCACTTAACATAAAACATTCAGATGATGGAATACACACTATTGGGTGCAAGCAAGTGAGAATAACTAGTTTAAGTCTCCTCTGGCCCAATTTTCCTTTTAAATATTACGTTCATTTCAGTATTACACATTCGGGACAGCTAACTGAAGCATCCTCTCTGGATGGTCTAGTCAACCAGGAAGTGTGCAGACAGTGCCTATATACCGATGTCATCTTATCCAGATGTCCAGGTGACAGTTCAGAATTAGTTTATAGAGCTATCAAAACCATGCTTGCCTAGCAATTTCAGGGCCAAGGCAAAAAAAGGTGCCAAAGGTTAAAAACCGAGTTTGTTGACCTACTGATAATGACTTTCAGTTACTTAAAGCAATGATTACCACCATTTTAGACTGTTAAACAGCAGGCATCAGTCCACTTATATTTGACCCTTGGCTGTGAACTGTTAAAATGTAACTATTTTCATAAAATGATACTTTGTATATTTAAACAACAATACACACAAAGCCAAAGGATGGGGCATCCATACAATCAATAAATATTTATGTGGCTTACATCATGTTCCAGGTATGGTGCTAGTTTGCTGCAAAGACAAAGATCAAATTTTATAAATATAAAGATTTCTGACTGCAAGAAGTTTGTAGTAGTCTAGTGGAAAACAGATATGCAAGCAAGTCAAAGTAACCAGAATAGCCTGCTTTTTCTCCAAAGCATCACTGAGGCATCACAACATCACTGGAAGGATGATGGGTAAAACCATAATTATCAGAACTTCCCTTAAGGAACGTTGGAAGGAACACTGTACTTTAATAAGCCACTTGTGATGGGCAGTGAAATAGCCTAGGGGCTTGGGTCATGCAACTGCCTTCCATAGGGTTTGGTCACATTAACTACAGGGGTTTTGTTTTGTTTTGTTTTGTTTTGTTTTGTTTTGTTTTGTTGGGTGATGCATGAAGCCTGGGGAGGGGCTGTCTTATCATTTTCCTTAAAGAGCACTTAATCTTCTCCAAATGAAATTTGAAAAAGTATTTCAAGGGTGCCTTCTTGATGGGGACTTCCCAAAAGATTCATGTGTTTCCACCTAACTATGATTGTGAGTCAACAAGATCATTTCAAGTTCTTGAGCAAACTTCACTGGGATTTGGAAGGATCGCTTCTGGGAAAGTACAGAAAGAACTCTTATAAGAGGTTTCTTTTGCAGGAAGGCTTGAATAGTTAGCACCAGTTTCTGGAGATAAGAGTTTACTGGAAAAAAAGGTGAATACCTTGTGTGTCAACACAGAGATACAAGATCACGTCCTCTAATCTGGGGTTATAAAAGAACTCTTAGCAAGAGAGGAGGGTGGGCAGCAGGAAAAGGACTTTGATTTTAACCTGTAGGTGACAGGGAACTGCTGGAGAATTCTGGGCATGTCTGAACTATTGGGCATGACAGTGAGGAGGTGGGTTGAAGTGGGGCAAGTCTGGAGGGGGAGCAAGGGAAGTGTCCTGGGAGAATGATGGTGCAGACCAGAATGGAAGCTGCAGAATTACTCAGAAAGGTGAACAATTAGACTTTGATCTCTGGACACATAGAAAGTGAGAGGACTGTGGCTAAGGATATCTCTTGGGCTACTGGGTGGAGATGTGGTTTCATTGTGTGCTTTCTTTATACCACCACTCAAGTTATTTGTCTCCTCATATTTCTTAATTGGCATGTACAGTATGTATATTTGAGGAGAAAATGGAAATCATCTTGTTTCAACTCCTGCCTTGTTATAAGGGAGAGAGATGAAAGCTCAGGAATGCAACATTTTCATGAAATCAGCGATACCATTCCTGGGCTATGCCACTATAAGGGACAGCATTCTTACAAAGAATCCAGAGTCATTACCCAAGAACTGTTCTCATATTGTTAATATAGATTTAAAGTCGAACAAATGTCTGAAGGAAGTGAGGAAGGGAGTTGGGAGAGAGGAGATACAAATGAGAAGAAAGAAAAAAAGAAAAGAAAAGGAAGGAAGGAAGATTTTGATAGAAAGAAAAAGTCCTAGACTATGTGGAAAGCAAAGAAATAAACAGCCAAAAGCAAAGAGAAAGAAATGAGCAAACCCACGTTCATCCCCTGAGAGAGGGATGAACCTTCTAAGAGAAGGTTAAGTGTTTTCATATGAAGCAATGACTTCAGCAGAACTATACACACCCAGAGAGGAGGGGGGTGTAGTATGAGAGAGAGAGAGAGAGAGAGAGAAAGAGAGAGAGAGAGACCTGCTTAATACAAGTCTCACATTTTTTTAGAATAAAAAATCCCTGAGATCAGAAATTATGCATTTCACCAACCAAAATTAAAAGTTCACTTCCTTCTGTATATGTAATAAAGAATTGTATTTTGTTTTAAATTCCTCAAATATCCTATTAAAAAAAGGATATTGCATATTTAAACATTCAGTTTTCCAGAGAATCAGCAATAAAATATATAAAAATACTTTACTCATAATGGAATTACAGTAATCCTCATGGCTTAGCAATAAATCCTCAGTATTTATGATCCCCTTCTTTTTCCCTTTACATTATATTATAGGCTGAGTTTTTAAAAATATTTATCAAACAGTCTTATTATGACATTTCATTATTTGTCAAGTAGTTTTATTATTGAGTTTTATTATGGGATAGAAAGCTATCTGTTTGTTTTGTTCTTTTCATTGCTTTAGCAGTAAAATTTCAATACCTTCTTTCAGTGCATAGGAAATTTGACTGCTCACCCATCCATCAGTAATAAAAGAAAACCCAAATGTGAAGGAGACAGGAATAATCAGAGAAAGAAAAGATAACATCTATGAAGTTTGCCTGAGGAAGTCCAGGATCTATTCCAGGTTTAAAAGCACAGAAATGAACCTGAATGAAAGCTTTGTATATTTCAGAGGACAATTTCTAAACAGTGAGCTCTGTAAAAGCTCGAATTGACTCCAGCTAGCTCAGTTAACTATTGTCAACCTTTGTCAAGTGCTCATGAGGTCAGTGGGTTGGTCTTTTTTAGGCCAACTATTTTGGCTTTTGGTTCCCTAGCCGTAGCAGGGGCCTTAAATTGTTCTCTCTTTAGACATCTTGCCTCCCATCCCAAAAGCAACCAGAGAGAAAAAGGGAAGACTGCCCAACTGATGGTTCAAGAAAGATGAAGTAAAGGGACTGACTAGTGCAGGATCTGTATAAATGAAATGTTATGACTTACCAAAGTGCCGAGGCCGGCCGGGGGACTGTGACTATAAATGCATGCAGGACCACCTTGCTTGTGGAGCAGAAGTATGCAAAGGTGTAAACAACAGCTAACATGTCCTCATTCCGTGCCACGTGTGGGGTTGAGGGCTTTCAATATACTTCTCATTTGATCCTCACGACAACCCTTTGAGAAAGGCACCATTATCATCTCCATTTTTACAGACAATTTACAGAAACTTTGAGAAGGTGTTTTGGTTACTGGTTACTGCACAACGAGTTACTGTAAAACTTAAAACAACAAACCTTTATTATGTCACAGTTTCTGTGGGTCAGGAATTTTGCGGTGGCTTAGCTGTGTGGCTTTGGCTCAAGGTCTCTCATGAAGTTGCAGTCAAGATATCAATCTGAAAACTGGGGGCTGGAGGATCCACTTCTAAGCTCTCTCACATGGCGGTTAGTTAGAGGCCTCAAGTCCCTACCATGTGGGCCTTTCCATAGAGTGCCAGAGCTACTGGCTTCCCGTACAATGAAGGATCCAAGAGAACAACCATGCCGCAAGCTGCAGTGCCTTTTATGACCTGACCTCAAAAGTGTGATCAATGGAATACAACCATCACTTCTGCTATATTCTATTGGTCACACAAAGCAATCCTGATACAGTGTGAGAGGGCATTACACAAGGGCATGAACACTAGTGTGGCGATCATTGAGGGCCATCTTTTGAGGCTGGCTACCAAAACAGTTAAGGAACTTGCTCAAAGTTCCACAGAGTTGGGATTAGGCAACGTGACTCTAGAGCTGGTATGCTTAAACCCAAATCATTCTGTTAGTTTGTAATCAAGTATAAAATTAATGAGACCTTATTAGCAAAAATGTTACAACTTCCCATTTATATACCTGTAGTTTCACGACGGCTAATCTCTGGATGCTACCTGTTCTGAGGAGAAGCACATGCTGCTGTCACTTCCTTTCTTATATACAGCTTGGGATAGGCAACACCTTCTAGCCCAGGACTGAGATCCTACACTTTTGACTGCTCTTGTTTATTATTTTTAGTAGTAGTAGTAGGTCCAGATTTACTACTTGCCCTGAGTTACACTTGGGCTTTGTTTCTAATGCATGTTGTATTATTTCATTTGTGCTCCATGGAACAATACATGTCAGAGAGAGGCATTAATATCTTTACTCTTTATGGTAAAGAAATAGAAGCAGAGATGTTTAGGGCTTTGCGAGTCAGTACTAGAAGTTATCCAAGTCTTGACTTTGAGCCTTCCCCGAGTCAGCTGGTTCCCATAAATAACTGTTTAAAGAACTGCTTTGGTGAGAGTTTTTCTAAGTTAATGATTAATTATTGTTTTACAGCTTGATGCTAACCCTTTCATTGTTGTAAACCAGTATCGTGTAAATATTTGTACCTGTAGTCATCACAGCTCCATTATGACCTCCAAAAGAGGGTGTGTCTCCCAATCTGAGAGGAAACTGAAACCACAAACTTTGAACATCTGAGTTAGCTTTTTTATTTTTGCCAAGTACTGTATTTGCACTTTTATATTGTAATTCAAAATTATAACTTCCTATGAAGTTTCTTTTTGACATTCAATATTATTTTATATTAATTTCATGTATACAGCATATTGGTTAGACATTTGTATAATTTAAGAAGTGATCCCCTGTCTAATCTAGTACGCACTTGTCACTATACATAGTTGTTACCACATCATTGACTATATTCCCTGTGCTTCAGCTTCTAGACCCATGATTATTTGTAATTACCAGTTTGTACTTCTTAATCCCTTCACATTTTCACCCTGTCTCCCAATGCCCCTCCCATCTATTACCCCAAATCGAGTACCCGTCTGACACCATACATAATTATTAAAATATAATTGACTATAATCCTTATGCTATACCCTACATCCTCATGACTACTTTGTAACAACCAATTTGTACTTCTTAATCCCTTTGCCCTTTTCACCCATTCCCAACCCCCCTCCCATCTGGCAACCATCAAAATGTTTTCTGTATCTATAAATTTGTTTCTGTTGTTTTTTTTTTATTTATTTTGTTCTTTAGATTCCACATATAAGTGAAATCACATTGCATCTGTCTTTCTCTGTCTGACATTCTCCACTCAGCACAATACCTTCCAGGTCCATCCATGCTACCACAGATGGCAAGAATCCATTCCCTTCCATGGCCGAGCAATATTCCATTGCATATATGTACCACCTCCTCTTTATCCACAGGCTTCCTCCACATCGTGGCCATTGTAAATGAAGCTGCAATTAACATATGGATGCACATATCCTCTCAAAATCGCGTTTTGGGTTTCTTCAGATAAATACCAAGAAATACCATTACTGAGCCCTTCTTTGTCTCTTGGTATAGCCTTTGTTTTCAAGTCTATTTTGTTTGGTACAAGTATTACTACCCCAACTTTTGTTTGTTTGCTTGTTTCCATTCTCATGAAACAACGTTTCCATCCTTTTACTTTCTGTTTCTGTGTGTCTGTCAATCTGAAGTGAATCTCTTGTAGGCAGGATATGTAAAGGTTTTGTTTTCTTATCCATTCAGCCATCCTATCTTTTGATTTAATCCATTTACATTGAAAGCAAATGTTGATAGATATATAGTTATTGCCATGTTATTATTAATATCTTCTTTCTTTTTTTCATCTTAAAGAAGTCCTTCTAACATTCCTTGTAATACTCATTTGATGAACTCCTTTAGCTTTTTCTTGTCTAGGAAGCTCTTTATCTGTCCTTTGATTTTATATGATAGCCTTGCTGGATAGAGTAATCTTGGTTGTAAGTCCTTGCTTTTCATCATGTTGACTATTTTATGCCAATCCTCTCTGGTCTGCAAAGTTTCTGTGGAGAAATTACCTGACAATCTTATGGAAGCTCCCTTATAAGTTACTAGTTGCCTTTCTCTTGCTGCTTTTAGGATTCTCTCTTTGTCTTTAATATTTGCAATTCTAATTATGAAGTGTCTTGGTGTGGGCCTGTTTGGGTTCATCCTGTTTGGGACTCTGCACTTCCTGGACTTGTGTGTCTATTTCTTTGGGCAAGTTAGGAGTGTTTTCAGTCATCATTTCTTCAAATAGGTTCTCACTCCCTTGTTTTCTCTCTTCTCCTTCTGGTACCCTTATAATGCAAAGGTTATTGCACTTGATGTTATCCCAGAAGTCTCTTAAACTATCGTCATTTTTTTGGATTCTTTTTTTGTTTGAGTGTTTTGTTTTGCTGTTCCAATTGGGTGTTTTCTACTACCTAGTCTTTCAAATCACTGATTTGATCCTCTGCTTCATCTAGTCTGCTGGTGATTCCTTCTAGTGCATTCTTCACTTCAGTTATTGTATTCTTCACTTCTGATTGGTTCTTTTTTATGGTTTTTACATTTTTTGTTGTTGTTGGTCTCTTTATGCTTGCTATCTCTCTGTTGAATTTCTCACTAATTTCCTTGAGCATCCTTATAACCATTGTTTTGAACTCTGTATCTGGTAGGTTTCTTGCTTCCATTCCTTTAGTTCTTTTTCTGGAGTTTTCTCCTGTTCTTTCATTTTCTGTTTTTCATATTTCTATATTTCCATATCTTGGCTGCCTCTCTGTGTTTGTTTTTATGTATTAGGTAGCTATGCTACATCTCCCAGTCTTGACGGTGGCCTTATGTAGTAGGTACCCTGTGGGGCCCACTGGCACAGTCTCTCTGGTCACCTGAGCCAGGTGCTCTGAGAGTGCCCCTTATGTGTGTTGTGTGTGCCCTCCAGTTGTAGTTGAGGCTTGATTGTTGGCACTTCAGTAGGTGGTGGTATGGTATTGACCCTCAGGCTGACTGGCTATGGGATTTGGCTATGTCCACAGGCTCTGGTGCCTGCTGAGACCATCCTTTGGGTGTGCCACTTGTGGGCTAATTGTGTAGTGCTCTGCTGTGGTCTGAAGCCAACCTCCAAGTATATTGGATCTGGGGCCTCTTGGGAGGGTCTCCATTGCAGGCTCAGGTCACCCACTGCCTGTGACCAGCCAGGGACTACCTGGTAGGAGCTACAAAGCAATCCATGGTTGGTTGCTGCCTGTGCTGTATCTAAAGGCACATGGGAGAGGCTTCACTGTGAACTGAGGATGGCTGGCATCAGATCTGGGATAGCTCTGCAAAAAGCCAGGACACTCTGAGGACTGCTGCCTTCTGCTGGTGCCCTTAAGGTTGAGCCACTGATAAAACCTCCTGCAGCATGAAGCTGAGTGTGGTAGGGCCTCAGTGAGTCACCAGGGTGGAGCTATTGGAGCTCACCAGATCAATCAGATTCAGATTTGGCCTGTGGGGGGATGGCTCAACACAGGAAAGATGGCACCTACCAGCCAGCTGCATGGGAGAAGGGCCCTACACATGGAAAATAGCTACTGTCCCTCCAGTTCTCACCCCGAAGTTACACAACTCAGTCTCCCCCCTATTGTATCTGATGACCTCCAATGTCACTGTCCTTTCACCAGAGTCCAGGGTGAGTGCCTGTGTGGGCCCTTTAGAGGATGTCTGGTTTTCCCGCAAGCTTCTGTCCCACCTGGCTGGTGGGAATCCCACGGTTTTGCACAGCCAGATGTTGTGGGGGCTCCTCTTCCTGGGAAGCCTGGTGTGAGGCTGGGGTCCCTCATCCCTCCATAAGAACCTCTGTGGCCAAGATATCTCTCCCAATTTTCCACTGCCACACATGGGTGTGGGACCAACCTGTTTTGCGTTCTTCCCCTCTACCATCTCAATGTGGCTTCTTCTTTATATACTAAGTTACAAAACTTCTGTTCAGTTAGACTTCAGATGGTTTTCCAGGTTGATTGATTGTTCTATAATTTAGTTGTAATTTTGATGTGTTCACAGGACGAGGCAAGCACAGTGTTGATCTATTCTGCCATCTTGGATCTCTCCCCCTGGGAAGTTTTTTGTTTGTTTGTTTTTTTAACTTAATGATATACCACTTGCTTTAGTTAAGTATACGCACAATGTACACATTTTGCCATTATTTGATTCACTGAGGAAGTAAGTAGGCCCATGAGCTCAGGTCACATAATTCAGCATCTAAAGCCCAAGAAGCAGAGGACTTTAAGGCAGAGCCAAAGCCAGCAGGAACTTTACTCCTGGCATCCTGAGGGCTGTTGTGGCTCAGGATGTATAATGGAGGATGAGAGAGTAGGTGGGGTGAGTATCAGGGGGAAACTACCCATTCCTTCCTTGACCTCACACTTGGTGCCCCAAAACTGGCTGGGTGGCCCGTCACCTAACATCATCTCTGTAGGGTTGAGACCTCCTCTTCTTATTTTCCTTGGTTATTTTAAAGCCCCATGCTCTCAAGCTCAGGTCCATCAGTTTAGTGGATTGCTCCTATTTCCCTGTGATTTTCCTTATTCTTTTATTGCATTTAAAACTTCTTTAGGGTTAAGACCCTATAGTGGCCAGGTGTCATATTTGTTAATTCCCCAACATATATTGAATGTTTCCTTCATGGCCGGTATTAATGCAGGTACAGGAATCTGGTTGTAAACAGTATAGATGAGCCTGCTACCACGGACCTTTACAATCCATGGGCCGGTAGGTAGTAGGCAAACACATGAGTAATATCAGACGGTAATATACGCTAGGACTAAAATAGTGTGATAGAGAAGATGGAGGGACACAGAAAGAAGTTCCACTTTATTTTAAGCATGGGCATGGCATGATCTTATTTCTATTTCTACACTAAGTCTCTGACTCCTGTGTAAATAATGGAGGGTGGGGTGAGGGGTGGTTTCTCCAGGTAAGAGACCATGGTAGATTGGAGGGGTTGGTAGCATTAGAGATATAGGAAGAAAACAAAAAAGGAGGATGTATTTTGTATGTAAGTCTTAATGTATACAAACATGAAGAGTGAGGAAGAGCAGAGGCAAGGTGATTCCCTAAACAGCTTGCTGGATAGTCAAACTGGAGAATTTTCTCTTGCCCTCCTGACTATACCCTTCCCACAAGAGCTAATCTGCAGTGGTTTCTCTGACTTAACTCCCTTGTCCTACTGAATCTGCTTCCTTTTTCCACAGCAGGACTCAGGAGGGTCTTCTGCATCACGTACCGAGCACACACATGTCAAGGTAATTCTCCAAGTCAGCGAGTATTCATTGAGCATTTTCTACATGCTAGGCACTTTGTTGGTCACTAGAGATATAAAAATGATTGGCATGGCTGTTGTCCTCAAATAATTCACGTTATTAAGGGCAACATAAACATTAACTATGATAAAAAGTGCTACAAGTATTTCTAATAAATGATCAAAGTGCTAGGGAAGCACTAAACAGCAAATGATAAATGCTGTCCAGGGCAGTATGCGCAGAAACCAACCAAGCATAAAGAGTTAATCATTAATGGGCCTGAATACACACCTTCCTATCCTGGAGCCATCAGACTGTCTCCCAGGCATGCAGTTCACCTACATGTATGGTCCTCAACAATTCACAGCCCATCAATTCTGTACGAGGATTGTGTCAGAATGTTTTTGGCTGCAACTAACAGAAAATCTGAGCAAAAGTTGTTTAAGCTATGGCGTTTTCTTATTGTATTTCTTATTATTAACATTTTCTATAATTGGAGGTACAGAAGGAAGGCAGTTAACACAGTGATTCAACAACATCCTCAAGGACCCGGGTTCTTTCTGTCATTCAGCTCTGCCATTTTCATTCAGACTGTTGTTGGCCTTGGTTCTCAATCTTGTCCTCTCACAGTCAAGCGTGGTTGTTCCAGCAACACATCATTTGCTCACCCAGCTCTTTCACAAAGCAGAAGGGGATGCTGTTCCTCATTCATAATCTGTTCTATCGTGCAGGAAAACCAGTTATAGAAGTCCTTCAGCCCAAGGCAGACTTTCCCTCAGGTCTTATTGACCAAATTTGTGTAACTTGTCCACTTCTAAACTGACCACTGGCAAGGGGAATGTAGTACCTAGTTGGGGCTGGATTAATCAATGACACACCTTTCTGGGACAAACCGGAACCTCCTTCCTTAGCACAAGGAAGAAAAAGGTGGAAGAGAAAGGTTCATTACCTAAGTTGAATTGAGAATTCTAAAAGAAAGAGATGGGGGAAGGGGTCTATACAAGCATATGTTTTATTATTGCTCTCTTTTCAATACACTTGAAAGATTTCATTTACTAATGAAAGAAAATAGATGTAAAACCATCTCCTATCTCCAAAGAATCTGACCATAGAACTCTCCTTCCCCTCTTCTCACTTTCTTTTCTAATCGCCTGAGTTTATTGCAAAGCAGGGTGTTTTGATGCTGCCTTTCTGATCCTGGGGGCATTTTGAGCCCAGCACTTGCTTTCTCTTATCATCCAAAGTAATGACCAATAGGGAAGAATTGACTTTACAACATTTAAAATACAAATCTGAGGCAATAGAATGGGTCAGGAACATTTAAGGGGAACTACTCTCCATTTTCTCACAAAAAGCATATGTAAACCATCATATCTTATCCAATTCATAACGAGAAAACGTGGCAGAAACAGTCAAAATAAAATAAAATGAGCAAAGTTTAAAAATACTTGGTAAAAACTAGATCTGCAAAAGTTGACCCAGGGAAGTAGGACTTGAAATAATTAATGGCAACTAAACAAAATAAAATAAGTAAAATAAAAACAAACAAAATAACCTCACAATGTTTAGAAGCTATTACCTGTTCAATCTGACAGGCAAAAATAATCTAATTGGTGACTCAAATCTTTATTGTAAAATTCCTGGAGGGAGGGGGAATTAATCTGCATGAAAATGAAATCTGTAACCCAACATTAAGTGGCCTGGCAATCCTCCTATATTTTCCACCCGCTCACTTGTCCATTCCCCTGGTGGATTCTCTTATCAAGGGGATAAACACCCCCTCCCCATGCTCTTTCCCAGCTGTTGACTTTGCTTCCTATTTTCATGAGAAAATGAAAGCCGTCCCAACAGAATATACTCAATTCCCTCCAGCCTGTCTGCCCCTGCATACTCACCGGCACTGCCTCTCCCAAGGCAATGGATGCATTCTCCCAGCACTTGCCCAAGGCCATGCCTCCTTTGTGCCCTGACTTTTACTTACTCAAAGACATGGCTCCAGCTATTTTCCCTGCCTGCTGCATCATCATTTTTCCTCTCTGTATATAAATGTGCTGTAATGCCTCACATCAGAAGGAAATGAGGAAGGGAGAGAGGGAGGCAGGGAGAAAGGGAAGGAAGGGAGGGAGGGAGGGAGGGAGGGAGGGAGGGAGGGAAGAAGGAAAGAAGGAAGGAAGGAAAGAAGGTTCTCTCTGGACCCCACATCCCTGCCAATCTCCCAGTTGCTTTCCCTATTGTCTTTACCACAAAATTCCTCAAATAATTTTCTATTATCACTGTCTGCAATTCCTGTCCTGGCTTCCTCTTAAACTCACTGGGTTAAGGCTTATCTTCAGCGGGCCACTAAAACATCTCTGTTCTCATTAAGATCCCTAACCTGTGTGTTGCTAAATCCAGAGCTGTTTTTCCTCTGAGTCTCACATGACCTGTCAGTTGATCATCCTGCTTCTCCACCTCTCTCTAGGTGTGCCCTCTCTCCTAGTCTCCCTTCCACCTCACAACGTGCTCCCTTTCATTCTCTTTAGGAGTTCCTCCTTGTGTCTGACTTCTAAGCTTGAGCTACTCCAGGCTCTATACTGGAACCTCTTCCATCTCCACTAGGTGATCTCATCCACTCTCATGGCTGTAATCACCAACTATAACCTGACAACACCTAAATTTATATCTTCAGAGCCCTCTCCTGAACCCTGAATGTGGAAACGCAACTAAGTGGACAACTCCATTTGAATTTTTTTGGCCTCTCAAGTAACATATCCCAAAACTCTGTATCCCCCCAAGCCTATTCCTCCCTTAGTACATCTTTTCTCAGAAAATAGCAATTCCATTTTTTTAGTTGCAGAAGCCAAAATCCATACAGTTCTCTTTAACTCTCCTCTTTTATTCACACTCAACATCCAATTAGTGAGCAAATCCTATCACTTCTACTTTCATGTTCTTTCAAAATTCTACTATATCTCACCACCTCCACTGCTACCAACTGGTCTAAGACACCATCACCTTTAACTAGAATTATTGCAAAAATCTCCCTAATCTCATCTCTCTATAGTGTATTCTCAACAAAGCAGATAAGGTGATCATGGTAAACAGAATTCTAAAATAACTCCCAGAATTTCCTCCCTTCCCCCATATTTCTTCCTAACCTTTGAGATTGAGAGTATGATGGATTTAATTCTGATGATTATATATATATATATTCTATGGCACAGTCCCCTTTAAAGAAACAGAGAGTACCTGGGTGAGCCTGAGCCATTTAAAAGCAGAGTTTATCTAACTGCTCACAGGAGAGGTAGTCAGAGATTTGAGGCACAAAAAAGGATTTGACATATCACTGCTGACCTGGGAGGTGGAGGGGACCATATGGCAAAGAATGTGGGCAGTGTCTAGGAGGTGAGAGAAGCCCCTGGCTGGCAGCCAGCAAGGAAATAGGGCCCTCAGTCCTACAACCATGTGGAACTTCATTCTGCCAGCAACTTGCGTGAACTTGGAAGCAGCTTTTTCCCCAGAGCCTTCAGATGAGAACTCAGCCCAGCCAACACCTTGATTTCAGCCCTGTGACACTGAGCAGGGAACCCAGCTATGCCAGGCAGGACTTCCAACCTGCAGAACTCTGAGCTGATATATATGTTGTATTCAGCCACCACATTTGTGGTCATTTGTTATGTAGCAATAGAAAACGAATACAACGATCATTTTTAAATATAAGTCAGACCACATCCTCCTCTGCTCAGAACCATTTAAAGTCTTCCCGTCTCTCTCAGAGTCCTCACAATGATCGATGAGGCCCATGTGATCTGAGCCCCACCATCTCACCTCTGAGTTGCTCCCCTACTCTCTCCCCTTCGCTCATTCATCCTGCCTCAGACATTTTATACTTGCTGCTCTTTCTTCCAGGATTCCTCTTCCCTGGGGCTGTCTGTTGTTCACCTCCTCACTCCTTCAGGTCTCTGTTAAAATACCACCTTTTCTGTGGGACCTTCCACCACCTAGCTGTTGAACACAGCAGTGTCCCCAGACCTGACAATCTTATCCCCCTTCCCTGCTTTATTTTCTCTGTGGCATTTACCACCTAACGTATGGCATTATTTACTTACTACTTGTTTCTATGTCTCCTCCCTTTAGAGTGTAAGCTTTCTGAGGGCAGAAGTTTTTCATGCTTTGCTCATTCTTATTTCTAGTGCCCAGAACCTTGAAGAAAACCACGGGTGCTCATATTAGTTTTCTAGGGCAGCTGCAACAAATTACCACAAACTTTATGGCTTGAAACAACAAAAATTTATTCTCTCACAGTTATGGAGGCTAGAAGTCCAAAATCAAAGTGTCAACAGGGCCATGCTTCTTCTGAAGGCTTCAGGGAAGGATCCTTCCTTGCTTCTTCCTAGCTTCTGGTAATTAATGGCAATCCTTGGTGATCCTTGGCTTGCAGCTATATGGCTCCAATTTTGCTTCCATCTTCACCTGGCTTTCTTCCCTCTGTGTCTCCATATGGCCCTCTCCATCTTCCAAGTCAGCAAAAGCATGTCTTCACACGGCCTTCTTATAAGGACCCCAGTCGTTGGACTTCGGGCCCACCCTACTCCAGTGTGACCTCATCTTAACTAACTACATCTGCAAAGACCTATTTCCAAATAAGGTCACATTCTAGCGGGCCATGATTTTGGGAAGGGACAGTCTTCAACCTAGTACAGCCTGATAAGTATTTGATGAATTAAAGGGATTTTCTTAGTGCTCCTGAGAAAACCTTTTTGATGAACGTTTTTTTATGTTGCTTTAATTCTGATTAACATACGTACATTCATAAATGCGAAGACAAGTCATCCAGTACTAGATCATGCATACCTCCTATCAGAATAGTACCGTGCTAGCAGCTGTTTAGTAAACATAAAATAAATTCCTCCTTTCAGCTTACTTATAGCCAAGACGAGACTGTCTAGATTAAATATTTAAATGATATAAAATTGTTTGATTAATGTGAAAAATATATGGTGTAGAAAATAAGCATTAAAGACAATAAAGAGGGAGAAATGAATGTGGTGTAAGAAGGAAGGTGATCAAGAGGTGGAAAGAGCGATGGTGAGAAAATGAAGGCCACAGATGTAGCCCGTATTATTTAAACATTTGCTAATAAATACAGGAAGAGAAATAGGAGATGGCTTGAGGAGGCAGCAGGGTCAGTTAAATGTTTTTAATATAGGTACACCTTGTGCATGCTTAAGGACGGGACAGAAGCAGGCAGGGAAAAGACACTGGAGATGCCGAGGGAGAAGAGACGTTTAAAAAGTCTCTAAGGATCAAGAAGGCAAGGACCTGAGGCCCACTGTTTGCTCGGAGTGCTGAGGAAAGTGGTAAAGGGTGACAGGAGGGATGGGTAGAAGTGGAAGGCATGGTGGAAAGTAAGCCCCTAGGGTGGCTTTGCTGTACAGAAGGAATCATTGAATCTTTTCATTAGACAACATCATACTCATTCGAAAATATGTACTGCAAGGCCTGAGTTGTTCAGGATTGTGTCATGTTTAAATCTAGGAAACATTAAAGAAAACAAATGTGTTATAAAAGCTTGCATGTCTACTTTTTATGAGTTTAGCAAAAAGATGATGAGAATTACGGGATGTACCAGGGAAGAAGAGAGAGTGAGGATGGTACAAATGTCTTTCCAGAAAGTCACAGAATTGCCATCCTTAATAACAGACCAGAGAGAAAATTGTAGGGTTCTCAGAAAGAATTGGTACCGCTTTGACTTTGGAGCACTAGCACAAATTATGTTCTAATGTCACCTACCAAGTCACCCAAGTCCAAATGATACTGCCAACCTGCCCGCTGAGACTAGTTTCAAACATTGAATTCAAACACTTCTATAAAGTCTGATTCATCTGTACCAATGCACAAAAACTGCTGACATAGCATTTGCCCTGTGTAGTTACTCTCCCAGATACTTAGGTTCTTTAGAAGAGTGGTTATAACTACAGGCTTTGGAGACATATTGCCTAGCTCAGCAGTGGCTTTGATGCCTACTAGGCATAGGACTTGAGACCAGTTACTGTCCATGCTTATCTGCACCTCAGTGCCTGTAAAATGGGGATGAGAATAAGTTTCTAAGTAAGTACAATGCCTAAAACAGCCCAGTACACTGGAAGAATTCTGTAAGCATTCGTAATTATTCTTCTTCATGGATTTTCAACTTATTTATTCTTTTAACAGGCCCAGAGGCAGGTACTGTAATAGTGTCTCACACTCAAAAGTTTTGCCTGGCAAATACTGGAAAGGGCAATTTTTGTGGCTGTTTTGTTTTCCAATGATCATTTTTCCTTGTAGCGCAGAAGACAAATGCATTGTTTGGTGGCCCCTTGTTGTACCTTGATGTTTCTCTTATTAAGAAGGCAAATCTGGTGATTGTGATTATATGCTAATGCTTCCTATGTGTATGGTAACCAGAGAAATATCACTCTTCACACATCTTCCAAGTCCAACATTTCCCCTCCATACTGCTGACTCCCAGTATGGATGCTATGGATGGTATTAGACATGGTGAAGGAAGAAAGTGATGCTCATTAGCACTTAGCAAATCATTCCATTGTACTTATTCCAGATGTTTGCTCAATGTGATACTCTTATGCTGTCTTATTAGGATCATTTGGGATATGAACATGGCAAAACTAAATGGCTATAATTTTATTGCAGTGAAATTCCTAATTTCAGCACCACTGCTAAGGACTCCAGGGGAGACACTCTTCTATTCATTATTGTATCCTGAATGTCCAGCACATGCTCAGAACAAAACAATACTAAATCGTGTAACATATCTGGAGTGCTTTCTAAATTTTAGGTCCTGAGCTAAGCACTTTACATGTGTTATCTCATTTAATCATGGCAAATGCCTATGTCCTAGATAAGGCTATTATTTTCATTGTATTGATTTAAAAAGTGAGGTTTTCAAAGACTCGGTAATTTTCCCAAGGCCCCAGTGGGAGAATTAGACTTGGGCTCAAATCCAGGCTCTCTGATTTCAAAGCCACTAGGGACCCAACCCCTTAATGGCATTTGTTGAATCAATAGCGCTGGGTGGTGGCCTGCATATGCTGCTGGGTAACACAGGATATGAGGAACCTTCTAGTTAATTTCTCCTTCTGCCTGCTTGATTTTTTTCCTCTGTCCCTATGTCAAGACTGCTATTTTGTTAGAGCAAATTCTAAAGTAACACTCATTTTATTCCCTTAGCATCAATATAAAATGTTAGCTGATTACCATATGGAAAACAAGAACTTTATAACCAGATATCTTTTTCCCATGTTTAACAACTTTATAAGTTTATGAGCTGTGAAGAGCACATTTCTTTTTAGTCACATTTCATTAGCCATTTATTTACAAAAAAAGAGTTTATCTTTGTGAAGTAGAAATATTATACGTCATATCCTAATACAGATAAAAAGTTGATTATTGTGTATAAAAATATTCAACATATCCTATAATCATAAAGTAACTATTGGTCAAACCAGGAATATTCCATGGACCTATGCTTCTCTCTTATTTGGATCTTACCATTCTGGAATTACTTGTACTCAGAAGTGCTGTTGCTCCTACAGCAAGGGTTCATTAAGATACCACACACTTTTATGAGAATTTATTCTTAGGTTGAACCATCTTAGAAGCTGTTAAAAATGGCATTTTCATATGGTTCAAACTAATAGTTGCTCTCATCAAAGAAGTATAAAGTTGTTACCCTTTTTTTAAATTTTAAATTAAAGAAGACGTGAATCTAAGAGTTTCTCTATATGCTGATGGGAAACATATGATTAACTCCTTTACTTGGCTAGCATAGTGCTTTGAACTCATAAGTCAAATGAATGACATGTTCCAGGCCCACCAGGAAAACCACACAGCAGCCAAAGACCTTCATCTGTCGCCACAGCAGTGCCCTCTCAGTGAGAAAGTAGACAGGAAGAAGAATCGTGAGTGTGTCCTCTTCAGCATTTGACAGAACAGGTTGTAAGTTGGCAGCAAACGATTAACTTGTTAAAGGTCAAAACCTGGACTTGGCGTTCACATCTCACAGAAATTCGCTTATCTAGATGTTTCACAACTGTCTTCCAATGTGCGCTGCTTATCAATTGGCAAGGTGAAAAGCAAGGAACATTTGTTGCCTACTTGTTCCAATTTAGCAGTGCTGTTCTGGGACTGGGTAGCCTGGAGGTGGATGCCAACTTGCAGGGTCACTGTAAGGAAGCTGAGTGAACCTAACACAAAACCAGGGTGGCCTGGGCCTTGCACGGATGTCTTTGGCCATAGCAATAGTGAGGTGTCAATGTCAATATCTGGAATATCAGCAGATGGATCAAAATCCATTATGAGCAGAAAGGAGTGTGAGTGTGATAGAGATGATGGCTTTAGAAAAGCTATGGCCTGAGGAGAAAATGAGCCCAGCAGTCTCTGAAGAGGGCAAGAGAGGATAAGTACTCAGTGAGGAACCCATCATGAATGTGAAGAGCAGCACTCTGGGCAGCAGATGACATCACTGGGACTTTTGCCTCAATTATGCTAATATTCCAGGTGTGTGTTATTTGGAAAAATGTGAGCAAATACCCTTATGTGAGACAGCATTTAAATGAGATAATACTGTATGTGATCTATTATAGATACTCAATTCATTATCTTCTTATGAAATCAGGAGTCAGTGATAAATGTGTTGATATGTCTACTTCATTATAGATAGACGATAGATAGATAGATAGATAGATAGATAGATAGATAGATAGATTAGATAGATAGATAAATGATAGATAATCTTAGTTCAGGCTGCTATACCAAACTATCACAGACTGAGTGACTTAAACAACAAACATTTTTTTCTCACAGTTCTGGAGGCTGGGAAGTCTAAGGACCCAGCAGATTCCGTGTCTGGTATCAGGTGAGGGCCTGTTCCCTGTGTGCTCACCTGGTAGAGGGACGAGAGAGCTCCCTCGAGTCACTTTTCTAAGGGCACTAATGCCACTCATGTGGGCTCCACCCTCGTGACCTAATCACCTCCCAAAGGCCCCACCTCCTAATAGCATCACATGGAGGGCTAGGATTTCAGCATATGAGTTTTGGGGGAACACAAACATTCAGGTCATTGCAACACGTGTGTGTGTGAATTGTTCTCTCTCTATAGGGCTATCTAGATATATACATCAGCAGGTAATATTAGGACCGCGAATGTCTATAACCATTTATACTTTGAATTATACTAATTTTGGGATGTGTTTTATATACATTTTAGGCTAACAGGTCTTGATAGCAGGGTATATATCCTCAACTGTATTTTCCCAATAGTACTCAGTTTATAGCTATTTGATGTATGAAATGTATGAAAGGGTGATTGGATGAATACAAACAACTGAGGGCATTTAATGATGCGTGTTGGAAGAAAAACAATGTCAATCAACAAAAGTGTTTTGTGTGCCCGCCTACTGTGGCACAGAACAGTGCTAGGTTGGTGGGGGGGAAAACAAGGCCCTACGTGACCTCACTGCTAGCTGTGTAGACCACACAGGTAGGCAGGTAAGCAAAGAAAAGTAGTTATCAACAGAAGTTATTGTGACCAGAGCCAAATAAGTAGTGTGGGGGCCAGAGTCAGAGGGGCAGAATTGAAGTCTTCATGATAGAGGTGGGAGCTGCAGGGCAGAGGATTGTGATAGCTGAGGAAGCGTTTGAAGACATTGCAGGGAAATGGCTTAAGACAAGAAAGAGAGGTGGCAAAACCTCAGAAGATCGATTGGGTTCAGTAGGCAGGTCTGTGTGACAAGGTAAGAAGGTTCATGCAGGGAGAGAGCAGAAATGAGGGTAGCAAAGGAGTCTCATGTCAAATTGTGGAGGCCGCAAGTACCTGAAGAGCTTGAATCTTCCTATAGGCAATGGGAAATTATTAAAAGCTTTTGAGGAAGGGATCACCAGGATGAAAGTAGCATTTTAGAAAACTCATTCTAGTGATGGTGCAGCGGAGGGATTGTATTGGAGAGAACCTGATGGCAGGAATACCTGGGAAAAAAGATTTCACAGAAAGAATCAGCAGGATTGATTGGATGGAGATAATGGTAAAAGAGAAGGACACATCAAAAATAGTTTTCAGACTTTGAATCTGTGTCACCAGTAAAAAAATATAAAATCATACAAGTTCCCTAGGGAAAACTCGTTTTTGAAGAAAGACAATTATTTTAGACAGGGTAAATATAGGATTAGTGTGAGACAAGTCAACTAAAAAGACCCAACACAGCACCAGAAATGTGTTTGGGGTGCGGTAGGATAATGAATAGAGATTTTGTCATTTATTTAAATGGAAAATATGACGAAACCCAGGAAGTCACATTCTCTGGAGTTCCCTGGAAGGAATAATATATATAAAGACAAGAGCAGAAAGCTGAAGGCTGAATATCAAAGCATCTCTACCTTAGAGGGCAATGGAGAAAAATAGAATCAAAGTAGGAGACGGAAAAATAATGGTCAGAGAGTTAGGAGGAGAACTGAGGTGTCACAGAATCCAAGGGAAAGGTTTTATGAAAACTTCAACCAAGTTAAGGAAAAGTGACTATAGAAATAAAGATCCCTGGATTGGGCAATCAGCATGTATTAAAGTTCTGTGCATTGCGAGAGAGCTTGGAAGAGGATCTCAGGGCCTCAAGAAACAATGACCTAGTTTCCTTTTGTCTACTATATGGCTACATATAGCTGTTGACTGGGAAAGTGCCTAGTCAAATTGGTATATGCTGTACTTGTAAATTACATACCGGATTTCAAAGATTTAGTATGAAAAAAGAATGCGAAAGATCTCATTAATAGCATTTAAATATTGATTACACATTGAAATGATATTTTAGATATGTTAAGCTAAAATAAATGTGCTATTAAAATTAATTTCATCTTAAAATTTTTTAAATATAGCTACTAGAAAATGTACCTACATTATATTTTCATTGAATGTCACTGATCTAGACCTTCATAATCAAGGTCACTAATATAACACGGTGAAACACACACTCCCAAATGCTTTAACAGTGAAATACATTTTTACTCCACCCACCCAGTTGTATTTTGTGAGTGTAATTCTGTATTTTGTGACCAGTGTAGATTGTAGAGATTCATTTATGTTATGCAAAACCTAGGTTATTCCATCTTACTGAACATTTCACTCTTTTTTTCAACCAGCAGATGATTCTACAGCTGACAGTCGCAGAACCTACACTCTAACTGATTATTTAAAAAGTACTTTTAGAACGAAGGCTTACAACTTGCGATGGGTTTCAGGTAAGGATTTTTCAGGGTAGGGGGTAGATTTTTATGCTTATGTTTATTCTAGTTAGGTTGTGGGGCACTTTTATTGCACTGAGAAGATATTCTTGTTTTTTAAAACCATATGGGAGAGTATCTTTTTCTACCTAGAATACAAAGGGAGCTAAGACAGAAAGAAAACTTAGCAGTTCTTTGATATATACTACCAAAAATTAAATGTGAATTGAAACCTTGACAATAATGATGGAAAAATGAATGCGTACTAGTGAAATAGTCATCACTTAATGTTTTTTCAACTTAGAAATGCTTATTTAGTACTTGTGTGAACTTGAATCTTAAATTTTTTATTGCATAATTTTTAGATGTTTAATAGCAGCTTGAAATATTGATCTAGCCATTTTCTCTCTTTAGACCATGAATATCTCTACAAACAAGAAAATAATATCTTGCTATTCAATGCCGAATATGGAAACAGCTCCATTTTCTTGGAGAACAGTACATTTGTATGTTTAATCACATAATTAATTCATACTTTAAGGAGATTCTGGGGATTTTTTTTTTTCATAACCTTTCAAATCCTGAGTACTATCGTTTCATGCTGTTGGACTCTCTCTGCAGCATATGGCACAGTGGATCTTTCTCTCCTTCTTGGAATGTTCCCTGCCTTGGCTACTTTTTAGTCTCCTTTGACGATTCCTCCTCCTCTGCCCATACTCCTAAATGTAAGTGTTCCCAGGACTCTGTCTTCATTTGCTGGTCTCTCGCCTCACTTTGCATGCTCTCCTTCCATGAATTTCATGCACTTCCACAGACTCAGCACTCTCCTTTCTGACCTTGATTCTCTAATACACCCTTTAAACATTAACTTTCTCCCAAGATCTAAACCTCTATTTCCAATAGCTTGCTTGTTTCTGCACATAGGTGGTCTGTGAGCATTTTTAACTTAGCATTCCAAGCTAAACTAGTATTTCCCCTCCCCTCTCATAGCAAACTGGAAGCATCCTATTCTTCCTGCATTCCCCGTCTTGGTAAATAGTGCTCTCCTCCAAATCACGTAAGCTATAAACCTCAGAATCCTCCGTGATTCCTCCGTCGTCCCCCACACTTAGCTACTCAACAAATGCTATCGATTCTCCCTCTGCAATGTTAAGTGTCTCTCAGATTTCATTTCCACTGTATTGTTCTGGTTCTAGGCCTTGCTTAATCTTGTGTTAGTGAGTACTCTGTGTCCCCATGTCTATACTGTAGACCAGACCACTGCATTGCCCAAGTCCAGGGCTGATACAACCTTCTTATCTCATCTCATCTCAGTCACTGTGTCACCAGAGCATCTTTATACCAAAAAAAAAAAAAAAAGATACAATTCTATCCTGTCCATATGCAAAAAAATAGTTCATATTTCCACTTCTTATATTTAGGTCCCAGCTATTTATCTAATTTGATGTCCTCTCACCTTATACTTTGCAGGATATACCCTATACTATATTCAGGTTACACCTAACCTTTACACAGTCTCTAAATATGCATGCCCTTTCCCACATCTGGGTTTTTGCTCCTGCAGTTTCCCCAGTTGAGAATGTTCTCTTTCTGTTTCTGACCCCCATACTCAGAACCATCTTTTCTTGGTTAGAATGAATCCTTCCCTCCTTGGTTCTTTAATCCTGACCCCCAACTACCTTACATCATGGTTATTTGTGTGGGGAAATGTGCCATCTCTCCTAGACTGGGGACACTCAAAGCATAAGCCACATGCCTAGACCCATACCCCTACATAGTAAGTGCTCAATAAGGTAGTCAAATGGGATTGTTTAATTGTTCTTTTTTCTACTTGACTGACAGGATCAATTTGGACATTCTATAAATGATTATTCAGTATCTCCTGATGGACAGTTTGTTCTTTTAGAGTACAACTATGTGAAGGTAAAATAAATGTTTGCTTACTGTCACCTTTAAACATACTATGAGTATGTTATTTTATAACTGATTTCGAGGATATGAATATTTAAGATTGGCACCTAAGTAATGTAACAGGCACTAAAAACTCATTATTTCAGCATCAAAAGGAGAACTAGTTATTGTCATTCGTAAAAGATAAGTCCATTAAATGTTTTAAAAGAAACTTATGTTCAGTGTTTTCAAATACTAAAAAGTATAAGCAATATTATAGATACTAAAGACATAAGTTAATAAAATAGAGCTTATAATGTAAAAGTAGATTTACATGTCTGACTTGTACAGCCAGTAATATAACCCCTTATTTTCTTGGCCTCAGCTTTACATATAGTAAACCTCTCAATAAGTATTTTCTTCAAAGAGTTAAATAGCTCATCGCCTAGAAGAGACTGCAGAGTGACCCAGACCACTTCCCAGCCTTAGATCCCACCATATACAAATCATTTTAAAGGGGAAGCCTCAGCACTGGTCTTCAACACCCTGAAAGAACACTCAGCTTCCTCCAGTCACCCCGCCCAACATCAAATTCTCACACATTCAAGCAAGGTTAGAGTTTAATCATACATCCTCTTCATGTTTAGGATAGCTGCAAATCACGGTAACTTTAACTGCAGCTGTTCGGTTAGTTGTGGTGGATTTGACAACAGTTGTCAATTATAGGAAGTTTCGAGACACATAGGAAAGAATAGAAACCTATGGAGATATTCTACATTGAAAAGAAAATACAAAACTGGGGATCCCCACCTCTGCCTTTTTTTTCCTAGAATAAATAACAAATACTCAGTGACCTTATTTCACACACCAACGCTGCTGTACTCAGGCCAAGTAAACCATCTCCTATTCCATTTCCCATTTGGGGATGGTGGCTCCCAATGATAATATTTACCCTGGATTCACTATGCTGGGCTCCATTTCCTGGACATGAAGACTTGATGGCTGTATTCTACTAAACTTATCAACTATGAGCAAATCAGAATCCTATGCCAAGTTTAACACATCTGTTACCAATTAATGGATTATTGTTTGTTTAATTCAATAGTTCCTAATGCTGTATATAGATTAAAATCACTTGAGGAATTTTAAAAATTTCCCAGTATGTTACTTTGTCTCTCATCTGGAGCTCCCATAGCAAGTAGACAAACTATCGATAATCACAGAAGCCTAAAATGTCTGTTTTCTTGTATAGAAATGGAGGCATTCCTACACAGCTTCATATGATATTTATGACTTAAATAAAAGGTCAGTGACTTCCTCATAAAACCTATTATGCTTTTCTAGTGTAATAATAATTTTTTAGAAAAGAAATTCCACTGTGATATATTCATTTGGTAATGTTTCCTTTTATCTTTTTTCCAGGCAGCTGATTACAGAAGAAAGAATTCCAAATAACACACAGTTGATCACATGGTCGCCAGAGGGCCATAAATTGGTTAGTGAGCCTCTTCTATTGTCAGAAAAATAATGGCTCAAATTTCTCATATGCAGAAGCTACTAATCCTGATACAGAACAGACACTTAGGATACAAAAACTTCACTATCAAATACAGAGTTATTGACTAAAATATTTTACTAGTCTAACATAGTAAATGCAATTCTTGAAAGTTTCTGAATTACTATTAGGGAATTGTTTATTTCCTGAGAAAATGCTCATTAAGCTCTTAAATTTTAATTTCTGTTGTACTTAGGTTTTGTTGTTGTTTTCCTGTTGCTCTTTGTGTTTTCTTTGTTTGTTTGTTTATGGCATGTCTGCTTTCTGCTAGTTCCGTGACCTTCCCAGTGTCACTACAGATATATTTTCATGTTCTATAGTGCTAAGAATATGTCAGAAGTCCAAAAGAATCTGAACAGGCTGATAAAGTGTGTATCTGTCGTTGAACTTCTCCTTCTCAGGAAGAAATACAAAGCATACATCATTCTGTAAAAGGGGTCAGTCTGCTAAGTTTTCTTATACACTTTAGCATCCAAATAGTAGCGGCTGTGAGCCTCTTCTTTTTAATACATTAAGAATGTTTTTAGGATTACTTTGGGTTATATCTTGTATACTGATAATTTAAGAATATGAGGAGAAGGGAGTCAATGACTTCATTTGCTCAAATTGAATAACCTAAGGTAATCATTACATTTGCATCCCAATATTATTTTAGGATAAAATAATTGGTAAATGTTTTTTAAACTTCAGGATAAAATATAACATGTTATTACTTATCAATATTATTTTTCATATTTCCAGGCATATGTTTGGAACAATGATATTTATATCAAAAATGAACCAAATTCAGCAAGTCAGCGGATCACATCGAATGGGAAAGAAGATGTCATAAATAATGGAATAACTGACTGGGTTTATGAAGGTAGAGACTTTAAAGCTTTTTCAAATCAGAAAATATGTAAGATTTTAAAAGTAGTCAAGCAGTTCTTTAAAATGGGAGAAAGTCCATGGCATTCAAAACAGTTGCATTTTTTAAAATGTCATCAAATCTCTTTTAGCACTCAACACTCGGTATCTCCTAGACAAGGATTTCTTAGCAGTAGCTAGTACTGCTTATGTCCTCATTGTCCCTCAATGCGCCCATTGTCTTCAGACTACTGCTACAAAGGGCCTTTTTGTGTAGGTAGCTTTTCTGCGTTAGCAGGGCGTAGAAGCCTCCAGATTAACATCAGATGTGTCTCTAACTGGGCCTATCTAACCCCGAAGTGACTAAGGAAAGCGAAGTATTCCAGCAACATTCCGAATGATGACAACATAATGTTTGGAGGTTAGGGAGTGGAGGGGGGGAAATACTTTCTATTTTATGTAAGATCTGTGTTCATTTGAACCTGGACAAATCATAAGTTTTTTTTTTTATTTTAAAGAAGGAAAAAATAAGTAGAAAGGCTTAAGAAAAAATGGGTCAAAAACAGAACTGCAAATGAGAAAAAGAATTATTTTCTCTTTTAGGATAAAGTGTTTTAGAAAATATTAGAAAACATTTTAGAAACTTAGACAATATTAGAAAAACCTTGTTTATGTCTCTAGTTGCCAAGGTAGCAGGCATTTTGAGACTGTTCCAAACGGTTCACAAAGTTTCTTTGTACTTATTAAAGCCTCCTCCTTATTTCATCCTATTATTTCTTCTTCATAGTTAAAAAAATTAATTTTTCTTCATTACTTAATGTTGGTTGAAAAAATAATAATAATAACCTCACTTTAAAAGAAAGCTAGATTCCCCTGGCCCAGAAATAAACTATTAAAACTTACAATGAAATTTACTAGCACTAGTTACAGAAATTGAAAAACATCTTCAACTCTTGATGGACAACACAGCACTGCCTCCACGATCCCCAACGTGAACCCGGGAAAGCCTCTTTCCAAAGTTGTGACCCAGCTCTCCCTCCAAACAGCTGAGCATCTCTAAGATAAGGACATCCCAAACACTACAGTCCTTTCTAAGGTAGATAATAGCTGGAGGGACCTCATTTTGCCTGTTCCTGACTAAGCCATTCACAAGCAGAATGGCCGCACCGCTCCAATGTAGTGGGCTTGTCTTTAAAAATGAGACTGGTTCCTACAAGGATATTCCTTCAATTGGTTTCTTTCTCCATATGTTGGATCCACCCTCTCCACTACAGCCACGACGAGTTGCTGGGATCAAAACAGAGTACATTTTAAGAATTGCTAGTTCATAGGTAAAAGAAAAATCAAAGCCCCAAGGTCCATGCGCCACACGGTGGAGGGACATTCGCAAAGGAGCCTCCATTCTGGAACTTGTGCCCTCCATCCTACCCCATGACCCCAAAGAGATTTCTCTCTCAGTATCTCTGGTTTTACTTTGTCTTATTTCATGATTTTCTAATTGATTATTACTTTAGTTATCGTGTCTTCTTTTTTTTTTTTTTTTTTTAATTAGTTTCAGGTGCACAAGACAAAGCAAAACTTGAATATGAATGTAATTTACCTAACCCAGAGCTCAAAATGAAAGCAAGTGTGAGCAAGTATGAGAAGGGATAGAGAAAGAAATAGTTTTGGAAAATGGAGCACTCCTTACCCTCTTGAAGTAGTACTGTTGACAGTGGGGGGGTGTGGGTAATTCAGTGCAGTTCACAATGAGTGCTAACCATCTGCGAGGTGCTGTGCCAGGTGCTAGGGACACAAATGCTACTGAACTGCTGCTCTCAGGGAATTCAGGCCAGAGAGGGAAACAAAGAGGCCAACAAATAATTGTCATGGGGTGACTTAAATGCTCTATTCAGGGGAGGACTCTAAGTCCAGGGAATACGTAAGGAAGGTCAGAGTGGCGGGATGAAAGGCATCAGGGTATGGAGAGGGACGTTCAGAGTGTGGGTGGAGGGGGTACCACAGACAACCATGCCCACAGACAGCTTTGTATCAGAAGGGCTGGAAATCTTTTCTTCCCTGTTTTCTCCATCCTCCCTACCCATGGTCCCTTCATTCTCAGGACTTTCAGTTTGACCAAAAGTAGTTTTATAATAATAGTTTTAATGATCATGGAGGTGGAGAAATATGTTCTGTGCTCCAAATAACCACTAATTCAAAACACAGAACACTACGTGCTACCTGTACTTACAAGAAATTTTAAAAACTGCAACCTTGCTGTAATTGTATTCACTTTACGTAATTGCGTCTTGACCTTAGACTAGAACCAATGGATAGAAGCCACAAGGAGTGACACATCAACTCAGTATATGAAGAAGTCCTTAGTGGGAAAACTCCTTGATTTGGAATTGCAAGGCCTGTGTTATAATATCTGTCCCTCGTTCACTCAATCCTTCTCAGCCTTAGTTGCTTTCTCTGTAAAATGGGCTATGAATAGACTCACTCAGGGATCTTTGTGAAGACTAAATTAAATCAACATTTTGTAAATTCTACATTGCTACATAAATGATATAAAGCAGTCAAAGGGGGATCAGGCTGCCTTAACAAGTACAAGGTTTTCTGTTACTAGAAGTTCAGAAAAGAGGCAGGAAGTGACAAGTAGAGTAAAAAGCAGGGACTCACACCAAACAAGTCTGGATTCATTCTTGATTCTATCAATTACTGTCCGTGTGACCCTGAGCAAATTACTTATTGTCTTTAAGCTTACCCACCTTTCTTTGCTCATGTGTACAATGAGTTATTGAGAGGATTAACTGAGATAATAGATGTCAGTTGCTTATCAATGACTGGTGCATGGTTAGCATTCATTATATGCCCCCTGCTCACCATGATTATTATTATATTGTATTATTGTTATTATTATGGTAACTAGTACTACTATTGTTATTATTACTGAAAAGAAGCACTTGGGAGAAATTTGTAAGGAAGCCTCAAGAATCAGAAAAGTGATTGAAATAGATGGTTTCCTTTTCTAAGATTCAAGTTTCTGTGCTTTTGTTCTTACCCTTACACTCGCAGCGGAACGTGAGATTTGTGGATTAAATCACCATAAAGGACTAGGAGTCTCTCTGTATCTAGTCTACTTGAATCTTCCATCCCCAGTTGGTAAAAGAGGTTCTGGCATTTTAAGACCCAGAGGTTGGGAGTCCCAACAGTAGACTTCATAGTATGTATAGGAAGGAGCTACCTTTGCTGGAGATTGAGAACGAGTTCAACAGTGTTACAGAAAGCAAGACCTTGCCTTTCTTTCGTATCACTCTTTGACCCTCTTTCCTCACCCATCAGTTTATACAGCCAAGGAGGGTGTTAATCCAAGGGAGTCTTCAGTTTTAGGCTAGGCAAAGAAGATATTTCTCAATAGGGGTCTCATGGAGCTCCTTGCCATTCTAAATCCATCCTTTCTACACCTTGTTTATGCCAAGACTAGTAAACTCTGGGCACCATATTGATTTAATAGCATGGAGCCACACACCACCCACCTAATTGGGGAGAATATGCTGGCATGTTGACTATTACAAAATTAGAAAGGAGAATCAGCCCCTTGTGTGAAATTGACTTTTAGTATGTTTTAATGGCATAAATTTAGAGGCTCATAAGATAAAGAAAAACATATAGAGCTTATATTAAATATTGTGTGCTAAAATATTCTGTAACAGTCCAACGGATTACTTATTTTTGCAATCCAAATCTATCCTTGAAGATTTTATTTTTATTCATTTGTATTCCTCTGATTTTGGAAGCCCAGCAAATGCAAAGTGATTCATTAGTTGAACTCTACTGTAATTACTAAAGCTAATGAGAACAATATTTTGAATGCCAAAGCCAATTTATCAGCTACTTCTTGTAACAGAACAATTTATGGTGTTTTTTTTTCAGAGGAAATCTTCAGTACCCACTCTGCTCTGTGGTGGTCTCCAAACAGCACTTTTTTAGCATATGCCCAGTTTAACGACACCCAAGTCCCACCTATTGAATTCTCCGTCTACTTTGATGAGTCACTGCAGTACCCAAAGACTGTGCATCTTCCATATCCAAAGGTCTGTGCTCCTATTCATATAGTGGTTCTGTGATTTGATGGGAAAAGAATGGTTTCATTTAATCCTTTCCTGCTAATGAAAATATTGTCAGTCTCTCTTCAACAGCTTGCTGTGATTACTCTTGCTGAAGTCAACAGCATCTGGCAATTTTAAAGTATTTTTATTATCCCAGGAAAGAGTGTGATTTAAGGTTTTGTAATTTCTCCAAAAACTTTGAGGAATGACAAGCCGAAAAAGATGGGGAAAATGCTTTTGAAAGAGGTAGGGGAACTGAAAATGTTTGAATGGAGGAAAAGAGAGGCTATAATTGAATCACAAGCTCATCTCATTTGTAGAAGTTGGAATGTGCCCTAGATGAAGTTGAAAAGCTTGGTTATGTATCAGGTTGTATTACTAATTAACAGATACATGACTAGTTTTAGTGGTTCTATTATAGATTTGGCACTAACGTAAATTTCACACATTCTACATTTGGAATAATAGTGTCATGTCTTGGTTTTCAAGGCTGTTCTCCCGCTCCGGGATACATGTTTATGAAAATTGAAGAGCTTTCTTAAGCAGTGTAAGCTGAAGAAGAAGGGAGTTTAGCAAGGAACCACGATTCTTCACTAGTATCATAATAATAATGGCCACAATATTGTCCATAGGACAATCTAATAATAAAGAGTTTTTTTGCAATAAGAAATTTGGAAAAAGGGACTTTCTTTGTTTGTTCTGTTTACCAACTCACTCAATTTGTTTTATGAAAAGCTGCCATTTTAGGAAGACAGGGGAACAGGGAAAGTTAAAAGAAAAAAAAGAGATCACAGACTAAATATGGAGATATATTTCCAGTGAAATGTTATTTTTTGATGAGTGAAACTGGCAAGAAAACAAATAAACCACAAATTGTTCTTACTAAAAATATATTATTTCTAACTAATTTGTCAGTCAGATCTATGTGCATATATAAAAAGATTTTATAGATTTCTGTCATACTATTTATTGTAAAGTTCCAACATGGTAAACCTGAATTTGGAGTGAAAATGATGGCTTCCTAATTAACATTATTGGCTCTTAGTTGAGGGAAACTAATTTTCTTTGTGGACTATGTCTTTGGTTGAACCAAAGGAATTCTTCCTAGTGGTCAGCCAATAGACTTCTTGCCTTCTGGAGTCAGGGTATATTTGCAAAATAACAATTGGTTTCATGAAATGCACACTTGTTTGTATGAGTATATAAAAATTATGAATATTTATTATTTAAACAGGAATGTTTTGGGCCTTCAAGTCATATATATATATATATATATATATATATATATATATATCTCAAGTATATATATATATATATCAAGTATATATATATATATATAGCAGAAGTCATATGTGACTTGTATTCATCTTTTGTTATCAGCATATATTGAGTATTACAACTTCAATAGTTTTTTCCCTTTCTTAAAATGTGTGTACATTTTTTTGACATCGTGTGTGTGTGTGTGTGTGTGTGTGTGTGTGTGTATTTCTGCTTGAATATGGAAAGGTTACATTTCATGATTCTCCCTTATGTTCATTTTATCAATATTGTTTGATTATAGTTGTCTGAGTATTGTAACTTTATAGTATATATTAATTTAATACAGAACATATAATTAATTTAATGGTATATAGTAAACTATTAAATTGATTAACTGCATGGCTATAATGAAGACAGTTTTGTACAGTTTTTTTTTTCTTTTATTCAATTTATTGGGTGACAATTGTTAGTAAAATTACATAGATTTCAGGTGTACAATTCTGTATTACATCATCTATAAATCCCATTGTGTGTTCATCACCCAGAGTCAGTTCTCCTTCCATCACCATATATTTGATCCCCCTTACCTTCATCTCCCACCCCCCACCCCCCACCCCCCAGTTTTGTACAGTTTTAAACTTGTGCAATGATATTATATTTTTGGTCAATACCAATTCCATGATTGTTTTTTCCTAGGCAGGAGCTATGAATCCAACTGTAAAGTTCTTTGTTGTAAATACGGACAATCTCACCAATGCAGTTCCTAAACAAATCGTTGCTCCTGCTTCTATATTAATAGGGTAAGACTCTTGACCCAAATGCGTGGGTAGTTTCATAACTCCCAGGGAGAATATTTTAAAAATGAATAGCAGAATCAGTGATAGCCTCCCATGGTTTCACCCAGGCTGGCGGTCATTCATTCTTGTACTAAGCCACTCCTTGTTGAGCACACTTCCTGTCGCTGTGCTGGGCACAGTTGAGTTATGGAGTTGTATGATAAATAGAGCAGCCAAAGTCCCTCGTGTCATGGAACCTACACTCAAGGTGGGGAGGGCAGATAACCACCAGGGAAACAGATAAAAATATAAAATGTCAGGTGGTGACAAATGTTGTCACCAGGGCAAAGCAGGGCAAAGATGATGGTGATGGTGATGCTGATGCTGATGGTGGGGGACGGGTCAGGGGACATCTCTCTGATGAGATGACCTGTGAGCAGTGATGTGAAGAAAGAAGGGGATCTAGCCACACGGATAGCTGGGGGTACCATCACTGGGCAGAGAAAGAGCAAGTACAAAGACCCTGCAGAGGGAATATGCTTGGTGCCTTAGAGGAGGACAGGATGACTGGAGTCATCTGAGTGAAGAGAGTGATAGGAGTAAGGTCAGATCACATGAGGTATTGCAGGTCTTTATAAGAAGTGGAGAAATTCAGCGAATCTGTGGATTAAATTTAAGGATCCTTACGTTGCTGATGTGCCTCAGGATGTGCTTAAATAATCCTTGGTGGCTTAAAATTCTGCATTGAGCATCCTCAGCCCCTTGTTATTTTCCCGTAAAAGATAATCTCTGTATTGCGTGCAATTTAGGGCTATCAAGTTGCTCCCTATTCATTTATTTTATTTGTGTTGGTTTTGTTGTTACTGTTAAAGAATAACACATATTGAACACTCACTGTGTGCAAGACACAGGGTATTATCACGTGTTTTATCTTTTTAGTCTTTAAAGTAACTCTCTCTCTCCAATAACTATTATCACATGCCTGTTTTACAGATAATAAAATGAGGCCTAGAGGTTAAGAAAATGACCAAGGAGGAGTCTATATTCAAAGCTGCCTTTCTGACTTGAGAAAAAGGGCTGTGAGCACTCTGCTGGGTGTCTCCCATTGTGTGAATTCAGCTAGTGCCCTCAGATTCTAGAAGCTGTCATCAGAGCAATATGGAAGCAGCACTTTCTCAGGATTGCATTTACTATTAATACATCAGGCATGCTGTAGGCTTTGCTCTGTGGTTATTAATTCATTCACTTGGTTAGAAATATTTACATTAACATATTCATTCTAGGGGGAGCTCAATTATCAGTAAATTTAAAACTATGGTTTTTTCCTGAGTTTGTCCAAGGTTATAAACATTTACCCAGAGGTTCTAAAATCTGATGTTTGGTCTCATCCAGCCCTTGCTTCAATCAACATTGATTGAACACCCACTATTTACACACACAAGCATCCTCAGTGAGCTTCTGCCCTTCTAGGACTTATGATCCAGTAGAGGATATAAAGCACTCCTATAAACTACTCCAAAAGCAAACATGACTGAAATATAAACAAAAGGCTGGAGGCATTCTGAGGAGAGGGGAATGGGTTTTTCATGACCCAGGGATCAAAGAAAGCATCCTGAATAATGGACAGATGGCACAGATAGGCTGATCACAGCAGGGCACAATAGGGAGAAAAAGCACTGAAGTGGAAGGAACTCGGGGCATGAGAAAACGCATGGCTGTCCAGGAAAGAGCAGCGGGGCCAGGTGTGACCTCTAGGTCGACCACTAATATCTGTGTGCAGGAAGGATGAGCCATGAGCTCCTGCTCTGAAAGCTATTAGATCTAGAAAGGCCTTTAGAGCTCACCAGTGATTGACAGACTTTTTGTAAGGACCCAGAAATCTTTGTTCAAGTGAGATGTCACACAGACGTGCAGAGCCAGAAAACACATGGGGACCACTGCTCAGGTGGTAGGCCCAGTCCTAGTCCCTTTGCGTTTCCCCAGGAGTCTCGGGAGATGAGACAGAACCTGCAGGGACTCCAGAACACATTCAGAACACCACTATGAGACATAGAGGAGAGAGTTGAGGTGCACAGAGGTAAACTCATTTGCTCAAGGTCACTCAGCAAGTTAGCATGGGACCTGGGAATGAGACAGTGGCCAGCAGCTGCCGGACCGAATAATTGAATAATTGAGTTAAAATGTACTCAGTGTTTTCTATGGGTGGGGACTGTGCTTGGTGTCTGCTCAGGTATCATTTATTCCCCAGACACTCCCTGTGGTGTCATTTTCACAACCATTTCACAGATGAAGAGATGGAGTCTTCCCCACTTAGGAATCACTTTCCAAGGTGCAGTTGTGAGTTGCTGAGCTCAAGAAACTTACACAGTTCTAAAGACTTATTGTTCATCCTACATGAATACATCGTTACATCTTTGTGCTTTGTAGTTCTTTACACATGTCTCCCTCACTGGGGATATTTTGCGTGGAATGTATTTTACCAAAGAATTGTTCTCAGAAATGCCACAGGAATATGTTGTATAGGAAACTGCAAATCCAACTCTGGTCTCAGTTAACACCTGTAAGGACCCAGCTTTTTTACAACCAGGCTCGAGGTCCATTTTGGGGGCAATCATTCTAATACCTGGTGGTGCTCTGCTTCCTGGCCTCAGACAAATATCCTGCAAGACCAAATCAATCCTGGCACGTTATGCCTCTTAGTAAACTGCCCAACAGCCTCTGTAGCGACCTAGTAATTTACTATTCCTGGAGCGTGAGGCCCGGCTAGGCTCAGCACGATTCTTCCTGCCTCTGCCCATGTGCCCATCACTAATTTTCCCATTAGGCCCTGACCTCTCACCACAGAGCTTCCAGCAGGTGAAATCCTACAGGAGGATGAAGCTGGATTGCGGTTTGTTAGGTGTGGGCTCCTCTGATAACAAGTGAGAAGGGCATCCAGGTCACTGCCAGTGACCCGATCCTGAACCTGAATCTGGGTGAGCCTCCCGGCTGCCCTCACTAACTCAGAGCTCAAGTTGATTCGATTTCTTAAGCTGTTTGTTTGTATTGGCTACACCTACTGGGAATTTGAGAGTTCAAAACATTTGGGAGAAAACAACATAGAATGCAAAATCATAAACCTCCTAACTGCTTTGTTTAGAGCACTGCTTCACATTGCTGGATTGAAGTAAGACATGTTCCCCAGGTAGGGGGTCAATCTTACAATAATATCGGCAGGACCTAGCAGGGTGCCTGGGACATCGCAACTGTCCAATTGATATTTACAGAATAAATGGACAAAGTTGAGGAATGGATGGAAAGATGACTTTGTGTGTAGGAAATAGGAGTTTATATAGCCAGCACCAAAGATGGCCTTCAAAATGACCTTGCATAGCAATCCCTGTTTTCTGTCTTCTCCCAGCCATTCGAAAATTCTGTGGCCTACAGGTGGAGGATTGGGGAGGGTGAATTCTACTGAGGTGACCCTACGTGACATCTGCTTAATGGCTTCGGGGGGGCCCATCACACCCAGCTCATGATCTGTCCTTCCCTGATCTGTGCTGTCTCCTCTGAACAGTTGATGACCCTTGGTCTATAAAGAAGGAACATCAGGATCTGGGGTTGTCACCCAAGAGAGTAAATGAACTGGACTAAAGTACCCTGGAAGCCAGTGACACCTGCAAGAAAGGAGCCAGATTAGGCGCTCACATGCTATAGTACTGATCCCTCAGATCTGTTCCGTGTCACCCCACCCATTCCTCTCCTCAGCGATCTGCCAGCGGCCCCGGGAGGGTTGGCATCCCTATCAGAGCAGAGGGTGGCATGGAGCCCAAGGCCAGCACTGGCAGAACGCCCACTTCTTTGGGTGATTCACTGAATTAATCACTCCGCCGTCTGCACTAGCTCTTAGTAGCAGTTTTCTCTCCAATATTCTTTCTAGCTAGTAATGAGTACCTTATTGTAAGTATCTTTAATATATCAAAAGAAACATTTATACAAATTAGGGGAATTAATGTCACTCAACAAACATTTATTAAGTGCCTACTGTTTGCAAGGCGACAGTCACTTTACAAAGGGATTCTCTGTAGTATGACTACAAAGCGAGTCTCTCTCAATGCATTTAAATATGATTTGCTTTATAAATTTCAATCCTTCAGTTTACACACACTCTCTAGGAATAAATAGATTTCATACAGTGAGGCATTTTATCCTGAAAAGAAGCAAGAGGCTGGACCTAGCAATGTTTACCAGAGGGATGTGTAGAGGTTCTACAGGGAAGCAGAAAATCTGAAGCCAACTGCTCGGTTTGAATCTTGGCTCCAACAGTTTCTACTACGTGACTTTGGGCAAGTTACTTAATTTAGCTGCACTGCCGTTTTTTTCTGTCTGCAAAACGTGAACTCTAACTTTCCTACCACATATGGTTTTATATCAAGCACTGAGAACAGTTCCTGGCACGTGTAGTAGATTCCACATAGGTGTGACCTATTATTATTAAATTACTCCATTGCTTTAGTATTAAAATCAACCATAGTCCCCTGGGACAGACCCCTTCCAGAAGTTAGAAGAGCTTGTTTAGTCACTATGTCTAACCTGGGATAGGTAGTCACTGTCTCAGGGGGCGGTCAGGCTGCCTGTACAGTTACTCTTCTACCCCTCCCCCAACCATTACATAGCCAACGTCTACTCAACAGTTGCTTGTTTCACAGAATGAAGTCAGCATGTAGTGCAAACTATAGTTGATAATCCTGCTTGTTGGGTTTTTCTGGTTTTAAATGTGGATTTAAACCTTCCAATAAAAGGTAAAATGGACCCATTGGTTTCCTTCCTTATCTTTTTCATGACTCATTTACATCTGGCCTGGCATGATCTCAGCTCAGGGCTGGGATATGCACCCTCATTCTGTCTCCCCCCCCCCAATTCCCAATCCCAAAGAGACATTGTGATTGAAGAGAAGTATATATATGCAAGAATTCAATATTTATTGTCCGCTATGCTGGTAAACCATCTTATTGGGCACTCACAGGGTACAGAGTACACCTTGGGCTACAGAGGATACAAGTCCATGAAGCTCTGATTTAGAAATAGGCAGAGGAATGGGCAGAGAAGATGCCAGATGCATATGAGCTTTCTGGCAAACTTCCCAAATTCCATTACTCAATGTTTTCAAATGGGAAAAAGTTACTTTTCTATGGCTGATTTCTGAAATTGAAAGCATAATTTATGGCTGTTGGTAGATATAGCACTCAGTACCAGGTGACCCATTGATATTGCGTAACGGTTTTCTACCCCCCTCAACTGTCCCATCCCACTACCAGGCCACCTTAGAAAAGGGGAAGTTCTTTTGCGAGGTTCCTAATGGATGTTCCCAATGGATATATGTGTGGGTGTGAAGATACTTTATTTTTCCCCTAGAGAGAGGTACATAATTTTCATCAGATTTATGAAGCGATTTTCACCTAAAATAATAATAACTACTGGTGTAGAGCAGAAATTAGCACACCAGTGACCCCTAAGCAAATACTTACCCCACCCCCCACCCCCAGATTATCTTTCATAATCTGCAAGTATGAATGGTTTTCACATTTTTGAATGTTTGGGAAGAAAAATCAAAAGAAGAATCATACTTTATGCCATGTGAAAATTATAGGAACTTCAAATCTCAGTGTTTCATTGGAACCCAGCTTCATTCATTTGCTTACTTATTGTCTCAGGCTGCTTTTGTGCTGCAAACGCAGAGTTGAGTAGTTGTGACAGAGAGAATGTGGCTCTCAAAGCTTAAAATATTTACCCCCTAGTACTTTACTGCAAATTTTTCTGACCCCTGCTCTAGAAAATTAACTTCAAGAAGTTTCATTTTCTGCCTTGCTTTTCATTCTTGCATTCCCTTTGCAAGTATTTATTACCTAACTGATTTATTTGCCTTTCTATTTTCTCATGTAATGCCTCTGTATTGGGCATAAGCAGAAGAATTAAACTAGATGGAGCGCCCTTGCTCCTGGGCATGGAAAGAAGCTTTCCCACTCTCAGATCCTGTGGTGGCTGGCACCTCTTGATAAGCGCCATAAGACTGATGAGAGTGGTGCAGAAGGAGGGGTGCTTCCAAGAGAGCATCATGGATGGGGGGTATCTGAGTAAGACCTAAAGGAGTTAGAGTATGGCAGCCCTTTCAGACTGAAGGACAGGTAGAACAAAGCCGGACAGCTGGGAAACCTCAGAGGGTGTTCATGGAATACCAGCCGTGCAGACTAGGTAAGCAAGAGAAAGGACTAGAACAGAGAGGAGTCCTTGCTTGTGGGAAAGTGGTACTTTGCTGCTAGGTGAAGGGGTTTAGTCTTCTTTTGGTGTCTACCACCTGTAGTGGGGACAGCCTAGAGGCCCAGGTACCCGGGGTGTATGAACACATTAAGTATCTCTAGCTATAAAAGGGAGATAGGAAATGGTAAGGGGTTTAACACACTTTACCCAGCACCTGATCCATCCTAAGTGTTCAAGAAGCATTTGTTTTTGATTTAGTGTCCATGAAGAGACTGGAGCTGGGAAGTGATCTGTTGACGTCTGAGGAAGGACAGAGCTATTTAGGCCACAAAGAACAGGATAGGATTTTTTCCTTTCTTTAATGCTGCAAGCTATAGCATTTTAGTGAGTGTCTGTTTTGTGCCAGGTATTCTGCTAGGCCTTGGGGTTTCCTGTGAACAAGATAGCTGTGTCCCTGCCTCAGAGACCTTGCAGTCAAGTAAGGAGAGCAAAGTGACAAGAGGAGGGACAGGCACAGCCTGTGTAGGAAAGGGCAAGAGATGGTTTTAGAGCATTTGGGCTGGTGGGAAGGAGGGAATACAAACATAGAGCCAGGCTGCAAAATGGGGGAAGAAGAGATTCCTTTGTAATCCTTCTGATGAAAGGAAGCAAGACTTTGATCAGACAGTGGAAAAGAGTGATTTAAGAATAGTCATACAAAAATCATTCCACGCATGTCACCACAAATCAAAACGTAATTCCCCAAATTTTTAAAGTTATGTGTGGGCGGAGGGTGCACTGCTAGAGATATCTCTATTTGTACAAATTTATGTTAAAATACCAAAGGGTTTCTTAATTTCTTCAACATGATTCATGTTTTGACTCTAGAGAAAAGTTTTTTACAATATATTTATCTGATTTTAAGAATGTGTAGAGATGTGAGTCAATTTTTTCCCCTTTGAAAATAAAGTTGAATAAAGAGTCAGTTGTAGTTTTACCCTAATAAGAAGAATTTTCTAGAGAAGCACGTCAAATTACCAGAAAATACCTGAATCTCAGCCAGTGTCCCTGGCCTTACAGTAATGTTCCCATAAGATAGCAGAAAAGAGATGGGAAAATGTCACTGTGGACTCCCTGGCACCACCAAAGGCCACGTTGAGGACTTGAAAAGTCCTGAGCCATGGTGCTAATCACGTATGCTACACCACTGTATGATGTCAGTTGCTTTTCTTCCCGTCAGATTTATTTTAATTTCCATTTAAAAGTAAATTACACTTTAAGCTTTAAGAAAAGGTAAAATATTATGGTGTCAATGTAAGGATGTCCAAACCTGCAGAGAATTTTTACAAAAATTTATTTGAGCCAAATAGATGATATGCCTGGAAGCAAGATCTCAACCGACTGAGAAAAAATGCTTCAGACAATGGCTGTTTGCTGCTCTTTTTATGCATTTGGGTTAAGGAGGGAATATATGGAAGATTACATGAAGGTGGGAGAAGGCAAGGTGGGGATTGGATTACAAAATAATTAGCAAGATTGTGTGCTCTCTTGAGAGTGGTTTTGCTTCTGAGGGGTCTGAAAAGAGGCATTTCAAAGGTGTGTTAACACAGATGCACAGAAATAATGGACAGGGCTTGCTTTTAAGGCAAAGGTAAACCTTTTCTAAAGAAGTTATATGCCTGGGGCATAACCACCCACCATGACCTGTCCAGCTGGGAATGTGTGATCAGATCACCTTATGAAGTGACTTTCCACAGAGCCCCATAAATGCTTTCAACAACCATGTAAAATTTTATCCCCATGAAGGTTCATTTCATTGAGTAAAATTGTCTATTTATACCAAGATCTGGAAATAATTAATTAAATAATAAAAATAAAAATAATAATAATAATAAATCTCTCCTCCCTTCCTTTCTTCCTTCCTTCCTTCCAGGGATCACTACTTGTGTGATGTGACATGGGTAACCAAAGAAAGGATTTCCTTGCAATGGCTCCGGAGAATTCAGAACTATTCAGTCATGGATATTTGTGACTATGATGAGGCTAATGAAGGATGGACTTGTTCAGTGGTAAGGCTGAATGGGATGTTCTGCTTCTACATGTCATCATCGAAGGGCTGTTTGAAAACAAGGAGAGAGTGAGTGGTTGGGAATCAGGCAATGACGTTGGAGTTTCTAGTCTTTCTCTTTGTCTGGCCCTGAGGCATAGGGGCCAGTCTTGACTAACTTTTAAATAACCTGATACCTGGTGGGGCTTTTGTTTCACCTTCACTCACTAGTCTTATTGTTTTGGTTATGGATACTATCGCTTGGGAAGGGGGGGTGATCGGAAACCCAGAAGATAGAATTTGATGTCAAAAATCAAAACTCCAAGAGAGCCAGGGGCTTCAAGGTTAATGATGTGCGTTTCAATAGAGAAAATACAGGAAATGGGGAATGACTGGCTGAGTACACGTGAAACAAAACAAACATCAAGAGGCTACAAGCCTGTTACCGTACTGTGACTATCTTTAAGCAGTAAACAGCTTTAGAATCTAAATAGAGTAACTACTAGTCTGAGAGGTGGCAACATTGAAGGAAATGCAAATGTTACATCACCTTTGAGGTACTGGGGGTGTTTCCAGCCAAGAGACCACAAGGTCCAGCCAGGCTAGTGGATCAGAATTAAAGCCCCTTTGGGAGCCAATCCTTTCAGGAGGGGTAGAGCCTGGTGGAGATGTGCTGGCATATGTCAGAGACACCTCCACAAACTGCTTTTCTAGTAATGGGTCCTATGTACCTCCACTTGTTGCTCCCATCTTGATTGGGCACCGGGCAGATTCTCACTTCAAAAAGTTTGGGCACCTTGTATCTTGATTCATTCATTTCTTTATGCAACAAACATTGAATACATATTATGTTCCAAGCTCTATGCTAAGCTCTGGATTTATTTTTTTTTTTAATTATATAGCATGCCTTTTCCCAAAATGTTTATGTTCTACTATGGAATGCCATTATGAAAATCAATAATAATAGTTACCATTTTGAACACTCATAGTAGCCACATACTGTGGAGAATGAGGTTCAATAATGTTAGGGAGCTCGTTTAGCTCCCATGACAACCAGCATGCAAATTGCCATACCCAAGCTCTGCTTCCTGCCAATTAAACCATCCTAAGTTCAGGGTATTGAGCCTTAAAAAGGTATAAGCAAGTATTAGAAATGTAGAGCAAATGAAAATGATCAACTCAACTGAGAGCAGACACAGTGGGATGGGAGACGATGTGGGAGCGACCTGGAGCCACCTGGCATAGATTTCCAAATGCTGAGCAGATAGGGACATAGGAGCCCTGTGTGCAGAGGCTGTGCAAAGGTGTCTAGTGTGAATACCTTGAAGCATGCAGGGCCTAGGGGTACATAGGACTAGGTGGCGGGAGCCGGATAATGGTGACAACTGAGGTTAGAGATATCGACTAAGAGTCAGGTGCTATTCTGAGGAGTTTGGGCTTGTCTTATAAGATCTGGGGAGCTTTTCATGGTTTTAAATAGGTGAGAATCATGAGATGGAGCTGTCTATTGCCAAATGAGGTTGGCTGGGGTTGAGCAGGGTGGAGAGCTGATTGGAAGGAGAGAAGAGCAGCAGGGTCTCTAACCAGATCAAGCAATGGACCAAGGGAAGTCAGACTGGACATGAACGATGGCAATAGTGGGGGAGAAAGATAAGAGAAGTCAAAGAACTAGATCACAGGGGCTAAAGTGGGTGATTGAAAAGAGTAGGAGTCTAGAATGATTCCCAGGTCTCTGGCTTGGGTGAATGGGTGCCACTAACCAGGAGAAGAATGAAGGAGTTAAGAACAAGCTCGTGGGGATGGAGGAAAGATAACATTATCTTCAGCAGTGTGGCTGAATTGAAATGCTGGTAGACTCCCAGGTCAGCATGTGGGTATGGACCCAGGACAGAGCTCTAGGAAAGAGAGGTAAATGACGTGATTATGTAAAAATACTAACATAGATTTAAATATACGAATGGAGAAAGTTTTCAATTATTTTATTGTAAGTGCAATTTTGCTTATATTGCCACAAAGTGAGGCTAAAGAATTGAATTCCTATCTCACTTCTCTTTGAAACACTGTCTTTTTCCCTCCATAGGCACGGCAACACATTGAAATGAGTACTACTGGCTGGGTTGGAAGAGTAAGTGTTTAAGAGTTATGGGCTTTTCTGTAGTGTGGATCAGATTCTCAGAGCTCTTTAATATGTAGATACACCAAACAAGGGCCCGATGTTATTTGTTAATAACAGAGATATTAGTTGACCTATTCTTCAAAATATTTAAATTATCCTGTAGAGATATATTTTTACAGAGAATATATAGCATACTCAGTTGGAAAAAAGTAAAGGGACAAGTAGAAAATCAAGGAAGTGCAGACAAAACAGAAGACAGTCTCTAGGCATATTGTAGCTCCCAGTAAGTTAGTTAAAAACTACCATTGCTGAACGGCGGCCAAAAGGCTGAATGTACTTGTTGACCTCATATTTGCGGTTATGCGCTTCAGAGGCGGAAAACACAATTTCCATCACAGCCTGTAGAAATGCGTAAGGAGCTGTGACTATGGTACATCCAGCAGAAATTCAGTGGCATACACACCACACCTACTATGCATCTCTCTTTGGAGGAAATCATACTCATATGGGTTCACACTTTGATGGGCCCCAGATGCGGAGCTGTGTCCAAGAAAGCACAGTGACCCTCAGAGACTTTCACGCTTCTCACTCCTACCTAGCTATGCCTTGGGCAGAATCACTGACCACATTGCACTAAAACCATGCAACAAAGCAAGTTGATGAAGGAACTCCAGCCATCATGGCACCTCATGTGGAAGATGAAGACTGAATCTCACCAAATTTTTATGACCACTTCTATTCAGCCCCTTTTAAGAGAGAAACAAAGTGAGACAAAACGTCAAGATTTCACGTCTCCAGGGGTAGTGATGTGAGGCCCCCTGGTCTAGGAACACGGCCCCTTCCAGTTGGGGTGGGAGCTCCGATAGCATTCTCACATCCCTTTTCTTCAGGCATTGATTGGGCAGAGGGGAGAGGTTTGCCAACATGAAAAGTGGTTTCCTCTGTGGCAAGAGACATGCTACACTTCCTCACGACTCTTTGAAAAAAATATGTTTTTTCCTCTCTGTGTTTAACCAGACAGATGCCACTTTTCACACATTTCTACTAGGCACAACTCCATCCAGGGGAAACAGGGAAATGTATTAAAAAGATAAGGCTGTGAACACAGGTCTAGAGAGGCGAATGTGTTTCAGAGCTCTGTAATGAGAACACCAAGTGTACTGCACGCCTCAGCTTGCTCCATAAATGAATTCGCTTTGAATCACTAAATAGAACAGGGAAGCATTTTTCTTCATTCCACAAATGGAAGCTGATGAGATAAGAAACATCGAGGGTGAAGTGAACCAACAATTTTAAAAGACCATCTCCTACCTGCTCTCAAATGTAGTAAGGAAATCGGTTATAAAGTAACATATTCCTTTCAGGCTGGGGTAGATACTCTTCTGCTTAAACTACATTATGTTCTGAGAATTATCTTTTATCAAACCATAAAAAATGGAAATTCCGTTCTACATTTCTATACAACTATTTTTTTTTTTTTGTAAACGGTTGATCCTATTTAGCAAAATGGAAAGATTTATAATAAAATGATAATATGAATGTTTCTGTACTGAAATACATGGCATATTCCGTACGGTGTCTAGACCAGAAATGGTTAAAGACTTTCTAAGTCTCGTTTTCAAAAAGAAATATGTCTAAAAGGGAGAAAAATGTCCCTCAAATTACAAACCACATCCAACCTAAAATAGTCAAAAATAATATTAGTCTGTTTCAAGAAAGCACATTTGTGACACTGAGGAAACGAAATTCTTGAAACTGAAAAGCTAATGCTAATTTTTGCACACTTATGGTCAGAAGTCATAGAGTTATCCTCCAAAGAGAGATGTCCAAGAAAGCAGTATCCACTGCTATGTGTTGAGTATCCTTTGTAAAGCAAGCCCCTTTCTGTTCATTCTCTCATTTACTCTTCACACAAAAATTCCCTAGGAGTTAGATCTTGTTGTCTGCCTTTTCTAGAAGGAGAATTTTCTTTTCAGACACTCTGGTTTCATTTGTCAAGTAAATGAAGCATGGGTGTTGGGAGGACTTTCTAAAACTAAAGTTGGTACTGAGATGAAACTAAAGTGCTTTAATGTGTTTTTTTGTTTTCTATTATTTTCTAGTTTAAGCCTTCAGAACCTCATTTTACCTCTGATGGGAAAAGTTTCTACAAAATCATCAGCGATAAGGAGGGCTACAAACACATTTGTTTTTTCCAAGTAGATACACAAGTGAGTATTCTCACATAATTTATTTCGGGTGGCTCTCCTCTTTATGAAACTAACTTGAGGTAGAGGTCATTGGGTAAAGTCAATCAGTGTGTTCAAATAATCAGATTAATTCATATTCCTTTGGCGGTATCTGGGGTAAAGTGACTGGCATGGGGAGACCCAAGAAAAAGACATGAGATAATCTGAATTCCTGATATGTGATTTAATCCTCCACTTAACCTTGACTAGAGAAGCTAATCAACCTCTTTTTTAATCCCATCAGAATTGCACATTTATTACAAAAGGAGCCTGGGAAGTCATCAGTATAGCAGCTCTTAACAGTGATTACCTGTGAGTACTCTAATAATCGATACCATGTAAACGTGCTTGTCGTAATAACACCCTCTTTGCCCAGAAATGGGGGAAAATCTCCTACAAATAAAGAGTAGTCTGTTTGGAATGTGTTCAGTACACTTTTTTATTTTTAACATACGGAAGCCTTAATGATTTTCACATATGCTTAGCAGATTTGATACCCTGCCATGAAGCAGCAGTACCTCTTGCTCTTACCTGCTTTATAGCAGAAGAGCTGTAGCCTTTTTCTTAACCATCCTGGAATACTGAACTAGTACTCAGGGGCATTTTGTTTAATTTCAGCCGGCACTGAATTTTTAGAAGGCTCGGAGAGGCTATTTTATCTGTCCTTGTCTCAGCCTTACTCTTTGGAAAATGGAAAGCTTTGCAGGGGCTGTCAACTGCCACGCACGAGTTGCTGGGAAAGGGAGTGTTAAATTTCATTAGAATCTTAAGCACATTTACAATGTTTTTATTGGTCTCACCTGGAAGAATTTTGCCACCACCCAAAGCAGTTTTTGAAGGTTCTCTTTGATGGGATACTGCCACCAGAATTTGTGTTATAGATCAGAAAATATGGAAATCCACATAGAGAAATGGGGTCTTAATTTCAGACTAGTTGTCCAGTCATATTTTTCTTATAATAGACTTATTTTGAGTTTTTACTTGTCATGTAAATTAAGGGAGCATTCAGATCTTTTGGTCTATTAAATAAAAAGACTCCCCTATTTAGAGATGATGGGGGTTATGGTTTCTGGGTATAAGGGTACGGGGAACAATGATAAAAGAAGGGCAAGCACTAAATGCACACGCATTTGTATGAGCACTAATGCTTGGTGTAGAGTAAATGGAGTGTACTTGACTTTCCTTAAAAAACATAATTAATGTATATTTCATTTGTTTTCTTCCCAGATACTACATTAGTAATGAATATAAAGGCATGCCAGGAGGAAGAAATCTTTATAAGTAAGGACACTATCGAGTTGTTGACTAGAGCCTTTTTAGCTGATGAATAATTTCTGGACTCTTTTTTTTTTCCTTGTCCTAACTAATATATTAAACTGAAATTGCTCTCAAATGCTTTTATTCCATTACAAATCAATCTGCATGTTAACAAAAACAATTACTTTATTAGATGTTTTGTGATATTTTCAAATAATTAAAGGTTTGAAGTTATTATGAATTAATTTGCATGCTTATCCCACTTTAAAAGGTTTTTAAGGATTGCTTTGGCATTCTGATATTTTTGAAACTACAATATAGCATTATTCAATTCCTTTCTTTCATTGGTCCTTTAATCAAGCACTTAATCTCTACCACTGGTTTTACAGAATCCAACTTAATGACTACACAAAAGTGACATGTCTTAGTTGTGAGCTGAATCCAAAAGAGTGTCAGTACTATTCTGCATCGTTTAGTAAAGAGGCGAAGTACTATCAACTGAGATGCTCAGGTAAGGACAGGGAGGGAAAGCAGCGGTGCTGGGGACTCAGAATGCTCATCCGCGATAGTTCCCTGCATCCCTTCAGCCTTCATGCTTTCCCTTCCCTTCCCTCCCCAGCTGATTGTCCCTCCTCTGTCTCAACAACCTTCCTACCACCCTCCTGGCTCAGTGTCTTCATGCCTGAAGTCTCTCTTTCTGTGTCTAGTTTAGGAAACACTGTTTCTGCCCTGCTCAATTCTCTGCTTTTGAATCTGAGGAGTTCTTGAAATCATGTACATTCTCTTCACTCACATTTAAGTGGTGAGTTAATCACCCTTCCTTCCTATTCCAACCAAGAAGCTTGCTTTAGACTGAAAAGACTCACACCCCAGAACTTATGTATATCAGAGACACTTTATCTTTCTCCACACATATTGCGGGTTTTTTAATTATTATTTTATGCACTTGCCTCTTTAAATGAGCAATTGGATGTGGGTGGTGCCTGCCCCTCAATATGCTTACAGCTCTATCTTCTATTGCTATTGTTATTACCATTTTCTTTATTATAAATGAAGAAACCTAAGCAAGGCGAGGCAAGGTGATGTCCACAGATCACACAGCAAATAAAGGCACAACAGGATTCACACACAGGACTGGGCCTTCCCAGCCCTTCATTAAGCACTGTGCTAGACTATTTCTCAAAATGACAGAAAGAATCTGGATATTTTTAACAGAACTGTCCAAAAAGAGGTCTCCAAACCAGTTTTTTGAATCTTTCTTTACTATTATAATTTTCTTTATGATTCTTTACTGTGGCTATTTTCAGTCATCATTTCTTGGGCATGTGTTTTAATACTAGGCACTGTGCTAAAAGTTTTACATTCATGATCTCATATGATCCTTAAGGAAACCCTATAATATCGATAATCTCATCCTCATTTTATATATGAGGAGAGAGAAGCACAGATATGTTGTCCTAAGTCACACAGCAGGTAAGCCAGATTCAAACCCAGATCTGTATAATGCCTCTGCTGTTGTTCTGATCAAGTGTAAAAATTACTATTATTATCTAAACGCATCAAAATTAAAAAGCTTTTCTATACATTACCTCCCACTCTGCAATTCCACAGTTGGGATAGTGAAGATGTGTGCAGATGAGAAAAAACGCTTATGTATGCCAGAGAGGAATCGCTTATCCAAGTGAAGCACTCTGCAGTTGCGCTGCGGGGCTGAGGGCCTCGGGACTCCACAGGGTGGGGACAGCGGGAGGGAAATATGCCCCGCCCCCAGGTGAGGCTGGCTCCAGAGCTCTGCCTTAAGGAGAGTGGGGCCTCAGCTGGTATGGTTTTAGCAGGATTGTGGATTTAGAGAGCCAGGAAGGACAGCAGCTCTCCTGGGGTCCCTATGTTTAGTGCACAAATGAGGAAATTGGGCACAGAAATGATAACGTGCCCAAGACACCAGCAGGGCGAGACGTTCATTCCCTGCTTCACTCTCCTGAGCCATGTGCCTTTCCAGTAATATTTCGTACACTCAAATTGCACTATTTTAAGGAAGGAAAAACAGCTAATACTTATTAAGCCCCGTATCCGCTCTGATATTTATTCTATCAAACTGAAATGATAATAAATGCTATTTTTGAAAAGTATGCTATCCTCTTTAAAAACAAAACAAAACAAAACCTCTAAACCATATTTTCCCCTGATTATGTTTACAGGCCCTGGTCTGCCCCGCTATACCATGCATAGCAGCAGCAATGATAAAGGTATTTTCAAATATTTCACCATTCATTTGCTTTTTAGGAAAATGTGTGTAAATAGGACTAACATGTACTTAGGATAGTGGGATTTTCTTTGATTTTAGAGTGTCTTAGCAATGACATTGAACATAAAGCTTGCAATCTGAATGTAAAATCCCATCAGTGAATTGCCGACTTGTTCCTTATAGCTTTGAACAACTCAAATTCTTCACATTGTAATGAATTACTGCTGTCTCAAATATTTGTTTAGAATTGAGAGTCCTGGAAGACAATTCAGCTTTGGCTAAAATGCTGCAGGATGTCCAGATGCCCACAAAAGAACTGAACTTCATTATTTTGAATGAAACAAGTAAGTTAAATTTCTCTGGGAACAGAACTTTTCATGGAAACACCAATAAAAATGTAACTATATGTGATAACTTGATCTGAAAATATGCATTTTATATTGTATATAAATCTAATTTAAGGTTATTTCTCCATGAAATGTTCTGTTACAAGAACTGCTACTTTTACATTCATTTGTCTTAAAATACAGTACCATTCTATGTAAAATTTATTGTGTTAAGAGGAAAGTTATTTACAGAAAATGCACTATTGCTAATTCAATTTCATTCCAATAGTAACTCTGTTCTATTATTGTCTTAAATGTGTGTTTAACTTAATGATATGCTAATGTAGTTTATCTTTAACCCAAAGAGATCAAAAAATATTTGAAACGATTGTATAAAAAAAAAATAGGGTTGACTATAAGATGATGAAACTTCAGTCTCAGGAGAGAAATCTTGAATTTATCCTAACCTTCTATGCTTCAATAGTTAGCCAAGTCCCTGGCCTAATAGCTGGATCATGGATTATATTCAGAGACCGCTAAGAACAATGGGTTTCTTTGAGTAGGGAATCTTGTAATTTGTTTATTTTTATTTGTTTGCTTGTTGTTGTTGTTTTTCAATTAAGGGCTGACAACTCATAAGGGAGGGGGAATCCATCAGGATTTTAGATTTATTGTTTTCTTAATATAGGATAGTAATACAAAAGACTCAACTCATCTAATATTAAGAAGCAGGAAAAGCACTGGAAAGTGTAGGGTACTTCTGAAGAATAGCTTAGAGCAGTGCTATTCAAACTGAATGTGCATATGAGTCACCTGGGACCTTGTTAACTTATACATTCTGGTCAGCATGGGCCCAGGATTCTGAGTTTGTAATAAGTTCCTAGGTAATGCAGTGTGTCACTTACCCCCACCCCCTTGTATCAGGCTTAACTGGCAAGGGCTTAGAGAGTTCTGGAGAGCTAATTGGACTGCCAGGTGGTGAAGGCACTGAATACTGAGATATGGCATTCTATTTCAGTTGGTAAACAGTGGGGAGCTCCAGAAGGTTTTAGGGTCAGGGAAACCACAGGATTAGATGGATAACCAGATAGAGAGTGAAGGATGGAGCTGCCAGAGTGGGAGGGTCCAGTTGGGAGGTGTTATATCAGTTGAACTCCAGGAAAAGAGGGCCTGAGGGAGAGTCTGGGAGGAGGGAGCAAAGAGGGGGTTGGACTGAGGACTAGAAAGAAAAGACTGTGAGTCTTCAGAAAGGTAGAACTGAAACACTTCCAATCAACTAATGCTGATTCAAACAAAAGAGCGATCAAATGGTAGATTGGACATATTCATTAAAAACATTATAATCAGGGAGAATTCTGGTCAGGATGGCAGAGTAGGTAAATACTGCTTACCTTCTCTCATGACCACATCAAAATTACAACTAAACTATAAAACAACCATCATTGAGAATTGCCTGAAATCTTGCTGAACCAAAGCTCTACAACTAAAGACATACAGAAAAAGCCACATTGAGACTAGTAGGAGGGACAGAGATGCAGAACAGGCTGGTCCCACACCTGCATGTGTCCGTTAAAAATCAGGAGGGATATTTCAGCTGCAGAGGCACCCCCCGCCCAGGGAGTGAGGGGTCCCACTGTCACACCAGGGTCCCCAGCCCAGGGTCCCAATGCCAGGCAGAGAAATCCCCATAATTTCTGGTTGTGAAAAACAGTGGAGATTGTAACTGAGTGAGACAGAGAGTAGCCAGGGTCCCAGGCACTCTTCCTAAAGGCACCACTCAAGGACTTACTCACTGACCAAATCTGAGCTCCAGTGGTGGGACATCAGCTAGAGAGGTGACAGGGACATATGGTGGGGAACTGAGTTGTCTGGCTTCAGGATGAGGGCTAGAGGGGCAGCTTTCTCCCAGATGGAGGAGCTGGCAGAAGCCACTGTCTGTTTGTTGAGCCCTTCTCCTTCCCCATGTGCAAACACAGATGGCTGCCATATCTGAGGCTCCATCAAGCTGGCTAACCCTATGCATTCACCACACCTTGGTGATTCTGAGACCCAACCCACCCAACTTTCAGGCACACTCTCAAGTCACTTCTGGTGGCTTTTTAGTACAAACTGCCTACCTTGGTTCATGCTGCAGATTTTTCCTAAGGTCTCTCAAAGATGTGCAGAACCCAGACAACCAACATGAGGCTTGAGCATGTCTTATACTTCTGGCTGAGCTGTCCTAAGCCCAGCACTAGCAGCAGCCGACCTTGTTTCGAGGCTTGGCCTCTTGAGGCACTTCTAAGCACAGTGCAGCCAGCAGCTATCTGTGGATTGCTTTGTGGTTCCTCCCCAGTGGCCCCAGGTGGGACACAGGATGAGACTGAACTTGACCTGCAGCGAGTCTCCTCCCAAATGGTTCTGGGGCTGGCATGCCCAGTGGCCAGCTTCAAACTGAGCTGGAGCATCACTTGGCCACCTCCAAGGATAACCCACCCAAGTGGTGGATTAGGCAGGCACCAAAGCCCTGCTGAGGCAGAGCCTGCTCTGTAGGGTCAGCCCCTGCACCACAACTCCTCCACTGTAGTCACAGTCCTCACAACCAATGAGCCCAAGGGTCAATCCCTCCAACTGATGTGCAAACAGCAACAAAGTCTCAACTACAAGAAGAGGGCACACAAAACCCACACAAGAGACGAACCTGAAGTGCATAGCGCAGGTGACCAGGAAGACTGCACCATTGAGCCCCACAGCACACCTACTACATAAGGCCACTCTACTAAGACCAGGAGACATAGCAGCCCTACCTAATACATAGAAACAAACACAGGCAGGAAGCCAAAATGGGGAGACAAAGAAACATGTCCCTAATAAAAGAACAGAACAAAGCTCCAGAAAAAGAACTAAACAAAATGGAGACAAGCAATCTACCAGACACAGAGTTTTAGACACTGGTTATAAGGATGCTCAGTGATCTTGGTGTGAATTTCAACAAAGAGATAAGAGACATAAAAATGGAAATAGAAAACATAAAAAAGAACCAGTCAGAAATAATGGAAATGAAGAATACATTACAGGGAATTAACAGTAGATTCGGTTAATCAGAGGATCAAATCAGTGATTTAGAAGAAAAGGTAGCAGAAAATACCTAATAAGAATGGCAAAAAAAAAAAAAAAAAATGAGATGAGTTTAAGGGGCCTCTGCAAAAACATCAAGCATACCAATATTCACATCACAGTGGTACTAAAAGGAGAAGAGAGAGAGAAAGGAATTGAAAACCTATTTAAAGAAATAATGATAGAAAACGTCTCTAACCTGGTGCAGGAAATAGATATACAAGCTCAGGAAGCACAAAGACTCCGAAACAACATGAACCCAAATAGGCCCACACCAAGACACATCATAATTAAAATGCCAATGGTAAAAACAAAGAGAGAATCTTAAAAACAGCAAGAGAAAAGCAGTTAGTTACCTACAAGGGAGCTCCCATAAAATTGTCAGCTGATTTTTCAATAGAAACTTTGCAGACCAGAAGGGATTGGCAGGAACAATCAAGGTGATGAAAATCAAGGCCTACAACCAAAATTACTCTACCCAGCAAAGCTGTCATTTAGAATAAAAAAAAGACAAGAAAATGCTACAGGAGTTCATCACCACCAAACCAGTATTACAAGGAATCTTAGAGGGACTTCTTTAAGACATAAATAAATAAATAAATAAATAAATAAATAAATAAATAATATAAATAATAAAATGGCAATTACTATATACCTATCAACAATTACTTTTAATGCAAATGAATTAAATGCTCCAATCAAAAGATAGAGGGGCTGAATGGATAAGAAAACAAGACCCTTACATAGGCTGCTTACAAGAGATTCACTTCAGATCAAAAGACATGCACAGACAGAAAGTAAAGAGATGGAAAAAGATATTTCATGAAAATGGAAACAAACGAAAATCTGGGGTAGCAATACTTCTACAGACAAAATAGACTTTCAAACAAAGACTATAAAAAGAGACAAAGAAGGACCTAGTAACTCCAGATCATTCTGGGTAATCATCTGAAGAAACCCAAAATGCTACTATGAGGGGACGTGCTCACCCATATGCTCACTGCAGCATTATTTACAATAGCCAAGATATGAAGCCACTCTGGCTGTTACTAAATGGATGAATGGATACAGAAGAGGTAGTGCATATATACAATGGAATATTACTCAGCCATTAAAAAAAGAATGAAATCTTGCCATCTGCAACAACATAGATGGAGCAGAGAGCATTTTGCTGAGTGAAGTAAGTCAGACAGCAAAACACAAATGTCATATGATTTCACTTATAAGTGGAATCTAAAGAACAAAATAAACAAGCAAATGAAACAGAAACAAACTCAGAGATAAAGAGAACATTTTGATGATTGCCAGGTGGGAGGGGGTTGGGGGTGAGTAAAAAAGGGGAAGGAATTAAGAAGCACAAATGGGTTGTTACAAAGTAGTCAGGGGGATGGTAATAACTATGTACAGTGCCAGGTGGGTGCTGTAGAATAATTATGATGTACACCTGAAACTAATATAATATTGTATGTTAGCTATATTTTAATAAAAATCTTAAAAAAGAAAGAAAGAAAAGCTGTCTCTTTCAGGTGCCAATGAGGCAGCCCCACGGATAAATTTTGCATTTACCATCTAGTGGTGTGCAAGAGCTAGCTCACAACTGCTCATGAAAGACAATAATTAAGTTTTGCGGGATTTTGTAAGCTATTTGTTTAAATAAAGCCTTTGATTTAAAAAAATTATATAAACATTCAATTTAATAATTTATAACACTTAAAACTCACCATTTTCTAATTATCTTATTACACTTTGCTATTCTCTAAATGCTCTTGAGGTTCTTTGCATCTATTATTTTTGCATAGTGGAAATATATAATGGAATGCTACTGTACCTCTCTTCCCAAATCCATATTCAGTGATGTCACACTAGTGGCTTGAAATTGGCCATTTTGGGAGTATTTATACCACAGTAATCAGCAAATGCTACAAATCAGGACTTTATACCTTGTTTTGTTGATTGTCTAAATAAGTTTTCTCAACTTTTGTTTTGTTTTATTTTATTATTATCACCACCCTAAGGAGCCTTTTGGATATTTTTGTCTTAACTATTTCTTCCACATGAATATTTAAACCACAGATATACTACTGTTTATGTACTCTATGCATATCTATGCTTTATACATACAAAGAATATTATGTTTTGCCCTTTCCCAAGAGCCAGTTTTTGCCTCCATGGGGCCATATCACCTCCTTAGAGAATGCATGATTTAAAAGTGATGAAAAAGGAGATCCAAGATGGCAGAGTAGATAAACACTGTGCCTGTTTCCTTTCGTGAATACATTAAAATCATAACTAAATTACAGAACAATCAACCAGGGGAACCATCTGAAGTCTGGCTGAACAAAAGCTTTGTAACTAATAATATAAAGAACAAGCCACGTTGAGACTGGTAGGAGAGGTAGAGATGAGAAAAGGGCAGTCTCAAAACCTCCTTGTGCCGGTTGAGAATCAGGAGGGATATTGTGGCCACAGAGGTTACCTCAGAGGAGCAAGAGACACCAGCCCCCCACACCCAGAGTACTGGTGCCTGGAAGAGAAGCCCCCACAATATCTGGCTGTGAAAAACAGTGGAGATTCCGACCATCTGGGTGGGACACAGGCTTCAGGAAACCCAGGCGTATTCTGAAACAGCCCACGCACAGGCTCTCTCACTCGCAGGTACTCACCATGGGTTCCAGCGAAGGGACAGTGGCTCAAGGTGCATCAGAGGCACTCGGGGGGCAGACTAGGTGCGTTGCTTCCAGGCGAAGGCTGGAGAGTAGTCATCATTTTCTGTGTGGGGTCCTTCTCCAGTGCAGCTGGCAGGCGAGCACCATCTTGCCTGCGTTGAGCCCGCCCCCACAGGCCAAATCTAAATCTGATTGGCCTGGTGAGCTCTACTGCTTCAACCTGCTGACTCACTGGGTACCTGCCCTACCCAGTTACCCCAACACCAGCAGCACTTTCTGGCTAGCAGCCAGCCCTACTCATGTTGCACTCTTTCTTGGAAATCTATCAGAGTCCACGGCCCCCAGGCAGGCAGTTACTGGCCTCAGAGACTTTGACTGAGTTGCTCGAGGCTTAGCACTGGCAACAACCAGAATTTACTTCAGGGTGTCCTAGCTTTTTACAGAGCTACCCCAGGCCCAGTACTGGTGGCAGCTGTCCTCGGTTCACAGCGTGGCATCTCCCACATGCCTTCAGTGTTATCACAGGCAGCAAAAAACTGCAGATTGCTTTGTAGCTCCTACAGGTAGTCCCTGGCTTGTCACAGGCAGTCGGTGACATAGGCCTGCACCACAGCCCCTCCCAAGAGGCCCCAGAACCAATATACTTCAATATTGTCTTCAGACCACAGCAGAGCACCATCCAATTAACCCCACAAACAGCACACATGGGGCAGTCTCAACAGACCCCAGAGCCCACTGGAACAAATCCCATTCTGTGGGGTTTGCACCCTCATAGTAGCTCATAAGATGTGGTCACGACCAAAACCCACAGCCAATCAGCCCAAGGGTCAAAACTACCCACAGATGTGCCAAGAGCAATCAAGGCTCAACTACAGCAGGAGGGCACACATAAGGGAAATTCCTGGAGTACCCAGCTCAGGTGACCAGGGAAACTGTGCCACTGGGCCCCATAGGCCACCCAGCCAAGACTGGAAGATATAGCAGATCTACCTAATACATAGAAACAAGCAGAGAGGCAGCAAAAATGAGGAAAAAAAGAAATGCATCCCAAATGAAAGAACAGGAGAAAACTCCAGAAACAACTAAACAAAATGGAAGCAAGCAAGCTACCAGACACAGAGTTCAAAACAATGCTTATAGGGGGCAGTTGGATGGCTCAGTTGGTTAGAGCACAAGCTCTTAACAACAGGGTGGCTGGTTCAATTCTCACATGGGCCAGTGAGCTGTGCTCTCGACAACTAAAATGAAGATAATGAGCTGCCGCTGAGCTGCTGGAGGGACGCCAGATGGCTCAGTTGGTTAGAGCATGAGCTCTTAACAACAAGGTTGCTGGTTCAGTTCCCGCATGGGATGGTGGGCTGCGCCCCCTGCAACTAAGATTGAAAATGGCGACTAGACTTGAAGCTGAGCTGCACCCTCCACAACTAGATTGAAGGACAATGACTTGGAGCTGATGGGCCCTGGAAAGAAGCACACTCTTCCCCAATATTCTCCAATAAAAATTTTTAAAAATTTAAAAAGTGAAAAACAGTGCCTATAAGAATGCTCAAGGAACTTAGTGAGAACTTCAACAAAGAGACAGCACGAATAATAATTAAAAAAAAGACACAGAAACCATAAAAAAGAACCAGTCTGAAGTGAATACAATAACTGAAATGAAGAATGCACTAGAAGGAATCACCAGCAGACTATATGAAACAGAGGATCGAATCAGCAATTTGGAAGGGAGGATAGCAGAAAACACCCAATCAGAACAGCAAAAAGAAAAACAGAATCCAAAAATGGTAGGACAGTTTAAGAGACCTTTGGGACTACATCAAGCATAATAGCATTCGCATCGTAGGAGTACATGAAGGAGAAGAGAGAAAGCAAAGGATTGAGAACCTATTTGAAGAAATAATGACTGAAAACTTTCCTAACCTGGGGAAGGAAATAGGCATACAAGGAAGTGCAGGGAGTCCCAAAAAAAGATGAACCCAAAGAGGCCCACACGTTATAATTAGAATGGCAAAGATTAAAGACAGAAAGAATCCTAAAAGCAGCATGAGAAAGACAACTAGTAACTTATAAAGGAGCTCCCATAAGATTATCAGGTGATTTCTCAACAGAAACTTTGCAGGCCAGAAGGGATTAGCACAAAATATTCAAAGTGATGTAAAGCAAGGATCTACAACCAAGATTATCCAGCAAAGCTATCATTTAGCATTGAAGTACACATAAAGAGATTCCCAGACAAAAAAAAAAAGCTAAAGGAGTTCATCACCACCAAACCAGTATTACAAGGAATCTTTGAGGGACTTCTTTAAGATGGAAAAAAAAAAAGATGAAAATTATGAATAAAATAGCAATAGCTACATATCTATCAACAATTATTTTCAATGTAAATGGATTAAGTACTCCAATCAAAAGACATTGGAGGGCTGAATGGATAAGAAAACAAAACCCTCCTATATGTGCCTACAAGAGACTCACTTCAGATTAAAAAGTACACACAGATAGAAAGTAAAGGTATGGAAAAGATATTTCATTAAAATGGAAATGAAAAAAGCAAAACAAAACAAAAGGCTAGGATAGCAATACTTATACCAAACAAAATAGACTTTAAAACAAAGACTATAACAAGAGATGAAAATGGATCCTGTAATCCCACTTCTGGGCATTTATCTAAAGAAACCCAAAATGTTACTTTGAGGTGATATGTGCATGCATGTGTTCATTGCAGCATTGTTTACAATGGCTGAAATGTGGAGGCAGCTTGGGTGTCCATCAGTGGAAAAATGGATAAAGAGGAGGTGGTACATATACACAATGGAATATTGCTCAGCCATGGAATGGGATGGGTTGTTGCCATCTGTGCGTGCATGGATGGACCTGGAGGGTATTGTGCTGAGTGGAGTATAAGACAGAGAAAGACAGATGCAGTGTGATTTCACTTATATGTGGAATCTAAAGAACAAAACAAACAGAAACAAACTCATAGGTATGCAGAACATATTGATATTTGCCAGATGGGAGGGGTGTTGAGAGTGAGTGAAAAATGGAAAGGATTAAGAAGTACACATTGGTTGTTACAAAGTAATCATGGGGATGTAGGGTATAGCATAAAGATTATAGTCAATAATATTGTAATAACTATGTATGGTGTCAGATTGGTACTAGATTTGTTGTTGTGATAGATGGGAGGGGGGTTGGAGGACAGAGTGAAAAATATGAAAGGATTAAGAAGGATAAACTGGTTGTTACAAAATAGTCATGGGGATGGAAAGTAAAGCTCAAGGAATATAGTCAATGATATGGTAATACCTATGTATAGTGCCACGTAAGTACTAGACTAGTCAGGGGGATCATTTTAAAAATTATATAATTGACTAACCACTATGCTGTATACTTGAAACTAATGTTAAATAATATTGTCAAGTGTAATTGAAAATTTTTAAAAGGGGGGGGGAGTTGAAGGGGCATAAGAGGTCCATATTCCAGGTATAAAACAAATAAGTCATGGAGATGTAATGTACAACATAGGAAATACAGTCGATAATATTGTGATAGCATCATGCAGTGTCATATGGTTGCTGCTCTTATTATAGTGATCACTTCTTTAGGTGTATAAATGTTGAAAAGTATGGTGTGCACCTGAAACTAACATAATGTTGTATGTTAGCTATATTTTAATAAAAATCTTTTCAAAAAATAAAAAAATTAAGTAAGAAAATAAAAAAGTGATGAAAAATGTTAATAACGCAGATTAAACTTAAGTGTCTCATATCTGTAGAAATTACATTGTGGATAGCACAACAAATTGAGAAATATTCTTCCAGTATTTGAACATTATTAACCAATTCAACAAAGAAGCTGCTTACTTCATTTACAAAATATTGAAGTTTCAATATGTCTTTGCTGTTTCATTTTTGTCTCATATGTTAATGTAAATTAAAATATCAATCAATGTTTATATTTGATAGATACTTGTCAATTGAAACTGTAGGCTGGCTTTAAATGCAAGACTTCAGCAAAAATCAACGAAAGTATTCTGTGAGAATCAATTGGCTGCATCGATTTACAATAAAGATTATTTTGTGTTATATTTTTGTTTGTAAAAAAAAGATCAATTGATAGTTCAAAATATAATAGACTAGAATTTTTGTTTTTATATGTATATTTAATCAGAAGGCATAAAATAATCAGTAAAATACCAATTGAAAAAAATCTATATGAAGTTTGTACTCCTCCTAACCCTTTCTTTTTTCCTTAACCAAAATATTGTAACAAAAAACAAAATCAAAGATAAACATAGGAAGAAGCAGCTCTAGAGATAGAGATAGGGAAGTTTTTCCCTACACGTTAAATCCACGGACGATGGAAATAATCTTGTTAAAATATGGAACGACTCTCCTTTTTTTTTCTCTCTCTCTCTCTCTCTTTTAGATTTATTAGTCAAGCTCATCATCTTGAATTTGGAAACAAAGGAAACCAATTCATTATTTAGGGACAAATTTTATTAAACTGATGTTAAATCAAGCACAGAGAATTAAACAGATCTACGGAAGGTCAAGTAGAACGTACACAACGGTTTGCTCCATGTAAACCTGACTTACTCTGTGAAACACACAACTGAGAATGGGAACTCAGCTTTGAGGTGTGGCATGGCAATAACAATTACAAAAACGTTATTAAATCAGAATTTTAAAATAGAATTGGGACCAACTAAAAATCCTAAGTATCTTTAAGGAAATTCAAAAAGAGGAAAACATTTTGGAAGCAAACTTAGAACATAAGCCATAAACAAACTAGATAAGTAGATCAAATGCCAAAAGAACAGAATTGTAAAAACAAAACATTAGCAATTCTAAAATGCATTTTTATTTTATGAGGCACAAATGTATTTAATAAATACATTAGAAACAACTTTATTCTTTTCATCTGAATTAGTATTGTAACCTAAAGGAGAATGTCTATGTTTCTTAAAAACATGCTGAATTGAACCAGTTCATTTTATTTTTTTAATCCTAGTTTAACAAATTGTTAAACACTGGATATGACTTATCATTGACAGGTAAGGAACCAAAATCATGTGCTAATAATTGTTCTTAATTCACTAATTAATCTTTCCATTTGTTTAGAATTTTGGTATCAGATGATCTTGCCTCCTCATTTTGATAAATCCAAGAAATATCCTCTACTAATAGATGTGTAAGTATTCAAGAGGAGGGAAATATTTAGAAATTAACCATCATACTATTTTTTTTTTCCTAGTTTAGCTGACTGATAAATATAGCCAAATGCACCCTTTCTGTCTTCCGGAATCATTGTGAAGCAATTTTACTATTTCTTCCTTCCATTTTGTAACCACAAACCCAAACCTGTTTTCTACCTTCTTTCTAAAAGAGAAGGTAGTCTTCTTTCATCAAAATGGTATATGGCTTTTGTTTCCCTGAATTCCAATGGAATTCCAAAGGAATTCTCAAGTCCCCATTTTCATTCTTTCACTGTGGGCATTTTAATGAGCAAGAGATGGGTATCAACAGTTTTTACAGTTTCCTTACCCCCAAACTTTCGTAAATGTCTCTCATGATTGCCTTTCATTCATTAGGATATCAGGTTTCTGTTTCTTTAGTTCCTGAAATATCCCTGCCTGGTATTTTCCATTCCCATTTTTGGTGAAGAGAACATATGTGACATAGGAAAGTATTCATTATAATCCAAACTTCTTCAAGTCATGGAGAAAGTTCCAAAATCACAAGTCTTTGAGCAGCAACTGTGAACTCATGTGAATTCTAAATATGGCAGCTTTGTAAAATAACTTTGATAATTATTAGGAATACATTTTACTTTAATCCTTCCAAAAGTGCTGACCTCACCCATAATACCACAATTCCAGTCTTCCTGTTTTAACATGACTCATTTCCTTTATTACAAACAAAACAAAATAACAAATGTGCTTGGTGCCTGCTGTCGGCCAGGTAATTTGCCTTAATTCACTCACATAGCAAACCCATGTATGAGGCCAATTATATAGAAGAGAAAACTGAAGCTCAAGCTCAGGGGCAACACTTTTAAGTTGTTACTAGCAAAAAAAAAAAAAAAAAGAAAGAAAAGAAAAAAGGAAAAGAAAAGGAAATAAAGGAGGAAGAGGAGGGTTACAGATATTCATCAGGCACAACCTTCTTCTATTGTATTTCAAGTTCCATATAAACAAAACATAAGAGCTCAAAGAAAGAGAAAGAGGTATTTTAGACTTCCAGATGTGCTATTTGATTTTCATTAAGCCTAGTTTTGACTTTAGTGACCATTAATTTTCTTTAGACTTTAGCCCCCAATCCCGAAAAAAGGATCCTTTAGAAAAGAGTGATATTTTTGTCTTCTTTGACTCCCTAGTAAGTAATAATTAAGTTTTAAAAAAAGAGAGAGAGAAAAAAGGTAAATTTAGTGTCATTTCTTTTCAGTGATTTTCCTCTTCATGTCCTTAGATGTCTAAAGTTTGTTTTCTATTTTTAAAAATAATGCTATTTAATGTTATGTTAACTATTATTAAGAGAAGCTGTTGCTCTACCAAATTTAATATCATCCAAAGGACCAAGGCATTGCACACGTTAAAAAATGTTTACATGCCCAAGAAATGCATGACTGAGTACCTTCATTTTAAAGTTAGAATGTTACAATGTTTATTTAAAAATTAAAATAATGCAATAATTATTTAAAATGAAAGCTCTTTTGACTGCCATCCCTCAGGAAAGGGAGGAAAATGTTAGCAAAGGCAGCCAGGCAGTCCTGCGGAGGGGACAGTGAGCAGCTCAGTAGGAGAGATGGGCTGGGGAGGGAAGAGTTATTGGAGAAGATCTGGGCCCAGGAGTCCTGTAGATGGTGCAGAGTCGATATATTTAAATGAGATGGAATGAACTATAGGGAGCTTCTCTTGATTAACAAAGGGAAATGAGATTGCTTGAGGGAGACTGTGCATACAGCTACGTGGGATGTAGGTTGTAGCTTGTGAAAATTGTAGACATAAAGGAGTTAAGCTTATTAATAAATAGAAGGCCTAACCACATACCCATTTTCCAACACAGTTTACTTCTCCTTTGATGTTTTGAGGAATTGTGTTGATTCATACTTTGGCCCATTCCACAATGATTTGCAGAGCAATAGTGTGTAACATGATGCTGGGTACTGGGGGGAGTGCAATGCATATCACACGGCAGTCAAAATCTTTAAGAAAGATCCAAACTAGGAAACACACTTTGTAGTCTAGGAGTGTTTGTAAGCTGAAATGGAAAAATCTACTCAGAGCTGCATTTATTGTCATCCTCATTAATTTTTCATGACACAATTCCCCCTATCCGAACAATTAGAGAATTTATTTGTTTGATTTCCAAGATATATCTGACTTAGAAAATGTTGGCCTATAAAGTCTGTGTTTGATAACAGTCTTCAAAGATTACACTGATGGGTATCTTTGAAGGAAATACTCAGTCATTATAGTAATGTTGTCAAGTTTTAGAGAACCCATGATGAACACCTCAGATGGCACGATTTCAGGCTCATGATGGGAAAAAATGCACACGTCTTGTCCACAGGGACAAGGAATATAAGCACTCCTCATTTGATTTAGGAAAACCACACAGGCTAACAATTTGGGTTTTTTCACAGGTATGCAGGACCCTGTAGTCAAAAAGCAGATGCCACATTCACACTCAACTGGGCTACTTACCTTGCAAGCACAGAAAACATTATAGTAGCTAGCTTTGATGGCAGAGGAAGTGGTTACCAAGGAGATAAGATCATGCACGCAATCAACAGACGACTGGGAACACTGGAAGTTCAAGATCAAATTGAAGCAGCCAGGTGAGTGACTAGGAGATGAATTCAAAGGTCATCTGATTTTTTTTTTCCTCCTCAATTTATATTTTAAATTCATAAAACGCAAAAAAATTAAAGTGTCCTCGGATGAATTTGTAATCTTTCATCTTTGGGGTGGATTTTTTGTGAAGCTATCATGTTTAGATAAAAATGTACATCATTATGTAGATTTATATAAAGTTTTAAAGAAGATATTTCCTAAATCCCTTTCTGTATGTGACTCTAGAAAGGGAACTGACATATGTGCTACCACCTTCAAGGAACAGAGACTCAAAATTCATCAAACACATGGACAAACGGAGGGATATATGTACCCCTGAGTAAATATCTAAGCAGGCAGACTATTGTAAGGGATCAGTAGAGGAGACCAGTGTTCATTTACACCAGAGGCGGGTGAAGGCTATGACGTCCTAGGAGTGGCTCTTACCACCGGCTGGATGAGGGTTACTCCTCATCTAATTCTGGGAAAACTATAGAGCACAACCGTCGTTGTTCACAATTATAAGGGCTTCGGAAAGTATGAATCTCATTCTTGTGCTCTACAGTTATGGGATTATAGATAAACATGATCTGACTTGAGAGATTTTAATTATAAATGATGGTTACTCAGTAATGTGCATGTAACATGGGAAATGTTTTACTTGAATCATCTTTGAAGCTGCACAGCAACCCTGGGAGGTGGATGCTTTTATCCCATATTTCAGGTAAAGAAATAGAGGCTCCTAAGTCAGGTAATTTGCCAAGGTCAGTCAGAATTTGAATCCAGGTCTCACTCCAAGTCTTATATTCAATTGCAGTCAACTGATAAATAGGAAATGGAATCTTTGAATTTCTATAACCAAGTGTGTGGATGTCTGCGGAACATAAGTAGGTGATTTAAAATAACGTTGTGAAATTCTGAATGATTAAATGGGTGGAGGAAAATGCCTTTAAGAAATGGAACAACTGAAAAAGAGAAGATGGCAATTTATTGAGTATCCCTGAGACTCTTATACCAAAGTTAATGATTAACTATTTTCCTTAAAACTAAAAAAAAAAAAAAAGAGGTTTAAATTAGAGAGAGGATGAATTTGTTAGTGAGGCTGTAATATTTTTAAATATTTTTATTTATTTATCCAGGTTAGTCCTCTGTGAGAAAGGACATAGATTCCAGATCTGATTGACATAAGCCCTAAAGTTACAGAATTGAGTAACCATAATATGCAACTCCAGTTAAAAAAGTAATGAGATGGGAGCAGCCAGATGCCTCAGTTGGTTAGAGCTCGAGCTCTGAGCAATGGGGTTGCTGGTTCGATTCCCACATGGGCCAGTGAGCTGTGCCCTCCACAACTATGTTGTAGGACAACTACTTAGAGCTGATGGGCCCTGGAGAAACACACTGTTCCCCAATAAAAAAATAAAAAATAAAAAATAAAGTAATGAGATATAGTGTTTATACAATGGGATAGTATTTCAGCAACTAACAACAACTATATACAACCACATAAATGGATCTTACAAATAGACTATAGAATGGGAGAAGCCAGACACAAAAGTGTACATTCTGCGTGATCCAATGTATGAATATATATAATTAAAAACCATGGCACAAATTCCGGTGAAATTTTTATAGAATCCAATAAAAGGAAAATATTTTATTTTTTTCCTTTTGCAAAAGGAGAAATGATCCAGAGACTTCTGGGTGATAATGTACTATATCTTTGTTTAAGGATATGCTCAGTTTGTAAAGATTTATCAACTTGTACACTCATGACTTGGTGTGCATGTCTGTACATATGTATTCTAAGTTTTCAAAGTTTATGTGGAGAAAGTAAGGAGTTGAAAACTACATACTTTAATTTTGTTTTAATATTGCTTAGCTAATATTGCTTAACTCAGGGCAGCCTAAGACAGCATCAACTGAAAAACACAGATTCTCAAAGTCACACATAGGTTTCCCACACTCCTCAATACAAGTTAAGTGTTCCCATTTACTAGATTTTTTTAAGTAAATAAATGATCTTTTGATGTAAGGTAGGATTAAGAAACCAGTGCATAAAACATTTCTCGCCTTTCTTTACCTGGCTTTCATTCCCGAACACAATTTTGTGGCAAAAAGAGTTCTTCATCCATCAAGGAAAAAGTCCTTATATAATGACGCTGAACTAACTAATCAACATCCAGCATAAGAAGGGATTTATTTAGAGATTCATGTTTATGTTCTCAGGTAGGGGGCTCAGATACATTTCTAAGCCCTACCCAGATGTTCTGCATGCCCCTATATTTCTCCATGGCAGGGGCAGCCTCTCTTAAACTGAAAAACATCTGGAGAGATTTAAATTCAATTATGTAAAGAAAAGTGCATCTGGGCTGCAAATTTTTATATAAAGCTGTGAAAAAAAACTGCCAGGATTTGTTTTCTGTGAAACACACACACACACACACACACACACACAATTTTTATGGAGTCCAGCAAAAGTAAACCTTGTTCATCTTGCTGTTAAGTTAAAAATGATAGACATTGATCTCGGATGTTTGATTGCTGGCAGTAATATATCTTGGTTTCTAATAGAATGGAATAGAAAACAAATGGCAGGGCTTCACATTTGTGTATTCATCTTAGTTTTCTGTATACAATGTAATGCTAATTCATGGACTTCTTCCATGTATTTTAGGCAATTTTCAAAAATGGGATTTGTGGACCACGAACGAATTGCAATTTGGGGCTGGGTGAGTAGTTGTTTGGCTGATGAATCTATATGCATTTCTTAGTGAATATAACCCAGAGCAGGATAATGTATCTTTTGGATGTAAATATTTGGGGATGAAAATCATGTCTATCCTTTTAATCTAAGAAAGTTTAAATAAAATATCTTAGATCTCCGAGCAATGAGTCCCTATTAGCCAGGCTTCCACATTTGTTTGTTATGATGAGGGAGAAAAGTGAGGAAGAAGAGAAAGAGGGAGGGAAAGAGAGAGCAAGGGAGGGAGGAAGGGAGACTTTTCTCATGAGTCAAGGTCTGTGAAGATTTAGTGTATCTTGCTTTTACTTTTTCTGTAATTGGTATTACCCAGCAACTTTTCAATACTTTTCCCTCACATCTACCAAGAAAAGGGACTAGGGCTCTGTAAATTGTAGCCTTTAGTACAGTCCAATTAAGGCCAATTTAAGCCTCCTCTACTATGCTTTCTATCTCTAAAGTGGCATGGTATAATATATAAAGATGTGAGAAATGCAAAACTGCGACTCGCTTACCATATGTCCTTAATTCCTTTACCTCCATAAAAATAACTGTTTCCATCCTGTAGTCATATGGAGGGTACGTAACCTCGATGGTCCTGGGAGCAGGAAGTCACGTGTTCAAGTGTGGAATAGCCGTGGCACCTGTGTCAGCATGGGAGTTCTATGGTATGTAATTGCTATCAGGTACAAAGAGATACTGAGTGTTGACCTTAAAATTCCAATGGTCAAACCATTCCTTTTTGGGTTTCAGTGTTTCTACAGTGAATAGCTTATCCTCCAGGTACTTTATGGATACCTATAGTAAAACAATCACACTTATTCTGCTATCATAAAAGGCTGGATGGCATTATATGGTATCTGCATATTTAGTTATCAACAAATTCTGTTTTCCAAATTTCAAAACATCTCCAATGCTACATTTCTTCAGATAAATCCTTCCTTATCTTTATTCTAACTTGAGTTTTGGGCTTCAATTATTAGCAGAATAAAAGAAACATTTATCTCTCTTCAGATAAAAATCAAATATAAACAGGGCTTTGTGTGGAAAGAGGAGACTAGGGACAGGGGAATTCCTGGGAGGTTTGTTTTCTACCATTGCCTCTAAGTAAGTGAAAGCCACTCTAGATAATCCTCTTCATTATTCAGAAAATATTATTTTATAAGGTGCATTATTTTAAATAGTCTTACAGACACATGTAATTGCCAAGGGTGTAGGAGTGAGCAGTGCAACAGTCGGTAGGTGAGAAGAGTCAGAGGTGGCGAGGGGATGAATTTTTTTCTGTGCCTCTGCTGACTCCATCTCAAGTCCTTTATGTAGTATAAGGATAGAACCATTGATAATGAATATGCTCATTAAATATTTTATGTCCTAACATATGGTAGTACCAATCTTGTGGAAATTGCTTTTTTTAAATCCTCTCCAAGTCAAGAGAAGCCCATGTAAAAAATACATTGCTATCTTTCTGCTAAAAAAAAAAAAAAATGGAGAACATAGTTAGGATTTGATCCTCACACAATGTATTTGATTTCATATGTAACACTTTCCTGCTTGATAGTAATTGTTCTATTGGATGGCTTGTTTTTGGAGACCTCTGGTGGTCAATGAAATAATAGAAACAATCTTTGTTTAGAAACACGTAATGAATGATAAGGAGAGAACTTCATTAAATGTATATGGACCAATCTAACACATAGGAACTTTCTAGAATTCTCATATATGTGTAAATTTGAACAATTTTATACAAAGATGAGATAGAAGGAATACGTAAATGGTATTTGAAGGCATATTTCTAAAAGTTTACAACTTCATTATGCATTTTTAAATACTATTTTTAAAATTTCAGATGCATATTGTATATATATGATATGGTAGATATGATACACATATCATATATGATATATGATTTAATTTTTAAAACAGGACAAAAATATGTTTAATTACCCAAATTAACAAACAAATAACATGTTTTTCTGCCATATATAGATAAAAGAGCTTAAAGTCATTTTGGCAGCAGATATTAATCTGTTTAACAATGCTCAAATGTTACACCACCAAAATCGAGGCCTCTCCACAAAATGAGAGAAAAACAAATGTTTCACTTGCATCACGATGGAGTAGCTGAGCCAATATGGAGTTATACAGCAAATGAATGATAACTGAATTCTTTCTCTTTATAATAGTGAATTTCAACCTGCCAAAAAATATTATTTAAGTAAGCAACTAGTAATTAAACATTATTAGAGATTTCCAAACAGAAATAGCATATCATAAATTAGGGCATATACTGTGTCAGGACCAAAAAAATTCAAGATGTTCGAGGCATTAAGAGAATTAAGATTCTTTGAAAAGGTCAGATGCTAATGTAGAGTCCTTACCTCTTAGCCCTTCACATTTGACTTTCCGGCTAGTGGTTTGTTGATTGGATTTTAGATCATCTAGTTTGATCTCTGTCTGCCCTCATCATAAGAGCTACGTGGGGTTGGGCTAGGGCAGAGTGTGGAAAGGCAGGAGTCTGAGCTGGTGTCTGGCTGTATTAACAAGCCAAATAAAAATGATCTGGAGGAGATACTTCTGAGGGTAACACTATAGACCTATGCACAAGACATACCACAGCACATAAAATGACCCAATAAAAGGAAGAAAGGTCTTCATTATATGAATTAACTTTTTTCTTTTCTCTGTCATAGACTCAGTGTACACAGAACGTTACATGGGTCTCCCAACTGTAGAAGACAACCTTGGCCATTACAAGGTAAGAGATAAGGAACCAGATCCATTTCATAACCTATTTATAAGTGGTTTAAGGACATTTTAAAGTGTATCTATTCTAGAAAATATATATGTTTTTATTTCCAACAAAATTCTTGTTAAAAAGAAATAACACAGGTGGTTTAAAGATACTCCAGTAGCTTCCCCTACTATATTCTGCATAATTACAGTCTTTATCGTATGCTATATAGGTCACAATATGCATTCATTTGGAAATACAAAGCAACACCAGATAATTACTTTAATTATAAAAAATTTCAGTTTAGAAAACATGTCAAATTCAGCATATTCCTTAGAGCCCAGAAGATTCTAAACCTTTAGCTATATATTAAAATTTCTCATGGTATTATCATAATTAAGATTTATGTACAAGCCTATAACTTTCTTATTCACAGCGAAATATGTACAGTTTTTTCACACAAAATTTGACTAAAGCAGGTGAGGAGTAGGTACAGTTTGGCGGTACCCTGAAAAGCCCTTGAACTCTAATTACTCAATAGCATCCAATAGTGTGATTTGCCTGTTGGGAGAACTGCAGATGGGCTATAACATTTGAAATATGCTCTGGGTGCAATTATCACTAGCAGCCCCATGTGCTAGTGTGGATGCCAACGCAAAGCCAGAGCCACGTTGATGCAGCTGGAAGTGCTAAGGACCCTTGTAGCACTTTGGCCCGTGCCACAGATTCCTGATTCTATTCGTCATATTAGTCGAGAACGCTGAAACTTACAGATGACAAGGCAAATCGTCTGATGTTTACATTCTCGAAAGGAAATTCAAAATTCTTCCCAGGACGGTGAATTAAAAAGAAAGATAAACAAGAATAAGTTAAGAGAACAACTTCTCTCTATCTGTGCCACAACGCTCAAGGCATGGGCTTCATATGAATACATTTCTCTGAGCAATATTTGCACATTTTTGTAAGATGTTATCATTACTATGAATTCTAAAGCCATTTGACCAAAACACAGTAAAACTCAAAATGTCTAGTTTTGCAACGTAAGTATAGACAGTTTAGTTCTACTTCTCCCAGCTTTATTTAGCAAGGCGGGTGGGGGGAGGGGTGGGGCTAGGGGATGCATCTGTGTTTGTGTCTATGGGTGTGTTGTCATCTCTGTTTTTCAGTCAAGATAAAAAAGTAGCAACCTGTAAAGTGACATGCACAAATCATCCTCCACTACAAAGCGGTCCCATAATCAGGTTGTTCTCATTTCTGCTTACTGGCCCATGGTACTTTGGACTCAGTCCTTCCCACTCTTTGTCTTCCACATCCAGTAAGCTGCTTCAGACATCCTTGCCCTTCTTCATAACCACATTGTGGCTGTCACATGGCTGCTCCCCTTTTACAACAACAACCCAATTGGATTCCCCTTAGCTTGTCTTTCCACACTCCTCTCTATACCGCATAGAGTTATTAGAACTTGCCTCACCCGCAGCATTTTCATGGACCTTTCCTGTGTACTCAGCGGACTCCCTTCCCCATCATTCTTTCACCAGGTGTTCAACACCCTTCTTACTACAGCCCAGTTTATCTGGCCTGTTCACTGTTCTCTGAATATTTCTGGACCTTTTCCTTTTGTGCCTGTCCTCTTTTCCCTCTGCCTGGAATGTCATTTCGTCTCCATCTCCACCTATTAGGAAAGACTTGCACGGCTCTCCCAGGGGAGAGGCATCCCCTTTTGAGTCCTATACATTTTCCTCATATCTCTCTAACCCTCCATTTATCTCTCTTGGACTCATTGTTGGTTTGTACTCCCATTTCCCCTCTGCAGTATTGTTATCTCTTCAAGGCTTTACTCAACATTGTATCCTTCGGATTACCTAGTATGAAGTATAAGCCTTAAAAATCTTCTCTGAGTTAATTTAACAACTATTTGAAGGGAAACATTTTTATGAAAATCATATGCCTCCATCATGTCTCTTATTTTACAGCTGGAATTTTCTTGTCAATGACCTGACCGGGATGTTTAAATTTGAAAACCATCCCTCCTGTGGTACACTATATTTGATGAGTTGCCAAAGGGATTTCTCAGCTATTTCAAATGTACTAAAAACTCCTGCAACATTGAAGGTGAACTGCCCAGGACCCTGTCCCTGACTCTGGAACCTGGTGGATGATGAGTCAAAAGTTCGTTTAAAAAAATCCCATACTGAAAAGTCTTTGAACCTGGACACACAAGGTTAAGTCTAAACCCTGATCTGTGAGGAAGTCCTTGCACTTAGCTGACTTCCCAGATGAACACCAGCTGACAGGGTGTTTCCTCTTCAACCAGCCCTCCCCTTAGAGGATAATTAGTTTTCATCTGCTATTCTAACCTGCACCTTTCCCAGACTTTCCCACAGATTTGCACGCTGATCTTTGTCTTCCTCAACTCTACCCCCACCTCTGGTGGCCTTGTTCATCTCTCCCCTTAGGTGTTCGCTGCGTGAGGTAGTCGTGTAAACAGAAGACACTTCCTACTGCCAATGGCAATACACGCACACTGGTTGCACAAAGTCACTCTTTCGTTTCACTGCACAGATGGCACCCGAGGACTGTTTAATCCTTCCACCGCCAGGAGTCGGGTTTTCTTGGCACAAAATTCACTGCTGGCAATGGACACATTAAAACTGCCAGTACCAGGGAGCTAAAGGTTCCCAATGTGTTACTCAGAGGAATTATTTGGGCCAGCAATCGTTAAGGTGGGCAGGAGAAAGGGAGGCAAATGCATTACTGAACTGTTGCCACCCTGGTAAATTGCTTCCTCTCAATGTGGAGAACTGAATCTAAGTGCCTATATTTGGTGCACAGCAGGCTTTAGAATAAAGCTGCCCTCCTTTGTTTTTTAAATGAGCCTGTGCTTTTGTCTCTGGCAAGAAAACATTCAAAGATTCTATTTTCCTCCAAGGCCCCAGCTGCCCCTCTGGACCCCATCTTCTTTTACTTTTCTTTCCCAGGTGGTTTATGTTCTCTCTCTCTCTCTCTCTCTCTCTCTCTCTCTCTCTCTCTCTCTCTCCCTCCCTCCCTTCCTCCCTCCCCACCACCTCCCACCCTCTTTGAAAAGACAAAGAACATAATTCTGCAGAGGCTTTCAGTGCCCTGTGCACTTGCTGGGTCAGAAGGAAATATTCAGAAAATGATTCCCATTTACTCTGGTTGATTGACTTTCGTCAGCACATCCAGGATCGAATGCCCAAAGTGTGTGTCATAAGCAAGACTCTGACCTTTGTCTACGTTTTCAGCTAATGAATCATCAGTGTAGTAGCCAGCATTGTAGCCTTTGGAAGAGAACACAATTTTTAATAAAAACTGAAATGAGCAAAAGTATTCATTACTAGGTCATTGATAACCCATATTTGGAAAAATTGAGAGAAATCAACATTACCAAGAGAAGCACATTTTGTAAAATAAAGGTTCTACTTACCCTTTAGGAAACGGACATGGAGGAACCACTTCTCAATGTCCACGGGACAGCCTGGAATGCCATGGACTGTCCAGCTGAAAGCTAGTTTACAACCCATTCTCTAAGGAACTCAGCTCTGGGACGACATCCAACCAGAAAGAGTCCCTTTCCTGTTCTTACAAAACCGTGGAACTAGGCCTGGGACCCAATGCAGTGACACAAGCAGTGACTCCATAAGACTCTTTTTTTGTAGATAATCACCCGCCGCTGCCAAGGAGCACTTTTAAAAGATACCAGGAACTGAAAGGGGAGGGAAGGAACATGTTCATTTCCCTAAAATTCCAAGGAGCTGGTCCCACGAGCTCTAAATGGGCAGCCAAAGTGGAGGTGTGACACCTCCGAGCTAATAGGCAGTGAAGCTCTGTACACACATCTTTTGTGCAGTGAGCCTCAGTCCACAGCAGACAAAGGGTGACAGTTCGGAGCAAAAGAATCAGATAGCCAATGAAACAACCTTCACCCCCAAGAGCGATAAGCAAATAACAACGGTGGCCACACCTTGAGGAGTGGGTTCCTGACTAATGGGACAAATGGTCAATCGTAGGTCTTTCAATCAAACCTATAAAAGCTATTAACATGTGGTAGACTTTCATTCACCCATTTAAGGTGCCTGGTGTTCTAACTGTTCAGAAGTTTGTTACCTTTTTGGTGAAACAAAATATGAACACAAAAGTTTTGGAGATAAATAAAAGAGAGTCGGTAATAAAGCATGAACTCAAATAAGACAAAGCGCCCAACACGTATGAAAAAGACTAGTGGTTTCCCAATTGTCACTGTGGAGCCATAGGAATTTTGTACCTTCCAAGCATGTAGGGAGGGGATGGGAGGTGGCCAATAAGTTAAGATTTCACCTTCCCACCATTCCTCTCATCCAGGGGGATCCAGTTTCATTTATTTCATTCTTCTTTTTTTTTCTTTCATTTATTAAGTGCTTACTTCTATGGCCAGACACTATTCTAAGCTCTTTACATGAACTGTTAGGTTCAATTCTCCCTCAAGTTCTCTGAGATCAGTGCTCTATCTCCATTTTATTGACACAGAAACTGAGGCACAAAAATGTTATATGCTGAACATATGGATACTGAGCGGTAGGAAAGGGAGAGAGCACATATCTGAAGCCAACTGAGAAAGATGTAGGAAGACGGAGAGGAAGAGCATAAATGCTTTCCATAGGCTGCAAACAGGGACGCGGCAGAGGAGCACAGCAGACACATGAGTAGCAGACAGAGCTGGTTTTCTGGGTATTTGTGAAGCACGTTCGGTGAACCGAGGGATAACACACTAGAAGGGCTGTGAGGAGAGCAGGCCAAATGGGGGCCAATAAGGCAGAACAGAAGACTGGGGAGGAGGGGGATGGATTTATGAAGACACATTAGAGAGGATATAAGATCAAGGGCAAGGGAAATGGGGCCCAAGTCCCGAGCCTGGTTGCCAGGAGAAGAGGGCAGCCTGGAACACACAGAAGGGACTGATTTAACTTGTAGAGGAGATTTATTTTGCATTTTGCTCAAAATTTGATAGGCTTTTGGCAAGTGTATGAAACAGTCATAGATTTGGCAGTCTTCTGCTAGCAGATTTGAAATGTTCAATCCTTAAGAACTGCTGCATCGTTAGGTTATGCAAAACAGGGTGCAATTTTGTAAATATGCCATCTTGTACTGATTTGACATTTGTTCTATTATCCCAGAATATGCCAAAGGGAGAGAGACCTTCAGATTTAAGCCAAACCTTAACTTGTTTGTTGAGTGCTGATAAAATGTTGACTGCTGTGTGATCTTTAAAGAAGCCAGTGTAGCTTGCTGAGGCCTGAGGTAAAGCCCCCTGTCGAGCTGATGGGACCTCTTTCCTTGGCAGCTCACGGGGACAGTTGTTTGATAGATGTAAACAAGTAAAACATCTGATACAGTGGGTTGAATTAATTTTTTTTCTTAAATATTTTCTGTGGTTTCTGTTTTCTGTGGCATTAATGGTACTTCCCCAAATAGCATCATTAATATTATTTATAAGGCTTTCGTTTCAAGTGGGGGAATGCATAGAAAGTCGGTACACCCCAGGTAATATGTCACTGAAGTACGGGGCCATCCATTGTACCTGCGGCTGTTTGTTCTCTCTATAACAGCATGGAAATGGTAATGAGTTGTCTGGCTGTGGTGTGAAGGGACAGGAGAATGTGATGTTAAAGGGAATGGGCTTTCAAGTTAGATAGTCCTGTACTCAAATTCTAGTTCTAGCACTTACTAGCTGTATGGACTTGGTGAGGCTACTTAACCTTTCTGAACCTCAGTTTTCTCGTCTGGATAATGGGAGTAATCAGACCTACCCACAGGGTTATTAAAAGGATTAAATGAGATACATGTGCCTGCCATGAAATAGGCTTTCAAAACATGGCAGCTGCCAACATTATCCTCAGGAAGAAAATTGTCCTTATGGTTCCTAGATGACACAAGAGGTGGCTTAAAAATTGTTAGACCTTCTGTTTCTCACAGTACGTCCCCACTCTTATCAGCTCTCTCTTTTATTTCAAAAATACAAAGATTTATTTGTTGGAAGGTAACTGAGGAACCAGCATGATCCAACGAGCAGCTACAGATGGTTCTTCTTGGGGCTTGAAGGAAAAGCTCCTTGCAGAGATGCTGTGGAATCGGCACTGCCACTGGACCAATCCTTCCCACTTTGCTTTGCCAGACTGTTGCTGGCAGCGGGGCTCTCCGGAAGTTTCTAGCCGCAGGAGGGTGCCAACTGCACCACCATTGCATCCTTGCCCATTTATCACTCTTAGCTTCCTTTTTAGTAGTTGGTGATAGACTATTCAGCGTCTAACTTAGTCATCCATTTCCTTTTTTATTTCTGCTTCCATCAACAGGCAAATGGGGATTATCCTATTTTGATGGGTTAAAATAACACAATTAAATTCTTTCTGATTGTTAGTCATACCTTAAATTAATGCATGCATCTCTTTCCCTGGCTTCGGGTGTTGACTTTCATACATTAAAGTCCACCATGCAGTGGACTCTCAAAACTCTTTCTTGACTGAGAAACCAGGATACTCAGTCTGGTAGGGAATGAGGCAAGGTGACACAGCTGCATCTTTTTTGGGGGAAAAAAATGTCCTCAGCAGCCTGAAAGACTTAAAGCGGGTACATGCCTCAGCTTCCTCTCTCCCTCACACAGCAAGGTCTCTCCCAGTGAGCAGGGGGAAGTGTGCTTTGCAAATGGCCCACTTATCTTGCAGTTGCAGGAGAAGCTTTTGTTTTATTTTTCTCTTGCTGCATTAAAGTATTTGTCTTTCTTTCTTTGTAGTGTAATATTGTTAATGTAAAACAATTTGCATCATGACACTTTTATCACAGTTTTCGTCTTTTTCTCAGTATGTTGCATTTCTCACCATGTCTAGTTCATCACAGCTACAGTGTGTACATCACAACATTTATCTTAGGCTCAGGGTTTTACTTGTTTATAAAAATTGTCTTCTTTCAGCCTGTATTCACTCCATTTAAGAAAAAAAAAAAAAAGGCAGCCAGAAACTGTTTTGGTCCAAACTCCAGTAGTTATCACATTCCTTGCTAACTGTCCTGTGTATTTATATGTCTCCTAACTATTACTCTATGTTTCAGTGACATTTCTCAGTTTTATGGTTCCTGGAGGTTGTAGGAGCGGCTTTTGCTATTCAAGCTGCCAAGTAAGGAGGGACTGTGAGGCTTTTGGAAGTGAGGTGAGGTGACACAGCTGTATATTTGGGTCAGGTCAAGGTGTTAAAGTTGACTGTCTTCCGCGAGCTGAGAGCTAGATTTAGTACAGGGAGAAAGAAGGTGGAGGACACGGCAGTGCCATCCCCGCAAGCTGAGAGCAGGACTCGCAGAAAGGATCACCCGGGAGCAGTCTAACGGGGCACCAGGGCCTGGGGCTCAGATTATTAATGTTCACTGTCGGGGTCCAAGCCCCAGCTTCTCCTGTCTCCAGCTTAGAATCCTACACTGTCCTTCGGGGAGATTGATTTTGACGCTTTTTCCTCTCTGAAGGGCAGAAAATTGCTCAAGCTTCTTTTGCGGCATTAGACACTGCCTCCTCGGCGCAGTCAGAAAACATGCCTCACACATCTCTCAGGGCTGTGAGGACCGAGCTCTTCCAATTAATTCAGTCTAAGAAAGCCTAGGGACGCAGCAGCCAAAGGTACCCAGTGTATCTGTGTCCTACAAATCCCAGGACAGTTAATTAACAATTTATTTCTCGCTCCTCCAGTGCTGGAAGACCATGTCATGAGCAGCATAGGCAGTAGAAAGGGTTCTGCTGTCAGACTTTTGTGTTCAGCTCCGTCACTTCCCACAGATGTAACCTGATGCGAGTTATTTCTAAATCCCGTTGTCTCCACGTAGAAAGCAGGATTGCTATGTATCTCATGGGAATGTTGTGAAGATCAAGTAGAAATAATGCTTTTATAAATTCTTTATGATGCTTACCACAGTGACTGACAGAGTAAACACTCAATAAATGTTAGCTACTATAAATAATGACATGACCTATGGGCTGCAAGTGGGCAAAACATATCTTAGTAAATCTCAGAATGACACTATTTTATTCCACCTACCCCAGCTGCCCCAATTTGGCCTCTGAAAAACTAGGACCAAATATAGTGAATAGTACAATGTAAGTGCTTAAGTGTCTTTCATTTATTCATTTGATTAATATTTAGCACTGTATTAGATGCTACGAATATAGTGATGAACAACATAGACAAATCTTTTTTCTCATGGATCTTATTGTTTAGTGGGGTATGTGACAAATAAATATTGATTGACTAGATTTAAAAAACGAATGGATAGATGAATGAATGGGGTAATGTTGGGATGGATGGTTTTATCTGGGACATCTCACCAGATAAAACATTTCCGAAAAATGAAGTAAAATAAAAGTGACTTTAAATGAATCCTAGGTATTTGTTTCTAAAGTTTGTGGGTAAATTCTCAGCATGGCTCAGAAATGCAATATGAGCAGGACAAGTGGGAGCCAGCCTACATCAGAGTTGGAGGGCATCTGCTCTGAACTTCCCAGGACTGTGTGACCTTGGGAGTGAGCCTTAGTCATCTGAAACATGTTGGGTGATGCTGTCCTGAAAGTTGTAGACAGAATCTCTTTTTTCCAGGAACATTATGTTATAGCATTCTCTCAACATCAGCAATTCAATCTAAAAAAAGAAAAATAAGGAAAAAAAAAGCCATGTCTCTTGATTCCTATTCTTTTGATTCCTAAGAGGATTTATTCTTATTCCCACTTTACAGAAAACAAGGCCCAGCTCCCAGCCTGTCTGTGGTTGCACAGTTCACTGATATTGAAGCTGGACTAGAATACAAGTTCTCTGGCCTTAGTCCCATCCAGCTTCCTGCCAGACCACCAGGGTTCCCATTAAAAATATTAAGCTGGTGTTAGCTACAAAGATATCTGTAAAATATAGACTTTGGCTTTCACAAAGTTGACTTTGATTCGCCAAGATGCTGTGGACTAGCTGGCTGATTTTAAACCCATAGAGAGGCTTCTCGCCCTTCCCTTGCCCAATACATAATAAGACAATAGAAGTAGACACTTGCTCATCCCCTCCCAAAGGCACTAAATTGTTTATGTGACATTTTTACTTTCATCCCAATTTTACTAAACATCCACAAAGTAAGATCAGATGGCCAGTTCCATGCTTTCAAAGGCTGTTTCATCCAAGATCTCACCCTCATTCTGGAAGTCCTATCTGACTGAGGCCACTAAGCAGTCTTCAAAAAGCCGACCTCCCAATTTTTGGTCCTATTTCCCTGGGTGATTTGGGAATGACTTGATCCAATAGCAGCATTTTCCCCAATACGGAGTGAGGCAGACAACAACCCCTGATTTCTTAAGGCCGTTCTTGATCTTTTTCACCCCTCTCTCCTTCCATGTGTCACATTTGCTTCAGTTTTAAACATCTGTTCCAAAAGAGGCACACTTGTTTCTCATTCAGAGCCTAGCAATGTGAACCAAAGTTCATATGACATATTGCAGAGTATGTTTCATTGCAAATACTATGTACAGGCTCTTTGAAATGTAGCATGTATGGCACCATGTGACACATGGTTGCCATGGCAATACACTTTTTGGCTGAACTGCAGCATAAGCCCATGGAACATACATTGCTAATATGAGACTCTGCCCTGTGGTAATGCGTAGGACACAGCCAATCTGGGATCTGGGACTCAAGGGGTTTTGCATGCAGCCTGGGTGGCAGGTACCCTCTTTCCCACATGGGCAGGGGAGATGCAGTATCCTCCCTTTCCAGTCCTGTCTCCCAGCACAGGGCATGCTATGCATTCTGCCATGCATGGAGACAGCATTTGCTTGAATATCGGTTTGCTATATTTTGTATCAAAGGGGGCCCCAGCTGAAAACATTTTATTTTGTAAACTGAAGTGAAAAATCAGTTTATGGCAGATCTTTTTTTGAATAATGACATTCTTTTTTTCCCAATTTCAGAATTCAACAGTCATGAGCAGAGCTGAAAATTTTAAAGAAGTTGAGTACCTCCTTATTCATGGAACAGCAGATGGTGAGTTTCAGTTAATTAGACTTTTTAGTATCACAGACAGGTTTGCAATTTCACTACTGACAAAACAAAAGCATGAGGGGCAAGACTGTTAGATTTACTTCAATAAAACAGTGTTGCTTTCCACAACTCACTTGTCTTGGGCTAAATGGAATGCTGAGTCCTGGAACTTCAAATAGTCCTTTTCTTCTTGAGCTTTCCCCATCCTTCCATATCAGGAAACTAGAGCTATTAGTGACTTTATGTTTCCTCTCTCTCCCCACAGATAACGTTCATTTTCAGCAGTCGGCTCACATCTCCAAAGCCCTGGTAGATGCTGGAGTGGATTTCCAGGCAATGGTATAGCAAAACTTTGTGGAAGGGGCGGGAACTTGCTGGGGAGGGGTCTGGTTTCACCTCACAGAGGTCCCAGGAGACAGGGACTGAAGTGAAATGTTTTTTATGTTTCCAGTGAGAAGTTGGAGAAGTTATATCCTTGAGCCATAGACACAGTAATATTCAATGATATCATAGAGTCGGGGGTTGAGAAGCACAATATGCATATTCTGGGAGTGTCAAAACACTGCTCTCCTAGACATGTGAGTGTTCAGTCTCTCCCCGTTTTAATTCAAAAGGAATCACTTACTCAGTCGATGTGTGGCAGAGTAATTCTAAAGAAAAACCAGCGTGATAACAGCAAAATTCATATGCGAAAGCCCATTTCTGTCTAGGATGTAATACTAGCCATTCTAACAACAGTGGGGTATTAATAATCGGCAAGCTTCAGGCTTCGTAATTGCCATGTGATCTTTTGTTGAACCACCACAGGCATTAAACAGTTAGGCTTGTTTTATAAAGTTGGAAATGGCTAGATAGAGCTGTTGTTGCCTCTACAGAAGGAGGTTTCTACGTATTATGTTAAATGTCCTCTCTGCATTAGACTTTTTTGATTAAGAAAAAAATTATGTATACATATATAATTTTGTATATATGTATATATACAAAATATATACATATATGTATGTACATACATATACATATATGTATATATGTATATATGTGTATATATAATTCTGTATGTTTATGTGTCACACTATGTTTTTGTGTAAAATGCTTTTTTGTCTGTTTTAGCTAGAAAAGCCTGCTTTTCCTCACTCTCTTCTAACATATATACTTTATCTGTGCTGAGTTCAGACACTGCCCACTGTATACAAGTAGGATAGTCACTTGACACCCAGGAAACCTGATAAATATCCTGTGTGTTAGATTCTTTTAAGAGGTTGAGGTTTATTTTTTCACTATTCAAAGAAAGACGTGCTACTTTAATTAAACAATTTTTAAAAGTTAATTTATGTCTCCATAATACATGTTTGCCTGGCAATGATTTCCCACTTGCTTAATGTGATATGAGTTGATAAATTTTTGCCTCCGGTCATCAGTTCTTTCTACATAAATGTCAGATATACAGATAAAAACAAAACTCCAGTAAAAAATCTAAATGTTTGTAAATAACACATTTGACTTTTGACTTCACTTATGTTAAACATATATTGAATACTGAAATAAGTGTTTCCAGTTCCTTAGTGATATATATTAGGAAAAACTGCCTTTTAAAAACTCGTTTATTTTTACACACTTTATCTTACTACAGTGTAGGAGAAATTTGACACTTGGTAACACTTAATTAAAACCAGTGAGCTTAATGAGATAAACATTCGCTCATATGGACCTAAGTGTCCTTGGAGTCAAATTTAAAAATGGATTTGAATATTTTAATTAGAATAAACATATCCTGAAAGACTCCACAGTAAAACCAAATTCACAATCAGTTCTCTGTCGCAGCACCTCCAGAGGACAGAACAATATGCCCTGGAAAAGCTCTGGGGGGGATATTACACACCCTCTCTGATCACGTTTGAGTTTATACACTGATTCAGGAATGAAAACGTCCTATGTTATTCTGTGTGCTCGTGAGAACTCATTTGAATTGACTGAAAACCACAAGACAACTGACTTCCTAATTCTGACCTTTTTCTTTCTCCAGTGGTATACAGACGAAGACCATGGAATCGGCACCAGCACAGCACACCAACATATATATACGCACATGAGCCACTTCATAAAACAATGCTTCTCTTTACCTTAGCACGTCGAAACAGCATGCCATTTAAAGCTTATTAAAGGCCATTTTGTTCTCATTATCTTAAAACTACACTGTCAAGATGATCTAAAAAAAATACACCCAAATCAAGAAATTTAAGGTTACTTTGTTCCCAAATTTCATGTCTAGGACCCTAAGTGGGGACTTCTGTCTTCGCAACAGATTATTACCTTACAGAAGTTTGAATTATTCAGTCTGGTTTGGTTTATTATTTAAAATCATTTCCACATCACTTGCTAAAACAACAAATATGAATTGTTTTTAGGGGAGCTTTGCATAGGTTTCCTGGGCATCATTTCATGTTTTTCCTAACTGGACTAGTACAAATCTTGTTATCTTCTTTAAACGGATGGTAAAATGTGCACAGTGATACGCCGAAGCAGGGGTAAGAAAAGGGGGTAGGGAGAGAAGCTCGCTGGGCCTGGCTGGGAACCCAAGTGCAAGCATGCTGACCCGACCAGGCTGCTGTCAGCTCCTCTCAGAGAAGAGCTGTTCACAGCCAGATTGGCACAGTTTTCTGAGAAAGACTATTCAAACTGTCTCAGGAAATCATATATGCAAAGCACTGACTTCTGAGTAAAACCACAGCAGTTGAACAGACTCCAAAAAAATGAGAGGGAAACTGCCAACAATGCAAGGCCCCCAGGTGCCAGTTATGGCTATAGGTGCTACAAAAACACAGCGAGGGTGATGGGAAAGCATTGTCAATGTGCTCTAAAAAATACTGATGTTTCCTCCTGAAAGAGGCAGCTTGGAACTGAGATGTGAACACATCAGCTTGCCCTGTTAAAAGATGAAAATATTTGTATCATAAATCCTAACTTGAAAGAGTACTTGCATCAAATTTTCTTATTTCTCTGAGCATCTTAATTAAAACAATATTTTTACTTCCTTGGACTTGTTTTTTTTTAATTGAAAATAAACCATAAAGTTATGTATTATTTTTCCCATTCTACATACTGTCAAATTTCTCCTGGTCATTTAATAAATTTCATTTTTTTCAGAGGTAATGAGTTTTGTGTCTTGAATCAGACCTAAACCACATTGGCATATGGACACATTTATCCAGAAAGGCTCGTGTTTATTTTGCTTGTTATCCCAGACTGTCTTGTAAACATGGAGGGAGTTCAGTTTTTATAAAAAATAGATACATAGGAATGTGTTAAATTAAGAAGTTCATTGCATTTTCATCCAATACCTATACAATTTCTGTGATCATACATATTATATATATTATACACACACACGCACACACATCTTTTGAAAAATCAACTTAAAATAATTTGGGTTATTTATATAATACATAATTTATCATTTTATTTCACGGAACTATGATGAAGCTCATATTATAAGAAAAAATAATATCAACAATATCATCTTGATAGCTCTGATGGCTCAGTAGAACAAAAAAGAGTCAAGTCAATCACTTAAGTGTTTGACTATTTTTGGTTGATATAACTATATTCATAAAAGCATAGAGTTCAGATGCTGACTTTAACCTAGCGAAGTAATGTCTAGATAACTGAGGAAACATGAATTTTTTTGCTCAATTATTTGTAAAATGGCCTCATTTTTTAAAAAATGATTTTATGAACTTAAACTTAGCTTCAGAATATTTGCTGGAAAAAGTTATCCCAGACAGAGTGAGCTGCAGCTTAAAATGGAAGAAATGGGGGGAAAAAATCTATTAATTTAATATGAGGCTGGTGAGTCATGGAATGGACACAGGATTGCGAACTTCAGCTTCAACTGTATTTTGAGAGCATGCCATTGAGAAGCTGCATTTTAATTAAGTCTCAAATACCACTCATCCACTGGAACTATAAACTGACCTTCAAACCTGTAGGGCTATTGTCATAATTTTATTTCTTAATAGAGTTCAAGCATCATGAGTAGCTGGGCCAATCTTTGCAGAGTTCTATATCCAGAAATAGTAGTCATAGAGCATCTGTTCACATCCTGGACTAAATTAATAGTCACGAAAGCAAATTAAATAAAAATTTCCTTTTATCTTAACTGAAACCATATATTGTGCAATTTCAGCTATTGTACAGATATTAAGATCATTGACAGTATTAGATGTTGACAATACCAAATATTGTGTAATAGTAGATGTACAATATCAGATAATGTACAGATATTAAGACCATTGTATACTGTCTGATATTGTACAATATCAAAACTATATGAATTCATTGTTCCTATAGTGTCTAAACATGATAAATGTTTTCTCTGGAGCCCAGAGGTAACAAAAAATCCAAGCATACATTTTTTGCATAATTAGGGTTGCAAATTAGGGTTGCAAATATAACGGAAGTTAAAGATTTCATGTGACTCTCATAGAAGTCTTACTCTCTAATAAGTTTTAAATTAGCTTGTTGGAAAGGTTACAGAAACTGATAAATAGAGAAAAACTCAGAGGGCAAGTCTGAAACACACAGGAACTAATGACTCCACTGAGATGCTCAGACTTGTTGCCATTGACAGCTGCAGCCTCAGTAGGCACGTGGATGCTAAGATTCCTTTTGTAAACAACCTGCTAAGTGCACCAGCTTCCAGGAGCGCATACACCAAAGGAAGGGAGAAATGGTCACATCTCTTGCATGGATACAGAGCTTGTTTTTTGAGTTTGGTCAAGATTTTTAGAAAATCACTTCAAAAATATTTTTTGAACATTTGGTGGTTGTTGTTGGAAACCTTGCTAAAAATGGTGATATACCTCCATGCTTTCTTAAATAGCAGGCATAGAACATAATTCAGTGCATCCTTGATCAATCAAGGCCACCACTATAAAGATCAATGATCACATCAGGCTGTATGGCATTCTAAGAGTTGTCTTTCTTATTCACAGGTGGTCATTGAGGCTACCAGTTCCACCACTTGTCATTTGTTGCTTTTACTCTAAGTTGACGTGAGAATTCCAATTTATAAAACTACTAGATTTGTACAATATTTAAGATTTAATAAGCTCTAAATGAAAAACAAACACAAACACAAGAATGGCTTTTTTCATAAAGTAAGATAATTTTGTTCTGCCAACTTTGTGAAAGTTCTCTTAGCAGTGTCTGACAGGATGACCTGGAATGTATATTCAGGATTTCTGAGGGATACATACAGATGGCTGAGAATGAGAGATGAACGTGGGAATAAAGCATACTATCACTACCCACAGGAAAACTCAGAGTATGGGATGAACAAGACCAAAGTGATGTTCAGTAGAAAGTTATCATTTTTATTCATGTCACCTTTCTGTGATAATATTTAAACTCAAGAATTCGAATTAATAAAAAGATAATTTCCTTACTGTTAAACTGGGAAGCGTATCTTCTCTGGGGTTACAGACTTTAACCTTTAACAAACGCAATCAAAGGTCTTATTCTACATAATCTTTCATCCGAACAATCACCCCCAAATTTGTCAGATATTTAAAACACATGTATAGTGAGAAGTCTGACCCATCAAACAACCAAAACCCTAACTATTCCATTAACTTTCTCCTTTCCAATGTCATGATATTTGTGACTCGTAGGCAAAACAAAAAGTATTTCATTGGGTAGGTTTGGTTTCCAATGTTAATCACAGAAATAAGAGTGACAAAAAAAAAATGTTACATACTGAGAGGAAATATACCTGATTCGGGTTGCGTGAGCTGGAATGAGTGTGTGCCCTGCTAAATGAGGAAGGCAGCCGCACCTCGCCTCCTGCTGGAGACGCCCGGTACTGCAACTGAGGGAGTTACACGGATCTTGGTTAGAATGGGTGCCGCCACTCACAGTGAGAAAGTTACAGTGGATTTCATTTGACCTTCATAGAAGTTTTACTCTCCAGTAAGAGTTTTAAATTAGCTTATTGGAAAAGGAAGTTAAAGAAATTGACAAATAAATTAGAGAAAAACCCTGAGGACAAGTTTGAAACACACAGGAACTAAGGATACCATTTAAGATGCGCAGACTGGCCTGCCACTGACCACTACTTAGCCTCTTTGAACACATTTTGTTAATTTGAAAGAAGTACAGAAATACCTACTTCACAGAATTTTGCATTGCTGTGAAGAAGATACAAATAAATAAATAAATAAATTATATATATATGTAAATGTATATATATGTGTGTGTATATATGTATATATACACACACATATATATATACATATACATACATATATATATATGGTCTGGTATCTAAGACTGGCATCTTCCTTTCCCATTTTCTCTACTCCTGTTCACAACTATTTAGTTCCTTCTCCTAGTGTGATGTCTCCATTGATTGCGCAGGTTCTCACCTGAGGCTTCTGTGTCCCCAGGTGCTGGGCACACCTTCAAGAATAAGTATTTATTTTTGTTCCAGTACTGACATGTCAGTGAGAATCCTTTTTGGATCTTTAGTCATTCTTAATAAACTGAGCAGCAGCATCTTCTGATATATTTTACTTATAATTTTGTCCACAGCCTTTGCTGGGTGGATAAAAAGCAGAACACAGAACTAGCCTCTGGAGAGTTACAAAGGGAGGGTAAAACACTATTGCTACCTTTAAGGAACTTATAAACAAATGGAAGAAATAAATCACATGGCAAAAACCTATGATTACACCCACACCAGACGGCAAGAGTACCTAGGTACAAAGCTAAGTCTATGGTAAAAATGGATGTAACAAACAGGGTGAAAGGATGGGCGGTGGGGGGGGGGTTATTTCTGGACTCAGATGAGCCAGCTGTTGGCTGAATTTTGTAGTACCTTAGATTTGTTCAATAGTTTCAGGATTATTGTTGATACCATGTTTTCAGAACATGCTTTTCAAATATAACCCAAAATATATTATATAAAGGCATGCTCTACATAAAAGGATTTATAATACAGCTATTGTGTCTGGAGTAATTTATTAAGTATGCAAGGAATACATTTGGCCTGTTTAGTTTCAAGCCTAATGGAAGTTTATAGACCACTTGCAGAGATTTTAGTTTGAGCCTCTGAGAGTCATGCTAGGAGCCGGATCCCTAAGGAAGTGATTTTTCCCACAATATTTTCTACTGTGCTGCCAGATTATCTTTCCAAACATTCATGCCTCTCCATTATTCAAAACTCTTAATGGATAAAGTTCAAACATCATTTATAATGCTTTCAACTTATGTTTCTACCTTTTCTTACAGGTCTTCACTACCCTCCTAACACTACCATTTTGGGCTGTGTGCTGGCTTCCAAATATGTCATATGTCAAATATGTCAGGCCCCAGTTACAACATATACTTTAATTTTTTATTTCATTTGTAGTTCAATACTGACATGTGTCTGAGAATCTTTGCAGTTCTTGGAGTAGGTTTCTTCCCCATTTCCATCCTAATTGATATGCTACTTCTTATATAACATTTTCCTCAAACTGTGCCCTACTCAAAGTTCCATCCTTAAATTATTCACTGCTTTAATTATACCACCAACTTAGAACGTATCACATTATGTTATAGCTATGTACCTACCCTGCTCTTAGAAATGAGGATCACTGTCCCATTTTCAAAGCTCCAGCACAAAGGATAGTGGCCAATGCACCAATGGAAACTGAATTGGAGTGACAGTTGTATCAGTTAGCTGGAACTTTCTAAGGAAAATATGCAAAGACATCTCTAAAATAAAGTAATAATCCTGAATATAGAGCTTCTTCAAGGGAACTGATTACAAGTAGCCTTTCAGAGTAGATATTTAGAGAATCATCATATTATCCAATTACGCTCAAAAATTGTCAAATGGTTGTAATCTCATTTCATTCCATTGCATGAATACATAAGATAGATATATTGGAGAATTTGGAGAGCAATCTTGCAATGATAGTAAAATAATCAAGTGCCCAGGAGCAAACAGGCCAGAGTTAAATAGAAAGAGAAGTAGAGGGGGCAGCCAGATGGCTCAGTTGGTTAGAGTGTGAGCTCTCAACAACAAAGTTGCTGGTTCACTTACCGCATGGGATGGTGGGCTGTGCCCCCTGCAACTAAAGATTGAAAGTGGCCACTGGACTTGAAGCTGCGCTGTGCCCTCACAACTAGATTGAAGGACAACGACTTGGAGCTGATGGGCCCTGGAGAAATACACTGTTCCCCAACAAAATAAAATAAAAATAATAAAAGAAAGAAAGAAAGAAGGAAAGAAAGATGGAAAGAAAGACAGAAAGAAAGACAGAAAGAAAGACAGAAAGAAAGAAAGAAAGAAAGAAAGAAAGAAAGAAAGAAAGAAAGAAAGAGAAGTAGATTACTGCAGATAAGAAAAAAATAAGCCACACTTTTAAGAGCCAAGAAAAATTCTGTAAGATCTAGGGATCATGTTGAAATAACACAAGTTGCTTATGAATTGTAAGTGGAGAGTTTCTAGCTATAGATTTAAACTATACCAAGGAGATATTCAGATTATATTTAGGGAAAAACTTCCCAGTATTAAAGGCTGTTAAATGGTAGCAATTACAAAGTAAACTCACGAGTCAAGAGAAAAATATTAATCCATATGTAGAGTTTTGAATGCAATTATCTCCCCGACAGACTGCCAGATGGCTACAAAAGAATAATGGTCCCATCTAACCTATTGCAACAAGCAGAGAGGAGACAAATTTTAGGAAATGCTTTCCCCACGGGGGTAAAAACAGAAGTCTAAGGAGTTCCAGTTATGGTAAATCCTATTAATGACCTTGGAAGCTTTTACTGGTCATAGGAGTAATGCTATTTGCACCCAAGTCACTGCTCTCTGGAAAATGAAGAGATACATTCTAATAAAGCTCTCAAAGTATCCTGTTCATAAAGTTCAAATTGTGTGAATACTCTTGAATTGTCTGTATCACCAAGTTTTCTTTACATCAGAGGTGTCTAAATTTAAATATTATGTTTAAACAACCGAAATGTTTTCCATTGATTTACTGGTTAAAACTAGGAAAAAAAGACAAGACACTTCAATCACAATTTAAAATGTTCAAAGAAATTAGTTAGGATAAATATTTATTTCCACATAACATTTCTTAGTTGTGAAAAACACAATATCCTAGTCACATTTACACATTAGTTAAACTTTGCAATAAATTACATTCAAGATATTCACTAGTTTTGACCAGGATTTGAAATTAGGAGGAAATATATAACACTACATTTTTCTTATATTTTATATGATTTCAAAATATTAGGATTAACATAGGGATATCATTAAAATTTACACAAGAACAAAATGACTATAAAAATACTCAGAAATACAGAATTTCATTGGATATGATTGCTTATTCAAATAGGTGATCATGTGAATATTTTAATTCACTATGATCATTTTTAACAGAACAGTTATTAATATAGTAAAACACTGGGAGGCTGCTTATGGGACTGCTAGTCTTAATCATAAAACAATGGGAATGTTTACGATGCAGTATTCGTATTATAAAATATACAAAGGCAACACATGTGGAATGGAAAGTTTCTGTATTTTTTTCCTTGGCATTTATAAACACAGACTTTATTAACTGCATAGTCTCCCTATATTTTTTAGGCTTATGTTCCATAAAGAACTGGCTCCTTAAAAGATTGTGAGGGAAATTTTTCAGAAGGTATCAAAATGTTGAATCTAATAAAGGCTCTGTTGTTCTTTTATTTCCCTTATAAGCTTAATCACAGGAGGATTTTTTTTTTCACTTTTCATGTACACTTATACACGGAATATGTAATTAATAGTTTGGGAAAGCGACAGGGCTCTGCATTATTATAAAGTTGGACACTGAAGGCTACAAGATGGATGACCACTGGTCATTCTTAGGAAACAATAACACTATGAGATTTCATCTTTATTAACTTCACATTCATCTAAAATAAAAAGAAATACTGTATTTTTAGTAATGTTCAAAAATTCTTAACTTTTCTTCTTCTTGTATAAGCTTGGTAAAGATGGATTATTTCATATGAACTGAAATATCTACAGAAGCTTCTCAAAGAGAATCTGAAAATTTCATTTAAAATATTATTTTTCTACAACATGCATTTAATTAAAAAGTGGAAAAGAGCTTTGCAGAAAAAACAAAGTTACAAATGGAGACCTGTCAGTCTAACATTAGAACATGATTCAGAAGCAGCATTAGCAGCACATGACCTTTAGCAGCAGAATAACTACAGGAGTGGAATTTCATATACAATGACTCACCATGTAGTATTCAATGAGTACATGTATAATAGATTTATTTGGAAAATATTTGTTGTCAATGGGAAAGAAATTTAACAGCATATTTCTGATAAAGGGTGTTTTTTTTAAATCTCACAAAACTTACAAAGTTTTTCTAAAGTATTTTGTACAAGCCTAGTATTTGATCATGTAATCACAACTTGAATTTTAAGCAAATACTACTTGACTCTTTGCATTAGTGTCTGATTCTTTTAAATGAGTTGTAGACAGGTTGCTATACATATTTTTTCAAAGTAGTTTAAGTTTTAGTTACATATAAATTCTTACGTATTAAACGTATCATATTAAATCAAGGAAATGCATAAATACAATTATTTAAAAAGAAATGCTTCCCAACTAACTTTTTGATTTGGGACTTTTGAAATAAGTCACTAATGCTAAGCTATAAAAAATAAGAAGTAAGACTACCTTTCAAAATTCTTCTCAGTGAAATTACCAGGTATCTTCAGGTCACTACAATAGGAAAATACAAACTAGGTAAATAGCGACTTATCTCTTTAAGAAAGCTATTGCTCTCATAAAACTGACAATTAGAATCCAGTGCTTACAAAGGCCTAACATAGAGCAAGGAACACACAGGTTCTTGCATTAGCTATTGTATATGCTCACGAGGGTTTCTCACTGCTCAGAAGTTTAAACACAGAAATGAAACAAGGATTGCACTACTTACAGTGTGAAGGTGGATTTGGGATGAGAGACAGAATTTACAATGCATGATCAAAGCAGTTTTATTAATAATTGTGGCACTCTTCTCATATATTTGTAAAAAATAAATTGAAGATCAAGTCATAGACAAGTCTCCCTGTCAACACCTTTCCCTGAGTCAGCTTTCTTCTCTTTTCGGTTTTCAATGCTACAGGGGGAAAAAAGGAGAAATTTATTACTGTGATCCAGCATGGCGACTTTGCTCAGACACAAAAGCCATCAACCCCGAAGCACCACAAGGGCCCTGAGGCATGGCTCTTTCGCGCTGAGAAACAGACATAGATAGCAACAATTAAAATCCTCTGTACTCAGTGAGAGAGAAACCAAGAACTGCAGAAAGGGGGAAATTCAAAAAACAGAAACCAAAACCCCAAACCAGACATTTTTTAAAACAGGTCCAAAAGCAGACAGTTCCAAAAGCATGCAAGATTAATACCATGGTCTTCCTCAGGGCAAATGAATCTCTGATGGCTATTGAAAATGTCAGTCATGCCCCATATCGTTAGTACTGACACTCTAAATGACACAAACAAGATGACGCAGTAGGTATTTCTGGGCTCTGGGGCAAGTGGCCCATCCTTTGTGCACAGACTGGTCCCTGATCCTTGGGGAGAACTGTGCCGTGGTCGGCAGGACACATGTCTGCACTGGTCTGGAGGAAGTAGTCGCCCACACACCACCCTCCAGACACCTGCGCTCCTCCTCACTCCTCCCAGAATAAACGCATTCCCAAGTGGTTTTTATTTTATCTAGTCTTCCATGAACTTTATCAGTGGGCAAGCTGGTAATGTGACGCTCTCATTTTTGTCTTCTTCTTCTCCAGTATTTTTCTGATGTACACTTTTCCTCCTCTTATGTTGACAGTTTTTGTGGAAATTTCAAATAATGGGATCACAGGCATGAAGCCCACAGCAAGAGCATGTGCTTCCAGAAGGACAGAAACTGCTCTCTTCCCACTCCTGTCAGCACAGGGCAGAGCCCTCCATGTCTGAGGCCTCTCCATGTCCCTTTCTGCTGCTGGCACAAAGGGACACCTACAGCTGGCCAGCCGCTGAGGCCCTGAGCTGGGAGAACCCACACATTTTTACTGTTGACTTTGGCCCTTAATATACATTTATGAAATAGTTGGGGAAATCCTTGGTTTTATAACCCTTTTCCAAGTAATAAAGCGAGAGTTAAAACCCTTTATTTCTATGGGGCCTCCTGTGCAGCTTTCATAATGGTCAATAACTTAGACATATTCTAAGAGTGTGTTTTTTAAATTGTTTTTCCTCCAATTCAAGCTAGAAACAGCCCTTCTCAGTTGTCACCACCACCCGGCACCATCAGGTAAGAAGTGCCGGAGCTTCTGCCATCTGTGGCACGCTGCCAGTGCTGAGAGCTGGTGTGAGCGAGTGTCTATGGCACCCAGGTTTGTGCCTGCCACACTTCTCAGCACACACTACTTACAGGTCAAAGCAAAGCAACTTTTTTCCCTTGTCTTTTCTCCTTCCATGAGAGGAGATGACAGTGTGCACATGATGTGTTGAGAGCCTTAACTCTGTATTTTTAACTCCTCTGTCTGCATGACTCACTTTCTTCTACTTTAAGTTCCGTTCATATGACAAGTGTCTGCTACCCTACTTTCTAAATTAACTTTTCCTTGGGCTCTACCTGGCTCCCAGTCTCTTCTGCCAAATAAAACCAATGAAAAAGGGCAGTATGAGACAGTGGGGGAAGCCCTGGGCTTGGAACTGGAAGATTACATCCAGTTTCTGGAAGCTAAGAATGAGCTGTATGACCTTGGGCTAGTTATTTAACCTCTCTGGAACTTTATTTCCCCATCCATGAATTAGTTTGGACTAGATGGCCAAGTTCTGTGGTAGCTCAAATACCAAGATTCTGAGGCTGGCATTCCCAACACCGATAAACTCATCTTTCGAAAGACAGAATAACATATCCTACCTGCAAGGACAGAGACACGCTGGTCTCTACACATGCGCACTTCCTATGTGTGCAATGTTCTGCTCCACAACCTTTTGATAAATGAGCGAATTCCCCATGGCTACTAGTCACCCACCCAAAAAATAAAGATTCGGAACATCAACTGGCTTCACAGATGTGCTTCCTCCTGACGTCCTGCATTGGTTGTACTGGTTGTTTGGTTACAAAACAATTGATTATGATTGAGGCTTTGCCTTTAAACCCAGTGGTTTGGGTATTAAATTAGATTTCAGCACATTATGAGGCAGAAATTTTATATCCAGCTCAAAACATCTATGAAAAATATTATCAACTTGAATTTTCTTACTGTAGGACTAGTACTCTATTCCTTGTTACATGATTTTCTTGTGGTCAATATGTTACATATATTTATTACCTATATTTATTAAACATATACCATATCTATTATGTGCTTATTATAATAAACATATTCATATCTATTATATGCCATATATGATATGACATATATTACATATCTAATGTAATAAATATACTACATGTATTGTATAGTAATCTGAAAAGACCAGGGGATAAAACATGGATGAGACAGTGTCCCTGCCCTTGAGGTGTTACAATTTAATAAATAAGGAAGTAATATTTCAAGAGAAAGCAAAACATGACCCACTACTTCCATGCTGCTAAGCAATCTCGAAACAGTTATTTTTCAATGACACCAAAAGAGCTGTTATGAACAACATTTACCAAGCAGTCATGAAAGGGCCTAGGAAATCAGAGCGAGAAGGAGAATCCAGGATAGAAGAAAGTGGTGGGTGTGGGGGGACAGAGTGGAGCAGGAAGGGTGGTCCCAGAGCCTAGCCTCTGTCACCAGGGCCAAACCAAGTGTTGATTTTCCTAATGTTGCCAGGTATCTTCCAAGAAACGTCAATCTTGGCTGTCAGTTTTATAAAACATAGCAGTTGCTTACCTATTCTGATGCAACGTAGTTTTTAATGAGACCTATTTCCACCAATCTATTCAATAAGCTGCAGAGGACTTGTCACATGCATGTACAGCATTGTTGAACTAGGATCAAATTAGACATCCCACAGGTGTCGTAGAATTTGCAGTTAGTTCTTAGATCCTTCTTTCAGTTAAACTGGATAAAATATTTTTGACAATGAAAAGTGAATGAAATAATAGATGAAATACAACTGTTATTCCAAACTCCACTAAGAAAAGGTATCTAGGCTTCTCTAGTAGGCATGTAGGGCCTATAACATGGGATAGGATGGAAAACCAGGGATGGAAGTATCAAAGACTGCATAGAAGCCAGTTTAGGTCTCAAGAGATACAGACCCTGGTAACCTGGTCTATAGGCCTTTTATTGCCCATGGATACTCTAGCAGGCACAAAATTTTTACTGTTCCTGGTCATCATACTTCAGTGCCTTCAACAGATACAAAGACAAAGCAGTGGTTTGGGGGGATATTGTTGTTTTCAGTATTGGTGGTTTTAGGATTTCTGGAAGCCACACTCATTGCATCAGTTTCCACTGTTATGAAGATGAAAGACACTGACCACTAACTAACCAAGAGATATTTTCCACATGGAAAGCTTCAGATTTTATCACATATAAAGGTGAACAAAACAAACAAAAACAAAAAACAAAACAAAAAAAACGGGGTAAACTTTCATTTCACAATAGTTTTAATCTCATGTTAGTGGGAACATATGTGCAGAGAATAAAAACCAAGTGGTTATATCAAAATATAAAGGACGGTGTATTTTAAATTGGATCTGCTTAAAGCATATTACATTGTTCACTAGAGTTATTCTACTGTCTGAAGTAATTTAAGTACATATTTTTAAAACAACTAGCTAGGTTTTTCTGGTGAAAAGCATCACTTGACTTTATTGTTTACTTTAAGGAATACCTAAAATATCATGACATAAAAGCTTTTGCTTGACCCAAAGAAAAACAGAGAAAGAGTTTGCAATATTGATCCATATAGTACAGGAAGAAAAGCCATCTATAAGTCTGATTTTCTCAAGTTCTCCAGCAATTCCCATGGCTGGCATTTTATTTTGAGCCCATAAACCTGGAGTTCGTGTTTTAAAAATCAGAGAAATGCCATATTTTTAATGTGAAAGGTCCACAAGCACATATTTCAATGGGTCTGAGGTATTAGCCTTCTCATAACTCTGATTTTCTTCCAAGACTTCTAATAAAACTGAATTACTGTGAGGTTTACTCTATCAGACTGTAGCAGGGATCTCAGGGAAAGGAAGATAAAGCATGTTTTAGAATAAAATATGACTTTTGCTGGAGCCAAGGAAAGAAATACATGAAGATTTTAAAGTCCTGGTAAAAGACAGAAAACATCAACCCAAAGTCTGAGAGAGCCTATTGAGTAACTCATATTAACCTCCTTTGGAGTGTTGGAGGTAGTTGACAGAGTGGGGTGGGGAGGGAAGGAGAGAGGGAGAGAGAATAAAGGAGAGAAGGAGAGATAGAGACAGAGAGAGGGGAGAGAGAGAGAAAGAAAGAGAGAACTAACCCCCAGATTTCTGGGGTGAACACTGCACATCCACCGTTTGTCTTGTTTATGCTGTACGGGATCAAGATGACATAGAAGCAGCATGCCATTTTGGGGTGACAAAAACCAGCAACAAGAAATATTCTCTAAGTCTAATGTAACCTCTTTTTCTAGCCCATGTTTCCAAATATTTCTCATGAAGCCAGATAAAGCTTGTAGGTTTGGAAGCATGGTGGTGCATAAATGGAAGCTCCCAGCTTTGTAATCTCTTAATTCAAGGATAAATTTTCTGTTTCCAATATGGAAATTTGATGCCATTACTAAATACAGTTCCGTGAGATTCATTGATTTATATCTGATGCATTTGTTTAAGTCATGTGGGGAAGAAGCTTACTCAAGTTCCAAACCCTCTTACAGAGCTGAGTAGTCATAGGAACACCATTACACTCAGTCTGATTATGGATCTAAGCCCACGACTCTCCCTGCCTTTTGCCTCCCCAAAACTCACACAGAGAACATAGGCTGACTAGGTTTCTAGAAGACACCATTTAACATAAGGAAATACAACCAAGGAATAGGTTTGAGGGAGGGTCTTACCTTTGGGGAATCAGCTTCTAGAGTGATTAGGAAGGGGAGCTTATGACAAAAATGTGATATAAAAATTAAGTAGAAAAAGTTAATTTAAGGTCATGAAAATAAAGGAACTTAATAATTAAACACTGTCCCAAATCCCTCAATTGCTCTTTAATAAGAAGAGATATTAGCATAACATAGAGATTTTTCTTGAGATCAGCATCTAAGAAGGCTGATGGTTTGAATTCTTATTTATAAATTCTGGAAAATCAGTTGGAAATCCTAGGATGACTCTTGATATTTAAGGACACACACTTCCTCCAGCATGCATTTAAAACTATCATCCACAACAACAGGAGTTGTTTGTAATGTTTTCATACAGAGAAGTAGGAATGGGTAGAACTTTCTGGAGCTGAAAGTTTTAGTATAAGAAGATTGGGAAGATTTTCAAGGGGTTGGAATAAGAGACTGGAAATATACTAAATACACAATCATCATTTCATATGCCATATGGGTTTTAAAAAGGAAAATGGGAGAGTGCAAATGTGGCCAGACATCTACGGAGGTCTTGAGAAGTGGGTGATAAGGGAATACATTAAAATCCTACTGCAAAAGAGTCGGCCAAAATGAATGTCCAAAAATGTCACGCACTGGGACTCATTTATAGCACCACTTCTCCCCACTGTCCTAGTTTTGGAGTGAGTACTTAATCTGAAAAGGAGATGAAAAACATAACAAATGTGATCATTTCTACCCAATTTTAAAAAGAATTTTCTGAAATACTTTAGATCTAAATTTAATGAAAACCACTACTAGTCTTTTGCTCATGGATTCATGTCGTAAAAATGACTGGGATAAGCATAAAGACACATTATTTTAGAATTCAAACCTTTTAGAAGGAAAGCTTGACTCCTTATCTTTCGAGTTATCGGCAGTAATCAGAAGGTTCCTCCACAAGGCAGTCTTTGACATTTCATCAGAAATATTGATCACAGATGGGTCATCTCTGGATAGGAGTTTACCCAAAATGAAATAATAAACATTAAATAAGTAACTGACATTCTCTAGCGATAGAAATTAAATATAGGACAGTCTCATGCTGCCCTATAGTATTTTTGATAATTAAAAATGAAGAAGTATTGAATAATTTCCTTAATTACTAAGAAAAAAAAATCTATGAAAAAAGATTCTAGTTTTATAGAAACTGGTTTTGCCTATGGTTTTCCAAACTCATTTCTCATTACAGAGATTGATTCTGCATATTCATTGCTTAGTCTCTTCCTCTAACTTTCATAGCACAGCAGAAAACTTCATAGTACCTGTTCATTTGTTAATTTTCTGTGTCTTCCTGCCTCTAGTCTACTTGAATATAAAGTGCATGAGGATAAGAATTCTTGACCATTGGTCCACTGGTTCACTGCTATTCCCCTAAGACCTAGACAGAGACTGGGACTTCGTACTTACTCAATAAATATTGTTGAGTAAGTGAAGGCAGCCTGTGTATTTGGCAGAACACTTTCCAAATGTCTGGGGGGAGCCTGTAATATCAGCACCAGTACCATGCTGGGAGCTTTTTTTCACACTTTAAAAATGGCACCAATTAGAGGAGACCTTCAGAATGATCCAAAACATTCCCAGGGCCGGAAACACAACCAAATGGCAGCAGAGACACATCACAGGCCAAGTCAAGGAAAGTTTCATTGAGCGAGAAAATCGCACTCTTCTTACCACACATAGAAAAGATACTCTGTTGTGAAAAAAATTATGTTCTACAGAAATCCTAGGCTAAACTCACATGACCCTCATTGGCGGTTGTTCACAAGATGGAAACAAATCCAGCTTTTAAGAGAAAAACTAAGGGTCTAGAGCAAAACCTTGGGTCTCGCAGGTCCTTCCCTTGCCCAATTTTTAACTTCTCTAATCTATCCAGCCTTTGGTAACTCAAAGCCTAAGATGAAGTATAATATTTCCTAAGAGAGTGTCCTTTGGATTACAGGATTTTAATGATGTTATGTGACCGTCTTGTGAGCAAAAGAGCTTAGAAAATGCTGTATTAAACAGTTAAATTATTTTTTAATGCAGTACTATTTAGATTTTTTAATATGCCAATGTGGTTTGTCAATTTCTGAACTGGGATACAGTATGGGACATTTTCCAAACTTATTTAATCACACAATCCTTTTGAAAGGGTACCACGTGAGATTAGGTTTCTATAGAATACATGGGGAATATACTGTTTCAACTGCACAATCAACAGGATTTTAAAACTTAAATATTGTTTAAGAAAAGATAAAACACCTTCTAAACTTGTGCTCACTCTTAAGTAGTACACAATTATACTTTTTAAATCTAGGGAATATGATTTTACAGTCAGATCCTGAAGATCCAGAAGATTCTCCCCTGTTTTCTTTCAACACTATGACAAATTTCCTCCTCATAGAAAAGTATTCTCCGTTTATTTACTGGTATTGCCTTAAATTATCCTAAGTACTTTGAGACCATATACATAATTTTTGGACAAAAGCTTTCAAAAGTTTTTTATTATAAATTACGAGTTTGCTTTCTTTTGCTATCGTGTTTCCCCGAAAATAAGACCTAGCCGGACCATCAGCTCTAGTGCGTCTTTTGGAGAAAAAATTAACATAAGACCTGGTCTTATTTTAATATAAGACTGGGTATAGTATAATACAATATAATACTGGGTATAATATAATATAATATAATATAATATAATATAATATAATATAATATAATATAATATAATACAGGATCTTATATTATGATAGACAATTATCTTATTTTAGAGAGTTACATAAATATTTCCTAAAATAACTGGTATAGCTGAATCTTTCAATTCAGGAAATAGATTATCTCTTTGGAAATGCCTTTTTTAAGAGGTGACCTCCCAGAGTTCAAACATTTACCTGTGATCAATTTAGTGAATACCTAGTTCATTTATCCCAGAATTGAATCTGGATCTGTCTTCAGGTGCTACTTGCAGAGGCTATGAAAGAGAGCTTTTGTATCCATTATAAAATATGAGAAGAAAAGACTTCAAACAACAGCTCCCTGCCCCCCTTCATTTTAAGCGACTTGGCCATAATCGCACAGCTCTTAGAGACAGAACTTAGTACTGGGACAAGATCATCTAATTCCTAGCTTCAGTTCTTTCTACTCTAACACAATCTCAGCAAACCTCCATAGGAATCCACACACTACAAAAACTTTAAGTAGAGTACATAACAACACATTCCATTCCTCAAATTGTTTTTATCTTACCTGTAATGCCCTTCCAATGGGAGCTGTACTGTGCCCTCATCTTCCATAGCGAGCATACTTTGTTCTTCCTGGAGAGACAAATGTAAAATAGATAAAGTGAATCTCATGAAGCTCCCTTTTACAGTGAAGAAGGAACAGAGATTAATGTTTCACTATCTCATTAACCCTAGGACCTTCCACTTTGTTTGCATTTATTAATGCTAGCACAGGTCTTTTCAATAAAGCACCAGCTACCAAGAACATAAGTAATTAATGAGAGTCTCATACCACAAAGTAATTTAAATGCTAACAACAATCTCCTTCATGTCACTCCATGTAAAACGTGGTTAATTTCCAAGCAGATTTTCTTTTTAAATTAATCTAAATTTTACAAGGACAAAAGTATGGGTAATGTAATCATTTTCATTATTATAAAGCTGAAATCATATTCCCAGAATACTCTATTAGAAAGGAATGAGGGGGTGCATTTAAAGCAGTGGTTCTCAAATGCTGGTTTACATTATTTGGAGGGCCTGTTAAAAATACACATAGCTGGGCCCCACCTCCAGAAGCTCTGATTCAGTAGGTCTGAAGTAGGGCCCAATAATTTACATCTCCAATAAGCTTCCAGTTGACACTGATAATGCTGATCTGAGGACCACACTTTGAGAACCACTGCTTTAGAGATCTGAGAGACTTAGAAAGAGACAGTAGAAGTTATCTTCTTGTATGGACCGAAACACTGATGTGTTCTCCAGTTAGGGATGCATCTTAGGCTTTTGTTTTATGCTTCAGGTTTCTTCTTACAGAAATGCTTTATATATTTATTTATTTATATATAACATTGTAAAACTGTATCTTTGGGATGAAGATAATCTTATGCTACCAAACTGAAATGTCCTGGTTTAGTTTTCAATAATATTATCGTCAACTTTTTTCCACGCACCAAAAAAGAAATTTAGTTATCTATAGATTATAGCTCCTGTTTAATGCATTTATTTTTAAACGGGTCCATTAGCAATGTTCTAGTTCAGAGAACTATTTGGGACCATTTAAAAATGTTAGAATTATTGGCTCAAACTCCAGAAACGGAAGTTTAAGTTGTACAGAGATGAAGAGCTAGGTGACTCCCTGACCAAAGGGGAACTGAAGAGAGAAAACAGGGATACCCCTAGAGGCTCATTGCCTTCCCTCTTTTAGTAGCTTAGCAGTAGCTTGGCTGATTGAAACCAGCTTCCAGAAAGATACATTTGGCTGATGTCATTAGTCCTTGCATGCAAGGCTGCAGACCTTGGCTCTCAACTTACATGCCACCTGGCTAAATAGCCCTAGCCATATTACTTAAAGAAATGGTGTTTTCTAAAGCTCCTTCACTCTTGGGGTGCTCTCTTACAGATCCAACCTGCTAACCAAAGCAGGCTCCCCTCTGCTGGGGCCTTCCCATGCTGTATAGAGAATATCTATGCCCAGCCTATGCTGTGGAATAATGGAGAGACCAGGCAATTGCATGGGCTCTGCTGTTTCTTTACTTATAAGCACCACCCCTTCCACCAAAACCCTATGTTACATTTATACTCTCTGGTACCAATGACATGTGTCTGTTACTCCTTTGCATTACAGAAATTAACTCTATTCTCCTCTGTTGTTCTTTAAAGAAAAACTTTTAAGACCCATCAGATATATTTTATTACTTATGTATTATGCCTATTGCCCTTGGCATTTGGCAATACTATTGGAACTAAGTTAAGGTGAAGAGATGGTACCACTGGTTTGAAATTACACATTTAAGCATCTGAGCAGAGCAAATCTGCAGCGTAGAATGAGGCATGCCTTGCAAATGGATTAGTCACTCTACATGGAACATAATATATATGTCATATATATATTAACCTATATGCACATTACCGAGGCCATGAACAGAACACATGTATCCTTTGAGGTAGACACGATTACATTTTCCATAGAAAAGTAACTTTAATGAACAGAGAAGGACATAAAGAGGAAACATTCAGTGATCCCAATGTTATTTAAGTAAAACCAAGATATAAGCAAAATCCAATTCTCTTCTTGATAGTCCACTGAAAGCTGAGCTTGGTGGATCTATGTATATCAAATATATATCAAACATACATCAAATATATAGATAGATATAGATATAGATATATAAAGATATATATCTTTTCTGACCAACTTGGAATAAAATGTCAAAAAGCCAGGTAGAAAGGTTCACTAAAGAGTAAAATTCAAAAAAGCTGAAGAGATCAGGACCATCGACGCTTAGGTTACCTGGCAGTAGAAAACTACGGCTCAAGATTCAGTCTCACAACAGAAAGTTGGACCGATGCTTTGGGAACAATTTTGTTTTTTTCCTCAGATCATTTTCCACTTTTCTCTCAAATTGCTTTCAATAATTATTTTGCACTCCGTGGCTGGTTAGCATGTGTGGGCTTTATACTAGTCATAATTCTATCCAAACAAAAACTCATCACCTCTAAAGATAGCATTTTCAAGCCATGCTTATCTGCAGAGAAGGGAGGCAGAGCAGCCGCTGCCGTCAGTGCCAGAAGGAAGCTGGGTGGGCCCCAGCGCGGGATGGAGGGCCGGCACACCCCAGGCTGCACTCCGAAGAAGCCAAACGCTGCGAGTCTGGGGAGAAGCAGTCAAATTGGGCACTAGCCACCACGACAATCACAACCTAGTTCATCGCAATCATACAGCGAAAAAGAGCAAGAGCATAAAGCTAACTGGATACCCGTCAGTTTTTAAGTCAGAAATACCTCAAAATGAGTTCCATTCAGCACTTCATTTATACAAGGTCTATCAAAAATATGCTAAATTCTACAATATTCTGAATGTTAAAAGGATGATGATCAACGTTGTTTGTTTTTTTTATTAGTTTCAGGTGTACAAAACAATGTATTAGTTTATCCAAGGACATTTGAGGGGTGTCACCAATTTGACTCAGGGATTTTATACTGTAATTTGAACACCATCTTTTGATAAAGGTAGTCAAAGCATTTTTCAGATACTGAACAAGTGGACGACAATTAACGCTATATTCAGTACGAGGCAGGAAAATTAATGCTTAAAAAACTAACCTATTCAAAAGCATTCAAACATTTACTGAGCATGTAATATGTGCTAGACAAACAGTGAACAAGAAGAATAATCCAGGAGCTATTCATGAATCCATTAAACTAATACGTATTAAGTATTATATACATGACAGGCAGCCGGCCAGGTACCAGGGATACAGCAATAAAAAGAAAGCTGTAAACCCACTCTCAGAGGATGAGGAGGACCACTGTAAAAAGCACAGCAGCAGAGAAAGTGGTCTCTGAGTCAGTCTTATCTGATCAGTTTGATAGTAGAAAGGAAGAAACCCTAGGCAGGAAGAAAATACGTGGGCCACGGATAAAAGGCAGTTATAAATAAAATGTGTTTGCATGACAATGAACTAGCCTGGCTGTAGCCAAAGGCCTGTGCTGAGTAGAAGTGGAAAATAAAATTGGAGTTAAATTGTGGAGTGTTTTGATGAATACAATGTTATGCATAAAATTACATCATGAATTATATTTTGTGGTAGCATAAAAAATACAATTCATATACCATGATATCTAACAAATGTTCTACCTTCAGTGAAAGAGGAAGCATCTGCTACTGTATCCGTTTCTCAGGTAAAGTCTGTATCTATGTAGGAGTCCTCAAATAGCCCAAAGTACAAACAAGCAGAGCCAATGTCCACAAAAATGCTTAGAGTACTAGAGAAAATATTCAGCAGTTCTAGAATTCATAGATCCTAAGAAATGGAAGGGATTTCAGAAATCAAGTTTAACCCCTTTATGTTATCTAAGAGGAAAACAAGGCCAAAGAACACAAGACATGTTTACCATTTCCTTCCTTGATTACAAATAAAATAGGTAATGATGCAAATATTACGCATAGTGTTTGTGTATATATACGCACATAATATATTATACTCATATATACATGTATGTATAATATTTTGAAAACCATAAAATGTTATATCTCTAAGAGGTATTTCTTAAAATTTCCAACAGTCAGAAGAGCCAATACATAACAACTATTTACTTTAACAATGAAAGCTGAAAAGAAAAATGGGGCAGAGGAGTAGTACACACAGAATTGATATAAATGGATGGATGCGACATATGTTTTCCATCAGAATATTTTATTCAGTGTCTCTAAATGACTAAATTATTATAAACTACAAAAATTCTGATAGAGTACCCTTGGATTTAGAAGATACATATTCTGTGGTTTTAGGAAAGATATTATCTCAAATTTCAGCACACATCAGAATCACCTGGAGGTCTTGCTAACAGATTTTTGGCCCTATCGCCAGAGTTTTGAATAGAAGGTCTGGTGTAGGGTCCAAGAATTGGCATTGCTAATACAGTGCGGGTGTTGGCTGATACAGCAGAGGTCCTGGGACTACCCTTGAAAAACCCGCTGCTTGATAAAGAAGATGCTTGTCTCACTCTAAGGTTCAAGGAGAAATAACATAGGCCGTACTTCCAAATCTACAACCAATCCTGATCTTTCTTAGCAGTAAGGCATGCTCTATAATTTGTTTAATTGCACTTGTTTTTAGATTGTTTTTGTATCCTCTCAGCCTTGCCCATGACCCTGCTTCATACAGATCACAAGTTCCATTTGCCCCCATTTTGTTTTTTCCTGCAGCATATATGTTAGAGTGAATCTCCCACAAAGCAAGAAGTGTCACTATCACAATCACTGTCCAGAGTTGAATTTCCAGGATTTGTCGAACATTGGCTGCCTTCTCCCCACACCCAGGAGCAAACATTCTGCTGGGGCTTTCTGCTTTTAACAGCAGTCGTTTTGTCAAATGTGTACAATGTCCTGGAGAATACAGTAGGAAGGAAAGCATGTTGATACTCTGAGCACATTTGGACATCCAGAATTTGATTCTGCAGTCTTCCCTTTACACAGAGCAATGTGCAAAATGTCAGGGTTCCAATATTCATTTCTATCCTGATTATAATCCTTTCTTTCTAAAAACTGAAGCATATGCATATGCATATGCATGAAGTACATGAAAATTTGGAACAGAAGCTCTGCGACCTTGGACTGGCCTGTGTAGCTATTTATTCTGCTTAACTCATTATTGAATTTTAAGGTCAAACTAATGTTTTCTCAATGCCGTAAGACCAGAAGTGGGCTACTGATAGGAAAACCCTGGAGGATAAAAGTACAAGCTTGTAACTATCATCAAAAGGACAAGAGGTGAGCCTACTTTAAATTCAAGTCTTAGGGAGCTGAGACATTTCTGCTATTTATCATCTTCCCAGATCACAATCACTCAATTAATTAGAGCGATTGCAGAAATGCAACATTTCTGGAGAAGTTGTCCGTTTACCACCTTGATGCACAATCTCTGGAAAGACCAGGCCTTGGCATAAGATGCCACAGGAAGGTCACATCCTTCAGTGGAGTCCACAGCCTTAAGAAAATGAAATCCCGAGATCCAGGAGACCGAGCAGAAAATAGATCAAAATTTAAGTTGTAGTACAATCCTTCTTAAATCTTCCTACTCTCTCTACTGATCATACCCTTTTAATACTAATTCCAAGTTAGAAAGTGAACATCTTTAAACTTCCTTTTCTCTCCCCAGTTGTTAGATGGAGAATTATCTTTTTCTTCATTGGTCAGACTCTATCATGTTCCATTATGGACTTTTTCTTCACTGTATTCCTGATTCTCTTGTTTCTTTCCTTTTACTGAGGATCACATGAAAGTATCATCATAGGAATCTATTTTGAGATTTTAAAAGTCTGTAAACCTGGCTGGTTAATGTATTGCAAGGCATTTTCCCCCATTTTTTCTCACACGCAGATCTGAAGGATACCGCTGTAAATTTGCCTCACTAAGTCTTTAATCTATTTTTTGTATCCTTTTGGAAAACATCAGTTCTAGGAAAGTTAGTACTATGTAATTCCTTCTAAAATCTTTATCTTCATAATCAGAAAACAGTAAATACCCATTGGAGTACAGTGGGTCTATAACGTACAAAGGAGAGAAGCTCATTAAGTAGGGTCTCTGTCAATCTGAGATTAATTCCAGAATGGACATCTGGCACTTATGCATATACGTATTATACATATGCTATGTGAATGGTTCTGGGAAGTAGAAATGGCAGATTCTAATAAATTTATGATTACTATCAAATTTGTTCTCTCCTACTTCACAGACATATAAAGGGAGAATCTAATTTTTTCATGATAAAAGGGGAAAATATTAAACATAATTTGTTATTTATACATATCATTTTTCATTTTACAAAGTTCTAGAAGGGTAAGAAGCTTCCATGGTATGGATGTGGCCTAAGGAGAATGCTGCGGACAGGATGATTAGATGGCTGGGGCTGTTGCTAGCTTTTCCCTACAGAAATGGTAAAGACATTTGACAGGAAATCAAAGCAGGAAAATAAAGCAAAATTACATTTGTAAGTTACTGCTTCAGTATACGTAATGGTATTCTCATTATCAGAGACACTGAAGGGTTGCTCATGGTCAAGGAGTTTTGAATTCAAAATTGTTTTCTCTGGAATTTAAAACTTCTTGGAAATCGTTTTCCACCTGAATAATTTTAATTACCTCAAGTATAGATCATTTCACTTTAGAATTTCTATATTTTAGTGTCTATCTTATTTACATTTAATTTATACCAAATTGTGTCATAATTTTCTTGAATAGTATCTGAGGATGATAGCAAAGCCTTATCTAAAAAAAGCCCAAAAAACAGATAGAGGCTATCAAAATACCCTGGTTAAAGCATTATTTAAGATAAACTCTCCTACTTAAATAAAAATGTACCAGAAAGAAAAATAAAGAAGTGATAATTTTATAAAGTGATATTTTTAATGTTAAATAAGTATTACTAGAAGTACAAGTATAAATATGCCTCCTACAGTATTTGGGAAAATTGAAATATTCATATAGTATTAAGATACATTATTGTGATCAATTTCTAAATGTGGAAATTCATTGCCAGTGATAGGACACCATGGAAAAGTAAAGAAATGCCAGATAGTCACATATGAGATAGCCATAGTTGTAGAAACATCTGAGCATAAAGCTCATTAGACTTTGTGTCCTAATCAAGCCTCACCTAATGACTAAATAAAACCTAAGCTCATTGAAATGTTTGCAGATTCCCCAAAGTAGAAAGGGATATATCCATGGTTTGAGAAAAGCACAGTAGACAAGAAATTGAATACATTAACTGTATTTGATTGTGGAAGAAGGAAAAGTGGAAAGAATAATGTACAATTCTCATCAAGTATTTTCTTTCATCTTCATTTCATCTTCACATGGAAATTTTGTTCCTGTTTTATAATTTGTGGGCTCAATCATTCTACCAAATGATGCACTGGTAACTTTTTCCATATCTACTCTTTGTAGTTTTTATATACTTTTAAAAATATTATGATTACTAACCTTCAAAATAGACCCAGATTTACACATGAACTTTAAATACATCATAAAACTTAAATTGTTTTAACATATGAAACAGAAAGGATAAATCAGTAGTCCAGGAAAGTTATTAAATCTCAAAAGTTTCTCAAACAATATTTACTCAATCTTAAATCACTTTGAAAGCAAATAATATCTACATGTTCTACTTAAGCACTTCATCTATGTCAAGAATAACTAATTTTATCTTTTCATTAAAATTTTTTGATTAAAACTTTGTCCCCTAGAAAAATACCAACAGTGATAATGTCTCCTTTTGCTTCTTACACATTCCACCAAAAAGCAATCATTGCATGACCATAATGTGGAAATAATTAGGCATCAGTAAGTTTTTGTCATTCACAAGGGAAAATAAACTGTACAATTTAGGGGATAATGAAGTATAAAGTTATTTGCATATTTCACTAGGATTTGATTTCCTTGTATAACCCGTGCTCTCGCTCTCTTCACGTTTCAACTTTTTGATTTTAAACATTAATCTTCCAAACGTGTCCACCTAGTTGTTAGTAATCATTAACTATCTAAAGATAAACATAATAATTTAGTTTTGCAAAGAGCTATTATGTGCAAGTGCTCTCTTTGTATTTATTTTGCTCTGACTTACTTCTTTTTCAGCGTCTTCTAGTTTCTTTTTCTTACTCTCAGGCATCAAATCGTCCAACCAGCTGAGTTCTCGTTTGGTAAACAAAAAGTCCATCAACTTTCTTACAAATACCAGAGCTAACACCTGAAGTAAATAATAAAATAGTGTAAAACAGGGAAAACATAGAAATGAGACCTATAAATTTGTTTTTCAGTAGAAACACATCAATTTCAATTAGGGCTGAGACTAAACTGAAATTTGAAGATACATACATATATGTATATATGGCTATACTTTTGCTTCCTTCATTTCTCTTTCTGACTACAACCTCAGAATAATAGCTATGATGCTACTCATTAGAGGAGTCATTTAAATGAGCTATTTAAAAACCTATAAAATATATTTGACTGTCTTCTTAAATACATGTAGTTAATAGTTTGCATTATTTTAAATAAAATCAAACCATTCTCATCTATGCTGATAATATTTTAAATGATTTACAGTCATTCAAATTCAGTATATTTTTTGAAATATTTGAAACTTGTCTGAAATACTTAATGAAACCTAATTTTAAAAATCCCCCTAACTTTTCAGATTTCCTGGTATATTCTAAAAGTTATTTTTTTAAAGTTTATTGGGGTGACAATTGTTAGTAAAGTTACATACATAGGTTTCAGGTGTACAATTCTGTAAAAATGTTAAATTTTGAAAGTTTACATTTTTCCACCCAACTTCAATTAATTCAAACTACTACCAATATTCAGAATGATAGAGACAAAGTAATATGAATCACCAAAATTCATATATAATCTCAAACCCAATCATAGACACTAGTTTTAGTGGTTAAAGTTTATACCAGGGTTTCCACTAATTGTTAAAAATTACTCTGTTGTTCCAATTTCAGTTCACAGGTTTCCAATAAGAGCAGAAAAATCACAGAAAGAGAAAAAGAGGTTTCATACCATCATGGGAAAGACAATAGCAGCTCTTGAAACTTTTATTATCCACAAAAGGCCAAGGCAACTCATCTGGATAACTGTAAAGAGGTGGACTTTTCGAAGTGGTACATGCCTTAGATATATAAAATCTGGTTGATGTTTTGCAGGCATCCAGAAGAGCTTTATTCTATCAAAGAACTGAAAGATAAACAGAATAAATGGCTTGTTACAGACAACAATAAAAGTAGGATAAGTAAAGGTTTAATGTGGTCCAATATACGGTATATCTGAATCACACTTAAGTTGACATCTGAGCATCTGGACCAAAGGATTGTTATGTGTACACTGAAATACTACACTTCCGTTTTCATAATTGGCCACATTTTCTTGACTATGGACACAGCTTGTAATTTAAAACAATTAAAACTAGTAAAGCCAATGGTAAATGTTGCTACCTGAGAGAGTACAGCCTTGAGAAACAGAATATCGCATTATCCTCTTTTACGTTGTCACATCACAATCTCTTCCTTTATTTGCCCCTTAACACCAGGGCTTCCTGGACTCCCACTCTCTATCTTCTTCTGTCCTGGAATATTTCAGCCACACCCATGGCTTCAACTTTCACACATTGGCTAAAGACTCCCAGACCTAGAACTCTACTTCCGCTCTATCTCCTGTGTTCTCGGCACACATCCAGCGGCTGAGTAGGATGGTTTGACCTTCTTATTTTGACTCTGCTGTTTTAGCCTTGCTCCTTTGATTCCCAACACAGTTTTGGGGCTGTTTTTACAAACACAAATATCTTAGCCTTAAAGATGCAACCTACATGAATTATTGGTAACAAAGTATTTCCAGAACAAATTTTGTTAACGATTGACCAATTTCTTATACTACACTGTCAAAACATTTATATATTTTTCAGTTGTATTTTATAAAAATGATTTTCATCTGGATCAATGTTATTTCTGTTTAAATTTTACCATAGAGACAGCACAACTATTTTTGGACTATATAACATTACTGTTATAGTTTTGACTCTGAGGTTATTTTTATCTACTAAAGCTAATTTTCTCAATTCAAATTTTATAGATTAAATTTTCACAGGAAGCTTAAATGTTTAATCATATTTTACTTACTAACAAACTGTACTGCATGTCAGTTTTACGTGTATCATTTTGTTTAATATTTCTCAGGCCAAATTTTGCAGTTTTGAATGTTTCCAACAAGAAGTGGTTATTTAGAATATAGTTTCATCACTGTCAGATCTTTCATGTCATTTCTACAGTAATAGATTTTATGCATTTTCAAAAGAATAATATTTGATTTTATTTCTTAGCTAACTTGTAAGAAAATTGCAAGCAATTCTCATCAACTGTTCCAAAATGATTCTAATATGCCAAGGGGCAAGTGCCACGGAGTCAAGTGTCAGGGTCCAAATATCCTGTTTTACCAAAATCTGCTTATATGTATATTAGGAATCCCAAACTCAATATAAACCCATCTTTCCTTCTGTGCACCTGTCTTATGACATGGCAGGATCTTCCCTTAATCATCTAAACCAGAATCATATATAAGTTAGCTCATCTGCCGTTTATTTATTTATTCATATCTATTAATACCTTGCAAACAATTCATTGAAAACCTTCTATGCAGAGTACTAAGTGATGAATTTTTTCCTGGCTCATCCTTCTCCATACTGTCCATAAATATTTCATTAGGTCTTTTTATTCCTATCTCCTAAATATCTCTTAAAATTACATGTCATTAAACAAACAAAATTTGGTACATGGTGGAGGTGGGACTATGGAAGAAACAAAGTAAAATCTTCTGTCTTATAACTGAATGTTTCAGTTTCTACAGAACTCATTTTTCCCAGCCACCATTTCTCCATTTGTTAAGCTGTGTTATTGCATAAGTGTACTTCAGTGTGTGGGTGCTTCAATTGTTATAGTTTAAATGGCACATTTGCTTTACTTTGGAGTCCTGAAGTGTCGGAATGAATATAGATGTGGTTATATATCTGAGTACAGAAACAGCATTCATGAGAACATTGTGATCTGTTTTTTTCTGCCATGTTGCACAGTGAAAAGCCTAGATAATAAGTGTCTTAATATTGCCAAATAATCAGGTAAAATATAGGTTCCTATAACATATAGAGTAACTAAATAACATGCTCCTTGAACTGTTGGCATTCAGCAAATATTTATTACTACTTAAGTAATGACAAATGTATTCTGAGTTTTGCCTTTGGCTTCTATCTTGTCCTAATATCAATTTACCATTTCTGCACTGAATTAACCACAAAATTCCAAATAGGGATTTCAACTCCCTGAGCTCGGGGCTGACTTAAATTTTCACTAACCCTGTTTCTCAGTGTGAGACCCTGCTCGTTGTTTCATTTGTGCTATGTAAAACTCATTATGCTTTTCTCATGAGCCTTTGATAATGTTTTCCTCAATTTTCACTTGAAAGATTCACACCCCAAATAATTCCGAAACTTCACATTCTTGTTTAGTTCTAAACCTCATGAGTATAAAATCATGTGTGTGGAGGGGGGGGGGGGGGGAATCGGTTGAAACCTATCAAAATGATTTTACTTTGTTTCTTAAACTTCTGCTGCTGTATTTATGTGAGCTTGGGGCCTAATAATAAATACGTTTCACTTACAGATGAAGTTAGTTCTCGTGGAACTTTTGCCAAAGGCAAAAATAAATAAATAAATAAACAAAACCTCTTCAGTACTCTTTCCTATTTGCCTTACCCAATCAATTCTTTCAAAATACACTTTTCATACATGAAATTAGAAATGACCCACTTAAAACTAATTTGAGTAAAATTAAATGCATCACACTTCTTAACTATCTCCCTCTCCCAAGTTCATTTTACCCAGGGTCACGATGAAGAGTCATCCTGTCTATTTTGGGTGTTTGATGAGCTTACAGTGACTTCATATTCAAGTTTTGCCTCAGTTCAAACATCCAGCGCTGTCCTAAGGCCTAAGTGGCTTTCCTTCTTCTGCAGTCAGAAGGTGGCTAGTTGTTCATGCAGGAAAAGAGTTCCTGTGCTGCCTGCCCCTCAGTGTCAAGAGTTCGGCTAAGCTACTCCATGGTATTGCTGTCTCGGCACCCATTTTGTTTAGCCTAGCAGCCGTCAGTGACCTTAAACTACACTAGCCTCTCACGCAATTGCATTTCCTAGATAGAAACCCACAGAGTCACAAGTAAATGTAAGTTCCTAATATGACTTCCCCAATTGCCTGTGTGATCAACAGTTTCCCCTGCCTTCCCCTTATGTACCTCTTAGATAAGACTCCTGTGGAACTTACCAAAACCCTGCTCTCTTGGTTTGAACTGACCAGTCTGGCCGCAGCCCAGGAACGCCAATGCACATGCACTCTACCCACAGACCCTAACAAAAGCATGTGCCCCAGGTCCTTTCTTCCTCTCTCTGTCTTCACTCTGCCTTAACCTCCCCGTGTGACCCAAGACCAGGTACTTCCTCCAGGACCTGTGAGCAATAAACTCCTCTATTTTAATTTCTGTTGTGGTCTGTTGTTGAATCGCAGCTCACCATCCCACGCCCTGTGTTCCACTTAACAAGTGGTAATTTGACAAATGCGTAACCTTCCATCAGGTGACTTTTCTTTTATGTCTTTGAATAGCAATGAGTCAAGCTGTGTCATAGCAAAAGCACCAATTTATATTTTCCTTTTAGTCAACATAAAAAAACTGTAAACTCAATAACTTTCAAAATTAGTCTCTGAAGAAAATTTAAGTATTTTAGATCAATAATGTTAAGTTAGAAAACAAGATTATTCAAATTTAAGTTAAAATCTATATTAGTTTCCTAGCGCTACCATAACAAATTTACACAACTTGATGGCTTAAAACAATACAAATTTATTCTCCTATAGTTGTGAAAGCCAAAATCAAGGTGCTGGCTGGGCCATGCTCTCTCTGAAGGTCGTAGGGAAGAAATGGTCCTTGCCTCTCCAGCTTCTGGTGGCCCCTGATATCCCTTGGCTTGTGGCAGCAAAACTCCAACCTCTGCCTTCATCTCCATGTGGTCTTTCTAACCTTCTTATAAATACACTAGTGTCCTCTCCCTTCTTATGAATACACCAGTCATTAAATTTAGAGTGGACCCTAAATCCAGGATGAGCTCATGTTGGGATTCGTAACAGATATTATCTGTGTAGATTCTATTTCCAAAGCAGTTCACATTCTGAGATTCCAGGGGGACATGAATTTGAGGGGAACACTACTTCAACCCACTACAGTAACATAAGTGGGAACAATTTGTCAACAGCCTCTGTAAAGATTTAGAATGTACTTGTGGTGGTTTTAAAACGTGTCCACAAATTCTGTGGTACTTTTCAAGAGATGGAGTCTAATTCCCTTCCCCTCGTGTGCAAGCCAGACATAGCAATTCACTTCCAACAAATAGTAAAAAGTGACAGTAACCACGGGCGACTTTGGAGACTCAGTCAAAAGGCACAGCAACTTTCTCTCTTTCTCTCATTGTTCACTCTGATGGAAGTTAACTTCTATGTCATGGGGACACTTCAGTGCCAAATGGAAAGGCCCATGTGTCAAAAAAACGAGGCCTCCCTCCAATAGCCAGGCGGGAGCTGTGGCCAATTGCCCACAGCTTTGTGAGGAGCCATTCCGATCATGCGCCTGCAGCCCTATGCAGACCTTCAGGTGACTGCAACCCTTGTGTGAATCCCCATGGTATCGCATGGCACAACTGGAGCCAGCACCACTGGTTAATCTGCTCCCAAATTCATGACCCACAGAGACCAGGAGATGATAAATGTTTGCTGTTTTAAGTCACTACGTTTTATAGTAATTTGTTAAGCAGCAGCAGGAAACCAACACAACTGTATTTATTTCACCAATACTTGCTTACACAATTACTAAGGTTTCCCTTATACTTTGAAACTGACTTACCCTATACCTTTATTGTTAGTTTAATTTTTAAAATAATTCTATAAATACAATTATCATAATAACAGAAAAACAAACATAAAAGGAAAAAACCACCCAGGATCTCACTATCTTAACAAATTGTTTTCATTTCCCCACCTTGCTTTTCAATCTGACCAACACTCATAGCTTTATAAACTTGTGGTAAGTACAACTTATTTTCCTACTTTTCTTCACTTTGCATTATGCCACAAACATTTTTACCATGTTACTTTTATTGTTGCTATAATTATCACTTTTCAGTGAATGTACCATAGACTGTTCAATTGTGTCCTAAAGTTAGAGAATTGGATTGTTTGCAATATTTTGAAAGTATGTGCAACAACGAACACCTTTGTGCATAAAGTTTTTTCCTATTCTCATGGATATCCATAACCATGATTACAGTATCAAAGATTAAAAGAGTTATAAATCTAAACCTCTTAGTTTTAATATAATTATGGTAAATGAACATACCCTAAGATTATGAACTTTATATGCTGAAGAGGATATTCTTTAACTTTTATAAATCTGACCAGTTTGAAATAATTTAACTGTGGTCTAAAACCTGCTCCTTAGATGATGTCATTTTCTTAATTATCACATCTTAGCATCAATAGACCTTAAGATACATCATCATGGATGTACCTGTGTTACTGTAAGTAATTTACCTGAATTCCCTTTAGAGATGAAGCACCCATATAAAGAAACACTCCATACAGCACTGGCATGGGAATAAACTGTAAAAGAACATTTGGAGAAGAGGCACAAGTTACTTTCAAATGTAATGTGGCCATGCTATTTTGCACTTACCAAAGAAAAACATAAAAAAATAAATAAATGTTTTAGAAGCAGTACAGGGCAGAGCCAGTAGAGAGTGTTCAAACACCAGCTTTAGCACTTTTTAGCTGTGTAACCTTAGGTAAATTACCTAAACTCTCTGTGTCTTAGTTTCCCAATATCTAAAAAGGAATGACAATAATAGGATTGTTATGAGTATTTAATAGGTCAAATCTCTAAATATACACATGGTACATAGTAAACAATACTACTATTATGCTACTTTAGGGAAACTTCAATTTTGTTTCACAATGGTGAGATATTTGGATTAAAGGTGAAGAATGGAGCTAATATACACATGTTTTTCCTACATTATACCAGATATTTGTAAACATGTGGATTGTTCAACTTTTCTCTTTTTTTGGAACATCTCAGCATCATCCAGCTCTATAATAATTTATATAACATAGAAATTAATTCTTGCAAATATACTTGTGAAATAATTAAATACAAGTAAACTTATAAATGATTAGGTAATCGATTAAAATGTTCAAATTATAACAAACTAAAATGAGTTCTAATTTAAGATATAAATAACACACCTTGGAAATATCTGCCAAAATCATATGAAAAAAATAATTACTCTGTAATGCTCTTCAAAATGGATTCATTATTTTAAATATAAAAAATAAGTATACAAAATGATGATGTCCATGTAATAATTTTATGGAACATTTAAAATATAAAACTGCATATGTGGCCTGGACCATGACACTGCTTATCTCTGTACTTCTGTCTTATACTAGGTGATATTGATTGCAAATATATCTGTCCACTGACAAGAAAATACAAGCTTTCTTTTGTGTAGGTCTGCAGTGAAATCAGGTCACAAATCAGTCAGAAATGAGTGACTCTTGCCCACAACTTTATCACCATTTCAAAATTATGGTAATCATTTAGACACCAAATTTTACTGTGCTAGACTAAATTTTTATGTCTGTAAGGATTTTAAAATATAGCACATCATTTCCCGAGTTCAGAAGTTACATAAATGTAGTAAAGAAATTCATCACTTTCATCATATGCCACACAAATATTTGCAAATTGATGGCTTAGAATCAAATGAAACTTCTTAAACAATAATAAATATATTCTGCCTTCTCTCAAATTCATAAAGACAGATTCCATTACCTTCAGAATACTGGTCATAAACACTGATGAACCCATAAGAACAAAAATCATAAGCCCAGTAACCCTTTGCTCCCGAATGCCAAGAAATTTGGGTTGTTCTCCTGGAGCTGAACATTCTGATTCCAGTTTTAGGCTGTTGACATGAGTGATGGAGAGAACAGTGGCAGCCACAAACCACGGCAAGCCCATGATGGAGCACACACCGAGCATGACAGCCACCATTAACAGATCCAGATGGTATCCACAACCTTTCTGTTAAAAAAAAAGAAATGAGGATTCTCATAGGACCTGAATGTAGTATAGAGACAAATCACCACCACCACCATGAAACAGAAAGAATAGAAAGAAGATGCTATCTGTAGTTTTATACAACTGGTCCTAAAATGCAAATTTAAGGATAAAAAGGTAACAGTCTGAAAATATATAATCTACTTAAAGAGAAGTTGCAAATATTCATATTGCAATTATAATTATAGCGCCTTGTATGTACTTTAATAGGCTTAATGTATTTCTAGGTTAACGTTACATTAGTTTCCACTCTATTTCTAGGAGATAAGTAAAGTCATTACTAAATACAGCCACTTCCATAGTTTCCCTACATGGGCAAGTTCACTCACAATTAATATTATTCACAATTCCTTCAGTATTAATTCATACCAAAAACTCATTGAGGGTCCACTATATACCTGTCATCAGGCTGAGAAAACAAAGTAAGGACTGTGTCAACAACAGAGCTAAGAATGACCTGATCAGGATTAGAAACCTCTTCCTCCAGGCGTTACAAGCTTAAGTGATTTTTTTGGACCAGACAGGAAATTTATGAAAGAGGGGAAATGGATGCAAATGGCATGTAGAAATGTTGGGAACTGGAGACTGCACTCCTTGACAGGGTGTTTAAGTCTCTCCAAGGAGAGAAACTGAAAATGGGGAAGAGCAGTGTTACCCTCTCCCTCATCCCTGTTAGGATACTGACAGGGTAAAGCCTCAGAAAGAGCAAAGGGCTTAGCCTAGTTTCCTTTCCAACTCTTAATGTCACCTTCATTAGAGGTAGTATAATAAAGTGGGTAAGGGTTTAGATTCTGGAGACAAGTGGCCTGGGATCAAATGCTGGCTCAACCAATGACCTTGAGTGAATCATTTAACCTCTTGTGCTTCTGTTTCCCTGTCTGAAAAATGGTGATAGGTAACAGAAGCCACCTCATCGGGTTGTTGTGAGAATTAAATTGTTTGATTTTGCAAATCATTTAAAACAATACTGGGTACACAGTATGCACCCAATAAATGTTAGGAACTACTATATTCTAGCAGTTGAACAATGCATTTCTCTTCGGTCCTCATTTGTTTCAAGGCTCCTCAATAAAAACATGTTTCTTAAGGGCAGGTAACATATAATTTATCAGTCTTTCCCACAGTTTTTAGCACAATCATTGGTACATGACAAGCAATCAATAAGTTACAGACTAACTTTTTTAAAAGAAAATATGCATCATTAAAACATCTTTTGGAATCAAATTTAATAAGTATTAACTTTAAAATAAATATAGCTGTTAAATTTGTTATTAGGATCGTGAGCAGACATCACCAATTTCCAGAAGAATAATTTTTGCTTTTTTTGTAGGCAGGTTTACCAAAGTGTAAGCAGCTTGCAATTATTATGAAAGCTCATATAACTTGGAGTGAAACACGTTGAGTATTTGTTGCATATTTGTCATTGTAGTATTTTGCTTCTATTTTGTTTTGTTAATTGTTTTATTAAGAAAACAACATTAAAGTCAGGTGTACTTCCTTGCCTTTCTGCTTATCTTTGGCAAATTATAAAAGTGCAGGAGACGACAGTGAGGAGAAAATGGGAGATATACCACATAATGACTTTTTCCTCATGCAGAGTCACCAATTCAGTGGTACCCTTCCTTGGGTCAGTTTAGCTGCGGCAATGCCCCAATTCACTGAAACACCTAATCTCAGTTTCCCTCATAAATATGACATTGGGAATTTTTCTTTGCAAATAATGCAGGAAAGGTTTTCATTACTAAGATCCGGGAAGAGAAACACCCTGGTGTCGACCCAACCTTAGAAAAGAACAAGCTTCACCAGGGCCATACTATGTTCCCATGGGCCTTTTGCAGAACATTTTGGAAGATGTCATTGCATAGACTAGAACTCAAATTTGGGTCCCTTGAAAGAATAACATCTTAACCAGTTGGAGGACTGTTTTGTCCTAGGGGCTCTAGAATGACAAGGCTAGAGAACACTGAAGGACCTAACTTCACAAGCCCCTGCCTATGAGGGAGTACAGAGTGGATGGTAGGAATGGTTCCCCCTGGGGTTTTGCAAAGCTGTAGTACTGCAGAGAGAGAATGGAAGAGGTGCTGGCAGCGAGGAGATAACCGTCAGAGCAGGGCGCAGGACCTAGAGAGCCGGCCTTGCGCTTTAGCACACTCTGGATTTTCCCAGGGCCTGCGTTCACTATGGCTTAATAATACAAGGAAGGCCTTCTTCATGAGAGCAATTTACTATCGCTCTTATTTAGTGTTTTAAACATATGATACAAATGTAAACAGTGAGATTCTGGCTTGCAACAAGCAGACAAAATAATGCTTTCAGAGGAAATAATTTCCTTTTCGAATTTAGAAAGCTCGCTTTATAAAGTACAAGTATATAATAAAAACAAATATACAATTTCTTTCTGATTATGTTGCACAACAATGGGAGCATTTTAATTTAATGTGAATCAAAGAAATAAAGCAGTTCTGGCACTTCCACTAATTAATCATCATCCTTCTCCTTGCCTTTCATTTTAAATGACTTTAAAAACTCGGTCTTTGTAAGCAGCTTATTAGCTGATAGGCATGCCAGCCAAAGGGAAGTATCCCTTTGTCAGACAGAGAACTCTGCACTTTCTAACATATTTCTGAAGAATTTTGTCTGAAATAAAGACAGATCAGAGCTTTTATTCTCACATTCATCCATGAATCCCAGGAAATGGACATATGGGAGGAAAAGGGAGCATAGCAACAGGTGATGCTACACCAGACCCCACTAAAACCAACATGCAGCAAGACAAGAGGCCAGCCAACAGGACCATCTGATACCCAGATGCCACTGCTGAAAAAATTCATTTCAAAGCTTGGCAGCAATTTCCTGCATCTGTCAAGTTAACCACATAAAAGACTATAGATTGACATGAAGAACCAGGCTGACAAAGAGGGCAAAAAAGAACATATCAAATGCCATAATCATCAAGAGAATGTGGTGCCAAATGAATGTTGCAAATGCATTCATTTACTCAAGTGATCTGGGATTGTATTGCTGTTTATTAAAAATGATGTCAAAAGAAGCTTGAACTGTCTACAGAAACATGTAGAAAAGCCCACAGTTGTATCTGCACAGAAACTTTCTTTACTGTAAAATAATCTTTCTTTCTTTCCATTTTTAGAGAACACTTTTTTAAAAAAGCAAATATTTTTCATGTTTTTCAAAAGGATTCATTTAACCTATGCCTATCCTACTTCTCTTGGGAAGAAACAAAGCAAAAAATGTGAGAGTATGGATTTATACCTCTATATAATATACAGAGGGTGCTAAAAAATGTACACACATTTTAAGACAACATCTCTTAAAATATGTATACATGTTTGTGGCACCCCGGTAGAATTTGCATTCTCAAATGTTTACATTTGCAGCTTTTAATTTTTTATTAAAGCATAGTTGACATACAATATTGTATTAGTTTCAGTGCACTACAAAGTGATTCGACATGTATATAACTTATGATGTGATTACCATGATCGACTCAAAGGATTATGAGGTGCAGTGAGCTGGAGTTTTGCTAATTCCTCATTCAGAGGAAAGAGTAAGTCACTTAGCCCGTGAGTTGGGCCTTGCTTCTGCAGCGCAACGCAGCTTTCCTGCGTATGCAGTAACACAAGATGATAAAAAACCATTCTTAGTGGTATGAAGAATTCTTTTAAAGGAAAACCAACTACTAGCTGTGGCAATGGAAATACAGAAAAAGTGAAACAACCTAATGAAATGCTGAATTCCAAGGTGACTTATATATGTGATGTAGACTTAGATACAGGACGTGAAGTCTACCAGGTGCTTGATACAGAAACTACAAAACATGGTTCATTAAACTATTTCTGGGAATCCTCCAACCAAGGCAAAAATGGGTTTTCAAATGAGAGAAAAAAAAATTAGTAAAAGCCAAAAATGTGGTTAACTTGTGGTCTGCAGATATATTCAAGAAACATGTCTGTTTTGTTACATGTGGTTCAAGCCCAAGCCAGGAGACTACAAACATTTCAGGGAAGCAACAGGCAGAGAAAACGGCTATGAAACAAACTGTTACTCTGGGTAAAGAATGTTCTGAGGGTGTTTTTTTTTGTTGTTATTGTTAACAGGAAAATCATCAGTAGAAGCAGACCACACTATACCAAAACTTACAGAAGACATGGGTTATAACGCACCCCCCTCCCAAAAGGAAGTGTTCAATGTAGGTAGAATATGTCTTCACTGGAAGGAACTTGCTTTGCAAATAAACGTATCCAAGGAGAAAGATGAGGTGTTCAGTCTCATAGTGGCCAAGAGCAGCCCAGCTCTTCCACCTGGGGCTACATAGCTGAATTTACGAGGAAGCCAGATTTGCTCTATTGTTTACTAAAGACAGGCTGTTCAGGGGTAAGACTATGAATCTTTTGATTATATGGTCATTTATTTGCACAATAAAAAAACAATGTACCAACTATGTAATATAGTTTATTAATATAGCCTCAAGTTTATTCTGGTGACAAAAATATTAAATGCTTGTTTTAGATTTAATTCTATAAATGCAATTACTTGAAAGACCACATAAAGAATGCTTTATTATATTTCAGCTATGCTACATGATATGTAAAGGAGGAAATACAGAATATTTGTTGATTTGGAGTTTGGGAAAGGCTGTCCCAAACTTTGGGACAAAATTTGGGAATGTCTAGGGCCTACGATGTGCTCACGAAGAACAAGGAGCAAATGCTGTGTGATTTATAAAGTGGAGAGACTGGGAAACACCAAGAATACAGAGTGGCCAAAAAGAAACTGTCACCCTCAGCGAATCTTCACTTACTTCCATGTTTTGTTTTAATACGATTCTTTTAATACTTTGAAAAAATACTGCCTCCATCAGTTTAGCTGACAGCCTTGAAGCATAATTTTTCAGTGAAATCTGTGAATTTCTGCCTAATTACAAAGATTAAAAAAACAACAACCTTCCTTTGAAAGAGAAACAATGATTATACAGCTTACTGTCTTTCTAAAACAGGAGTCTTTCAGTTTATTTTTAAACATGTGTCATGCAATGAAATATATATACCACCATTTAAAATGATAATGCAAATTTATATTGTTGGCCTGGGGTGATTACCAGGATAATGCTCTTACATGAAAAAATGGAAGCAACATATGTAGTATGAAAATATATATTTGGGTATATATAAAAATGTTGATGTTATTTCTAGGTAATGAAATTACAGTGTTTTTCACTTTTTTTAACTTTTTATAGTACCTGATGTTTTTTAAACAAAAATTATGTATTATTTTTAATGAGAAAAATAAAGATGTTTTCGGTTTTAAAAAACAAATTGGTGTCTAGGAAAAAAATGAATTTCTATTGCTTAGAGAATAGCAAACTAACAATAGTCAACATAAAGCATACTTATATTTGCTTTATAGATTTATTTAATCAACTATGTAACTTCAATAATTAAGTTGTGATGGTATTTGCTTTTGTAGAAGGCTGATATTTTAAAAGCAAATAATATTTTTAAATGGTTGATATTAAATAAGTAGACTATGAAACTTGGAAATCTGAATTCCTTGTTTTGAGGGCTGTAAATGATTCAAAGTTTCCAATATTGAATTACATAAACTGGAGCCAGCTTATAGGCTTATAAGAGCCATTTAATTTTCAAACAATTTTCCTGCCAATTGATGTCACACTGGTAGCTTTCAATGGGCCATGATGGGAGTATTCATACCATGAAAATCAATAAATATTATAAATCAAGATCTCTCTCTTTTTATACACAGATAACTGGTTGTTAAACATTTACCAGCACATCACTAGTCTGGTTCCTAAGACTTTATGAGATATTTTTGTAAAATATATCCTTAATAATTAAAAAATTCTGACAAAAACACTAAGTGAGTTAAATGAAATTAAGGTTTTGAGCATTCTTAAATTACTTTCTACAAAGAAAATAAAGAATTCTCTTTGTTTTAAGAGATACGTATTTTCTCTAATATACACACAAAATTCCTTTTTAGTAAGGTTTATTACAAATAATTGTGCTTCCTCTCATTTATGTCATTACTATTTCCCTTCAAATAGTTCCGTCAGAGATTTTGATCTTTCTAACAAACATAAAATGCTATAAAGCATGGTTTCTGTTGCTCTACAATTGATCTTTTCCTAGAGTTTAAGGAGTATGTACCTCAGACCAGCACAAAACAAGATTATGCATGTTCTGTTTTTACAAGGTTTGATTTAGATTATTTTTAACCATTCAATGATTTTTATTTTATCAAACATATTCCTGTAAGTGATTGTGTTCACATTATAGAGCTGAGACAAACTGCACAACAGTGAACAACTTTGATTATTCACGGTTGCAAAAGGGCAGGATCAGAATGTATTATAATAAATAAAATATATTCATATTTATCCTCTGTAAAAAAACAGAAAAATCATTGAAATCTGCAATAAAACTCAACAAAGATGTCACAATCTATAACATTTATGGCAGGGTTTCATTGTCATAAGCATTATAGACAGAGAAATACCTGAAGAAAATGAGAAATATCTGAAGAAATAATTTGTCCCAATAGTGAATGTAACGTAATAGATATATTTAGGGTCAAAGGGAAAAATAGATGAATCCCAGATACAAAATAAATTGGTAAAGCTGCACTTCACCAGAACAGACTGTGATTTCATTAAAATATGTTAAACATGGTAAAGAAAGTTAGAATTCTGGCAATTTTTTTTTTTTAAATCCCTAGAGGTTAAGTCTTAGAGTTTAGAGCTCAGCCAAGTGCTGAGCTCCAATAAATTTAATTTATTAAATAAATTAATTAATTAACTAATAATTAATTTTAAGTTCATTGTAAGACAAAGTATCCTGAATATAAACAATAAAAATTATGAACCTGAAAGCATTATTTTAATATTTCACTTATAAATGACTACAGAATATAGGCAAAGCATAATGAACATCAGTTGATATCAGTTAAGTCACAATGATTTACATTAAAATGGATGTTAAAATATACCTTTAGCTTATGCTCTTTTCTGTTGATGATTACAGCTGTAATCTGTTGGTCCATAAAAATTAGAATAGTACAAAGCAAAGCTGGAATAATAGCAGCTATTACTGTCCACCATGGATTTGGACCTACAGGTGTAATAAACCAACCACGATCATCTCTGGTGGGCTATAAAAAATAAAAGAATGTACATAATTATTAACTGGATTAATTAATACCTAATGAATTAAGTCTTAACAGATGCTACCAGGAAAGCCCTAATTATAAACTGATATGCCGAGTGAGCTATATGGAGGTGTGATCAAAAACTATGATGAATGTTTAAATTTTAAAAAAAATTATTACAGTAAAGGACACATTGCCATTAATCCTCCTCAAAATACGCCCCCTCGCTTCAAACACACTTATCCCATTGTTCTTGCCACTTTCTGAAGCTGCAAGTCCTTTTTCATGTCTTTAGTTGTGCTGTCATGGCTGCCTCGATGTCCTGAATCATTTTGACTTTGGGGAAGAGCCAGAAGTCGCATGGTGCCAGATCCAGTGAAAAAGGTGGATGAGGACACACCGTAATGTTTTTATTTGACAGAAATTGCCTTATACCAGAAGCAATGTGTAACACGGAGTGTTGTCATGATGGAGGATGATTTAAGGCACATTTTAAAACACACCTTCTCTCAACGGTAGCTCACACCCATCTGACTGCACTGAACAAGTTGAAACTTGTCATACACTGTTACTAAGGTTATTGTCACACACTGTTACTAAGGAAATGGCTGTACCAGAAGCGATGAGTGACATGGAGCATTTCCATTGTGATCACAAAATATGGTGAATGCCACTGCCGAGTGCCATCCAACAGAAAGGCAGGGATCTTCAATACAGGAAATGATGCGATGGACCTTAGTAACAGGCGTGTGACAAGTTTCAACTTATTCAGTACAGTCAGTCAGGTGTGAACTACGGTTGAGAGAAGGTGTGTTTTAAAATGTGCCATATATCATCCTCCATCATGACAATGCTCCGTGTCACACATCGCTTCTGGTATAAGGCAATTTCTGTCAAATAAAAATATTACTGTGTGTCTTCATCCATCTTATTCACCAGATCTGGCACTATGCGACTTCTGGTTCTCCAAAATCAAAATGACTCAGGACACTGAGGCAGCCACATCAGCGCAACTAAAAACACTAAAGAGGACTTCCAGAACTGCTTCAGAAAGTAGCAAGAATGATGGGATAAGTGTGTTCAAAGCAATGGGTAGTATTTTGAGGGGGATTAATGGCAATGTGTCTTTTACTATATTAATTTTTTTTATTTAAACATTCACCATATTGTTTGATCACACTTTATAATTAACACTAATGTTTATAAAGCATTTATAAAGTACCAGGCACCATTCTAAGTGCTTAAAATATTTTAACTCAATTTTTTTTTCTTCACAACACTCTAAAGAAGATACAGATAAGGAAACTGAAACCTAGAGAGGTCCAATAAATTGCCCAAGATCCCAGAGTTAGTAAGTGGTGGAGATCCGTTTTGAATTCTGACAGACCATCTCAAAATGTGTGTTCATAATCAATACCTATATTAAATAAAATAATATTTACCATGTACAGTTGGGAAGTTTACTTACACTTACAAATAGCATGTTGAAAACTGTGTTTAACTTTCAATTTAGATGTATGCACAGGCTATTATGTAAAAACAGCGAAAAGATGCTTGGTGACTGCACGGGCTCAAGGAAGGGTTCTAAACATGGCTGGTGTCTGAGATGAGTCTCAAAGGAAGTCATTTTGACAATAATTCTATGAGGAAGTCACCAGCCCTGAAAAAACTGAGGCTCAGAGAGGTTAAGTAACTGGCCCAATGTCACACTAATTAGTTAGTGACATAGTCACAGTTCTATTCCAGACTTATTTTTATCTGTTTCTCAAGCCCTATCCACTGTGCAATTCTGCATCAAGATAATGCATTTCCCTTCATTTCAAAATGCTTCCTTATCTTTTAGGAGTGTTGTATATAGATATTCCAACTGGAGAAAGTGACAGAAAATATTTTCAAGTGGCCTCTAGGTTTCTATTTCTGCGGTTCCTTTTTTTTAATATTAGACCCAAATTATAGTCATGCTGTGGGCATTTTATTTACTGCTTATTAATCTATATTCTTTATATTTTCATGAAAATCCCAACTACTAGGGTTATAGCCATCATGTAAGTGAAGATCAGATCTACAGAAATGGAGAGATAAATAGTAAATGCTTTTATAACTTCACCTTGAAAACACTTGGTACTTGTAGTTTTGGAGATGGGATTCCAATGGCATAGTCAATTAAAACCATACACAGAATTGTAAGAAAGACAGCAAAGTCACTCACTATAGATCGAACCTAAAAATAATGAAAACATTTGTCACTGGAAGGAACTACAAAAGTGAGGAATACTCAAGAACATACTCGTAACCTACAGTCACACTTTATAAACACTTTACGACATGACATCATGATATATTTATACATACTATAATGTTACCATTAGCTCTGTCAGAATCTAAATATGTACTTATGTACCTCTGTCATTAAAATGGATACACACTCAATCTTTCCAGAATGAGGCATTGTGGAATAGCTATAATGGTGATTGTGCTATTTTTAATATTTATTTTTAAATATATATTATGAGCCCAAATGTGTGAATATTTAGAACACAGAATAAGGATGTATGGCCAGCAGTTGGCTCTTTCCCACACAAGCAACATTTTAACATGATAAACCTGAAGCACCATAAAATTATCATTTTTATTGAAGAAGCACAATATTTTAGTTAGTTTATCGAGGATTTAAGTATGGCACCAGGAAATGTGCACAGCAGAGTGGGAAAATTTAAAAGTTATTTTATGTAAGCCAGTTTTTAAAGCCATTTCTCATTTATAAAACCATCTTTAAGCAAAAATCCTTATACAGTTATCAACAAGATCTGTCTTCTTATAAGAAAAGATGAAATAGTGCCATTTGCGACAACATGGATGGATCTTGAGATTATTATGCTAAGCAAAATAAGTCAGTCAGAAAAAGTCAAGAACCATATGACTTCACTGATATGTGGGATATAAAACTGAAAGCAACAACGGAACAAGAAAACAAATAAACAGAAACGCATAGACACAGACAATAGTTCAGTGGTTATCAGAGGGTAAGAGGGGTGGGGGTGGTAGAAGAAGATAAAGGGGGTCAAATATATGGTGATGGAAGGAGAACTGACTCTGGGTGGTGAACACACAATGTGATATATAGATGATGTAATACAGAATTGTACACTTGAAACCTATATAATTTTACTAACCATTGTCACCCAATAAATTAAAAAAAAAAAAAAAGATCTGGCTTCTTTATTAGGATGCCTTTATGGAGCACACATAAAAATGCAGGAGCTTATTCTTTCAAGTTATAAAAAATAATTTAACCAAATTAAAATCTCAGGGGAAGGAAATGAATCTTCCACCTTAATGAAGGAGAAGGTGACAAAAACAGAAGTTTTCTGTGGAAGAAACAGTTCTTGAAACATTTTCTCAGGGTGGGATTTTGATTATAATCTTTAGCTCATCCTTAAAAAGCTCATTTTCTTGTTTTTTATTGGCTGAGTCAGACATTATAGGTGTTACTTTGCAGTGTTAAATATTGAACTAAGCTGTTTCTCTGTTTACTTCCCTTTCCAAATATGCAGATGCAAACGTGGTGGGTTAGGGGGAGGGACTGACACTTTAAAAATGAAAAAGAGAATAGTGTTCCAATGAGTTTTGCAGGGGCTTTCCCAATTAGAGAATGTAACAGTGGCTCCAACGAGGTATCTGTCAGGCTGGAATAGTTCCCACTGTTCACTGGGCAAGAAAGTGACAATCAGTAATGCAGTATGTGCTTTCGATCTCCAAAATCATAAGTGGGAGTTTGTCTTTGGGATTTGAGGTTAAGTAGAAAAGCCTACGGGGAAGAGGAATTCTAGCACCTGTATCAAAAATGTTTTTTCTTCATCTCCCGCCGTCAAATAACTCCACTCCTAACCTGGTAGCTCACTCCCACGAAAGCCTTTTAGTGGCTCCTTTTATCACAGCAATTGCTTTCTTTTGTCCTGAAACAGGAATGCATTCATAACATGCTTTATGCAAGTTTACATTTTGATTGAGAAAACTGTAGTCTAAGTACCTTGGTGGGAAAATAGCGGCTGGTCTTGAACTGCTTCAGGGTGGCTGACATAGTGACTGTGGAAAAGAACAGGATCACGGACCAAAACAGAACATCTGGAACATAGGGGTGATCGTGGCCGCAGGCTGGCCCAACGTACTCTCCATGTAATGATTTGCATTCCTGCCAGAGGAGGTAAAACAAATGAAACTATTAAGAAAAAAAATGGACATATTTCTTTCAGAAATCTAACATCTGAAGATGGACTGCCATCGAGGTGCCTGAAGCTTTTCATCAATGGCTCTTACAATGATTTAAGGACAGCACAGTAAACGGTGCAAAGTCTATCTGGGTAGGTGAGGAAGTAAGCGGCAATGAAAATTAAGATTACGTAAAATTTGGACATGAACCACTTTTTAAGTTTTTGCCGTCTTCGAATTAAATTTAAGTCTATGAAACAAATCAATTTACCAATCAATGTGCATTTAACCTAATATCAACTAAGTTCCTAACACCAGATTTATTGAAAATATGTCATACTTGATAGTGAGTGGTTACTAGGGTCAGACACTATGCCAAATCATTTAAACACATCATCTTAATTAGTTTTCATATCAAACCTGTAAGACAGGTAGATGTTATTATTTCTATTTCATATCTGAGGAAACTGAGACATAGAAGTTAAGTAATTTGCTGTGGCCTCACTGCTGCTGGTGGCAGAAGAGCTGTGATACAAATATGGTGCCCATGATGGAAATACGATTGCATATTAAAGAAGAACAAATATTCTGTAAAATTATCTAGTCCAAAAGTTACCCAAAAGGATGAGAAAGGCAACAAGAAAACTATGATATATTATTACTGTAATGAAATTGTGAGTCAAAGATGGGGTTCGAACTTAGGTTACAGAACAAAAGAGAAAAAGTTACTACATGAACAAGGCAAAGCTCATAGTTACTATGACTTCTCCGCGGTCTTTTTTTTTTCCTGGTATATATTTTTATAAGCCCCTGAAGAATCATTTCTAATTACTGCCTTAGCCATGAGGTGGCAGCAAAGTCAAAAAAATTTTCTTTCTCCAAGAAAAACTGCATTTTACACATTAATATTTTGAAATTGAAAATGTCATTTAAAATCATTTTGGTTTCTTTTGTTTTAAAGATTAGATTACTAAAGTATTTATCTTTTTTAACAAAGAAAAGAATGGTTTAAAATGAACCAGTGATCTCATCAATCCTTAAGATATTCTGGATCTGAACAGCAATTGAATTGTGCTATGGTACAGAGAGATCTTAAAAATATATATATGGACTGATGGATTGACCACCAACACAGAGTCCACCCAATGAACAACGCCTCAGGCCCTGGAGTCCTTGTACAGCAGAAAATAAATACTTTCAAAAGATTCTAGAATAAACCACAGATAGCTACACTGTTATCCAAAAATAAACAACCAACCAGTACAACCACTTGAGGCAGGTAGGATTCTTAAGAAATATTGTTATTACCTTATAATTATCTAAAAGAGTTCTATCCCCTTTTCTCATCTAACTGCTATAACTTCCCTGCTAACTAAGGTTGAATTTCAGTTATCCATGTTAAGCTAATACAGAGCACAATAACTTGGCTAATCGAAAATTCAAAGAAAAATTCCAGGCCTTAATTATAGTTTTAATGTTTTTCCTCAGAACCCTGTAAAAATAAGTAGTAAAAACGAATGCTTGCCCCTTCTCTTGCCCCTGTTCAGAGACGCTAGTAGAGCAATTACTAAGCAAAGTCATGGGGAAGCAGCGGCTAAATGCAAAGAGAAGCTGGAGGCTCCATTGTAAACGCATTATCTATGGATTTGTGGTTATCTTCAGTCTTTTGTACACATATGAAAGTCTTCTAAATGTTTCTTAGACTTGGCTGGGTCTTGTTCTCAATTCTTAAGAACATGGATGCCATTTGCCATTTAAAGGACCATTTAATTGCCTTACAATCTAAAATAAATTGCCAATAGCTTGCCGAAGTACTTGAATTCAAAGCAAATTTGAAAAGGATATTTATTTTTAATTCCTAACATTAAAAAATGTTAATTAAAAAAATTACAATCTACTAAATTCTACATTTGCTTTCTGGTTTATACTAACTGTACCCCTAACACACACACACACACACACACACACACACACACACACACACCACACACATACACCAAGTCCTAAGATTTAGAAGTGAAAACTAAATCTAAATTCTGTTGTTTTATTTTGAGTTTGACATATGGTTTCACTTACAAAATGAAAAATAATGCATTGATAAACTCATTTCTGCTAATTATTCTTTAAACACATTCTAAGTATCAATAACTATAAGTTAGTAAAAATTAAGTTTGATAAAATAAGAAATTAAAGATGGCATTAGTGACCTGACCCTTATGTATATACTAGCTAAATATGTAATCCTGGCACTGACACAATTTTTAACCAATTACTAGTTAAATGCTTGTGAAAATGGTAACCTTTGCCTAAGAATTCCTTTTCATGGATGATTTTGAGATACTGCTAAAAATACATATAAAAATAGAAACCTAAGCAGTCTAGCCTGCCATAAAAGACGTGCATTAAGCACTATTCACAATAGCCAAGATATGGAAATAACTTCAGTATCTGTGGATGGATGAATGGATGAAGAAAACGTGGTATAAGTATACAAAGGAATGTTATTCACCCTTAAAAAAGAAGGAAATGCTGTCATTTACTACAACATGACTGAACCTGGAAGACATTATGCTAAGTGATATAAACCAGACACAGAAAGACAAACACGGCATGATCTCATTTATATGTGGAATCAAAAAAACGTCAAACTCATAGAAGCAGAGAGTCAAATGGTGGTTACCAGGTTGGGGGAAGAAGGAGAAATGGGGAAAAATTGATCAAAGGGTCCAAAGTTTCAGTCATGCAGAATAACTAAGTTCTGAAGATCTAATGCACAGCATAGAGACTATACTTTAATAATACATTTTTATATAGATGAAATTTGCTAAAATAGTAGGTTTTCATAAAAAAAAATAAATACATAAGGCAATTACGTGACGGATTGATATGTTAAATTAACTTGATTATGGTAATCATTTCACAATGCATACATATATCAAAATACTATGTTGTATACTTTAAATATGTATAATTATTGTCAATTATACCTCAATAACGTTGAAAGACAAAATACACAAAAGCAAAAGACTTGTGTTAAATAAAAAATTTGTGATATGGGACTATTTTTCCCAAATAATCATTAATTATTTATGGAATACTTACTATGCACATAGATTTTAGGAAAATCAAAGAAAGCTAATTCATGAGGTATGTAAATATTCAATTTTAAAAATCTGTCTAATGAATAATATATAAAATAAATGTTACATTACTATTTTTACAAAGTAGTTATAGTAGCCATTAGCACAGTTTTATTAGTAAAATGCTTTTCGTGATACTTGTGATTATGCTAAAAAAAAAACAGCATAACAATTAAAAGAGAAAAATTGTTAATGATCTTCATTGATTTAAAAAGTACAAGACTTTTTTCATTATGTAGCATGCTCTTTGGTGATGAAGGCTATTTCTGGTCAAGATTAGCAATTATCCATTGCAAAAACTGCTATTAACTAATAAAAAATAACATGAAAATTTCTGCCAGAATGTTAACACCTAGTACAGAACTTAAAAAAAACAAACAAAAAAATAACCCCACAGTGCTAGATGTGCTTTGATTGCAAAATACTTTTCACTGTACTCTGCTTGACCCTACAACTTCTAATATCTAAAATTAACTCATGGCTAGCTATCCATATCAACCATTCTGTGAGTCTTTTAGAAGGTTATTATTCAGGATTTGCTACTATATAGAATGAATATTGTTATTTTGCATTAAATTACACAGAGAATATAAAACACATAGAGTAAATTGTCATGCTAAATAATTTAGAGATGGGATTATTTGGGTTTCTGCCTTGAAAGGAACACCAAATAAGGAACACAAGCAAGGGACTCTAGGCATAGGTAATATACTTATAGATTACAAAAGGAAAATATGAATAGAAGATACACTGCTGGATGGATCAATCATGTTATGGTTATCAGTGGTTATCCACTGAAAAGATAACCATGCAACGTTATTTTTTCTAGGAGAAAAAATAGACAGAACAGAATAAATGTTGACTATAACAGAAGAAAACAACAAGAGTAAGTGAAGATTTATTTTAGAGAAAATGACTAGGGTAAGAATAAAGGTAGTAAAACATAGGTCAACAAACCGTAAGTAATTTGGTCTGATTCTAAAGAAAACATTTAATGGGAAAAATAGAGAAAATAAGCAATAGGTCAAGTGCTCTTACAAAAATCATGTTTATATTTGAAAGTTGCTAAGAGAGTAAACCTTAAAAGTTGGCATTGCAAGAAAAATAAATTCTGTAACTATGTATGGTGACAGATGTTAAGTAGACTTATTGTGGTCATAACTTTGCAATATATACAAATATATATGTTGTACACCTGAAACTAATATAACGTTGTATGTCAATTATGCCTCAATTAAAAAAAAAAGAATCATATTTAGAGTTTTATAATATTTGTACAACAAAAACAAAGATTTCTTGCTCCACTAACTGGCTCACTTACTAAAATAATGTTCCATAAAATAAATTAGAATTCATATAGTTTTATGTTGATAGTTATAATAGGATGTGAGATAATACAAGTAGGTAAAGTGGAAGAAGCTTTGGGTTGTAACGTTTGTAACTGAGGAGATTAAAAAAGATACTAGGACGACTCAGATTTTTAAATGTTTATTAAAAGCAGAACATTTTGAATTTTTCCAATTATGAGATTTTACTAAACAGAAGTAAAGGATGTAAACACAGATGGAAAAAGACGTGCACAAACATCATAATAAATTAAGAAGAATGGAGAAATACAGCTATGAGAGGAAAAAAAGAAATCAAAGCAAAAAGAAAAAAAAAACACTTTAAACGGTATAGGATTTTTAACCTTGATCAGTGAAAAATATGTTGCCATCCTGTTTCCTGAGTAGGAGATGAGAAAATGGAAGTAAAAAAGCCCTTCCTCAGGGAGGTGCCAGAATTTTGTTAAGAAAAGTGACTTTTGTTCTTCCCAAAGACTTCAATATTTACACTAAAATACTGACAAACATCCCCTCTCTCTCAGCATATTCTGAACAGCTGGAGAAGTGCTGCAGAGTAAAGTAAAAGCAGTCTGGTTTCTTTACACAGAAAGCCAACTTAGTTCTGCCATATGGTTTCATTTAGGTCAACACCACTCTTATTTAATGTGCTTTCAGTTAACCTAGTCATGTTGTGCTGTATATGTATGCTTTTAGAGCAATTCAGGCCTACTAACTATTAGAAAAGCAATAATGAAAGAAAACCTCAGCTTACTGAATACCTGAAACAAATGAAATTAAAATTAAGACAAAACTATCGCTTTTATAATAGCATGCATTCAAAATATTTTACCTTAGTGGAGATAATTCACTCACAATGTCAACAAAAGCCCCAAAACAGTAATAAGATTCAAGATATGACTTGATGTTCAATGTTTCACTTACTGATACAGTTAGGTTCTCCCAAATTATGTCAGAGGCAGAAATATTAGATTCCCTCCATTCCTTCAGTGTGTCGTTGCTGGGATTATGCGGTTCCACACAGTTACACCTGAAAAGGTAAAATAGTGTAGTTTGTGAAATAAGTATTTCTTTGTCACTGTACCAAAAACAAATGTGGAATGAGTCCTTCCTCCCTAGTCACGACCTTCCTCCATCTAAGAGACAAGAGGTTAGGTAATCCTAAACTATTCCAGGACAGACTATTTCCAGAAAGCAGGATAGATGTATTCCCAGGGCACTACACTACTCTACAGTGTTTCCTGGAAAGAGGTCATTCCCTCTCCGTCCCAGTCAGAGGAAATATTTTAAAATGCATGTTAGAACACAGCGTTTCAGTGACCTTTCAAACGAGGGTGCCTTCTAGAACTTCGATGACCATTTGCCCTTAAATTATACGCGAAAGTCAAGCAAAAAAAAAAAAGATAAACATCAGATCGATTATTATAATTTACTTATTTTTATTAATATTGCAAAACCATATCACTTAAAGCTGGAGTTAATTCATATTCTAAAGATCCTTAATAACTTTGCTATGTAATTCAAAATTAAAGCTAGGTTGAAGCAAGAACCCTAGGTATCTCAGGATATACTATGCTTTGCTCTGAGTGATAGTCCTATTAAAAATCAAACACTCAATACACAAAACTTTTTGAGTACCTATTACATATAAGGAACCATAATGAATGCTGGGTAGGGGTAGCAGCAGAGAGAATAAGAAAGAGTTGGGCAGTGATATTATTATGTAATAAAAAATAGTTTCTGATCTCGTGTTCTTTATAACTTTATTAATCAATGAGAAGAAGACACAAGCAAAGATGTGCGATAAATTAACAGCTTTAGAAGTTAACTTCAATTTACAAATGATTTGCTTCTAAAATTCACTCTGGGTGGTGAACACACAATGTGATTTATAGATGATGTAATACAGAATTGTACACCTGAAACTTATATAACTTTACTAACCATTGTCAATCCAATAAACTTTAAATTAAAAAAAAATCACTCATAATACTTCTATTTGTCCTTCAAAAAGCATTTTCTTATAGAAACATTTTATAAATGGTGGTTGGGCACCCAGATTGATCCACGTACACTACCTAACATGAATGTTAGTTGGACTGCTGTTGTAGTGACATTAATAGAACTGTCGGACTTAATTACCATTTCTAACATTCTCTTTATAGGCCAACATCTTACAGTTTCTACTCGGTAAATCCTTCTGCCTAAGCAACAGTCACTCTTTTATCTTCTACATCAGGAACTTAATCCATTTTTCTTTACTACTACTCATTCATTCTTCAACGAGTTATTAAGTGTCTACTATTATTAAGTGTCAAGAAACTCTACTTGACATTGGCAACATGGACAGGCATGGTTCCTGCTGTCACCAAGGGAGGTTAGAGGATTCCAGAGCTGGGCCTCTAAGAGGGCAGAGGGTTCCAGTGAGAAAGTTGGTGGCAAGGATTTTAAGGGAGTGGGATATGGAAGCATTAGCTACTGGGTAGCTGCAGTGGCGGCAGAGGTAGGAGCTATAGCAAAATGGAAACAAAAGCACCTGAGATGCAATAATAGGTATTTATTCATGTAAGTTTTTCAAAGCTACAGGTTCCTAAGTTCAGATTGGTTGTACATAGTCAGAACACAAGCTTTTGAGTCAGAAATCTCTGTCCTATACTGACTGTGTGGCCATGAGCAACTTATTCAAGCACTCTGAATCTTGGTTTCCTCATATGTGAAATGGGGACTAAAACACTTATGCAGTAGAGCTATTGTGAAGAGTAAGTAATTTGATATATATCAAGTGTCTGGTGTACATTTAGGTAGTTTTGAAATTTTGGCTGCTATCAACATTATGATCATCACCAGTATTAATTTCTGGTTCATTTTTCAGTCTTTCACAAAACGCAATAAAACTGTTAACTTTCACCTTGATATAACACAAAAAGAACAAATGGCTTTCTCTAATATGCTGATGCTCTTTTCACTTTGCTTCCAATGCTGTAAAGAAACTTAAATTCTAACCAGCATTAGAACAGTTGTGCTACTATTGCTAAGAATCTATAGAAAAGAAAATTCCTGTTTAATTTTGGCTCTTGGTCATTAAATCACTAGGTAAATATATTATAGATAACATATGCATATAAACAGAATAATTTATTTTAAAAAGGTACAAATTATTAAAATGAAATAAAACTAAAACCAATACATCACTGAATATTGTCTAAAGTTAAGAATCACATCTGGCTTCTGGTTTAACAAGGAGAACTGAACTCATATATTTGTGTGTGTTTTTTCATTACCTAGAATTCATTAAGCAAAGAAATAATATAAAAAGAGACAACAAATGAAATATGAACCAATGAAATATGAACAGCAAGATGTTTGAAAAAGCAGAACAGAGGGATAATAGCAATAGTAGTACTTTTATATATAATCCTTAAAATTGTTAGCATTGTACATACGAAAATATTGAGGCAATAAGTAACTTGGCCAAGGTTATACAACTAGAAAAGTCAGAGCAGGAATTTGCACGTAGGCAGTCCACTCATAAACACTAATTAGAATAAACATCTTTTCCCAACTGCAGTACAGGAATGACTTGTCCTACCCAGTATAATCCTAAAGACGATGTGGACTCAAAGAAGGGCTCATACTCAACAAAGGAATAAAGTAAGAGGTGGAGCTGAAAACACAGGCACTAACTGGGAGTCTGAATATACTGTAGCTGACTTCAGAAATCCTCTATCCCAATACTACACACTACTTCAGAGAATGGCATCAGACTTTTCTCTCAGCAATACCATCAAGTTTATGAGGCATAATTATTTTAAACCTAGAATTCTATAGTCAAACCATCAAATGAAATATAACAGAGAGTTTTAAAAAGTTGAATTGTAGACTTCACAGTTTTTTCTTGCATGCATTATTAATTAGAAAGCAAATTAATGAATTAAAAGGAAGATATAGGATGAAGGAAAGAGTGATTCCTAAAAGATCATACACACAACCACACACACACACACAATGGTAGAAGTAATAAATGAATTCAGTAAAATTGCAGGATACAAAATCAACATACAAAAATCAGTTGAGTTTTGATACGCTAGCAATGAACAACCTGAAAAGGAAATTAAGAAAACAATCTTATTTACAATTGCATCAAAAAGAATAAAATACTTAGAAATAAACTTAACAAAGGAGGCAAAAGATATCTACCCTTATAATTACAAATCACTGCTGAAAGAAAAAAAGATACAAATAAATGGAAAGATATAAATGTGTTCATGTATTGGAAGACTTAATGTTGTAAAAATGCCATTACTACTCAAAGCAATCTACAGATTCAATGCAATTTCTATCAAAATCCCAATGGCATTTCTACAGAAAAACAAACAAACCTAAAATTCATATGAATCCACAAGGATCCTGAATAGACAAAACCATCTTAAGAAAGAAGAACAAAGTTGGAAGCCTTACACTTTCTGATCTCAAAACATATTACAAAGCTACAGTAATCAAAACATTTTAGTGTTGGCATAAATACTTGACTCTACAGTGAGTAATACACTATAATTATGTAAAGATTTAAAAAAATTTTTTTTTAATTTTTAGAATCAATCTTTAGACAAATTACTCAACACAACTATGGTTGTAGAATAATAAGTATGTTAACAACCACCACAATAAAATCAAGAGTGGGAAGAAAGAAGGCAGAAAAGAGTTGGAAGGAAATATGAGACTTATTCATCTCCTTTTACAAAGTATGAAGTAAAGAGAACTCCCTACAGATGATGGAATAAGAAATGGAAGTTTACATATGTCCATTGTGGTTATTTATTTATGGTTACAGAGGTTACAGGAATGATGGACTTTAGGATATGATATAATTATATTGGAAAGAGAGGTAGGTAGACTGAGAAGGAAAGTTGATGGGGGAGTAGAAAGTGAGCTAAATTCATATTTATAACAGCAAAAGTAAAATAGTCACATTTAACATTAGTAAATCAAGAAAAAGTAATATAAGCATATTACTTAGAGATAAGTAGTTACCACCAAAAATTAAAAAAAGAAAATCTTTCTTAATAGTGTTGCCTTTGAGTGAACTAGTGCTTTAATTATAATCTTTCTATACTATTTTCATTTTTAAGGCTGCGCACGAATTATTTTGATAACAATAAAATGTATTTGAAAAAATAATTGGTTCTCCTTATGGTTACTCTAAATTTATTTTCTTATTTCGGTATGTACAAATTACCACCCAGTCCCTCCTGGATATAGCTGTGTCTTGTTTTCTCTTTTAAAATTCAAAAAGGTGCAATCATGGGGAAACATTCCAATGCTTCCCTTAAACTTATCAGACCCTGCTCCATTAGAATGATATGCTCAAGATATTTGAATTATTTTTGGCAGTAAAAGGCAACTTATCGTGTCATCAACTAATTTTCAAGAAATTATCATTTTTGGCAATATCTGTCTCTAGCCGCTTTTAAAACAGGTTACTTCTCGATGTCATTTTCAATATAGTTCAAACTTTACTGCTTCTGTGACAAAGAAACATGCTAAACTTGCTTTTTGGTAATTAGTTTAGTGTATCCGTCCTGTCTAGATTTTGAGATAAACAATGCTTAAATAATCATTATCTTTTTTTTTGGCATCTTGAAAACTGGTTCAAGATTCTATTTGTAAGCATCACTAAAATACTGTCGGAGTCAGAATTTACTTGCAGCTGTAATTATTTTTCCACTTCAATTTATAAAACCTGCCTCCTTTCTATTTCCATGTAGACTAAGCATTGTAGAAATACTGAAAATATGAAGATTGTTTGAAATCATTTTACAAAATTGCTTGTGGATACTGAATGCATGATACTTTTGTGTTCCACGTATCAGACACTTTGCACACCACCTCAGTTCCTATCAGTCCCAGGTCTTCTGCACAAGTTTCAACTGGTCACTTCCAAGTGCAACCTCTTGGTGTCTGGCTTCAGGCTGCACCATGTACCCCTTGATTGCTGCCTTTACACTGTTGTCACCCTTAACTAATGAGGGGTAGAGGCTGATACATACATGTTTCTCCCTTAAATTCCCAGGGCAAACAGTTGTGAGTAGCATGTCATAAGCCTTCTTAAAGATCCCATCAAATCAAGCATTAGTCACCCGTATTTATGACCGACTAGATTCCATATTGGCCTCATCTCCTGGCCTGTATTACTGTATTAATCTGCTCAGGCTACCATAATAAAATACCACAGACTATGGCTTAAGCCATAGAAATTTATTTTCTCACAGATCTGGATGCTGCAAGTCCAAGAACAGGGCACCAATATGGTTGCATTCTGATAAAAGCTCTCTTTCTGGTTTGCAGATGGCCACCTATTTACTGTGCTCTCACGTGGCACCTCTCTCTCTCTCTCTCTCTCTCTCTCTCTCTCTCTCTCTCTCTCTCTCTCTCTCTCTCTCTTTGTGGGAGGCAGATCAGGTGAGTCCTGAAGTTCTAGAGCCAACACAGATGCCTGGTCTACATTATCACGTATATACGATCTGCTTGTCACTCCAAGACCTGATTTCTGAATCCCAGATTGGAATCCAATGATAAATTCTAATATGGATAACCTTTCCATACTTAATGAAGACACCCAGGCACTGGTCTAGGGACTAAAATTTAATAGTGGTGCTCCTAGTAGCATGTCTATAGTCAGAAATAAGATGACTACTTATTAAAAAAAAAAAAAAATAGAACCTAAAGGACCTGCATTGATCTTGGGTCCTCCTCCAAATGGAGGCTTAGAGATTATACTTATAGCAGCCTCCAAAATTATCAGTTGAGTCTCTAATATCCTGTCCTGAATCTCTTGCTCTAATTCCAGAATAGATGGAAAAGCATTAGGGGGAAAAGCAAGGCTCACAAGCCTTCAAATGTCTGCTATTCTTCTGCTTATACATATATGAACCTGCCAACCTCTGCCTGTAAGCCAGTTCACCAATAAGGGGAAGCATGTTCCCATGAGGGGGAAATTCCCCCAACTTCATCTTTCTGTTACTTTACCTCAGAAAAAGACCCAACATTATAGAAATTTGATGGGAAAACATTCTCATACTCTGAAAATTTGGTAAAAGTCAATTCATTGATGATAAAATGTAACTAAAATGCAAAACAGGGAAATATGCCAAATTTCTCATAAAGGTAACATCATCAGAGAAAACTAGTATTATAGGAGATGTATATATCAAATGGGTGTGTATGTATGCACATACATGTAAGTACATATAACAGAATTGTATTTGAAAGGAAGATGGGGACAAAAGCCTTTATTAGCCCTTTGATCCCATTGGCACCAGGGGTACCACATGAAAGGGATTGAAAGGGCCCATTAATGGAGATTGGAGGTTATATCATTTATATAATATTTTAGCAAATATTTTACCAAACAAACCAGCTCTTCCAAGTAATCTTTCCAACCCAATTAAAAAAAAAAAAAAAAGCAAATTGCTAGTTCTGACTTATTTGAATAATATGCAAGTAACCTTAAGACATAACTGATTCTAAAGTTCTTAAAAGCTATAACTTAGTCTATGTTAAAAGCTCTACCTAGGTCTATACTTTGGTTTACACTGGGGAAAATTAATCATTATTTCAAAAGAAAATTTAGTCAGTGCTTAAAGATTAAAGTACTAACACATTTTAAAAAAAATAGGACAAATCAGGATGATGCCTTCTTCATCTTTCTGGGGGACTAACGGGTAACTTGGCTTTTGGGAACCAGTACCATACCATCCAACTGTAAGTTTGGCCCATTCATCTTCAACAGCAACCTGACCGACCAATCTGGGGGAAAGTACCTCTGGATGCTGGCCCAGGGGCCAATTATCTATACCTGGACATAAGTATGAGTATTTTATTCGAAACATCACCTTCGGTCACCCTGTGGTAGAAAGTCTTCAAAAGTAGCTAGCCAGGATCTTATCTTTGACATGCACAGAATGGAGTCCAGGCTGGAACAGTGGGGAAAACCCATGGCTACAGTAGAAGCCAGTACATACACCTTTCATTTCAAGGATATTGAGAACCCAGGAGCTTTGATTAAAGACATTTGAGAGAACGGGATGAAAGCTGGACTTGCCATTAAACTAGGAACTACAGCTGAGTATTTGACACCATGGGCTAATCAGATAGATATGGCATGGCCTTGGTTATGCCAGTGGAACCTGGATTTGGAGGACAGACATTTATGGAAGATATGATGCCAAAGGTTCATTTGGTTGAGGACCCAGTTCCTGCCTTTAGACATAGAGGTTGATGGTGGACTCGGTCCTGACACTATCCATACTTGAGCAAAAACAGGGGCCAACATAATTGTGTTTGGTGGTGCTACAATAAGGAGTGAAGCCCCAGATCTGTGATCAACTGGTTAAAATATATTTGCTCAGAAGCTTCTCAGAACCATTCTCTTCATGGATGAACTCTCAAGGAGCTCATTGTTTCTGCTCATGAGATTTCTGTTTTACTGGAACACAAGAATGTTGACTACCACGTCATAATGAATGGCAGTGCTGCTTTTCTGAGCAATTACTCATTCCAATGACTCAAACCTATTGTTAAAATGTACTAAGAGGTTGGAAATTGAGATATATACCTACATTTTCAGTGATGGAATTGAAAGGTTAGTGTGGTGAAATGCCCTGTTTTTACTGGGAGACTTGATTTTTATAGAGTAAAATACAGTAGTATTAAGATTATAAACAGACATATATGTTAATAGCTAAGGCAGGCATATGAGCTATTACGAAAAAAATTTCTCTGCATTTCTGAGAAGAATTTTCTGTTGTTTCCTATCTATTTTCCAAAAACAAAGGAAGTCCTTATGTTTTCCATATTTCATGGTATTTGTGTATACGCTTGTTAATATGAGTAGAATGGAACTTAGGGAAAAAATCTAAGCTTGGATTTGGCTGGGATGGCATACCATACTCTCCTTTCATCTAGAAGATCTGTTTTCCCCTTTTTACTTTATACTCAACACATAAAAAGCATTTTAAAAATGCATGAAGCCCAGGGGTTTTCAGGTGGTCTGTTCTAAAATTTAAGCATTGATTTTATCATATTTTATCAGGGTGTTTTGTCAGTTTTGCTGAAGGGGCAGATTATTCTGAGATTTTCCCTTTTTTTATGCCACTTACCATTCTTAAGGATATTAAATAATGCTGTTGCCTTAGCTCTGAGTAGAAAGAAAAGTAAAGCATCTGTTTGGAAGTAATATTAATATGAATCTTGACTCTGTCCCTGTCGACTTGTTTGACCTTAGGAAATCACACAACCTCTGTGAGCTTTTATTAACACCATTTACATTGAATACAACAGTTGTGCAGTTCATGTTAAGGCTTAAAAGAGGTAATGTAACTTATGGAAAGCTTCCAGTACTATTCCTAGAATTTAGTAGATGCTCAATATAAAGTAGCTTATCATATATAAGTTGTTATATGGTTACAAATACTTTGATACAATCTAGAAATCATTAAATCTACAAATCACCCCTATGAGTAGTAGGATAGGTATTTTTATCCTCATTGAAAAATGAGAAACTAAAGCTTAGTAGCAGACTGGTACCACGGAAAGCATCAGGATTTCTGATGCTTTTATAAATGGAACCCAGCAGATGTAGGGCAGGCAAAGGAAGCTTCTTTTACTTAACATTGCCTTATTTCCAGTCTAACCTTATTCTGTAGCAGAATCAGATGGCTAAGAATATTCTGGAACTATGGATCGTGGCCCCAATGATATATATTTTATTATTCCAAGAAAGACAAGGTAGGTTAGGAGATGACAGTACAGAGTTAATCCATAAACTATTTATAACCATGTTCCAAATCATAGTTAGGAAACAAATATGCATCAACCATTTTATTATTATAAATACTCATGTAATAAATATGGCAAGACATGTTTTTTTAAAGGACAGGTATCTGTAGTAATTTTTCTGCATAAATTGTCAGAATTTGAAAAAAAAAATGAAAAAAATAAGTCTTATAAAGGTTAGGCCTGCAGTCTCCAAGCTTGTGAGGGAGAGATAATTTCCATATTTCTGAAACGTTTAGATCCCTGAGGATGGTTCTGAGAATAAAGTATACTGAAAACTGTGAGGGGAAGGACGAAAATGCTATCTGCCTTCACATCCCCACTGCGGATCCCAACAAACTAAACATGTGGGAGTGAGGAAGCGGTCAGTACATGGCTTGGAGCGCTGCTCAGAGTTCTGCCAGGTAAAACCTCCAAACAAATAGTAATTGCTTAGCAAATAGTAAAAACTCCAAAGTCCTTCTGATCGATGGTATCCAATCCATTGGCCAAGACCCCTAAACTTAGGGCCTTGTGAACCTGTGTCCACTTTCTGAAATTGGCATGTGCTCTCTAAAGTCTCCATTTTTGAATCATGAAAAATATATATATTTAATCTGCTACAGAGATAAGAATAATTATTTAAGATATTTATTTAAGAATAATATATAAGATATTCGCCTAGACCCATATACATATATGCTATGATTCAGGTTTAAATCATCTGAACAAACCGAAGACCTACCTCAAATCCTTACCCGCCTGGTCATGCATTCAAATAACGATATCTTTGGTGACTATTGCGTAGTAGTGCTGCCAGAAAGAACACTGTAAAGATCCTCCATCAGGAGCAGTACTCTCTTTCTTGTTAAACTAAATTAGTAATATATAGCCTGAATCTGTTATATCAAGTGGCAAACATTCTGTTTTTTAAGTAGCTAACGATTAGAATTTTTCAAGTTAGTCATTCTGCTCATTTACCTAAGGAAAAAAGACCCAACACTATAGTTTAATAGGAAATTATTCACATATTCTAAAAATTTGGTGAAGGTAAATTTATATAATATAAAAAGGAAACTAAAATGTAAAATAGAGACTATATGGTGAGTTTCTTACAGAAGTAATACAACAAAGGAGAGAGAGCACTATAGTAGACGCACAGATACATCTATGTACAAAAATATGTGTGGATACATACACGTTTCCACTAGCTACTGTATATCTATGCATATCTATATGATGTACATACAGCTACCACATGCATGGCAGGAGACACTTTGTTTTCCAGTTTGAATTCTACATTTTATAGATGGAGGAAATTAAATGGTTGATAATTTACCCAAAGTCATACTGACAATTAGATTTGAATCCAGGTCTGTTTCACTCTGAAACCTCTGTTCTTTCAGCTATAATAAGCTTCCTCTACATGTAACTCTGGGCCATTTCCATTAGCATAGCCAGATGAGTGAGATGGTTCCAGAACAAATGAAATAATTAACATTTCACTGTGTGGGCTTCCTAGCTTCCTTTCAGGACCCCTCTCCTGTTATTCCCCCAGACACCCTGCATCCCTGCCCCTATAGCATAACAAGTACACCACCACTCAGATTCCTATTTCTCAGCCTCGTCTAAACCTGGCCACCAGCTGGCAGGACTCTCCATTCACTCTGCTTGCTGTGTGTACACCATTCCCACAGGGCCGGAGTCTCTGTTTTTCCAAAGTGATTAAACTGTGTTTGTGAGGACCATGCAATAGTGTGTTACTCCATTCCCCAGAGTACATTTAAATTTACATTTTAACAGTGACGTTCTGAAGGTACTAAGGCAAGATCATAAGAAAGACATTTTTTTGGAGAGTCAGGTCTTTAAATGGATGTCAGTCACCTATACCTCCTTGTCAGGCCTAGCTCTCACTAATAACATTCTTCATCTATAAATCAATTCCAAAGAGGAAAACGTATTTTTTAATCTAAAAGATTTATTTTATACATCACAGATATCATGTATAGCCAACCGACAACCAAACCATTGTTCTTTCCTGAGTAAGACAAACGTGACAACCACTGCACTATGGAAACAGATTCATTGCTCCATCCTGAGTCCGCACCACTGATATTTGAAATCTCAGCAGTTAGTTCTCAGAGGCTGCATGCCTGGACCAGAAGTTTGAAAAAGATCTCCCTACCAACTCTTGGTGGCTCAAAGAAGGCTCTGGCTATTTAGATTTTTATGTTCTTAAATATCAAAAGCAGATTTTCTAAATTAATTAATTAATAATAAAATGAGAAGGAAAAAAAACCACCCACATTCCTGTTTTTCACCGAGGCTGATGAACTTAGTCCAAACAACTCCAAAACTACAAAAAGAAGAGAAAAGCAAAAGAAAGAAAACTAGAAACAGCGATGTGAGGAGATAAAATACGAGTTTGGAATAAGTTCTGTTTCCAAAATAATTTTTAGTGACTCTGGCTATAAAATGGAAGTATTAATGCTCCCCAAGCCCCCAAAAAAATATTTAGGTGATAAGGCAGGCTGGTGCTTTGGACACTGGACTTGAGACTCTTCAGCCAGGGTTCCTAAACTCAGTGAAATCCAAGCTCTTAGCTGAGTGACTTTAGACAAGTTGCTTATTAATCAGATACTTAATTTAAGTATCTGTTTTCTTAAAGTGGGGATAATGATAGTAATCAATCTCAAGGGGTTATTATGAAGGTAAAATGAGTTAATATAGGTGAAATTGCCTGGAACAGGACCTGGCTGAAGTAAATGCTAACTAGGTGTTAGGTATTATGATAACTGTTATTACTATTGTTACTACCACAGGCTCGTAGACTGGAAAGTCCAACAATCTAAAGGCAAAAGAATGGGCAGTATCCCTACTTTTTTACATTTTTAAAAACACCAGTATAAAATGCCAATATAATTTTGACTTGTGGTGTTGGATTTTTTGGCTGAAAATACACTCTTCACCAAACACGTCCTCTCTCCCAAAGAAAAGTGTGTGCTCTGAGCCATCTTATTTATATAAATGGCTACAGAGTGATTAGATAAACATTATAATTAAATGTCCTCATCCAGAAGTTTTTGCTTTTGTTTCAAGGCTAATGGAGGTGATCAATCTTCCTTACATGAGAAGAGCCTGCGGCTGTCTTCTGGAAAACATAATTTGATAGAACTCCCTTCAACATTATTACTAATTTTAGTCACTGGGTTGCAGATGATCTCCTTTTGTCTTGGTAGTTATTATTAGTACCTTCCTGTGTGCACTGAGCAGTAATGGTTTCTGACTCATTTTTTTTTTTTTTTTTTTGAAGTTTCTCTTTATGGACTAAATTAGCCCGAGTGCTGTGTAGCAAATGAGGTACTAATATAAGGCATACAATCAGAGAATGATGATCTATCTGTAGAAGCCAAACATGTCTTTCATGCTTATTCTTTTTTTCTATCTCAAAAGTATTTTGAAAGACCAAAATAATAAAATGATACTATAGAATGTTTGTAAAATAAAAAACAAAAAAGAAATTTTTCATAGTCTTTCCACCAGTTACTGTAATTTTTTGACATAGTTCTTTCAGTAGTTCTTAGTATGTGTATTTTCAATATATTAATGAGCATACAATGTTTTAATCTTTTTTATATAGCACCATAATGTAAGCATTTTCTATGTTGCTACATTACTCTTCATAACCATCATTTTTAACGGACCTACTCATACTTTACCTACTCATGCTTTACTGCTAAACATTGAATTTGTTTCTATTAAGATGAATGTTTAAATAATACCGTGTTAAGTCTTTTATGAATACACTTATTTCCATACTTTGGATTTTATTCTTAGGAGATATTTTCTAGGTAGTTATTCTTTCTAGGAAATCATATCAACATATACTATACCACATTATGAAGAAAATGGTTTTTCAAAAATATGCAAAATAACTGTAAAACACCACCATTAGTAGCTAAAAATATGAATTCTCTCTCCAATAAATTCTTCTTAATTTTTTCTCATCTGACCTTCATCCCCATTCATACATCAGTATCCTCTCCTTGGTCTCTAAATACATAACTCTAGAAGTATTTCTCACTCGCATGGCACTCTGTATCATATACTTGTATGTGATAGCACTTACGTCAACTATAATTATTTGTGTAGTATTTAATGTCTAATTCTTATAATACATAATATGCTCGATGGGGACAGAGCTCCCATCTATGTTGTCACTTTTACACTCAAGTGTCTGGTACACAGCAGGCAGTCTTGTTTGTTCATTTATTGATTTAACAGTTTAAAATTATTTTGTAGAGAGTACTAGCTCAGTGCTATGGGGGATACATAGAAATATAGGACAGTCTCTGCCTTTAAGGAATTGTTATAATAATAATAATCCTTTACTCTTATTTTAATTTTAGTAGTCATAGGAGAAAGTTCATGGGCTTTAAAACCAAATAGATCTGAGTTTGACCTCCATTTACCATTCATTGGCTATGTGACACTGGGCAAATTATTTGACTTGTTGGAGCCTCAGCTTGATCATCTGCAAAGCAGGGGTAATACTTGTTCCACAGGTTATTGTGAGGTTTAAATGAAGTAATGTATGCAGTTTTTGCTATAGCTCCTAGAAATTGAAAGACATTAAATAATTAGTTGTTGAATGAATGAATAAAGCCTTGCTAATTTTTGCTGCCCTTTCTTTTTTTTTTCCAGTTCACTTTCTCCCCTTATAATTGTCTCAGGTAATAATCAGGACTTAAACAGTCCACAGCTAGGTTATTGCTCCTTGCAGCACTTCCTATCACCACCTTCTAATCTATCGTCACATAATTCTTCCTAAAGCTTTGTCATTATCCCCAATGGCCTTTTTACCAGATAAAACTTGTAAGTTTTAAGGCTCTCTGCCACTTGGTCCCAAGAATCCATTCTATCACCTGTTCTTGCAAAACTCGCAGATAGAATGAAGAGAGAAAAATGCCTAGATAGGCAATAATAATAAACTCAAGCGACAGATACAACAGAGATGGAGTAATAACTTAGGGTTTATTTCTTCTATGAAATCTTTCCAGCTTCCCAGAGTAGTTTGTTACTTCTTTCCTGGACCATCATACATATATCTGGTGTAAATACTACACCATGTAAATTATTTAACTATGCATTGCCTCTAGCTCCCTCCACATTTATTGATTCAAAATATTCTATGTGTAGCCACTATATACAAAGCAAATTAATAATCACTGAGATTAGAGAGTAGAGACCACATCACATTCATTTTCATACTATCAGTGCCAACACAATACAAAGAAGATGATGGATGTTGAAGAAATGAGCCAAGTGAGTAAGAGAATGTATGAACAGGATGGCAAACCTACTTGTTATACCCTCAACATTTTGCTCTATTCTACCTTCGAGTTTTGTAGGTTCCTTTTTTCCTAAAATGGAAAATAAATTTGGTTACATGAGTACTGATTTGAAGAGCACCGTCTGGCCCTAACTAGCTCATTCTATAGCTTGTCATAGGACTTGAATTTCCCTCATAAAACTTATTGTTAGAAAGAAATTACAAAATAATGCAGGCACACAATGCCAGTTGAATATTTCAAAATATACAGAGAAAGCAAACATTCCTTTCTCAAAATATTTTCTGCTGTCCCCTAAGTACTGTAAATTTGGTAGGTATACTATTAGATCTCTTATTCTCTGTGTATTTCCCGTATACTTCCTATGTATCTTGCAGGGTTAGGACATTGTCTCTACAAGGCTGCTCTCAGGGGCTTACCCAAGGCCTCTAACTAGGATAAAGGTGTAGATTTCTATCCCAATCTTTTTAACCAAGTTACTATAAGCTTCTTAAAATTACAAGATAAAGTGGTGCTCCAATGAGATGCAGCAAAACTCAACTCTAGTCAAGATTTTTTCCTTTACTTGTTACATACCTGTTAATGGGAAATTGTTATAACCAAAATAAGCACTTTTATGCTAATAAGCTCTAAAATAAAATCCATTTTACCTAGTAAGCATAATATTATTCTGATATTTGTTTTAAATTCCTCTGTTTTTATATCTATTTCCTGTTAGTAATTCAAAACAGCTTGAAGATAATATCTAAGAGACTTAAACAAAACAATAATTTATCTAAACTCTCCTATATTCTAAATATTAATCATAAAAATTACTCTGGGCAAATCAATGGCCTAGAATTTAGTACATTGTCAAAAGTGTCCAACTAAGTGTTAGATGTCTTAGATGTTAGCCCAAGTTCTCCCATATGGGCAAGCTATAAATCTTTCTGAGCCTCAGTTTATTTTTCAACTCTAAGTAAAGGTGATAGTCATTCATTTATGCAACAAATAGTCATTGAACATCTATTTTGTACCAGGAACTGATCTGCACCCTGGGAAGCAGTGATCAAAGCAGATTAAATCCCCTCCCCTTATGAACCATTTACTCTAGAAGGGTAACAGATAATAAATTAACTGATAGGTAGAGGTACCACTGAACATAAGCACGATGCTCGGTGCTGGTGCAGGTGCAGAGCACAGGAACACTCATTCACTGCTGGTGTGAATGTGAAATGGTACAAGCACGTTGGCCGTTTCTCATAAAGTTAAAATATACACTTGACACATAACCAAGCAATCCTGTTTCTAGGTATTTACCCAAGAGAACATGGAAACAGTCTAAATAAAGACCAGCACATGCAGGTCTTTATTTAGCGCCAAAGTAGAAACAACCCACATCTACCAATCTGTGATTGGACAGACAATTTGTGGTACATCCATACCATGGAATACTATACAGCATAAAAAAGGAACAAATGGATACATGCAGCAAAATGAGTAAATCTCAAAAGCAAAATGATAAATGAAAGAAGCCAGGCACAAAAGGCTACATACTCTATAATTCCACTCATGTGAAATTCTAAAAAAGGCAAAACTTTTGAGACAGAAATCATAGTAGTGATCGTCAGAGGTTAAGGTTGGAGTGAGAGACGGACTACAAAGGGGCATTAGGAAATGTGTTGGGAACCATTCCATATTTCAGTGATGTTATTCATTTGTCAAAACTCATTTAAGTGTACACTTGAAAGGGGGTATACTTAAAAGGGGTATATTTTGTTGTATGTAAATGACACTTCAATACATCTTACTTTAAAAAGGATAAATTATGTAATATTTTAGATAGGAAAGGGAGAGAGAGAGAAGGAGTTGAAATTTTAGATAGACATTTTAGATAGAATCACTTCAAGTAGATGCTTTTGAAAGAAATAAAGGAATAAGCCACATGGATACCTGGAGAAGGGCCTTCCAGGAGAAAAGAATAGCATGTGTGGAGGCTGAGAGGCAGAATCATGACGAGTGTGTTTAAGGAAGAGCGAGGACATCAGGGTGGTAGAGCAGAGGGCTGAAGTAGGGGGAGAGACAGGAGAGGCACTGGGAAACAGATCACCTCACACCTTGAAGGTAACTGGTCAGCCATCAGTGGGCTTTGAGAAGCAGCGTGACAAGATCTGACTTGGGTTTTAAGAGAGTAATTTTGGCTGCTTCATAGAGAACAGTCTGTGGGAGAGCAAGTATAAAATCAAGGACAGTAGTTGGAAGGTGACTCTAATTATCTAGACAAGGAATTATGGCGGTAGAGAGGGCGGTAAGTAGTGCTTAAATTCTATATAGAGAGCCATTAGATTTGTTGTGAAGTCTGGGTGTATGAGAGAGTAGTCAAGAATAAATCCATGTTTGTTTGTTTTTTTTTCATCTGAACAGCTGGAAGGATGGGATTGCCATTAACAGGGGGAAAGACTTGAGAGAATTTGCTCTTACAATTCCAAACATAAATAGGACTAAACGAAAAGCATTTGCTCAGTGTATTATTGGCTAGGGCTGCTATGCCAAAATGCCACAGACTGGGTGGCTTAAACAACAGAAATTTATTTTGTCATAGTCTGAAGGCTGGAAGTCTGAGGTCAAAGTGCAGATGGGGTTGATTTCCGGAGGCCTCTCCTAGGCTTGTAGATGGCCACTCTCTCGTGTCCTCACAAGGTCCTTTCAATGTGTGTGCATATCCTGCTGTCTCTGTACGAGTCCAAATTTCTACTTCTTACAAGGATACCAGTCAGATTGTATTAGGACCCACCCATATGACCCCATTTAACCATAGTCACCTCTTTAAAGGCCTTATCTCCAAATATAATCACATTCCGAGGTACACTGAGGAGTACGGCTTATACATACAAATGTTGGGGGAATACAATCCAACCCATAGCACCATGTGATATGACTTCACAGTGAATAGGGCAATCCCTCCTATCCCTAAAATCTGCTTTTATAATTGGGAAAAAAAAAACTCTACCATGGGTACTCCATTCTTTTAAATATCAAAATGAAAAATTTTTGGAAGAAGTAAAATTAGCCTCCTAGTAACAATCTTTAAGGAAAGTTCTGATAGACTGTGAAGACACAAGGTACCTATGTAATGAAGAGATGAGCAACACTGTGGAGTGAGTAGAAGCAGCAGAACTGGCCTGGACACAAACTTCACTGAGACTAGCAATGAGCACTCATTTATAGAACATATTTTGTTTCCTTTCACATGATATTTGAACAGTCTTGCGGAGAGACTATTTATAAATACAGGTATTTTTGAATGGTATATAAAAATTGAACAGCGTACATACTTCTTCATTTGATGTTTCCCTGTTTGTTAAATAATAAACATAAAGTGCATAAGCTGAACACCTTATATTATCAAGAATTGAATTAATAAATAGAAAAATATGCTAACTGAATTTAGCTATCTCTGTAAATATCTAGTAGACATAATGTTCGGAGTTATTAACATATTAATTTCCATAGCTAAAGAGAAGTGTTTCTTCCTCCAAAATAAGCTATTAACAATGTCCTTAAGCATTCATTTAGCATAATTAATACTATAAAATATGTAGCAGTGACACTTAAAATATCCAACAATGAATGATGTAGAAACATTTTACATGAATGAGAATAATTTGCTCAAAATTTCCCAATAGGAATAGCAGATATCCTGAGTACAACGATCAAATCATATACAAAGTGCCAACAATGACATTATACTAATCTCATAAAGAATTTATGGCAATGTACCCAACAGGTCATATAAAATAGAATGGTAGAATGAGATCATACCATCTAATAGAGCATAACATTGAGAAAAGTGGGCTCTATTCCTTGTTGCACTTTGTTTGATTATTGGTAAGTCATAAGTATTTAACTTGTTATATAAAATAGATCTTACCTGCTCCATAGGATTTCAGTAAATACAAAGTGATATATTTTAAAAGATTTTTAAAGAAAAAAATGTTACTTTCTCTGGAATCAGAACCTTAGTTTCAAAAATTAAAACTTTAGTGAACTTATTTTAATTGATATTTAGAAACTAAAATTGCTAGATAGTTGCTAGAGCAATAGTTCACAGCTTTTTACAGCTATGTATTTCTATCTGTTCTGTCAAATAGCTATGCTTTTATTATTCATTATCTTTTTCATTTACAATGGGTTTACAGGATATAAAAATCCAGTGGAATATTTGGAAGAATATTTTATTATGAATACTTAATTTAAAAAATCCCATTGCCTATTTAAGCTTTGTCTGCTTTTCTGTAATTATATGTGTATCAGTGATTGAGAAACAGTGTTTTAAAGACATTTTTAAATTCCAGGTATTGGAAAAAATATTAAGAAGCTAGATGACCTCACCGATGACAGCAAAATTATGCTCCAATGTGTCTCAGAAAGGCAAAGATGAGGGATACCATTTTTTCAGTTTCACATACCAACATCTGTGTATTAAACATTTACTGGGAAGTATGGGCAAAATAATTCCTGCATTTATAATTGAAAAAACAATTATATTGTAGGTGCTTCATTCTTTTAGATATCAAAATAAAACTTTTGGGAAGAAATAAAATTAGCCTTCTACTAATCATTCTCTCTGAGAATGGTAATCACATCTCAAGAAAATGAAATACTGTGTATTTGATATGTAGCCACAAGACTTGTGGTCATTCAATGCATCTTAGAGAAGAAATCACCAACTCCTGCTTAGCACTCTTCCACTAATATTGGATGTCCATGTAAATGTCTGCCCTTTCATAGCAATTGGACAAGAAAGTATGAAAGATAATTCTACTTAAGGTTTGCAAATCTGTAGTTATAGGGAAGGAAAATAGTAGCTAAAGGTGGATCTGAGAAATAACATTGAAAGACACCGAACAAAGGGCTACTGGTATCTACCCACCCCTGGCTCTCTGGAGGCAGAAAGATGAAGAGACATTAATCTTGTACACGAAAGGCTCATAATCCATTTGGGACAGTGAGAATAAGACAGATAAATAATAAACTTATCCTGGATACTACTGCTACTGGAGATAAGACTTTATCATTAAAGTCAGAATTTAGTCCAAAAGCAGAAAGGGAAAACAAAGATAGCTAGTGTTTGTACTAAGAATCAACAATGAGAGGGGTTACTGGAAGTTTATTTACTGAATAATCATTTATGGAGTGCCTACTATTATATCTTTTGATTCTAAGATGTCAGATAATCCACTTTTTTAATATCAGCTTTTTAAAGGAGAAAAATCCTATGACAAATGTGCATAATCAGTTGTAAGAAGGATTTTCAGAGATGGAAAAGTGAACAAACATGTTCATTTTATGATATGTGCCAAGCACTTCGCAAGTACAGGGGGTACAAAAGTGTGTCTGCCTAATGGTCATCAACCTAGCATTATGAAGATTAATCTGGTAGAGTTACACATACATTACACAAATAAATATATACATATAGAATTATAAAGTTACATTGCAAGCAATTCTGGATAAATTTAGACAAGTGCATACGCAGTAAAAACTGATTTTTTAAAAAGCTGAAACTCAGGGGTTTCTCTAAATGTGAGTTTTATTCTTTATATTTTGACTAGTGACTGCTGAAACGTCAATGAGCTATGACAATTTCCCTTTCATCTTCTTTCTCCCCACATCTCTGATCACCTTTTGGAGTTGTAGTCCTGCTGCTCTTCGTGCTTCTAGATGACTTCCCCACCACGTTGGCACCCTGTCTCAATTTTCAGTCAGAACTGGTTTTACGAATCCAGTTTGCATATTTTTATCCCACATTAAGATTCTCATAACATCTCAAGTTTATGCAAAACTTCTAGTGGAAATCTTTAAGAGTACTTTCAAAAATACTGTAAAAGAACACTTTTTACTTGTCTTTACTTGTCAATCAAGATCAATCAGGTGATGTCAATTATTTTACAAAATGTTCAGTTAATACATATGCAGTAAGTATTACTCTATTCTATATCATTACGATGGGACTATGAGGGATAAAATTGTTACATGTTCTCTACTTTAAAGGAGGTTCAAATCTAGTAGAGGAGCTGAGAAAAACAGTATTCTTCTGTGAGTGTAAAGTCAGTCAGTTAATAACATTTATCAAGAACAGATCACTGTCCTGGGCTATGTAGAGTTCTGGGGGTTGGGAAAGAGAGAGAGAGAGAGAGAGACAGAGACAGAGAGACAGAGAGACAGAGAGACAGAGAGAGACAGAGACAGAGAGAGACAGAGAGAGACAGAGAGAGACAGAGAGAGAGAGAGAGAGAGAAACTTTCCGGTAAACTAGTAGTGAGATCACACTTTCTGACAGCTTGGTACTTGCTGTATATTATTAAATTTCTGTCTGCTAATATATTGGAAACTAGAGTAATAGACCCTACTCCGTACTTTGACCCAATCAACTGCAAAAAGTTAATACAACACTAATCTTTCTTTAGCTAGCCATCTTTGAGAGCTTTAGATTATTACAATATATTGAAGGAACATTTCATCTTACATAAGCAGAATGCTTTATTCTATTTTTACCATTTCTTAAAATCAAAGCAACCTAGAAAAAGTTATTTCCACAAACTCATTACTTATTGCTAACTTGTCAAATTCAGCTTGATCATCTGGTGTAAAGTATGTATTTTTGAAACTAAATTGATTATCTTGACACTTGCTCTTGGCACAATGAAAAGAAAGCTTATAGCTTCAAATATAAGGTCTACATATTACCACATTATAAGATTAGGAAAGTGTTAAAGAAATCAAAGGCATTTTGTTATGCAGTTTGTAAAACTATGAATTTAAGGAAATCTGAATATAGGAGGCACAAGTATGAACAATATCTGAAATGTAGATCCTAAATATGATGCCTCTTTTCTAGCATCTTACACCTAAGCAAAATATGTAGGAGCATAGTCACGTTAAGCTTGCAAAGCATCCTCGCTTTGACATTTTCTAAGAATTTGTCTCATAAAAGCTGTGAAATCATAAGGCCAGCAACATCAGTATAAAACTTTAGGTGAGCATCAGTATAATGACATTTAAAACTGATTAGGTCACAGTGACAAGTACAAGAAAACCATCAAAAGTGTCATATGAACTTTGTGAAACAAAATGTTTTGTGCAAAAGTGTAAAATTATACAATACATTCAAGTAGCCATCATTGTTAGCAATAACTTTTATTGATTTTCTTTAATGCATGACTAAAAGTATGCTAATAAATATATGCTTTATATGCATAACAAAAAAGATTTGTTTTGCTTTTCCAAAGAGCAAATAATGGCAATGCCTGATTAGATTCTCGCACACAATGTGAGGGTATAGGAAACTGGGGACTCATTCTGTGGAAATTAAACAGAAGGCAGGGCAGTAACCACATTTCCCAGGGAGGCTGTTATTCTCCATGTTTCTCTTACACCCATTTCAGGGCCAGAAGAAATAAAACCTCACTACACATCAGTGTGAACCAGTCTTTCCATCCCTCCTACTTCCCTCTTTTTGGTTGAAAAGGGCTCTTGGGCAATGGAACACACATTCCTGCTCTGCCTTCAAATAATAAGGTTTCAGATGCACACCCTGAGATAAAGCGTAACTTTGACTTAACCCAGTAGGGATTTGGGGAAAGAAAAAAAAAATTGGAAACATTAAGAAAGTCAGTACCTATGCCATTCTCCTCTTGATCACCGTGACAGGCAGGAATCATGAACAAATCAAGCTATTTTTGTTCTCAAATTATCCTCTGAGCATTTGTCTTACCAAACCCCACAATTTGTCTTGATCCCATCACATTTTGAGTCCTAGATGGTCCAATTCCATGTATATCCACTCTGTCTCCATTATCTCTAATCCCTCTCTTTCATCTGTCTCTCTGCCCTTTTTAAACACACATAACTCTTTTTTATCATAAATTACCATTCCTGTGATCTCTTTGCCCTCTCTAGCAGGCACTGTTTTTCACTTTCTCTGACACTGAAGTGGCCTAAACATATTTTCTCTATTTCTTTACAGCCCACTCCCTTCTTAATTTTTTGCAAACTGGTTTCTAGTCCTGCCTCCCCTCCCTACCCAAATACTGTTCCTTAAAGTTAAAAACAATCTCTTTTCCTTATGCTGTTTGATCTCCCTACCAGATCTCTTTAAAGATTTCTTGGCATAATCTTGTCCCTTGCCATGTACAGCCTGATATTATTCATTTTGTTCTCCTTTTCTGATGCCTCTTTCTTATTTTTTATCTATTGGTTACACCATTTTCATTCTTCTACCTTCAAGCTGTGACCATTACCTAGGGCTCAGTCCTTGCTTCTCTGATCTTTTTTCTTTCTCACCTAGAGGGTTTTGAACTGTGTTCCTCGGTTTGAAGTACCTAAAAAGCTGCCACTGAGGGTTCAGAGAACAGCTGGAAGGATGGACAGCTGGTGCCTACCCACCACTTCAAACAGAATAATTCCACTTTTACCTGTTTTTCTTGTTCCATAGTGTTTCTTTTGGAGAGCTTATTGGTATTCATCAGTGTACTGAAAATTACGTTACATTAAAGTCATCAAACCTGAGTCTAATTTCTTATTTATCACTATCTATATGAGTTTGTACCAATATTTCAAAGCATTAATGAATTTCTTGCATCCAGGCCTATGCCATTCCCTCCATCTGAACCCCTCTCCTACCCTATTTCTCACACCTTCCTAACTCCTACTGGCTTTTTGGTATTCCTCCAGGAAGTCTTCTCTGAACCCCAAATCTGGGTTAGGTGCTTTTCTGATGTGGTACCATGGCATTCTGTGCCAATCCCTCAACAGAGCACTTGTTTCACTGCATTGTCTGTTTGTCTCCATTCCCTATTAAACAGAAAGCTCACTGAGAACAGAATGTCATTTGCGATTACCCTAGCACCTAGCACAGTGTCTAGCATGCAGTAGGTTTGAAAATCCAAGAAGAGATAAGTATAAATCCCACCAAGGATATCCAAATTAGGGGACACTGGTCATTTTTCAACGGAAGATAAGTGAAAAGGCAAGTATCACCGTCGTCCATCATTCTAATCAAACTGCTCTTCCATCTGCCTGCTTTCTGAGTGTCCCTGATACCTCCTTCAACCCCTTCTCAGCCCTCTTCACAATGTCCTCACTATTTGCTTTTATTGGGAAAGTTATTTTATGTTTCCACTCTGATTTTGCTTGTCCAAAAACAGAGGTGTACTGTTTAAAGCTATCTCTAAAGAACAAAAAAAAAGCAAGTACTAAAAATCATGTTATTTTCAACACTGCATCATTACATCAAACTGAACACAATTATAACATTGCACTATTTTGGTCTAATTTCAATAATTTCAACCTCTAATGAAAAAAGATAAATCTTCAAAGGATTCGAGACCATATCTGAGCAGTGTATAAGAGCACTGGTGTTTGATACAGAGGTTAGACCTGCCTCATAAAGAACATATGGCTACAAATATTTGCTGTATAAAAATGTACAGATAAGTGCAACAACAAAAAACCCTAATATTAAATCAAAGAAAGGAGTAATGGAATGTTCTCTGCAAACACAGCCTTAGAGAAATTCCAAACCTCTGGCATACTGAAACTAGAAAGAGCAGTAAGTCCAATCCATCATCAGTCCTAAAGTGTATATCAGCTTCAACAGGCAGTATCTGAGTACCTCCATCAGAAATGTCATAAGTTCCAAAACCAAGATTACACTTCAATTCAGTGATTTTTGTTTACGTTTTTAACATATTTTCAAACATCAAGCTAACACAATTTAGACTCAATGAGTCCTTTTCCCTCATTGCTCTAAACCTGAAATCTTTTATTTTCACTGTTTCTTTGTTTTATAGTAAATTGAAAAGACTCTAAAGGAAGACCACAATCATATATATTTTGCAAAAACAAAATCTCTGTAGAGTAAAATTGATCTTGGTTCACTGTCTACTTAATAGGGAAATCCTGACAAACAACTCCAAAAAAGACATTCTTGGCAGTGTTGTTATATTGAGAACTCAAGTATCAGAAGAGTGGCTGATTAGATTACTTTTAAAATCCTGTTCAACTCTGAGAGTCTAGGATTTAGGTCATGAATCAATTTAAGGCACTTTATCTGCTGAGTAAGTTCCTCATATTTCTTATAACAATAGCAATATTTGTAAAAAGAAAGGCCCCACAGCCAACAGGGGAAATGGTACTTACGAGTATTGTGTCAGCAGTTCCAAATCATTATGCATGTTGATTGGATATGCTTCACTGAGTTCAAACAACTTCTCTAGGGCTTCATAAATGAAAATGATGCAAATAAGAGAAGCAAAAGCTTCTTCAGTAAACCGGGTGATATAGCAGACAAGGGAGCTTGCATCAGTGGCCACAAGTATGATACACAGGGTTGCAGTCCAAAGTCCAATACTAGCCCTTAAAGATAGGTATGACAGCCCATATTCTCTAGGAGCAGAAAAAGAACAGGAAAAAGAAGGTCATTTAACAGCTTGCCACCATTTTAAACAGATGGAAATAAGTCTCATTCAGGAAGTGAAAGTAAATAAGCTTCACATCTCCTGAGGACCTAAACTCAAGACTTTGTCTAAAGGGAATGTCTAAGGGGATAAAAGTAAAGGGGGTTCTCAGTGTTGAGAACTGAATATAATTTTTTTACAAATATTACAAAACATTACATACAAATCTTTTACTTTTCCTCTATTTCCATGGCGAGACAAAAATGGCACACTGGATCAAATCATTCATTTCCACCTCTCCCAGCAGACCTCCAAATGTGATGTTAGAAGAAGAATAAATACAGGAGAGAAATAGAAAGGAGCTAAGGGCCAAAAGTCTGTAACACTTACTTGCAAAATTTAAACAAAATCTTTTCAAACACCAAAACTGGTCCTGTACTGCCTAATATGGTAAGAGGCTGTCCACCAAACAGAGAATAGGCTATCCCAGTCATAGATGCTCCAAAGAGAGATTCGATTGCACTCTGTGTAGAGATATAAATGATTCCATTAGCTAAACTGTACAGGCAGCCATAATAACTAGGGAGAAAATGTTTAAAATCCATGGGTATATTCTTTTTTCCTTTGCTATGTAAAGCCTAGCAACCTTGGACAAGATGTGGGATAGGAGGATAAAAATAGGGGCAGGCATTCAGCAGAAAATAAACCATAGTGAATGGGGATGTGTCCTCTCCACCTTCCCTACCTCATGTTTCTTTTGCTTACTAACAGTTTACATATATTCCCGAGGAGTTGTATGGACATAAGCATGGCCTACAGAAATGGGAAATGGAGCTCTTGTGAGGTAAGATCAAAGCCTAAAGTGAGCCTAGGCCTGGGAGCCAGGGAGGAGCTCAGAAGCTTGTGTGAGACTCAGAACTATTTGTTCTGAGATATTCCACTCCCAGATTACCAGTTTCACTACCCATCCAGGAAATTCATATGAAGTTATCTGCTAGACCATACATCAAATCTCTCCTCATAAAGGAATCCAAAACAAAATTCTCACTTATCTAACTATGAATCTTAAAGACTGATGAAGTTCAAAGTTCAGAGAAAAGCATAATACATACTATACGACCTTCGGTTGCTTCTCCCAGCAGTCCTCCAAATGTGATGACAGGAGACATACACGCGCAGTAGAGAAATAGAAAAGATGCTAAGCACTGCAGGCTGAGAGCATCTCTGAAGTCACTCCAGAAGTATGGAGCTTTTCTTTTGATATCTAAAATAAGTCCCCCAAAAATCCTAAGACAGGGGGAAAACACAACAGTGAAATCCAAATATAAAAACATATAAATCAAAATGCTCATTTGCTTTGTTGCCAGGTCACAGCATACGTTTCCATCAGTAGAGATGAGACCCAAGAATCAACCTGCTATGTTGTATTATCATGATCTACAAGGATGACTTCGCACCACTATGTTTCCTCAATTCCTAACCAGATATTGTGTCACCAACCAAAAAAACAAACAAACAAACAAACAAACAAAACAAAAAAATCCAAGGTTCTCTCAAACAAGGTTCAGAGTTGTTCATTAATCAAATTTCAAATAATGAAATTTAGAATTACTCTATTTTCTGTGCCATTTCTGTATCAAACTAGTTCTAAACTCAGGCCTACTACCCCTCCATTGTTGGCAATATTTTCGAATTGTTTACATTTCACTTAGTGTAGCAGAAAGTGAAGAAAGGGTAAACTGGCTTTGTATACTCCAATAGTGAACATCACCCTAGAGAGAAAAAGCAGTGTTTAAACAATCGTTTCAGTTACCTACTCTGCCAGAAAAATCCCTCACCAGGTATTGTTCCAGGCAGTCATCTCAATGGCCTTATGAATGAGACAGTTGTTTTCAATTTTAGGTAACTAGGAGGGGGGACCTTATAACCAACAATTTTGATCCATTATTGCCTAAATATATCCCAATGTCTATCATTCACAAGACAATAATGACCTTACTGGTATAAATTCATTTATTTCAAATATATTCAAAAACCACACTGAAACACCTGAAAGAGGAATTGGGTAGGGGGGATAGAATTAAACAGTGAAATGCTGCCTAAAATTTGAGGACCAAAACTTTTGTAATCTATTACGAATGAGAGCATTAATGAACAGGTATTCTCATTCTTTGAACATTTAGTAATAATATGCAGACTTAACACTTGATTACTAAACGCTCTTTGTGCTCCATGGAATAAAGATGTCATATTAAAATGAATAAGACTATGGTTAAGTTTCTACAGGGAGGTTAAAAAAAATCTATTATGTTCCAATATACTACCAGTATGCCGAATATACTTAAATTATGCAAAAGTATTCAACTTTTTAAATTTATTTTCTAAGTAGGAATATGTATTTGCAATCCAACAATCACCTCAAAAACGACTGCTCTCTTGAGAAACAAATTTAGTGTGCCTTAAAAAATGTACATCTTCAGTACAACTAGAAGTTTTTGTTATTATTTTTAATTTCCCTGATCTGACTGACATACGCACAATAGTAACATGTTAGTAAGTATCTTACTATTATGTGAACAATAGACTCACTCTGTTTTCCTACTGATTGCTTCCATCAAAGGAATATGGTGTAGAAGAGGTTGAAAGGGTAAATTCCCAATTGAAAAAAAGGACATTTAAAACTCAGAAACACTTGCAGAGAACCTGTGAAATTCATACACACACAAAATCATCTTAGGTTCCTCTACCTGTGTTTTGTAAAACATGCATTTTTTTTTGGGGGGGGATCATTTCTGAATGATTTGTTAACTTGTCAAAGTCACAATTCAAAGTAGATTTAATCTACTAGTTTATTTATTCATTGATTTATGATTTATATCCCACCTAATCCCTAAAAGAAGTTGAGGTGGTTATGAACTATTAATTAGTAGTTAATATTTATAGGTTTGATAGTATGTTCTAGTAGACCATTGTTTTACTCACTAATTACTTAGTAGAGCGTATATTAGTCTAAATAGCTCTTATATTACTGTGTAATAAATGTGCTTTTAGCAGCAAAAATCTAAATCCAGAAGTGGGAGATCATTACAGAGAACAGTGCAAGAGCAGCCCAGATGTACACCAGCAACTCCAGGAGAGCAGATGAGTAATGGATACTTCAAGCCATGTCGGCAACAGAATCTGTGGAAGAACTCTGGAGAAGCGAAGATACCAAATATTGGTGACCTGGGAGGATTTAGGAAGCAGTAAGGAAAAGTGAACTTCGAAAAAAATCTAAGCTATGTGGCACGTTACACGTGAGAGAGGAAAAAATATTACCACCAATAACAAAAAGACAGCATTTGAAAATACGAAAGCAAACAGAAGGAGTAACAACGTTTCTAGTAGAGGGAAAGGAAAAAATTGTACCATATCAAATTAGGCATGCAGCCTGAGGAAGATGTTAAAGGACATTTCCTCAGAGACAAAACACAGAGAAAGGGAAAGAACGGAGAATTAAAATGCAGAGTTGTCAGGAACTGGAAAGTCAGCTTAGAGGACACAGTGAAAGCAGTAAAGGAAACGGCCTTGAGGGGAGGATGCACCAATCCTGCAAAGCCTTTGCAATTGCCTTCAATTTTAATGGAGGTTGTGTGCACATATTCTCTGAAGAGAATCCACCCAACGGTTTCTGATTTTCTACTCACACATTGCTTGGAAAGAGACAAGCTGTCGAAAAACCATAAAGAACCAATTTAAGAAATAAATTGAAGCTTTCATCTCATCAAAGATGTGTGATTAGAAAAATAAATCATATAGCTCTTTCAAATTACAACCGTAAAAATAAAAAATACTATTATATACATCCTACTTGTATGTAATGAGATAGAGCCTATAAGATTGAGTTCTTGGTATTTATTTTTATTTCCATCTTGAACTTGAAGCTTTCAACAGACTTTTTGGAAGGGGAGACTGACAGTTTTCTTATTTATTCTAAGAATCTGTGAATGCATTTTATGTGCAGCAAAATGAAAGGCTAGGTAAGATAAAATGGAATGGTGTATACGCTGTTCTGGTTTAATAGTAATGACAATCATTAGGAACTACAGAGAAATAAAGTTAATTGGCATTTTTACCCGCAAAGAATAGGTATTCAAAGTATGAAAAAGAATTAGATCTCAAAACAGCAATTCCTGACACACAAGAACGGTACATCCCTGGGTCTTTGAAGTCCCATAAAAATGGTTCTCACCAACCTTCCGGTTCGCTGAAGTTCAGGTCCGCTATGGCCTCCATGGGGCTCTGCTTCCCCATGAGCTGCTGTTCCATTCGGTACAGAAGGAATCTTCCTCTTCTCCTGTGGGAAGTGTGTTTGTTTCAGTTTTTTTGTTTATTTGTTTTTTGTTTTCAATTTCCAGGGCTAGTTGTAAATAACAAAAGCAAAATGTTTCCTTTGAGGCAATATGTTGAGTGGCTAAGAACCCAGGCTCTGGTACTCCTTTGCTGCCTGACCTCTAGAAAGTTACCTAGCCTCCAAAGCTTCACAGCTATCAGTGTGGCTGAAAGAATTAAACAAGGTGATGGACATTTATTCTTCATTTTTTCAACTAATATTTACTGAGTGCCTAGTGTGTGTCATTTATTGTTATGGATGCTAGAGATGCAAAAGTGAACAAGAAAAAGCATTCTATCAGTGGAGACAAACAATTAACCTATGATGTCAGGTAGAGATAGAGCTATGAAGAAAAATGAAATAAGAGAAGGGGACAGAGAGACTGGGGGTGGGGTAGGTTAGGGTGAGGGGGTATTAGTTACAGTGGTGTTGTTATATGCCTGGCATAGTTCAACTGTTCAATAAACATTAACTATTATCATTAACTAATTTTTAGGTGTGTTTTCCTCTTTGATTCTGGTTCATATCTTCGTACCCAAGGGCTGATTTATAACATGGTTCTTTCTGACTCATAGAGATTCAAAAGACCATTGCAAAAGGAAGCTTTTAATTGAGCCACTGACAAATTAACTGAGGTTTATTTAAGTATTGTTTTCCCATAGGTCTATTCTGCCCACTTTTTTCAGTGACAGAGATTTTTAAAAATCAAAAAAACACTACCTATTGGTGATCTTAAAGCACAGTAAGGTGTTCAAAATTGCTTAAAAGAATAATAAAAACTTTTCAAAATGGTACAATTAAAAATTTTACTTGAGTGCCATTCCAAAATAGTGTAAACATGTAAACCTGAAGAATAAAAGCAAATTATCAAATGATCTCATGTACGATGGGACATTTAGACAAAATAGTACAGGTTTAAAACATGAGAAAAACTAGGTTTTGAAATGCACAAAATATAGGAAAGTTCATTGCTTAATATATTTTACAATTTCCCAGGCATATAAATAGATACAATGAATAGAAGTTAAAAGATTATAAAGAGAAAAAAAGAAGAAGGATGTGTTTCAAGTAATAAAGGCACTGCTTTTACAGGCAAATAATTAGCATACATTAGTAAAGGGCTTTAAGAATGGCCCTCAATACCCTCACTACCCTATAATCGCCTAGGGAAACATTTCTTAGCTTCCACAAGTCTCAGAAAGCAAGTGATATTATTTGGTCTTCTGGGAAATTATCCCTTACTGGATAGGTTAACTCATTGTTTTACAATGGAAAAGTCTAGGCACTGAAAAGGCAAAAGATAAATGCATGAAAGATATTAGCCATTATAAAGGATCTGTTTCCTCAAGGAGTGTTCCTTCAACTTACAGTAAGGAAAAAAGGTGTTTGAAAGAGTAGTGTGTATGAATAGTACTGATGAATATACTGAGAAAAATATATAAAAAATATTTTTTGTTCAGAAACACACATATTTTGATATCTTAAAACAAATCAATTGGTGAGTAGATATTTGACTACTTAAATTATGTAATTCATTAATTCAATCAACAAATACTTACTGAGAGTTAATTTGTGTCATATATTAGGCCTCACCACTATACATCAGTTAACCAATCAGGTCTGCTGGACTTACATTCTAATGGGTAAGACAAGCAATAAACAAATGAGTAAATTAATTCTATAATGTGTTAGAAAGATTAAAAGTGATGGAAAATTTTAAATTTAGAGCAGAGTAAAGAGGGGTTGAAGTGTGGGGTGGGTGGTTGGGGGGGAGGGTGTGGCAATTATAAGTAGAGTGATTGGGCAGGCTCAGTGAGAAAGTGTGATTTGAGAAAAATTGAGGGAGTCAAGGGAATTAGCCATGAGGATAACTGGGGAATATCCAGGCCGAAAGAACAGCCAGCGGGACCGTCTGAAGGCAAGAGAGGTGCTGCAGGATTTAAAGAGCAGGAGTAAGGTGACCAACATGGTTGGAGTGGAGCGAGCAAGGAAGACACTGGTGGGAGATGACCTCTGAGAGGTATAGGGAGGCCACTGTGTAGGTTTAATAGACCACAGTAAGTATTTGGCTTTTATTCTCAGTGAAATGAGGAACTTGTGCAGAGTGTTAAGGAAAGTAGCATGATTTAAGTTGGAATCACTCTGGCTGCTGTGTTGAGAACAGATTCTGGGGGCCAAGTGTAGAAGAAGGAGACCAGTTAGGAGGCTATTTCAGTAATCCAGGAGAAAGATGACGGTAAACTGAAAGAGTGGTGGCAGTAGCAATGGCAATAAATGGTATAATTCTAGATAAACATTGAAGGCAACACCAAGAGTATTTCCTAGCTGAATGGAAGTTAGGTAGAAGAGAAAAGAAGACATGTTTTTGGCTTGCTCAACTGTAAGTATAGGTACAGTTAGCACCTACCAAGATGAGAAGGGTCAGATGGAACAGAATTTGAGAAAAGATCAGTTTTGTACATACTTCAGGAAGCATTATATTGCCTTGGCTAATACAAATGTAAAGAGGTGTACAGGTACAGAAATGAAATAATCTACAATTCAGTTAAACTTTGGACATGCTAAGTTTTAGGTATCTATAAGAATCCAAGTGGAGACACTAGATAGGCATTTGAAAAAAAATAACTCTCAAGTTCAAGGTGAAAAATCAATTTGGGAGAGGATTTAAAGCTATAAGATTGAAAGTATTACCAAGAGAATGAGTATAGATAGAGGAGAGAAATCAGCAGAGTACTAGGTCTTGCATCGCTTCAACATAAAGAAATAAGAGAGAAGGTGAAGAACTAGAAAAGGAGATTAGGAAGGAGTGGCCAGGGAGGTACCAGGAAAGCTAAGAGTGGTGTTTTGGAGCCAAACAAAGAAAAGGGCGTTATCAACTCTCAAATGCTGCTGATTGGTAGCCAAATAAATGCAGACTGAGACTTTACCATGCAGTTTTAGCATTGTAGAGATCTTTGGTAACTTTCACGTAAGCAATTTTCGTGAAGTGATGGAGGCAAAATATTTATTGGAGCAGGTTTAAGAGAGAATTAGAGGAAAGGAATTGGAGGCAGATAGTACAGAGAACTCTTCTGTGGCATTTGGTTGCAGAGGGAAAAAAGAAATGGTTGAGTAGCTGGCAGTGGTAGCGGTATTGAGAGTTCGTTTTTTTCTTAAGATTTGCAAATTAACCATGTTGTATGCTGATAAAAATGATATAATACAGAACAAAAGAATTGATGATATAAGGAAAAAGAAGAGAATTGGTAGTAATGTCTTGGAGTAGGTGTGGAGATGGGATCTAGTATCCAGGTAAAGGCCGACTTTGGCTACTTCATCAATACTACTATATGGGAAGGCAGAATATGTGGCGATAGATGCAGGCTGGTGGATAGGTGTGGCGGGGAGAGTCTGTGGAAGTTCTCCTGATCATTTCATATTTCTCAGGAAAGTAGAAAGCAAGTCAACATCTGACAGTGAAGACCAGAAAGGATTACTGAAAGTTTGAGGAGAGAAAACAGTGAAATGGCATCTAGAGGGAGTAAATGGACTGAGGTAGTATGATGAACTTGCAACCTTGAGGGCCCACTTGAGATACATGGTCAAGAATTGTGTGAGATCAGTGCAATTATATGTTTTCCTTCAGCCACAGTCAGCTATGTCAATGCAGGTACAGACTACAGAGTTGAATTCACATACGGCTGTGGTTTTGACAAGCAAGTAAATGGCATAATTGAAAAGTAAAGTTCAAGGTATATTCAAGGGAGTGATTATAATGACTGCGACAAAGTTCTAATGGTATATTCAGGGTTATCAGTTGAGGTGACTGGTTATTCTTCACTTAAATGAGAGAAAAAAATATTTAAAATTCTGTTATTTACTCATTTCGAAAGAATAAAGACCATGGAAATGATCTCATGGTAGAAAGTGTTATTTGAATTAGTATGTCTGAAGTCAGAATGCTTAGTATATTTGAGTTGATTATGGTCCATTTAATAAAAGAAAAATAGTTTCATCGTATCTGTTATTCAATTATGACACACGTTAAAATATAAAGAAGCATAGAGCATATCTCTAATTCAAACTCATTATATAAAACCACGCTTTCTAATATGATAGGCACTAACTACATGCAGCTATTTAAATTTAAGTTAATTAAAATTGAATAGTCAGTTCCACAGTTGCAGTAGGCACATTCTAGAGCTCAATAGTGGCTTGGCCCATTAGACAGCATAGATTGGACACTTCTATTACTGAAGATAGTTCTATTGGGCAAGCTGATTTGAATATCAGTACAGAGGGGTTAGGGCATCTGTTTAAGGGCATACAAATCAGTAATATTAATAGCAGAACCTGGGTGTCTTGATTCTTTTTTTTTTAATTAAAATTTATTGGGGTGATAATGGTTAGCAAAGTTACATAGATTTCAGGTGTACAGTTCTGTAATACATCATCTATATATCACATTGTGTATTTACCACACAGAGTCAGTTCTCCTTCCATCACCATTTATTTGATCCTGTTCGCCCTCATCTATGTGACATTCTAACCAATAGGCAATGTTCCAGATACCAGTTGGGTGTCCTACAATTCAACTCAATTCTGACACTATCTACCTGGAGAGAGCATCAGATGCCACTGGTTGAGGGCTCAGTCCTGCAAGACTGCCTCTCCCCCACCCCACCCCCACTCAGAGGCCAGTTGCAAGCTCGGGTTGTCATTTGAACTTCTGACTGACTTGGGAATCAGAGCTATCCAAGATGCCATCTTTGAGTTTCAGCTAATTTGTTAGAGCGGTTTATAGAACTCAGAGTTTACTTACTGGATCACTGGTTAATTATAAAAGGATGTAACTCAGGAACAGCCAGATGGAAGAGATGTATAGGGCAAGGTATGGGGAAAGGGCAAGGAGCATCCCTGTCCTCTCCGGATGCATGGCTCTCCCAAATCTCTTGTGCTCACCAACCTGGAAACTCTCAGAACCCTGTATTTTTGGGTTTTCATGGATGCTTCATTACATAGGCATGATTGATTAAACCATTGGCCATTGGTGATTGAACTCAATCTCCAGTCCCTCTGCTCTCCCTGGAGGTGGGAGAGTGGGACTGGAAGTTCCAACCCTCTAATCACATGGTTGGCATCACATCCTTAGGTGAGTTCCAAAAGCTGCCTCATTAACATAACAAAAGACACCTTTGTTGCTCTGGAATTTCTGGAAATTACTGGAAATTCCAAAGGTTTTAGGAGCTGTGTGCCAAAAACAGGACAAAGACCAAATATATGTTTCTTATTATAAATCACAATATCACTAGGTTATAATTCAAATCATTTGAATCTTTTTGATGGGTTATACTATTTTAGTACATGTATTTAAAAGACAACAAAATGATGGAATTATAACAGTATTTTCAAATATACATACCTGGGAAGGAACATTTTTTGGAGGCTCTATTCTAATGCTTGGATCCCATTCTCCAGGAGGGAGAACAGTAACCTGATCCAGAAATTCATCAATTCCTGATACCAAGTCATTACGATCTTTAGCTTTGTACGCAACATCATGAAATACCTATGGAAGGAAAAGAAATACCAAGTATAGATTTAAAAAATAATTATAAATACTTAATGTGTTCAGTGTTTTCATTTTCTACTTATCTCACATGTGTTAATAATAATTTGAAGAAACAGGCAACTCTAAAGACATTTTTAATGTAAAATATCATTGAGTTTATTTTATGAATGCACACAGATATATTTTTTGCTTAGAATACTGAAATGAATGTTGAAATTTCTGGAGGTAAGAGTAAGGAAAAGGGAAAGGAGGATGAAAGGAATCTCATTAAACTAGAATTAACGGTTCAAGCTTGGCAAAGGTTATTTATGTGCAGATGAATCAAATTTTCTGAAAGAAGCCCTTGCTTAAAAATAGAGAAAAAAATTTATAGAGTAAATTAGAAATTTTAGCAATATTTGTACCCTGGCATACATAAACTAATTTAAAAGGTTATTTTTGTTTCAATTTTTAAATAATAATGTTATAAATTAGTATTTTCTGGATATATATCATATCTATACAGTATAGAAAGCATATTTCCATTCAAACTACACACACACACACACACACACACACACACACACACACACACACCCTGTGGTAGTTTTTTAAGCTATTGATGGACACCACCACAGGTCTTCTTCTCGACACATGCTAAGATTGCGTTTCTTGCCTTCCTTGATATTGGGGTTAGTTGTGTTCTACCGTGTTTCCCCGAAAACAAGCCCCAGTTAAGATCATCAGCCAGACGGACGCATTTAGTACGTTATGACGATGTTCCAGAAGATGACATGACTGTGTTTGAATAAATGTGGATTGCTGTACATGAAAAAATAAGATGCCCCCTAAAAATAAGCCCTAATGTGGCTTTTGGAGCAAAATTTAATATAAGACCCAGTCTTATTTTGGGGGGAACACGGTATTAGTAACAGAGTGAAATGATCGGTCTCTCTGACTCCATCTCATTCATCAAGCCTGCCTTGTTCCCATGTTAATCATTACAAAAACAGCCCCTCCCGTTTTCCCTTCCCTTGACAGAAAAGAAGACTGAACTCTGTCCTTTCTTAAAATGGATTAGATCTCTCATCTTCTGGGTTGAAGGCTTCTTTCTTGATCAATAAACTTTTCCTCACTCCAAAATCTGATGTTTTGAGTTTCAGCCTTTCAAAGCATAGGACATGTGGACTTTGGACGGGCATATACATGTCACTTTCAAATGGAAGTTATGGGCACTTCTGTGCGACTTATCACATAGCTTTCTGTCTGCCTGTGACGGAGAAAACACAGATGGAGAAGAGCTTCTATGGGCCAGGGCACTTGAGAGACTGTAATTATCAAGGCCTCTCTTCCAGCATATAACGGACACACATCATGATAGAAATAAATCTTTGTTGTTTTAACCCAATGAGATTTTATTTGGTTATTCCTGCAGCAAACCTAATCTCTCCTAATTTACAGAGGAATGGTATATGCAATACAATAAGTGAACAAAGTAAAAATAAAAATGAATGGGAAAAATTAATTTACACTAAATATAATATAAATAATTCTTTTTTATTTGTATTTCGCATAGTATGAAATGGAACAGATAAATATTTGACATTTGGGATTACTGTATTATTCTTTACGCTAATCTATATTACAGTAACCAAATACACCAAAATTTATAGGAAAATTGTGTTTTCAAATATTCTATTTTATTTTTAGACCATTTGTTTCAGTTTCTGGTTTGATACTCAATCTAAACTGCTGATGAAGTGATAATTATTGTTTTCAAAGGTTTTTTTCTTTACCTTCCAACTAAGAATATTTCATTAAAAAATCATTGGGATGATATACAGTCTTTACTTAGGATAATATGAATACATCAAAGACATATTTTAATGGTTTAGTTGTAGTTTGACAAAGAGAACTTTTAAATATTGCAAGCACAGCACAGATTTCTTTGCCATAAACCACTGCGTTCTAGAGATCTTTACTTGGCCATGAGACCTTATCTGAACATTTAAAAATTACAAATATTCTTAATTCCAATGAGAGTTTAGAATTAACTTATTCCCTGACAATAGCAACTCTTGAAATCTTTCTTGATTTGATCTTATTTCATTTAAAAAATCGCTTCAAGAGATCAAATGATCCTATGCCTGCTTTAGATAAATGAATGTCTAAATTCGTCCAAAATAGCTGATTCCCCATTATTTTAAAGCTCCTCAAAGATATAGGAGCTTTGTTTGATTTTAAAATAAAAATTTTATTTACTATTGATTTCCTATCACCAATTTCCCCAATAACTTAATTCTTTAAATTGCCTTTTCCCCTTCTCTTTGTTTAGCTAAACTTAACATTCTGATTTCAATATACACCTAACTTCTAGAGGTTTCCCTGACCCTCTCTCAAATAAGATTAGACATCTTGTTAATACACCCCTAACACCTAGTCCTTTTTTTATAGCTTTCACTGTAATTATAATTATTTGTTACAATTATTAATTATATAATTAGTTATGTATTGCCTTTTTCCTGCTAAAACATGAGTTCTGAACTTTCATTTGATAAATATTTATTAAGCTATTTGTGTACTAGGGATAGAGCACTGAACAAGACCAACAAAAATCCATTCCCTCACAGACCTTCATTTTAGTGGGAGGGAAGAGATGGAAAATAAACAATATAAACAAATATTTTGTTGGGTGGTGGAAAATGTATGGGGGAAAATAAAGCAGGAAGGAGGAATCAGAGTAAAACTGGGGTGCTGCAATTTTAAACAGGGTAATTAAGGAAGCCCTCAATGAGTAGACATTTCAGCAAAAACCCGAAGGAGTTAAAGATACAGCTATGCAGCTATCAGAAGCAAGAGCTTTCCAGGAAGAGGGAAGAGTCGGTGCAAAGATTCTCAGGTGAGAGAATGCCTGTCATATCTGAGAAGTAGCAAGGAGGCCAGCTCCTTAGGGAGCAGAGAGCTAGAGGGGGAGGAACAGGAGATGAGGTCTGAGAGGTAAGGTAGAAGAGGCAGAAGGACATCTTGTAAGACTTTGTACACTATCATAAGAACTTGGATGTTTACGCTGAATGAGATGGAAAGCCATTAGAGTGTCTGGAGCAAAAGAGTGATTGCTGTAGCTGTAATGTGGAGAACAGGATGAATGGTGCAAAGGCAGAGAGAACAAGCGAGAGTCTATTACAATGATAGGGTAATAATGGTGGGATGGACCAGGTGATGTGTGAAAGCCAGGTGATAACAGTTCAGAAAGTGAGAAGTAGTAGGATTCTGGAAATATTATCAAAGGAAGATTTACTGACAGATTGGATTTGGGTGTGAAAGAAATAGTCAAGGATAAATTCAGTGCTTTCCCATGAAGCCAGTGACATGTCTTTAATTTCAACCACCTTATCGTCAGTATATAGTAGACAATGAATATATGTATATTTATTACAATAACATCATGAAATACATAGTATTAATATCATTTCCAGTTTGAAAATGAGGAAACTGAGGCAGAGAGAGTTGAGGTGAACTTGTCTGAGATCACGTAACTAGAAAGAGCCTTTCTCTCCTTCCTTTCCTTCCTTCCTTCCTTCCTTCCTTCCTTCCTTCCTTCCTTCCTTCCCTCCCTTCTCTCTTCCTCCTTTCCTTTCTTTCTCCTTTTGAAAAGATAGGAAATTTAGATCATCTTTGTAAGATGACAGAAATTATATACTAGGGAAGGAGAAACTGATAATGCAGGAGCCAGAGTGGATAATTAAGTAGCAAAGTTCTCATCAATGCAGTGAATGGGAAGAAGGAAGGATCCAGAAAAGAAGTCTGAGGAAAAGCATCAGTGAATTCGTGGGGGGAGGGGGGGGGGCGGGAGGGGAAGGGCAGCAAATGTGTTTACTTTTTTACTTCAAGCCTGCTTTTACTACTTTTAGACCTTTGTTCTATATACTTCTTAGGATAAGCTTATCAAGCTTCTTGATAAATCCTGGTGGGATTTTCACAGGAATTGCATTGATTTCTCTCACCATCATTGCTTGATTAGATTGTTGCAATGGCAACTTAAATGGTCTCTCTGCTTTTGCTCTTACTCCTGTAAAAGGGCCAAGCCCAGCAGTTCTTTTAAAATGTAGGATAAATCATTTCATTTCTCTACTCAAAACCTTCTATTTACATTCCAACCCAAAGTCCTTACATACCCTACACAGACCGGCGGCTCACCTCCCTGACCTCATTGCCTACTGCTCTTTCCCCTGCTCCCTCCTGCCCAGCCATGTTGCCCTCCTTACTGTGCCACAGATATTCCTGGCACACTCCAGTCTCAAAGTATTTGCCTTTGTTTATCTTCCTGCTTGGAAAGCTCTTCCCTCAGATATCTAAATAGCCTGTTCCCTCTCCTCCTTTAGGTTCTTTGATGAAACATCTACTCAGTAAGGCCTTCCCTGACCACCTTATTTTTACTTGCAACTCTCTCCATCCCATCCTCTCTCCCTTCTCTGATTTTGAGGTTTCCTCTATAGCACTTATTACCATATATCATATATTTTACTTATTTATATGTTAGTCTGTCTTTCCACTAGAGTATTAGCTCAATAAAGAAAAAAAAGGCCTTTGTCCATATTGTTCACTGATATACCCTCAGCAACTGCAAGAGTGCCTGATAAATAGTTCACATTCAATAAATACTTATTGAATCAATTAATGAAGAACACAATGAGGGAGGGATCTGTCCTACTAGAGACCAAGACTCATTATAGTAAAGCGACTATAATTAGGATAGAGATGGCACAGATGGATAATTGTTTTTAAATGCAGGCATTGCTAACCATCGAATGAATAATCGACAAATCAATAAATGGTACTAAGTCAAGTGATTGTTTATGTAGAACTGAAATTGGATGTCTACCCATCTCCTACACAAAATGCAGTTCTGGGTATATTAAAATTTTAAATATGAGAGATAAAGTATAAATCTCATTGAACATAATACAGAAAGATATATTTATGGCTTCAGTGTAAGCAGTACTACAAATCTCAAAGGTTTGGTGTCAAAATAAAGCACACAACTACTTTGAACTGTTCTTCATGGGAAAAAAAAGAAGGAAGAGGGTTCAATAATGTCAAATGCCAATGAGAGAGCACCTGAGACCATTTGTAAGTGTGACCTTACTGAACACAGGATACACCATTTGTAAATGGTGACCTCACTGAAAGCAGTTTCAGTAGAGTGGTAGTGACAAAAATCAGATTGTAATGCTACGAGATGAATGAAGCTAAGATATTCAGGGCCAACTAGAAACTACTCCTTCAAAGCTCTTGAGATTCAGATTCAATCAATTCTTCTTCAGTGGTAGATGCTATGTTAAGCAGTAAGAGATTTTATTTTATGAATGTGAAAAACCTGAACATTAATTTTATATGTATTTCTTAAGTAGCTACCAAATATAGGGCATGGTTGCTGACTGAACAGAAAGAGTCACTGTTGACTTAAGATCTCGGTGACAGAGACAGAAAATAGTTGGCTCAAAAATCCAGAACCAAAAATAAAAACCACTCTTCTTAGTCATTTTCTTTGTTTTTTCCTTTGTTGTCATAAAACTAAGTTATTGGTTTTATTATTGTTATATTTAAAAGAATTCGTAAATACATATTTTTTTAAATTCTCAGTTTTAAGTTCTATTAATGATAAATAGTGGCATACTATCAACATAAATGAAAGCTGTTTGGAGTGTTTAATAATTTTCAAGAATGTGAGGAGATTAATACATTGCTAGTAGAGCTAATAAGCAAAAGCCATATGATTTATCTCTAGTAGTGTTCAACAGAAAATAAAATAATGATTGGATTGATTCAAGATAAGGTATTGCTAAAATGAAGCACACATTCAGTCATTCATTCATTTTAAAAAAAAAAAACTTATTAAACCCTGACTGAGGGCCAGACACTATTCTAATTCTGAAGATACAAAAGAAAAAGACAGGAGTTCCCAATTCAGGGAGGAAGCACAAATAGAGCTCAGTCAACAAATATTTATTTGAGCACCTGACAAAATCAGGGCACTAAAATGAAGTGGTGACCGCTCTCATGTAATTTAAAATTTGGTAATCTAATTCATCATTTTCTTAATTAAATTAAATTTTATGAACCAACGTATTACATTTTGTTCTTAATCAGTACAATTACCCAATAGCACTCAAAGCAATTAGATAAGAAAAAACAATTTTTCCACTTCTGCTTTGAAAATAAAAAATGATTTTCTTTTAAAAGTATTTAAACATTTTTTGATAATCAATGAATATGCTATTATAATTAGAATATCTTATTATAATTTACAGCACTCATCTTTTGGGTAACTTTCTGAGTTTCTGCTTCTCTATCCCTCTGTTCTCAGAGAGTTACAAATTGCCCTAAAGCTAAGCTCTAAAATTTCAGGTCTAAACAATTCATGTTTGAGCCTTCATTAGATGGCTCATTAATCAAGGAAAAAGATGGACATCGCTTCTCTACTCTGATTCTAAATTTAAAAATTTTAAAATACAAATGTTTCTCTGCTGTTCTATGTCCACTTGATTAGTTTAAAAAAATAAATAAATAAAAAGCCTTTGGAATTGACATCTTTCTGTGAGAAAATCTTGACTCCTAATAGGAGAAGGAGAGGTTTTGGAAGAAAGGTACCTTGAGTGTGTATGCACTTCCCATGATACAATATGCTCCTCTCACCATATAACATGTCCCATGCCATAGAGATATCTTAATGTAGTGTTCTGATGTTAGATGTGGAAACATAACATGAAACATATGTGCACATGAAAGTGACAGTATTTAAACTGTAGAATAGAAATCAGTGTCTTTTTTATTTATTTATTTTTTTTTGCCATACTGTGGAACCACTATAAACAAAGATACTATGAGTATTATCTCAAAAAGAGTTCTACTAAAGCAAGTTTTGGGGCCTCATGAAGCCCTTTTTATCACCCTCCTGTCTTCTCCCAGATTCCATCAATGAAGTGTTAGTCATTGCAGTGGATGGAATAGTGTCCTCTCAAAACATACATCCATCTGAACCTCAGAACGTGACTTTACTTGAAATAAAGATCTTTGCAGATGCAATCAACATAAGGTCATCCTGGATTAGGGAGGGCTCTAAATGCAATGATGGATGTCTGTATGAGACAGAAACATAGATGGCACACAGAGACACAAGGGAGAAGGCCATGTGAAGATGGAGGCAGAGATTAGAATTTTGCTGCCATGAGCCAAGAAACACCATGAGCCACCCGAAGTTAGAGAGACAAGGAGAGGCTCTCCCCTAGAGCCTTCAGAGAAAGGCGGCCCTGCTGACACCTTTACTTTAGACTTCTGGCTGCCCAAAATAGGAGAAAATACATTGCTCTTGTTTTAATCACCTAGTTTGTGTAATTTTTTTATGGCAGTTGTAGGAAGCTAATACACTCATTAAGTTAGTTCTTTCTGAAACTGATGAAAAAAAATGTTTTTCTCTAGCTTTTGGTTTCCTATGTATAAAGATCAATAACTAATTGATATAAAACTATAAAACATAATTAATTATAATACATATAATAAAATAATTTCTATCAAACCCCAAACACAAGTTCAAATTTTCAGATTTCATAATCCTAGTAAAAGTTATATGTAATATTAATTCACTCTTTTTTACAGATTTTAAAGTACCTAAAGCCATGTATTTCAGTAAATACATCATTAAATTATTTAGATGAGATTCTAAAAATGTATAATCTCATTTTTTATTTACTACTGAATTTTGAATTTATGTTCCTTCTGTGATCTTTGCATCTGCTCTTCTTTAATAATAATAATAAAACAATAAAAACAAATAATAACAATAAAACAATAAAAACAACAATAACATAAGGTATTGGAGAATACAAAAACCAGTTAAATAATACTATTTTTTACATTCTTATTTTTATGACCTTACATTTTTGAGATATACACCTCATTGAGAAGCTGATGAGAGCTTTTTTCAGCTCAAAAAAAATCTACATACAAATTTTTTAGATTAAAAAATTGGTGCTGTATCAGGGAGATCACAGGCCCCTTGAAATCCATCTACAGCTTTTCTAATGGTTCAAAGACCACCAGATTAAGAACTACTTACAGGCCATTGTAACGAGAGTTGATAGATGTTGCATGGATTTTAGTCTCATGTATACTATTCAGATAAACTGCCATTGTTTTTTCTTGACACCTTAAAATTATTTTGCCCAACTCTCCATGATTGCATGCAACTCTGAACATACTGTACTCTTCAAGTGGGTAAATTATGTGACATATGACTTATATCTAAATAAAGTTGTTAAAAATGTTTCCAAAAAGTTATTTTGCTCAAATGAGATTTGTAATAATATTAATAATGGTGCTCACTTTGGCAGCACATAAAAGAATAATATTAATAAATATATTCTGACTGTCACTAAATAATGAATTTTTTTAGAATATGAGGTTTTAAAACATATTCATATGTGTCAATTTATTATCCCTTTTGAACAAATTTTTGCAAGGAAGTTTTCTACTGGAAACATAGAAAGGGGATTCAATACGGAGAAAACGGATTCACAGTAAATTGTCATGAATACAGGAACGCCAAAAGTTACATGTACTTAGTAGGGAAAATGTTCCCAATGAACTTGAATAAATACCTCATCTGTCATTAGGGTTGCAATTGATCTGCCAATCTCATGGTACTGTTGACCCTTTCCCAGGGGTCCCAGAAGAATGAACAAAAATCTGTAATTAAGAAGAAAATAAAACACGAATGTTTCATGGTAGAATATAAAAATAGTTTTAGTAGTACAGAATCACTCATCTCAAAGGAATTACTCAAATGGGGATTTTGATGCAAAATCCTTTTTTCAGTTTATTATTATTTTGAAACATTTTATAATGATTGACTCTTATGCTTAAGGTTTTTAAGCACTGGGAATCTGTGGTTATTTTTTATCTCAGTGTTTCCCCCATTTTGTTACCTGTAGAGCCTACACAGTTGTTACTGAGAATTTTAAGGATTCTATAATTCTTAGTGGAATAAGGTGAGAAAATTAAAACCGGATTAAACCATTCTAAATTGTAAGAAAGAGAATTCATTAACATGCAAATTGTAGAACTAGGTCGAAAGCGGAAAAGATAATACAGTTGTATAAACAAAGAAAGAACACATGGTCAAAAAAATCTAAGGTGTATGTAAATTTTACATTTACTAGAAAAAAGATTCTCAGGAATCAAAGACCAGTTAGGCACAAAAATAAATAAATAAATAAATAAATAAAGGAGTTAATGATCTATTAATTCCAATGCTAGAGGAATAAAAGTACCAGCTGCATTGTGATACTCCATCTAAATTAGGTTGAAAGTCCAGCAAACTCATCATCACAACTGGAGTTTTTGAAGAAATCAATACGTGTTCTAACTTTACTGGACTGGTAATTGTCCTGTCTCTGAAAATGTCAGTGTTGCAGGGAAATTGTGAAAATTTAAAAACGGCTCATATCCTATAATATAATTCAGTGGTATTAATTTGTTAAATGGTTTCTGCTCTTAGGCATGAAGACTAATGGCCTTGTAAGATATACTAAAATGGGTACTATAATTCTACCCTTCATTTAGTTATAAGCTTTAGAGAATGTACGTGTTTTTACATGAAGCATATATTACACAGTCTTCTAGGGTCTCATATTAATTTTTTGCGTCAGTTGTAACTAAATCCTAGTCAATTTTTACTATACAGAAATGTCCACTATACATTTAAAACAGGAACAATTTCATGTCGTAGCGGATACTTTATCACCTATAATACTTTTAAGAAATTTCTTGACCTATGTACATCTTGCTATTTTTCAGGTTTCTATTGCATGGGCTATTTATAAAGTCCTGAAAGATTATTTTCTGACATTTTTACTATGTTGTGCTGTTATATTCATGGTGTGCCGTTTTGTCCTCCAAGAAAGAATAATTAGGAACCTTGAATGGCTTTCTGTATTCTATTTATCTAACTAATCTTCTTCTATTTTTCACCTTTCTTAACTAGTCCAGTCTTTTTCATCTCTCCTTGGCTCTACTGTGCCCCTAATTTTTCCTCCATTGTTCTCTACACATATTTTGCTGTCAGTATGAATCGAGGTCACCTAAACCTTGACAGTTTTCAAAGTGAGGGTGTATTACCCCATTACAGCTTTTCTCCACTCCTGGGAATTTTTCTTTTCTTTCCTTTGAAATACAGGAACTATCATGGGCACAAATAGCCATCATTTACTCAAGAGTTCATCAGACACCTTCTTAAATGGTGGAATAACAATATACTGCTTAGAAAACTGAAAAGGAATTTTAAACTACTAAAATAATACCTCTACAATGAGTAAGCTTGACATCTTAAATCTGAATCCCAAATTCCCAGAAACTCTGAATAGGTTACAGATTGTGTATGGAAAAACACAGCTTTAATCAAATACAGTCAGATGCCACTTTAATGAGCTCAGTTCATCATTCCCCTTTTTAAATAAAAGTTGGTATGTATCAGAAGCCTCATTAGCTTTCCAAAAGGATGAACTTCTTTTCTGTAAGCTGAATGATAACAGAGTTCCTGACTCAAACCATAGATCCAGGCATAGGTACTCAAACACTGAATCCCATTCCAGTTAGCTAAGCTCTTACAAAATGAGGCCTCTCCTGACTAAACTATTCCATATTTGGGAGATATCTTACCATAATTAAAGCACAGAGTGATGTAATCTGCTATGTTTTGAGTTAAGGACAAAGGTTCACAGAGAAAACATATTCTACAAATACAGATGCCATAACGCTTGAACTTTACATCATTTTAACTTGGCTCAGGCATTCCATGTTTGGAAGAGGCATCATACTAACAGCATCTGAAACAGTTAGAGCATCATACAAAGGGTACCAGTCATGTGGAAGATGGAGCCCCAGAGAGATATGTTTTGCTATAGAAATAGGATCAGAGTGAAAGGCTATCTTTACATAAGAACCACATTGGATGGAGGGAGACAGGAAGAAAACAAGGTTCCCTGGATGAATTGTTAGGAACCTAATGTACTGAAGTCCTTTGTCTTCTTCACATTTCTTACATGGACAGTCTTATATCTATAAAATAGAGATAAATTACAAACAACATAATTCAGTTTGTATTATCCCTAAGTTGTTCGTTTTTACACATAGTGAAATAAAAATGAAGTTCATGTAATCAAACTAAATTTGTACTTTTGATTTGGATTCAGCCACAGTACCATGATGCTACTACTAACGATTCTTCAGACTCTATGTAGGGGAGCTAGACTGTGCCTCGGATTAAAACAAGCAGTGCAATAAATGTGGGCTGGACTATCCTCATGACAGCACTTACACATACTTTGAAGGCCGACTCATTCAATCATAAGCCAAGCCTTGGAACCTGATCAATCTGGGTTTGACCACACTCATATACAGAATCCTCTCTTTAGCCCACAGTCTAATACAATCTTGAGGAAAGCCTAGCACTTCATCACTTCTTACCAAAATTATAAGAAAGAATTTATATGGTGATATAAACTGGAGTATTCAGAGATGAGGAGCATGCCTGAAAGAAAACATAAAAGTTTGAGCGGAAGAAGGAAAGAATAATTTTTAAAGCACTGTTTCCCCTCCTCCACAAACAAGAAGAAACAACAGTGTTGTGGATTAAACATTAGTTTCTAGAAAAAACTCTCTCAGAGTAAATTATATCGGCTCCTTGTGTTTTTTTCCACACACACACACACAAAAATATGGTTTAGGAAAAACACAAAAGATGCACTTAGGCTTTTTACCTGGTTGGGATTGGGACTTCAGCCAGTCCTTGCAGCAATACAGCTGGAGACAACCTGACAAATGCAACTACAGTTCGATCCAAGAACTCCAATTCCCCAACTAAGATATTTGAAGCTTCAGCACCTGGAGGAATCTTTTTCATAAAATGCAGATCAACCTGCGAGCATCACACAAGTAAAATAAGATAAATCAAAATTGGAAAAATTTGCTAAATCATATCCTAGGACAGTGCTTCACATATGGTAATTCAACAAATATAGTTTAAATAAGCTTTAAAAATAGTTAAACGTGTCATTTGCCCTTTAGAAATAACTTTTCTTCTTGTGTATTTTTTTTAATTTGTCATCAAAAAGCTGAATACTCTAGTTTCTCTATTCAATATATTTAAAGAAGCTTCTTCAGTATCAGCAATATCAAAATTTTCGGAGAGAAAAAAGCATATGCTCAATTAAATATACTTCAATCATAATTTAATTGGCATTTGCCAATAGATTTCAATATTTTACGCTACATTATCTTAATTTCGTGCACACTATATTTCAATTAATTAATACTCAAAATACGCCTATTTCAAAAATACATATAATCATGTTTCTCCTTACAATATGAATTATGACCTTAGTCCTCATCTTTATTCTAGTTGTTCTATATCCTTCACAATCTATACTTGGCCTGATCATTCTTCAATTTTAATTTCTCATCAGAGAATTTAGATATGGCAGAGTAAAGAAAACAAAAATAAAAGTATTAACATTTGGGGTGGCTGAAGAGCCATAGTAACTTTCTGATATGAGATGTCTGTGATTGAAATGAATGCACACGAAATAAAATGATCGTTAACAAGAAGAAATGCTTAGAGTTAAGGGTGAAGTTTGAAAAAAATGAGTATAAACTGTTCAGGGTAAATATCAATATTTAAGCACAGGGTCTCAGTGAAAACCAAGCAGTGACTTTAAAGTAAATTTTACAAGGCCTACTTCTTGTTTCTAATTCATTTGAGTTGCTTTTTATGGAAATCTGTTTGTAGAAACAATAAGATTTATCTGCCCTAGTAATTGGTTTTATGCTCTTGTGTTGATGAAACGGAGGCCAAAGATCAAAGTGGGACTAGCCAAGACAGAGAGAGAAAGGAGCTCTGTCAAAATAGGTGAGGCTGAGACGATTTTTTTTAGGCCAGATAGTTCTTTTGATTATTTAATATACAATTCAAGTTTAATGATTTGAGAACATTTTTTCCAAGAAGTTAAAAATGAAAAAAAATAAAACTTTTAGGAGGAGTACCTTAGAAAGTCAATTGCCAGCCTCTAGGGACTACATTAAATACATTGCTTTCTGAAATCAAGACCTCAACACAGCTATTTAGAAGGTTTACAACTATTTAATTTTTCTGTAAAACAAGGGTGCCACAAAACTTAAAACCCATTATATGGAGGATACATTTTATCATAAGGATTCAACATAACAATAATTTGCAGTACTCCACTAAAAATATCAAATAGAACCATTGTTTTATTTTTAAGAAAAAAATGATTTAACAAAGTAAAACTTCCTATAAAAGTCATGACAAATATTATAAATTCCAAAGTTTTTAACCTATAAATATACTCCCAAATATAAATTTTTAAACTCATAAAATTTATATATTGAGATATTATATGGTAAGTATTTTCTTTTTATAGAATCTAATCTTTTAATTTATAGACATGAAACTGTTTATTTACTTTTTTAATACAAGGTTAAATTTCATGAGAATTATTATCATGTTATTGTATTTATTTTTCTGGCTAGTTGATATGCACACATGGGAAATGCTTTCAATTACTTACGCTTTACAATTTCACTATAATGCATAAATTCTCAAGAAGGGAATAAAAGATAACCTCTACACTATTAGTCCTGTGAGAAAAATATAATAAATCTTCCTAAGTCTTTCAGAGTCTAAAAGAGTGAAAAATTAAATTTTTCCCCCAATGGAAAATCAATTATTCAATGTTAATACACTAAAAAAAAATTTAAATAAGAAAATAGCTTTTTTAAGAAAAATCTATAATTGATAAGCAATATGAGTCACAGTGATAATACCTGTTATAACTTTAATAAGTTTAAATTCCACCTGGAAAACTTTCTATAAATTCATTTATCGTTTGACAAATACCATAGTCTTAATTATTGAAGTCTGTGCCTCAGGAAGGTGGCAATTATACAAATAACTGCTTTAAGATACAATTTAATTAAATCAAGGAGTACATTGTATGCTAAAATAGTTTTAATTTTATAAAAGGAAATATATGGTCCTTACACATGATTTTCTTTTTGCATTATATAATACGTAATATATCATTAATTGATATCTGTTATTTGGAAAAAAACATTAAATATACAGAATTAAATTTCAGGAGTAGCAAATTTATCTTTTGTTTTTAAATATAATAAATTATAGTTAAATAATATATATCTGGAGTAGCCATTATATTATACTCATTACATTATATTATTCTTGAAGTAGTTATATACTTGGTGGGTAATAGATTATGTAATTTATTACCTAATTATTATATTTACAATTATATTTATATTATTCCTGGGGTAGTCCTGTATTTTTGTTTTTGTGTCAATATACAATTCATAAAAAACCTTATTTGGCAATTTAACTACCTTTTAATATAACAAAAGATCACATGTAAGGACCACAGTTTAACCTTTTATAAAGTTACAAATACCTAAAAGGGCTCTGAAGAATTAGGTTGAATTATACCTCTAAGACAACCCTCAAGTAGACTCAAACACAGGAATGGACAAAGAAATACTGGAATTTTCTCTTCCTCTGAATAGGACCTTAAAGAAATCAAGCTATACTGTGATGGATCTGGATTTACGTTCATTTCGCTGGGTTCTCTAGACCTTCATGCTAAGGAAAAGACGCTTTATTCTGGACATTTGGTGCTTAAGCTGTGGGTGAGGAACTATTATATCTCTAGAGAACAAAGACAGAAGATCATAGTAGAACTGGAAGTGTCTGGACAAGCTACACACTGCAATGCGAAGGAAATACAGACGAGACTTTAGGGGAAAAGTTTAAATTTTAAGCCCATTATAAAAAGTACAAGAAAATTAATAGGGATCCTCTGGGGAGAAATGGTGTTGCGACACAAACCAGCTAGTGACGTTGAGCTGCTCTCTTAATATCTCTGGGATTCAGCTTCCTCACCTTCTAAATTTCTAAGGTTTCCTAGAGTTCTAGGATTTAATAGTCCAAGTCTTTTGACTATGTTTCACATACTAAAGATTTATGCAGAAGAAAGTTTTTTTTACATAGAAAATAATGTGAAGGTTTCTTTTGAGTCATTTGAAATAAAAGAAACACCACCAACATTTGGGATATACTAAAATAACCAACCTCTACATGTCAGTTTAAAAAACAGTAATATAGAGTGTTTTGACATGTCTGCTTTTTAAAAACATTATAGGAAGCAAATACCTGACAGTTCAGATTATATTAAAAACATACCTTAAATGAATAAATTTGATGGGCATATCCATTCATTGGAAGGGTTAACTATGTGTAGATTGAATGTAGATAGGATGTAGGATCGAGTCACGTGAAATGAATGTTTTTACTCTTAACATCTCAAAATTCTGGGTTTTGGAATCTACATATTAAAACTCAAAATATTTAAGTGGACAAAATAACCTGGAGACTAGCTGAACTGTGATTAATTTACTACCTAACTGAAGTCATTAGGCTTAAAAACCTTCTCTCATGTACCTACAAAATTTGACACTAAAATTTGTTTCCATATGATGGATCACATTTGTTCTTTCCAAACTGTACTATCCTGCCCTCCCAGGTTATAAAGTAAGAAGTGTTAATTTAACGGTTGTTCAAAAACATTCTAGAACTAAAGGTTTAAATTATTTTGAATCTCACAGGATTCATTCAACAAATAGATCCCAAATACTGTTCAAGGCACAGTATATTAGTATATTCTAATATATTAGAATATTATATATTCTAATATATTAGACATCTAATATATTAGACATATTCTAAGATACATATATATTCTAATATATATATTCTAATATTCACAGTATATTCTAATATATTAGATTCTGGTCTAGTATTTCTTTTTGACAATAATAATAATAATAATAGCCACCTTTACTGAATGCCTACTATGTCCCAGAACTCTACCATGCATTCTTTGTATTATCTCATTTGATTTTCACAACAAAATTATAACTAGGTATTATTATTATTCTTTTACAAATAACAAAGCTGAAGTTCAAAGGACTTCTCCAAGATCAGATAGTTTATAAACGCTAGAGTTAGGATTCAAGATCTCAAACTCTTTCTCAAAAGCCATGTCCTTTCCCATGTGCAGTGTTCTGACTGATGAATATAAATAGTTGGCACTGAGTAGAGGGTGCTAGAAATTTAGCTTGCCTATTAAAAGATAAAATGGACAAGAGATTGAAAACCCAATAGAAGAAAATGGAAAAGAAGGAAAATCTGTTTTTAATTCTTTTATAGTTCTAATTGTTTGGGGAGACCTGAAGATAAGACTCTCTCCAACTGGCAAAATTCATTTTCTTTCAAATGCGATGAAGCATTTTTGACGCTGCCAAAGATAGGTCAGTCAACTAAAAGCAAAATGATATGGAGATATAAAATTCAGTGTCAAGGGGTGATATCCTTAAAAAAAAGTTAAAGGGTAATTTATTGAAAGGATGTGACTTATTATCATTGTTTTTGAGAATGTTGAGTATGGCCGAGCTGTACTGTTAATACCTGCATAAATAAGTAAGCAACTTCTTATGTCACTGCTTTTAAGACATTGTTTCAAATGAAGAATATCAGAAATTAAATGTATGGCAGAGTGTGACAATTTTATTCCAACTTGCAGATGAATGAATATGTAATGTTTTACAAAGATATTTTGGAACGGCAAATGGAATACATTTGAACTGGCTTAATACTGGTAATACTTGAATCACATGCCTCCATACAGTGAAATGAGCGTTGAACCACCATAGAAACACAGCCCGAGTATGCCCTCACCTCTCTCTCTTGCTGGTGTGGAGGTCCTTTTTCATGCCTTTGTTTCATCCCACATGGACTAGTATGCCCCTTTTGATGGCCTCCCAGTCCCTGCACGCATAATTAACAGACTTAAGCTGGTACACCTCGCTCCCACGGAGACTCACACCGGAGTGAGAGCATGCACGTGACTAGACCGAGGCCATTTCGGCATTGGCAGGGGGATTGTGAAACAGCCATAAGGAGCTGATGGCTCTTAACCTTTTCAGAAGCTTGAGGCACATAACTTCCTCTGCGTCTGCCTCCCATTCCCACCTCCTCCTACTGTTAAAATCATTGCCAGTGCTAAGGGGCTTTCTGAGAAAATACGCACACACACATATACACACACACAAACACTCGAGTTACTACTGTTTCAGCCACTCAGATAAAGAGAAGTGTTGAGCCTCTTTATTTTGGTCAATATTTAAACTCCTCTTTCCTGCTCAAGTATCAGTTTGCCATATAGCCTACCATAGCACAACTACAAGGTCAGGAATTTGCTAACCAAAATCACATCATTTTCACAGACTCATTTTCTTAGAATAATTCAAGTAAATGATTTCATTTGAATTGTTTCCAGTTAGATATATCCCTCAACAGTAAATCTCTATTATGTTTTTATGCGAAACTGTTCAGTTCTATTGTGTTCTAGTGTTTTCTTACACTAATGCCTTTCTCTGAATTCTGACAAGGAAACTTTATATTATTAATATATGATTTACTTTGCTACAAAGAGAGGAAAAAATTGTTTTGAAAAAACTAGCAAAGTGTTAAACAATAAACTTCTGTTAAATTCTCTGTGAAGTCCAGTTTTTCTTTTTACTAGAAGAGATACATTTTACCAAGTGGCTGAAACCCAAAGACTAATGCATAAAACTTACACGTTTGGTTTTGTGAATAAATAAAATGTTACATGTGAACTTAAATGCTAACATTACCTATAACAATGTCAAGCTCTGGCTAAGTAATAAAAAATGTACATGCAGAAAAATTTGTCAACACCTCTTAAAATGGGCAATAATTTCTACGAATAATTCAGCAGCTGACTTAAATAAAGAAAAACTTACCTTACTAAAATCAACAGTGCTGTTTTCTCTGCTCACGTCAGTTTTATTTTCCACACAGGCTGGAGCCGACTGTGGAGAAACAATCTGACCTGCTAAAAGAGATTGTTATTATAGAATACGGACAATTCCTTACATAACTCTAGACATATTGAGTGAAATAATGAATTAAATTCGACTAACATAGATTTCTTAATGAGTTTATGAGGTAAGCATGAAAGGTCAATATAAATAGATCTGTATAAATACAAAGATTCTTATTTATCAGTCACAGCTAGAAATGGGAGAATTCAACCAAGAAAATATAAACCAATTCTCAGATTAAAACTCTTTAACTAAACAGTTATGCTCTACGAAGAAAGATCACCTACAAAAAATATTTAAATCTAATAATAGTTTTGAAACATCATTGATTTTTAAATTTCATCCAAAACTGATGATACATGTATTTACAAAGATAAGATAGGCATCTATTATGATTTGCCTTAAATGTATGTTTTTTTTAATGTTACTGTTTATCTGAAAAGTACACAGCATATTTACAGCTTCTATTGCATCCGAAAAAATAAACTAATGAAAAAAAATTATTTGATAATAACTTTTAGAGATTTATACATGGGAATTTCAATGAGAAATACCTTTACCTCACACAGAGCAAACACTATGATTACGATTTTATGCTTGTCACTGATTATAATTGCATAAGCACACTGATATTGGTCTGCAGAGAAAAGATCAATAAACTTGAATTGTATTAGTTTTCCATTAACACTAACCAGAAACTTTATTATTTTGTCACCTTTCCCAATTATAGGGAAGATGATGATATTAGTTAAGTGAACAGTATAGCTGGGAAAATGACAATAGCTAGCAAAGTCCATTATTCACTAATTATGAAACATTTTCTTTCAATTTATCTTAAGTTCTCCATATGTAGCAATTAAATGATAAAAAATTATGGGGTTTGCTTAATTTCACTTCTCTCTCTTCTGCCTTAACCTCTCCCCATCCTTACTTATTACTTTTGCTGTGAAACAATGACGACAACCCAGCTTTGAAGCCTTGACCATATTTATGATCATAATTCAGTGACTCCAAAATACTGCTCTTATTCTCATCTTATACATCAGAAATACACTCTTGTCTCTGCCTAGTTCTTCTCTCTACCTACCTAAATTCCAACTTTATTCAAAGTTCACCTGTAGTCTTGTCTTCCCCGATGACTGCAGTCTGTACTCATTTGAATTTCTCTAAACTACTGGCACATATACAAATAAAACCTTTTCTTTAAATTCTCTCATGAAATACAGCTTATATTTTGTTATCTAGAAACTATCAAGTTTTATTTAAAACACTAATAACTTACTTTAAAATATTACTAGAATTTTCCTTTCTGAACTATCAATCCTCTCAGGCAGGGGTCAATTTATTAATAGATACAATTTTTCATGGTTTAAAATTTTCTATTGACAGTAATGGGCTTAAGATTCTTCTAGAACTAAAATATTTATTTTCTTTCAATAACCAAAGTAAAACAATACACTTGGTGAAGATTTTTAAAATGACTTTTTAAAATAAATTCACCTCAAACCATGTACACAAAATCTGATTATAGCATTTTCAAAGAAATATATATATATAAACCTTAGAGCAATGACACTTAAAGCTGCATCAAGTATGTTCATTCTCCCATTTCTAACTGCAATGTGCAGCTATGACAGTGAACTGTTCATTAGCAGCCATTTAATTTATCATTCTCAAAATAATAACTGCAATTAAAAAAAAACCTTTTACATAATGCATTTGTGCTACTAACAGATGTCTTCAATCACCAGTTTCACATCATTGCTCCATATTTTCATGAGTTAGAACATTAGATATATTTAAACCTAAATTTACAGAATGTTCCGTAAAATCGAGTGATGAAATTCAAGGAATGAAAAAATTAAACATATCTGCTTTCTTACAATAATTTACTTTGTATTATATAAAACTACATGAAAGAACAATTATTTAATTCAGCAGCAAACACATCAAAAAGAGTCAACCCAATGCAAAATCATCAACTTTGAATAAATTTAATTGGATAGAAAATATGCTATAATTTAAAAATTAAAGAAATTAAAGTCTGGTTTTCATATACAAACTTTAAAAACAGAACATTCCATAAATTACATCCAGCTCTTGTAATACGTTTAAAACATTGGCACTTGCATTTTATCTTGTACACATTAATAGACTTGGGGATTTATTGTTCTATGGTATTCTTGTTATAATATGAAAATTTTACAAAATATTACCTCATAAAGTTGATAATCAGAAAGGGATTTGAAAACTATTTTCTATGAATATTTTAAGTGATATAGGTAATGCCCTAGTGGAGAGTATTTAACTAGCAGGCGACATACTAGATGGCAGTAAATTCCTTGCTAGTTCTAGATTCTAGATATATACATAGAATGTCTGCTGGTGCAGGGAAAAAAAAGCATTAAAACTACCACTTATGACATAGGAATATAAACCACAAATTTGGTATCTCTTATATTTCAGCAGTAATAGTCAAATAATAGTAGTAAATATTAGTAGTTGAATATATTTAATCACATCAAGTGTCCTACAAAGTTTAAAGAGTACTCCAAATGTTATTTCTTAACATGTACATTAATTTGTTAAAATGAAGCAATATACATTCTATGTGTATATCTTCACGGTAGTCTCTGAAAACTTGGCTGGATACAGAAAAATGTATAGGTATTATTATTTAAAAATTAAACTAACAAGTTTGGTTTGGGTTATTTGGAAAAACATAGAAACCTTTAAATAAAGCTTAAAATTTTGTTTTCTATGTCTATGTCTATATTTATATCTATATCTAGCAGACTAAAATCCACACATAAATTATAGTTTATCAAGTACTGGAAACTTCATGAATTAAAATAATTTTTATAATTCTATTATCAACCATAATCGTTATCTGTCTAAACACTGATTCTTTAGTTTATTCCAATTATCACTGCCCTTCAGAAGAAGGTGATAGGCTTAAATTTCAAAATGACTTTTATTAATTCAAATACTATTACATATGAAGAATCGGTACATTTAGATTCTGAAAGTGCATCCCTTATTTTTTCACTGAAGTCTAAAACAATACTAGGTCATAGAATGACAATTTTTAGGTATAGGATTTTAACTTCACCAGAAGTGAATATATTTTCTAAAAAATAACAAAGAATTTGCTAGGATATTTCTCCCTCCAGAACAAAATAGTATAAAGGGATTATTTAGCAATCACATATATGTGTGGAAGCTTTGTGAATGCTAATTTTTTATGATAAGTTGTCTAATCATATGCCACAATGCTTGTGAATATACATGTTTTTGCCTACTTATTTATATGACCATCGTTTTGTACAGTGATCACTGTCCATATTAATATATTTTATAAATGAATGTTATTGCAATGTTTAACCACATCTGTTATGAGGCATACAGATGACTATCCCAAAAAATTTTTTCAAAGAAATATATTAACTCAGTAACCTTATTACATTCAGGGTAAATTATTCAAAAACTAATAAAAAGTGGACATGATTAGTATGAACTGGGAAGTGTTCATGACTATTGAAATATTTGAGAAACCTAATACTATCCTTATATATTTACCATATATGTTTATTTTTTCAACCCTTTAAACTCAAAGGGTTCACCACCTTAAATCCAAATTTCTAATATATATTATACATCTTAGCAATTAAAGTTCATATTATAGTATTCCTATTAGCAACTAGTGCTTGAATTAGTTTTCATTTGAATCATGAATTCATTTTTTTCCACTGGACCTCCATGTAGGGGTCATATATCAGTCAGATATAAAGTTATTATAGACCATGTATTTTTCCAAGGCAGATCATAAAAGATGTGGGACAAGCACAGGAGAAAATTGAGAGTAATCAAGTGACTACTAACTAGAAAATGGAAGCTCTGCCTTCCTACTTGGTAGTCCATAAATTTTTCACTAAGTCTATTGTGAGACTAGCATAGACATTTCCCTCATCATCAAGTTGTGGGGGAGGAACATAAGATTATGTCAAAGTACTATTTTTTATTTTAAGTAACTCTGTATCATTGAAGCATCTCATTACTGAAACGCAACTGTAAAAACATGTTCTCAAAAAATCTGTTAGGTACCACATTCACTCATTTAAATCCTTACCTACAGTTTTCTTCTTCTTTAAATAAATTATGTACACTAAGTAGTGTCAAACATCAGCTTTTAAATTTCTATTTGGCCAAATTCAAATCAACAGGAGAATAACATATTACTTGAGTACATCATTATTTGCTATTGCTTAATCCACTGAAAATCATGTGTAATAGAAGGAAACTGGGATGAAGACATGGAGGTACATTACTATGAACCTAGAGACCAAACTGGTTTACACTACCTCAGAAACCTTCAACGCATTTAGAGTACCCAAAGGGTAGGAGATGAGGGAGGTACAGAGATGAGATGAGCCTGTTAGAGACAGACACAAGACAGAGCAAAATAAAGAAATATAAAGATGAATGACAAAGTTACATACATGTGTAACAATACATTTATTCATGGGAATAGAGAACATGAAGAAAGAAAGGCTAAATATTTAGAAAATGTTGACTAAGTGAGCTTCACTTCCGAAACGTAAAAAGTATGCACAGAATTAAACCTGGAGAAAAATTATTATGCCTGAAAGTAATTAATGTAATATAGGAAATAACAAATTTAAACACGTAATACTAGAAATATTTTTGCTTTTAAAATCCAGTCTTGATATTACAAAACTCAGTAACATGACAGCCTCTGAACAGAACCACCAGTTGTGTCACCAATGTCATGTTGATTTTTTTTTTGAACAATGGAAAATACCTTTATTATACAATGTTTAATTCTGTCACCTACATGAATCTTTTAATATGTTTTCTTTCATGTAATTCTAAGAATTGTTATTCTAGCTTTTTTTCTTCAGAGGTAGAACATTGTGACAGATAAGTTTTAAACTCTATCTTACTTAGGATACCACTGTAGTTACAAAACAAGAATGCATATAAATTATCTAAATGAACATAGAAACATTATGCACTTGAAGACAAAAAGTCCAACATTTGTAAAAAAAAAAATAATAATAATAATAATAAGTAATTGTAAAGCAATAAAACTGATTTACAAAGGCCATAAATAGAAATCATTCACAATACATATGCGTACATTGTTTTAAGGGCTGGAATCTATGCAGATCTAATACACATAGCCCATCCTTCTAAATCTAAATGTTCTTAAGTAACCTATGGTTTTGAAAGTAAGTTAGAGACCTTTTGCTCTGTGACTTCTTTTGAGATCTTAAATAAAAGGTACAACTGGAAAGTATTCAGAATAAGGTAAAAAGATATGTGAAAGAAAAGGAATTAGATTTATCAGTAAAGGACACAGTAGAATGAAGATATCCTACACCTAAGGAAACTGTTTTAAATTATTTTTAGTATAAAGTTTATCACAAGGGTAATAATATTTTATAACACACTTGTAATCCAAATGTCTTAAAATATAATTGAGTGCATGACCTAAATGACAAATACAAATATTGATATATTTCTCTTTCTAGATCCTTAAACAGAAAAGGCTGATTTTTATTTTTAGAAAGTCTAGTTTCAAGGAATTATTTGAAAATTCTTGATATATTTCTTTTGAGTCCTTTCCACTCATATCCTTTTTGGTGTTCTAATGTTAAAGAAGATATTATTTTTCTATTATTTTTCGCTGTTGTTTTGCCAAATGTAACTGTCACTTTTTATTGAAACATCAGAATCAGACATTTAATTCTCACAGTTTTGATGCTTAATGAAAAGTGAAAGTTAAACACAGCATGGTGGCATTAAAAATGCATGGTGAATCCATAGCATTCTGCCTCTTAGCCCTTAAGAGAATGTGCAGAACACCAAGAAGAAATATATACGGAAAAGTAAAACCAGTGTACTATTTGGAAGTGAGATTGATAAATGACCACAAATCACTAAAAAAAGTTATGAACAAAATAATTTGGACTTGGGAAGAGAGGAGCAAGGAAATCACTGTCTTGTAAATGTAATCTATAAAATGGGGAAGGTCCACATTTCAAATTCAGAATGTTTAACCCTTGGGAAGTTCGCATGCTAAAGGAATGAGTCAATTAAGGAAGTAGAAATCTTATTCTATATAATTCTTTTAAACTTCTTTACATAAGTATCAGTTGGTTTTTGAGGGAATTTCCACTGATTTGCCTCTAAAGTAAAAGTTATGCTTGGAAAGACAAATATTTTCTGTTTTCAAGTTTGTAGAAAATCCTAACTCCAATGCCTACTTTATAATCTTAAAAGAAAAGTCAATCTTTCTATAGGAATTATTCTACTGAAGAAATTTTTTTAATAATTAGAATATTATTATCCCCTTTTGTATATCTTGAAATTCTTTTCCATCTCTCTGTACTACTGCACAAAAATATTAAATCTCTACAGCATATTTTGAAACAGAATATCAAATCTATGTTTATGCCTATGATTTTTAATTTGTTTGTTTATCTAGAGTTTGTCAGTTTTTAGAGTTCATAAGTAGATTGAGAACCTTAGTAATAAAGGTCTTTCACACTTTTTTTTACTTCTGGATAGATTTATTTCTAAATTGGTGAAGTCTATACATATTTTCAGTATTCTCAACACACATAATTATGCAAAGTGTGTGAGGAAGCAAAACAGAGTCGCAAGGAGGTGTTATAAGCCTAGGCTTAGAAAACTACTTCTGACAACACAGTCTCCAACAATACTTAATTGGATATATAAATCTTATTAGAAATGTTTCCAAATTTTTATTACCCTAGTGTATGCCTCAAAAGGATCTATGTGTGTTCAGATAAAGGCTGACTGTACAGATGGCAATAGAATAACTTCAGAACTAATATTCCAGTTTTCAGAAAAACTAAGCAGTTACCTGGACAAGACAAAAACCAAGATCACAGCAAACTTTATATCTGTATGTATCTATATGCAGATTTGTGATTCAAGGCTATAATTCTATTATGTCTTTTTATGTTTAACAGAAGTTTAAAGCAGTAATAAATAGTGTGTCCCTGTTTGCATGATATTACAATATAGAGCTCATCCAGTAAATTTAGTACCCTCTTACCTTCAAGAATAAAATGCATGAAAATTATTTTGTAGCAAACATTATCCCCTATGGAATTTGAGATATAAATTATGGCTGGTTCATAGCCCAAGATCCTTGCATCTTTAAACATATCCTTGTTATAGATATCTGATAATATTTTATTATCTGATTTCCAGCAAAAGTAATGAAATGAAGGCAGAAGTTTATTTCTAAATCTGCTTGCATTCATAGAGAGTTAATTCATGGGAATATTTTAATAAGGTCTTTGGAATCATGTAGACATAAGTCCATAGTCAAAATTAGCAACATCTCAATCTATTTTCATTATATCATCATACTAAATAAATACTAGTACTGCAAGCGTAGTAAAAATACTACATTTATAGTAAGTTACACAATATAAGAGCCTCATTTTGATGTCATTATATTTTAAAGCAAATTGTGGTTCATAATACGAACACTTTTCAAACATATGAGGGGATTCAAATCAAGTTATAAATTCTAAAGATGTTCTGTGGAATCTACAAATACAAATTAGTATAGACCATAAAGTGCTCATAATGTTTTTATTGAACTTAATATAGGCACAACTATAGACTCTTCATATAACAATGACTTATATTAAGTCATTTAAGCATCTTTATAAAATCAAATGAGTATTTCAAAAATCATTTTGCCATTAAGAACTGGTTCTATGTTCTAAGACAATAGTGTATCTAATGATCTTCATTGATTTATTAAAGCATTTATTCTACTTGTTTTTGTATATTTGATTCAATAGTTTGAAAACTGGTAAAAATTCCCATATAAAGTGAAATTTGAAGAAAATTCATTTTCATGCTTAAAAATTCACATTTAAGGCACCTCTGAAGCTTTTGAAAATAGGAGTGAAATTACATAAAATAATTCATGCTGACACTACACATACTTTAGCCCATTTGTGGAATTCAGAGTCTTTCTAGTAAAGCATTTGAAATTACTTTTCATTAATATTTATCTTTTAAAACTGGAAACTTGTTAACAAATTCATATTATCCTCATGATAACTTCGTTTTTCTTCACAAGACTAATGGAAAGGACAGATAATAACAAGAGATTCTTAAGCAACTTCCTTAGTATAAATGATGAAGGGTCAAAGGGATGCAAGGAGGAACAAAATACACAGGGAGGGTAAAACAGTCTGAGGCACAAACCACAGGGAGGGGAGTAAGTCATGATTGCTAGGAAACAATGATTGGTGTCATCAGTGTTGGTGTGTGAAGGTGGTTAGTGTGGTGGCTTTACGGATGTTGAAAATGTAACACTGCAAATAGCCATGAGCCCGTGACTTGGAAATCAGGCTTAGGCAAGGCACTAGCTGTTCTTTTCCATTGTTACTGTCTCATGGAATTGTTGACTTTGAGCAACATGAAACCACTGTCTTTCTCTGCCAACACTAAATGGTGATTATATTCATTTTAACTAAAAGGCCGTAATCAAAGCCCTGCATTACATTCTCAAGCTATGGGACAAAGGGTAGGGCCTTGCATGGGATGCAGTTGATGTTCCGTTTATGTCTGTTGCCTTTGAGTCTAGAACTTTTTATTAGATAAAAATTTCATTTGCATTCTTTCATAAGCCTTTTAGGAAACTTAAACTCTTGTTAAAATTTCTACAATTTGAAGCTTGATAATAAGACTATGTGAATAAAAAAACAATTTTACTACAACAATCTTAATTTCAATAGATCATTTTCAAATAAAACATATTTTACAGGATCTAGAAACACTTTGATATTCAGATACCTATAATGAACATAAGGGTACAATAAAGAAACATTTACCATTTTTATCCATGGAATTTGGTTCTGATTGCTTTTTGCCGATATCAGCAAAGGAACGGACAATAGGAATTCTATTGGTGAGTTTTTTCTGATTCTGATGGTGATGCTGTTTCATCAATGCCTCATGGACCCTGTGGCGTACATCCTCATTGAGCTGACCTGAGCTCACTTGTTGATCAAGGACCATATCTGAAGAGGAAAGGCAGGAGGAAGATTAGAACAGCTGAAGTGTGGTGTTGCCAGCAGTGAACCACTGAGCACAAACTCTAGGTAATATTATTTATCTTAGAATAGGAATGAATCCTTTACAAATCTCTAAGTATGGTCTCACAAACGGAAGTTTATCTTTGCAGCAGTATTGCCCAAGAAAGCCTTGAGAATTTTTTTTATAACAAACCATTCAATTTTAAATATGTAAAGATCTTATAGAGTATTATTTTCCAAATGGACATAGTTGTACTGAGGACAAGGTGCTTCATACTTATATTTTAATTTGGTTTTTCTCCCTTTTTTAGTAGAGAATAATTCCCAGGTTTCCTCTTTAAGTGAACAAAAGTCCATCTGTAAAAATCTGATGCAAGGAGGCTCAGGCAGCTACCTATGAATAGTTGGTTGCATTTGGAGAGTAAAGAACTGTTTCACATTGATATAAATTCAGTCTTTTCAAACATTCATTAAAAATGTGTTTATATTAAAAAGGTCTACTATAACCATAAGACAAAGAATAAAATGTGAGATTTCAGAAGGCTACTAATTAAGCAGATTAATATTTACCATATGTAGTGTCAGAAATGCCTATACGATCAGTAAATGAATAAAGACATTTCAAGTTTCTTGGTAAAACAAAGATCACCTCAACAAACCAGCGTAAGTAATCTACTTTTAGATTATCAAATATTAACTCTACTTGATTGTTTGAGACACTAACTCCTTCTGTGAAGCACGCAGATAACAATGCACTGCCTTCCATTGCCCCACTGAATACACTGAAGATTTGAAAATTTGCCGAATTCTCCCTCATAAACAGCGTTTTCCTTTAATGTAAAAGGGAAATGGACTATGGAATCAGACTTGGGTCACTGTATCACATTCTAGCTGTGTGGCCTTGTAAAGTTGGATAATCTGAGGGTCCTTAATTGTAAATTGGCGACAGTATCTATCTCATGGGTCATTACCAGGACTAAGGACATAAGGCACATAATACACTGATTGGAATAAGAAGACCCCGGTAAATATTTCCCAGTACAAGATTTCCTTTGCAATTTCCATTAGGTAGGTTATGGGTCCCTGATTTGAATTTTGTGGTTGTAGTATGATTTTAATACATCCACCTGTATTTTATAATAGTATATCAAGTGGAGGTAAAGCTGGGTTTATCAATAACAAAAAATCCAAATAAAACCATCTAAAACAATGAATTACATTGGCTCACATAACAGAAAGGTCAAAGCTAGGCTGGATTTAATTCCCTTTCTCTGTGATTCTTCAGCTTTCCTTTCCTCTAGGTTTGAGCTTCAATCACAGGCTGATTTTCCTTATTGTCATAGGTGGTTGCCAGAAACAGCAAGGAAATACATATTTTTGTTCATATCTTTGCCTTTTTGTGACTTTCTCATAAAAGAAAAGTCACTTTTCCCTTGCCCAGGAAAACTTTTCCTACATCCAACTGACACAAACTTGCCTATGCAGAGCCAGTCACTGGCAAAGATGATGAGCCCCCATGATTGGCTTAGATTAATCAAGAACTGCCCTTCATTCAGGAGTCAGTTCTCTAAACCAGAGGTATATGAATAGTTTCTGTAATGGGCCAGATAATAAATATTTTCAGCTTTGTAGGCTATACAATCCCTGTCACAACCATTCAACTCTGCCTTTATAACTCGAAAGTAGTCATTGACAACATGTACACAAATAAGCACGGTTGTCTTTCAATAAAACTTTCTTTTGGACACTGAAATTTGAATTTCACATCACAAAATATTAATCATCTTTTTAATATTTTTCAATCATGAAAAATGTGATGACCATTCTTAGCTCATAAGCCTGACAAAAATCAGGCAATGGGCTATATTTGCACATAGAGTATAATTTGCTAACCTTTGATCTATCACTTGGCTGTTTACAATGGAAAGAGGTAGAAGGCAAGTTTGGGAGTCAGCTATAATGTAATGTTTACTATAATCACTTCCAAAGTCCCTTGCAATTCTGAAAATATATGATAATATAGAATATTTGATCTATATCTAAGTTCTTTGGAGATCAGTAGTTATAACACTCATGGATTAATTTGAAATAAAGGAAATGATAAATTGTCAACATATGTGACTTTACACTGAAATCTGCTAAGATAGAAAATTATATATAAAATATGCATTATATACTTCATAATGGGAGTTGCAAAGTAGGTTATTAAAACACCAAAGGGATACCATCGTAAGGCAGTTTCATCTGTAAACCATGATCTGTATCCCCAGTTCAATATTCTAATCAGAATCGAAATGAATCATATAATAAACCTTGTTCATGGTTATAATTTTTAATTCCTACTAAAGCACAGTAGGAATTTCCAGGCTTGAGCACTACAAAAACCGCAAGTCACTAGCTTCACAGCTTTTCAGAGATAAGGTCTTTATTTGAAAGTTACATAAGAGAGAGCAAATAGGAAAAAAAAAAAAAAAAAAACACTTCTCTGCTCATTAGTCACACAGAAATACACAGTAGAGGTATAACTGCATCAAATAATACCTTAATAAACTGGAAAAGTTAATCATCTTGCGTAAGAATATGTCATACGGAGGTGAGATTGAAGTAGCAAAGGGAGTCTGATTCACCAATCACATTGTTCCCTTCACCACTATAATACACTCATATGTTAGTATTAACCCTGAAGAGTAGGAAAGGATAATGGACCATAATGGCTCTGGGCCCAGAGTCAAGTCCCACAGTCTCAGCAGGCTATGATGCCTAAATAATATAGTCTAGCCTGCCAAAGCACAATGCCAGGATCTGGATGATAAGAGAAGCTAGAAGATAAAGGATAAATAGATCATAGTCTTCGCCCAGTGAGCTGGCTCTGGAGAAACTAGTAGCATTTGTACACAAAAGCTTCAGAAAATGAAAAATTATTTTGCATCCTAATCAGTCAATTACTTTATTATGATTAATCCATCTTGATGACTGAATAAAAACCTCTAAGATTATGAGATTTTACAGATTCTATGTAAATCTTGGATCGCTTTAAAGATTATCTTATAAAGTCTTTGTTTTAAAAACCCAGTGTCTTAACTTTAGAAGGTGCTTGGAAAACAGGATGGCTCTAAATTCTACAGTCTGGTTGACAGCACTAACAGGAGTGTGTATACTGAAAATGTAAACTACGATGAGAATACTTACTTTCCAGACCAAGGACACTAATACTACAGGCATGTTAGAAAATATATAACTACTCCGATACTCCCAAAATTACAAATTATGTTTGGTGGAGCAACCTATGGATTTTTACTTCAGTGAAAAGATTTGAGACAATAAAAGTTATTTTACTGCTGAGAGCAATGATTGATAACCTGCCCATGGTACTAACTTTGGTTTAGTTTTAATTTCTTACTCTCATTGACAGAATTCATTTAAAGGATACACACTGCAGAAAGAATCATGGAATTATTCATCTTTATAGTGCTGAATTTCAACGAGATTAACATAGACCAAAAAACGACCTATAATTTATATGCATATAATTAAGAAGCATTTTAATTTAATTAATCTCCATATCAGAATAAATCCTCGTAAGAAAATATATCTGGAGAATTTTGGATATGAAAAGGTTAAGTAATAGTTTGAAAGAAGTTTAAATTTATTCTGAGATCCCTGAAACATTGGGAAATAGACTTTTTTAAATTAACTTTATCCAAAAGAAAATCCTACTTTAATTATACCAGAAATGCTTGACAGACCTGCCAGATACAAATGGGATTTTTCTCCTGCTAAGTCTATAAAATCTCTTTAAAGAATTATCTAAGAGTCTATTAAAAACATATCAGAACATTGATATAAAAATCCTTCATCATTTTAAAACAATATCTGGGTCATATTTCTCTGCTAGAAAATATCTAGAAAACATTAATGCTGCAGAGCCTGTGCATGTGCAAAGTACTAGGATTTAGAGACTTTAAAGACAAACTATTATACCTAGCTTTTGGAAAATTGAAACTAGGGACTAATAAGTTAGTAACCGCCTATCATGTAGAAAAATATGATAAGTAAGAGGTAAAGAAAAAATTCCAGGTCTTATTGTTAATCACTATGGTCACAAATTATCATGATATAGAAGAAAACAAAATGTATAATTATGAATTAATCAAAAAATTATTCCCATCTCCACAAAGGGCACCTGTGATGTATTGCTTTCTGTTTATTAGTTTATAAAATGGGGGAAACAGCTCCTCCCTACCTCATAAAGTTGCTTTGATAATAAAATACAATAAATGGATGTGAAAATACAAAGTTAGGAGTCTTAAAAATGTAACATATTAATTTATAACACACTTAGTAATACAGCTTGTCACAAAGGAAAAATAATTGTAAGTAAACAATAAGAAAATAGTTATGACCTATAGAAAAAATGTTTACATGAAACTTTATTGAGGGTAGAAATAAATATCTTTGGATTAAATGAATCAAATCAAAATTACTCAAAGAGAGGAAATCTCTTTTTATTAATAATTGAAAAGGAATTTAAGGTCAGTGATCAACACAAGTATTTGTAATCATATTTTTCTATGTGGTGTTACCTCTAAACTATTCACATCTTGTGAATGACATTTTGCACTCTGATCTACACTGAGAATGGGACATTCAAGTTGAGCTATTTTTGAAACAGAAAGATACAGACTAATTAGAAGAGCAGAAAGAATACTAAAAAGTTATTTGGGATATTGAGACTTCATTTGTAAAGATAGACTTAGAAATTATAATTTGCTTTTAAAAGCTAGATTTTACACAGCTTACGACCTTTACATATTCTACAGAATTGAGTTTGGGGGATGGGGAAGGGTTAGGGGAAAGAAACATAAATTTAGACAATAAAACTGAGCTAAGGTGATAAACAACAGAGTTTTAGTCAAATTAATGGTACAAGATTTTTTGGCACAAATAAATTCTTCAAGAAAGAAGTGGAAATTATATGCTTTAAGAAATATAAAGCCTGGTGAAACCATGAAGGGTATTTTCTGAGGCTAATTTTGCCAGCTTGAAGAATTTGACAGCTTTATTATATGTAGTCAGCCCAACATTGATTTGAATTAATCCACTTTCAAAGGTAATGCCATCACTGACATAAGTAGCAGAAATAAACTCATTTGGAGCAAGGCTTTTAACCTTCAGAATTTCAGTTTCTTTCTTTATTTATGAAGGACCAACAACAATATGGATACCAAGCCCCACGTTTGTTTTGAGTACCAAAAAGATAGTGTAAAATTACCAAAAAGAGCTTCCTGAACTGCAAAGAGTTTACTAACTATTTCAAAATACTAAGAAAAGCCCAGGCATTTTATTCCTAATTAAAACATTAAAATGTTTATTGGGGAATTTCACGAGAGGTGGGTCCAAGATGACAGGAAGACCCTGAACTCACCTCTTCCCACGGACACACCTAACAGACACCTACATAGAACTATTCCTTCTAAAGAAGAACTGAGGGCCGATTAAACAGCTTCTGCACAACAAATGATAGAGGGGACCACATTGAGAAGAGTAACAACAGGAGCCGACCTGCAATAGGGAGAAATATCACAGAAGGGCCTGTAAAGACTCACCTGCCCTGGGGCACAGCAAACAAACAGCAGTTAAAAGGGAACCTTGACTAAGTGAAGGAAACCCACTTATTAACCTTAGTGTCTGTCAAGTGGGCAAGGAACAGCTAGAAGTTTCTCTAGGGTCAGGGGCACCAGCGAATGCCATTTTTGACATTCCCCCTCCACCTAATAGGGTGGGTGGGTATAGTCCAGATGCGTGAGCCAGCCTGCAAAGCCTGCCCCAGTGCACCCCAGGCGGGGAGCTGTCCTACACCAGCTGAAACTATCCTGCCAAGGCATCCCCGGTGCTACACACCCCAAAACACCCAAAGCTCATGCCTACTCCAGCTCCATCTGTCTTGCTAGGATGACCCCCGTGCAACATGCCCCGGACACCTCAACCCATGTGCACTCCAACTCCATCATCCTATGAAGGCAACCCCAGTGCAGTGTGCCCCAGGACCCATACAACTCATGCCTGATCCAGCCATCCTGCCACGGTGGGCCTGCTGTGGCACACCCCAGGACTCCCAGCCCCTACAAGCCCTAGCTCCAGCTGTCCTGCAAGGCGGACCTGGCATGACAGCCTTGGGACCCCGCAGCCTTGGGACCCCACAGTGGCCTGGCATATGCAGTCTACACAGAAGTCGTTCCTACACAAGGCCACTCCTTCAGCACTGGAAGAGGTAGTTGTTTTGTCTCACGCACAGAAACACAGAAAGTCAAACAAAAAGAGGAGAAAAGGGGATATATTCCATATGAAGGAACAAGATGGAACACCCCTTCCCAAAAGGAATTGTAATGAAACCGAGGTAAGTAATTTACCTTATAAAGAGTTTAAAGTAAAGGTCATAAAACTGTTCATCAGACTCAGTAAAAGACTGGAGGAACACAGTGAGAACTTCATCAAAGGGTTAGAAAACATAAGGAAGAAGCAATCAAAGCTAAAAAATACAATGAATGAAATGAAAACTACACCACAGGGAATCAATAGCCGACTACATGATGTAAAAGCACTGATCAGCAGTCTGGGGGCAGAAATGTAGAAATCACCCAATCAAAACAGCAAAGAGAAAAAAGAATTTTCTTAATAAAGGTTAAATTAAGGGACCTCTGGGACAACATCAAGTGTACTAATATTCACACCGTAGGGGTCCCAGAAGGAGAAAAAGGAGAGAAAAGAGCAGAAAACTTATTTGAAAAAATAATGCCTGAAATCTTCCCTAACCTCAGGAAGTAAATATATATCCAGATTCAGGTATCACAGAAAGTAACATTCAATTTCTTAGCCTTACATTATGGGATTTTGCTAACAACCAATAAACTTTTTTTTTTTAAGGTCTCATATGCTGATCACGAGAATTTATTTTCCAAAGGTTATGCATGTATAGAATCATAAGGAAAAGGTAATAACAAAACTCAGCTGTAGCCATAAGAGTGAAATAGGCTAAGGGGGGAAGAAAGAGACATACCTGCAATTTCTTCTAAAGTGTTAGCATGCATGTCCAGCAGCACAGTTCCATTCAGAATACAACTTCTCAACTCGAATAAGCTGTGCAGTGAAAGAGTAGCCACATAAGGCTTGCTCCACCGCTCCCCTCCATCTTCCACATCTTCTTCAAACTTCAACCACCTATGCAAATAAATATCATCAGCACATTGTATATTTCATTGTACATCTATGATCCTTTACCCAAATAATAAAAGGTAGACATAGAAAGATATTCACATTGCCTTTTGGTTTCATGGGTTTTGGAAGTACATTAAAGGTAGCCCAAGTCATTCAGTTTTCATTTTAATTCCATTTAACAAAATATTCTTTTTGTCATTGAAAGATACGTTGGAAAAAACTCATATATCATCTCATATATCATTTTTATTGGTTTGTCTAGCTCTGAAAAGTATGTCAATATAAATGTTAATCCATGGTCACAGTGAATCTGTAGGAGAACTACAAAAGAGAGTATACCTCACGGCAAAAGAATGGTCATTAAAACAGATACAACAGAAAATAAAAGAATACTTATTTTTCTTTAGAGTGAGGTCTTAACACTGAATATTTGAGTCTCAATAATTTTTTTATTTGATTAGGAAGGCTAGTATAACTTGGGGCCTGTTGTATAAGAAAAATATTTATTAGGTCTGTTTGGATAAAATCAAGTGATTGCAGTCACCTCCAAGGACTAAACTGAGAACTGAGCTGGGGCCCCATTGCCTGAGCCTTCCTCCCAGGGATGGAGAATGGGGAAGAACCTTGGTATCACGGTACAAAATGACAAACCACTGCTTTCTTGGAGTGAAATGAAGAGCAATATCTGAGATTGTGTCTAAGTAAGATAAATGGAAGGAATAGAGAGAAACCAATGATTTTACTGCTCTGGCACAAACTCTAACTCTCTTATTCTTTTAGGGACTTGCCCTCTAATCCTAATAGATAACCAATTTAATTCCACAATTTCTAATAAATCCTAGCATAAATTACCTTTCCTTCCCCACCCCCCACCATTTTCCTCATTCTTTTTCGCCTTAGTCATTTTTGCCCTAACTTCCTCTCTCCATGCAAGATCACTCAAATTCTCTATATGATATTATATTACTGTTTTATATAATCAAACGTTCCAATTCCAACAGAGAACAAATATATTGCAGTTACTAGTTAGGGAAACAGTGGATCAGCCAAAAATAACTAACCCAAAGGGCTAGTCAGAATGACTGACGTGCAGAGTTCCAAGAAAGATAAAGAAAGTTATGGATTTGTCCTCAGTGTTCAGGGAGCAAAAAGTTTTCGGGAAGTGAAAAGAAAACCAACAGGGAAGAATAGCTGTGCCTGCTGAAAGTTTACAGATACGAAAGACTAACTCTGCCTATCATAAATGTATAAAACACCTGAAAGTCAAAAACACTTACATTTAAGCCCCAAATCACTGACAGTACTCTTTGGTGTTGCCAATTTTATAGCATATTTTGATCTACACAGTTGGAAACTTTTCATATTAGTGATGTTTAATGTTTTTCAATCCTTAACAGGGCCCTAATACCTCATAAATCATGTGATAGTCATAGTACTGTTTACCAACTATAATTACTTCTCTCTCTTTTCCTAGTGAAGAAGAGGATGTCACTACCTTAGCTCCCTTCTAACTGGGTAAGGGCATGTGACTGTTGACTAGCTCTGGACGATAAATTGTGAGCAGGAATTACATGTGTCACTTCCAGGCTGGGGTATTTAATGGCCAGAATAAGACACTCTGGAGCTGTCTTTTTCCGCAATGTGGCCACCAGAAATGCTCAAGATGAAGGCCGCTCTACCAGCTGAGACCTCTCAGTAACTACAATGAACAGATATGCACAGCCTCCACTGATCTGTGATGGACATGTATCATAGGCCATATAAAGCCATGTGATTTTAAGCCATTGAGACTGCAGGATATTTTTCTCTAACATAATTCAGCCTGTCCCAACTGACACAGATCACCAGTTTAGCTATTCATACCAGCATCAAAATTTGAAATTAAAATGAATGATGAAAGTAAGTATGATTTTAATACATATCTAAAAATTAGTATTTCTTGCCAGGTATAAACGTTAAGGCCACGGTCCCATTATGAATGTCAATCTCTCAAAGGATGCACCTCTTGGCAGATCTGAGATGGGACAGTATTGTGGAAAGTGTCTTGGACTAGTTGGGAATAAAAAGAAGTCTAGGTTTTGTCCCTATTCTATAGCTAAATTGCCTTGTGACCAAAGGAAAGAAAATCTTTGAATTTCTCTGGAACACATTTTTCTCATCTGTAAAATGATGAGACAAATTCAATACATGAAAAACTTGTCCAAGACCACCTAGCCAGTGACCTTGTCAAACCAGCATCAATTCCAAGTCATTGTTATTTTTCTCCAGAGTCTGTGCCCATTTTCCATCACAACACAATTACTTTGGTTTAATTTATGGACTTTTTCAGCTCAAATAGTTTTTGTTAATGTCTGGAAACAACTGATTTAACATTTGATTTTCATCCTTGTCTAGACCAAATCTCAAGTTGAAAAATGTTCTCTGTTCTTTTCCTCTTTTCACCTTATCCAGACATGGCACCAAGAAAATAGATACAACTTTTATTAAGGCTTCTATCAACTTGTATACTGTTCATATATGATGTGGTTTTCAGGCAAAAAGAACAAAAGAAGGGAGTCTATACAACAGCACTTATGCTGGTGTTATTTTGACTGAAGAACTTTGTTAGATTTGAAATCTAGTTTCCAGTCTGTTGGGTGGTAAAGAAGACTCAGGGTTATGAAAGGGTGTGATTGTGTTTAAGGGACTACAGATTTCTCTCAATTGGAAAATGTTCTCAATTAATATTTGTACAGCTGTAGTACTTTCTGTCATCCCTATATATAAAATTGCTTCTCAGATGTTGTATTTAAAATTTTACTCAAGTAAGAAGTCCTGAAAAGTGTTTATACATTACTAAAAAAATTACATTCTTAATTATGTGTAAATCTATAAACTGGCCCACACGAAAATATTGGTTGTAAGTTGTCATAACACTAATAATAAATTCATTTTTAAAATACTCATGGGCTACGGGTTCTACATAAAATGATCAAACCCTTTTTTATAAGGGAGATTATAGTTAAATTTTATACTTCAAGGTAACAGTGAAGATTATTAAATAAGTAACAAAGTGTCTATATCATTTTATCTTAGCTCTTTTGAAAGTAAAACTTTAAATTTTAAAAAACCTGAAAAAATGCATGTGGTGTGGTGTGTGTGCGTGCGTGTGTGTGTGTGTGTGTGGGCAGTTCTATGCATTTTTATCCCACGCATAGATTCAGTAACCACCACTACAATCAAGATACAAAACTGTCCATCATCACAAAGGAACTCCCTTTTGCTACATCATTATGTTCTCAGTCCTCACCCTGTTTCTGTCCCATCTACCACTGATCTGCTCTTCATCACTGTATTTTTATCAGTTTGAGGATGTAATATAAATGGAATCATATAGTTTACAATTTTTTGAGATTGACACTTTTCACTAAGCATAATGCCCTTGGGATCCATCCAAATTGCTATATGTATTAACTGTTTGTTACTTTTTGTTGCTAAGCAGTATTCCATTGTATGGATGTACCAAACTTTGTTTATCCATTCATCCATTGACATGTTTTGGATTATTTATAGATTGCTGCTGTTACAAATAAAGATGCTATACACATTCACATTTTTGTGTGAACACAAGTTTTCATTTCTCTGGGATAAATGCCCAAGACTGTGATTGCTGGATCATATAGGAAATGCATGTTTAGTTTTATAAGAAAACTATGTTCTAGAGTAGCTATACCATTTTCCAGTCATCCCAGTAATGGATGATAGACCCAGTGTTTTCACATCCTCAGCAGCATTTGCTTCATGAGTATTTTTTAAATTTTAGCTATTCTATTAGGTATACAGTAATATTTCATAGTGGCTTTATTTTGCATTTCCCTAATAACTAATGATGTTGAACATCTTTTATTGTGGTTATTTTCTACATGTATCTCTACTCTTTGGTGAAATGTCTATTTGTATTTTTCCCATTTTTCTAATTGATTGGTATATTTTCATACTGTTTGTTGAATTTTGGGAGTTCTTTATATGTTCTAGATATAACATTTTTGTCAAATATATGTTGCAAATATGTTTTCTCTGTCTGTAGCTTGTCTTTTCATCCTCTTACCAGGAGCTCTCATAGCACAAAAGTTTTCAGTTTGAGTGAAGTCCAATTTATGAATATTTTCTTTCATGGACTGTGCTTTAGGTATCATGTCTACCCCCAGATCCTGAAGGTTTTCTCCTATGTTTTCTCTAAAATGTTCATAGCTTTTGTTTTATATTTAGATTTATGATTTATTTTCAATTAATCCTTATACATACTGTGAGGTTTACATTGTGATTATATTTTTTTTACCTATAGATGTCTAATTGTTCCAGAACAATTTTTGAAAAAGCAATGCTTCCTCCATTAATAGCTTTTGTCCTTTGTCAAAATTCCGTTAGCTGTACTTGTGTTGGTCTTTCTCAGTTCCCTATTCTATTCCATTGATGTATGTGTCTATCTGAAAAGACATTTTAAAAACAAATCCGAAAGATATATTCCTTCCTTTAGAATAATTTCCTTCAAATTAGGGGCTTGGTCTTTTAGAAAAGAAGAATGGCATTTCTGGGATTTCCAACCAGTTTGGTAGTTAAGATGACCAAATATAAGTTATATGCACAGATGGTTTGATATAGCTACAGGTTTTAGGAGCATTACAGGAGGAAGCAGAAGATACTTCTCATAAAAAGGAACCCACAAATTACAAATATCAGGTTACTAAACATTTCAAGATTTAGTACTTCATGCCAGCTTAAGAATTATGGCAAAGGGTTTTAGATATTTAAATGAATATTCTAAAAAACTGCATTAAAAATTATGTATACACAAATACATAAGTATATCTCTCTTGTCTGTTTTTTTCTTTCCATTTCCTACTTCCGAGATAGAAATTAATAGGTCTGGGAACACATCAAATCCTGTTTCAAGATTTGTAGTCACTGAATATACTGTCAGTTGCAAAATGCCTGATTGCAGTTAATGACCTAAAGTGCTGCAATTTATTCCAGTTTTCATATAAACTCAGCTGACATTTGTTTGAATAGCAAATCAAAGCAAACAAGAGTCTCACAGGCATGAATAAGAAGCAATGGACAATGCAAAAAATCAAAATTATAGGCCAACTGCATGACATTTTCAATGAGAGAGAGGTGGATTTAAACTCTGAGATTATTTTCATTTCTTTCAGTATGTCTGGATCTGTTTTCATCCATGATTAACACTTTGGAATCTCTTTGTACTAAACACCAACCTAATATAGGTGTTTCATGAATTCTTTGAGGATTAACTTGATAATAATCTCCTCTACAACACTCATATTGAAAATCTACAAAATAGAATTCTTTTGCAAATTAGAAATAGATGTTTTCCATAGAAATTAACTCTGTTTATTCTATTCCCATTAATTCAGTAGACCTTTCCTAAGATTTTTTATGATCTAATTCTACTCATATAGGAAGTTAAGGAGTTACTACAGCATCCAAAATTATAGCCTTGGGGGGAAGTCATGGATTCTCAGGAGAAAGCATCCTCTTTTGGGTAGAGTTGGGGACATGGAGGGACATGGTTAGGGTGAGAGCTAGAGAACAACACATGTAATCATAAAGTGCCTTTTTAAGGGGAAAAGGGAAATGAAATATACCCAAACCTAAAGTTTATTGACATTAGCTGTTCTTAATCCATATTACCTTCACACGTCACATTGCACTGAAAAATCTTGATGACTTGAACCCTTACTAATTTTTGAATATTGAATGCCTTCACAGCACCAGTAAAATCATTTTGAGGTGATAATCCTTTCTGCACTACCATGTATGTATCAGAAGCCTAACTGCGACCCCCTGCTTTGCCTCTTCTGAGCTTATTTGTGGGAAGCATTTTTAAAGGGCAACCACAGTGAGTCAAGCATGTTGTCTCCACAATTGCACAGCTGTGGCATCTTTGCTCAGTTTTCTATTAATAACATTGTATGTTATTTATAAGCAGGACATTCTAATTGTGTTGATTTCATTAGGCCTTGTCATATGGCTCCTTTTAGGGTTTTAAAAAGTGAACAGCTGGTTTTCACAAACATTTATTAAATAATTATGATTCAAAAATTTAGCCTCAAAATCTAAAACTTTGCTCAAGTTTACTTGGCAACCACAGTGGGCATGAATTATTCAATACGTGATATATATTGACAGGTGCAATGTGCTGATAATATAACCTTTTTATTTCTACTATTAGGGTAGAAAATTATTAATCCCCCCTGGAATACTAATCAAAAGAGTGAAGTGCTTCAAATGGTGATGATAATTATTTATTAGAATTATACTGCATTTGAAAAATCAGATGGAGTCACGAATTAACTAAAATTAGCCTTTTTAAATGAACTAGGGCTACCAGAACAAAATTACTTCTGCCACTTTAAAACATTTCTAAGTCCTCAATAAATACATTCTGTTCTTCACTGATGTATTGTGTCTCAGCCAAAATTCATCTACCCTCCTCTTCAATGTCTGTTACTATTTGATTGCTCATCAGATGTCTTCCTGAACCTCAAACAGCTACACCATGCAGAAGCATGGCTAAGAACACAGGTCCTATCTAATAATATTCACGAATACCAATACTTAACTGGATCATCTATTTTATTCTTTATAAATAAATAGCAATATATTTTGATAGTCTGAGTTAAGCATGTTGTTCAAGTCAACCCATTACAACATGATAAAAGTTTACCTGTTCAACTGTGACAGAGTGAAGGTCTAGATGCTAAGTGTGGCACTGTCACTTCCTTGCTTTATGAGATTGGGCAAGTTACAAGGAAGTTATTAGTTAAAAGGAACAGATAACTGTTTGATCTAGAAGGTTGAAAAATCACCAACCATTTTAAGAATGAGGGAGTTACTCATGCCCAAACACATGATCCAAACTTAACTTCTCAGCTCTACTACGTAGGATGAGAGTGAAGAAATATAAAAGAAATGTTTCCAAAAGGTGTCTCACCAATAGATTAAAGAGATTCTAAGTAGCCAGAGCTGTCTAATAATCATAACCACCAGATCTCCTTCCTTCAAGTCATCCAGGAACACCTATTTTCTTATAACCAGATAAAGACTGAGACTTCTAGCCTTAAACAGGGAGATTTGCATTCTAAATTTCTTATCAACAAGTTATATCAAAAGTTATGTCACTAATTTGTACTGAAGATTACCATATATTGCTTTTGGTCATAAAATAAAGAAGACTTTGGAGTTTTTTAAATATACAATAGGGTTGGCCTGGTGGCTCAGGTTGTTGGAGCGCCGTGCTCCTAACGCTGAGGTCTGCGGTTCGATTCCCACATGGGCCAGTGAGCTGCGCCCTCCACAGCTAAGATTGTGAACAACAGCTCTCTATGGAGCTGGGCTGCTGTGTGCAGCCTTGAGTGGCCGACAGCTAGCAAGAGCTGCTGTGAGCCGCTGTGAGTGGCCAACTGACGACTGGCGACCGACTGCCTCAGCCGGGGGGAGCGCAAGGCTCATAACACCAGCATGGGCCAGGGAGCTGTGTCCTACACCGAGACTGAGAAACAAGAGACTGAGAAACAACGGCTTGAATGGGGGGAGGGGGACAGAAGAAAGGGGGATAAAAAATACATAATATATGTATTATGTATAATGCACGTATTAGGTATCTTAAAAACTCCAAAGTACATAGTTTTTGATGCACTTGAAAGAAAAATATACCGTAGAAGGTTCTTAATCTTAAAATTTACCAGGTGATATAAAAACTATTTCAAATTTAATCAATACTATAATAGAAATCATCATAGGAAAATTGATTTAAATTATGTAGATTTTTTTATTAAAAAAGGTAATTCACACAAAATAACATACCACTTATTTAAGGTATTAAAAAAAGGTGAATACAGAAATTAATGAATGATTTTATATAAAACAGGTAAAGAAAATTAGCAGTTAGTTCGCAGGAATAAAATAAAAACATATGAAAAGATGTTCAATCTCATTAATAATTAAAGAAATGGAAAATAAAACTATGAGATTTATTTTTCATCTATAAAATTAGAAAAAAAATGTAAAGTTTGATGATTTAGTGTGGCAAGGGTTTTAGAAAACTAACCACTCTCATACAATGTTAATGGAAGTGTAAATTACCAAAACATTTTATGAAGGCAATTTTTCAATATCTTCCAAAGTTAAAAAAAAAAGTCTGTTCTCTTTGACATATAAGTTCCATTGTTAGAAATCCACCCTATATCAATACCTAAAACGTGCCAAACGTGTAAATGATCACTGCAGCAATGATTACAGCAAAAAATAAAAATAAAAAGTTAAACAACCTAAAGCCCTATCACCTGGCTAAATAAATAAATGAAAGTTCATCCATATAACTAAATGTAATGCAGTCATTAAAAAGATGTCGTTCTATATCTGTAATTTGGAAAATGGTCCATATACTTCATTAAGTGATACTGGGGAGTTATTCTGATTCCATCTCCTTCACCCTTGTGGTTTAAATCCTTGCTACTCGAAATGTGGTCCTCAAACCAAAAACACTGGTGTGAGACATCACCTGGAAGGTTGTTAGAACCTGACTCTCTAGGCCAGAGGCCTGTTGAATCTACATTTCAGCAAAATTCCACATGATTTGTATTTGTGTTAAAATTTGGGAAGCAGAGGGTAGGTGACAGTCCTCGGTGTGGCCACAGCTCTTGTGCACACCTGTAACACAGCATTCATTATAGACCATTTGCAACTTCATCCACTTGTCTAAATGAGACTGTGAGATTGCTAAAGGCAGATTCTAAGATTTTTGTTGTCGTTAATGTTCTCTAGCCACTGTACCTGGCACATAATAGATACTTCATAAATACTTGTTGCATAAATGAGCAAATGAATAAGAATAAATAAGAAGTAAAAGCAAAACTGTGTTTATTACCTTTTCACAGCAATTCACCAACTATATGGCAATACAGAAATATTAATCACAAATGACAGAAAAAAAATTTTTTAAGTTATTTGGAAAAACCATTATATATAAATGTATACATATCCTAGAAACACATTACAAAATATTTTTATCCTCACCAAATACCTAAAGCCTCTTATGATGCTTGCCCTTTCTTTTAAAAATCCCCACACTCAACTTATCACATAGTATCACTAGCTTGGACACAAGCCAGCAATTGAAAAGATAGAAATAAATTGCTTTTAGATTTCTATTGTTTTCCTGATGACACACAAATTATGCTACTGTTTGTCTCTAACACTGCAGCTGCTGCTGGTTCTGCATCACTATTTACTATAATTACTGCCTTCATATTCATTCTGACCCATATCCTATTATAGGCTGTGCCCAGGCCAGATGAGCAAATTTCAGAAATCAGCAGCCTTCATGGATGTTTGAAAAACCGTGGACTTACAAATCTGTGTTTCTAATAGCACGAAAATTCTTTAGCATACATTCACCTTTCCACAAAAATCCTCACCTGGCTGTCTCTCGCCACTCAGCATCCTCCCCTTCCCGCCAGCAAATCTCATCCAGCTCTGTGAAGAGGTCGTGAGGAATGTGCTCCTCATCGTCATCCTCAGTGCCAAGAATAAACTGCACCCGCTGGGACGGGGTGTCTAAGGAGAATCAGAGACATGAACATGCATTACCGTGACTTCCAGCTTAAAATGTCACCGCCTACATCACCACGCCAAACTCACACCTCCCCTGCCCCCACCGCAACACTCATCTAAAGTAATCTTGGGACATTAAAACTAAGTTTAGCTTTACATTAAGTCTAGCATAATTTGGGAGCACAAATACGTCAAAGGTAAACATATAATGTATACAAAGTATTAAAAATATAATCGAATGTGATGATTATTTTGGATTATTTGTAACACTCATGGAAATTCTACTTATCACACACACACTCACATCTCTCAACAAATATGCTATATTTTATGGTAATATAGTAGATCATGATTAAAATTTACTTACACTAAAACTATGCTGAATATAATTCAACAAAGAACTCCCTTGTGATGCTTCTTTATAGTGACACCCACACACACCCCACTAACCCCTGGCAACCACTACTGGTCTTCACTGCTTACAGTTTTGCCTTTTCTAGAATGTCACATAAACAGAAAAATAACTTTTCGAGTCTGTCGTTATTCACTTAACATAACTCCTTCAAGATTTTGAGGTTTATCTGGGTCATTGAGTGTACCAGCAGTTCGTTGTTTTTATTGCTGAGTAATAGTCCATTGTAGAAATGTACCACAGTTTGTTTATCCATCCATCTGTTGAAGGATATTTAGGTTGTGTCCAGTTTGGGGCACTTTTGAATAGAATTGTTATAAGTATTCTTGCACAGGTTTTTCTGTTGAACATAAGTTTTTATTTCTCTAGGAGTACGATTGCTAGGTTAAATGGTTAGTAGAACTTTATAAGACACTGCCCACCTGCTTTCCACAGCATCTGTACTCTTCTGCCTTCCCAGCAGCAATGCATGAGAGCTGCAGTTGCTCTCCATGCTCACCAGCACCTGGTATTATCAACTGTTCCTTCGCCATTCTATGTAGTGATAGCTCGCTATGGTGTTCATATTTCTCTGATGGCTACTGTTGACAATATTTCATGTGTTTACTTGTCATCCATTTGTCTTCTTGGATGAAGTGTCTGCTGAAATATTTTGCCCATTTTTAACCGCGTTGGTTGTTTCTTTACTCTTGAGTTTTGAGAGTTCTTTATATATTCTGGATACAAAACGTCTTTGTCGAACATGTGGTTTGCACATATTTTCTTTCCTCCCTGTCTGTAGCTGGTCTTCACATTTTTTAACAGTGTCTTTCATGGAGTAGAAGTTTTAAATGTTGATAATTCCAATTTATCATTTTATGAATTATATACTGCCCCTCGCTACAAACACATTTATCCCATCATTCTTGCACTTTCTGAAGCAGTTCTAGAAGTCCTCTTTCATGAGTGTCATCCACCTTATTCACCAGATCAGGCACCGTGTGACTTCTGGCTCTTCCCCAAAGTCAAAATGACCATGAAAGGAAAATGTTTTGAATTGATTCAGGACATCGAGGCAGCCACAACAGCACAACTAAAGACACTCACAAAAGAAGACTTCCAGAACTGCTTCAGAAAGTGGCAAGAACGAAGGGATAAGTGTGTTTGAAGCAACGAGGACTATTTTGAGGGGGGATTAATGGCAATGTGTCTTTTACTGTGATAATTTTTTTTTTAATTTAAACATTCACTGTATTTTTTTATCATAACTCATATTTGTATCTTCCTTAATTTGTCTCTTCAAAAGACTATACTTTTCTGAATACAGGGCTTTTACTTTCCTAGTTAAATTTATTCCTAGGTACTTTTTTTATGCAGTTGGTGAGGATACGGAGCAACAGCAACTTTCATACATTGCTGGAGGTAATGCAAAATGATACAACCACTTTTGGAAGACAGTTTAGTGGTTTCTTATAAAACTAAACATACTTTTACCATATGATCCAGCAATCACACTCCTTGGTATTTACCCAAAAGAGTTGAAAACTTATGTCCATACAATAACCTGAACACAGATGTTCATAGCAGCTTTGTTCATAATTAGCCAATCTTGGAAGCAACAGAGATGTTCTTCAGTAAATGAATGGATAAATAAACTGTGGTACATTCAGACAATGAAATATGGTTCAGCATTAGAAGGAAATGAATCAAGCCATAAAAATACATGAAGAAACCACAAATGCATATTACTAAGTAAAAGAAGCCAATCTGAAAAAGCTACATACTGTTTTATTCCAACTATATAACATTCTGGAAAAGGCAAAACTATGGAGAGAGTAAAAAGATCAGTCCTTGGGTGGGGAGGGGGATAAAAAGGCTGAGCATAAAGAATTTTCAGGGCATTAAAAACATATTTTGTATGATATTATAATTATGGATATATGTCATTACACATTTGTACAAACCCATAGAATTAAAACACCAAGAGTGAGCCCTAAGGTAAACTATGGGCTTTGGGGTGATTATGATGTGTCCATATAGGCTCATTCTTGGTAAGAAATGCACCATGAGAGACGTTGGTAATGGGGGAGGCTCTGCATGTGTGGGGACAGAGGGTACATGGGAAATCTCTGTACCTTTCTCTCAATTTTGTTATAAACCTATAACTGCTCTAAAAATTAAAGTCTTAAAAAATCGAGCATCTCAGTTTTTGAATGATAATTGTTCTCACCAATATACAGCACTATATCTTATACATGATTGCATATATTTAAGAAATTATAAGAAAGAGGAAAAAGAATCTACATTTATACAGCATATTTGCCTCAAGCATTAGTAAGGTATTTCTTTGTTAGAATGTTAATAACATGAGATTTAGTTTTATTACCAAATATTTTAAGAAGCTTGTCAAACTAAATTTTACAGCAACATGAACAAGAATTGAGTCAATAGCCAAGTCTTGTGCTTCACTACCTCCTCAATGCCAATTTCCTGAATGAAACATAAATGGTTATTTTGAAATGAGACTGATGAATTCCTATAAATATCAGATGTACTTAAGAAAATCAACAGTGCTACATAGACATTTCTGATTTCGTTTATCTGAAATAAGAACCTTATGTTATCTTTTTTCTAAAATTATACTATCTGGGAGATAGTTATCTAACATCTACTAAACGTGATTGTTTGATCAGAGTCAAGTGAAATACTTCTAATTAGTCTGTTACTTTTGTGGCTCGTTGTTCTGGACAAAAATTAAAAAATCAGTATTTTGAGTAGCCACACAAAAAAAAGAACATCATAAACTGCAATTTTAGAGTTATACTAAAAAATCAATTAAATCTTTCCATTGGACCTACCCAGTGTGAGCAGAGAGACATTTTGTGTTACATGACAACCTATTCTAACCACTCGCTTGCTTGTCAACAACCAAATCCAAGAGCAGCCCTGCTTCAACATGGGTATTATGTTCCTCACATGTGTGTTTTGTTTTTGTGTTTTTTAGATTTAAAACTTATTTTACTTTTTTACTATTAGTTCCAGGTGTACAAAACAACATAATGATTAGACACTTACACACCTCACAAAGTGATAACCCCAACAAGTCTACTACCCCTCTGATGCTGTACGTAGCTATTGGAATACCATTGACTATATTCCCTGAACTGCACTGTACATTCCATAACTATATGTTTTTTAGAGTATAGTTGACATTTAGTATTATTTTATATTAGTTTCAGGTGTACAGGGTAGTGATTAGGCATTTATATAATTTATGAAGTGGTCCCCCCTCCGATAAGTCTAGTATCCATCTGACATTATATATAGTTTTTACAATATTATTGACTATATTTCCCATATTGTATTTCACATTCCTGTGACTACTTTGTAACTATCAATTTGTACTTTTTAATCCCTTCACCTTTCTCACCCACTCCCCAACCCCCCTCCCATCTAGCAATCATCAGTTTGTTCTCTGTATCTATGAGTGTATTTCTGTTTTGTATGTTCATTTATTTTGTTCTTTAGATTCCACATATAAGTGAAATCATATGGTATTTGTCTTTCTCTTTCTGGATTATTTCACTTAGCATAATATCCTCTAGGTCCATCCATACTGTTGCAAATGGTCAGGTGTCATTCCTTTTTTAGAGTAATATTCCATCATATATATGTAATGTAGAGTAATACTCCATCACATCTTCTTTATCCAATCATCTATTGCTGGACATTTCATTGTCTCCATATTTTAGCTATTGTGAATTCTGTTGCAATAAAATAGAGGTACATATATCTTTTCAAATTAGTGTTTTAGATTTCTTTGGATAAATACCCAAGAGTGGAACTGCTGGGTCATAAGTTATTTCTATTTTTAATTTTTTAGGAATCTCTTTACTGCTTTCCACAGTGGCTGCACCAATTTGCAATCCCACCAACAGTGCATGAGAGTTCCCTTTTCTCCACAACCTTGCCAGCACTTGCTGTTTGTTAATTTATTGATGATGACCCTTCTGACAGGTGTGAGGTGATATCTCATTATGGCTTTTATTTGCATTTCTCTGATGATTAGAGACGTTGAGCATCTTTTCATGTCTACTGGCCATCTGTATGTTCTCTTTGGAGAAATGTCTGTTCAGGTCCTCTCCTCTGCCCATTTTTTAAATTGTATTGTTTGGATTTTTTGGTGTTGAGTTGTATGAGGTTTTTATAAATTTTGGATATTAACCCCTTATCAGATGTATCATTGGCATCTGATACTTGGCATCTTCTCCCATTCAGTAGAATGTCTTTTTGTTTTGTTAATTGTTTCCTTGGCTGGTCAATAACTTTTCAGTTTGATGTAGTCTAATTTGGTTATTTTTTTCTTTTGTTTCCCTTGCCTGAGGAAAGATATACCAGAAATATTACTGAAGGTAATATCTGAAAGTTTACTTCCTATATTTTCTTGTAGGAGTTTTATCATTTTGGGTCTCACATTTAAGTATTTAAACCATTTTCAGTTTATTCCTATATATGACATAAGTAGGTGGTCCATTTTCATTTTTTTTTGCATGTATCTCTTCATATTTTCCAGCACCATATATTGAACTGACTGTCATATCCCAGTGAAATTCTTGCTTCCTTTGTCATATATTAAATGATTTATTTCTGGGCTCCCTAGTCTGTTCCATTGATCTATGTATCTATTTTTATGCTAGTACCATGCTGTTTTGATTACTATGGCCTGGATTTGATATCAGGTAGAGTGATACCACCAGCTTTGTTCTTTTGTCTCAGGATCGCCATGGCTATTTGGGATCTTTTATCAGATGGTTCTCTATAAATTTTAAGAAAATTCTATATAAATTTTGAAAAATGCCATTGGTATGTTGATCCTTATCATAGAATCTATATATTGCATTGAATCTATAGATTGTTTAGGTAATATGGACATTTTAACTACATTAATTCTTCCTATTCATGAGCATGGTATATGTATCCATTTACGAGGTGTGATCAAAAAATATGGTGAATGTTTAAACTTAAAAAATGTATTACAATAAAAGACACATTACCATTAACCCCCCTCAAAACACTGCACTTCACTTCAAACACACTTATCCCATCATTCTTGCCACTTTCTGAGGCAGTTCTGGAAGTCTTCTTTCATGAGTGTCTTTACTTCCTCCATAATGACAACACTCCATGTCACACATCGCTTCTGGTATGGCAAATTCTGTCAAATAAAAACATTATGGTGGTCCTCGTTCACCTTATTCACGGGATCTGGTCCCATGTGATTTCTGGCTCTTCCCCAAAGTCAAAATGACCATGAAATAAAAATGTTTTGAATTGATTCAGGACATCAAGGCAGCCACAACAGCACCACTAAAGACACTCAATAAAAGAGGACTTCCAGAACTGCCTCAGAAAGTGGCAAGAACAATGGGATAAGTGTGTTTGAAATGAAGAGGATTATTATGAGGGTCAATAATAGCAATGTGTCTTTTATTGTAATAATTTTTTTTAAAAACATTCACCATACCTTTTGATCACACCTCATATTATATCTTCCTCAATTTGTCTCTTCAATGTCTTATACTTTTCTGAGCACAGGGCTTTTACTTTCTTGGTTAAATTTATTCCTAGGTACTTTTCTTATGTAGTTGTAAATGGGATTATTTTCTTAATTTCTCTTTCTGATAGTTCATTATTGTATATAAAAATGCAACTGATTTCTGAAAATTAATTTTGCATCCTGCTACTTTATTAGATTCATTTATCAGTTTTAATAGGTATTTTGTTTTGTTTTATTTTGGTACAGTCTTTGGGGTTCTCTACATCTAAGGTCATGTCATCTGCAAATAATTACAGTTTTACATTTTCCTTTCCCATTTGGATGTCTTTTATTTCTTTTTCTTGTCTGATTGCTGTGGCTAGAACTTCCAGTACTATGTTGAATAAAGGTGGTGAAAGCGGACATCATTGTCTTGTTCCTGACCTTAAGGAGAAAGTTTTTAGCTTTTTAGCACTGAGAATAATGTTAACTGCAGGTTTCTCATATATTTCCTTTATTATGTTGAGATATGTTCCCTCTATTCTTACTTTGCTGAGAGTTTTTAATCATAAATGGATGATGGATTTTGTCAAACATTTTTCTGCATCTATTGATATAACCATATGATATTTTATTTTTCATTTTGTTTATGTGGTATATCACGTTAATTGATTTATGGATATTGAACCAACCTTGCATACCAGGAATGAATCCCACTTGATCATGGTGTATGATCCTTTTAACATATTGCTGAATTGAATTGGGTTTGCCAATATTTTGTTGAGGATATTTACATCTATGTTCGTTAGAGATATCAGCCTATAGTTTTCTTTTTTGTAATGTCTTTGTCTGCTTTTGAAATCAGGGTAATCCTGGCCTCGTATAATGAGGTTGGGATGAGCTCATTTTATGAGCTCTATTTAAATGAGCTCCTCTTAAATTTTCTGGAGTAGTTTGAGAAGAATAGGTGTTAATTCTTTTTGAATGGTAAAATTTACCTGTGAAGCCACCTCATCCAGGACTTCTGTTTGTGGGGAGCTTGTGCATTACTGATTTGATTTTATTAGTAGTAATTGGTCAGTTCAAATTTTCTGTTTCTTCCTGACTCAGCCTTGGAAGATTGTATGCTTTTATCCATTTCTTCCAGATTTTCCAATTTATCCATTTCTTCCAGATTGTCCAATTTATTGCTCATAGTATTTTCTTAAAATTTTTGGTATTTCTGTTGTGTCCACTGTCACTTTTCTTTCATTTTTGATTTTATTTATTTGGGTCCTCTCTTTTATTCTTGATGAGTCTGGTTAAAGGTTTGTCAATTTTCTTTATCTTTTTTAAAAAACAGCTCTTCAAACTAAACAGAAATATCCTCGGAGACATAGAGAAAAACCCGATGGTTGCTAGTTGGGAGGGGGAGGGGGATGAAGGAGAAGGTGAGGGGATTGGAAAGCACAAGTTGGTGTTCAAATCAACATGCCATGGGGATACGAAAGACAGTCTGGGGGATATAATCAATAATGTATAATCAATAAAACTTCATGGAGTGTCAGGTAAGCACTTGTCTTATTAAGGAGAATACATCATGGACGGTGTAGATGCCTGACCACTGCACTGTACACCTAAAGCTGAAGCTGAATAATATTGATTGTCAACTATAATTTAATATATATATATAGTCACAGGATATGAAGTACAGAATAGGAAATAGTGTCAATAGAATTGTAACAGCTATATATGACGTCAGAGGGATAACAGATTGGGGGAGGGGGTTATCACTTTGTGAGGGGTGAAATGTCTAACTATTACATTGTTTTGAACACCTAAAACTAATAAAAAAAAAAAAAAACTAGCTTGGTTTCATTGATCTTTTGTATTTTTTTAGCCTCTTTCATTTATTTCCGCTCTGATCTTTATTATTTCCTTCCTTGTACTCACTTTGGGCTTTGTTTGCTGTTCTTTCTCCAGTTGCCCTTAGGTGTAAAGTTAGACTGTTTATTTGAAATTTTTCTTTTTTCTTGAGGTAGGTAGGCTTGAACTGCTATGAATTTCCCTCTTAGAGCTTCTTTTACTGTATTTCATAGATTTTTCAATCATTGTGTTTTAATTTTTGTTTGTCTCATGGTATCTTTTGATGTCTTCTTTGATCTCATTGTTGGCTCATTCATTATTTAGTAGCACGTTATTTAGTTTCTATGTGTTTGTGTGTTTTTCTTTCTTTCTTTTTTTCTTGTAATTGATTTCTACTTTCATACCATTGTGGTCAGAGAACACTCTTGATATGATTTCAATCTTTTTAAATTTATTGAGACTTGTTTTGTGGCCTAACAGGTGGTCTATCTTGGAAAGGGTTCCACATGCACTTGAAAAGAATGTATATTCTGATGCTTTGGGTGAAATGCTCTAAAAGTATCAATTAAATCCAATTGGTCTAGTGTGTCATTTAAGGCCACTATTTCCTTGTTGATTTTCTGTCTAGATATGTCAATTGGTATCAGTGGGGTGTTAAATTCTGCTACCACGATTGTGTCACTGTCAATCTCTGCCTTTATGTCAGTCAATATTTGTTTTATATGTTTAGGTGCTCCTTTGTTAGGAGCACAGATGTTTACTAGGGTTATGTCCTCTTATTGGATTGGTCCTTTTATCACTACATAATTCCTTTCTTTGTCTCTTATTATAGTCTTCATTTTGAAGTTTATTTTGTCCGATATAAGTATTACTACCCCAGCTTTTTCTCATTTCCATTTGCGTGAAGTATCTTTTTCCATTCCCTTACTTTCAGTCTATGTGTGTCTTTAGATCTGAGGTGGGTTTCTTGTAGACAGCATATGTCTGGGTCTTGTTTTCTTATCCATTCAGCTACCCTATATCTTTCTATCGTATCATGTAATCCATTCACATTTAAAGTGATTATTGATAGGTACATAGTTATTGCCATTTTGTTATTCCTATTTTTGATCTTCATTTGTTTGGTTGTTTTCCCCCTTCTTCTTAAAGAATTCCTCTTAACATTTCTTGTAATACTGGTTTGGTGGTGATCAATTCCTTTAGCTTCTTCTTATCTGGAAAGGTCTTTATCTTTCCTTCAATTTTAAATGATAGCCTTGCTGGATAGAATAGCCTTGGTTGTAGGCCCTTGTTTTTCATCACGTTGAATATTTCCTGCCAATCTCTTCTGGCCTGCAGAATTTATGTTGAGAAATCAACTGATAGTCTTGTGGGGGCTCCCATGGAAATAACTAATTGTCCCTCTCTCACTGCTTTTAGAATTCTCTCTTTGTCTTTAATCTTTATCATTTGAATTATAACGTGTCTTGGTATGGGGCTATTTGGGTTCATCTTGCTTGGGGTTCTCTGTGCTTCCTGAGTTTGTATGTCTATTTCCGTCACCAACTTAGGGAAGTTTTCAGTCATTATTTCTTCAAATAGGTTCTCAATCCCTTGGGCCCTCTTTTTCCTTCTGGTACTCCTATCATGTGACTGTTACGCTGATGCTGTCCCAAAGGTCCCTTAAACTGTATTTTTCTTTATTATTCTTTTTTCTTTTTGTTGTTGTATTCCTCATTTTTTGGAAACATTTTCTCTCATTACTGTTTTCAGTGACTGACTGTTTTCAGTTTACGTCACATCAGTAACTGGATATCTGTAATATCATGCATCCATCCCCAAAAAAATTCAATTGTGTGCATGAACCTTATATTTAAGATTTATTAATATTTTCCTAATAAAGCTTGAGGATCACTCACTACACACCTTTAAAATACTAATCATAAAATAAACATGAGGAAAGAAGACCCTCACAGTTATAAATAATGAGAACTTGAAAGTCTGAGGTATGGTAGCAGGTTTTTAAAAGACTTCTCTAAGATACAATGATAACAGAAATAGTATAGGAAATTATGATTCATTCAAGTGGAATTACCTATTCAAGGAAAAGTGTTATTTTATATGGGTCAAAATGACATATGGCTTTCTGTATCTGGCTTTTCATCTTTAAAGTAGAATTGACTTTATAGGTATTAGGTTATGCTCACAAAAGTCTTTTCACAATCATCCTACCAACATACCTTTAACATCTTAAACAAGCAGTCAGAGTATGTTTCAATACAGCAAATGTTTAAAATGTGTTATTCAGTGACTATTTGTTCATGTCTATGAATTTTTAAATTGTATGACCATTCATGTAAATTACAGTACCATCCAAATCAGAAAGAATTTTATAAGCATCAATATTTCTCCCATGTTTATAGGTATTTTACCTATTTTTAAGAAGATAACTGAGAACATAGAGCATTGAAGGACAAACCATAGTCAAGAAAATGGCAGATCAAGATAAGGGTCTGTTTTTATATTTACTAAAACACAACAGATATAAATAATAGTGTAGAGATAAGTGCACTAGAGAATAAAGATCTCAGTCTCTTAGCAGCCTCTTTTTGGATCTGTAAACACATCAAAAGACACCATTAAGGCAGTGAAAAGACAAACCACAAAAGTGAGAAGATATTTGAAACATATAAACACAACAAAAGACTTATGTCCATAATATATAAAGAACTTATACAATTCAGTAAAAAAATAAACTATCCAGAAAAAGAAAAAAAAAGACTTAGATAGGTACTTCATTGAAGAGGCTATCCAAATGGCCAAAAAAGACATGCAAAGTTGCTCAACCACATCACTAATCAAGAAATGTAAATTAAAACAATGACATGCCATTACACACCTTACCAGAATGGCTAATGTTAAAAGAATGAAATTGCCAAACATTGAGAAGAATATAAAACATTAGCCCTCATACTTTCCTGGGCTAATGAAAGCCCAGGGCTTTCCTGGGCTTACATGAAAGTGTAAATATATACCCTGCTTTGGAAAATTGTTTGGCATTATCGACTCAAGTTGAAAATATGCATATCCTACAATTCAGCAATAAATAATTTCAGGGTATGAGAAATGTACTTGTATACCAAGAAACATACAAAAATGTTCACAGAAACATTATTCATACTAGCTTCAAAATGTAAATGATCTAAATGTCCATCAATAGTACAATGCATGGTATATACAAGTAAATAAATACTATACAACAATGAAAATGAATAAACCAAAGCTACAGCCAAAAACATTGGTGGATCCTACTAACACAATATTGAGCAACAGAGCAAGACACAAACAAATACCTCCTGTAGGACTTCATTTATTCAAAGTTCAAAAACTGGATGAAACACCCAGTATAAGACAGGCTAGAGATCCTTTGGGGAGCGGGGAAAGTGTAGTGACTGGGAGTGAGCACAGGAGGGTTTTCTGGAGTGCGAGACAAGATGGTAGTTACACAGATGTTTGAGTTGTACATTCTTTTATGTTTCTATGTTTTAACACTTATAAATACTTAAGTTATACTTTATATTAAAGTAATTTTTAAAAACACATTAATATTCTTACATATCAGCCAATTAGAAGTTAAACAGGAACAGAAAGCCATTGCCCATCAAAAAATAGCTTTTTGAAGTCATGTTTTCTATAATTGCTTCATTTTTCCTGAAGTGTGTGCACAATTTACCACAAAATTGCAAAAATCCTAAATCTAATCCCAGGGTTGTGCCAATTTATACAGTACTTTTGAGTACCATATTTTAAACAAACATTTAATAGAATCTATGTTTTTAATATTTATTTCTATCCCTTACAGATTAACTAATTTAATTTCCATACTGGTATCATCTTTTCTGTTGCATTCTTTGTTGGGAAGCTGAGGATCAAATCAACATTAAAGGATTCTGAATTTCCCTCAGTATCTGTCATATTTTCACTGACTTCAAGTTTATCCTTCAAACATATCATTTCTAAACAACTCATCCATGTACCCAGTTGAAAATATAATTTCAAATTACACAAGATGACATTAAAAGTAACAAGGTGCAAAATTTTAGCAGGTTTTTGTTATCAGGGAAATGGGTGCAATAGGAAGAAAAGTAATTAATCATCACATTCTTATACAAATGATTGTGTTTGTTAAATGCAGTAATAAAAGTGAGTTGAATGTATTTATGGGCGTCAAAAGTTTTTGTATAATCAAAGCATAACCATCACACTATCACACAGTCAAAAAGCTGAGTGTATCTTTGGATTCACCCAGGAATCATATTCTAACTATGGATTTGGTGGCCTAGAACCAGCCATTACAGGCCTGTGACATAAACATAATCTCTTTTGACTTTTCTCTGGATGCAGCACTAACATAACCAGGTTTCTTTCTAACAACACTGATTAGGTCATAAAATAAAGTGGGAATCTGCCCATGTTTCTTATATGTTAGAGAGACAAAACTTTTTAAGAGTGAGTGCCAAAATTCAAACATTCCCTCAAGAATCTTTTTGTTAAATTATGCTTACTCCAGAAATGTGGGCCCAAATTATTCCAAATCTTCATAGATCCATATTCCAATTTACAATATAAAACCTCTAGGATCCCAACAGAGGGACCTATAGCTTCCTCACATCCTCCTCTATCCTATACATCATAGGAAGTTGAATTCTTAAGAATTTGAAGGCACCTGCAGGGATATCTTCAAAAGATTTTCTTTGAAATCCTTCCAAGTAAAATACGTATCCTAAGAGGTCAGAAAATTTCTTTGACGCCTTCAGCACAGCAATCTCATATATCATCACCATGCAGAATAGCAAAGCCCAAATCAAATGCGATAGTGTTTATAACTTGGTTTCCATCTCAGCATGTGACTGAGTGCTTGATTATCAAGGCACCTGAACTGACTGTGGAATAGGAATAAAGGCAAATCATCAGTCCTGAAGAAGCACATAAAAGTGAAATCTAGGAAGCTCTGCTGCTTAGAGACCACCAGGGCATGAAGCATTTGTCCCTGATATAAGAGATCTTAGGTCTAAATGTCAATAAAGATACTCAGATGGTTCTGGAAAGAAGAAGGTTGGTGGTATCCAGAATTAGAGGCTGACACATCAGAGGGAAAATCTAGGCCACCTGACTTATTTTGAAGTTTCACCAAATAAAGAGGCAGACACTTCTTGGATCAATGATTCTTGCTTCTAGATGGATATTAAATCATCTGGAATACTTTAAAACAATATCAGTGCCTAGGGAAACACCTAAGATTAATTAAATAAAAATCTTTGAGGGTGGAGCCCAGCATCAATTTTTTTTTAAGCTTCTCAGATGATACTGAGGTTATTGCAACAAGGTTTTGACAAGCAATATTCTAGAGCTTGTCACATTTCAATGTAACATAAGTTACCTAAATTATCAATATACAGTTTCTAATTCAAGAGGTCTGGGGTAGGGCCTAAGATTCAGCATTTTTAGCAAGCTCGAAAGTGAAGTTAATAGTGCTGGCTTGTGGACCACACTTTGAATAGCATAGTTCTTAGAACAGTGGATCTCAATCTTAGCTGCACATTAGAATCACTTGGGGTACCTTAAAAAAATACCTATGTTTGTGCCCCACCCACAGAGACTCGTTGGTATGGGGCTTGGCCATCAAATATATTTTTAAAACTTCCTGGTCTAGTCAATGCTGAGAACCACTGTTCTAGAAAAACTGACATAATGCATCCAGCTATGGAGGAAAAAAGAGAAAAAGATGACAGAGGCAGATGGAACAAGCTTATTTTTGTTTCTAAGATGACATGAATATGTTTTCTCAAATATTTTTCAAAATAATGAAAACTCAAAGTAACCATTAAATCTTAATCCAACAGATAATCCATTCCCAGAGTCTAAGAGGGGGGTCTCAACAAACAATAAGTAGATAGAGCTGGAGGGAGAAAAATCTACACAATAGTCTCTTTATTACACTTCCAGATTCTACCTCACAAAACACCTGAAAACATGGGGGACACTTTCACACCTCCACTGTCCACCCACGGACTCAGAGACAACCATCTTTCTATCATGCTGGTGCAAGATATCCAGAGTACTTTTCTTTACACACTCCTCACCAACAATCATTCTACCTCTGGCAGAAATTCATGGTATTTCAGGAAATTTGATGCCCTTAACTATACATAGTGATAGAGACAAGGAGCACCGTGACGGCAGTGCCTTTCAAAGCAATCTTAGGTTATAGCTGGACCTATGTAGCATGGATAACCCTGCCCCATGAAAAGATGAGGAGAAAGGAAAAAAATGAGAGGCTATAAAAGTACTACAAATCAATGGAAAGTCAAAAAATCTAGATGGCCCAAAGGAAGATCATACCTCTGACAATTATGTACTTCGGGATCAAAAGAAAATATCCAAAAATAGTGGGATTTCTCAGTAGACTATAAAAACATAAAAATGTATGTACCCCTATGTTCATTGCAGCTTTATTTACTGTGGCCAAGACATGGAAACAACCAAAGTGTCCTTCAATAGATGAATGGATAAAGAAGATGTGGTATATATACACAATGGAATATTACTCTGCCATAAGAAAAGATGCAATAGTGCCATTTGCAACAACATGGATGAATCTTGAGACTATTATGCTAAGCGAAATGAGTCAGACAGAAGAAGTTGAGAACCATATGATTTCACTCACATGTAGGATATAAAACTGAAAACAACAAAGGAACAAGACAAAGAAATAAAGAAACAAAAATCATAGACACAGACAGCAGTTTAGTGGTTACCAGAGGGGGAGGGAGAGGGGGTGTACATGAGGGTAAAGGGGGTCAAATATATGGTGATGGAAGGAGAACTGACTCTGGGTGGTGAGCACACAATGTGATATATAGATGATGCATTATAGAATTGTACACCTGAAACCTATGTTCTTTTACTAACCATTGTCACCCCGATAAATTTAATTAATTAATAAATGAATGAATGAATAAACAAACAAAATAAAAAAGGACTCTTTCAAGCAGAAAAACAAAAATTAATTAGGAAAGAATAGGAGGAAATGTAAAGAAAATATAATAAGAAAACTAAAAATGCAACAGCAAAATCAAAATCCCTAATAGAAGTAGTGAAATGCAGAACTGATGCTCTAGGTAATCAAACAAATATGAGAGACTAACTTTAAGCTACAAAGGAAAAGGACGAAGAACAGATATCATAAATCCAACATGCAGATAATTAATTCACAAAGAAGAGACCAAAGTAAATGGAACAGAATCAGATAAAATAGAAAAATGTTCTCTAATGGAAAAATATCAGTGTAGGCAGATTAAAAAAAGGTTTTTAATATACCCACCATTAGGCTTATTTTAGCAAGTTTTCCTAATTAAGAGGACACAGAAAAACGTCTATAAGCACTTAAGCTTAAAAAACATAAACTTAAAAAATGAAAAGAACATAGAGATTACAGACTTCTCAATACTTAAACAGATATTGAATAAAGCAATATGTATAGGGTACTAAAATTAAAATTGTTACCCCAAACTTCATATGCTGTTAATTTACTTCATACCAAATACAGCTGAATGGGGGATGTGGGTTTGAGGAAGGTTGTGGGACTATTTGAAATAGGAGAGACTTTATCTCGTTTAAAAGATAATTAGAATAATCCAGGTGAGAGAAAGAGGTCAACTAGATTAGAAATTCTATAATTTTCCTGCAGGACTATTATTTCCAACAGGACATAAACACAACTGAAAAGTAAACTCCTTTATTGTATTAAGAGAAAAAAAGGGACGTTGCAGATGTAGGCATATATGTTTGTATATTTAACAGAAGGGAAGTCGAGTGAGTTCTTTCTGTTGATATATTTTCCTTCTGAAGTAGAAAACATCTGCTAAGTGATGGTGAAAGGAGGGATGTTGGAGAATGGTGAAGAAGGTTGAAAAATAATTCTTTCAAAAATCAAAGGAATGCAATAGAATTGCCAGGAGGTGTTGAAGCTCCATTTGAGTCATGCATTTAAATAGTTACAACCTGCCCTGTTGAAAGGCTATGTCCAGCAGAGCGTGCCTACTAGGGGAGACAGGGAGAAAGCAGGGACATGGAGAAACCCCAACAAAGTATGTTTTTTAAAATACGGGTGAATGTATGAATAAAACTAAAATACAGGACCTAAGGTATTTAGAATATGAGCAAAAGTATTAGTAAAATTATAGGCTATGAAATCAGAGTAAGATAAGAAAATAAAAATTACTACATAGATAGAGAAAAGTATAAAGAGGTCAAGCAGTCAAGTAATTGCACAAGCAAGTAAGAAGAGACGTGGTCAGAGAGCAAGGTGAGTGCATGAATGACCTCAGAGGTGGAGTAAGTATGGACGAGCAGGTGAGCTGGGTGCAGTGAAGGAGAAGGTCATAGGACATGGGAAGGTCAAAGAACTGGAAGCATGGTTCTTGGTTATGTCAATCACAAATCTAAGACAATGCTCATCTTCACAGAGCAGATGCACAAGAGAAAAATAAAAATCAAACGTTTGCTCTCCCACTTCTCGCCAATCTGTTCAACCCAACAGACTTTATAAAAATATAAACAATTTTATGAGTATGAAGTATTACTGCTAATTATGGATCACACAAACAAGTACAATATTATTACAGTCATAAATTTAACTTTAAAAAAAAACAAGGAGAAAGATTCTTACCAAAGGAAGGTGACTCCCTTCCATCCTCTAATCCTGAGTCTTTCTCTCTGTCTCTCTTTCTGTGTTTATGACCACGATGCCTGTGACGTCGATGGCTCTTTCTTCCTCCCAAGGGAACGTGAACTCCAATAAATAGTGTCCGATGACCTTCATCAGAATTAAAAGCACAAATTAAACTCTAAATTACTCCAGAGCACAGAAGATGATGATTTACACGTTAATGGAAACTCAATCTAATTCAATCCAGCACATAGTTTTTGAGTGTTTATAGTGTGTGTAAATCTTGGGGTTTGGCACTGTATTTTGGTCCTTACTATACCTATATAAGTATATCACAGGCCTGTCACATACATTTACAATACTAATTATGTAGTTATATATTTTATAATCACCATTAGTTTATTAACTGTCTTAATAATCTGTGTTTACTCCCCATAGTTTATAATTATACTCTTCTAATAAAAAAAATTGTTCTACTTTCTACCTATCTTCAACTAACCAGTTATTTCATCGGTTCCCTTCCCTTCACAGTTAAGTATGTGAAACAATCACTCTATCTAATAAACCAGATTTCACCAAGGTCTCTAGTAATGCCAAGTCCTGTGGAGTTTTTTCAGCTCTACTGTTTCTATCTGTGACTGAATACCATTGACCATTCTCTTCTCTATGATTTAACATTATTTTGGCCTTCTTCCCTCCTCCTTCATTTTGTCCATATTAGTTTTCATTCAAGGTTGGAACCCCCAGTACTGTCTTTGATCTCATGATTTCAACTAATACACATAGATAAGTTTGATAGATAGATAAATGATAGATAGACAGACAGACAGACAGACAGACAGACAAACAGATAGACATGTATTATTATCTACTGCGGGCTCTGAGACCTATATCATGACACCAGATCTCTCTCTTTCTCTCAGACTTCAGATCTATATATCTATCCATTCACCTATTAAACATAATTACTTAGACATCCTTCCCATAGGCATGTCAAACTCAACATGTCCATGGAATTCATCCTTTTCTTTGCTCCCCAAGTATTAACTACCTATCACCTATCTCAGTAAATGCACAAGCTATCCAGGCATCTCAAAGCCTACCCAATTTTCACCAGATTCTCCTTTACATATATATGACATACAGGAGAATATGTAAAGCAGCACTGCTTATAAACACAAAACACTCAAAATAACCCAAAAGTCCATTAATACAATATATTAATAAAATAGGGTGTACTCATACAACAGGAGATACACAGCAATAATGAAAAAACTACAGATATATACGACATAGGTAAATCTCACAAACATACTAGTGAGCAAAAAAAAAAGTATAATTTCCTTTACAAAGCTTTAGAAAAAGAAAAACTAAAATATACTGTTCAAGGATACATACACAGAGAAAGAGCAATACAAAAGTCAGAATAATTGCTACTTCTGGCATAAAGGAGAGCCAGAGTTATGATTGGAAAGAAGCACATGAGGAGCTTCTGGGTGTTAGAAATGTTGTCTCTTGATATTAGTTTTTGCTTTAAAATATTTATTAAACTTTATACATTAGCACCCTGCACGTTTCTATATGTATGCTTCATTTCACAAATTTAAAAATTTAAAAAGAAAGCAAAGAAGGAGAGTTTCAAGAAGGGAGTAGTTGCCAGTTTACATGCTGTAAAAGAGTCAAACAAGATTAAGACTAAAAATTAGCCACCACAGTTGAAAATTAATATTTATCTGTAACCTTCTTGAAAGCATTTTCAGTGCATGGGGAAATAAATAAAAATTGAGGACATTTAGACAGTGACTAGATCCTAGAGTTGCAAATAAAGGCTTTGCGGAGAGGTAGTTCTTGAGCTAAACCTTAAAGATTGCAAAGGTTCCTAACTACTGATTAAGGTAACCATTCCGAGACAGACAAAGATAAGGGGCACCATGGAACTGGCTGGCAAGTTCAGAGGGCCTGGTTAGTTGGGTATAGTGAATATTGCTTTTGTTTGTAGAATGTGGACCTGATGGGCAATGGCCCAAAGTAACATCCTAAGAAGTTGCCAAGTCAAGGCTAATCTGAAACCATATTCAAACATAATCAGGTAAGAAGTAGATACCAAAACACACACAGCTGAACTGATGTCTTGAAGGTATTAAATGGAAGGAAGACCAGGCTGAAGAAATTTTCTGAGGCAGAATCTTTCAGGGCTGGTTAAAAAGTCAAGACACATTTGGGTAAATAACTATGAATGTAATTGCTGAGTCATATGGTAAGCTTATGCTTACCTTTGTTAGAAACTGCAGACTGTCTTCTAAAGTGGCGGTAACATTTTTCATTCCAACCAGTAATGAATGTGAGTTCCTGTTGTACCACATTCTTGTCAACAATTGGTTTTGTCAGTGTTTTGGATTTTAGCCATTCTTATAAGTGTGCAGTGGTAACTCATTGTTTTAATTTGCAATTCCCTAATGACATATGATGTTGAATATTCTTTCATATGTTTATTTACCACCTCAATATCTTCTTTAGTGAGATGTCTGTTCAGATCTTTTCTTATTTTGCAATTGGATTGTTTTTACTTGTTGTTATTGAATTTTAAGAGTTCTTTGTATATCTTACATAACAGTCCTTTATCAGATATGTCCTTTGCAAGCATATTCTCCAAATCTATGGCTTGTCTTTTCCTTCTTGTAACAGTGTCTTCCACAAAGAAGAAGTTTTACTTTTAAAGAGGTCCAATTTATCAATTTTTCTTTCATGGATTACGCTTTTATGTTATATCTAAAACATCATCACTAAACGCAAGGTCACCTAGATTTTTTTCCTATGTTATCTTCTTGGAATTATATAATTTTGTGTTTTACATTAGGTCCTATGATCCATTTTGAATTAATTTTTGTGAAAGGTGTGAGATCTGTGTCTAGATTCTAATCTCAATACTTAATTTACTCATTAGGTATTTGCCCCAATGAGTTCAAAACAAATGTCCACACAAATCCTGCACACAAATTTTTATAGCAGCTTTATTCATAAATGTCAAAAGTGAGAAACAACTAAGATGTCTTTTAATACGTGAATGAATAAACTGTGGGACATCTATACAATGAAGTATCATTCAACAATAGAAAGGACCTATCAACCATAAAAAGACAGAGGAAATAAAAATGCATGTTGCTAAGTGAAAGAAGTCAGTGAAAAAGCTATACTTATGTAGGATTCCAACAATATGGTATTCTGGAAAAAGTAAACTACTATAGAAACACTAAAAATATCAGAGGTTGCCAGGATTTGGGGAGAGGAAATAGGGATGAACAGGTGGAACACAGGGCATTTTAGAGAAGTGACACTATCCTGCATGATACTGTGAGAGTGGGTAGGTAATATAATACATTTGTCAAAACCCTGTATGTAGTTTTATATATTTTTGTATGTAGAAATATACAAAACAAAGAATGAACTCTAATGTAAACTATGGACTTTAGTTACCAATAACCTATTAATATTGGTTCATCAATTGTAACAAATGTACTGCACTGATGCAAAATATTAATAATAGAGAAAACTGTGTGCAGGGAGAAGGGAAGCATAATTGTACTTTCTGCATAATTTCTGCAAACCTAAAATTGCTCTAAAATATAAAGTCTTTTAACTTAAAAAAAAAGTCAAGATTCGTAGATATTCATAACACTGAGTAGCTATAAAGAAATTCATTTTATGGGAAAGCAAAAGCATAAGCAAATGAGATATTTGTATGGGTGAGTATATTATATATGTCAGCAGAGGTCTAGCACTGTGTTCTTAGGGTCATATATTTTTGGAAGATTTGTGAATGGAAGATACCTTCATGACAGGGAGCACTTGAGTGTCCATGGACATTTTGGGAAACTACAAGGACGCAGAGTTGGAGATATATTTACATTGGGAATATATTTATGTGATTCACAGACACTTCCATATTTGAGTAAGTTATTGTTAGCTATCCTGAAGTTGGAGTAGCTTCCAGGAATTCTCCTAGTATCTACTGTGCCAAGCTAAAGGTTCAAGGCTGAAATAAAGGTTCAAGGCTGAAATGGTGTCACAATATGCAGAGGTAACATGATCTGCCCAGCATTGGAAGTATGTGGGTAGTGGAGAAGAAGCAAGGTTTCAATTATATAGAATCAAAGTTGGTCTCTGGAAAATTCTTCCAAATCTTATAGGTCATATATGCAAGAAGCTTGACAGAAGTTTTGTTACATTTCAAGACCACCTTGAAATTTTTCATGAAATTGTAAATAAATTGTAAAGAAGAAAGAAACCTTTTTAGACTATCATTAATAAAAAATAAATTTTAATTAACCATGATAGAGGAAAGACTGCATTAATTTTCTATATTCTCAACAGAAGATAATATTTCAAAATGCTTGACATTAGAGGTCAAAATGTAGGAGAAAAAGTATTACAGAGATATGTCAGGCACTTAGTTAAAAATATTACATTATTTCTCCAAATGTTATAATTTTGTGTTTTTTACCAATTTCCAAATAAGTATTTATTCTAATTTGTCCCATTGTAAAGAAACATTCACCTCTATACCTAATTGATATGCAAATTTTTAATTATTTTTCTTACAGAACCTTCAAAATTACATAAGCTTCAGGCCCATAAAACCTAAACCTGCCCTACTACCATCTATGTGTGGGCAGCTGCCAATTTTGTATTTCCAGCTCAAAGCTCTTTCTCCAACTCCAAGCTGGCATACCCCACCGCTTACCTGACACTGCCACTGCTCATCCAAAAGACATCTTAAAATCAACACCATCAGGACTGAATTCCCAATCTCCCTCATCCGAACCCCTGCCAATAAACCTCTCCCCCACAATCTTGTCCATCTCAGTTGACCACAAAACATTTTTCTAGTTGTTCAGACCAAGAACCTGGGAACCATTTTAGACCCCCCTCTTTTTCTTAAGCCCACAACCCATCCAACAGGAAATCTGTTGGATAACTTTCAAAATATATTTAGAATTAGTCCATTTATCATTTCACTTCACCACTCTGGTCAGGGCCACATCATACCCAACCTGCATTATTGCAATAGCCTCCTGACGTGACTTCCTGTGTCTACCTTTAGCAGACTACAGTCTGTTCTAAACACAGCAGCCAGTGTAGTCCTCTTGAAATGCAAGCAGACCATGTAATTCCTCAGCTAAACCTTCTAATGTCAACCCATTTAACTCAGAGTAAAGGCCAAGGTTGTTCTAATGCTCTACAAGGCCCCCTGTGACCTGCACCCCATCCCTGTTAGTTCCTGACATGGTCTCTTCTGCTGCCACACAGGCCTCCTTGCTAGTCTCACTGCGACCCTGGGAACCTCCCACTGTCTTTTTTAACTGCCTGAAATATTCTTCCTACTTAGCTAATGCCTCACCTCCTTGAAGTCGTTGCTCATATTTCACCTTCCTACAGTAAATACCTACTTCATGTTACATCCTGCTCTCTCTGACCCTTCGTGCCCCTCTTTCTCCTCTACTTTTAGTTTTCCTATAGCACTTACATAACATGTAAATTACCTATTGCGTTTAGTGTTTAATATCTTGTTTCTCCCCAAAGTTTTTAAATTTAAGAAAAGCAGCGATCTTTGATTTGTTCACTATTGTATTCCACCAAGTGTTTAGAACAGTGCTTGATAGTTCTTGGTGCTCAATAAATTTTTATTGAGTTTATAAATCTTCATATAAATAGAGATATTTTAAGTAAAATATATAGATAACAGACATAATAACGCATTATGCTACTAAACATGTTAAGAAAATTAAGAATGGAAACAAAGCTAATGATCACAAATTTAATAGCAACAGTACTGAAACTGCCACAATTGATGGTTATTAAACCCTAGAGAAAATATTTTCATGTCTTTGCATGGTTAGAGACTTCTAAAGTGAGGAACACTGGAACCGTAGTTAAAGGACAAGCTTTGAAAGTTAAACATTAACTGAATTGAGATCTTCAAAGAAACACAGACATGTCTCCCAGATTTATGTGTTTACATCTCAAAGATAACAAAGCCCCAGAGCTACTAGTTTATATTCCAAAGAGATTTAAACTCAGGGCCTTTCCCTTCTCTTCCGTGAGATTTAGTTACATAAGGGAGGAAAGATTTCTGTCCCTCTGTCGGGAGAGGAAAAGCTGGCTATATAACAATTCCTATATAAATTCCCAGATTCACAATCTTAGGGCTCCTGTCCCGTGTCTATAACCATCTAGCTGGTTCTCATCACATTACCCTAAAGGGGAAGAATGGGGCATGGAGACCAACATAGTTATTGCTGTCAGTAATAAAATAGTCGGCCTCTGATCCAGAAACCTTATGTTTGCTTTTAGGACAAAATTAATAAACATAAATATTAAAAACTTATCAATGGGTTTAGGAGATACTCTACAAAGATTATAGGAGATAATAAATAGAAAATGTTGAACCTGATGCCTGTTATACAGTAGACACTCATACTTGTTAGTTCCCTTTCACCTTCATTCTACTCTCCTTCAATGTCTTAAATGAATATGAAGGCAAAATAAAATTTTCCTATCTCATTTCATTGCCTTCCCCTTATCTTTATATTGACAACTTTTCTAATCCCAACTATAATAACCCTGGCTTAAGGAAATAGAGAATAATGTTGGATCTTGTGGAAAACAGTATACAAATAACATTTCCAGGTTAATATTACCATAAACTTTTCCTATAAGTTTATATCCAAAATTGAATTTTCCATCCTGGTAGATATCATGTAAGTAGAAAAAGAATTCAAGAAACTTAATGATAAATGTCATTGTTCTGAAATGACTTGACAATTATTAAAACTAATCTGAATTATTTTTCAAGATCGTATAGGGAATAATTTTTATTTTATGATAAATAAAGGCCAAAAATTTAAAGTAGGAATCCTTTCAAGTGAAAATTTTTTAAATTAGTCAGATGGTCTATAAGAACTAACTTTATATTACATTAAAAACTAAAAAAGTAATAACAATACAGATCATTGAAATATGAATATATGTTGAAAACATTAGTAAGAATGGAATGGGGTTATTAAGAGAAAAAAATTTTTGAGATAAGCACAGAACACTAAAATGTATTCAAAATTTACCTATATGTCAGTTGAGGGAAAATACAATTTCCCCATTAGAAAAACAAAGACTTCAATTAAAGTTAACATTGCTTTCTGAGCACAAATCTTGCTAACAAATCCTGGATTTTTGATACGTGAATTTTATAGATACTATCTTGCTGAGTAGGTCCAGAATTATTGTAAATATTTTCATTATATAAGAGGTACCAGTACTGAAACAACTCTTGAAGTGGCTGTGGTCATAGTATACTGAGGGTTTACAAAATGCAGTAAGGAAAGAGATGTATTTGGGGATGGAAAGAAATGTTACTCTGATTTAAAATAACACTAATAAAATACTCTCTTTTATTTAGCTGGCAGGGAATGGGCCAAGCTATCTACTCTTGAAGAGAACTGTGTTTTTTCCATGAAATGAATATAACACAGCTGATGCATAATTACTGTGTTGCTACAGCCATTTTATTTAGATGTGTCAATCAGGGGAAAAGGTCAAGTACATTAAGCTGAATAAGCATGTAATCCTTAATTCCATGGAGACTCTAACAGTCAGAAAACACAACAAAGTATCATTTATCATGATATATTAAAAAACTCCAAGTCCAAAAGAAATTCTCTGCTGCAGAAAAGCAATAGAGAGAAAGAAAAGAGATCAAGAGGGTGTGAGTGACTCTGTGTGTGTGTGTGTGTGTGTGTGTGTGTGTGTGTGTGTGTGTGTGTGACAAAGAGATACTATTAGGCTACTGCTCTTGTTTCTTGTGTTGTTTTGCTGAAAGAAAAGCAAACAACGGCACTGGTCATAGTCACCTGACCTTAGGACCTTATTTGCAATTGTTGCAAAACAAAGGCAGCATGACTGTAACTATTCTATATAGAAAATAGAAATCTTGAAAGTGCTAAAGTTGCTCATCAAAAATGCCATAGTTTGAAATTTACTAGTTTGGAAGATACTGTGACATATTTTCAAAAATCTATTTCTTAAAAGTTTGTAACACTGGCTTGAGCAAACCATAGTAACTAAATTACTTTGGGTCTTGAAATAGCAGTGTTGCTGTTTTTTTAGTCTTTGAACATAGTAAGCCTCCACATTTCTTGAATAAACGAATGAATTCGAATACGATTAGATACAGAAAAAGTGTTTGACAAAATCCAGCATCCATTTGTAATAAAAACTCTCAGCAAACTAGGTATAGGTATATACCTCAACATAATAAAGGTCATATGTGACAAACCCATAGCTAACGTCATACTCAATGCTAAAAAGCTGAAAGCTTTTTAAAATCAGTAATAAGGCAAGGATGTCCACTTTCATTACTTTTATTCAACATAGTACTGGAGAAGCCTACCCACAGCAATCAAACAAGAAAAGTAAATAAAGGCATCCGAGTTGAAAATGAAGAAGTAAAACTGTCATTATTTGTAGATGGCATGGTAACTATATACCGAGAACCCTACAGAATCCACCAAAAAACTGTTAGAACTAATGAATGAATTCAGTAAAGTAGGATACAGAACTAATATTCAGAAATCAGTTCCATTTTTATACACCAATAACAAACTATCAGAAAGATATATTGAGAAAACAATTCCATTTACAATTGCATCAAAAAGAATAAAATATATACGAATATTTAACCAAATTTAACCAAAGAGATAAAAGACCCATACTCAGAAAACCATAAGACATTGAAGAAAGAAACAAATAAATGGAAGTATATACCATGCAAATGGATAGGAAAAATTAACATCTTTAAAATATCCTTAGTACCCAAAGCAATCTACAGATACAATGCAATCCCTGTCAAAATACCTATGGCATTTTTCACAGAACTAAAACAAATAACCTTAAAATTTATATGGAACTTCAAAATACTCTAAATATCCAAAGCAACCTTGAGAGAGAAGAAAAAAGCTAGAAGTATCACACTACCTGATATCAAATTGTTCTACAAGGCCATAATAATCAAAACAGCATGATATTGGCATAAAAAAAGCAGACATATAAACCAAAGGAACAGAATAGAGAGCCCAGAAATAAACTCACTCTTATATGGTTAATTAATCTATGACAAAGGAGTCCAGAATATAGAATGAGATAAAGGCAGTCTCTTCAATAAATGGTGTTGTGCAAACTGGACAGATACATGCAAAAAAAAACTGGATCTATTTCTTACACCATATACAAGAATAAACTCAAGGTGGGATTAAAGGCTTACATGTAAGACCTGAAACCATAAAACTCCCAGAAGAAAATATAGGCAGTAAACTCTTTGAGATTGCTACCAGTAATATTTTTTGGGCAAGGGAAACAAAGGAAAAAATAAACAAATGTGACTATATCAAACTAAAGAGTTTTTGTACATCAGCAAACCAAAAAGACAATCTACTGAATGGGAGAAGATATTCCCCAGTGATACATTTGATAAGGGGTTAATACCCAAAATATATAAGGAACTCACACAACGTAACACACATACATACACACCAATCCAATTAACAAATGAGAAGAGAACCGAAATAGACATGTCTCCAAAGATGGCCAATAAAAACATGCTCAACATCACTAATCATCAGAGAAATGCAAATTAAAACCACAATGAGATGTCACCTCACGCCTGTCAGAGCGGCTATCATCAATAAATCAACAAACAAGTGTTGCGAAGGATGTGGAGAAAAGGGAACCCCTGTGCACTGGTGGTGGGATTGCAGATTGGTTCAGCCACTGTGGAAAACAGTCTGAAGGTTTTTCGAAAAATTAAAAATAAAACTACCTATAACCCAGCAATTCCACTTCTGGATATTTATCTGAAGAAATCCAAAACACTAATTGAAAAGATATATGCACCCCTATATTCATTGCAGCATTATTTACAACAGCTAAGATATGGAAGCAACCTAAGTACCCACTGATGGATGAATAGATAAAGAATATATGGTACCTATATACAATGAAATATTACTCAGCCGTGAAAAGTAAAGAAATCTTGGCACTGTGTATTTCCCTGCTGTCAGGATGAGGAGGCTGAGATCAGTGGTAGAGGTCCGTCTGTGCAGGAGGCCCTGGCAGGGCCAACTTCGGCTTTAGCAGGGGCAGCAACACAGCTGGGTCCAGGCTCTTTCTGCCCCTCAGCTCCCCCCACCCCCACCCCTGGGATCCAGGATCGTGGCTTCCCCGCCCATCCCGGCTCCCCAAAGCCCGTGTCCTGGCCATGGAGCAGCTGCGTGGCTTCGCAGGCTGACGTTTCTCTTCAGCAATGGGTAGCAAAATTGGGGGGGGGGGGGGGGAATCAATGCAGGACTTTTACATGCACAGTAGAAGCTTGAGCAAGAATTTAATCAAAAGAGAGCCAAATTTAAAGAGTTACATTTGGCTAAAGAAGAGGATCTGAAGAGGCAAAATGCAGTGTTAAACGCTGTACATGGTGATTTGGGACACCTTGAAACACAGCTCTGGGAAACCCAGGCAGTGATGGAGCATATTAAGGCCGTTGCCACAGTCTCTGAGAATACCAAGCAAGAGGCTGTAATAGATGGAGTGAAAAGACAGTGGAGAGAAGGTGCTTCACTTAGGCTGTTAAAAAAGAAAGAGTGCGTGATCATGAGCCCCCCTTCCACATTCGGCTGGAGCAGGAGCAAACATAGTGGGCACTGTATGCAGCATCCGCAGACAGGGAAATAGCTGATTTGAGGAGAAGGCTGTCCGAGGGTCAAGAGGAGGAGAATTTAGAAAATGAAATGAAAAAGGTGTGAAGGAATGTATTGATCTGTAGAAATATTTGAATCCAAATGCAAGATGCTTTAATATTATTATGGTAATAGAAGTTGTACTTTTTTGTTCTTTTGTTAGAGGAATTATTTGGATACAAACCTAAATATAGTACTAGATAATTTGATGCCCTTCCCCCGTACATTTGTACGGAAAACTCCCTCACCTACTTCGGATCTTTGACCCAATGTCTCCTCTGAGGCCTATCCCGACCGCCCCACTTAACACTGCGACCTGCTCACCTGCGTCCCCCACCTACCACAACTCTGCTCATCACCCTTATTCTGTTCTAATTTTTCTTTTCCTATAACACATAGCTCCTTATAATATACAGTGTTTACTTATTTATTATATTTATTGTTTGCTGACTTTCCTTTCTAGAATGTAAGCTCCATGGCGGCAGAAGTCTTGTTTGTTTGTGTATCCTAAATGCCGAGAATAGTATCTAGTACAAAGATGCTCAGTAAACATTTGTTGAATGAATGCTGTTGCTTGGTGCTTTTGTTTTTGGTTTTTAGTTTTTGCTTTTCCTTCTTCTGCAATATACCTTGGTTCCTATGTGATGAATGCACTTACTGCATATTATGCTTGAACATAGTACCGTAAGATGCTTGAGCACAGATCAGCTAAATACAAGGTGAAACATTTTATCACTGAGCAAGTTTAAAAAGCTTTATGGCCAGTTTGATTATATAAGCTTTTGTATTATTAATTTATATGGATATATATTTTTCAAATTACATATTATATAAATTAATAATTCAAATTTGATTTTTCTTGTCGATTGGATTAATCAGAATCTTTGATTCCCCATTTGTGGTCCATACAAAGACTACTTTCATGATTATTGAATTAGTTTTTTTAAATAATGTAAAAAATCTGAGAACCCAATAACCAAAATAAAAGTTTAAACCTTGAAGAATAGTTTTACCCATGTCCTCATTTCAGGAAAAGATTTTATTTCAGCATCTTCATGAGGCTATGACAATGTCTTCATCATCACTAGTCACTTAGACACCTAACATAGTTATCCAAAGTTGACAGCCTTACTTCTCTCAAGCTGAGGTGAAATTCATATTTGATGATGTCATTGGAAATTTTATTCTTAGCCAGAACCACCCATTCACATGAGGATAGTTATTTTTTCTATACTTCTAATATATTCATATTCATGATTTCCACAATCAGCTACTTCGTCTTTTTTAAAATAAAATTTATTTTTTAGAAGAGTTTTTAATCTACAAAAAACTGTGAAGATAGTACAGAGTTCCCCTATAACCCACACCCAGTTTCCCCTATTATCAACATCATATGTTAATAATTGGTACATATGGTACATTTGTCACAATAATCCAATATTGGTTTATTATTATTAACTAACATCCATTATTTGCATTCAGATCTTGTAAGTTATTTTTCTCTTCCAGGATCTCATCCAGGATACCACGTTACATTTAGTCATGTCTCTTTAGGCTCCTTTTGTCTGTGACAGATTCCCAGACTATTTTTGTTTTTAATGATCTTTCTATCATTTAAAAATATTATCTTATAAAAGTTTGTTTGTAATGTTACACAATACTTTGAATGGTAAAGTCATCTTTGCATTAGTAAATAACTCCATCAATTCTTTGCATTTTCCCTCCTTTCCTTTTTCCTGCTGTTTTTTTATCAACAGACTTCTAAAGTATCTCAAATTAGCCTTCACTGCAGATATTTTAAAATGTCACATGTCTTTTCCAAACAGGACTTAATGCAAAAGAAAATAAATAATGAAATGACTTTGTAAGGACTGGAAAACAAAGTGAATCTCTCTTCTCTGAGAGACTTGTTTTTTTAGGGAAAATCTCCACTCACACTTGGGCATATATGATATATTCCCTATCATGAAGAATTTAGGATAAAACTTGAGCTCTTTAGATTTAGTGAATAAGATGAATTTTCATTTTTACTACAAGGAAAAATCCCAACTTGTTGAGTCTTCCTTTGTTTCAGTTCATATATATGTATATGTATGTGTATGTATAATATATATATATAATGAAAATTAATTTTCTCACCAATTTGACAGTTTATGGATGTTTCCACTTAGTCCATATTTTTGAGAATGAAGGATGGAAAACAATATTACATTTTTAGGGGTCATCCTTGGGTACGTTTTATTTAAATATCAAAAATAAAATGCTACTTAAGTACTATGTTAAATAACTAAATAAATAAATCTTGCCATATGCGACAACATGGATAGACCTAGATGGTATTATGCTAACTGAAATACTCATAGGTCAGACAGAGAAAGAAAAATACCACATGATTTCACTTATATGTGGAATTTAAAAAACAAAAGAAACAAACAAACAAAACAGAAACAGACTCATAGATACAGAGAATAAATTGATGATTGTCAGATGGGAGGGAGATTGGAGAGATGAATGAAAAAGTTGAAGAGATTAAGAAGTACAAATTGGCAGTTATAAAATTGGTCACAGGGATGTAAAGTACAGCATAGGGAATATAGTCAATAACATTGTAATAACTATGTATGGTGCAGGTGAGTACTAGATATAGTGGAGTGATCATAAGATATACAAATGTCTAAGAACAATGTTGCACACCTGAAACAAATATAACATTGTATGTCAAATGTAATTGAGTTTTTTAATTAAATAAATAAAATTTACATTTGCTGATTTTTTTTTACCATGTCGACTCTACATCAAATTTCTTCTTCAAGAAAGTTATAGAATAAGTTTGTGTGGCTTTCAAGAGGCATGAAAAATTTATAGGACATTTTTAAACCTTTCATTTACACAGAGTGAGCTGTCCTTTTCAAATTTAAAACTAATAAACTTTTCTTGTCAGTCAGAGAAATGAAAAACTTCAAAGTATTTAAATATTAATCAAGGTTAACAAGGAATTTACATTTTAAGCATTCTCTAAAAAGTTCTCCTAAAGATCACAAAATTTATTTTCTTTAGTTTTTTTTTTTTTTACATTCAATATTATTTTATATTAACTTTAGGTGTACTGCATAGTAGCTAAACATTTATGTAATTTAAGAAGTGATCCCCTGACTAGTCTAGCACTCACCTGGCACTACACAGTTATTACCGTATTCCCTATGCTTTACTTTATATCCCCATGACTATTTTGTGACTATCAATTTGTACTTTTAATGTCTTCACCTTTTTCACCCTGCCCCCAGCCCCTCCCATTTATCACCCTGATAAATCTAAACCCCGATAAATGAAATCACATTACATCTGTCTTTCTCTGTGACATACTCCACTCAGCAAAATACCCTCCAGGTCCATCCATGCTGCCACAGATGGCAAGAAACCATTCCCTTCCATGGTCGAGCAATATTTCATTGTATATATGTACCACCTCCTCTTTATCCATTTTTCCATCAACAGACACCCAGGCTGCCTCCAGATCTTGGCCATTGTAAACAATGCTATAGTGAACATATGGATACACAGGTCCCCTCAAGCATTTTGGGTTTCTTCAGATAAATACTTAGAAGTGGGATTACTGGGTCCTTCTTGGTCTCTTATTATAGCCCTGGTTTTAAAGTCTATTTTCTCTGGTATAAATATTGCTACCCCAGCTTTTTTGTTTGTGTGTATCCATTTTCATGAAATAAAAAAATCACAGAACTTAGAGCTAAAAAATTCTTTAAAGGATCACCTGTCTTAAACCTCTCATTTTAAACAAGAGTTGAAGAAGTTGACCAAAAATTTCTAAAACTAAAAACTTCTAAGTAGCCATATCCAATAGGGCACTTTTAACAAATTAATATTAAGTTCTTTAAATAGCTTTTTCTACTCATACAAAATTTTACTATTTTTGAGTAACATAAAATGATAGTCTATTTCATTTTCCATATAACAATCTTTCAAATACTTTAAGTTAGCAATCATGTTCTAACTATTCCCTTAGCATATTCCTCAAGCAACATTTGTATGAGATGATCTCAACTTTCGTCATATCCATTTTCTTCCGTGTGTCTACCTTAGGTATATTCAATGTATGAAGGTCCACAGGACACATCTGGAGTTCACATGGACTCCTAAAGCACTTATAGGTAGAAGTAACTTCTAGGAAGTGAATCAACCAGGGAGGGTATGAATAATAATAAAAAATAAAAAAATCAAGGACACATGTGGAGAGAAACCAACATTTAAAAAGATAGTTGAGAATTGTTAAAAGTTTAAAGAAGTAGATGGAATTTCTCACATTATGTTAATGGCAGAATATTTCAGTATAATCATTCTGGAAGACAGTATAAAAACATATCAAAAATTTAACTTTATAACTTCTTGACCCAGTGATTCTCCTGCTGAGAATTATATCAGGAATGACAAGTGCACAGAGATGCACATACAGTCATGTTCATAGCAGGTTTGTTTAAAAGAGAAAATGAGAAATAAAATGTCCATTGATAAGAGATTGGTTAAATAAAGTATTGTACAACCATGCAGTGAAGTAATGAATACAATTAAAATAGATAATATCTATATTAATGTGGAAATATGTTAATTTTTTTAATGGAAAGAGAGTAGTTTAAAAGATAAAAATGTACCATAATTCCATTTATATGTAATTTAGTTATCGTTATGTGTCTGTTTACAACACACAATTAAATTAATATTCTGTCTATAATATTATTTCTGTTATTATTCTGTTCAGAATAACATTATTTCTAGAGGGTGGGTTTTTGAATTGTTGTTTTGTTTTGTTTTTCTTCCTTCTTGTACTTTTTTATATTTCTTGGATTTTTCTAACTGAATTTATATTATTTTAGTAACTTTTAAAACAATAAAACTATTTCAATTTTGGGAAAAATACAGACATGTCAGGCAGAGTAACGGGGGCCAGTAAATAAAATAGAAAAAATACCAAGGAAGACATGTTTGAGAAGAGAAGAAGCCAAGGGAAGAAAGATGAATCATAGTGGAAAGTTTCGAAAGTAACAGAGGATTCAAAATGGCTGAGGACAAAGAGCCACTGCAGTTGACAATTAAGAGTGGTTTTTCTTTCTGTCTGACTTATTTCACTCAGCATAGCACCCTCTAGGTCCATTCATGTTGTCACAAATGGTAAGATTTCATTTTTTATGGCTGAGTAATATTCCATTGTATGTATTTACCACATCTTCTTTATCCACTCATCCATCAATGGGCACTTAGGTTACTTCCATATCTCAGCTATTGTAAATGCTGCTGCAAATAATATAGGGGTGCATATATTGTTGTGAATTAGTGTTTCAGATTTCTTCAGATAAATACCCAGAGTGAAATGGCTATACTTCACATATATATGTGGAATATAAAGAAAAAAAAATAAACAAACAAAACAGAAACAGACTCATGAACAAAATGGAGGGGGGTTGGGGAGCTGGGTGAAAAACGTAAAGTGACTGAGAAGTACAAATTGGTAGTTACAAAATAGTCACAGGGATATAATGTATAGGGAATGTTGTAATATTGTAATATATAGTCAATATTGTAATAACTATGTATAGTGCCAGGTAGACTTATGGAGGGGGATCACTGCATAAATTATATAAATGTCTAACCACTATGCTGTACACTTAAAAGTAATATAAAATAATATTGAAGATATGTCTTTAAGTCACATAAATAGCAAATACCCCAAATACTGTACTGTGCCTTTGATAGGTACAAAATAGTATCAAACTTATAAGGACGATAAAGGGAGATTTACAATATAGGTAGGCTCTTAGCTAAAATTGGTTGCCTAAAAATTGACATCCTAAGCTAGGAAGGCAAAATGTATAAGCATAAATTATGGTTTCATAAATTATGAAACCATAAATTTGCAGGATTTCTTAGCCACATATATCATTAGAATATATGTTACTATACTCGTGCAAACACATGTCTATAACTACTTGTAAGTGGTCTAATAAATCATGAAGAAATTTAGAAAAATACTTTATATCTTTCAAATTTATAATATACTGTAAAAGCAGAGTATAAGTAACTATCAAATTATCACTTCAAATAGAAAAAATGTCACGAATAAATTGTGTATCAAAATAAAGTGACGTGGGCCACATACAAAAATTATGTGGAACAATTACAATGAAGATACATGAAAATGATACATAACTCACTTGAGAGTTCATTTTAAGAATAAAGGTAAATTCCGTGACTAAAGACTTTAAATGAATATTCTCTTATTTGGGTCTTATTCTTAGGATACTCATGAAAAAACAGAACATTTCATTATGAAATGTGGCAAAAATAGTTCAATAAGAGAATGAAATTTACTATTGGCTATTTTAGTCTTAAATCTTCAGTATTAATCTTTCTGCCCATTTCCCATCCTCAAATATAAAAAATTTTTGTCATGGAAAGTGTACAATTTCAAATGGATGCTGTGTAATTAGTTAACTCTATTAATTATTACCAATGGACCAAATGTGACTTAGAATTGCCGTATCAATTGATATTGAGCCTGCATTAACAATACTAAATTGCACAAAAGTTAACAACCAATGATAATGAAAAAAAATGGTTCTTTCATTTTCAAAGAAAATACATGTGGAATATGGAAATAATAAGATTACTTACTTTGTGGTATAGCAGAGACAAGAATTTAAAACAATAAAACACGAGGTTATAATAAAACTAGTCTCCAGTGGGAGAGGCTTTCTTATTTGTGAGAACGAATTTGTCTAATGGGAATTTACTAACTGTAAAATCTTTCAAATGTTTGCAAAATCATTTGAAAAACTATTGTGATATGGGTACTAACTATAATTCCTTATTGCTTCATAATGTGACATTCTCAACTTTTTTAAATAGTTATGATCAAGTTAGTAAATATGCCCCAGTCTTCCAGGTAAAGTCATCTTGCCCCATTCAGTCACCTAAAAAACAAGGCTCAGTATTATCTTTCATTCTATAATATAGTTGTTAAAAGCCCAGATCATCATAGTTTGAATTCCTGTCCTACCACTTGCTAATCATGTGGCCTGAGTAAGTAAATCTTTTGTGTTTGTTTCTTTAACTGTAGAATGGAGATCATAACAGTAGTTACTGCACTGAGTAACTTCAAGGATCAATTCGTTTTCCACCATCTGACTTCCCTCACGCAAATGTTTAAACTTCATCTCCAGTCACTTTTAACCCCCATGCACACAATCGCAATGCTTTAGCTACACCCTATTTGCCATTCCCAGAATAAAACTGATCCAACCCTTCTTTGCCTTCAGAACTCCCTTTCATCCTTCAAAGCCCACCTCTGTCTCTGTTAAGCCAGCTTTGGTTTCTCCCAGAAGAATTCACTTCTTCTAGTAGCAGTTTTTGGAGATAAAAGATTAGGAAGAAAAAGTACAGGCCTAATTTCTAGCTTTTTCTTTTCCTTTTTTTAAAAAAAAATTATGTTTTACTTTGGTTACAAAATACTGTATTGTAATGATAAGATCAGAACTTATAATCCTTGTCTTTTTAGTGAAAAACAGTTTGGACGTTACAATGATTATGGTCAGAAAACCATTTTAGTGCTCTTAAGAGCTCAGGAATGCATTGAGTGAAATGAAGAAAGTGAGAGGGTATTACCATTAATAAATCAGAGTTCTGTTGTATGATAGCTTTGTGCTAGGTGCTTTAATTACATTATCTCTGGACTTTGGGTCCATTGTACATTAAGTAGTTCCCAAAGGAAATAAACAGTAAATCATTTTTTTCCTCAAGTGGAATGAGCAAAAGAATATCAAGATAGGGTTATAATTTTCTCCATTAAGTCCTTGACTTCAAAGTACTTTACTGTCTACTAAAAGCAATATAGGATAAAGAAAATGTCTTTTCCATTTAAATTGTAGATCAGAATTTAAAGATTAGTTCAATTTTTCCATTAAGGTTCTAAATTTATGAATTCCTATGTATCAGATTAAAATATAAATAGATTTATTTACCTTAGTACAGTGCAACATAATTAGAACCGCCTATATTTACATGTTAAATGTTTGAAAGGTAATTAAATATTTGATGAGTGTTAATTATGTACCTAATTACATTATAGAAATCTAATTTCTTACATGATTAGTGACACATTATTGAATTATACTTGTATATAAATGAGACTCAATGCAACACATTTTTAGTACCTACCGGTATGTAGTTTAAGGAAAAGTGCTGGATGCCATGGAGAATGCAAATATGTGTAAGATGAAGATTTGTCCCTCAACAAGCTTATAATCAAATAAGAAAAATTACATGTGTGTATGTATATATAAAACATAAGATGTAAACTTGGAAAGAGAGGACAGGAGGAAGGAGATAATTATTCTTCAGGAGTGATCAGATAACACCAATGTACAGGCAAAATGGGCACTCTATTGCTGTGTGGAGGAAAGACATGAGATAAGAAGGCAACTGTATGGTATGGGGCAATATAAAAGGTTTTGAACAGAAACTCTTTAATAACTTCCCTGAGGTTTTACTGCCTCTTCTGTATTCTCAGACTATAGAGAAACAGCAGGTATTACATTAGAAATACTTGCTAAAAACATGGAAAATAGTCTCTAACTAAATATATTTTTTTTATATATCAATGATTTGGGGCACAATTTAACCTGTGGGGAAGAATGCAAGCTCCAACAGGTGTAACGGTAGGCAAAAAAGGAATATGAAGGGCAAAAGTACAGGCATTCTACACCATATACAGAAATTAACTCAAAAAGGATCAAAGACTTGAATGTAAGGCCCAAAACTATAAATTAGAAGAAAACATAGAGAAAAGCTTTATGACATTGGCTTTGACAAGGACTTCCTAGATATGACACCAAATATACAGACAACAAAAGTAAAACTAGACAAATTGGACCATATCAAAAGTAAAATTTTCTGTGTATCAAAGGATACAATCAACAGAGTGAAAAGGCAACCTAAAGAATGGGAGAAAATATTTGCAAATCATATATCTGACAAGGGATTAATATCTAGAATATATAAAGAACTCCTACAACTCAACAACAAAAACCAATTAAACAATGGGCAAAGGACTTGAACAGACATTTCTCCAAAGATGATACTCAAATGGCCAACCAGCACATGAAAAGATGCTCAACATCACTAATTATCAGGAAAATGCAAATTAAAACCACAATGAGATATCATCTCACACCCATTAGTATGACTACTACCAAGAAAAAGGAAAATCACAAGTGTTGATGAGGATGTGGAGAAACTGGAACCCTTGTGCATTGTTGGTGGGAATACAAAATTGTGCATCTGCTATGGAAAACAGTATGACAGTTTTTCTAAAAATCAAAGAAATAGAATTACCCTATGATCCAGCTATCCCACCTATGGGTATACATTCAAAAGAATTGAAAGCAGAGTCTCAAAGAGATATCTGCACACTCATATTCATAACAGTATTATTCACAATAGCCAAGAGAGGGAAGAAGCCATGTCCATCAACAGCTGAATACATAAGCAGAATGTAGTATGTACATACGATGGACTATTATTCATCCTTTAAAAGGAAGGAAATTCTAACACATGCTACAACATGGATGAAGCTTGAGGACTTTATACTAAGTGAAATGAGCCAGTCACAAAAAGACAAATACTGCATGACTCCACTTATATGAGGTATGTAGAGTAGTCAAATTCATAGAAACAGAAAGGAGAATGGTGGTTGCTAGAGGCTAGCGGGAGGAGGAAATGGATAGTTGTGTTTAATGTGTATAGACTTTCAGTTTTCCAAGATGAAAATGTTCTGGAAATTGGTTACATAACAATGTAAATATACTTAACACTATTGAACTATACACTTAGAAAGGATTAAGATGATCATCCGTCTTACTTAATTTTATGTTATTTATTTTTTACCACAATACAAAATGTTTTTTAAAAAAGTTTTAGAAAAAAAATACAATCCAGTTGTTTGACAGTATTCCCTGGATTGGAAATTGATTAATTCAGTCAAAATGGCAAAAGTAATAGCATACAGCTTTAGCTATTAAATTTTCTTCTCTTTATTACCATCTAATTATTAACAGGACATACTATTTTTAGTGACATCATTAATTTACTCTTATGCTTGCAGAAGATACAATGATCGTATCTGATATAAAATACTCATTAACTTTTTTTGTAAGGGCTGACATCCATTCTGAGAAAAGCTGGAAAAGGATGAACAATGAAGAGAGACTCAAGGTGAATAACGGTAACTTAAGGAGCACTTGGTTATTTTTATTGGGCCCATGAGGAAACAGACCCTACCCATCCATCCATGCACTCTGGAGTTTCAGGCTCAGTATAGTGTTACCCACTTTTTCATGTGGTCCTTTAATCAGATTTGTTGGGAAACAGACTCTGGAATGCACCCATCTTATCAAGGTCTCCTATATACACTTGCCTCTTCTTGATCATTTAATCAATAGTGAACCAATATGATGTTCTGCAGAACATCCACTAAGTCCAAATCTTTTGGGGCTCTAGTAAGACAGAAGGAAGGACAGTTAGCACAACCCTTGAGCAAGACCATAAATGTATATTTTTGTGCTTCCCAATGGCATGTTTACTTCTGGTACCCTTTCTTGATAGTAATTTAAAAAAATGCATTTGTCAGATCAACAGCTCCATACCATGTACCTGAGGTGATGTTAACCTGCTCTAACAAAAATTCCACATCTGATACATCAGCTGCAATTGATGCTACCCCTGGCTGAGTCGGCAGTAGTCCACTACCGTTCAGGATTTGAAAAGTTTCTGTAGTGGCCAAACTGGTCCATACTTCAGATCTTTCAAAATGGCACTAATCTCTGCCATTTCCCATCAGATGCAATACTGATTTTCATTTACTCTCATGGCCAAGGCCAGTAGTTTCAGAGCCTCCTCACCCACAACAATAGCTGCCAACCGCACAGGCCAAGAAATCAATGTGAATGTCCTGCCAATTACCAAGTACGTCTGTTAGTACTGTTTAGGGACCAGAGAAATGATCAATGAGCGGGTCAGCTTCCTCAGGAAACAGACTCTGAGGAGTGTTCAGGGAGTTTGTTGGAGAAAGCTGTCAGCGGTAACACCTGTGAGGGAATAGGGGCTGCAGCTCTGGGGAAAGAAGAAGTTGAATGCTGGTAAGTTACAATAAAGGCCTCAGTTGATTGATTCCACAGGGGTCTCTGAAGCTGAGACAGTCCTTCAGAGTTGTACCAAATTGAGGCAAGGAAGCGAGACCTTCACTCTCCTTCGCTGATCAGTAATTTCATTCAACATGCACCAGGGGAGGCAACTCCCACAGGCAACAGGCATCTCCCTTCAGCTAAAGGTAATAGCTGGGAAAGACTTTAGGTGTGAACCAACAGCAGGCAACACCCATGGCAACTGGGGACATACGTGCCTCGGTCGTTAAGAGGGGATATTGGTGATTCATCATAACATCCAGTACTAAGGCTGCCAGATTTAGCAAATTAAAAAAAAAAAAAGATAAAAAGATTGCAAGGCATGCCTATACATAAAAGTTATTTATTTTTTATCTGAAATTCAAATTTAACTGAGTATCATGTATTTTATCTGGTTACTCTATCTACTGCACATGAAGTAAAGGGCAAGTAAAAGCATTTCCAGAGTATTAATGTATTACTCCTTTAATAATCTTATACTTTAGACAGTACTAACCCCACAAGGATATGGGAGACCAGAAATAAAAATCAGTTAACCTCAACAACTTTTGCTCTTCTAAAAATCCTGAGGTGGTCTAATTATAGGGATTCGATGCTGCTCACTACCATTTTCCCATTAGAAGCATAAGTATGCTTAGGAAGAACACTCCAGCAACGTTAAGAAAGGTTGTTTGAGGGAAAGACATAGTATTCGTATACAGAGAGGGAAAGAATTAGAGCAGAGACGATGAGATGAAAAGGAAAGAATGAGAAAAGACAGCCCTGAGGTGGGTTCAAAGAATTTACTGACTGCATGATACAGAAACATATGCGGTGAACAAAATCTAGTTAAATTGTATGCTCTTGATTTTAGGTAATAAGAGTGAAAGAGAGAAATGGTATAAGGTATATGTAAAACAAAAGAAGAAATAGGTTTGGGGGTGAAATTATACATTTGACATATCATTCATCAGAATGTGTAATATATGTGAACATATTAGCTAATATACTACAGCCAAGCTGATGATATTGGACAGGTGATCATTTTCCATTAAATATATTTCACCTGAGATGTCACATATATTTTATATTTGTTTTCAGCAGCAATTCCCAACTCTATTTCATCTAAAATAAATAACTGCTATTGGTGTGTTTTATCTACATTACTAAAGAAGCTCTGAAAACGTGGAGCTCTGGTCTTTTCCTTTAATTACACCAAGGAAGGAACTACCACCGCTTGTATCATCGGTGATGCTACCTTTCTAACTAGCGCTCTCCCACTTGACCATTTTTTATTACGCTGCCAGTTGATTCTTCCCCAACCATGCCTTCCACCACATTGCCCCCACATTATTTTCTTCCGATTCAGAGTAATTAATCTGGGAACCACTAATAGATTCATTCTTTGTGTGCATCACAGCACAATTCTTCACGGTGTCCTCAAATGCAAGGATGTATACTGGCTTTAGTATGGCCTGGGAGCACATATTTAGAAATTCTACAAATAAGATTTTTCTTGTTTTCCTTCAAAATTCTAAAATGTATAATTACATTTGAATTCTATGATGTTAATTTCAACCACTGGTGAGGCACGATTATTCACTTCTGGGATTAAAATACCTACTATAGACATCAATAAACGAAACAAAATCTGGTTTATCCAATTGTGTTTTGCCAATCAGAAAATTCTTTGCATAAGCATTGTACACTGTCATCTGTATTCTCTAACCATGCCCAGTAAAAGAAAATGCATATAATACATGTTTATAGGATAGTTAAAACGACCTCCTTAAATGTTCTTTTTGTATTACGTTTTTCCATCCAAAGAGACCATTCAGTGTTTTACTATAATTATTTGTAAATTATTAACGGTTACCTTCCAGTTATCTCTGTGTGGATTATCAATCATAGTCTTTAAACCCAAGATGGCTTTTCCCTAGAATTGAGTTTATTTTTAAGCAAATTTGATGGTTTATTAGGTTTTCTTGTGTGCGTTTAGAGAATACAAGCATAACTAAGTCATAACCTAGATGGGAAGGTAAATTTGCTGCTGAAAAAAAAAAAAAGTGATATAATGGCATTTCAAATCCAAGGAGTAATTATCTTATTATCCATTATCAGTCAGGTTTTTCCAAGTTTGTTCTCCTTTCAATTTGTGTAATGAATATGGATAGCATAGGCAGTCACTTTGCACACCCAGTAAATCTAACCTTCCCAGATCTGAGTATTATCTGTGCACCAAGCGAAAAGTCAGGCACAGAGTAGGTATAGTTGTCAAAAGTTGTCTCTAAATATTATACTAATTCTCCTGTCACTTTATTGTGTGTCTAAAGATAAATCCTAAGAACAATGAACTTAATTGTAAGTTAAGTGGTTACCTTACAATTCTTCAGGGGAATAAATCCTTACTTCTCAGCTATGTGGATTATTAGGAACTATCTCTGATTAGTTTTACTTAAGATTACCTGGGTTTCATTATTCAACCAAAACATGAACAATACCGTATACCTTGTATACACCAGTAATACTTTCTGGTTAAAAAAAATAAAGATAAACTAATGGTGTGTGTACATTAAATTGTGATATAATGACTGTCAATACTTATGTAACTCTTATGCCAGTATCTTATGCCAGATACTATCCTAAGTGTTTTTCCCTTAATTCTCATAAAACCTTTGGATATATATTCCATTGCTATCGTTTTTCTAACAATTGCGAAAACTGAGGTGCAGAGAAGTTAACTAACTGGCTAAAGTTTCCGTAGCAAATAAGGGGCAGAACTAGTATTTGAACCCAGTGTAGTTTGGTTTCAGAGCCTGTAGAATTAACTACTACTAGACCATACTACCTCCCTGCTGAATTATCTGATCTTCTTCCCATTGAAGAGAACACACACATATATGGTGCCTCTACCTTTCTGTCATGTATATCTGAGTAAAACTAGAATACCATGTCTTTCACTCTCTTCCAGTGACAGCCTATTCTGACAACACAGGTTGGGTTAGATGTCCCTCCTGTCCTATTCTCCCCTCTCACGTAATACCTAGTGTGCTGGTCTATCATAATTTTTCTCTTTTCATTCCCCAGTTGATTGTAATTCATTGAAACAAGGATTACTGAAAGACTGGCATACAATACAGTGCCTGGAATACAGGAGAGGTTCAGTAAATGACTGCTGGATGAACGTTCTCATTGTGCACAGGTCTGGCTATTGGCCTTCCAGACTGCACCAAAACAATTATATCCACCACCCACCACCACCATCTTCTCTGATATCAACTTTTGCAATTCTCCACATTGTGACAAATTTCACATTTCTCTTTGAAACACTTTAAGAATAGCTATCCCAAGGAGGGGAGAAAAGTCTTACCTTCTAAATCTTCTTTCTCAAAGTGTGTTTTGAGAATAGAACGAGTTCCACCCCTATCCACAACGGCCTCTTCATCATTTCTCTGTAGAATGGGAAGAAAGAAGATTAAATGGTAATACATACAATCTTCTTATTTCAGAAAATAAACTTTAATATGATTTAATATTTTAGGGGATTAATTCAGTCATTTTAACTTACTTGTACATGACTATTCTATCCCATTATCAAGTGCTAGTTTAAAAGAGGAAACCAAAATTAATTTGACCATATATTCAGAGAAGGAATATCATTTGGTTTTCCATGAATCAAAAGAAGTGAAACATTCCAGTTGGCATCATTTGTTAGTGAGATAAAAATCAGAAAACAAAGTAATCTTGCCAATTTAGTAACATGCATTTTTATTTCTGATAAAGAATTTTTGTTAACAAAATGACATTTTGAACTATACACGGAAAATATAAAAATCATTAGTATTAACACCACTAATGCTATGGTAGGGTAAAATAATTCCACTGCCATAAAAATGGGGTTGGGGGAATCTAATCCCTTGAAAGCAATTAGTAGCAATTATTAAGTAAACTACAACTCTAATTACTTTGCTTCAGCATTTTATTCAAACTAAACTGTAAATTATTATCCTGTACATTAAAACTTCATTCAGTTTTTCTTTTTCTTTTTCTTTTTTTAATCTATTTATAATGGCTGGGCAGAGGCTCTGTTTTCTGCATATTGTACACGCTCAAAACATTATGTTCACTGTTTCAGTACTCAACAAAATAATGGAGGGGTGAGTATAATTCATTCTGACCATGCAGGAATTGACCAAATACAAAATACTGAATGAAATGAAATGCGGATTACTTCCTACTTTTATCTAATTGTGAATACCTATGTAAAATTGCCTTAAAAAGTGAATGCTAAGCACAAATGGAGAGATGAAAAGGCAGACTAACAGACTAAAGATGGGTGAATCTTTCAAGATCTATTTCTAAGTCTATCCTAGCATCCAGCTATTAGAAAAGTTTTTTAATTCCTCAACATAATCTTGATAAAGAGTTGGCCTCCATGTTTTACAAATCAATACTTTCAACTATAGGATTATAGACAACATATTTCAATCTAGAAAGATCAGCTCGGAAATGCTTCACATGCAGCAAAGTATAGAGTAGAAGGACATGTTTTTAACTCCACAGTCTGTTGTCTTTTCTGTAAACATTTGCTGAGCCAGGTCAGGACTAAGTGTTTGAAATCAGAGTTCAAGAAACCTACACTGTCAATGAGAAAAAACATGAAGATAGGATTCAGAGCTTGTGGCTCTTCTATTTGCAATGTTTAAAAACTTGTTGGATTGAGCAATAATAGCCATAGAGAAAAACTAAAGATAAGATTTATATAATATTCCTGAACCAGACAAATGCAAGTTTCAGCCTATTTATAATCTGTTCTTGATACATTTACAAATCAAATGTATCCTCTGAGCAAGATGTATTCAAATATCATGTTTCCCTGAACTTAAGACCGGGTCTTATATTAAGTTTTGCTCCAAAAGACACATTAGGGCTTATGTTCTGGGGATGTCATCCTGAAAAATCATGCTAGGGCTTATTTTCCGGTTAGGTCTTATTTTCTGGGAAACACGGTATATGTCACATTGGAATGCATCTCTGCCCTCTGGGGTGTTGTTAGAAAGAATGCCAAAAGCTAACTCATGCATTCATATTCAAAGGTCAGAAGGACTATTATTCCACTATGGTTCACAATGGCAGTCGCTTAAAACAATAGCGAAATGGAAAGCTTTATATAGAATATATGAAGATGTTTTTCACTTATACAATAAAATATTTCATTTTGATTTCAAGGATCTGAATGAATTTTCAACTTATACAAAATGGTTTTTCTCTATATAAAGCATGGATACTGTTCACAGACAAAAGATAATTCTATTGATTATCCTATGTGAAGATATTGAGATAAAATGAAATTTTGCAACAGAAGCAGAAGGAGAATCTAAGAAATAATTGATTGTTGAATTACTATAAAAATTGCAAGCAGAAGTGACCTGGTTTTAATATTTCTCTGAAAGATAAAATCTAGAAACTAGAATATGAATTTAACTCAACATAGGTGACTTATTTATGGTTTCATACACACTATCCCCTTTAAATACTCACTGGATGTTCCATACAAACATCAAATGCATGATCTTCTAGGTTGAAAATTCCCAAGATCCAATTAATACTAATAGATACACTGAAATTCTTCTACTTATTGTTTAAAGGATCACATCAATATTATTCAAGACTTTTTAATAGAGTATTTCCCTTCCTTCTTATCGCCAAGAGCAGGCAAACATGGGGTGTGATAAAGAGAACACACAGGTACATATGGCACTGGGTGCCGTATGTAATCCCTATATATCAGTAAAATAAACTTTCATCTCATTTTGTATTGTTAATCTCTTTAGATTTGTTGAACATCAAATACATTAATATACCTTAATTTCCATGTGTATTTACTCCTTAGGACTAAAGTGTTACATTGCCTCTCAAGTACAAATTACCTTTGCTACACCATTGGGGAAAAGTTTAAGACGATTGATTCCCGTAAATTAAATAGGGCAATGTTTTAAATTTTTTTGACAAGACCCATGGTGAGAAATATATATCCCAACATAATCACATATTCATATATATGTAATCACAACAAAAGTTTCACAAACCAATATTTACCCACTATTATAAGCAATGTACTGTGATATTTTCTATTCCAGGGTATTCTATTTCATTTAAAAATACTAGTCACTATCCCTTAATTTATTTTAGGACTCAAGAAATAGGTTGAGGCCTGCAATTTGAAAATCACTAATATAGACTATTGCTCTAGGACAGAGTAATAGTAACTAATTCACACAGAAACCCATTTATGTAAACCTCTAACCAAATGAACAAATAATAATATTTTACTTTTCAAATTGATATTTTTCAACTTGTGAAGTTTCTGTCATGTTAAGTTTAGGGCTATATTACTGTAATTGCATAAATCACATAATCTTTTGCTGAACTATTTTGACTTTGTTTTTCCTTATATCAGGAGAGTGATGGCTTGCTCTTCCTAGTTCCACTGAAGTACGTATCTCCCATGCCTTCCCAAGAAAGAAAGGCAAAATAGTATTATCTATGATCCTCTCTACTTAAACCCTGGTTATGACTAAATTGAATTGTATTCAGCTATTTAAAAGGCAAACTCCATGTGACTGGCATAACTCAAATGCATTCCATAATTTTCTAAAATTTGATTACTTCTAAACATTAAGACATCTTGTATTGTATAGAAATGTAAATTGGGAATATATCCACTTCCAAAAAATGTAAGTAAAGGGAAGAATTTTGTTGTTATTATTATTTTAATGGAACAATTATTAGAAATAGAAGAAAAAAGAACTTTCTAGCTCAGCTCTCACATTTGAACTGACCTTAAACCAGTACACTCTCATGAAAGAGAAACTGACATGGGCCAGTACAATTAAGTGTTAAACTATTCAGATAAACACAATTTCTTCTAGAGTTGTTTGTAAATATCACTAAGCACTCTGAATATGTAAAAATGCATTCTTCTGATTTACCATACTATCGAGCATAAAACTTTTCTTGTTTTACAAGCCAAAATCTAACAGTAATTCTACGAGCAGGAAAATTCACTTTTCCATTTCCTTTTGATAATTCTTATCTCATTTGAGAATGGATTAATAGGGCAGAAAGCAGTTCATTTTCAATTCAGAATATTCTTCCCCAGAATTTTGTCATATCAATTTTTGTAGAAAGCAACCACTTTTTCTGCCTTTTTATTAGGTATTAGGATTATATGCTGTACTGTATAGTCTCCACTAGTTATAACAGATCCACTTTCATCTCTTCTCCGTGCTCTATGTCTTTATGGACTGCGTCACCAGGGTATTTCCCTTCTCGCTTCCAACAGAGTTCGATTGATAAGCGATAATGACAGAGGATTGGAGAGAAAGAGAAGATAGACATGGGCCCCCTTAGGCCATAGGTTGACAATGGTGTGTTTCTCTATCAAAGGCCAAAGCTCTTATCATGTGACTCTACTTCAGCTACAGATCTTCCCAGTTGGCATTAACTGCTCCCACACCTTGCATCTTTAAGCCAAGTAGTGACAGTTTCTAGCTGTTGCAAGTTCATGGGATTTCACTAACTTTAGATGACTTCCCTTTATCCTGCCCACATCTTTAAAAATAGTCCCATCACTAAACTCTTTTTATCACCCTTTGAGTGACCATGTGTTTCCTTCTGTGACCATGACCTACATATATATATATATATATATATATATATATATATATGTCACATTTTAATGGCTATAAATCCATGACATCAAATTTTGTAAATACAGCACAATGGCATTCTACTTACATGACTTTGACTAAGAAATATCTATCAAAAAATACTATTAATGAAAGGTAGAGGGAAAAAAAAATGTGGGAAAGAGACTGGGTCAAAGAACTCACAATAACATGATTAAATCAAGAATGCTTAGTTTCTGAAAGAAATGAAAAAGAGGGTATAAACTTTTAGATGTATGAAAGGGAAATGTAAAAGAGTAACTAATAAAATATAAGTATTTAACAGTTGCAAAGAATGTTTCTAATAAACTCAAGGAATATCTCTACATTTTTCTACCCCTGAGGCTCCATACAGAAATTACCTTTTAATTCAGTTTACAGGGACTCTCAGCCTATAGAACTAATATCTTCATTAATATGAAATAGTTTCCAGTACTGATTTAAAGAATAGTAGTAACATATAGACATATGTATTTTATAAACATGAACCGAGAGTAGTTTTCAGTGTTTATTATTTACAAAGGTTCCAAACTTGTCAATTCTCATTAATGTTAAAATATTTCACAGAAAGCTAAGGTTGATTTTATTCACTTCACTAATGTTAAACCAAGTATTTTCCAAACTTGTAATATCTCACCACATTATATACATACTCTGCTTTAATAGTGTGTTGCTACTGTTTCAATAAACAACACATACAGAGTTTTAACTTATTGGTTTTCTTATTCATCTTATTATCTTTTATTTTAAATTATGAAATTAAGAAATTGAACATTAACACAATGGCTTCAATGTTCATATTCAACATATGCATCCATTATTTAGTCTATAGGAGTTACCTTTTTTCATTTCTAAATAGATGCAGGATTTTAACTTCTTGTTTCCTTACTCATATCCTCTCTGTCTTGCATTTTAAACTATGAAATAAAGAAAACTGAACATTAACATTTAGATTCAATGTTAATATTCAACATATGTATCCATATTTATTCTGGAAGGATTCCATTTTTTTTCATTACCATGTAAGCTAAAGTATGATAACAATGTAAAAGATCAATTCTTTGACCTTTAATTGTATTACGCTGTATCAAGTAAGACAATAGATGTGAAAGCCTCAGCTCAGAGACTACCGTATCATAAGAGTTCAATAAACACTAGCTGAACTGGAATCTAAGCATAAGTCAAGCATAACTTTGAACTTCACCTGTATGCTGTATTTTCATAAAATAAATGAGCCCTTCTATTTTTACTAGCATATTACTTTAAAATTAGGTATTTAAAATCTGGTGTCAACTCTAAAATACGGATTATACCCTCTCATGGTAATACAAGTTAAATCTATCTATCTTATATACTATATTAATTAAATCATATGAAACAAATTATAAAGTAGCCCAATAAACCACTCTTCCTCTTCCCTATATATTTTTAATAAAAGCAAGTGAATTCCTTTCTATAGTTATCTAATGGGGGAGGTAGGAATTGGGTTTCATTTACTTATGCAAAGTAAATGTGTTATTTCATCTTTACACATATTTAAAAAAATAGAACTAAGAATAAGAATTGGAGAGTAAAACCCTGTATCATAGGAACAGTTCTAAGAAGGCATAAACTAAACCATCACGTAAAAACTTCAAGACTTACCTCATTTACTTGTAAAACTCTACCCATGCCAACTTTAGAGACCAGTTAGAGGACTACACAATTAGGTCAAGGAAGTCCACTGGTTCACATGAAATACTCGAGTCAAGTTCAGGTTTGAAAGGTTCAGGGGTGAAAGTCTTTCAATGCTAAGCTAATTATGCCTCAGGATTAAATTCATCACAACATACACAGTGACAGTATTTATTACTGTCACTGTGACCTAAAGAATATGATGTCTTCTAGTGAGTCCAACATCTGATGGTTAAGGATAACAAGCGTTTGAGAAGTTAAGAACAGTTTTAATTAGCCAAAAGTATTTTAAAGGTAGCGATACTTGCATAATTGAGTTCCTGCCTTGTTTACCCACTCAATCCTCCAGATTTGTTTGTTTTCAATTCTGGACTTGATTCTTGTCTTGTTCTTAAGAATCCTTCTAGAGTCTCAGTTATGCCTATGACCAAATTTTGTACTCAGAAAAAGATGTTAACTGTTGCTACATTTCCTTACTGCTGCCTCACACTGACTTTAGTTTCTTCATGTTGCCGGCTCATAAATACTCTATGAGACTCCATCTGTCTTAAGTCTTTCTTCATTTTTCCCGCTGTGTTCTTCCTTAAGTATATGCCACATCCCCTTGAGCTCATTTCGTGTTCAAGTTCAAGTTCTTATTGCTCTGACCTATCCCTCTGCTGCTGATGCTCCCATTTAGGAGAGCAACAAAAGGCAGCAGTGGATAAATGCTGAGAGGGTAATGTGGGGCACATACCACCTGGATTCAAATTTTCTTTCGGTTAATTCATAGCTGCATGATTTCAGGAATCTTACATAATTTCTCTGAATCAAATGGCTTATTAATACATGTAAAGTTCTTGAATGTCCAAGCATGTATTAAGTCCTCAATAAATGTTATTTGTATTATCATTTGTACTATTTGGGCCACAAAAATAAGTATGTTTCCTACCCTCAAAGAGCTGATAGACTTCATGTTAAGTATAACACACAATGGTACTCGAAAGAAATTCATACCGGTGACACTCAACCATAAAGGTCATTATTTTTGTCCAAGAAAGTCAGTCAAGACTCCATTAAAAGAGACACTTGAGCTGATTTTTTAAAGATCAATATATCTCTGCCAGGAAGATAAGAGAGCAAAGAGGTCGTTTGTCTTAAGTATCAAGACAAGAGCCTAGTTATTTGAATCAGTTGAAAGACATTAGTGAGACTTAAAGCAGGACTGACTTGAAACTAAACCACCAGGCTACTGATTTGGTTCCTACAATCCAAATGCCTGGAAAGAAAACTTCTTCTAAAAGAAGAAGGACTGAAAAAAACTAATGTGAAAGTAGAACTTCTATAAATTAGAAAAATAGTAATAATATATAGATATATATAATTCTTAAAATTAAAAGCTTCATGGGTAAAAGAGTAGACTAAACAGATGTTATAAGAACTAGAAAACTGGGACTAAGATCTGAAAAAAATTACATAGAATATAGAACAAAATAACAAGAACGTGAAAGATATGCAATAGTTTTTAAATGGAGGATAATATGATAAAGTCCAACATACACCTAACTGGAGTTCTAAATGATAAGAATAAAGAAAATGAAGGAGAGCATTGATTGAAACTAATTGATGAAAATGATAGACGACATGAATCCTTGGATTCAGAAATCACAATGAATTGCAAACAGGATAATTAAAAGACAATTCATACCTACACATATCATGTGAAATTGCAGAATTACACAATTTTAAAGCAGCAAGGGAAAAAAAAAATCTCCTACAAGAGTGACAAACTAATCAAAATAGAAGCCAGAGAACAATAAAATTATATCTTCAGGATACCAAGGAAAAATAATTGTTAATCTAGAACTAAATACTCAACTCAGTCAACATTTTTTAAATTAAATTTATTGGGGTGACATTAGTTAGTAAAACTATATAGATTTCAAGTGTATAATTCTATAATACATCATCTATCTACTGCATTGTGTGTTCACCACCCAGAATCAGTTCTCATTCCATCACCATATATTTAACCCCCTTTATCCTCGTCAACCATTCCCTCTCCCCACTTACCATCTGGTAACCACTAAACTATTGTCTGTGTCTATGAGCTTTTGTTTGTTTGATTGTTTGTCTTGTTCGTTTGCTGCTTTCAGTTTTATATCCCACATATGACTGAAACCATATGGTTCTCGACTTTTTCTATCTGGCTTATTTTGCTTAGCATGATAATCTCAACATCCATCCATGTTGTCACAAATGGCAGTATTTCATCTTTTCTTATGGCCAAGTAATATTCCATTGTATAGATATACCACACCTTCTTTATCCAATTATCTATTAAAGGACACTTTTATTATTTCCATATCTTGGCCACCATGAATAATGCTGCAATGAACATAGGGGTACATATATCTTTATGGATAAATGTTTTCAGACTTTTTGGGTAGATACACAGAAGAGAGATTCCTGGGTCATATAGTAATTCTATTCTTAACTTTTTTGTGAACCTCCATACTGTTTTCTATAGTGTCAGCTAACATTCCTTTTTTTTTTTTTTTCTGGGTTTTTTTTTTCTTTCTTTTATTAATTTCAGGTGCACAAAACAATGTAATAGTTAGATATTTATCATTTATATCACTCACAGTGTCAACCCCCCTCCCCCCCATCCACTATCCCTCTAACATCACACACAGCCATTACATTTGCACTGTCTCTATTCCTAATGCTGTTCTCTGCTTCCTGTACATATATATATATATATATATATATATATATATATATATATATATATATATATAAAATTGTAGTTGACATTCATTATTGTTCAGCTTCAGTTTCAGGTGAACAGTACAGTGATCAGGCATCTACATTATCCTTGAGGTGGTCTCCCTAACGAGACAAGTGCCCATCGGATACCCTACAGAATCTTTACATTATTGATTACATTCCCCAAGTTGACTTTCGTATCCCCGTGGCCATCTTGTGGTTACTGACTGTGCTTTCTAATCCCCTCACTTTCCCCCTTATCCCCACCCCACCCCCATCTAGCAACCCTTAGTTTTTCCTCTATGTCTCTGAGACTGTTTCTGGTTAGTTCATTCATTCATTCATTCTTGTCTTTAGATTCCATATATAAGTGAGATCATATAGTATTTTTCTTTCTCTGTCTGACTTATTTCACTTAACATAATGTTCTCTAGGTCCATCCATATTGTTTCAAATGGTAAGATTTCTTTCTTCTTTATGGCTGCATAATACTCCATGTATAAATGTACTACAGTTTCTTAATCCAATCGTCTACTGGGCATTTCGATTGTTTCCATGTCTTGGTTGTTATGTGTAGTTCAGCTAACATTCTTGAGAGACACTTCAGACAAACGGAAACTGAGAATTTATCACCACCATATTCTTTCTAAAGAAATTTCTAAGTATATACTTCAGGAAGAAGTAAAATGACCCCCCATAAATGATGTCTGAGATGAAAGAAGGAATCCTGAGCCAAGAAACTAAAGAACAAACAAATATAAAGAAAATAAAAATAAAATGACTTTAAAAATCAACTCCATGATCTCTAAGATCCTTCCTAGTTGGACAATACTTTAACTTTTTTATACTATGCAGTTTTCTACTTCAATGTAAGGGTCATTTTTTGTTTTCATTCAAGTACTTATGCATACTTTAGCCTAAGGTAATAATATTTATAATCCTCCCATGTAGGGGGAGGATTAACAATATCTAACAATATCTTTCTCCATGCCTGCTACTTAAATCCTGATTTTTTTACTAATATATTCTAGACATGTAAAACACATAGGTATCAATTATAAGGAAATAAAGGTATACATGTACATTTTTAAATAAAATTACCAATTTGTACCTTTTCCATCATGAATAAAACCTTGTTCTTTACAACTTTGTAAGAATCTACAAAATTGGAGTACTACCTTAGTATTTAGTCTTCTCATCATAAATTAGGACAGTTCTGAGTTGGACTACATACACAATCGTCAATTATATAAATTATTTAAACTGAAAAAAGTCCATCGTATCTGCACTTTAATGAGTTATAGGTGAATTGGACTTGAATATTCAATAATTTGCAAACTAAAGATGGAAAGAAGTTTCCCAACATAATAAAACCAACAAATCAAGACACAATGGCAATAGTGAAGTAATACTTGGGATTAAATAAACAAGGAAAATTTCAAGATTCTTACAAAACTAAAATGGTGCTAAGGAGTAAGATAAATTAAACATTAGAAGATGAACTTCAATAATAAGAAAACAGCAGTGAAGAGAGATACTTTAGATATATGCTTAAGTTATGAAAAATATAGTGTTTAAATAATTCATTTAAAAAGTAAAGTAAGCAAGTCTAACCAGCTCAGTAATTGTATTCTTTAACCTCAGTAATCACTGAGGCTTGTTAGTGATATGTTTTATCATAGCATAAATAAAATAGTAGAAATCTTAGTCATGTGATTTACTAAAATGTGGATTTCTATTACATTTAATAGCAACTTTAGGCATAGTTGTTTTCCTAATTATATAAATGCCAAAAGTGTGGAAGAAGGAATGGACATAACAAAAGGCATAACTTTTGTTATTTTCTCCTTTATAACTAAAAAAGAACAAAACCAAGAAAATAAGGAAAAAACCTGTGCTTTTATATTTTCTAATTATCTCAAACTTCAAGGGATATAGAGAAAGAAAATAAAAATACCCTTCAAGGGATATAGAGAAAGAAAATAAAAATACCCTAAAGAATTAAAATGGAATTATATTTGAAATGGCAAATGCGGAAAAAGGAAAAGGATGAGTAAAAACATACAAGTATATTAACACTCTTGGTTGATAACTTTTTTAATTTCTCATTATTTATTCCTTTCACAAGACCAAAAACTATCTACTATTTAAATTAAATGTATGTATAATTGAGATGTATTTCTTCTACTACTTAGAAGATTGAAACTCCAGTTATTAGAAATATATGTGATTAATTTACGTAATAGAAACAGCCACTCCTAATTTATAGCTAGTATTATAGCTTATAAATAGTTCCCATTTATTAAATTCATACTATCAATAGGCACTAAAACTAAGTTAAGGTCCATAGAGGAAGCAGAGTGGTGACTAAGAAAAATCTCTGAAACTAGCCCACAGGGATTCATATCCAGTTCTGACATTTACTACTTACTTAGCCATGTGACTTTGAGCAAGTTCTTTGTGCCTTAATTCCCACGGATGCAAAATGGGTGTCATGCTATTTATATAGTTATTATAAAGATTAAATGAGTTACATGTTGCTAACATGCTTAGAACAGCACCTTAGAGTTCTATATTAGATACATAAATATACTTTATCTTATGAAATCTTCCCAATAGTTCTAGAAGGTATACCGGCGGTGCCAAAAAAAATGTATACAAGTAGACACTTTGGTCAATGTTGCTCAAGCAGTAGTTCGCAGTGCAGAAGTGTCTCGAGGCGGCCAGATGGCTCAGTTGGTTAGAGCGCGAGCTCTTAAAAATAGGGTTGCCAGTTCGATTCCCACATGGGCCAGTGAGCTGAGCCCTTCACAACTAGATTGAAGACAACAAGCTGCCACTGAGCTGCAGGAGGGATGGCCGAATGGCTCAGTTGGTTAGAGCACAAGCTCTCAACAACAAGGTTGCTGGTTCAACCTGTAACTAAGATTGAAAACGGTGAATAGGCTTGGAGCTGAGCTGCGCCCTCTACAACTAGATTGAAGGACAATGACTTGACTTGGAGCTAATGGGCCCTGGAAAAACACACTGTTCCCCAACATTCCCCAAGAAAAAAAAATTTTTTTTTAAGTACCTAGACGCTGATGGTAACCACTTTGAGCACCTCTTGTAATTGCAAAAGTCAAACATGACTTGTATTCATCTTTTGTTATCGGTATATATTGCGTATTACAAATTTAATACAGTTTACCTTTCTTAAAATGTGTATACATTTTTTGGCACCCTCTGTATATATTTATCATCACTTAAAGATGAGGAATCTGAAGCTCAGTTAGGGAAGGTTAAATGACTTGTCCAAGAGTCTGAGTTGTTCAACTAATATGAGGCAGGATTAGGATTTGAATCAAATTTTATATGACTTTAAAATTTATGTTCTTTCTACTGTGTCACTTACTACCTCATTTTCTCAAAATTTTAGCCATTTTTCTCCAAATTTTTTCATACTCCATAAATAACATTCACAATAACAATAACAGAGGACACAGTCAGAAGATGGCCGTCTATGAACAGGAAGTGGGCCCTCACCAGACACTGAATCTGCAGGATCCTTGATCTTGGACTTGTCAGCCTCCAAAACTGTGAGAAATAAATTTCTGTTGTTTAAATCACCCAGCTTATGGTATTTTTTTCTTATAACAGCCCAAGACAATTATGAATAATAAAAGTCATGGACAATATTAGGTGCTTTTCAAACATCATCTCACTAAACTTTACAGGCTATTATCCTCACTTTACAAATGGGAAGCTGACACTCAAAGTACTTAAGTAACTTACCCAAGATTATAGAACTAGTAGGTGTCAGAAGCAGGATTTGAACTTTGATCTGTTTAACTCAAAACCCATGTTATTTGTCTCAGCAAATCATCAGAGAAGTTGAGCCAGGCTAAGTTTTGAAGACTAGGTAAAGTTTTTGAAACAGTGAGGAGGATGGAAAATGAGGCAGTGAGATCCGCACACATGCAAAGGCATAGGGAAAAAATTAGGCTTAATCAGGAAATTCCAATTGTTTCATGATTATTAGGGCACAAGGTACCCATTGAAAGTAACAAATGAAGCTAGAAAGTGAGTGTATATCTACATAATAAAGATTCTTGTGTGACTCCCATATTTTGCACAATATAAGCAAAGATTATGAATTATTTTACAATTTAATACATTTTAAAGAAATTGTTTCTCTGCATAGGAGAAATACTTTAAGCAGGGTCTCACATGTATGGTTCAGAGATGAGAAGTCATCTGACTTTCATCAAATACTATGCAAGACCTTAAGGAAAACATAGAAAAGCTTTCTGAATTTTAGCTCCTTATGGGCCATCAAAAACACAAATACCTCTTACTTTTGACCTCTTTCTTCTTCAAGTGAGCATTAGGCAAGGAAAAAAGGTCTTTACAGAAGCCAGATAGTAAATTAGTGAAGGCATATATAAAACTCATTCATGTGAGCAGTCGGCCCTTGACATATTGTATCCTTCTGTTTTGAAAATCAACTAATATTTCTTTTCAAATAAACTAACAATTAGAATCAGATTTAGAAAATGTAACATCCTATACATCCACAATAATTGAAAACGGGGTCTTGAAGAGCTATTTACACACCTATGTTCATTGCAACATTATGCACAATAGCCAAGAGGTGGGAGCAATTTAAATGTCCACTGGCAGATGAATGGACAAAATGTGGTATAGATATACAATGGACTATTATGCTGCCTTAAACAAGAAGAAAATCCTGCCATATTCTACAAAATGGATGACATTTGAGGACACTTGACAAGTGAAATAAGCCAGTCACAAAAATACAATTACTGTATGATTTCATTTATATGAGTTATCTAGAGGAGTCAAATTTATAGAGACAGAAGGTAGAATGATGGTTGTCAGGAGCTAGACAGGGAAGAGGGAGCTGCAGTTCAATGGGTGTAGGCTTTCAGTTTTGCAAGATGAAAAAGTTTAAAAGATCTGTGACACAGCAAAGTACATATAGTTATCATTATTGTACTGTACATTTAAAAATGATCAAGATGGTAAATGTTATGTTGTACACCTAGGAAGCATAAAACTGGAACTTCTCATTGGAAGAGATGGAAAGAGCTAATGCCAGCAAAATAGAATCAGAACCACATCTCAAGGCACAATTTTGGTTTTCACAGATAATCTATCATACTACTGAACCTGATTTTAAACCACATTCATAAAAAGTGGCAAAGAATGGTGAAGGTTGTCACATGGGAAAGAGCTGATAATATTTTTATTTCTCTCTGCATAGTGATATATAGTACTTATGATTGGGTAACAATTATGGGGTCCTAAATCTGATAACAGTTGATAAATCATGAAGATATACATTTCTAGTCATCTAATACATACTATTAGGAATTGAAATTGTGTTTTCGTTAGTTTACATGTTTGATCGAGCCATCAACAACTCTGGTGAAGATAAAGAGCATTACTTTTATTTTATTGCAAGTGCCTTTCTCTAGTCCAATCTTCTCTTCTGATTCCCCAGAAAAAAATGTCATTAAGTTATATAATGTCCTCTCATTGCTTCCATTAAGAAGAATCAAGTATCATAGATCATATATAAGAACAGATAATCCAAATAAGAGGTTTTTAAGAATATGAAGGTCTATTACATTAAATGCATACCTGTTTATTCATACATATGTGGATTTACTCCTCACTTGCCCATGTCACAGTCTTTTTGTCAATAAATTGCATTGAATGTATTAATCTAGATAGAGGAATGAACTTGTCATACATAAGATATATTCACTTTTTTGAAAAATTAGCTTTTTCTTGATCAACTTTTGAAACAAAAAAAATTTTTTGCTGCTAAAGGAAAGGAAGTTTGGGTTAGTGTTTACATTTTCTAAATCTGATCCCAACTGCTAGTTTTAATTTGCATTTCTTGGATAATCAGTGATGTTGAGCATCTTTTCATGTACCTGTTGCCATCTGCATATCTTCTTTGGAAAAACATCTATTCAGATCCTCTGCCCATTTTTTAAAAGGATTGTTTGTTTTTTCTCTATAGGGTTGTATAAGTTCTTTAAAACATTTTGCATATTAGCTCCTTATCAGACATATGATTTGCAAATATTTTCTTCTATTCAGTAGGTTGCATTTTCATTTTGTTAATGGTTTCGTTTGCTGTGCAGAAGATTTTTAGTTTGAGTTAGTCCCACTTATTTCTTTTGGCTTTTGTTACCTTTGCTTTTGGTGTCAAATCCAAAAAAAAATCATTGACCTCCTTCTTTTATGTTAGAATTTTCCTTAGAGGTCTCGATCTTTGGTTCTGTTCTCGTTTTTAAAATATGAAACTAAAATACTAATTGAAAATGCTGAATATGGCTTGTCAACTTTGAGGATACTGTAAAATTATTTGGTTTAGCTCTTTCTTTGAGGAACCCTAATGTCAATATATCTGGGACGTTCCTCTTGAGCTTGTTAGTGTCCAGGTGGGTCCTCCAACATTGTGTCTGGGAGATGAAGGCCTGGCTACCAGCTTTCTAGGAGCAAAATGGAGGAAAAGAGTTGAGATCACAGCATTGTTACTGAATGCAGCTGCTTTTAATATAGTGCTTTCTGACCTTAGCTATACCTGAGTTACCCAGTCCATAAAGATTCTCTTCAAACCTCTCCATTGAATAAAACTCCAGTCTACTGCTAGAGTAGAGGTGGGGTATTTGCCTGGTTGGCTGAAGTGAAGGAGGAAGAGGATCTGGAAACGTGATTGAATTTTAATGCAATCCTATTTACTTTAGCAGCTTGATTCCCTTTCAGAGATACCTGGTGTCTTTCAAGATGTTTCAGTATTAATTGGGTTGATTCTCAGCTTTTGTCACTGCCAGTTTATAATTCTGTTTTCTCAGTTAGCCAAGTCACTTGATATTTTCCTTCTGCATTTTTTGCTCACAAAATTTTGTCACTTTTTTTCCTCTCCCATTCTTCCCACTTTCACTTAGTTTTGGTACAGAGAAATGGTTAAAAATACCCTTCGTCCTTTTAATAAGATTTGGGGAGAAAGGAAAAGTAGCTGTGTTTATTCTATCTTATAGTTTTACCTCAAGTCTCCTTATTTTACTTCATTTTTAACTATTCTGCATTTTCAGAACATATCAATCAGGGTAATATATTCTTATTACTATTATTCTACTACTAATATTCAGTCTGCTACTATTATAGGTTACTAAAATTGTTAACACATGTTTTTAATCTCCTGTCCAATCTCTGAATGAGCTTCAGAAACTTTTTTTTGCTGACCTAAAGCACACTTCAGTATTCTTACATTTATATAACAAAATCTATTTATTGAATCAATATTGTCTAATCATTTAATATGTGCCAGAATCGGTACGAGGTCATGGGGATACGGAATTAAAATATACACTGTCTTCTAGGATTTCATATTTTAAGGGGAAATGATATACAAGCACGTATTTTTTCAACTGTTATACCATAAGTAGGCTTAGGATTCTAAGGGATATATAAATGACTACCTAATCCTACTAACTGATGCTTAAATGGAATCTTACAGCACAAATAGGATTATCAAAGTGAATAAGAAGAAGAGCATCCCAGGCAATTGGCACAAAAGCATGATGGTATCAATGACTTCAAAGGATATAAATCTCCACTCTTTTTAACTTGACAGGTTTTGGGGTTTTATTTTTTAACACATCTCAAAATATTACAACATTCTGGTGAGGAAAGCATTAATATTTCTGCTTTTACTGTAATTTTTTTTATATGAGGAAATGAAGATGCATTCAAAATTTATAGTGGGCCAATGGCAGAGCTAGAACTAGAAGTAAAATTTTGGTTTTCTGATTGCCACCTGAATGGTCAATCATTGAATAATTCCAACTCTACATTCTGAAACTGTTAATCCCTTAGCTGCCTGATTTTCCTCAATATTGCATATAATTACAGCAATAATAACTTTCATTGTAAGCTATACAATGTGCCAGGCACAGTGCTAGAAATTTATACACAATCACTTCTTAAAAATCTTCAAAACAAATGAGTATTCTGAAACTTAAAGAGGCCAAGAGACTTTGCAGGAACCCTCAGCTACTAAGAGGAAGAGACTGAGTTTGAAGGCAGGTCAATACTCTCAACCAATATCCTACCTTACAAAAGTATTATATTAGTTAAGCATAAAATCTGAAGTTCCTTAATTTAACTTTAAAACACTTCAGAGTCTGGTCCAAGTCATCTAATACGAATTCCTAATGGTTACCTAAGTGACCAAAGCCATGTTTTTTCCATGGACATTTCATGCTCATTCCCAATTTTGTTATTCAACAAAAAAATCTGTTAAGTAGTTATCATGTGCCAGGCACTGTATTAGTGCTGGCTTTAAAGAAATAAATGATACTGCCTTTGCCCTTAAACAGCTCATAACCAAGACAGGAAAATCAATGACTACAATACAGTATGTATAGTGCTTTAATTAAGGTAAATACTGGAATCCAGGATAACATAAGGAAAAATGCCTAATTCACTCTGAAGTGACAAGGGGATGTGTTCAAAAGGAGGTGATGCTGAATCTAAATACACCTTGAAGCACAAGGAAGAGTTGGCCATGAAAAAAACAATACTTGAGGGACCAAATTCATTATAGATAGAGAGGACAGCATTGATAAAGGCTTGAGAGAGCCTGTCTCTCTCTAGCAGAATTTAGACTAACTTTAACTTAAGATAGCTAAGTTTAAGTGGCACTTTCTCATTCCTCAAAAAGTTGTAGAACTACCATATGACCCAGTAATCCCACCTCTAGGTAATATACAAAGAAAATAAAATTACTATCTCAAAGAGATATCTGCACTCCCATGTTAATGGCCACATTATTTACAATATCCAAAATATGGAAAAAATCAAAGTCTGTCAATGGATAAACGGATAAAATTGATACAATATTACTCAGCCATGAGTAAAGGTAATCCTGTCATTTGTGACAGCATGGATAGATCTTGAGGGCATTATGCTAAGTGAAATAAGTCAGGCAGAGAAAGACAAATATTGTATGTTCTCACTGATCTCACTTTGAAAATTATCTTAAAAGTAATGAGGAACCTTAGAATGAGTTTAAGTAGTCAAACGCCTGTTTCTCTGCTTTCCGTTTCAGAAAGAATACTATGGCAGCTAAATGGTGAGTAGGTTGCTTTGGGGATGGGTAATGAGAAGAAGAAGAAATGCCAATTAAGAAATGATTACAGTAGTCCAGTTGAAAAATGAATGTGAACTCATACTGAGGTCAAGACCACAGGGAATGGAAAGAAGGGATAAATGTTGAACTCCTTAGGAGAAACAATCTACATAACTTGGTGAGTAATTGGATCGAAGGTTGCAATAAAGAAGTTGAAAATGATTATCAGGTCATCATGCTAGGAAAGACAAAGAGGTTTTTAAAAAGAAAATATTAAGTTTAATTTGGGACATACCAAGTTTGAGACATTTATAAAATAAATGAGCAGAGATGTCTAACAAGATGCAGTGTTTGGAACACTAGACAGGAGTTAAGATGTAGATTTGATCTATAGATTTAGAATTCTTCACCATGTAAAGCAGCAGTTCTCTATTCTGGCTGCCCATCAGATTCACTTGAAAAGCTTTTTGTAAATACAGGGTTTTATCTCCGTAGACTTTATTTAGTACTTCTGAGATAAGCTTGGGGCATCAATGTTTTTAAAAAGCTAAATATGTGATTCTGATGCACAGTCACAATTAAGAATCACTGGTGGGTAATTTAAATCATGACTATAGATTAGACTTGTGGTTTTCAAACAGCGTTGTACCAATTAGGGGACATTGAGAAGAAATTATCAGAAAGATTATTATAATAACAACAACTATAATTTATTGAGCACCTTTGGCAGGAATTGTGCTAACGATTTTACATATATTATTTGTAGTGGAAGAGAAAACAGGAAGCAAGAGTATAATGAAAGTCAATGAAAGTCACGTCATGCTTTTTCCATGAAGTCTTCCATGGCAATTTCAATTTAACTGATGTCTCTCATCTCAATTTGGCATTTAGAGTGTACTAATTTATACATGGGTATCTATTTCAGGTGTATATAACTCTAAGCAGTATAACATACCAGTTAAGAGCAAGAGCTCTAGAACTAGACTTCCTGGTTTGAATCCCAATTTATCCTTTCCTTTTCTGGCAATTTTGATCTTAGGCAAGCTACTTAATTTCTTTTTTAGTAATATATATATTACTAAATTTAAGCCTAATGTGTGTATATGTATATACAAACATAAGTACTAATCATGTGTGTGTGTATGTATTTTCCATATATTATAATGAAAGTTCCTTGAAGGGACAGATTTGTTTTATATCGTTTGTAGCTTCCTCATTATAATTCTGAAGATTAGCATATTATTATCCCCATTTTATGAGGTCTGACAATTAAGTTCGTGAACTCATCCTAGAAAAAGTGCTACATACCTCATTGCTGAATATCACTATGGTCACCTTCAAAGTACTCCCCTTGGGAAGCTATGCACGGAAGCCAGTGCCTAGTCCACCCTTCAAAGCAATTTTGGAACTCTTTTTCTGGAATGGCCATCAAAGCTGTTATTGTATTACCCTTGATCTCCTGAAGGTCATCAAAATATTTTCCTTTCAATATTTCCTTTATCTCCAGGTAAAGAAAGACGTCATTGGGGGCCAGATCAGGTGAGTAGGGATGGTGTTCCAATACAGTGATTTGTCTACTGGCTAAAAGCTCCCTCACAGACAGTGCCGTGTGAGCTGGTGCGTTGTCGTGATGCAAGAAGTTCAGGTCATCTAACTTTTCCACACAGCCTTTTCATTTCCAAATAGCAAACTTGGTGAACTGTTTGTCCAATTGGTACAAATTCATAATGAATAATCTCTCTGATATCAAAAAAGTTTAGCAACATCATTGCAACAAGCTCACGAACTTAATTGTCAGACCTCATATAAATGACAATACTGATGCAAGAGATATTAGGTAACATTTCTTGAATAAATAATGTCAGTAAAGCAGGAGATATGGGATCCAAGAGCGTCCAGCTCTAGAACTCTAGCTTTTAACTACTATGCTATACTGCCTGCCTCCATATTATTCAATAGACTCAATAAATTTTTATTAGATTGATTAAAATTGGGGGAAAAAAGGATAGGAATATATGGTATACATTTATATGCAGCATATTTTACAATGCACTTCATTGAAACCAGGCTGTGTTGCCTTTTGGAACAAGGAGCTTAAAAAAGGAATATTCAGTTATCTTTTTTAATTATTCTTATCTATATTCCTGTATTCTCATTTTTTTAAAAGGCTTAGGTGGGGAAAGGATCATTTCACTAAAGTCTTCTATCTGCTTTTTAAAGAAAAAATATTTAAATGTTTAAAAGTATTAAAACAACCCACAGCCCAGTGATCTCCAAGGTTTCTCCCAGGAATGACTCTGTGATTCTAAACATGTACTGAAAATTTGTGAGGTTCCTACCATACACTCGCATGCAAGGCTCTTTCCCAGGCAATGTGAAGTCACAAGGATTAATAAGAATGACCTTACAAGAACTTCTAGAAAACGCTGTTTTTTAATAAGGCAGACTTCTACAGGAAGAAACAGAGTATTCTCTATTATATAGGTCTGCTATTACTCTAAATATAGAGCCAGAAGAACAAGTGTGTCTGATTTTATTTTTACTCATACTTGTGGAATTCCATACATTTTAATTCTGACATACTTTATATGGATAATGTACTAAATGGGAGTATTAAATTCCAATTTTTGTACAATTCCTATGTACAAATATCATCTTTCTGGACCTAGTAACAAAAGTCACATCCCAGCTGTCACATCTAAAGGAAATCTGCTCTTGGATGTCTCCCAGCTTTTTAACCTCAGGCAACACTGAAATGCTTCTGGTGTATGGAGTAGATTTAAAGGTCATATTAAAAGTATTAACAATGACAATTTACTTTATCATTTCTAAATGAACAAAGATCAAAGCTAAAATACCCCTGTGACTTCCATGATTATAAATAGCAATTTCTATTTTCAATTTTCCCTAAGACAAAGTCCTTATTATCCAAATATTCACCATAGTAACATGCATATTCATTGTATTAAAATGATCCCTCTGGATTGTCCTTGGTCTAGGAAATGTCAAAAATAAAGCCAAAGCTAAATCAGATTACCTACCAATAAAATAGAGTTTACATCAGGGACATGCAGGAGGTCTCTTAGGATCTGAAATCTAGGCCTTCTGAGTGGTTGCGGATAGACTGAGAAATGCTCTCACGTGCAATTTTGAGAGAGAATTTTATTAAAATCCTTCATTTTGCTTCTACCCCCTACCTTGTTTACTAACTACTAAATCTACTCAGGAATTTAATTTTCATTTCCAAAGTCTCAGGAGGGTTGGAGCTCTGAAAATGACTGTAAAATATAGGTACTGCTCTTTTGTTTTTCATTTTATTTTCTCCCAAGAATAAGTAGATCAACACAGAAATGTTGTAGATTAGAAATCATAATCTAACATTTAAGACTCTCCACTATCTGGTCCCAACAAACCTTTCCTGGGATAATCTAAATTACTGCACCAGGCGATAGCCAAAAATGAACTATTTCATAAAACTCCAACGTCTTATTTGCTTTCTGCCTCCCTAACTTTGTGCATGTTGCTTCCTCTGCCTGAAATGACCTTTTTCCTTTCTTGGCCAGTCTTCAAGGTCTACCTCAAATGCTTCCATACTTCCCTAACTCCCCACCTAGCTTCTCCTCTCCTCTCCCCACTCAGCTTGAAATATTCTGCCCATTGACTCACAGAAGAATAATTTGTGCTCCTTTCCTCTCGCTTTTGAATCTCTATGGCACTCACTACTTTCCACATTCTGTTATAGTCACCTGTGTGTAAGATTTGTGACTCACTACCTGTGACTTCCTGAAGGAAGAGGACCCATTGGTCTTTACATCCTTGCCCAGTGCTGTGCTTAGCAGAACACTGTAGGGTTTTCTATGTTTGTTTGTCTGTTTAAACAAACTGCATATGCTGACGTTTGACCCTGCATCAATGTTGGAGAAATAGCTGCACATTGACCAAATTGCTCAAGAAACGATAACTAAAATGCAAAGATGTCACAAAATGTAATACTTAAGCATTTAGATTTCCTCCAAATATCAGATTACTCATTTATACGTCTTCACAATTTTTAAGCAAATAGATTAAATAAACACTTTTTTTTTACATTAAATAAACACAGCAATTCAAAATATTATACTTTATCAAATAAAAACTTGAATGTTCTATTCACATACAGTATTGCATTTATAACATATTTCATCTTATTCTTTCATCTAGAATAAAAATATTCATTAAAAAATAAAATTACTAAAACAAGTTGTATTTAACTTGGAATGAAGCTTTTGGTCCTGGATATTTTTCATGATTTAAAAAATAAATCAAATTGGAAAAAAAAAAAAAAAGAAAAGAAAGAAAAAAAACCAAATCATGAAATCTAAGCTATATAACTTCTTTATTATTTTCTTTAAACTGATATTTACTCCTTATTTTTAATCTTCAAGTATAACTAATAATGATCCAACATTGCTGCTAAATTTGTCCAAAGGCCCAGTAATCTTTTTGTCATAAATATAGTTGGTAAAATATAGGAAAGCAAAGTACCTATGCACATAAAATCCTAATAGAAGGTTCAATCAGCCTACCATGTTTCCCCAAAAATAAGACCTAGACAGACCATCAGCTCTAATGCATCTTTTGGAACAAAAATCAATATAAGACCTGGTCTTATTTTAATATAAGACTTGATGTTCTATTCTATTCTATTCTACTATATTATATTATATTATATTATACCCAGTATTATATTATATTACATTACATTACATTATATTATATTACTATTATAGAATATTATACCAGGTCTTGTGCAAGATCCGGTATAATATTCTATAATAGTAATATAATATAATGTAATGTAATATAATACAATATAAATAACATAATACCAGGTCTTATATTATTTTTTGCTCCAAAAGATGCATTAGAGCTGATGGTCCAGCCAGGTCTTCTTTTTGGGGAAACACGGTTGCAAGCAGATGCAAAAAAATTCAAATACAAAAGTTTTCATCAAGTCACAATTCTTATAGTCAGTAGATATTAGAATTTAATTAAAAGTAGCATGTCTTTGCTTGCATTTTTTATAACCATCTTTATTTCAGTGTTCCATATGTTTTTGACTGAATTCTTATTTGATAAAGAGAATTAGGGAGAGGGAACAGGAACAAAACGAAACTGCATGATTACCATTACCAACACTTGCCAACAGCCCATTCTAGCTCTTAGAATGTATATAATAATGTCCATCAACAAGTAATGTTGGCATTAATGTGCTTGGTATAGACCAGGTACTCTTACAAGTGCCTTATATATATTAACTCACTTGATCTTCACAACAACTCTTTGAGGTAGGTGCCATTACCATCCTTATATTTACAAATGAGGAAATTGATACCCAGCAAGGAGAAGTAACTTGTCCGAGGTCATACAACCGGTAAGTGGTATATCCAAGTGTGAACCCAGTGAATGGATGCTTAACACCATGCTATACACACCAGGAGAATTTGCAAAGCAATTTGCAAAGCTCTAATACAAGAAAATAGGCACTTTGGCGGTACTATTTGGGCAGCATGCCCCAGTTTAGGGTTCTGGGGAAACAAGTGTTTTGCATATACTCTACCCACCTCCCCGCTACTTTCAGCCAGCACGTGGGTATGAAACAGTACAGAGTTGTGCCTGGATGTCTACCAGCCAGCTGACTAGGGCTACTTCCATCTAAGTTCTTCCCAGGCCCCTTTCTCCGGGCCTGACGTGAATCCTATCCCTCCACCCCATTGTATAAAAAGGACTCTGCAAATGACCTAGTTAGCATCAAACACTCCCAAACTTGTTGCTCTTTATTTCCAAGGTTTAATCTCTGGGAAGTCAAAAATCCCCTTCCATAATGCATAATTAACTATGCCAAGCCTGAATTAGACTGGATTGGTCACACCCCTGTTTCGAGCTGATTCTTGGGGTCCCTGCTTCTGCCTCCTGCCAATGAGTTCGAGCCACCTTTTCTCAAAATAAATTAACAACTATGGCTTATAAAACATACAAGGTTATTAAAACAAATTATGTGTTATAAAAGAATTTAATACAGTTTTCAAAATTATAAAACACTTGATTATCTTTTGATCCAATCTTTTATTTCTCTAATACCAAGAAATCTGTATGGATGAAAAAAAAGAGTTATCAGTAACTAATTCTAAGATTAATAAGTTTATAAATTAAATTAAAACTGACTGTAGCATCCCACCTTTGAAAAATCAATTCAAAATGTGAGCATAGCTCGTGTACATTTTCTCATAATCTCCTTGAAAACAGGAAACATTTTCTTTTCTGTGTTCCTCACAACACCAAATACCATACTGTACAAATGATCAATTTTCACATATATTTCTTGAATTGAAAGTTACTCAAATTGTTGCTTATAGACAGTTTACCTATGGAAACCATTATGATGTGTAATGAAATGCATGTATAAAATGATACAGAGGCAACCATTGTAAAAAGAAGATGACCAGTTATTACTGGGCAGATTTACAATCAATTTCACCATTCAAAAGGTCAAGATCATCTTGCTGCACAGGAGAAAATGGTTGACATTACACCTAAATGTCCATGACGTTCTAACCAGTCTTTACTTTTTAATGTAATGTATTTGTTCACAGTTACAAAGAGAAACCTTTCCTATTAGTAAAAGAAATAACAAGTCCAAGACAATTTTTTTTCCAACCTTACAAACTTTTGAGATATATCCTCATTGGAGTGTCATTAAAGGAAAGTAACTAAAAAATCTTTATGGTTTGGTTCTTTTGAAAGGTTATAAATACAGTGAAAAACAGCAGAATGCTGTGAAACCAATACTTAGAGGAATCCCAAAACAATGCCAAGAAACAGAATGTACTCATAGTAACTAATACATGCAAATACTGAAAATAAATTCTAACAGATTAAACAGGTTTTGTAGCAACTAAAAGGTATATTCAAATCATTCCAAAACAAATCAAGCTTAAAAATTTGGCAATCTTCCCTACTAATAAGAATAAAAGCTGGCTAAGTAGCCTGAAAACATATAAATTATAGCCAATATCACTTGGTATAATTTTTTCAATGTGTTTTTAATTAAAAAGACGAATTGAATTAAATCACGGTTCCTGACTTCCACTTCAGTCGTTTGATAAATGTATTCATTTTTAATACTGTATCATTTCACCCTGGTGAAGTAATAAATCATATCATGCTATAGAGTCATGAAGACAAAACTATCTTTCTGTTGAGAAATGCTACAACATTTTATCTCTTTTTGCTCATTTTTATTTGGAATATCTGCCAAGTTCTCTAAAATTAAAGAGAAAATACATATAATAAAAATATATATTTCCTTCATAATCTGCTTGTCAAATGCAGGTACAATTTGTAATGACCCAAGCATGTAATTCTGAGGGTATGCTACAACAAACCACAGTTAAATACACTACAACTTGAGGTAAAAATAGTTTAAAATAAAAGAGGTTCAGGATAAAATGGATATATAAGTCCAAATGCTTTGCTGTGATGATTCTTTACTCTTTGTAGTTAATGTGTTCAAATGTAACCAAGTCTTTTAATTTTGAAAATGAAAGTTAGCAAATGCAGAATATCTCTGGGTCAAAAACCTTAAACAAGCTTAAATGTCACAAGTTTTCTTTGAAACAAAAATTATAGTCTGCTTTCATCTATAAGCAATGCCTTAGCAAATACCTACAATAAATGGAACAAAAGCATCATTATTTCAATAGATCTGAGACAGTATTAAAACCAATGTCGTTTAGACAGTTCAGATACTGAAATACAAATTTCAGGAAATTAGCTTATAGCTCAGATACTAATAAACATGACTATTCATCACACTTGTGTTGCTGTGTGCTGGCACACTACAATGGAAGCAATATCTATTTCTGTGCTTAGGGAATGCCAGAGAAAACATTTCTAATATGTCATTATATATAAGCAGCATATTAGAAAACATTTCTAATATGTCATTATATACAAACATTACATATGAAGTATCCTTATCAGTTTGAACAATGTATGTTATTTTTATCATTGGAAATAAATGATGCAGTTTGATTATATTCAGGCTTAATCTATAAAAATCTGTAGAGCCCCCAAACCTTGCTTTTAATCACATACAAAGAATCTTTTCCTTATTCTTCCATAAAAGCTAAAGTAAACACAAATTCAATAATATACACACACTCATACACACACACACACACATACACACACACTTCTAAAATTCATAGCTCAACTGGTGTATTGCTATAAATATTACTTTTTCATATAGCCTAAGGAAAATTTCATAATAAACAATTACATGGATTAATATATTCCAAATGACTAAGAGTTAGAAAAAGCAATAACTCAACAATCTAATAGCTTCAGTATAATTCATGAAGTCATACCTGATGACTTAGAGATTGAAAAGGCTCACAGGTTCCAGACTGCATGACCTTTATATTTCCAGAAACCCCTAAAGATTGCATTTCCTGTCTTACGAAAGATAATCACAGCTATCTCTATGTTTCAGCATCTTCAGGGCTAGTGAAGAAAACATCAAACAGCAGATCTGTCCGTATCTTTTTAAGCCATCGTGAAGATATCAAATCTCATCTATTGATTGTGGTCTCCCCTTTGCAGTTACAAACACCCCGTATTAAGGGAGGATGATACAGTTGTATTTGCTGAAGCTGCTAATGCTCTCTGAAAACGGTAGGCTTACTGCTTAGAGCAATTCTGCATCAGCAGAGAATGAGCCACATCCTTCAGGTTTCCGACTTCTGCTACTATAAAGATTTCACTTGCCAAGGAGACTTGGATTTTCTTCGTCAGAACTTTAAAAATAAGCAATGTTCTATTTAATTAAATATCTGATGTGTCTGTCGCAAATATCATGTTAAAATTGCAATTCTTAATTATCAAGCAGTTTTCTCCAGACATGACTGAGCTTTAGTACAATAATTTAACAAGAAAAATTGTACTCTCTTTTAAAGGAATCTTCCCTCCAAACCACATGTATCATCACTCATCCAACTCATTAAAATTAGAAGTCCCTAAAACTGAAGAATTTTTATTCTGGCAATCTTTGATAAATGTATACAACAGTAGGTAGATAAATAGGTAAATACATATTCACTTTTAATTCTCAGGAACTTTACTTTTATTTCATATCTTCAGACCAACATGCTTCAAATCAAAATACCTTTTATATTTTTATTTAATATCTTCTACAGAGTTTAACACGCAAAAGGCAATGTGCTAGTATCAAATTCCAAAAAAGTATGGTAAGTCTAGGAATGAAACCTATGTAAGTTATTGACATTATTATTGTGATTTCTCAGTGTGTCTTATTTGTGTTCATCAAAGTTCTTATAATGCTTTCTTTTACCACATCATAACAGAATCAGAAAAATTTAAGACTGATAAAGTAGTCTGATAATAGAGGACCAATAACCCCTAAAATTACATATGAAAATACTTTCTTTTTAACATGTCACAAAAGATTGTGTTTTAGAAATAAAATGAAAAATGAACTAAAACTATAATCAATTCAACTGAATTAGAACATCAAGTACAACATATTATCCTAAAACAGCTTTCACATTAGGGATAGCCTAATTAATGAATGAATACTTTATTTATATACCTATGAACACTGTATATACCTGTGAAATAAACAAAATGAAATTTAATGATAACTAAAGTGGTATACAGAAAATATTTTAGATAGATGTAGACTAATAATAAATCAGTATAATTTCCCTTCTCCCACTCACAACATTTGATGAACATAATATGTATTATCACAAAGATTCGTAAAAATGAGTCAAAAGACTGGGCTTCCTTAAGAGACTGGGAAGGTGGGAGAAAGGGGAGACGTTGGTCAAAGAGCATAAAGTTCCAGTTAAGATGAATAAGTTCTGGGGACCTGAGGTACAGCATAGTGACTATAGTTTATGAGAGACTGTATTATATTAGAAACTGCACTATGGCAGTAAATATTTTGCTACGTATAAATGTACCAATTATGTAAGTATTGAATCAACGCATGTACACTTTAAATTTACACAATGATATGTCATTGTATCTCAATAAATCTAGGGGGGAAAGTTATTACACCTTAAAAGTATACAATTTTTATTTGTAAAAAGTAAAGAAATTGGGCTTCTTTAATAGCCTGATCCACACTATCCCCTTAGAGAAATTACTGCCTCTAACTGTACAAGTTCAGGCAAAGGGTTCAGTATTTTGGCTATATGTATACAATGACACATCTGGATAAAAAATCATATGTACAGAAATATGACTTATCTATGCAGTATTTATTCTCTTGTTGTAATCAAAATAGGTACTTATTCTTGAAGACCTAGCTTCTCAATAAGGCCCTCCTAAACTATATCATCTCCCTTTCTATTAATATATTCATGTATAAAAAACATCTTCTATGTGTCAGATACTGTGTAGGTGCTGTAGACTCCATGACAACACAAAATGTGCCATTACAAAAGCAGATGATTAAGCAAGTATACTTTGTTATCACAGAAGAATCAATAGACATATGAGAGCATTAACAGGGCACCTGACCCTAATCGAGAAGTCAGAAAGGATCTCCCCAAGTAAGTACTGTTAAAGTGGAGAAGATTCTGGGCAGGTCACATTCGAGGAATGATAAATACAGCATGATTAGACCCCAAAGTGCGAGGAAGACCAGGGAGAGATGAGGCTAGAAGGGTAAGACAAATTCCAATCACAGGAAGCCTCCAAGGCCGTTTAAAGAGTTTGAGGTTTATCCTTAGAGAAATGAGAAGCCATCAACACAATCAGTTTCCTGGCTACCGTGGAGAGTCAACTGAGTAAAACAAAACTGGAGGGAGAGAGACAAGTTATATAATTTTGGGCAGGGGATAATGATGAGCTGAACCAAATCAATAGATTCCAGATGTGCTTTTTAATTAAAAGGGATAGAATTTAGGGATTGAATGTGAGACATGAGGGACAGAGAAATGCCAAGACTGATTCCTAACCTCCTATTTTACACAGATTTCATTTTGACAATCAATATACATTCATCACATGCTCCCTTGTATTGTTATTTATACTTTCCATGTGCATATGTTTAGTTTTTATAAAATAGCCAGAAAATTGTGAGAAGACTCATCTTATATGCCTTCTTTTCCTCTCATAATGTGCATAACTTTAACAAAATTATTATAAATGAATAAATAAATGGGAAATAAACAGAAAATTTGAACATTTCTTTCATATATTTTGTCATAACATGAAAATAAACTTTGTTTTAATCAGTCTCTGGACATTATTAATTAGTATATATAATTTAAATTTCTTCAGTGTTTTCTTGCCAACACATTTGATTGATCTTTGCAATAAAAATATGAAACCAAGAGTACAAAGCAGCTTTTTTTCCCCTTAGAATATTCATAGCAGTTTAATTCATTATAGCAACTGACACAAAACAAATATCTATCAACAAGAGAATGATACAGTCAATCTTATTATTCATGGATTCTGTATTTGTGAATTCATCTACTCACTAAATATTTTTATTAAATTTATTAGGATGACATTGGTTAAAGTTACAGAGGTTTCGAGTGTACCATTATATAATACATCATCTATATATCGCATTGTGTGTTCACCACCCAAAGTCAAATCTCTCCGTCATCATATATTTGACCCCCATTACCCTCATCTACCACACATTCCCTCCTTACCCTCTGGCAACCACTAAACTGTTGTCTGTGTTTATGAGTTTTTTCTTGTTTGTCTTGTTCGTCTGTTGTTTTCAGTTTTATATCCCACGTATGAGTGAAATCATAAGGTTCTCGACCTTTTCTATCAACTTATTTCACTTAGCATTATAATCTCAAGATTCATCCATGTTGTTGTAAATGGCAGTATTTCATATTTTCTTATGAATGAGTAATATTCCATTCATAAAACATAGGGGTACATATATCTTTAGAGATAAATATTTTCAGGTTTTTAGGTAGACACCCAGAAGAGGGATTGCTACATTGTATGGTAACTCTATTCTTAATTTTTTGAGGAACCTCCATACTGTTTTCCATAGTGGCTGTACCAATTTATACTCCCACCAGCAGTGTATGAGGGTTCCTTTTTCTCCACAACCTCTCCAAGACTTATTACTTGTCTTTTTGATGATAGCCATTCTAACAGGTGTGAGGTGGTATTTGGTGGTTTTGATTTGCATTTCCCTAATAGCTAGTGAAGTTAAGCATCTTTTCATGTATCTGTTGACCATTTGTATGTCTTCTTGAGAGAAGTATCTGTTCAAGGACTCCGCCCATTTTTTAATTGGACTGTTTGTTTTGTTGTTGTTCTGTTGTATAAGTTCTTCATATACTTTAGATATTAGCCCCTTATCAGAGATGTGTTTGCAAATATCTTCCCCTGTTTGGTTGGTTGCCTCTTTGTCTTGTTGACTTTCTTTTGCTGTGCAGAAGCATTTTAGTTTGATATAGTCCCATTCATTTATTATATTTTAGCTTTTACTTCCCTTGCCTTTGAAGTCAAATTCATAAAATTCTCTCTAAGACGAAGGTCCATAAGTTTAGTACCCATGTTTTCTTCTATGCAATTTATTGTTTTAGGTCTTATGCTTAGGTCTTTAATCCATTTTGAGTTAATTCTGGTGTATGGTGACAGATAACAGTCTAGTTTCTTTTACACATAGCTTTCTATTTATTGAAGAGGCTTTCTTTTCTCCATTGTATGCTTTTGGCTCCTTTGTCCAAAAATATTTGTCTATATATCCATGTGGGTTTATTTCTATTTTCTCAATTCTGTTCCATTGGTCTGTATGTCCATTTTTCTGCCAATATCATGTCATTTTGATTATTGTTGCTTTGTAGTATAAATTGAAGTCAGGGAGTGCAATACCTATGGCCTTGTCCTTTTTTCTCAGGAGTGCTTTGGTTATTTCAGGATCTTTTGTGATTCTATACAAATCTGATGATTTTTCCTTCTATTTCTCAAAAACATGCCATTGGGATTTTGATGAGGACTGCATTAAATCTGTGTATTGCGTTGAGAAATATGGCCATTTTAACTATGTTGAGTCTTTCAATCCATGAACATGGAATATCTCTCCATTTCTTTGTGTCTTCTTCAATTTCATTTAATAATATCTTATAGTTTTCAGTGTATAGGCCCTTCATATCATTGTTAAGTTTACTCCTAGGCATTTTATTCTTTTTGCTGCAATTGCAAAAGGAATTTTTGTTTGTTCGTGTTTGTTTTTCAATTCTTTTTCTGAAATTTAATTATTAGTAGATAGGAATGCAATGACTTTTTGTACATTTTGTATCCTGAAACTTTACTGTATCTGTTTATTGTTTCTAATAGTTTTATGGTGGAGTCTTTTAGGGTTTTCTTTACAAAGAATGACATCATCTGCAAAAACTGACAATTTGACTTCATTCCCAATTTGGATGCCTTTTATTTATCTATTTACTTACTTACTTTTTCTTGCCTGATTGCTCTGGATAGGACTTCTGATACTATGTTGAATAACAGTAGTGAGAGAGGGCATCCTTGTCTTGTTCCAGATCTTAGAGGAGAAGCTTTCAGTTTTTTTACCACTAAGTATGATATTAGCTGAGGATTTGTTGTATACAGCCTTTATTATGTTGAGGTACTTTCCTTCTATACCATTTTATTAAGCATTTCAATCACAAATGGATGTTGTATCTTGTCAAATGTTTTTCTGTATTTATTGATATGATCACATGATTTTTATACTTTATTTTGTTTATGTGGTGTATCACATTGATTGATTTGTGTATGTTGAATCATCCTTGTGCCTCTGAGATGAACCCCACTTGGGCATGATGTACGAAGGTCTGACAATTAAGTTCGCAAACTTGTTGCAATAATGTTGCTAACCTTTTTTTTATATCAGAGGTATTATTCATTATGAATTTGTACCAATTGGAGAAACAGTTAAACAAGTTTACTATTTGGAAATGCTGAAAAGTCTGCATGAAAAAGTTAAACAACCTGAACTCTTTGCCAACAATTCATGGCTCTTGCATCACGACAATGCACCAGCTCACACAGCACTGTCTTTGAGGAAGTTTTTAACCAGTAAACAAATAACTGTATTGGAAGATCCTCCCTACTCACCTGATCTGGCCCCCAATGGCTTCTTTCTTTACCTGAAGATAAAGGAAATATTGAAAGGAAGACATTTTGATGACATTCAGGACATCAAGGGTAATACAACAACAGCTCTGATGGCCATTCCAGAAAAGGAGTTCCAAAATTGCTCTGAAGCGTGGACTAGGCACTGGTATCAATGCATAGCTTCCCAAGGGGAGTACTTCAAAGGTGATAGTGATATTCAGCAATGAGGTATGTAGCATCTTTTCTAGGATGAGTTCGCAAACTTAATTGTCTGACCTCGTACGATCTTTTTAATGTATTGCTTTATTTGATTTGCTAGCATTTTGTCTAGGATTTTTGCATCTGTATTCATCAGATATATTGGTCTGCAGTTTTCTTTTCGTGTGTTATCCTTATTAGATTTTGGAATCAGCATAATATTGGTCTCATAAAATTAGTTAAGAAGTTTGTCTCTTCTTCAATTTTTTGAAAAGTTTGAGAAGAAGAGGTATTAAATCATGTTTGAATGTTTGGTAGAATTCACTGGTGAAGCCATCTGGTCCTGGACTTTTGCTTTTTGGAAAGTTTTTGGTGGTTATTTCAAATTCCTTACTGTTGATCAGTCTATTTCAATTTTTTAGTTCTTCATGACTCAGTCTAAGAAAGTAATACATTTGGGATTTTTCTTATTTCTTGAGATAGGCCTGTAATGATATAAATTTCCCTTTTAATACCACTTTGGCTGCATCCCCAAAATTTGATAAGCTGTATTTTAATTCTCATTTGTTTCTATGTATCTTTTGATCTCTCCTTCTATTTCTTCTTTGACTCAGTCATTCTTTAGTAGGATGTTGTTTAATCTCTTCATGTTTGTGGTAATGCTGAGCATAGCTGCCTTCTAAAGAAGCTCTTAATCTCTCTACCATCTAGTTAATAAAATCATCTTAAACAGAAAAATTATTTATTTATAGTCCATTACTTTACCTATATAATAATAATTTATTATGGGCTAACCAATTAAAACTACTAGGTATCTATTTTTATTCATACAATATGCTACTCATAGCCATGTTAGTAAGGTATTCTTATAATAGTAAAAGCACAATGCCTCTATGTTGTCCCTAACAAGTCTATCTAACAAAGGTTTGATAAAAGGGATGAAGACCAGCCAAAACAGCAAAAGAATCTCTTGGTCTGAATGAGGAAATACCAAAAGGATTAAAAGTATAAATCAAAAGTAACAATCTGTTTAATGATTTGCTGAACATCAGAACAGCCCAAATAATAAAGGATCATAATAATTATCACATTCTTAGCTCTTGTTTTTCATCTCAGGGACTATGATCCATTGTCATTTTATAGATGAGGTAATTGAAATGTAGAGAAGTTAAGAGACTTATACAAGGTCACTTACTAGTAGAACCAAGGCCAGAATTCAGAATTCCTGTCTCCTAGTTTCATGGCTTTCCGCAATATAAATCACTATGTCTTTTAATTACATCTTTGTAATAATATACTCTATATTCAGTAATTAAAATGACTACCATTTTAATATCATTTCTTATATTTATGTTAGGTTGAGAAACAGTAAATACTTCAAAAAGATATCCATGAACATAAAAAGTTTTTTATATTGAAGTCTATTTTTATCATAAAGTATTTTTATTTAAAGATAATTTATTTCAGAGAATATTTCTAAAAATTTAAGTAATTCATTTTGTTTTATAGACTACTGCTTTAAAAAGTGTAAATTAGTTAAACTTTTCAAAGTACTTTGGCAAAGTATATTAAGACCCTTAAAAGTATTCAGTCTTTTCTAGTATTTTCCAGTTTAGAGAGTCTGTCTGAAGGAATAATGAAGATTAAGTTTATGCATAAAGGTGTTTGGTATTACATTATTAGAAGAGAAAAAATACTAACAATGAGAGAAAGGTTAATGAAATTGTGATACAACAAAAACTGAATGTCATGTGACCACTGAATATTATGAATGAAAGATGTTAATGATAAAGGAAAATGTATATTATCATAGAATAGAAATGAAAAACAAGATCCCAATATATCTATGCAGTACAACCTCAACTGTCTAAAATATACTGAAAAAAACAGAAAAATATTGAATTTTAAAAGATGGTCCTTAATATGACTCATCTTATAAATATATACCTTCAGAGTTCATGTTTTTCTAATAAAACTAGGAAAAAGTTTCTGAAGAACATTTTAATAGTTCAACTCCTATTTTTCAGGTGTTTCCGCTTTCCACTAAAAATTATGCTTGAATTTTTAGTCTTTTTAATGTTTTACTCATATTTCTGCTGTAATTTCATAAAATATTCCACTTTAAAAATAATTCTATATGTGCCTTGCATATCATTTACGTGTGTATGATTGGTTATTTTCACAGTATTTATATTGTGCTGATACCAATACAGACTGTTGTAGGCAAATTAGCTCTCACACCAGCTTCAATGTTATATAAAAAAAATTGAAAGAATTTTTGTTGCATGATTTTGTGTCATCATTTGTCTAACTAGTGATTGTGATGTATTCTAAGTTGATTACTACGAACTGCAGGACAATGGGAAGCACTAAGAGCACTGCTGAGTACGTACCTCTCTTATGTGAGAGATGGTAAAAACTGTCTTATTTTCACTTTTACAAGCAATATTCGTTGAACTTGAGGGTATAGGTCACTAAGTGTATATAGTATACAGTAAACACATCAGGAAACAAAACCTTATAGATGGTGAGGAAACTGACCATTCCCATTGAAATCCTAATTATTATGATAAATACTCACTCCGCCTGATAGTGTAGATGTTGTGGGGTGCTGCAACACTAAATTTCAGTTTAGATGAAGTATTTATTGCACATTAAAAAAATACATTTACCTGTCTAAATACCAAACTTCAATAATGTATCGTGTCTTTTTTTTCCCTCAAGTTATTAACAGATGGCATTTGGCTCACACAATATAGGAAAATAAAAGATGTAACAATTCATTAGATAACATTGATTTTGTTTTTTGATAATTACACCAGTTACAAAAGTACTTCATATCTATACAGACAACTTAGAATAAAACAAGATCAGAAAGGTGGGGGGATCACTCATAAAATTTCATTGTATAGAGATAACAATTATTGACATTTTATTTCTAGTTTCTAATAAACATACTGAAAAACTATATTGAACTACTTCTCTACCAAGTATTACATTATGAACATTTCCCTAAATCAATAAGCATTTTCTATAACAATGTTTAATAGCTAAATGGTATTCTATCAAATAGAGAGAGGTACCATACTTTATTTAACCAATCCCCTCTTCTTAAACATTTTTTTCCATTTTTAAATATTATAAATTTAAAAAAAAATGTAAATAATAGTCTAACAAACATCTTTGCCAGAACCAGACATTATGCATCTCACAGACTTTATATACAATAGTCTCAATAAGTAAATATGAAAATAAAGAAAAGTGGGCACATATTAAGAAAAAGGCTTAAATTAAAAATAATTAAACAAAATAGAGTTATCAAGTTTTCTAACAATAACAAAAACCTAGAAAAAAATAAACTTGCCTTGTTTCTATGCTTATTAACAAAGATATAGCACTGTTCCTTATGGAATATACCCAGGATTGTAAGCAAAGCAACCACCTCTTGAACAGATAACGTCTCTATTAAAAGATGGCAAAGGAGACTAATTTAAAACCAACATGATTATAAATCTGATTATACTATGTGTAAACACAATATTTTTTGTGTAAACTTATTCTAGTCAAGTACCATTCATTCCTAAGTAAATGGAGAGGGGAAACATAAATACAAATGTATGATGTGTTTGATCTTTAAAAGCTTTCACTGTTTAAAAATACCAATAAAATAATTATCTTTATGAGTGTATTTTTCTGATAGACTTAACTACTATTAAATGCAATTTTGACATGGATAGATCTTGAGAATATCATGTTAAGCTAAATAAGTCAGAGAGAAAAAGTCAAGAGCCATATGATTTCACTCATAAGTGGAATATAAAACTGAAAGGAACAAGCAAACAAGACAAGTAAAAACTCATAGACAACAGTTTAGTGGTTACCAGAGTGGGGAGGAGAGGTGGTAGAGGAAGGGAAAGGGGCTCAAACATATGGTGATGAAAGAAGAACTGATTCTGGGTGGTGAACACACATTGCAAATATATAAATGATGTATTATAGAATTGTACACTTGAAACCTATAAAATTTATTAATCAATGTCACCCCCCAGTAAATTTAATTAAAATAAAAATAAAATTGTATATAAAGTGGTGGTTATGAAAAACTGAAAACAGGTTTTCTCTTTTTAATTCTAATGTAGATTGGGTCATATAAATAAAAAACATAAATAAATATGATTTTTTAACAACAATAAAAAAAGACAAAAAGTATAAATACCTGAAAACCCACATATTTGTCAAAAGGACCCACAGGGGTGTGGTTAAAAGCACAGACTGTAGAGGCAGACTACAGAGTTTAAATCCTGATTCTAGGACTTTGGGATCTCTATGTTGTCTCTGCCTCAGTTTCCATATGTAAAGTGATGATAATTCTACTAGGGTGGATGCAAGGATTAAATATAATTAATACACAGGAATCAGTTAAGGATTGCCTGGCACAGACTAATCACCTAATAAATATTTGCTACTGTCATTCCAAGAAAGATTTAGTTATGGTTATAGGCTTGTTATAGTATCAAAAAAGAAAAAGAAAAAGTGAAGGAAAAACAACAGTATAAAATAAGATTATGAAATAATCACAAGTATATAAATGATAGAGGGGACTTTTCAAGATCTGAGGATGGGAATATAGAAACCCCAGGCTTTGTTGAGCAGAATATTTTTTTTTTTTTAAATCGAGATATAACACAACTTCTATACTACAGTGGCTTTGGAATCAGACAATCTTTGATTAAATGTTAGATTCACCAATTAGTGACCCCTGAGCAAGTTACTTAAGCTCCTAACCTCGATTTCATCTGTAAAATACAGGTAATAATGTTAGCTTTTCATAAGTTGTTTTGAAGATTAAGTAAGAGAATATACAAAGGGCAATCAGCACAGTCTACTAATATATAAGTACAACAAATAATATTTATTATTACTATTATTAGTATTATCATTATTACTATTGGTTCAGTGGAGAGAAGAATTAATGGATCATTTTAAAAGTTAAGCTAAAGGTAGAGGGGAAAGTACATAATGGAAGACAACCAGTTACTTTCCCTTTAACACACTCAGTAGCTATCTCTCTGCCCTCATTCTCCTCAATTTTGGCCGCATTTGTTTCACAATCCTGACACAGAGTAACACTGAATAAATGTGGTTGATGTATTAATGACCAGCTACTTACCAAATCCAGCAAATTTTTTTTGTCTTTCTAATTTTCAACCTACCTGAAACTATTGTGTTGTTACCTAGTCAAAAACTCTCTACAGATGTGCTATTCCAGCATTGGATGACCTTCATGGTCTGAGCGTGACACACCTACCCAGTTTTATCCACAGTATGCTCACTTAGTTGTCTGACAGTCCACCCTAAACCCAATCACTCACCATTCCCAATGATCATGCTGTACTTTAAGAGCCCTCGCTCTTCTCTTACCATGACATATCATCTTAGTTGAAATCTTGGTGCTGCCATTTATTAACTGCTGGACATTTCACAAGTTACAAAACTCCTATGGGCCTATTTCCCAATAAATGAGTGGCGATAATAACAGTACCTATCTACATAGTGTTCCTTGAGGATTAGATGAGTTGAAAATATAAAGTGCTTAATTCCCACAGTGCCTATGTAGAACATAATAAGTATTTAATGTTGTTAGAATGCATGCCTTTCTCCCTCAGATCCATAGGTCTAGATCCTATCTATCCATCAAAATTTAACAAAACATATCTTCCATGAACACTTCCCAGATCACACACATTTGGTCTTACTTCTCTCTCATACAGCTCTTTAATCCTCAGCTTTCCTCCCTAACTTCTATGAAACAGTTGCACTTTCTTTTAAAGCTATATATGGCCTTTCCTTTTTCTCATTCTCAATTATTAAGCTCCTTAAGACAAAAAAAATGTGTGTATAACTCATTTTCTTACCACACCTAATACAGTTCCATGAACTTAATATGTACTCGAAAACATTTATGAAATCGGTGAAAGAATGAAGTCCAACTGTCATTTTTCAAGCCACTAAAGTACACATTTCTGTTTTAAATAGTTGTTTCAAAATCGGTACTCTTACAGCAAATAGAAGAGCAGTTTCAAAGACGACTCAAATAAGGGAAATATAATAAATGTCATGTAGCCATGGAACTTGCTGTCACGAAATATATGTTCTGTTGAATTCTTATTCTTTTTAGAGCTTATGGTGGTAGAATGCTGGAATTAGCCTATGAAGAAGCTCTTAAATTTAATGAGTGTTCCTTAAGCCTGACTATAAAAAGAATTATAGTAATTATAAAAAATTTAAGTCTTGGGAATAAATTTTATTAAAATATCCTAATAAATGAGAGCACAGAGATATAAGTGCAATGATGTTTATGGCAACAGAATATGTAATAGCAAAATAGTGGAAAAAATCTAAAAGTTAACAAATAAATGTTTTGTTACACATAAATGGTTTTAAACATGTAGGTAAAAGTCTTCAAGGAAGCCATTAAATTGCTAACAGCTATTATTACTGGGATTTTAGATTGAGGAGATGGCCAAGGAAGGACTTGCCTCCAAAATCATACCTCCTAAAGGATGAAAATGAAACTAGATACAAAACATCAAGAAAATGAAATTCTAAAATTACCAACACTATTCTCTTTTTCCCTCCAAAAACAATGACTATTGGGTATCTAAGAGCAAATTAAGTGGTATAAACAAAACATCAACAAGAGTCACTCTGTAAATAATATTCAAAATAAATACTGATTGTAGGTGTGCTAAAAATTGATTTCAGTCTGTGGCATAAGACAGAAAACTTCAGAAACACAGAGATAGGGAAGGAAGAAAAATAATATCTTCTCTACTCAGTTGACCTTAAGATCTTAATTTCTCTGTATTTGAAAGTTATAATATTTATTCAGTCTCCATTTTATTGAAGTCCAGACATCTTACTATTATTACTTTGAGGACAAAAAGTAATTGCTACATCACATTCACTTACACAAATATTTTTGCTCAGTTACAATTTCGCATTCAATCTTTTTGATTATATAGATACATGGAAAATTAAATGGATTGACGAAATGTAGTCTAACGGCCATGAGGACTTTTACTATAGGACACAGAGATGTAAATAATTACTCAGCATTGACATACTAGGATTTTTTAAATAATCTATCTCAATATCATCTACATCCCACAATAATTTTAAACTAAAATAATTACCTATATTAAAAGCATAAAACACTGAAAAAATGAAATGTTAATATTTCTTCCAAGAAAAAGTTTGCAAATTTATTTTCTCTTGACTGATGGCTACCTTCTAAGTTTTAAATTGGGTTAAGAAGATTTTTAAATTGTTTTAAATTAATTAGGTGAACTGGCAAACTCATATCAAACATACTTCTTTCACAGGACATAAATCAAACAAGAATTTAAACTATTCTGGCCACAGGCACAAATACAAAATAGTTTGTCATGCCTCATGTTTTTCCATTTAAGCCTTTTTTGGTACCTTATTCTTTCCCCCTTTTCCTTCTAATACAAATTCCTTTCTATAGAAAAGAATACACAAAAACAGAAAGGTTCTATAGCGTTTTTTAACAACCTGCTGTAGTTTCTGAATTTCATTCATTTTACGGTGTGCTGCTTAAATACTATGAGGCCTACAAGAAGTAAAATAGGGTCTCTAGCCTTAGGCAAATTGAAGCAGGTTTGGGGGAAAAGAAACCTATACACAAATAAAAGTAGTGCAAATATGTAAGTTGTACATCCAGGTTTTATGGGAGTTGGGTCTGAACCCTTGTGGAGTTTTTTAGGGTTGATTTCTAAATTCAAATTATTTATTGTCCCAACCCCACAATTTTGATTTGTTTATTTACACTAAGCAGCCATGATATCAGGTCATATGCAATCAATGATGTGTCTCAGAGTCACACATGTTCTAGACAACATTATTGGAGAATGTAAGTAAAGTGAGTAATAAAAAGAATGGCCAGCTATCTGTCAAGAGTCCTCAAAGATTGGCATTACCTTAGTGAATATGTCAAGTTATGAGTATTTCTCTTAAACTTGCACCCTAAGAAATACAATTTTGTTTGTTGACCAAGATTTGTTCATTAATAATGTATGACTGCTGAGGTACTACTGTCTCTTCATTGCATCACCTTGGAAAGCCAAACTGTAATTAGAAGTTCCTTTAGTGAGCATAGCATCAAACCTAGACGGGTTAGTTACAAGATTGGAATATTTGATCATTTAAAGTCAAGATGTCCCATCTGTACCCACATAAGTCATTAGAGGCGTGAGATAGGTTGAGCACTCAGTTCCCTGCGCTGGACTTGATGGACTCTGTTAGCATTTGCCCCAGTGACTTTCTTTATCCATGCTCTATTGGCTGCTAGCTATTCCCCCAGAATAAGTTTTTCTTTAGCAATGTTAATATTCAAATTGATTTTAATAAACTTTATTAGGTTTGGGAGTCATTTGATCCCTTAAAGCAATGTTTCATATCTTTATATATTAAGTGTTGGCTTTAAGGTTTAATTTTCATAAGGAACTCTCACTACCTTATATTCAAACACTTGGGGTGCAACTTGCTGCAACAAAATTATATCATAATGCAAACAAGGAACATTTTTCTCACAACGAAATGAGTCAAATGTGTACAATGTTCAAAATTTCAGCCCACAGGAAAATGCACCACAATAATTATGCTTATATATTTTTTGAATAATTATATGATTTTATATTACGACATACCTACATAAAATTTTTTAAACTCTCTGAAAAATGCTAATTTGTGAAAAGGCAAAGAACCACATTCCAATGTCTGGAAAAACGTGTTTACAAGTCTCTCTTCCAGAGTGTCATCCTCACTGGGTACACTGTACGTTTGTATAAAGTAGAATTTAAGTCTTACTTCATAAGGGAACATTTCTTCAACTGCTCTGTACCTGGGTGACTACGCCTTCCTCCTAAGTTCTGTTATTAACCTCACTCATTTGGCATTTAGCCTATGCAACTTCACATTGATATTTCTTTTTATGCATGTAGCCTCCAAATACACAACACTTTACTTGAACAACTATTATGCTAGTTTACCATTTACGAACTTGTTTCATTATATTCATGTACATACTTTATCTCCTCCTTAGCATGTAAACACATCAAGAGAAAGGATTTTTAATTTGCATATATACACATTTGATACATGTTAGCGAAACAAAAGAGTAAAAGGCTATCTGCTCAATAAGATTATAAACCCCCTAAAGGTAGGAAACATAGTTCATCATTCTTTAAAATCATAAACTTGAGTGCACAGAAAGTGCTCAATAACATTTATTTTTCAAATGGTGACAACATCCATTACATACCTACAGGAACATAGTCTCTAACTTTTTTAACTAAATTCAGAACTTTCTCTTTTTAAGGAGAATAAACTATTGGGTGAAATCTATATAAATATGCTTTTTATTTTCTCAATGTACAATGAAAGTTTATACCTGTATCGCATTGCATCATATCTAATTGCAGAAAATAAGAGATATTTTACACAGTCTCTCTATACACACATATCTAGAGTCTATATTCACATATAAATAAAATTAATAGCTATACTAATGTGGTCATCACTTCTTTCAAATTCCAGTTTAAGAGAACTGATCCTGAAGTGTTGACCTCAGACCTTTTAGTACACTACCTACCAAGACCTGCCATAGTATAAAAGGACACCAAATAAGCTGGGCTCTGTCTGAATAGCACTGGGGACAGAGCAGGCAGATTGGGCAAGCTCGCACACTGTGATCTAAGACACAGGAAAAATGCCAACAGAGCCTGAAATTCTCAGCTTCAGCTGTCATTCCATATTTTACTGGATTGAGAAATTATGTTACTAAGGTAGAACTTTCAAATTCATTCTGAAGATCAGGATATGCCACGGATGCACTGCTTTCTTTGGAGAACAAGAAAATTTCAAGTAGTCTGCAAACATGGGGTGCTCAGGGCAGAGCATGCCAAAAAGAACCTAGATGAAGAATCTCAATGGAAATGCACCTGAAGAAAAGGTGAAAGGTCCAAAGATGTATTTCCTTGCTTCATGATTTTGCCAAGGGCCATCTGTACTTACTGTATAGTTAAATTGCCCATTAAAGTGCTGATTTGACTAGAAGAAAATTTTGCTGCCCAAAAACATTAATAAAAAAGTATACTATAATATCTGGAAAGACCTTGCTTGGAAAAGACTTTGATTTCTAAATCTCAATTACTGGAAAATCAATAATCTGGTGGGACAGCACTTTACTTATTTTCATACATAACTTTCCCTTTATTCTTCCTGATTCATGAAGCCAATCACTAAGTTACATTTACAAGCATTGTGAAAATAAGTTTTTCTTTAATTGTGAGTGGAAGACTAATGAAAGGACATAAAAGTGCCAAAAGAGATAATTTAGTCAGTTCCAACTCAATAAAAATGGTGATTTTCCATAACATCAAAGAAATAGTTCCAAAACACAATTTTTCAAAATATAGCTTTGATTGTAAAAGTTTCAGTAAATAAATCTGAGTAAATAATGAAATGATGTAATAGTTGTGGTCTTAACTACCAAACCTCAGTGAGTACTAATGAATTTCAGATTCTACACAAGAGATGTATTTAAAGACTCTATTTGGGTCAATAACTTTATCATCATTATTCTAGAATACATGTTTCATTATTCTAGAAACAAAAAAATGAAGAAAATATTATTTCTTTAAGGGTATAAAATTACAAAATTATAAGCGATAGCAAGAGGTCATTAAGTCAAATGATTTTGCCTCAGTGAAGATTAACACCTAAGCCTTCTAAAACACATGATTTTTCCACTATTTAGACATGATAGAGAATGGAGAACTTTTCCTTTGTAACACTATTTAGTATTTACTTTGAAAACAAAATTTTTAAAACTGTGTTTATAAGTAATTTTCTTACTATAATTTAAACCTATTTCCTTTTATTCTGATCATTGAATAAAATATAATTATATTATTATTTTTATGAATAAAAAGTAATTATATTAGGAGAAAGATAAACATTTCTTATCATGTTTCTTAACATGTAGACATTGCTTAACAAATGTGTACATTTTCTTTAGAAAATGTAAATTAGAGAGAAAAATCTGTGAAATTAGGAAAGGTTACATTAAAGTTTTAAATTTTTATAATTCATTTAATTACATAAATGAACTGACACTTGCTAATTTGGTTTATATGATCATCCCAATTTATAAATCCAAGATAGTGTTTTAAAATCATATCTATTTCTTTTTTCCCAATTGCTAAAATATACTTGTTTATTACAGAAACCATGGAAAACAAAGAGCACAAAGAAGAATAACCTACCTGTAGTTTTAACACACTGAGACAAGCCATTGCAAACATTTTGATGCATGTCATTCCAATACTTAAATACACGCACAGAATCATACATATTTTGGTAAACTTTTCTTCCACTTAGGAATTCATCATGCATGTTTTCTGATATTTTCTTTAAAAGTCTTCTACAACCTAATGCTAATGGCAGGACATCAATCAATCACAAGGACAATATTATTAATTAACCAATGTGATTTGTGATATTTTGCTATTGTAAACTGTGCAGCAATATAACCCCTACATACAATTTTGCTCAGACTTTCGATTATGGTTTTTGTTTTAATTACTGGAAGTAAAATTTCTCTGACAGAAGAAATTAACACTCCCAATGAATGTTGCCATAGTATCCTTTAAGAGGAATGAAACTAATTTGTACCTGTACCTAAGTGGTAAGTGCCCTTTTCCCTTTCCTTCCCTCATCAGTACTCATTATTACAAATCTTTTAAACTTTAACAAATTGATATTTGAACAAAATGTATCTCAATTTTATACCAGTTTGTCATTTCTATTACGATTGAGGTGATTTGTAACTTTTTCGAGAACTGCTTGTTCACTTCATTCTTCCACAAGGACGTTGGCAACATGCTTTGTCAACTCCTCTCAATCCCAGTTTAAGGGATTTGATTTTAAGATTGTTTAAAAAAGTGGCTCATATACCCAAACTATCAACCCTGGAGTACCACATATGCTGTAAATCTTTTCCAAGTCTGCCATTTGGTTTTTAACTTTATTTATTCTGTGTTTAATAATTTCCCCTTGAACTTTGGGCAACTCAGCTTCAACCAAATTCTCTCTCCTCTAGCTTTCCTTTCTCCACCTTCTTATTCGGTACTAACTGCTCTGACCCCAGGTCTTTTTATTTGACATTATAGCATTTGATTTCCATTCTCACCATCAGACTATGACCTCCTTAGAAGGCAGGCACTGTGCCTTTCTTAATATTCAAACCTTTATAGTACATAATCTCCAGTAGATATTTATTAACTATTTACTGGATGAAAAAAATAAAAGGATAAGCTTTTGCTCCGGTGCAATTTCCAGAGAGGGAAACTTCTTAATAGCACTATTATTTAAAAAGTACAATATTTAATGATATCATAACATCCTCTCCAGGCTCAAATGCAACATCTTTGACCGTGAATTATTTTGATGGATAGTACCACTCTTTGCGGAAATGTAGAGTTCTTTAAATAACCTTCCTTAATCAAAGAATGAATTAATGTAAAGTGAAATACTGATTCTTTTCTCATTTTTAACCTTCCTGATATATCTTTTAAAATTTAGTAATTGATAAACTTCTTGGAAAATCTGGTGTAAACATAACTAGCTTTAAGTCAAATAACCTCAAATGATAGTTATCAGGATATAAAGAAAGGAGGAAATTAATTTTTGCATAGTTAAAAGCCCAGTGAAGTCCAAGTGCTTGAGCTCAAATACCAACTTTAGCACTTACTGAGTGTGTAATCATAGACAAATTACTTAATCTCTCTAAACCTCTATTTCTTCATCTATAAAAATAGGGTTGGTGTTAGTACACGCCTCACAGAATGATTGTGAAGATTATATGAAATGACATAGGTAATGCATTTAACACAGGGTCTAGAACATAGTAAACACTTAATGCCTGCAATTAGGCTGCCTGCCCTTATCTTCTCGGCGGGTCCATGTGTGAACCCGCTGCTTATCTTCTCTTCCCACAGCATCTTCACTCACACAGCATGTGACTCTTTGTCTCAGAATCAGCAACTCTGGAAGATGACTTCCCATTTCTGCCTACACTCTCCTCAGACCCCTGAAATGGTGCAATAAACTCGTACCTTAAGTTATTTCATCGCAAGCATTTCACCTATATTTGTGAAAATCCACCATCTATGATTCAAGACAAAGACACATACATAAACTTCATTTTACTTATTAACCTCTTAGGAGCCAAGTACTTTCATTTAATCCTTGCACCAAAGCTGTGAGATGAATATTATTTCTGTATTTTACAGTTGAGGCTCAGCTAGATCAAGTACGTTGTCCAAGGACGCAGTGGCAAAATTCTTACCTTTTCCTTTTAGAAGAACCCAATCCCCAGGTGACCATCATTGTCGCAATTACCAAAAAGTGGAAACAATTCAAGTGTGTGTGTGTGTGTGCGCGTGTGTGTGTGTGTGTGTGTGTGTGTGTGTGTGTGTGTGTATGAAGAGGAGGAGTTAGTTCAGTGAGTATAGGAATACAGGGAGCAAGATTACAAAGTTTTTGATCTAAGAAAAAGCTATGACTGTTTTGGAACATAGAAAATTAGGGTTAGGAAATATGATCTAATTAATAGAAAGAATAGTGGAATAAAATTCAGAAGACTTATAACTAACTAGGTGTGTTATAATAGATACGTCGCTACATATTTCTGGCCTCTGATTCTCATCTCCAAAATGAATCTGACCTGTATAGTCCTTTCTAGTTTCCGAGTTTTATGAGCCTCATTCTAGGTGGATTCACGAGACACGATGATTAAGTTTTAAACAGTACGTGACTGATGGGAAGTGCAGACGGCAAGGACTTATATGACTCATGCACATGAACATAAGCAGCCAACTGCAGGCAAAGAAAGAGCATGAGTCCATTCTGTTCTCTGTGATACTTACAAATAGATTTGGGTTGATAGAAAATGATAATGAGGATTTTTAAGTAAGTGTCATCAACTTCACACAAGATGAAGGAGAGAGCTGGCTGCAATTTGATATTCTCTTAAATATATATATTTTTTTTTTCAATTACAGTTGACTTACAATGTTATTTTAGTTTCAGGTGTACAACATAGTGATTAGACATTATAAACTTATCAGGTGATCACCCCAATAAATCTAGTACCTATATGACACCATAAATATTCATTACCATATTATTTACTATATTCCCTAGTTATACTTTACATCCCCATGACTATTTTGTAACTACCAATTGGTACTTCTTAATCCTTTCCCCTTTTTCATATATTCTCTCAACTCCCTCCCATCTGGTAACCATCAAAATATTCTCTGTATCTATGAGTTTGTTTCTGTTTTGTTTGTTCATTTATTTTGTTTTTTAGATTTCACGTATGAGTGAAATCATATGATACTTACCTTTACCTGACTTATTTCACTTAGCTTAACGATATTCTTTAAGTAAAGTTGGTTAAGCACATACTCGAAGCTTTTTACTGAACTGAGAAAAGTTAAAAGAAAATGATGTTATGTCTCAATCTATTGCTACGTCATATCATGTGTCCTTTAAAATATTACTAGTATCTAGCTCTTCCTTGGTGCCTGCAGAGCCATTATTGTACATTATTATGTACAAGTCATTATTCTATTTATGTGATAGGTTCAAGGCTCAGTTACTGTATTTATTTTATATATGAAAAAACTGATACATAAAGAAATCAGTTGACCTGACATGATTTGGCACAGTTCAAATCAGAAATAAACCTGGATGGTTTCACTATTGCACACAGAGCATAATCCCTTTGTTTTGTCCTCCAAATCTTTGATTTTTAGCATGGCAACAGAATGCTACTTTTAGAAGGTGTCCAGGGGTCGTGGATGCAGGGTGGACAAAGGGTATGTCCTGAAATCACAAGGTCCTCCCTTCCCCCCTTTGTTCTATTCATGTGGTCTCTCAATTTTCAAATGTTTATGTTGGGGGCATTTTTGTTCATTATCTTCACCCACCTCATTTTCTTGCTTTTCTATTTTTCACTGTCTATTTTAAAATGTTAACTTTATAGATTCATCTTTCCTTGTAAACTGACTTATTTTCAGGCCCAACTGAATTCCTTTGAGGACCCAAATCTGTCCTAATCAGGATGATCGGCTTAGATAATGAATCTGGGGGAAATGGAAAGTGACTGAGTATAAAAAGGGGATAGAGCATTGCAATCAAGCTCTGGATACTTCTGAATACCTTCTAAGATATGGAGAAAGTACTTTATTTACTTAAAAACTGGCTCATTTTTGCAATTTATAGAGAGGAAGTACTGTACACATGAAGCCAGATAGATGCTCATCAGTTTCTCTCAGACATGACTTTATTCGATATAGAAAAAATTGTTTTTATTAATGCCAAAGTGAATGATTACACAGATATTTAAAATTGAGACATTTAACATAACAACAAAAGACCAAAAAAGGGAATGAATTACCTTTATTTGTATTTTAAATGGCATTTTAGCATTTGCATCCACGGTCTATGATGGAGCCCACAATCGCAGAAGGAACACGAACTGATTATTCCTGTCCACCCAGACCCCATGGTCATATCATAAGGGCTATCAAGAGTCTCTTAGAGCAATACCTTTTGGTGACCTACCTGATGCACTAAGGAGTCCTTCGTGGTCTCCTTTGATAACCTAACGACAGCTCTGTGCGCATATAAATATGCAAATCACATCCACAAGTGTTGTGCCTACAATCTCAAGTGATTCACGGAGTCCGTGAAACCCATCCATGATCTCTGGCCCTCAGGTCCTAGGAGATTAGCATAAAGGGTGTTTGCCCAACCTAGTTAGTTAAAAAATAGAATTCTAATTCTGAATAAAAATATGAAAGTACAAAATACATTATTTCATCGGGGGTATCAAATACTTGTGACAGAAGAATCAAAAAATAGGTATAAAAGGGCGGAGCCAAAATTTCAAAATTTTATTGTGAAAATCTTCTAAATTAACAGAATATGCTTACCTCGTTTTTCCATTTTTTTTTGGTAAAAGTGAATTGGAGCAGAAAATAGCTATTTTATATTTAAATAAACAAAATGAGACATGTAAAAGAAAATACAAGGAAAAAAGAGTCCATGGAATTATAGAATTTTTTGGGAGTTAAGAAGGGGCTTAGAAGAGGTCTAGGCAAGGCCTCTTATTTTATAGATGAAAAGGGAAAGCCAAAGAGGTTAAGAACCTTGCTAAAGTCACATAGCTAAGAAGTGTAGCTTAGCATAATGATCTCAAGATACATCCATGTCGCAAATGGCAGTATTTCATCTTCTCTTATAGCAGAGTAGTATTCCATTGTGTATATGCACCATATCTTCTTTATCCAGTCATCTACCATGTTTCCCCAAAAATAAGACCTAACCAAGCCATTAGCTCTAATGCATCTTTTGGAGCAAATATTAATATAAGAACCAGATCTTAAATTATATGATATATAATATAAGACCTGGGTAAATAAGTAAAATAAGACCCAGGTCTTATATTAATTTTTGCTCCAAAAGACGCATTAGAGCTGATGGTCTGGCTAGGTCTTATTTTCGTGGAAACAGGGTATCAAAGGACACGTTGTTTGTTTCCATATCTTGGATGTTGAGATTATTAAGCTAAGTGAAATAAATCAGACTAAAAAAGTCAAGAACCATATGATTTCACTCATATGTGGGATATAAAACTGAAAGCAACAAAGGAACAAGACCAACAAATAAAGAAACAAAAAGTCATAGACACAGACAACAGTTTAGTGGTTACCAGAGGGTAAGGGGGTAACCCTCTACCCTCGTGTAGATGAGGGTAAAGGGGGTCAAATATATGGTGATGGAAAGAGAACTGACTCTAGGTGGTGAGCACACAATGTAATACACTGCAGATGATGTACTACAGAATTGTACACTTGAAATCTATGTGATTTTACTAACCATTATCACCCCAATAAATTTAATTTATAAAAAGTATATCATATATTATGGTTTCTTTTCTTTTACATCTTAGTTTTTAAACTCCTTTAACTGTGATTCAAAATAAAAACAAACTGCAACGAAGCAGTTTTTTATTAATTCTTAAAATAGTATTACTTGAAAAAAGCTATCAGAGCAAGACATGCGTCCTGGGAACACTTGTGTGGCCTGTCTGTGCATTCTGACATTCAGAGCACTCTAAGCTGGGCAGACACCGTGTGAACAGGCTGCAGGTGCATCCTCTCTCTGTCAGAGAGATGTTCACCATGAAGAAGGTCATCTTTGGCATATAGGAAGAGGGATAAAATATAAAATACAAAGATGGGAAAACTCTCCTGAGGTTTCAGGATGGCCTCAAGGCACAAAGAAGTCAGTGGCCCAAGTAGAAGCTGCTCCCTCATCACACAGGCTCTGGCCTCACACACCACTGTCACACAAGGTTAATTACAGCTTCAGTAAGCTGGTTCAACTGCAGCTTCACAATGCAAACCTTGAAATAGATTGTATTTTCTTAAGATCATTGAAATGGGATCAGTTTGCTGTGTTAAGAACTTTTTATTAGACGTCTCATTAAGCTGCTCTAACTTGGAAAGAGAAATGAGTACTAGATGCTTGCCCAGAGAAATGTCATGCTTAAAGGTGTTTGATTTCTTTCTTTCTTTTTTACATGCTTGAATTAACTTAAAAAATTAGTTTCCTCAGTTCTTAGTTATTTTCCTTAGTCCATCTTTCTCACTAGAATGTAGGCTTTTTAATAGCAGGAGACATTTCTGTCTAGTTCACTGTTGTATCCCCAGGACATAACACAGTAGCTGTGCCAAATAAGTGTGCAACAAAAGTATTTACATATTTTTAGAAGAGAGGAAGGGAGGAAGATAATTTTCTTTGCAAATTAGTGTATAAATGGGCTATGTATATATTTCTTCTCTTAACTACAATGTCATCTATTCCCAATTATATTATGAAAATCAAAACATTTTGTGATACAATTTTAAGTGATCAACTAGATGCCTTCCCTTTCATTAGCACTGTGTGTTCAAAAAGGAAAGGAAATTCCTTCCCTTTGATAAGGAAGATGTTTATTCTCAACTTCTAGCACAGTGCTTAGCAACAGCAGCAAAGATAATTAGAATAGTTACCACCTACTAAGTATCTGCTTTACTACACCATTCATTTAGCACCTACCAGGTATCAGGCACTTTAAGTGCATGACCCATAATCTTCACAATTCTGTGAAGCAGGAATTTTTATCCCATTTTATAGATAAGGACACTAAGGTTCAGAGAGGTTAAGGTATTTTCCTAAAGTCTCACATCCAGAAGCAGTAGATCTATCTGGGTTTCAAATTAAGACCTGCCTACTACCATGTTTCCCCAAAAATAAGACCTAGCCAGACAATCAACTCTAACACGTCTTTTGGAGCAAAAATCAATATAAGACCTGCTCTTATTTTACTATAAGATCGGGTCTATATTACATTACATTACATTACGTCACATCACGTCACGTCACGTCACGTCATGTTACATTACATTACCGGGTCTTATATTAATTTTTGCTCAAAAAGACTCATTAGAGCTGATTGTCTGGCTAGGTCTTATTTTGGGGGAAACAGTACAACATCCTACATCATTTTAGTACACTGCTTTCTTAGGAACCATATAATAAATATTTATCCAGTTAATGATTCTTACAAGCATGTTTTTAAACCCTTTCAGCTGATACTAAATGTGTTCATCTTGATGAAACATGTATTTTTAAAAATAGGTTCTATTTTTTCAAACATATCTGGAAAACAATGAACTTCTAATCCTCATTTAAAAAAAATACACTACTAAATAATTGCTTTATTCTCAATATTCTCATGTTTTAAGGCAATTTTTAAATTTTTTATATGGCATTTTAATGAAATATAGAAGGAAAGATGCGATGTTTGTTTAACCTGTTAGTTAAAGTAAGGCCATATTCATCACCGCTGGGAAAATCTGACCAAGTTGAACCTTTCATGGAATTTTGAAAAAAGTTTATTCTTCTCCTCCTCTCTCCAACTCCAGCCATTTATTCAAAATTAATGTTAATTTATTTTTGTTTTTAAGTACTATGAACATTGGAAAGAGTGATTATAATTTCACTGAGGTATTACTTTAGTGAAGTACACCTTGACCTGATGAAACTGAACCTCACAACAAATTCATCATCAACTTGAATCAAGGCAAGGCCTCTTGTGCTGTATTTTAAAGACAGAAAACTAAAATCTCAGCATCACACATGGTCAGTTAGGGAAAGGGTCCAGATACTACCTCAGATTCTCTCAATATCCAACCAAGAATGTTGTAGCTAATATCACGTTGCTAATTCCATTCTTAGTCATTCCATGGCTTCATAAAGAGTGTTAACTGGACAGATTTGTGTATGAGTTAGTATACAATTCATTCCTCAGATCTTATCCAAAGCAGTTCCCCCGTGCAATAACATGCATTAACATACCCAGATGATATAAGCATTGGCCTGATACTCAGAAAACTCCAGGATAGTTTGACCTTTATTTGATGACCTAAAATAACTGTCCTCATTTTCCGAACTGCACCATGCCAAGATGTTTTTCTTTTACCTTGTACATTTGTAACATATTTTTTAAATAACCAAAATAATTACAATTAAACAAAAAAGTCAAAAACCCATTCACAGCATTCTTTACACTTAGAGAAGCATAAAATTAGATATTCACTTTGGTATAATTTAGCATTGGGATTTAATACTGACAGAATTAGATCGATAATTTGGATCATGAGGTTAATGCCTGTTAACCTCAATTGTTAATGCCACAATTCACTTTGCTGAATTGTGAACTGATTTATATATATATATATACATATACACATATATAAAATCTTGAAAGGACAAAAATACAGAGTGTGTCAAAAAAATGTATACACATTTTAAGAAAGGAAAAAACTGTAATACAATATATATCTATATTAAAATTGTAAAACAATATATACCTATAACAAAAGATGAATACAAGTCATGTGTATATATGTTTTTGGCACCCCTGGTATATATGTAAAAAGCTAAGTAATACAGCATAAAAGGTTTCCATATTTCTGATGCCCCTCAAAGTAAAAGACGATGCAGAAAATCAGCAAGGCAAAGAAAGAATTCAGTTAATCAGAAAAACTGCTGTCTCCAATTTGAAAAACAAGGAGGGGGTGTGGATACTTGTTACTTCATTCCTTATTAGAAATTTTGGAGTTTTCCAACATTAAATTTTGAAAGGCCCTCTTCAGATATTTCTCAAGTTTCTAAAAATGCATGAAGCAGAAAAACTTATAAAATTAAAGTTTCCTTTTCAATCATTCAAATCTCATTTACCTCTAAGAAGGTCACCAGGGCTGTCATGCTTGAACAGTTTGGCCTATGCTGTTTCACTTCTCAAAAGCCATCAGGTCTTTAATAAATGGATTGCAAACCACCAGCCTCACTTCTTCGGACAGCCCACCACGTACCCTACCTTCCCATCATGAGAGTTTGTCCACAGCCTCATTCTCTTTCCACCAAATTCAACTCAAATGCCACTTTCTTGATAAAGCATTCTCCAATTCACCCAATCAAAATTAAACAGTCCTTTCCACACACCACCAAAGCACATGACCACTTCTTAAGAACCTGTTTCCTTCTGTCTTGATTTATACTTTTTTTCCCCTTTCTGAATTGTGAGTACCTTGACATCAAAGATTATTTTTATCTACCTAAATGTTCCACCCAGTACCCAGCATTATGATTATAATTTAAAAGCTAAAAATGTCCTTAACTCTGCAAATGAAAAAATTTGAAAAGCTATGAAAAGATTTAACACGGTTCAATTATTGCCAGACATTTTTTGAATTTATATTATATTTTACACTGAGATATATAATATATAGAAACTGCTTTGTGTCAACAAATTAAATCAACTTGTGTTTACTGAAGATTTATTATTATTGTATCTGTTCAGTATCAAATGCTACTAAGAAAAATACAAAAATACCGAAATCATTCCTGCATTCAAAGGATAGTCAGCAAGGCCCACATAAGAGGCTCAGATAAAAACAAGTCTCTCAGAAGAGGAAGAGAGATCTTATACTCAGAGTGGTCTTAGAAAACTTTACAGAAGAGTGAGGATTGATCTGGACCCTGGAGAAGTTGATTTCCTGACCACAGGAAATGCTATACTCAAGTAGAAAGAAGTATGTGAGCCAAGGTGTAGAGACAAACATACTCAAGAAAAATAAACAGATAATTTTTGCAAAACTAATGAAGAGCCGAGATATTGGGTTGGACTAGAGTCCAGGGGTGTACAAACTGCAGCCCGCGGGCAAACTGCAGCCAGCAATCCATTTTTAATTGGCCCTCAGCAAATTCCAAAAATATATTTAGTTTATTTAAATAAACCAGGTGAGGCAATACGTACTTCACCTCGAGTGAGTGGCCCGCCTGTTTGTGTATTTTACCGCATATGGCCCTTGGTAAAAAACATTGAAAAAAGTTTGGACACCCCTGGACTAGACTATAAAAACCTTTGCAGATAGAGTTAATCTTTGTTTATTATCTGAAAGCAAGATTTGTAGGGAAGTAAGTTATGTGGACATAAGACAAAACCTAGCCAATGGCAGAAAGGACTCAAAACTTAAAAGATAAGAAGAGTTGGAGGGGGAGGGGGTTGTCAAAGAGTCTAATACACTGACCTCATTTATTCTGGAATGGCTGAACAACTCAAGCGAGTGCCCTTTTAGACCAACAAATTGTTCCATCTAACAAACAGGGAACATAAACATTTCTTTCACTCGTATCCAATGCCCAGAGCATAATAAATGCCCAAGAAAGGCTTGTGGAAGGAAGGAAAGAAATAAGAAAGGGAGGGAGGGAAAGAGGAAGGGTTCTGAATAACAGCAACTTAAAAGGCTATTTCTCAGAAAACTAGATACTGGGAAAAGACCCTAGAGTTCTGAAATAATAATGATAGTAATATTTATTACTATGTGCCAGGCACTGTTATAAACACTTTATATGTATTAATTCATTAAACCCACACACTAAGAAGTAGGTACAATTATTGTAACAAATGTGTGGACACAAAAAGTGAGGATGAGAGAGCCAGCAAGACATACACAGACAGTACAGACAGTAGACTCCAGACCCTACACTTACAACCTTAAAAAAAGAGGTCATGGTTTTCCTCAGCCTTTCGAGAATATATCAAACCATGGCTTCCAAATGATTCTAGTCAGTTCTGTTGCATTACCCAGTTGGAGGCCTGAATTCTGAATTGGTAATCTACATTATAACTCACCACACTACTATGTTACAGAGTTACACCAACAATGAGTTTCTGTCGCCTCATCTTTAAAACAAAAATAAGAGTAACATAATTTCCTCTGCCTAGTCTAGATGAACAGTGGGAATTAATCATATTTTAAAATATCAGCTGTGCCCTGTGTTTACATGTCACATGATATTCTAATTACCAATTTAATACAGTAAGTCCTCACTTAACATTGTCGATAGGTTCTGCAACTTCAAGCAAAATGATATATAACAAGGCCAATTTTACCAAAAGAATTGATATAAACAAGAGTTAAGTTTCCACAGCATCTCATCTACATTATAAGGAAACAATGTTGAATGAAACAATATTATCCGAGGACTTGCTGTACTGTAAAATGTACCCATCATTATAAAATGATTTCTAATCCAACTGTGTCACTTACATTAGCACTGCATATAACAGTAACTGTGTACCAAACTAATTGCACCAAAAGTAACCATGGCACATTTCATTACCAAATTAATCTGCTTAGGCTTGAAAAGGGGCAGTCCAAGAAGACATTAATCTGTATTTTCATATATAACCTCAAATAAGTGAAAGATACCAAGTGCCTTTTCACTCAAATACAAACATGTTCCTGAATAAAAATGTTTGTCTACAAAGGCCACAAATTTTACCCAATCCATAATCCCAGTTTGGTAGCAAAGACAATTGAATTTATCTTGTTTCTTCACAAAAATAAAAGACAGTCAACCTAGTGGACTAAAAATAAATTGTTTCATCTGATATAACGGAAATTGTTTTATAATCATATAGTTTGTATCTGGCATTTCAAAAGATATTCAGAAGCTAATTTGTCATAATTACTGACAAAAGGCAAGCTTCAACCTGAAGCAGATACAAACTAATTCATTCAAAAGGGGGAACAGACCTTCTACACAAAATTCTTAACATAAACTGTGAAAAGATAGGACTTAATGCGTGACACATGCGTTCATTTAATAATGAAGGACGGCATCTTGTAGAACATTCAAAGTGAAACTAATTGAAAGGTGAAACTGCAGCCTTACTTCTCTGTGCACAAATTAAATCTAGAGAATAAAGATAAATTCATCCATTTGGAAATCTGCAAGGACTCCTCTAAAAAGGGAAAAGTTATACATATCCATATTCTATGTGTATAAAAAAATCAAGTAATGTGTTCCAAAAAACTATATTATAACCTGACTATATTCCAAGATATGGGAATTGAAACATATATAAAGAAAGTTATGGATTCCCTGCAGCAATAAAATCTATTTTGGAAAGGAAAATCTTCAGCTGTCATGGATAGAACCACAGGGTTGACAAAACACTACCATCCAATATTTCAATTCCCTTGTCAATATAATCAAGTTATCATGTGTTCTCTACTTGAATACTTCTAATGATGAGGAACTCACTGCTTCTGAGGCTCCCTGATCCATTTGGGGATAAACTATTTCTCTTTATCACCCACTTCTTGGCTCTAGTTTTATTGTGTTGTGATACACAGAATAAACCTAATTCTTTTACATGTAAGCCCTTCAGATAATTTCAAATAGCTATCATATTATTTCTGAATTCTCTCTATGCTAACTTTTCTTGATTCATTTACTCATTCCTTAATGGCATATTCAAGTTTTTTCTTCTTTTCTTCAACCCCAGCTGCCTCCCCGCCTGCCACCCTTAAATGCAGAACTCCAAGTATATAGCAAGACCAGAAGAGGGCTAATGAAAATCTGACATTCCTTACTCTAACTAGTTAAACATTTTGCAATCAGAGTCATGTATTAGTCAACTAATATATAAATACTGCAACTATAAAGTCCCTGTTACTGAAACAACATATACCAGCATTGCTGTTACAATACAAAGGACTTTGATAATACCTTTCATGAAACTGCCTTTATAGTCAGTGTCATGCGGGAGACCCTGCTCGCTGCGCCATTTGTCGTGCGGGGAAGCCTGCAGGGTCTCTGCTCCCGCTCCCCATACAAGAACGCAGGATATGGTGAGGCCAAAAAGGAACACCCACGGAGCCATAGGTAGGGGAGTCATACCACTACGGTCTCACTGGAGGCTGGGTTCACTGGACGTGCGACCTGCTGTCCCTTTTGTCTGCAACCCACCGACGACTCTCTTTCACTCTCCTCCCCTCTCCTCCGTAGCCGCAGCCGTTATATTAGCGGCTAATTGGCTAACTGGCTACAGCTGACGGCCAATCAGCCACAGCTGACGGCCATCTACTACCCGAGCCAGCACCCCTCCACGTGAGGCCGAGAGCCTGTAAACTACTTTCTGGGGCTCTGTCCCCACAGTCAGGTTACAAGTAGAGAAGAAGAGTAGACTCACTTCCTCACAGTCACACTCTTGTTTGATTGTCGTATCTGTTAGTTTATTATTATTTTTAAACAACAAAAGAAATTTTGTGCTGTTAGTCAGCTACAGTATTTGACATATTCTGTTCCAGATAATTTCTGGTTCTTTTGAAAAACTAAATCTACCCTCAAAGCATGAAAATCTGTTACTACCGTCAAAACATTTGCTACAGGCCCTGAATAGAAGTCCAAAAGAGGAAGAGCAAAAACAGTTTGAATGATGGGGTATTACTTGAATACATATAACATGGAGGGTGTCAAAAAAATGTATACACATTTTAAGAAAGGAAAATAAACTATTAAAATTGCAATACTCAATATATACCTATAATAAAGGATGAATACAAGTCATGTGTATACATTTTTTGGCATATACCAGGGGATGCCAAAAAATGTGTACAAGTGGACACTTCGGTCAACGTTGTTCAAGCAGTAGTTCACCATAATCAGTAGTGTCTGGACGCCAATGGTAACCACTTTGAGCACCTCTTGTGATTGCAGAAGTCAAACGTGACTCGTATTCATCTTTTGTTATCAGTATATATTGAGTATTACAATTGTAATACAGTTTTTTCCTTGCTTAAAATGTGTATACATTTTTTGGCACCCTCTGAGTATGTATATGTATTTTTTTTTCTGAAAGTAACTGATATCCAGTCATTGTGGTAAATATACTTTGATATGTTAAAAAACCTACATTAGCTTATGTGTATATATTATGCTGAACATATGGCTGAAAGGGTAAGTAGGGATTTTCACAATGTCTTCCTATTTCACTTTGTACAATGTCGAATTAGACCTTTCCTCTTGTTGCGGAATCATTAGTTAAGTGTTTGTACATAATAACCTCATTTATAGGCTTGTCGTACTGTACTGTGATTAACTTCTCTTCCCTATTAGAGTCTAAGCTCCTTGAGGGGAGAGGTGTTAGTTTTCATCTACACTTCACCAGTTCTTAGAACAGAATAATAATACTTGCTAATATTTTTAGTATTTGCAAAAACATCATCAAAAATTAGACAATTTCTCTGCTCTTTTTTTTCCAGTGGGATGAAGAAAATTGGAGGAGAATAAATCCTAATATCCAGATTTTATCTGAAGGTGGGTTGCTGAAAAAACTCAGACCTAGTATGCGCACAAATCTAATGGTAAACGAAATGCTGCACATAGATATAAATATACAAACTACATATCAATACAAATCAATCACCAATATTATTATGAATACTCTTTCCAACCTCAACAGTTCAAAAAGTCAATTTTTTGTGAAAGAAATGTTTATTATTCACATCATAAAACCAAAAAAGACTTTGCAGACTAACCCAATACTGTCAAAGTAACTAACAGTCTATTTATAGAATATAACTTATAAGCAGTTTTACTATTAAAAGACTCATTGCATTTTTAAAATCATTATTATGAACAGAAATATATTTACATAAATTATATTGTTTCTTTCAAGCTATTGTTAACTAGAACATGCCTTTCAACAGATGCTGGAAAGAATTATACTGTGTTCAAGTAAGTATATAGCAAATCTTTAAGAACTCCTTCCATATAAAATGTTTTATGTTCTTCATTATTTGTTATTTGAGAAATACTAGCTCATGAATTATTCATAATATCTAGCCAGATCTGTTACATCAGGTGTCAGATTAATCTAGGAGGTAGAAAGTGCTTAGTTTACATGGAGTATTCATTAAACTTGGTGAACTCATTAAAGTATGTTAATTAGGTAATAGACAAAGGAACTTGGTATTTGGTAGAGATTGGGCACTGTTAATACCTTGCTTTGTGTTAATACCTTGGCTGCAGTTTTTTTTTCCCCTTAATGAGCACAGGGAAAAGCTGATTATTCCAAATGCAGGGGAAAAAAAAATCACATGTGTTACGTGTTGGAAAAATTGCCCCAGGTGACAAAAGGAAATACATACCAAAAGAACTGGCACTCTAACAAAGAGTATCATTTCAAAGCTTCTAAAATTTTCTTTGGTACAATATTTGTCATGAGAAAACTACATGTTAATTTTGATATTCTCAAAAATATTTTATTGTTAGCAATTACTGTTTGATGAATACAGCTTTTTATCTCAATTCAGGTCTGCCTATATCACAAGTAAATGATGCTTGTCCTTTTTTATTATTTTGATGTTTTTTAACATTGAAGTTTTAAATATCTGAAAGCATGCATGTTTATTTGCAGGTAAGGCCAAAAAAATCACAAATAGTGTCATTTAAATAAAACAATGTCCTGCCAAATGATAGCTTTTCAGAGGCTATATTAAGAGTTTTCCACAGAAAGACTTGAATTTGAACAAAGAAAGTGCAAATATTTGGATGCTCATTACACACCAACATACAAACTATACTGAAAAGATGGCCGCTGGACTCTTTCTAGTTTTATCTAGCTACCTCAAATACAACCACTGAAATTACACAAACAAATTTTCTATGGCTCAATATTATATGTGAAAAATCCTTAAATTGTATACTTAAATTGTGGTTTACTCATAAAAATAAAGGTTCCTTTCCATCTGTCAAATGCCTAAGAACTTGGACCTTTTTTGAGAATTTAGTTGTCCAAAGTATCTACTACCATATATTCAGCCTTTTATTGAAATCCCCAGATCCAACATGAATGGGGAAACCAATATTCAAACATGCTTCTTTTTCATGGGACTCCACCTACCTTGTTTTCTATTTCTTCTTTCTGTGAAAATCATTGCCACTTTACACAATGAATTTAACTACATAAACAAATAATTCAACCAGGATTAGAACATAGATGTCATATTTAGTTAGTGATACAGAGCAGCATAAGTGACTGAATTCAAAATACGACTTTATCCATGCCACAAACCAGGCTAAAATATTAACCTTCTACTTTTGTCATCATTATAATACATAGCCTCTCAGATAGTATGTGATCCTGAAAAGTAAAATAAAACGACATCTTTTGAAAAGTTAAAGTGCGTGATTATTTCATTTATCATTAATTGCAATGGGAAAATGTGCTCATTCTATGAACTTATCACAGTAGCATTGATCAAAAGCTGCTACTATTTTTGGATTAAACCCGTTTTTCATAGGATGATTTCAGTTACGCTCCAATTCTGCTTACAGAAATACATTCTTCAGTTTTTGAAATAATCTGCATATTAAATGTCATACAATACTTTGCTAGGAATATATTTCAAATTTTCATTGTAGTATATTCATTAAAGTGAAATAAATGTCTAAACATTAAATAGAATTTTTTAGTGTTGCGCTGTTTCTCAAAACTTCAAACACATGAAAACAAATGTGTACACAAAGAAATCCATATGAACATGAACAGCAGGTCAGCTAAAAGATTTAACTTTGCCCATAAAAGCAATAGGGAACTACATAATTTTCTAGCAACTCATTCCCCTAAAAAAAAATTGAAAGACCAAATAGGGAAAAAATCACCACTAAATTTAGACAATAAATGTTTCCCATTTATATTGTCATTATCTTTCTACATTATATTTTTGAAAGAGCAATATTATTTTTTAAAAGGCTGTTTTCAAATAGGAACTAAACATTTAAGTGATCTAATTTGGTCTAGCAATGGATATCTTAGCCTCTAAATATACTAGAGGGAGTTTATTTACACGAAGGCACTGTAATGGAAGATATAATGGCTCCTTCATGCACCATTATCTCTGGTTACAAATTCTAAAAATGCTTTCTGATTGGTTTATTCATTAGATAGGAAATGTCTAATTTTACCTTGTATCAACAACATTCTACAATTTATACCAAAGTTTAAACACAAATGCTGGTCTGAATATTTGCCAGCCCAGGTAATGTTTAGGTATTATTTCAATAACACTGCTCAAATGGGTTTTTTTAATAGACATTTATCACTTATATCCCTCAACTAGTCTGTTCATATTACTTCTAACGTTTGTGACATGGTCATATCAGTAGACTGAATGCCTGTGTTCCCTCAAAATTCTTATGTTGAAACCTAATCCTCAGTGTGAGGGTAATTAAAGGGGAGGGGGGGCCTTGGGAGGTCATAAGGTGATGAAAGCAAAGCTATCATGAATGAGATTTAGTGTCCTTATAAAAGAGACTCCGCAGACCTCCTTGCCGCCACTGCCATGTGAGCACACAGCCAAAAGACAGCACTCTGAACCAGGAGGTGGGCTCTCACCAGGCTCTGAATCTGTCAATTCCTTGATCTTTGACTTCCCAGCCTCCAGAATTATGAGAAATACATTTGTGTTGTTTTTAAGGCACCCAATCTATGGTATTTTTGTTACAGCAGCCCAAATGGACTAAGACAGTGACAGAGGCAGCCAAAACGCTCATGTATTTTATTAAGAAAACAGTGTTACATGCAAGATCAAAAAAGAAGAATCAGATTTAGAGTTCCAGAGCTTCTTGTTTCCAATTTTTCTATGTCTAATTAACCATAGCCACTACTAAAAATACTTCCTGAATGCAGCCTAACATTTCATTAGTGCAATAAAGCAAATCGAACTGAGAAATGACCCTCAAGATCATGTTCCTTTGCCTCAGAAAATTTCTTGGTAGGTTGAAAAGCAATGTTGTAAGAATCTATTAATGAAAAATGTATACAATTACGAAATATACAGCCTCCACAGTTCTACATATATATCAAGGTCTCTTACTAAACCAGCAGCCGTCAAAAAAATTCGTATTACAGTATAGCAATAATTTGACAAGATTATATTGTTTTATCAACATCTCTGGAAACAAACTGAAACAATGATATACAGACAAAACAAAATATTATTATTTCTGCAACTTTGTAATGCCCTGCAACAGAGATAATATGATCATATATTCAAAGCGAGTTTCCTGCTTCCCCTTCCGTACTACTACCTGCAGGCCACAGTTTCCAGGACGCCACCTCCTTGAACTAAATAGTCATAACTTACATTTTCCTCCACTTTATATCTTTTCTCCACGAATAAGGATTAAGTCTAGATTCAAATACGTTAAAAGAAGTATTAGATAATATTACATTCTCATAGGATGCAATAATCACAATATTATATCACAACTTAACACATGGCCTTTAAAAAGTAAAGCAAAAAGTTGAGAACTATATGATTTCACTCACCTGAGGGATATGAAACTGAAAGCAACAAATGAACAAGACTAACAAACAACTGAAAACTCATAGACACATACAACAGTTTAGTGGTTACCAGAGGGAAAGGATGGGGGAGATAGAAGAGGGCAAGGGGGTCAAATATACGGTGACGGAGGAGATTTGACTTTGGGTAGTGAAGGCACAATACAATATATATGTGATGTAGTATAGAATTATACACTTAAACCTATATAACTATTAACTAATGTCACCTCAAAAATCAAATTTTTAAAAATGAAAATATAAGGTAAAGCAAGAACCCAAAAAGAACAAAAATGGTGGGAAATAGGCACCTATAATAACCGCATAGAGAAAATGAAATACTAACACCAAGCCACCAAAAAAAAAAAAAAATGAATGAGTGTAAGCACAAAAGGAGCCAAGATAAACTTATTCTTCACTTCAGTTTTGGGGGATATTTCATTAGTGGGTACTCCTATTTCTCTTAAATTGGTTTACTAAGTGGTTTTTTTTCCTCTGGAAAACTTAGTTCTAGGATTTTAAAAATTGTTTCAGTCGCTTCAGAAACGAAAGAGTACATAAATAATTAAAACAAACTGTTATAAAGAAATTCCTAAAAGGCAAGTGAGGTATTATGAGGAGTAACATGATATTGTATTCCTCATCTAATTTGCAACAGCAAAATACCAGATTCGCTACGGAACCCTCACCGAGACACACAGCGGAGCAGAGAGAGCAACACACTACCAACACTACCAGATTCACACCTATCTTTCCTCTCAATTGGAAATTAAAGAGAAACATTCTGTGAACCTAACAATTATCCTTATAAACTAGTCTTTCATTAATATCCACCTCAAAACACAATAGATACTTCCAAGAAGCTTTATTCAAGACATACACAGATAAATAACGGTTTGTCAGTTTAGGGACCAATAGGTAATTGTTACTAAGCACATGTTCACTGGTTCGATTCCTGGGCAAAGAAATTGGAATATGGATGTACTAAGGCCTAGAGCTAAATTTTAAAATATGCATATTGTTTTAAAGATCCCACTGTGGCCGAGGCTACAATATACTGTTTCGATTTTAACTATACAGGCCTTCACCTAACTAGCAAATCATACAGAAATCTGATTAACTATCGGTCAAGATGTCCATGGTGAACAATGCAGGGAGACAACAAGGGGATTTGGAAGAAAAGGAAAGTAGTAGGTTTTTGTCACTACTATTATTGTTGTATTATGTTTGTGATACAGCCTACCTATTTTGACAGGGTAGAATAATTTCTAGTCACTGAAATTACTGACAGATAATATTTTAAAAAAAAACTGCATCTCCTTAGAAAGTTCTTTTAACTACAAACTAATTATAACAAATTACAATTTTATGGAGGCTAGAGAGCCACCCTGTATTTGCTTCCTTGAAACAATGAATAAAGAGGTTACTTTAGTTAGAGGTTTTAAAAAATGAAAACTTAAGCAATGTTTTTTACGATGGCAAAAACTATCGCTAAAACAGTTTAGACATAATCTACCCAGAGATAAGGAAAGAGCTTAGATCATCTCTTAGAGTCTCTTTAGCAAGTATCTATGATATCAAAAAGTATGTACCACTTAGCTCATATTAGGTCACAGCATTGGGAAGAAATTCAAGACTCCATAGAGTCAGGATATTATTCACTTTTAAAATAATTAATGAGTAGACTATCTCCATAAAGCATATTTCTTAAGATTACTTTTTTACTTTTTAAAAGTAACAGATAGGAGGTTTTGTGTTTAGCTTATGAATATTGAAAGTTTAAATAAAATTCTGTTGCCTGAAGTAAAGTATCATCGTATACTGAAATATTCATTTATAGTGAAAAAACATAATTTGTTGCTGAAAGCTTACATTTCAACACTTCTACTGCCTACTCAGTTTTAGACAAACCATGTTAACTATGCAGTTTGAGTAACTCAATCTGAAAAGTGGAAATGAAACCAGCATATAGAAAGCCTAAAAATATTAATGAATTCTTCAGAGCTCCACAAACAAATAATGCTAAAAGGCATATTTCAGAGGCATTCTATGAAAATATCTCAGAAAGTTTCATAAAACATTTTCAAACAGAAGTATCCAGATTGTCTTGAAGACATCTACTCTGAATCTAGTCAGAAAAAAGACTTCTACCCATTCTGTTTTATTAACATTATCATTAAACATTATTATTTGCCTTTCTATGATTATACTAGAAGAGAAACTAATTAAAACATCCTAATGAGCAGCAATAAGAAAATCATACAATATAAAGACAACATGTGATCTGGGGTGTTCCTGAAATCTTATTCAGAGATTTGTCCAAATTTAAATCAATAGAAATCAATTTAATAAATACACAATGTACTTCTGTCCTTTACTTTCATCCAAGAGGATTGTACCAGTTCTGACAGTTAAGTTCACAAACTTGCTGCAATGATGTTGCTAACCCTTTTTGATATCAGAGGGATTATACATTATGAATTTGTACCAACTGGACAAACAGTTAACCAATTGGAATATCTGGAGGTGCTGAAAAGGCTGCGTGAAAAAGTTAGACGACCTGAACTTTTCACCAACAATTCATGGCTCTTGCATCACGACAATGCACCAGCTCACACAGCACTGTCTGTGAGGGAGTTTTTAGCCAGTAAACAAATAACTGTATTGGAGCACCCTCCCTACTCGCCTGATCTGGCCTCCAATGACTTCTTTCTTTACCCAAAGATATACAAAAGTATTTTCTTAAACACAGAGTAAAAACATTTTATAAGTACCCAATACCTTTTCTTAGTGGCTGTGATCATCAATAAAATATAAGTAAAGTTCACCATACCGTATGCAACTCCAGCTCTCCTTCTATTTTGCTGATTGACTTCAGTTGAAATTCCGATCCTTTAAAATGATCATCAGATTTAAGTTTCAAAACATGCAAAACCAAGAATGTTTCAAGAACTCTTATCTCCTGCTTTCTACCAAGTGAACCAAAAAGGCTAGAACCTATTAGAGAGCAAGGTAAACACTACCATTTGTTTTATTCTAAATATTTTTATTCATCTGCATTTTTCCTTAAATTGATTTCTTTTTTTCTTCTGGGTCGATGTTCTATGTGGAATCTAAAAGATGACAGAATTAGTCTGAACATTCTAATGCAAAAGTTTCATGCATTCACAAAGAAGAACTTCTCAAGTTTTTGTTCACAGAAGTTCTTGTTTGTTAACATTATTAACAATGAAAGACACAAAACCATACCAATACTATGGTAAGAATTGTAAGATGGCACCCATCTTTGTGTAATTCCTTCCCCTTGAGTATGGGCAGGACCTGTAACTGCTCCTAACCAAACACATGAAGGGATATAACTCCCATTATTATGTTACATTATGTGGCAAAGGTGAAGAGACTGTTTTACATGTAATTAAGGTCCCTAATTAATAAGTTCATCAAAAGAGAGATTATTTTGGGAAGGCCTGACCTAACCTAGTGAACCATTTAAACAAGGATCTAGAGATGAGAGACTAGCAGCAGCAACATCACAACGATGCCCAGCTTCTACTCGAGTATTTATTAAAGACGTTGCTTGCATGTGCGTGTGTGAGGACAAAATCAATAGCAGATAAATAAATAAATGCTTGGATTTCTCAATAACTACATATTATGCAGCAGAGACGTTAACCACTCTTTAGAATCAGGCTGAAGGGACTATCAAGCACAGAAGCTTCATTCACCTTATTGGTGACCCTTCTAATATAGTGAATATTTATTGAAAAACTGCCATGTTTTATCCATGATGGAGAATATGAAGTGAGCAAGATGGGTTCCCATCTCATCCTTCCATAGCTTAACATTTATATCGCCGAGATTCTATAAATACTGCTTTTCATAAGTATTTAATAAGATGAAACTTTACATTTTATATATCTCTCAAAGCATTTTCAAAAATATTTCAGCTTATATTAAAACAACCCTTAAAATAGTAGTATAGTTACTATTATTATTTCTACTTTATAGCTATAGAAAAAACTACCATTCAGAGGTTGACATGTCACTTCTTTGGTGAACGAGAATTAGACCCTGGGTTCAAACGCCTGGTCTCCTACCTTTTCGACAACACTCTTTCCCCACAACACTTCAAAGAGAAGCCAAGGGCCAAGTTTTGGAAGGGGGTAGAAAAAAGAAAACACATTTGTAGTTCTGACCGTGGCTTTCCTTTAACAGTGATGAAACCCCACTTTCTACAATCAAGCATCTAGCTACTTCCATAAGTCACAAATTCACTCTATTCACTATCTATGCTATCCTTTCTTTTTCTATACTCCTGAAAAAGTAGATGCAGTTTGCAAATACAGCGGCCCTGTAGGCTCTACTGGCATATTCCTTTGCCTTTGGTATTCCTTATTCCTCTACAGCCTTCTTCAAAAACAACACACAAATCTGATGCCCCCATTTCTCTAATCTTCTTGCTTTTTCATATATTTTGCTAATTATTGTACTATCCATAGCTGTTTGCAAACATTTCTCCTCCCTGTTTGCTACATATTTTCCTCTAACTCCTTCTTCAGACCTCTAACACTCTTGTCCCTTTTCCCCTATAGAGATTCAGATTGTTCCATCATAGTAGTACCTGGTTCTGAAAGCCCTCCTCAGACCTATAGAAATCACATTATCCATAAAATATAGGATTAAAATGTTTTTAACAAAGTGTGATATATAGATGATGTATTACGGAATTGTACACCTGAAACCTATGTAACTTTACTAACGATTGTCACCCCAAAAAACTTTAATAAAAAAAATAAATAAAATTTTAAAAAATGTTTTTAACTCAATACTTTTTCTGAACAATAAAAGGCAAATGTTTTGCTATTTTTAAAAAATGGGTTTTAGAGTGTTTAAATTGCAAATATTGCCTTCATGCCTAAATATGTACTGACTAAGCTTTTACCAAATTACTCTCACTTGCTAGTGTTTTCTTTTTATGCCCTTCTTGGTTCCCGGCTCATTTGGTCCCCATTGGAAGTACATAATATACAGAGGTACTATGACCAGGGCAACTTGACCGATACTGAAACCCTTTCCTACACAAAATACTTCTCACTTACTTGCCTCTGCACCATGTGACCATCAGTAGAATCACTTCTGCTAATGAAAACAAATATAATCACATAAAACCCTGTTGAAATCTAAATATATGGTAACAATGTAACCCAGGAGAGGGAACAAAGGAGCACATCATTGGCAATAAATGATGAAGTTATATTTAAAGATACTCTCCCTCTAAAAGCTAATGAATAGGATTCCCTCACACATCCATGTAAGGAAATATTTCTTTCACTCTTACTTATTACATCTATACCTATAAATATTATAAAGTAAATTATAAAGTTATTTCTTAAAAATTTTAAAAACAAATACATTACTAAATACATCTTTTTATAGTAGTCTATCATGACTGATATTTTAATTACAAGGCACATGGATGATTACAATGTCAAATCGAAAATGTAAAATCAAATTATACACCTTGGATAAGAACTACACTCTTAAATCTTATTAAACATAACCTAATTACTACAATGCTATTTCTGACACTTAACATTATTTCATCTTTTAAAAGTTTTGGAGCAAAGGAGATTTCAAATCTACCTCAAATTTTTAGACAGGAGTTATAAATTTTATTTCTATCAGAACAGCATGGTCATTTATATACTCATTAATGCTTTGCCTTAAAAGTTAACTATTTACCATAAATATAGATTTCTGTAAAGCTTTAAATTTACATGTACTCACCCATTCAGACATTCTGAGCGAAAATAGAACTTCATTTGAACAAACAAGCAAAAAATAGCCATAGGGATATGTTTTTAATTTTCAATACAGAATAAAATTTTGATTCTATGTCCATGTTTTCCTGCAAAGAACCACCTAATGATATATTTTAATTGCAATTGAAGAGGTACATGTACTTCTGTAATGGTGGACTAGGTAATTCAGACCAACCCTCCCACAAATAACTCTAAAATCTCTTATATTAACTTTTTTAAAAATTTAGGTGAACTATACCTAACATCCTTCTAAAAGCATAGAAGAGCCAATGAAACAGTAAGGAATTATTGGGCAAAAGCAGACTGAAAACCAAACAGGTGAGTGCAGATTAGAGGCCACTTGCTGTACTAAGCTGATTTGATCCAGTTGAGAGACTGAACTACACTTCTGACAGCCTCTTGGAATTAGAGAGCACAATTTGGAGGACTTGTATTTGTGATTAAGATGTGAAAGCCTGTAACCTAGGAAAAACTGGCGGTAAAACAGTCTTCACATTGACTTCAGTCATGCACTGAATTATCTGAATATTACATAAATACGTAGGATCATAAAAGACGATTCTAAATAATTATATGCCAACAAATTAGATAACCTAGAAGGAATGTAAACATATGCTGAGGAGAGTGACTAGCTCCTCAATTTACAAGTCAGTTAAATCTACAAAACACACATTGCTTGTAGGGAAAGAAAAAATATATAAGAAATTATGGCATGAGCTTACCGTAAATAGAAAAAAGCCATTTTATTAAGAAGTAAAATACTCTGTAATTTACCGTCATTGCCCTGAGGGTTGTATCTTGGTCCCATGTCCACATCATTTCCTGTTTTACTTTTTTAACATAGCTCTTTAATTTTGTAGAAAGATCTTATTTTCATCCCATGTTAATAATCTCCAAATAATAGAAACAACTTTAACAAATCTATCAAATCTACCATAAATGCATATCTTTATATCACACATAATATAAAGTTGGTTGTTATAATATTCCCAGCCAATCGTAAGCATTTGCCCCAATGTAAAGAAAAAAATAACTCCTATGGAATTTTCGTTTTTATTGATTCTTTTTGCTTTTTAAACCGTTTTATTTACGATGTTTATTAAACATCTTTCCATGCAAGTTGATGAAACTTCCCTGCTGACAGAAAAAGTTATAGACTAAGTCAAAATGAAATCTCCAATGAGAAAAATGACAGAACACCAAAGGTTCACAGTAATAAGTACATCAAGAAAATGCAATGAGGGAAGCAGGAGGTTTATGACTAATAACCTTAGCATTCAGGGCATAAGGCAAAACTCATCGCGATGGTCATGGTGCGGGGGCTCGCCTGTAAGAATGAGCAGACTGTACCTCAACTGAAGCTCTCTAATTTTCTTCCTTAGCTCTCTCATCTCCTCCATGAACCGTTCCATATCATCTGCATCTCCATCAATCATGCCAATGTTATCAACAAGCCTGTTGGGCATATCCTCTCTAAACTCCCGGGCAGGTGGAGCCCAGTCCCCTCTAATATTTCCTCCAGGCTCCTGGCCTTCACCACCTCCCAAAGGGCAGGCATCTTCATTCTGCCCTGGAGCCTGCTCCCCTCCTTTGATTTCCTGGGGGATATTTTCCATGTTTAGGTGTTGTTGTTTTTCCTGCTTTTTCCTGCAGGATCAGAAGCAGTGTTCCTCTCTTAGCCTTGAAATCTGCTGCATCAACCGACCTAAACACCTGCCACGGATCAGGGTCAGTGTCTACTTCCTCCTCCTCAGGGCTACAGGTTCACCTGCTTTCAAGGCGCTAGTGAGCCAGCGCACAGCCACCAAGACTCTCAGACCGCAACTGGGAGGAAAGACTAATCCACGCGTTAGTTCCAGGTCTCATAAGGACTGCGTCACTCTGTTTTTATTGATTCCTTATAGGTGTTCATAGTGAGCTAAGTAGGTCAAATACAAGGAATATGCTATAAATAACTCTACTCAGCTAATAGCTTAACTCTAAAACAAAACTGTATCAATAGACTATGAAACACTTTCATTTTTACAAATTTTATATGGTGCAGTAGAAAAGGAAGGAATTAACATGTGTGGATCTATTTTTATGTGCCAAGCTTAAGGCTAGATGTTTCTAACATATTATCTAATTAATACCTACAAAACCATGCAAACTAGGTATTAGATCTGTATTTTTCAGATAGATAAACTGAGATTCAGGGTAAGCTGGTTGACACTAACATGCCTTTTGTCTTTCCATTAAGTACCCATATAGATTAATTAATAGCAAATAATAACAAAAAAATATATTATTCAAAAGGGAATATCATTTACTCTATAATGCTGCAAATTTTATTATTGCTATTATTATGGCTTGCTATACTTATTAGAAAACAGTTTAATGATGACAGATCTACTGTTTGAAGTAGAAAGAGAAATCATCAAATCTCTTAAATATTATCTGAAAGGTTGTCTCTTAGAACCCAGCAAATTATAAATCTTAGTACATTGGACCACATAGCATATATTCATGTTCAGGACCCAGTTTCAAGCCCGTAACATTCTCAAACATATGTTATTCAATTACTCTTATTTTATACATATTGTTGGAATGCAATTTCAAAGGTTAGAGATTTTCAAAAAATTCTGAAAAAATAATTTTTGAGTAATGGTCACTTTTGTTTTAATATATTCTACACATCCTCACTTATTTAAAACCAAATAATTGTGCAGTTGATAAGCAACATTGTTTCCTATGTTTTATCTTGTTTGTGAATATTTTTAATTTAATTTACCAACCTTTATATATAGTGGACAAGTCATTCACCATTTGGCACTCTTTCACTAAAATATAATTAGGCTGTAATAAGTTAATATAACTTTATAAAGAGATTTGCCAAATATAAAATAATCCTGAAAAACTAAATGTCTAATATATCACTGTGAGTCCTAAGTATTTCAAAACAAAATGTCAATGTTAGGAAAATAAGTATATTTGTATATGCTATTACTTTTGAGCTTTTTTTAAATCAATGACATATATATATATATATATATATATATATATATATATATATATATTCCCTTTAATTTAACATGATCCCTCAAAACAACAATAAAAAATTATCAGGAGCCAATCTGAAAGTTCCCAATGGCCAAAGCTGGAACAATTTGAGCAGACAAAATACAAAACATATTATTGGATTATAACCTAATGTATAAAATAAAAGTGCATGAGTCTATATTGATATAATTAAATGATTGGGTAAATAGCTGCATCTGAGAGAAGGAATAAATCTTTCTTACAGAAGCATTTCAGATCATGTGTATAGATACTTCCTTCCAAGAGATGGATTTTCCTCACTCCTTGAATATGGACTGAACTTAATGACTTGCTTCCAAAGAACAGAGAATAGAAGATCAAATACTGTAGTAACTTCACAGGGGAGAAACCTGGCAGACATGACTTTTTTCAAGTGATCGAAGTTAACATGACCAGTGATAAGTCATGTTGATATCATTACCACCTGATACAATGTAATGAGAAAAACACGTTACCTCTGTGGCGTACTTCCCCAAACCACATAACCCCAGTCTAATCACAAGAAAAACATCAGACAAACCCAAGTTGAGAGGTAGTCTAGAAAATATCTGACTAATACTCTTCAAAACTATCAAGGTCATGAAAAACAAGGAAAGAGAAACTATCACAGATCAGAGGAGAGTAAGTAAACATGAATATTAATGCAGTGGGATCCCAGAACAGAAAAAGAACGTAAGTGGATAAACTAGTGACACTTGAATAGAGTTTGTAATTACTGTTGAAATTAATTAGTTTTGACAAATATACAATGTATGATGTTAATATTAGAGGAAACCAGGTAAAAAATATATTGGGATGTTGTATCTTTGCATCTTTTCTGTAAGTTTCAATTTATAACAAAATAAAAAGATTAATTTTTAAAAAGTATTTTGGTTTGAAATAATAAAGTCAAATACCAATCTCATAGCACTACAAAAAAAAGTCTGGTTAGGTTAAAGATCAAAAAAATATACATATAGGAAAATATATTTATGAAACTTGAGTAGAATTACAAAAAGCAAAAATTGACAAATGAAAAGATTAATAAATTTGACTGCATCACAATGAAACACTTCTTTAGAAAGAACACCACAAATAAACAGATAAAACCTGGAAAATAAAATGTGCAATGCTATTAATAGACAAATATTACAATCTACAATAATTCTGTAAGAATCTACAATAAAAAGATAGTCTTTTTTTAAGTGGACAGACAGTATGAATAGGCAATTCACAGAAGAAGAAACGGACAATAAACTGGAAATATATTCTAAGGAAATACACATTTTATTAAACAATCACATTGTTTTTTATCTATTAGATTAGCAAAACAAAATTTTTTAGCGATATCACATTTGTAAGAACACAAGTGTTAAAAAATGAGAGGCTGGATAAAAATATTCTGAAGAAAGGCAAATTTTTACAATAATAATTCTTTTTCATCCATTAGATTGGCAAAAACAAATTTTTTGTATCATATCACATTTGGGAGAATGTGGGTTAACAAAAAATCTCATAGACTGCATAAAAATTGGGTCAGCCAACGTGGAGGGTAATTTTCTCAGTATCTATTAAAAAGTTCAGTTAGGAAGCTCAGTATCTACTCCAGAGAACAAATATAATTTTTTTTTACCAAAGCATTGTTTATAAAGGGGAAAAAAATGAAATCAACCTAAATTCCCATAATAGGAAATAGTTACATAAACTATGGTATATGCAACAGATAAACAATGACGTAGATTAATCATCTATCATGTATAGATCTCCAAAACATATTGCTTAAATAAAAAGGCAGTTTATAAGGCAACAATATGATGCCATTTTTGGAAACACCCACAGGATCATGTATTATCTGTGGGTATTATCTGTGGCATGTGTTATCTATGAAAACAGAGGTTAATTCTGCAGAGAATGGAGGGGGCCCAGCACTCAGGATGGTGATCAATTAAAACCTAAACCTCTGTATTTTTTACAAGTAATTACATTATTTTTTAAAGCTTTCAGAATTTCTTGTTTTTAAGAACATTTTAGTCCTATTTACCAAGTATTAGAGTCTCAGCAATAGCAATACCCGAATAAACATCACGATCATCCTTTAAAGTTCTTATGAAGTACGAAGCTTATGTGGGAAACTAACATCAGCTGAGCAAGTCCTTAACCTTCACAATGGCACATACTATGTCTTCAATAAAAATGAGTGAGTGAACGAGTGAACCAGTAACTACATAAGTTACCTGTTTGGGAAAGTGCACCCTCACCTGAAGAAATTATAAGGCAATGCTGCCATTGCACAGAGTAAGAGAAAAATGTTGAACAAATTAAGATTTAAGACAATTGAGTTCTAGCCCTGGTTTTACCACTAATTTATTGCATGATAATCAAATACCCACCTGAGCCTGAATGTGTTGATCATTTCCTCTGGAAAATAACGCTGCCTTCCTTACCTTATAGAGATATGGGGGGAGGAGGCAGATGAGATCATAGGTACATAATATTTTGAAAAAATGCATCGATGCTGTTTTAGTAAAAAAAAATAACTTTTGAAGAGCTTTGAAAAACCCAGCATCGTACTGTTTCACTGGATTTGTATCATCGCTCTGTCCCAAGAATTATTAATAAAGAACTGGACCACAACACCAGACTCACCAATCTAACCCTATCTGTCTGATCTACATGCTACCAGGATGATGGAAAGCAGTTTTATAACGTATAAAATTCAGAAATAGAAATTAACTGTATTCAAATTTTTAAAAAACTGCATCTTGAAAACAGTTAGAAAGAGGATTACTATAAATTTCAATATGATACTAATACTTTCATTTTTAGCTCAGTCAACCTAGCGTTCTCTTTTTTCTCTAAAAGGAACACATTAATTAGATAATTAATCACTCCCATAAACTATGTTGTGCTTTCATCTTTTTTCCAGTCCTTTTCTTAGACACATTAATGTATACATTTATTCTAAGCTGGCTTTGAAATTAATTTCAAATTTTGGTGGATGTCTACATTAGTTTAAAAATACAAATGACTTGGTATTAAGTATTCTAAACTATTGATCACATACATCAAAAAGTTATTTTTATTACTGTCATGTACATAAAAATTAGACTTGTACCTTGATTTGGACATACCATCTTGATTATCAATTAATATTTCAAAGTCTTCATGTTTTAATTACCTCTAATTTGGACATGAAAATAAATATGTTCCTTCACAATCACCTTGACAGACTTTGAAATATCTCAAATTGGTTTGTTCAATTGTTTGAAGAATTACACAATTAAACATGATAGGCAGATAAATGTTGCTAACTACTTGGTTCCAAGGACATTTAAGGAACCACCTCGTTTCAAAGTTAAATTAGAGTAATTTAATTTCTCCAAATGAGAGAATAACCACAATAAATGTTGTTAACAGTCTTCAATTAAGAAGATCCCGTATAATTATTGCAGAAAAAGAAAAAGATGATTTTTAAAAGCCTGTTCTAAAATCTCTGAGCATAAAAGATATGCAACCCCTATAAGAATAGTACCTATTTTAGAATTGTGAATGAGGAAAAAGTTAGAAATTACACTATCATAAAATTCTTGCTACATAACAAATGAAAATTCCAGAAACAATACATATAAAAAATAGGGAAAGGGAAAGATTTCAACAAATGTGAAATGTTTTTAAATCATAGTGGCTTGGCTTTTGTCAATATATCAAAGATAAAAATATCTGTGGCATTAGTTATATCTAATTTTGAAGCAACTAATTTACAAGGAAGAAATCATTTGCTAGTTAAAATTTTAGAGCCTTATCAGTAGTGCTGATTATAAAATATATATTTACTTATTTAAACATTTGAAAACATGTCCTCAAATCTCTTAATTCCCACATAGAACTTCCAAATCAGTTAATGGTCTGTACAAGGATGAATTTGAGCTCTAATGGGTAGCAATGAAGACTTCTGAACTACCTGGAATTAAGAGTGTGAAAATTATTAATTTAGCTTGATGTGTTATACTTCACAAAATCAAATATTTCCTATATATTTGTGATGCAAAATTGAAACTAGTAAAAACAAGTTAAAGAGAAATTTTTGCATTGTTTTATTTTTAGCATCCTAAGAATCAATTTGGTTTAAAGGAATTGTGAAACAAGTTTAACTGCTCAAGTTAAAGAACTTGAAAGAAATGTAGCTAGTCTTTAATAAGGGATTAAACAGAGAATACAATAAATTTTCATTATAAGCCATAACCATACTTTACTTTTATGCATCACAACCCTGATTGTGAACCTGACTCTTAAGGAAACTTAATCAATTTCTCTGTTTAGCTGCATTATAAGTAGATCACAGAATTACATGAACTTTCAAAAAACATCCACTAGAACTAGAAGCTAGTTTATAAAACCAGAAGTTTTATAAAATTTTGGCAATAGGTAAATTTTGCATATAGTTAACAATTACATTCAGTGGAAATTTAAGTTTCTGTCAAACTTTTTTTTAAGCTTGATTTAATTCATAAAGTAGTCATGCATTAATAGAAATTGTATTGAATTATATTTTCACGTTTTCCTTAGGCTATTTCCTTTCCCTCATCCATATGTAAATGCTTACTAATATTAAAGGGAGTTTAGTATATAATTCAGGTGAACAAAAATGAACAAGATTTAAGAAGTGTCCATACACATCGTCAGCATTTGATAAACGTTCATTGCTCTTTATTTTGACTGGCTCTCAGATTTATGTAAAATTGCTTTCCTTGGTTTTCAGTTTGAATGTTCAGCCAACACTAAATTCTTTGGGAATATTACATTTTTTAAAATCTTAGCTTCTTGAAAATATAACAAAGTCCAAACAATACAGTGTTTTCTTGTGCAGGCTTTATCCAAAATAATCAAAGGTGAACTCTTGTCTCTTTATTCACATAATAGAACACCATTATTATGGCTTATCAAAAATGATATGTAGTAAGACCAACATGAAATGATCACTAATCCATTTTTTTTAACTTGTATTAAATTTACTGGTATGACATTGGTTAGAAAAATTATATAGGTTTCAAGTGTACAATTCTGTATTACATCATCTATATATCACATTGTGTGCTCACCACCCAGTCAGTTCTCCTTCCATCACCATATATTTGACTCCCTTTGCCCTCATCTACCACCCCACCTAACCCTCTGGTAACCACTAAACTGTTGTCTGTGTCTATGAGTTTTTGTTTGTTTCCCTTGTTTGTTGCTTTCAGTTTCATATCTCACCTATGAGTGAAATCATTTGGTTCTCGACTTTTTTTGACTTATCACTAATCTACTTGTGAAAGACTGGGAAAGAAATCAGTGTGAGGCTAATGAAAATTAAATGTCTTTCCTATGCATGTCTCTCTATTAAGTCTTTATATTAATAAGCTAATATATATTAACTATTGGAAAATATTATTCCAAGAGGTTGTGTAGAACAAAAAATACTACAGGTGTATCTTCAATTTTTAATAAAATTTCCATCAAAGTCCATAATTTCATGGGAACATATAAATTCAAAAGAGAGAACGTTATTGTGAATTCCCAAAATCCCTCTTATACATGGATGTAGATAAAGTGAGATAGTCACACATGGCCTGACAGGTACTCTTTTTCTATTTCCTTTTAAAAGAGAATTTATAGATTAGTACAGTATGTCCACTTGTTCTGTTTTTAATTAGATTCCGTATTTGTCTCTTTAGCATCCATTCATCATCAGGCCAATTATAGTACTACTACGTGTTCTTACTTCTCGTGTTATTGATGCTCTAGCATTTGAAACCTTACAGACACAGGGAGAGACTGACCCCTCCAAGACTAGCTAAATCCTAAAGATGATTAACTTTCCCACAAACACGGCTTTCATATGCACACCAACAAATCCCAAACTTATACCCCCCAACGTCCTTTTTCTCTAACTCACACAACCAAGCCAATAATTCCCTGCCCTAAATCATTCCAGGGCCAGGTACCCGGCAACGAGAGAACCCAATAGCCCAAAACCCAAATTATTCAAACTGGACAATTCTAAACTGACCCTGCCTTGTCTTTCCTTTAGGCTCTGTCCTAAACGTTTCCCTTGCTTCTGTCTTCTGTCACCTAACTAAACCTGGCGCTTCCTCTTGACCTTGCATGGCATACAGTGACTCCCTCTCTAGGGACCTATCAGTATAAGAAATATGGTTTTCCTGAGCCTCTCTTGTCTCCTCTTGTAGCACACCCAACTGACCACTTTATACGAGAACACAGAACAAAACTTTGCTTTTAGGAATAAAAAATAGTCCCTTCCAACTCTCAACTGCTTCAGTAGACAGACAGATAGATAAACATAGATTTGTTTACCTCTTCTGTTTCTTTAGTGCTTAAATACAGTTTTACACCCCAAAGAGAATATAGACCACCACATCTATTTCGACCAAGTTCAGTCTGGAATTTAGTTTGAAGTAGTAGAAATAAGGGTCTAAATTTTAATATCCAAAATAGCTAAGTGTCCTAGCCTCATTTATTTAATAATTTTTCTCTATCTCATTATATTGCAGTGTCACTTATAATCATATTATTCAAGACACATACACAATTTGGTTTGATATACGTATCTTTTTTTTTAAGCTGAAGTTTAGTGGGGTGACAATTGTTAGTAAACTTACACAGGTTTCAGGTGTACAATTAATGTGTCCCCACATTATTATTTATACATATATATATACAAAAATGTATATATATGTATATATGTATACATATACATATATATAATTTACACTAGATCTACACAACTTATTTTGCACAACTGAAACTGTACCCTTTGACCAACACTTCCCAATTTATCCTCTCTCCAACCCCTGGCAACCACTTTTCTACTAGCGGCTTCTATGAGTTGGGCTATTTTAGATTCCTCATATAAGTGAGATCATGCAGTATTTGTCCTTCTGTGTTTGGCTATTTCATGTAGAATGATCTCCTCAATTGCTTCTGATTATTAAATTATTAATTCTGAAAAATCCAATAGGCTCTAACTCTCTCACGCCTCATCACTTACTGTAAAGCGTTGGATTAAGATCCTTCAGTTATTATCTTATTTTAACCTTATTATGATTTCAAATTGTAGTCCAAAAAGTTCTCAAAGTGTTTCAGTAAGTAGATTGTCTTTTGTTTAGTTTGCGTGTGTGTTTTTCTTTGAAGACTGGTTGATAGGGATGGACCTCACCTTCTCCTGTGTCTCATCTTGTGGCTGCACCTGGCTATCCATGTCACAAAAGAAAACAAAAGATCACAGAACACTGAAATGACTAACCTAAAAAGATAATCTGAATTATCTTTGAGTCTTATTTATTTGTACTGATCTTACTCTCCCATTAGCATGGGTCATCTGCACAAAGACATCATGATCAAAGCAGTACAAAATGCTCCTTAAGCCATGATTGGAACATTTTACTATATCTCTTAAGTGGGGGGAATTCTTGATGCATTTCTTAGAAAAAAGTAAATTTACTTCTTTCCCCCTCTGTTCTCACTGAATAGGAAGGCTACCATAAAGGTAATCAAGGTAGACACATTAATTAAAATTTTAGATTCATTAAATCATCTGAACCATTCATATATTAATGTTTATATTCAATTGTTCGATAACATTTTGTCAAGCACTCTTACCTCCTGCTTTTTAAATATGCAAGTACTTTTTTAAAACAAATGTAAATATGTATATAAATTATTGAAACATAATCATCAAATTATTGTTTCATGGAAAATCTGATATTAAATAAACTTTGAAGCCTTTCCATTCCTTCTTCAAGGTATTTTTCTGAACCAAGAAAAACATCAGGAAAGTATATTACTCCAAGAAAAACTGATTCTAATGTCAAAAGTTTCAATGTACCCATAAAAGTTAGGTGATAGAATTCTAAAATATTTGGTCTATTGAGCTAACTAGATATTTTGCTTTGAGATACATCAGTATCCTAGGGAATCAAAGAGTCCTCTTTTTTTTGTCTGATGCCAGACCATGCAACTATCTCCAAAGGTGGGAGAAATCAGTTTAGATAAGATGTCAAAGACTAGGAATACTGAATTTCATAGCTAAGAGAGATAGTGAAGGTTAAGTATTTGGAAGGAAATGGAATAATGTTTTTTAAATCATAAAAGGGAACAAGTGAAATTACAAGCTCCTAAAAGTAATTTTGTGAAAGGTTGATCTTTTTAAAGCTGTATTGAAGGCTGACTCAGTATGTATTAAATGAATATATTATGGTTAGAATTTCCTAAATTATAAGAAAGTTTCATGGATTTTTTTAATGGACAAAGTCAATATTAAGTTCACTATTTCTGCATTTTTGTTCTCATAAAGATTTGGCAAAATACTATATTACCTTACAGTACAGAAATGGTCTATACTGGAGAGTCCAACTCCTTTTATTAGACTGGAACTAGTAACTAAACAGCTTCAAATATCAGGGTAAAAGACTTGATGGTCAGGATTTGTTATTATTTATCTTTTATGATAACAATTGTAATGGATATTTATGTTAAAGACGAAAAGAAAGTACTATCTTACATTGCCAAAATAAATGTAGAGCAATTACTGTTACTAAATTATTTATCTTTAATTTAAATAATTTTAAATTAAAATTTAAAATAGATTGATCCTAATTGATCCTGGATTTAAAATAGATTGATCCTAATTTCAGCTCTAAAGAACTAATTTTTTTCAAACCACATAGAGATAAAAAAAATTACTAAATCAGAATTATAAGCTGGGTCCAAATCCTCATGTTTTGAAGTAACAACATATAGCAAGGTCTAGAAATTTTACTCTGGTCAAATTTGTCATCCATCAGAATCTTCAGGTACTTCCTCAACATGGTTATGATGAAATGAAAGGTCCTGAATGGTTCAAATAAGAATGAGTCTCTTCTAAGGAGTGATAAAGGTGAAAGTACTATATGTAAGAATCACCGTACAGAAAATGAAATCTGAGCGTTTATATGTAGTCTATCATAGACTAATAACAGTAAGGCTGAGGAAAAGGATAAACCACTGTAACACCTTGTAACTACCAAGTTACTTTGTAACTACCAATTTGTACTTCTTAATTCCTTCACATTTTTCACCCTGCCCCCAATCCCTCCCCCATCTATCAATCTGATAAATCTAGTGCCCATCTGACACCATGCGTAGTTATTACAATATTATTGATGATATTCCTATGTTATAGCCTACACCCCCATGATTACTGTGTAACAACCAATTTGTACTTCTTAATCCCTTCCCCTTTTTCACCTACACTTCAGCCTCCCATCTATCTGGCAACCATCGAAATGTTCTCTGTATCTATATGAGTTTGTTTCTGTTTTGTTTAAAACTGGGGAATTTTATAAATAGTTCAACATTTCCTTTGAATTGTCATTTTAAAGAAAAGAAGCTACTACATATAACAACACTAACAGCAAACAAAGTTGTAAATGAAATATAAAAGGAAGTGTTAGTAAAATGTTTCAAGCCAATTCTTAAAGTTTTTAAATACCACTGAAGCTTCTAGTAGAAGTAAAAACTGGTTATACAATCTTTCTGGAAGGAATTTTGGCAATATTTGTAAGTAGCCTCAAAAATTAGCCTAGTGGCTCCTTGAAAAAATGACTGATTCCAGGGCTGAGGAATAGAAAATACATGATGATCCTGGGAAATCTTGTAGAGCCAGATACTAAGGACGTGCTCAAAAAAGAATGGGAGCGTATTGAAAGGACAAGTGACAGCTGAAGGAGCTCCTAATGTCCAAAGATGAAATCACATGACAACAAAATAAATACTGAGAGTACTGGAGTATGGTCCATATAAAAAAATAAGTATCTTCGAATCCATACTGACACAAGCAATTGAGTAAATAAGTTAACAAATAGAGAACTAACAGCTCTTCTTTACAAAAAATTCTAATTTCTAAATGCAAAAAAAAAAAAAAGGAGAGAGAGAGAGAAAGAAATGGAAAAATCACTATTAGGCAAACACCTAGCAGGAAACAGGTAATAAGCAGGAAATATTCACTGCAGAATGCTAAAATTAGTGGGCAAAAGTTTGAGAAGCAGGATATTTACATAATCGCAAAGTATCTCCCCCAAGATATTCATTATTACAGAATGGAAACTTTTAACTTTACAATGGAAAACCCAGCAGATACCTCCCTAATGCTGGTTAACATCCCCAGAAATAAAAAATCATCTATCTCATGCGATGCTCTGAGAAGAGAACATCACTTCAGTGGTATTCTTGACCAAAAAAAAAAAAATGCATAAACTCAATATAATTATGAGACCCTCAGACAAACACAAATGGAAAGGTAATCTACAAAAAAGAAAAACCCTAACCTGTACACTTCAAGAGTGTCAAGGTCATGAAAGATAAGGGAAGACTAAGTAACTCACATTGCAGATGATTAAAGAGACATGATACCGAAACACAAAATGGGATCCTGGAACAGAAAAAGGACATTAATGGCAACACTAATGATACCCTAATACTGTGGCTTAATTAATAGAATTGTACTAATGGTAATTTCCTAGTTTGATGATTAACTATGGTTATGTAAGATGTTAGCATTATGGTGAGGTACATAAGAATCACGTAGATAGTTCTTTAATTGCTTTTTTATTGGCACCATCTCTTTGCTATTCTAAGCCAATAAGCTTGAGTAAGGTCTGGAACTTGCATTTTTTGATAAGCCCTCCTGAAGATTCTGATGCAGGTGGTCCTTGATTTTAAGGTTTTTAATAATCCCTTTGTTAAGGAGGAAAAAAATACTATTTTTTTTTTATCTACTAGAAGTGTTAACACAAATTACATGACATGTAGTCAAGTAACATATTATACATTGCTAAATACAGGTGTTTTCCATTTTTTAACATTACGATTTCTGAGCAAATCAGAAGAGTTTGAATAGGCTTATTCCCAGTGCAGCTTAAATACCAACAGAAAATCACTGCTGCATTTATGAAAGAAGCAGTATGAATCTAACAATAATGAAATGAAATAAGCAGAGCTGTTTTGATTCCATCCAGTAGTTGTTATATACCTGACTACTTTTTATGGATTTGCTTTCTGGAATTTGACTAGGTCATCATCTTTGTTATCAAAGGCTCATTAGTCAAAAAGAAAAAGATAGCCATTAGGAGGCAATAAGCCTTCTCTAAATAAGTTTTGTTTCTCAGGATAAGCAGGAAGCAGGGGTACAAATAAATGTTGGAGGCAATCCAGCAACATAACACATTCAACAGGCAATGGGAAAATTCTTCTTAAAAAACGTGCCTATTAGATTCTTAGACCATAATTTTCAAGATGAATAAGCAAGTCTTGATAATACTGATACAAAGATTTTATCACTAAATCAAGACTATAGCTATAATACATTCTCATTCTATCCCACTGAGTCAGTATATTAAACTCCATTTTCATCCTTTGAGAAAAATCTCTTGGACTCTTGAACTATTTGGAATTGGGCCTAAGTTTAATATAGGAACTTCTATACAAATGGCACTTGAGGAATTTTCATGTAATCCTTTATACAGTGCGTAGAAATCCTCACTAAAACAAATAAAATAACAAAATACTGCCACAAGAAACTAAAGATCTAAAAAGATGGAGAGACAGTTCACATACATGTTTTGGAAGACTCAATATTGTCAAATGGCAAATCTCCCCAAATTGATCTGTAAGTTCAAAACATTCTCTATCAAAATCCTTACAGGCTTTTTGTAGAAATAAATAAGCAGATCTTAAAATTTATATGGAAATGCAAAGAACCTAGAACAGCCAAAACAATTTTTACAAAGAATAACAAAGTTGAAAGATTTATACTACTGATTTGAAATTTTACTATATAGCCTCAATAATCAAGACAGTGTGGTATTAGGGTAATTATATGCAATAAGTCAACAGAACAAAATTCAGAGCCCAGAAAAAATAACCTTATACTTATAGTCAATTAAATTTCAACAAAGCTGCCAAGAAAATTCAATAGAGAAAGGTGGTCTTTTCAACAAAAAAAATGGTGCTAGGTCAATTGGGTATCTGTATGAAAAAAAAACAACTTAGATTCTTATCTCACCCTACATACAAAAATTAACTCAAAATAGATCATTGATCTACACATGAAAGCTGACTATAAAACTTCTAGAAAAAAACATAGGAAAAAAATCTTTGTGACCTTGGTCTAGGCAGAGTTCTTAAATTCAACACCAAAAGCATATTCGATAATAAAAAAATTTTGATAAATTGTACCTCCTCAAAATTAAAAAGTTTCATATTTCTTTTTTAATTTTTTATTGGGGAACATTGGTGAACAGCATGTTTCTCCAGGGCCCATCAGCTTCAAGTCGTTGGACTTCAATAGTTGTGGAGGGCGCAGCTCAGCTCCAAGTCCAGTTGTCATTTTCAACCTTTAGTTGCAGGGGGCGCAGCCCACCATCCCATGTGGGAATTGAACTGGCAACCTTGTTGTTGAGAGAGCTCACATTCTAACCAACTGAGCCACCCAGCTGCCCCACCAGGCAGTTCAGCAGCAACTCCTTGTCTTCAGTCTAGTTGTGGAGGGCGCGGCTCACTGGCCCATGTGGGAACTGAACCAGTGACCCTGTTGTTCAGAGCTCACGCTCTAACCAACTGAGCCATCTAGCGCCCCAAAAACTTTCATATTTCAAAAGTCACCATTAAAAAAGTTAAAAGACCGGGCCTGACAGTGGGAACGTATTCACAAAATCATATTTCTAACAAGGAATTTGTGTCCAAAATACATTTTTAAAAACTCTTACAAGAAGACAACAAATAACCAATTTGAAAAATGAGCAAAAGATTTTCATAGACATTTCATCAAAGATATACAAATGGTTAATAAGCGCATAAAAAGATGTTGAATATCATTAGGGTTATAGACTGAATGTAATTTAACAAATTCTTATGTTCAAACCTAATCCCCAATGTGATGGTATTAAAGGGTGGGGTATTTGGGAGGTGATTAAGCCTTTTATACGCCATTAGTACCCATATAAAAGAGACCCCAGAGAGCTCCCTTGCCTCGCAGCCACATGAGAATGAGAAAGTTTTGGAAAGATGGCCACCTATGAACCAGGAAGGGTCTAGTACCAGATACCAAATCTCCCACTCCTTGATCTTAGACTTCCTAGCTTCCAGAACTGTGTGAAAAAATTTCTGTTGTTAATAAACCACCCATTCTATGATATTTTGTTATACCAATCCAAATGGACTAAGATTATTAGTCATTATGAAAATGCAAATCAAAATCAACACAGCATATCACTTCACGCTCTTTAGAATAGCTATTCAAAAAAAGACAGTACTGACTGTTGGCAAAAATGTGGTGAAACCAAAACCCTTATAGTAATTGTACAGTTGATACATGTAAAATGGCACAATATCATTGAAAACGAGTCTGGCAATTTCTTTAAGCATTAAATATAAACTTACTGCATGATCCAGCAATTCCTTCGCAGGACTCTACCCAAGAGAAATGGAAATGTGTGTACACATGGAGACATATACATGAAAAATTTTAGCAGCATTATCTGTAATAGCTAAAAGTTAGAAACTACATAAATGATCATAAAGTATCAATAAACAAAATTTCAGATACCATGCAATGTAATACTTTCCACTAATAAAAAGGAACAAAATTCTGATACACACCACAACATGGATGGACTTAAAAACATTTCACTTAAATGAAAGAAGCCAGGTACAAAAGACTGCCTATTGTATAATTCCATTTATAGGAATTCCAGAAAAGGCAAATTTACAGAGACAAAAAGCAAATCAGTAGAGAGTAGATCAATTGTTGCTCAGGGCCGGAAGTGTGCGTTAAATAGGCTCGACAAAACTTTTTAGGGCAATGAAATGTTCTAAAACAGATTGTAGTGATGGTTGCACAGCACTGTAAATGTACTGAAAATCACTGACTTGTATACTTACAATGGGAGAAATTTATGATATGTAACTTATATATGTATGTATATATTAAGCATGCATATATTATATGTAAAACATCTCCTTAAGAAACATAAGATCTTAGAAGAAACATACCATAATAATCAACATAAAATGGTTAATTCATGTTTTCTTTGGAGTTTGACTTACCATACAGTAACATAAAACTTTATGAGGCTAGACCAATAATGACCTTAAAATAATGTTGTAAACACAAAATGAGGTTAAATTTATTTTTTTAGCTTTTCAGAAATTTTGTTGCTTGATGTTCCTTGTGTTAAACTTTAAAGTATATCAAGGAAAAAATCCAGAAAGATGATTTGGAGTAGAAATAACAATTTGAATCAAGTTAAATAGTTCCTTTCTTCTCTTATATATATTATATGCCATGTATTCTCAACTCAGCTTTGAAGACATATTCCAAAACTCTGCAAATAGTTTGCTAAAACTTTGACCAACCTCAGCATTATCTTTACAAAGAAAATTAATTTTGTGGTAGAGACTGAGAGTTGTGTGTGTGAAGTTATTTTTAATTTTCATGAATATTTTATTTTCCCTTTTCTTGATTCATATAAATATGATTAACATAAGGATTGTTTGAATCCTCAGCTTTCTACTTGTGAATGATAACAATTAAACAATAACTTTTTTGCAATGTATTTAATTCACCATTTTGTAGCATACAATTCAATCGTTTTTAGTACATTCGCAATGTTGTACAACCATCACCACTAATTCCATTACACTGCCATCACTCCAAAAAGAAACTCTATAGCTACTAGCAGTCTCCCTTACGCCCCAGGTTCTGGCAACCACTAATTTACTTTAGTCTCTAAGGATTTGCCTATTCTGGACGTTTCATATGAATGGAATCATGAAATATGTGGCCTGCAATGCCTATAGCACCTTGTATCATAGTACTTTGATTGTTGAAGAGGTAGATGTGAAAGCCCATTTTAGTATCAGATTCCTTTTTATTTTTTAATTGACTTTAATTAAAAAGAGCAAGCCAGGGAAGGGGTTGTCACTGTGTGAGGAATATAAATGATTGTTTTGTGCAGCTGAAACTAATAAAAAAAGAAAGTTTAAAATAAAAGAGTGAGCCAATTAGAAACAATATTTTCAAACCCTAGCTCCATACGTATTAGCTCTGTGAATCTAGATAACTTATTCAACCTTGAGTCTCAGTTTCTTTTTTTTTTTTATTGGGAAAGGGGGAACAGGACTTTATTGGGGAACAGTGTGTCCTTCCAGGCTTTTTTTTTATTTTTTTTTTCCTAGTCAAGTTGTTGTCCTTTCAGTCTTAGTTGTGGAGGGTGCAGCTCAGCTCCAGGTCCAGTTGCCATTTTCTAGTGGCAGGGGGCACAGCCCACCATCCCTTGCGGGAGTCGAGGAATTGAACTAGCAACCTTGTGGTAGAGAGGACGCATTCCAACCGAGCCATCCAGGAGCTCAGCAGCAGCTCAGCTCAAGGTGCCGTGTTCAATCTTAGTTGCAGGGGGCGCTGCCCACCATCCCTTGCGGGACTCGAGGAGTTGAACCAGCAACCTTGTGGTTGAGAGCCCACTGGCCCATGTGGGAATCGAACCGGCAGCCTTCGGAGTTAGGAGCATGGAGCTCTAACCGCCTGAGCCACCAGGCCGGCCCGAGTCTCAGTTTCTTATCTGTAAGGCTGGATAACATTAACAACCTTTCAGGATTATCATGAAGACTAGAGACAGTTTAGCACAAGCCTGAGACAATATCTACTATTACTTCACAAAGATTACCTAATTATCAGCACCATTTTGGTACCCAGCTGTCCATGGTAGAATAGGGACTATACAATAGCAGAAAGAAGGATGAACTAGGAATCAAGAGATTTGGACTCTAGGCCAAGCTCTGTCATTAACTAGTATAAACGGCATGCCATTAAACACACCTCATCTCTTTGGTGTTCAGCTTCATCATCTGTAAATTAAAGTCTAGGGGCAGCCAGATGGCTCAGTTGGTTAGAGCGCAAGCTCTCAACAATAGGGTTGCCGGTTCAATTCCCACATGGGATGGTGGGCTGCGCCCCCTGCAACTAAAGATTGAAAATGGCAATTGGACTTGGAGCTGAGCTGCACCCTCCATAACTAGATTGAAGGACAATGATTTGGAGCTGATGGACCCTGGAGAAACACAATATTCCCCAATAAAAAAAAGTTTTTTGAATAAAATAAAAGTTAGTCTAAAATCTAGTCTCCAATTGATCTATACAGTTCTACTGTGAGCAAAACATACATGATTCCATAAAACAGATGCATTTTCTAAATAAGATCAGCACACCAAGGAGTATCTGAGACAATTCTTTTAAGTGGGAGAACATATTAGAACTTTAATTTATTTTATCTAGAAATAAATAAAACAACAAATATTTACTATGTAGATTGAAAGTGGTATCTTCACAGAAAGCCAAATAATCAAGTGTCATGTATCCTATGAGGTATGAGAAGGGAAGAGTGGAAGTTTCTCCACACGGAAGGGTTGAGAGTGGTACCTACATTTCTCCATCCACTTGAGGCATCTTGCAATGCACTGTAGTTGATCTATGACCAGTTTAACTTCTGAAGCAACCATCATTCCAAAGTTAGAAAGAAATGATCCACGGGACGTGTGATTATTTTTCTGACCATGCTCTCTGACTCTATTTGTGTTCTAGACCTTGCCCCACATATTTTCTAATCCTCTATCATAAACTATCCCACTTCCACATGCGACCTCAAAATTTTTGTCATAAACCTAATACTGGAGGCTTTAGTTTCTACCCTCATTACCAACCTTAGCATCCTATACATATATTTTATTTCTACAGTCACTCACCATTGTAGAGTAACTATTCATGTGATGAAAGTGGAAATGAGAATTTATTTCTTATAGTGCCTTTTGCTTCCTATGTAGTGAGTATGTTTTCTTTGAATTCATACTATCATCTAAATTACAATTCAAATAAAATAGAAATACCAATATTACTTAGCCAACCTATTTTATCTTTTTGCTACTTTGACATTTTACTTCCATTTTCCTTTCCCTGATTTAATAACATAGATTTTTCATAACTTTTTTTTCACAGATGAAACAATTCAATAAACTGAACCATTTGGAAATCTGGAAAACTAGCATTTTAAAAGGTGCTAAATTCTACCATCTATCCTATACTACAAATTATCTTTAAAAAGTGATCTTTTAGGGAGACTACTTCATGAGCTGTGTAGAAGATGCCTGACCACTGTGCTGTACACCTGAAGCAGAACAATATTGAATGTCAATGGAAAAATTTGAAGTCATATTCAATATCCTAAGTTCCTGGCTTCATACTTTTAAATGATTAATTCCATCATTACTAAAGTGGTATCACCATCATTATTATTACATAGAGTCTCCGTACATACCTATCTCAAAGAGCTTATAACAGCGATTAAATATTTGAGGAGAAAACAGTAGTCTCTCAAAAAGTTAAATTGAGCCCCTATCTCTGAACTAATTAGCTAGATTATGAGATCCGTGTGGACAGGGTTTTTGCCCATCTTGTTCTTAGCTGTATCCCTAGCATGAAGAACATGTTTGGCCAGTAGTAGGGTCTTTATAAATGAATAATTCTTTTGAATATGGTTTGTTCTAATATCTTCACACATAACAGCCAGGATCTATCAAAGCCAGACTGTACTGTGGGCCTGGAAGAATTGAATGTCCTAACCCTTAGAGTGACTACCTACAAAATGCAGCAATGCCTTTTCCAGTAGAAAAATAAAAAAATCATCAATTCTAAAAAGGACTGAGGAAAAGGGAAACATGTCAGGGCTTCCTATACACATACCCTTAGTATGTACTTTATATATACTAAATGAAAGTAAACCTTGGAGGTTTAAAAAGAATCTTTTCCTCCCTTTCAGTTGAATCAGAATTAATTTCACTCATTTGGCATATTTGCCTATCTTTTGATTTTTCTTTCTCTCTTCCTTCTCTACCTACCTCTGATTGCTTCTGTCCCACATTTAATCCTGGTTTTTACTGCCTTTCTCACAAACTTTCCCACCATACTGCTATGTCTTCATAGCTATAACTAAAAACCCCACCTTGCACCTCCACTATACAGTGTTTTACAGGGTCCATTTCCCCACTTTTCTTTCTTAGTAGATAGTACTGACATGAAGACCTGACACCTAGAATTAATCTCAATGACTATATTTCCATTAATAATGATAATAGCAGCTAACTTTTATTGAGCTCTTACTACTAAATGTCAGGTAATTGGCATAAGTTATTTCAGTTACTCATTATAAAACCCAAGAGGTATACCATTCCCTTTCTATTTTTCAGCTGAAGAAACTAAGGCTTATCACTTTCCCACAATCAGACAGCGTGTAAAGAGAAGTGCTGGGAACTACCAGACTGTTTTTAAATATTGCCTCTCATATAATTATTTGCAAAGTCATCTGATTAATTTTCTAAAACAGAACCTGAAGCTATTTCTTCCTTTCTCTTCCAAGCATAAAACTCCAGTCAAGGACCTGATTATGAGAAGCCTGGTTAATAATGTAACGTAAAAAAAAACTACTGCTTTTTTTTTTTCTGAACTACTTTTAGAAGACCTATATTCCAGTCCTGGCTTCATCACTATGTAACCTCAGACATGTTATTCAAACATCCTGTGCCACAAATTCTCATCTTTAAATTAAGATAATGAAATCTGCTTTAATTAACATGATTGTTTTCAGAACTAAAATAAAAGCCATAAAAGCAATTGAGGAACTTGAAAATATTATCCAAATATAAAAGTAGGCCAATAATTCAGCATCCTTTCTAGGCTCTCAGGCTTATTTTTCTTATAATGAACTGCTAATATGATCCTCTCTTGCCATTAAACTATGTAACTATTTTGTACTAGCCATTATCCACATAAAATGCAAACTTCTGACTAAAAATTTCCATCAGCTTACTGTAGACTTTCTTTTCTAGTCAAACTTGTCTTTTATCTGCTCTTATAAGCCACAAACTGATTGCCCATCTAGCTGAGTAATGTCATCCTCTTCTAAATTCCTCCAGGTAGTCTTCATTTGCTCCTAAACCCTTTAGTTGTTCCCCACAAATGACAACTTAAACGCCATTATCAAAGTGACTTCAGACTGCTTTTCTCGGACAACTTCCAACCTCCTCCCCTAAAATGGTTTTTCCCTATACCTTAACCTTCCTTAAATCTCCATTCCCCAATTCTTGTGTATCGTTCTTCTCTCTCATCCAGGAACAATAGTTCTGACAACTTGACAACCTTTATTCGGATTACCCATAGTAGCCTAATTTATGTATCCAAGTTTGGGAAGGCAGATAAGCCTTTTTCTTTCATTTTTGTAAAAATAACTCCACTCTCATCGGCAAAGAAATGTCTACTTTTAAGCAGGCAGGCTAATTGGCATGCTTTCCTTTTTTCTCCCTTTTTGACACTGTCCCTGCCTTTTATTTAGGCTCCATTCTTGGTGGTGACTTCTGCGTTCTTCCCATCTCCCTGCTCCCTCTCTCCCCAAACCTGGCGTCCTGAGGAGAATTGGGCATGCTCAGTAGCCTCAGCGGATTCCAGGATGCAAACTGGAATCTTTTACAGGTTTTAAGCTGGCTGGATAGGTAAGGCCCTAAAAATACAGTGGCCCAGAATTTGTCCACTCCCCATGAGGTATTATCTGATTTAAAGATATATTCAAAACCTAGGAATGGATGCTGAAATGGACAGCTTTCCTCCAGTCCCTCGTCTGTTAGGTGGGTCACCAACCTGAGTAGCACAGCTGAGAACAGCCCCTCGCCTGTTTTGGTGCAGGGAGGAGATTTCTTCTATTCTGAGCTGTGATAGCATTGATAGATGGCTGGAAGCTAGCTTGCATTTGGCATCTCTGTTGCGTCAAGAAAATACCGTTGGCTTGTTTTGCTTTTTTTTCCTTGCACACAGCAACATCAGCTGCTCCAGGAGGAAAGAAGATGTTGCCTGAAGGTCTACAAAGTCTGTGAGCAGCCAGAGAGATTTGTGGAGAGGACAGACAAATCAACTACTTACCCAAGCATTAGCTCTAGGGAAGCCACTGAAAGACCCAGAGATAAACAGGCTATTTCTAAATGACAATTCAGGAACCTTTCAGGTATGCAAATCTGAATTGTGTGCCTATCACCAAAAATGCATACCTTCTTTGTATGTGAACCGTGACACATTTCCCTTTGAGAGAGATTGACAGAAAACATGCACGCACACACACGCACACAATCCTTCTGTTCTCCTCTCCTCTGGTTTCGGCAGAGACTAAATCACTAAAGCTGTTACAGCAGCAGATTCCCTTTACCTCACTGTCAGGGGGATGAGGCATGAGGAGGAAATTTATCACGAATGGAATTTGATAAAAAGGGGGCTTCTTTACAGGGGCTTGAAACACCACTGCACAGCCTGAGAAACAGAGAGTAGGCAATAACAGGCAGGGAAGAGACACACAGCTGCCCCTGCTGCTACAACCTAGCCATCTCTTCAAACAGCAGCAAACATGAGCCATTTCATCACCGTTAGTGCATCCATATTGAGAAGGGGGAAAAAATCATGTGCTTTGCGTTATGCATTTCACTCACCCGAGATGGGAGGAGACCCCTGTCCATATGTCGTGGGAGCTATCCACCACCCCAAAGTACACTCGCTGCCATCTAGCTAGCAGACCTCTTGCCTGACAGGATTTGCAGCAAACACGGTTAAATCTACATGACAACAGATTGTCTCTTACCGTAGGCAGCAGCGGCTCCATTTGGGCTCCCTGGTCTTTAATCTCCATGTTTTGTAATGCCGCTGGAATAAGCACCTTTCTCTGCAATGTCTTCAGTGTCTTACACTCAGCCCGGCACTCGCTCTGCTTAGTATTCGGATCAGGTAGCTCTGAAGCAGGAGGCAATTGCACACTCCAACTCACCAGAGTCACATGGCTCCTACTCACTCGGGCTGCTGGCCAGGTTTTGCACTGAATGCCTTGGATCCCTGGGCCGGTAAGAGAGATTTCCTAAGCCTTGTGTCACTGCCCACACCTGGCTACTGGTATAAAATACAGCCTGCAATGCTACAAGTCTAATGGACATTAAGAATCGCACCTAAGATGCTAACTTCTTATATACACTAGTCCGAGGTGGACTCCAACAAACTCAGCCAGATTGTGACACTTTGAGGCAATTCACTTCATTCTCATAGGAGACATAATTAAACAAGATGACGTTAATAAGGTTTACTAGTTGTCCTGCTCTGACTACCTGGGGTCTTTAAAAACAGATATGATGACATCAAAATTAATTATGTCTTAGTGAGACTGAACTATGCACTAAAAAGAAATCAGACATTTGAGTCACTGTTGACTCAATAAGAATTGGACAGATCCTTTCAATATTTTAATTGTGAGAAGCTTAGGTAAGTCATACAGTATTACAAATAAAATACATTTTTCTATGATTTCCAACAAAAATAACAGGGAAAGAAAGGAAAGTGTTTTGATAGCAGCAATACTGAAGATACTAAAGCACTTAGAAAAGATAATATTTCTGACAAGAGTAACCCAAGCATATACCCTTTTGCCTTAGAAATCTCAACAAAAGAAAGATACGGGATTCTCTAATTAATCCATGGAAGAAAAGGAGTCAGCTAGAGCAGGTCTTTTATAGGGAAAAGTAAGTGACAATAGTCACTTATTATCCTAGAATTGATGATGGGTCTAGCGTATTGAAGCCCACATATGGACACCAGACTAAGAGCATGGAGGTTACAAATGAAGAGGAGTGAAAGAGGATGACTGAAAATTATTAGGATAGTTTATCTTAAATAAGAAATTTTTCACCAGATTTTAAAAACCTTTCATCAGGAAGAATTAATATTGAATTATTTTCAGCAACACGCCAAAATTTTCCACAATGTTCATCACAGGTGGAATTATGGATAACTTTTTTATCTGTTTTCCTTCTCAACACAATTCTTTAAAATAAACTTCTATTGTTTTATGATACAAAAACATTTGTTTTTAAACTATAATGATTAATATAGTTGAGTGGCAATTTTGTGCACAGCACATTTTGATGATTCCAAGGACTTAAATAACAAGATGTCTGATAAGGAATTTACTAATTTAGGGCTCAACTTGACATTCTACCATGAATGGATGAATGAAATAAATGCTCCCTTCCCATTCAAATGACCATTAATAGCTCATCACAAACAACTTAGTAGAATTAAAAATGATAACTTCTCTTCAGAAAGATTATTTTTATCTCATTAGGAAATTCTAAGTCACCCAGTTTATATTTGTTCAAAAAGAATTGAAATATAACTAGGAAAAAGTCTGACTCTTTATTCCAAGAGTCAAAAATAAGACAGTATTTTTAAATTACTTTTAATCAATATTTTCCTACAATATGTATTATTAAGCCATATAGGTGCTTTGCTGGAACAACCATTTCTTGAGTGCTTACTACCGTGTTTCCCCGAAAATAATACCTAGCCGGACAATCAGCTCTAATGCATCTTTTGGAGCAAAAATTAATAGTCTTATTTTACTATAATATAATGCATCTTTTGGAGCAAAAATTAATAGTCTTATTTTACTATAATATAAGACCGAGTATAATATAATATAATATAATATAATATAATATAATATAATATAATATAATATAATATAATATAATACCGGGTCTTATATTAATTTTTACTCCAAAAGACCCATTAGAACTGATTGTCTGGCTAGGTCTTATTTTTGGAGAAACACAGTATATGCTAGAGCTAATATTTCAACCAGTGTAATAGAACTTAGCCAGAGTTTCAACAGCAGACCTTCAACTTGTAAAGATAAAGAAAGCCCATATCTTTAAAGTTATCTAATCTAAGATGCTGTATGCTAGCCTAGCCAATAATAATAATAATAATAATAATAATAACAAAGTGAAAAAAGAGAAAGTGATCCTCATTTAACTCACTATCTCTATCTTACAGCTCTAAAACCTTAGAATTAAGGCCCATAACCTGAGAAAATATAAGCATACATCCACACACTAAACAAGTCCCAATGAAGAAGACAACTATAGATAATAACTTCTAGGAAGAAAAGCATCATCAGGTAGGGGGATTTTTACCAACAAAAACCATAGAATTTTACAGATGGGCTCTTGGGGATCAACTTCTCCACTGATTTTCAAACTCTGGAGGTGAAGAGAACAGAAGCTAGGGAAGAGGAAATTCAAATTGTATGGGCAGCTTTTTGTTCAACTACATATGTCTGTCTTGGAGATTCTGATATATCATTGGTGGAGACTAGGGGCTAAGGATATGCTTTTTGGGAAATGCTTTCCAGGTAGCATATTTCTCCAAGTCCAAACCTCTTCTCACTACAGTCAAGCTTTCTTGATATTAGGTTGGTGCAAATATAATTGCAGTTTTTGCAATTATGTTTAACCTCTTAAGCCGCAACTCCTTTTGCACCAACCTAATGCTAAATGGTTAAAAATGGGTTCCTATTTAGCCTGCTATTATTTAGAAATCCAATGAGATTTCAGTAGTACAATTTGACAGCCATAATTTCAAACATCGCATTAAGTATTAAAAGACCGAATCTGTTCAAGGAACTAAATTTTCCAACACCCCAATGGAATGACACAGTAGTCTGATTTCATTCAGTCAGTCCTACTGTGTGTGAGGCACTGTGCTGCTGATTCTATTTCCTGTGATACCCAGCAATATTACAGTGGAATTTTCCTCTCTGAAGAATGAATAAAAGTCGTGATCGGCCACAAGCCAACCATACAGACAGAGAAGAATTACAGAAAGCACTGACAGAAGAGCCACCTTCCTGTGTTGTGGCCAGTAGGAAAGTAACACGGCCACCATGGTGAGCTTCCTTCCTTAATCTGTCCTACATCCTGGGACTCTTGCTGACCTCAATTTTTACTAATCCCCCAAGGATGCAAGTCAGCATGGATCCAATGTCTTTTCAGTTCCTACCTCCTTTTGCTATTTTAAGCCCCGGGGGTTAAGATACGCACAGTAATACAATGTTTATCTTAGGGAAGAGACCATCTAATATCAATTGTATTTGAAGAAGACACTGGATTCTGAAGGTTATTGTCAACACTAATATTTCAAGACAACTCTTTTCAGTCCTGGTAGTGTTGGGTTTCTGGCTAAGATCTCATAGTCCTTTGCTTTGACTCTTTTTAGTATAAAAGAGCTGAACTTTAGGTAGGCAACAAGAAATATATTCTGAACGTTAATACTATGTTGGTGATCATATTACTAGCTCAAGATTAATATTTTTAAAAAATGACTATTTTTCACATGTGTAAATGTATCATACACTGTTTATATCATTTACTTACATGTTATCCCTTTGTACTTCTATCCTTTGGGACCTATACAAATGTTCTGAACAACTTAAAGCATATTATGTGGATTTGGCAGGTTTATTAACCCAAAAGTGTTTAAGTGAATTTGGCAAACTCAAGAAATACCAAAAGTGCTCTTTCCTGACAGCTTAAAAAATGATGACATTTGACCACGAAGAAAAAGGGTAAGAATACCTACTCCCATACCTGGCATACAATAAGAAACCTCGTTGTAGAATGCTAGAGTTTAAAAGTGGCAAACATTATTCCTTTTTACAGACACTCTTGGCCACCAACCTGATAAGCATGATTTTAGCCATCAATGATCAGAAGAGGGATATTTGAAATAAGTAATTAGGAAGCCCATTCCAATGTTGGGTAAAAGTCCAGATTAAGAGACCCTCAAGTCCCACTTCTCTTAGTTCATGACTCCCAATCTTCGGGATTTAAAAACCCAAAGACTTGATTTTCACTCTTTGCCCCAATTTACCCAGACAGAGAAACCCATATAAGACCTATACTCTAGATTGAGTAGTAGATGGCAGCATCTTAACCCAATTTAAGTCAATTCAAAAATCATCTGAGTACCTACCATGTGCTAGTAACTATACAAAAACAAAAAAGACATGAACCATGCACTCAAAGAGGTCATAGTATAAAAACATCATTTGACAAGTGCATAGGTAAAAATATGTGCAAAAAAATAGAAGTAAACCAGAAGACAAAGTGATTAACTTTTAATAGCATTTTCTCATCCTTACTCTGTAGAGATTTAAAATCCTTAGGGTATTTCTTTTGTAAATAAATACATATGTATATAAATAAATCTAATTTTCCTTTACTTGTTATGTAAATAAGAAGTATATGCATGCCTCAACTTATTACTTCTCCAATTATCAGCCTTTAGGCCTAATTATCACTGTCTTTGTTAAATGGTCCTGAATGTATCATTTCTACTCCTAACTTGAAAATAATCAATATCACACTTATTACAGAGTTAATCTTGTAGCGAAATAATCCTTAACTTGTCCTTTTTCTATACCAATTTATGAAGAATTACACTAAAATAACCATTATCCGCAGTGCCATGTGTTAATTTTACTTTACATTCTCAAACGATGACAAACAAAAAAAAATCTCTCGGTATTTGCTATTGAGTTTACACTGTCAAAGAAAGATGACAAACATCATATCGGAAAAAAGGGAGAAAAAAACCCAAAACTCTTCCTTATAGCAATTTCTCAGCTTCATCCCAAGCAGCCGAACCATCAGTGAATGGAGTGTTCAGATACATGTTATACATGTTGTTCAGATATATCTTATACATGGTCTTATATTACCTAAGAACTTGAATTTGTGTTCTAATTTTACTATCATTTTCAGTTCCATAATTCATATGTCTTTCCACATTCCTTACTTATAAGCAGCTTTCTTTTAACAGAGAAAATATTATCTGAACCAGTAATTTGGGAAAACAATAAAATAATTTTTGGTGAATTTTTTATTAGTCAATTCTATAAAAATATTCATAAGCATGTATTTTGTGCTCTATGGTGGTATAAAGATAATATACGTTCCCTGTCTGTTTAGAAAAGAGAAGAGATGACTATTTCAATGCCCTGTGGTGATAAGAGAATGAGAGGTACAGAATATTAAAGGAGCATCAAGTAAGGATACACTACCCAACCAAGGCGGAAGGGGAAGGATGAGTAATGTCCACACAGGCAAACCAAGGTGAAAAAGCCATTCCATTCTGGAAATTTTCCACAATTCAGAGCAGTATAAAAAAAAAAAAAAAAAAAAAATGACAGTCATTCATAATCCCACCACCCAGAAATAATCACTGTTAACATTTCAGCAGGTTTTATTTATAGACTTCTTTTTGAAAAGTTGGGGCATGGGATGTCAATTACTTTCTATTTCTTATTTCAGTCATATTTTTAAAGCAATGAAATTACCTGTTATAAATATGAAATGGAAGTCCTGATTAGGAAAAACATATTCAAATAACCTCTTAAATTTGATCGTTTATTACTACAAAAATACAGCTATCCCCATGTTACATCAGGAATGAGGGAAACTTTCAAAGCCCCCACCAGGGAATGGGACACAAATTATTCCTACTTTTAAATTCTATAAACCCATCTGAATTATCTGTTATTTTCTTTCCCCCACCCCCAAACCAGGGCTCAACTAATGGAGAAAGAACACATGCCCCTTTCTCAAAGATGCACATTGACCACTAAAGCTCTTGCTCTTCTCCAGTTCTTCCTCTCCTCCATTCCAGAGAACCTTTTGCTACAGACAGCCTAGCATTGCATCTTTCTTACAATGCTGTTATTTAGAAACTGCGTCCACCTGGGTTTAGGCTTCTGAAACTTAAAGCTGGCTTTTCTACTGCATCTTTCATTCCTGAGACATTAAATGCCAATGACCAAACGAAGAAATATAAGGCAGGTAAGTAAATGTAGAAGGAAAAACTTGATTAAGATTTTTAAAAGATTATTTTACTTCAATATTAATAAAATAAGGCAAAACTGAACTGAAAATTGCTCTTTTATTTCTGGTAAGAAAATCAATTTTGATTTAGGTATTTTTAAATTTAATGCTGCTGTTCAAGAACACAATCATCTCATAAATCCAAACAGATACATAAAAATTGATTGACTCATTTAACAGACATTTACTAAATACCTCTTCCAGGCCCAAAATTGTGCCAGACACTGGCAATCCAAAGTCGCTACCCCCAAGGAGCTCACATTCTGGGAGACAGACATTTCCAAGAACAGTGTGACAGATATATGAAAGAAATAGAAAGGACACCTAATCCAGAGGGGTGGAGACCGAGAGATCAGAGAAGACTTCCCAAAGGAGAGGATATCTGAGATAAACTCTGAAGCATATGGAAGGGTTTGCCATATTAAAAAAAGAAAAAGAAGGAGAACATTACTAGTAGACAAATCATACACAGCATTACTATATTCACTTTGCATACATGTAAATACCACTGTCACTCAGTGCAGGATTCAAGAACAAAGATAGGTTGGAGTTTGTTGCTGGGTTTGTGTTTGTTTTGTTGTTTTTCTGTTTTTTTGTTTGGTTTTTTTGCTTTTGTTTTGGTGTTCAAAGTTGGCAGTCTCTAAACCAAGATTAAATAATTAACACAGGCAAAGAAACTACTTGAATTTGTTGCAAATAGTATTTAAAATTGGACATTAAACTATAATCAGAAACATGCTTTTTAGTAAGATTGAAGAAAGAGTTAATAGAAATGTTAATGCAATTCTTACAACCTTGAAATCTCACCTAGAAAATACAGATGCTATAACTTCAAATACTCACAATTTAAGAAGTTCCCCCTTTACTACACTGTGAACATTAGAGGCTAAGTAAATTCAATATAAGTAACCTCACGTAAGAATGAGATATTTAAATCAGTTAACAATCCTCAAGAAAACACATACCTTGTAGATAAGTATTTATTAAACTTTATCCATGAGCAATTTACACCAGAATAACCTTGGGTGCTTCTGAAAATACTCATATTTGATTCCTAGACTTTATCTCCAAAGATTATAATCCAGTAAATTGAGTTGAGGACTAGGAACCTGTATTTCTAACAAGGTATTCTGATACAGGCGGTCTGTGCGTCACTTATTCCACATTTGATTTCCATACTTTGTTACTCAAACTATAGCCCTTTACTTTCTTAAGAGAAAAATGAGTCGCTTAAGTATCTATAAGTTTTAGCATACACTACGAAGCACTATATTAGGATGCATCTTAAATGAACTAACATGACATTGATTGTCTAAAAACAAAAACCTACCATTTATTTAGTGTTTACTACATGTGTGGTACTGTGCTAAGTATTTTACATAATTATTTAATGTACTACTCATATCAACTCTGAGAAGCACGCATTTGACTTCTATTTACATATGAGACAGCTGAAGCTGAGTGAAGTTAAATAACGTGTTGAAATTCACACTGCTACTAAGCAGCAGAGTCAGAATTGCAACCCAGGCTGCCTCCAAAGCACTTACTTCCTGCATCATGCCATAACTGATCTCTAATTTGTCCAGATTGCCAGATGAAATGTTTGCTCGAATTCTAATTTCCCCAAAGAAGAAATAAGAGCACCAGATTCAAACTGAAACTTGATATTATTGTCAGAAATTTTTAGAAGAATGAACCTGGTCAAGTTAAACATGAAGTATTTCTATCACCAATGATACACACAGATGCCGCTTCATATTTCGGCTTCTTCAAGTTCATTCAGCAAAAACAGCAGGAGGCATGTGATCCGATGCCTTGACAGAAAATAAGTGGGGTGATAGCTATTGTGTCGGGGTGAGAAATCCTAGTGCTGATGCCCTGAGTCAGGTGGTTTAAGTCTTTCTTTGGCCAAATAACACTGCATGTTTTCTCTATGCTATCTCCTATCTCTTCTACAGACACGCTAATTCACCAATTTCCTAGGAATTCTGGTTTAGTGTCAAAGAATAAAATATTTATCCAATTGCTGTTTTCTAAGGATAAAAAAGTTCATTAGTGCTCGCTTCAGCAGCACATATACTAAAAAGTTCATTAGTTCTTTAAAAATGTACATATCAGATGCCTCCTCTGTGCCAGCCACTATGCCAGGCCCTCGACTAGAGCCAGATCCCTTCCTTAAAAGTTCAGTCTAGAGGGGAAGAGACATGAGAATGATTGCAATACAGCATGACAGATCCTATCATATAGACTCAGTGAGAACACAGTAGAGCAAACGATTATTGTACTTTTTATCAAAAAATGATGGGCAATATCTTCATAAGGCTTACTATGTGCCAACTTTAATACATGACCTTATGCAACCTTCACAGTAGCCCTACGATGCAGATACTTTCCCCGATTTTACAGATAAGAATACTGAATTTTCCCAAATCACAAAGCTAGCAAACGGCAGGGCTGGGATTTAAGGCCAGGCAGGCTGGCTTTCCTGAGCTTCTTGACCACTTCTTACAGTAGGGAAGCATGGAATTGAAAATGTCTGTCGCTAACCGATTTCTGGAACCGTGGACAGATTACTCACCCTGGTACTTTCTTTACTTTCTTTATTGGTTAAATAAGAGGGTTGGAGTAAATATGGTGTATTCTGTACCTGCAGAACACTAAAATAGGTAAAATTGGAGACTTAAATTTAAGCATGGCACTAATCAGTTGAAAAAGCTTTAGCAAGTCAGTCAACATTCCAAGCCTCAGTATCCAAACCATTCTACATGTTACCAGTAAAAAAATTCAGGGAAGCTGAAGTAGAATAATATTGAATGTTAACTATAATTAAATATATACCAGGGGTGCCAAAAGAATGTATACACATGATTTGTATTCATCTTTTGTTATCGGTATATAGTGAGTATTAAAATTTTAATACAGTTCTTTCCTTTCTTAAAATGTGTATACATTTTTTGGCACCCTCTGTATATACTCATATAGTCATGGGATGTAAAGTACAGCATAGGGAATATAGTCAATGGAACTATAACAGTTATATACGATGTCAGAGGGGTAGTAGATTGGGGGGGTTATTACATTGTGAGGGGTGTAAATGTCTAACCAGTACACTGTTTTGTACTCCTGAAACTAATAAAAAAAAATTTTTAATTGTGGAGTTTCTAAATATGCCATAGTCATAAATCTCCAATCAGGAAACTCTTCCAACTTCATACCTCTGTTTTAACCAGTCCAATCAGACAGCTATCTCTCCTATTTTCTCAACTACTCAGTTTTTGAAGAGCGTTCCTTCACTGACAAAACCAAGTATAAACCTTCTGATGTGGTGTTTACGTATCCATCCATTTATTTATTGATTCAGAGCTTATAAATCAGTAGGTACATTATGTGCTATAATAAATGATAAATTATATTATGTGCTAAATAAAACTATATAAAGTATGATATGCAGAATAGAAAGATAAACAAGACATAAACCAAACCTTCAGAGAGTTAACAATGTACTTGGAAGTGGGGAAAAACAAACATTCATTTAACAGTCCATATGACAACTACTATAATAAATCTGGAATGGGTTCTTGGGGGAAACAGAGTAAAAGCATTCCAGACAGGAGGAACAGCATGTGTGCCAGAACTCAGAGAAGCTCTAGATGGCTTAAACGTGGGATGCAGAAAAGCAAACGGCAGGAAAGGAGGATTAAAGTGCAGACACGGACCAGATTGTGCAAGGCCTCGTGTGCCATACTCCAGAGATTGCACTGTACCCTAAAGATGATGGGAAGCTGTCGCAGGATCTTAAGTAGAAAAGTGACACGACAATACAAGCAGTTAGAAAAATGTATCACATGGACGATGCTGGGGCAAGACTGGAGGCAGAGACCACAGTAAGTAAACAGGTAAGAGATAATGTGAGTCTGAATTATGATAGCTGCAGTAATAATGGATAAAAGGAAACCGTTCCAAGAGACATACAAGAGGAAAAATAAATAGACTTACTGACTATGCAGATGCAGGGAATGAAGAAGATAAACTGGTCTAGGATTCTGGCTTGATGGTAACATTCAACCACATTTTCCAATATGAAAAATGTAAAAAAAAAAAGCAGTTTGAGAAAACACCTACAGAATTTTATTTTGAAAATAAATACAGTGGTTAAAACATTATTTGTACTCAGAATGTCATTTAATATCTCTTTGACCTTGGGCAAATTTCTCCAACTCCTCAAGTCTCAGTTTCCTCATCTATAAAACTAAGGGAATAAAAGAACCAACTCAGAATTGTTGAGAATAATGGAAAAGACTGAGGCGCAGCTGGAGTAACAAGTGAGCAGTTATCAGACCCCAAGACGTCATGGCTCGACTCTGATTAAATCAGCTAACACATATCAAGCACTTAGGATATTGGTAAGCAAATGGTCATTTCTCAACAAATAATGGCTATTTTATCATTATTCCATGGTATGTGAGGTGGCTGGAGGCTGTCTAAAGGCAGGTGATCAGAAAAAAGTTGGAAATATGGGTTTGGGACCAGCAGAAAGTTTGAGTATGGATTGTGTTTCTTTCAAAAGTTATGTAAAATTAGAATTCAATGAATGGATCTCTGAGGAAACCCCAACATTTAAAAGTCTCCCAGACTTTTCACTGATCCACTCAATATCCTAAATATTTCTTTCAACTATTGCTGAACCCGTTTATAATTCTGGAAACTTTTTTTCAAGCCTTTCAGAAGTATCCTTATATTCAATCTATTCTTGAAATTATTATTTGTATTTGTATAAATCTGTGTTGATTTTCTATTTGTCTATATTAGTTCCCCTAGAAAACTGTGATATCCTCCAAGACCCTACAGGGCTACATATATACTTAAATACTTCTTCACTGACACACAAATACCACCCTTATATAATGGAAAAGTTATTGATGATTTCTATCTTTGTGTACAATGTTGACTCTTATTGAACAGCCAGTGGAACCAAGGCACAGTGTTGGTCCCAGAAAAACATTGTGACCAAAAATGGTTTTGGAAAAGTCCTTGTCCATTGGCATCTGGCTGATGGCACTGCTTGCTGCAGTCTCAATCTCAGAGCTCTCTTATGTGCTAATCTAACAGTTGACCTTTTATCTTTAAGGTCATCACTTATTTAAATCGTCAAGAGGTCCTCCTCTTATTAATATTTCCTTTCCACTTTAGAGCAAATAATAGAGGATACCAGAGCTTCCTCAGGAAACACGATGATGCGTTTTAGGCCTGAGGCAAGGGCAATCATGAAGACAGATGTTTACCCTCAAAAAATAATAATGATGATGCAATATTCAACAAATGAGACAATGAGAATAATGAGAAAAGACTGAGGAGCAGCTGGGCTAGCAAGTGCATAGTTATCAGACCCCAAGACGTCACTACTCTGCTCTGAGGCCTGCCAAAACATTTGTAAACTCGGGTGTTTGAAGTGCACTGTGCTATTCCAAAATAATTCTCACACTAATCAAAAGAAAGATCTAAAAATGAAACTTGTGCTGTTCAAATACAAGTAAATTAAAATCCCACAAAGCAAGAAAGAGTGCTGGTAACATTAATACTTTATTGAGGCAGCCAGTTAGCTCAGATGGTTAGAGCGCGGTGCTCTTAACAACAAGGTTGCAGGTTCGATGCCCACATGGGCCACTATGAGCTGCGCCCTCCTTGATTAGATTAAAACAACTATTTGATGTGGAGCTGATGGGTCCTGGAAAGCACACTTAAAACAAATAACAGTTTTAAAAATAAGATTAATACTTCATTGTTGAACGTATAATTTTTATTTTAAAATTACAGTTAAATAAGTAGTATAATATTCTTTCTCCCTCACAGTAAACTATGTCTATAGAAAACAAACCTATTCAGACTATCACTGACCTAATGGAAAAATTATCCTAGCTACAACAAAATTTATTCCTTTTCAACAAATTATCATTTGACTGAGTACATTATGTACCAGATACTTAATACACTCTGTCCTAGGAACTGGGGATATAGGAAAATAAAAAATTCAAAGATACTGGTTGGTGGAAGGGGAATGAGAAAGATGAATAAATAAGTATATGAGTAAAACATAGTATGTGAAATGATAAGTTCAATGAAAAATTAGAAAACAGGAATGGAGAATAAGGAGTGTCTGGATTTCTAATGTTAATTAGGGTAGCCAGAGATGACCTCACTAAGAAGACGCCATTTGAATAAAGACCTGAGGGAAGTGAGGTAGTGAACCATGAACCTATCTGGGTGTATCAGTTGTCCAGACAAAGAGAACATGTGCAAAGAATAGACAGGTAAGCAAGGGAGGAAGCGGAGAAACCAGATAAGCTATTGCAATAAGACAACCAGGAGATGATCGTGTTTTGGACCAGACAAGAAATGGTAGAATTCTGGATATATTTCTGAAGGTAGAGTCAACAGTATTTGCTGAAGGCTGGAATGTGGGACGTAAGGAAAAAGAGAAGTCAAGGCTGGTGCCAACATTTTTGGCCTGAGCAAGGGAAAAGACAGCATTTCCATGACCTATGATAGGTGAGGACTGAGAATTTCGCCCGGATTTAGCAACAAGGAAGTTACCTGGGACTTTCACAAGAGCAGTTCATGGAGTGCTGGGAGGCAATTTAAGAAACAGCAGGAGGAGAGAGGTTGGAGTACAAGCAATTATACTCCAGAGATCGGGAAAGAGGAACAAAGAATTAGGGCAGGAGCTGGAGGGAGAAGTGGGCTCAAAAAAGAAACCAGTTACTGTTTACCTTGCAAACTAGACCAGTAAAGTGAAAACAAATACCTATCTTGTCTTTTTAAATTATTTCAACATATCCCATTTATGAGTTGGGTTTTGTTTTGTTTTTTGCTTCCTTCCCTGCAAGCAGCAAGTTAGTAAAAAATGAAACAACTGGACTCCTTCAAGTCAAACTACAATAGTGTAACAGTAACGCCTCAAACAAATCAACTGCAAGAACATGTATAAAACAAGCAACAAATCTTTTTTATCAGAAAGGGAGGTGGAACATTTACTGGGAAAAGGGTTTAGTGGTGATCAGCAATAACTAAGAGTCATTTCCTTTATTAAAAACCCTGATTACATAACAAGTGCACAAATATTTTTAAACTGTATCATGGTATCAGTCCTCTCACCATGAAATTTTAATTCCTGTGGTCTGGTAGACATAGATCTGCTGGAGACAGGAAGCGAAGAATGCCATTCAGCTGAATGAATGAATGAATCATTAAGGTAAACTAAATATAATTTCCAGAGTCAGGTCAGGACATCAGGAATAACAATGTGGCTCTCTTCATAAGGACACGGAAGTTTTTTGTGTTCTGTTTTTTTCCCCAAGAGTAAAAAAAGATATTGATTTGGGGCTTCATTCAAAAGATTCCACTAGAGTCTATGTTCCAAGACAGTATGGACTAAATCTGCCTTACTCCCTGTTGTTTTCCCGGGGTCTATTATGGTGCTGAACACATAAATTCAGTAAATGTTTTTTAGTGGAAAAGTGAATTAGTGAAAGTATACAAGAAGTCGTTAAACAAATAAATGAATGAACAGCACCTTAACCCTATATAGACAAAAATCACAGGTGGAGTCTCACCTAATAAAATGCTTCTACAATAAATAACCACACCTATCTCTACCTGTATCTCTACATAAATAGAACACTTTAAAGACTACACATATGTTATCTATATTGATTATCCACACCAAATATTATTAATAACCTCACTGTTGTGCGTGGTAAAGAAAAATTTAATTTGGCTTTGTTTTAGAAGTACTAAGGGCTTCTAGCAGTTACTCTTCTTAAAAGTAAGACTATCTTTACTTTGAGAAAATAAGCATGAAGAAATCTGTAAGGTCACCATAAATATGAATGCTGGCGTTGAAGGCACAGAGGTGCCTAAATAATATAAGTTGAGTTAATCTTTAGCCTGACTGTGCCCTTCTAAAATAAGAGATTTCCTACATATATATTAATGTCTCCCATTTGATATCACTCATGACTAAATAACACAGACTTTTAGAAATATACTGTTCAATATTTTTATTTTCTTGTCTAAGTAATGGAGACTAGACCACACTGTGAGTAGGGGTGAGAATTCCCCTAAAAGACATAGATGATTCTTTCTGTCAATCATCCTGGGGCAGGCCTTAGATTGGGCATGAAAAGGAACTTCTCTGAACTAAGAGTTGAGAGATTGGGACTCTGGGCCCAGGACTAATACAGATTTCCCTTTGTTGGGGATTGAGCTTGCCCCACCACATGATGCCACATGGTGCCACATGGGAGCAAACTGATATGGAGAAAAATAGCTTGCATAACTACAAGACTGTCTTTATTCATCAGTACATCTCTAGAGTAACAGTAGTTCAAAGTGTGAACAATTGGTAGAGGACAGAAAGAACCACCAAGACATATTAGCAAAACATATAAAAATTCCTTTGGGAGCCAGCCCAGTGGTTCAGGTGGTTGGAGCTCCATGCTCCTAATGCAGTTTGATTTCCACATGGGCCAGTGCCAGATGGCTCAGTTGGTTGGAGCACAGGCTCTCAAACACAAGGTTGCCGGTTTGACTCCTCGACTCCCACAAGGGATGGTGGGCTGCGCCCCCTACATCTAAGATTGAACACAGCACCTTGAGCTGAGCTGCCACTGAGCTCCCGGATGGCTCAGTTGGTTGGAGCTCGTCCTCTCAACAAGGTTGCTGGTTCCACTCGCAAGGGATGGTGGGCTGTGCCCCCTGCAACTAACAATGGCAACTGGACTTGGAGCTGAACTGCGCCCTCCACAACTAAGACTGAAAGGACAACTTGACTTGGAAAAAGTCCTGGAAGTACACACTGTTCCCCAATAAAGTCCTGTTCTCCTTCCCCAATAAATATCTTTTAAAAAAAAATTCCTTTGGTATTCCCAGGCATTAACTGGGTAAAGGAAACTAGTAGAAAAAAATTTAACTACCCTACATGTGTAGGATGGAGGTTTATAGCCATGTTTGGAGTATTATATTGGGAAACTATTGTTTTGCCTGTCAGGAATAGTACTCCTTTGTTTCTTCTGGAAAATGTCACATTTAACTTTTTGGCTAGAGTGGATTAGTCCAGGGATAAGCATCTGATCCAATATGAGCCAATCAGTATAGGCATTTTCCCCCTGGAGTGTTAAACTTGATTATAAAACAGATCTAGTCTCCATGCCTCTTTGTGGGAGGAAATTTGAAGCTCTAGAGCTGATGGAGACCAAGTCTCTCACAGTAAGAAAAGTACCTGGAGGAGAATGAATCTAAATCACAAAAATGTAACCAAGGAGAGATGGCATGAGTGACAAATACCCTGAGCTCTAGATATAGTCCAGCACTTCCTGGAGTTTGATCACCAAAGCAAATAACTCATTTTTCCAAAGCAAATTTAAACTGGATTTCTCTCTCTCACGATTCTAAAACCAGTGCCCCTTTACAAACCACTACCCTAGGCTGAAATTACTGTGTTATGGGCACCTTAACATTTACTGAAATATTTATAAAATATCTTTAAAAGACGACAACTGATGGGTTAGGAGGTGGCAGAATTACTTTACCTAGCAAATGAGCTGATCTTACATAACTTATGAAGTTTCTATTCGATATAATTTGTTAATAAAAGACTTGTGGTACACCTCATACTTAACCAGGGAGCTTTTTATTCACTCAACCAATACTTATTTAGTGTGACAACTCTGTGAAGAAAAAAAACACTAAACCAGTGCTCTGTGCATATGAATCACCCGGGAAGTCTTGTGGAAATGCAAATTCTGGTTCAGTAAGTCTGAAGTGGGGCCCAAGAATCTGCACTTCCCACAAGCTCCCAGGTGATGCCAATGCTTCTGGGACGCAAAACATGTTTTGAGTTGCAATTAAAGCATATTAACCATCCTCGAAATGCTTTTAAAGTAGAATGGAATCAATATTATTAAATGCCATTTTGGTGTGAAATAAAATGTTGTAACAACCAAGGGGTATGTGTGTGGGGACAGAGCCCCAGAAAGCAGTTTCCAGGCTCTCGGCCTCACATAGACAGGTGCTGGCTCAGGTAGTAAATGGCCATCAATTGTGACTGCATGGCCATCAGCTGTGGCTAGTTGGCCGTCAGCTGTAACCAGTGAGCCATTGGCCACTAATATGACTGCTATGGCTACGCTAGCAGAGGAGAGAGAAAGAATGGGGGCTAGCAAGAAGATGGCAGCTGGGCTGGCAAGTGTGGATGGCGGTTTGCGGACAGTGTGGATCCAGCCTCCAGTAAGAGTATAGTGCTGCCAGAGAGAATATAGTGGTATGACTCCCCTACCTATGGCTCCGTGGGTGTTCCTTTTCGGCCTCACCATATCCTGCGTTCTCTTGCGGGGAGAGGGAGCAGAGACCGAGCAAGGCCTTCCTGCACGACAATGTGCAACAGGCATTTTTATCCCATCCCTGAGCCTAGCAAAACTTAATTTTTAAGGAGTGTTCAATAGCAAGGTAAAGAATTGGTTAGGGGTCAGGAATTGAACGGACGAAAGCCACAAGATAAGGTTCGTGGATGGATAAAAGTCAGTCTTGTTGCACATGAACTCTTAAAAGTACTTTCACAATTTACATACATCAAAATAGCTGCTTCAAATTGGCTATATCAAAATGTCCCGTTTCAAAGAAAGACATATATACAAGTAAGTATACGATAACTATTTATCCAAGAAACTTTTTTTTTCTCTATGCTATGCCAGAAGCTGTTCTAGACACTGAGGATACAAGAGAAAACAAAGTGCAAAAAAAAAAAAAAAAAAAAAAAAAATCAGACTATAATAAGTACCACAATTATTTAGTGTTTAGAACTCTGGTATATATATACATAAATTTAGAGGGAAAATGATCATTTCTGACTGAAATTATCAAGAAAGACTCCATGAAGGAGATGGCAACTGGTCTCAGCTAGCAAGGGAATAAGATTTCCAAAGGTGAAAATTGGAAAATAAGTCATTTTAAGTTAAAGGGATGACCTGAATGGAGAAGGAAAGGCAATATACAATTAAGGGATTGAAAAGAGCTCAGATTGGCTGAATAATAGGGCAATTACATATGATAAGCTTTAAAAGACAGGGTTGAGTCAAATCATTTGTGCCGGGTTCAGGCCATTTGCAATGGCCAGATCTTTGACTGGCTTGCTCCTTCAAAGCATTAGAGTTTCAAGCTAAAAGTTCACCAGACGTTTTCCCTGAACACTCTCTAAAGAACCAAAAATCGGAATTTAATCACTTTTTTCTTAATTTATTAACTATCTGTTTGCCCTACTAAAATATAAACTCTACTTGCACTTCCAGTCATTGCGGAAGAGCAGTGATCAGATTTACTATCATGAATGAAACTATAATACATAAAACTTGGACAAAATACGCAGCGTATGCGAGACCATCATTTTCAGACATTTGACATCAGGCAATGGAAGACTGTGGTACCTAAGAAAGGAGGCGAACGTGAGCCCTCTCAATGCCCCAGCTTACTGTTTGGGGAATGGCTGTAGCACAGGAAGGAAGGATCCCGGCAGAGCTTGATGGTCTCCTTAACTTGAAGAGATGAAGTTGAGAGCGCCGGCATTCCAAAAAGGAAAGGGCTGGGCAGAGACAGAATTTATAGAGCGCCCCCTCCAGTCTTCAGCTGGATAACGATTAGCACAGGTGTGGGAAGAACATCTCGGAGGCAAGACCGGAAACCACCTGAAAGGAGTAGAGAAATAATCCGCAGAAGGCTAACAGAACAAGGAATAAAACATTTTCCCATCATCCAGAATGGAAAACCTCATAATTCACAGGGCACTGGATAGAATATACAGACATGTATTGCCTCAGGTGTGGGGCAAAATTAGCCCTAGTTTAAAGGTTGCTCTATTCCTTAAAAGCAAGGTTTAGAAGAATGAAGTTGTTTCTAAGTAACTTAATTGTGTCCTGGGGGGGGGGGGGGGAAGCTCAAGAATATTTACAGGAATTTAAAAAAATAATCCACTACCCAACAAAGTAAAATTCACAATGTTTAGAAACTAATAAAAAAATTGTCAGTCATGCAAAAAGGCAGGAAAATACAACCCATGATGAGTATCTAAAAATCAATCAAGCAAATCAGACCCAGAAATAAAACAGATAATCAGAATTAGTAGGCAAAGACAAAAATAATTATTTTAACCATATTCCATACTTTAAGAAGTTAGATCAATAAGCAATCATTTTACTTAGAGACATGTACCTCACCATTGTCCTTTTAGAAATTTAAGGAATTATAAGGGAATATTATCAATATTATATGGGAATAATATGCCAACATATTAGATAACTTAGATTAAATGGACATATTTCACAAAAGAGGAGCTATTAAAACCGAACCAAGAAGAAACAGAAAATCTGACTAGATCTGCAAGTAAAATAGATTTAGTAATTTAATCTTCATACAAAGAAAAGGCCCAGACCTAGATAGCTTCATAGTGAGTTCTACCAAATATTTAAAGATTAATATTGTTACAGCACAAACTCTTTCAGAAAAAAAGAGAAGGGAATACTCCACTGCCATTATGGAAAAATAATAATAATATGGAGGTTCCTCAATAATTAAAAATAGAATTACCATATAATACAGCAATTCCACTTCTGGGTATGTATCTGAAGGAAATGAAATCACTATCTCGAAAAGATATCTGCACCCCCATGTTCACTGCAATACCCAATACTATGGAAACAACCTATAGATGAGTGAATGGATAAAGAAAATGTTGGGTATACATACAATGGAAAATATTGTATTTTACTGCATTTTATTGTATAAAATTCCATTGCATATAAGAAGGAAATGCCACCATTTGCAACAATATGGATGGACTTTAAGGGCATTATGCTAAGGGAAATAAGTCATTCAGAGAAAGACAAATACTATATGATCTCACTTATATGTAGAATCAAAAAAAGCCAAACTCACAGAAACAGAAGATGGAATGGTGGTTGTCAGGAGACAGGGATGGAGGAAGTGGGGAGATAATGTTCAAAGGGTACAAATTTCCAGTTAATAATAAGTTCTGGAGACCTAATGTACTGCACGGTGATTAGAGTTAACAATACTGTATTGCATACTTGAAAGTTGTGAAGAGAGTAAATTTTAAATGTTCTTAACTCAAAAAAAATATATGGTAGGTGTTAACTAACTTTATTGTGGTAATAATCATTTTGTAATATTTGTATATCAAATCATCACATTATATATTTTAAACTCACACACGCTAAGTATTAGTTTGGTGCAAAAGTAATTACGGTTTAGAAGGTTGAAAATAATTGCAAAAACCGCAATTACAATTACTTTTGCACCAACCTAATATAACATGTAATATGCCAATTAGATCTCAATAAACTTGGGGAAAATGACAAAGTAATAAAAAATAAGAATTTTCAAGAAAGAAAATGTCTAGCCAGTTGATTCATTATCATACAGTGAATGTCACTCTTGCCTATTTGAAATGACCACCTCTTTTTCATACAGTACAACTTTGCTATGTCCAGTGGTTCTCAAGTTTCTGTGTGCGTTAGAATCACCTGGAAGACTCATTAAAATATAAATTCTCAGGCCCCACTTTTTCTAACATGTTCCCAGTGATACTAATGATGTTGGTCTAGGGATCACACTTTGAGAACAGCTAGTATATTCTCAAACGGTGATTAAGAGCTCAGGTTTGGGTTTAAATGCTGACTCAACTGCCTTGGGCAAATCTCTAATTCTCGCTAAGCTTCTAATTTCTCATTTTAAAATGAGCATGATAATTGTACCTATCTTGTTGAACTGTTGAGAATTAAATGGGGTAATACGTATGAAGCCCTTATTGTATTGCCTGGCAAAAATAATAGCTTCACAGCTATTTATTGTTGTTACTATCTGTGTATCCTGTCAATGAACATGAAGGTTATATATCCAGTTTTCGCTATTATGAATTTTGTTGCCATGAACATTTTTATACATTTCTCCTGGCACATTTGTGGAGAAGACTTCTAAAGCATATTCTTACAATGGAATGTGGAATTATAAAGTTCAATATTACTAGGTAAAGCTAAACTGTTTTCCTAAGTAATTGTTTTACTTTCCACAGCCAATAAAGAATGAAATTACTGTTGTTCCATATCCTTGCTAACACTTGGTAATTTCCATTAAAAAATTGTTTTGCCAATCTTGTAGTTGTGAAATTGTATCTTTTTATTTGCGTTTACTTCATTCCTAATAAGGTTAAGCAGCTTTTCTATATGTATGGGCCATTTGTGTTCCATCTTTGAAGAAAGTCCTATTTGTTTCTTTTGCCTGTTTTTTAAAAATGGGGTTTTTATCTTTAAGTTGTGCATTATATCCTTTGGATACTACTTTTTTTGTCAGGAATGTGTTGCAAATATTTTCATCAGGATTAATTGAGGTTAGATGTGTGAATACAGTATAAACAAAGAATTATTAGTAAAGAAAGTTTTTCCTCTGGAGATGAAACATTTCATTTCTGGGCTAAGTGCCTCCTCTCAAAACCCTGTGGTAATGTAGAATCATCTGCCTCAATTTCTATTTTGGTTCTCCCTCTAGCTCTTATATACATGTCAACAGCCATGTCTTCCCCTCTTCTTCTGCTCCCACCGATTGGGTGGATCTCCACTTTGTTTAAAGAACTAATATAGCTTTACCACAATGAAAATGGCCTGTATTCATGGGAAGGAAGGCAGGGAGCATATTTTCGCATACTTCTAACAGCCTCTAATTTACTGTAGATTAGTCTAATGGTTCCCAAACTTTACTGCACTTTGGAATCACCTGGGATTTTTAAAAACTACTTCTGCCTGGTTCTCACCCTACTATAGTCTGATTTCAATGATAAGCTCTATAACCTATACCTGGGATTTTAAAGTGCACTGGATTAGTCCTTGGGACTCAAAGTGTTACACACGGGCCATGAGCATTATTATCACCTGGGAGCTTGTTAGAAAAGCAAATTCTTAAAACTGAAAATTATGGGATAAAACCTAAGATGCTTGAGTGTATGTTAGTTAAGGTTTGAGAAACACTGGCTTGTCTACAGTCAGCTTTTGCTCCTATTGTTAAACTTGAGGTTAAAATTCTTTGAGGATGTTATCTCATTGGTTATCTCATTACTATACCTACTTTGGTTGTGGTTGCTCTGCTCTGATTTCTCCCTTTTTCTGATCCCATTAGCTTTTCAACTTCCAGAAAATCCTCAAATTTCCTCACCCAGTGAGTGGCTCTTTTCCTGTTTCCTAACATGATTATGAACTCATTCTTTTTCTTATGTATTTTCTCTCATTTCAGTGGAAATTATATTGGAGGAAGAAGAGAGACATCCATGTGCTCTGTTAGCCATTTATTCCAGATTATTGAATTTTACTTTTCAAGATGCTCAAGGAGTTTGAAGCTCAATGTGAGAAATATAAGGGAAAATTCATGGAAATGATTTGAAATTTTTTATCCTCTGAAGTTTTGTGTCCGAGTGAGATAGTTATTAAATCTACCTACTCACATGTAGTAAAATACATGTTTCATATACAAAATAATTGTAAATAATTTCAAAAATATATAGTTCAATTTGTTATAAAAGCACATTTGTATACACGTGCACAATTTTACACACTATTTCAAAGTGTTTATGACTCCTTGAAACTCACCTGTGAACTTCCTCTTATAATAGCACACAGTTATGCATTTAGAAACATTTTTAATTAAAAATAATGTATATTCATTATAGAAATCTTGGAGAAAAAAAAAACAGCTCTTATTCCACTTCTTAGAAATAGTAACATTAGTTGCATATTTTTTCAGTCTTTTATTTTTGTATTCACACATTTTAAAAAAGGATGGTTCTATGATAAGTACAAATTTTAAACAGACTTTTTTCCCTAAGTAGTTCCAGGAATTAAGTTGTATCTCGCCCATTTGGGTAGTGTTTGTTTGTCAGTGAGTTGGATTAAGAGTAAAAAAAGATAATAAATGTTCATTTTTGAAAATATAAGAAATGAAAGCATAATGTAGAAAATAAAAATAACGTGAAATTCCATCACCCAAAGATATCCATTATCAGTATTTTAAAATGTTTCCTTCCATTTTTTCCCCTGTGCATAAGCAGATAATTAGTTTTCTTCACATAACATCATTAACTATCATGGACACATACTTTGAATTAAATTTGTCTTACTGACTTTATAAATGTTTTACTACAACCATGGCTAACGTTTTATTATCTAGAACTGCCAAGTATGCATGACCAATTTTGACAAATTGTTATTTTTTTAACCTACACTGGCCAGCAGCCACTTTACAATTGTTTTGTCTGGCATTGGTATCAGGGTAATGCTGGCCTCATAAAATGAGTTTGGAACTGTTCTCTCCTCTTCTATTTTTTGGAGAATATGAGAAGGATTGGTATTAATTCTTTAAATGCTTGGTAGAACTCACCAGTGAAGCCATCTGTTCCTGGACTTTTGTTTGTTGGGAGGTTTTTGATTACTGATTCAAACTCCTTACTCATTATTGGTCTGTCCATATTTTCTATTTCTTCATGATTCAGTCTTGGTAATTTGCATGTTTCTAGGAATTTATCCATTTTTTCTAGGTTGTCCAGTTTTTAGCACATAATTGTTCATAGTAGTCTTGTGATCGTTTGTATTTCTATGGTATCAATCACAATGTCTCTTCTTTTATTTCTGCTTTTATTTATTTGAATCCTCTTTTTTTTTTCTTGCTTAGTCTAGCTAAAGGTTTATAAATTTTGTTTATCTTTTCAAAAAACCAGCTTCTGGGGCAGCTAGATGGCTCAATTGGTTAGAACGCAAACTCTGAACGACAGGGTTGCTGGATCGATTCCCACATGGGCCAGTGAGCTGCACCTTCCACAATTAGATTGAAGACAACGAGCTGCCACTGAGCTTCTGGAGGGGCAGACGGATGGCTCAGTTGTTTAGAGCGTGGGCTCTCAACAACAAGGTTGCCAGTTCAATTCCTGCATGGGATGGTGGGCTGTGCTCCCTGAAGATGGTGACTAGACTTGGAGCTAATGGGCCCTGGAGAAACACACTATTCCCCAATAAAAATTTTTTAAAAAGATAAATTTACAATTTAAAAAAAAGCTCTTAGTTTTTGCTGATATTTTCTACTGTTTCCCAGGTCTCTATTTCATTTATTTCTGCTCTGATTTTTGTTATTGCTTTCTATAACTCAGCCTTATACTGTTCTTCTTTTTCTGGTTCCTTCAAGTGTAAAATTTGTTCATTTGTGATCATTCTTTCATTATGTTGGAGTTTCTCATTATCTCATTATAAACATACTTCTTAAAACTGCTTTTGCTGCGTACCACAAGTTTTGGTATGTTGTGTTTCCATTTTTGTTTGTTTCGAGATATATTTTGATTTCTTCTTTGACCTGTTGGTTGTTCACAGTGTATTGTTTAATTTCTACATATTTGTGAATTTCCTTCCTGTTATTGATTTCTAGTTTCATATCATTGTGGTAGGAAAATATATTTGATACAGTTTCAATCTGTTTAAATTTGCTAAGACTTGTTTTGTGACTTTTATGATTTATCCTGGAGAAAGTTCCATTTCATTCTTGAGAAGAATGTGTATTCTGCTGTTGTTGGATGTAAAGTTTTATATATGTCTATTACATTCCTTTGCTCAAAAGTATGTTTTAAGCCTAATGTTTCTTTATTGACTTTCTGTCTGGATGATCTATGAATTGTTAAAACTGGGGTATTAAATTATCCTACTATTATTATATTGTTGTTTATTTCTCTCTTCAGATCTGTTAGTATATGTGCTTTTTATGTTTAGGTTCTCTATTGTTGGATATGTATATAGTTGTAACTGTTACATCTTACTGTTGAACTGACCCTATTATCATTGTATAATGGCCTTCTTCATTTCTAGAGACACGTTTTCACTTAAAGTTTATTTTGTCTAAGTACAGCCTTCTCTGCTTTCTTTTGGCTACCATTTGCATGGGATATCTTTATCCATCCCTTCACTTTGAGTTTACATATGTCCTTAAATCTAAAGTGAGTCTTTTGTAGGCAGCATATAGTTGGGTCTTGCTTTTTTTCTTTTTATGCTTTAAGCCACCCTATGCTTTTTTTAATTTTTTTTTTATTTATTGGGGTGACAATTGTTAGTAAAATTACATAGATTTCAGGTGTACAATTCTGTATTACATCATCTATATATCCCATTGTGTGTTCACTACCCAGAGTCAGTTCTCCTTCCATCATCATATATTTGATCCCCTTGCCCTCATCTCCCACCCCCCACTCTACGCTTTTTTATTGAAGAATTTCATTCATTTACATTTAAAGTAATTTTTTATAGGTGAGGACTAACTACTGCAATTTTGTAAATAGATTCATGTGTGTTTTTCTGTTGTCTTATTCCTCGCTCTTCCCTTCTGTATGATTCCACTTATAAGAGGTACGTAGTCAAAATCACTAAAATAGAAAATTAATGGTGGTTTCTAGGGGCTGAGGGAAGAGGATAATAGGGAGTTATTGTTTAACAAGTATATAATTTCAGTTTTACAAGACGAAAAGTTTTGGGGATGGATGGTGGTGATGGCTGCTCAACAATGTGAATGTATTTAATACCACTGAAGTGTACACTTAAAAATAGTTAAGACAATAAATTTTGTTGTGTATTTTAACATGATAAAAAAAGAAAGTAAATGGCTGAAAACAACCCTCAATGTCATCTTATATGAAAATATGAAAAAACTGATTGTTGTCTATGTAATTAGAGTTTAATATATATTTAAAAAATTTATTTTGTTCTTTACCAAGATACTGTTTTGCTGCAGCATGAAATTAGAACTATAAATCAGAACACAATAAAATAGATATAATTAAGATATATAGACAAGGAAATTTCACTAGTTTTTAAAATTTAAGATATGTATTATGCTAGATACCATAGCTGTTAAAACTGTGAATCAGACAGTTCCTGATTAAAGTACAATATACACCAGGACAGACAAACATACACAATAAAATAACTCTATAAATGTTACAATAAGCAAATTATGATGGAAGGACAGAAGAAGGTTGTGACTACTTCTATTATAGAATAAATTATACGTGAGCCAGTCCTTAAACTTTGAGTAAGAACTTGACTAGCAGACAGAAAGGGAAATCATATTCCAAGCACTGGAAGTTATAAGAAAAAATCACAGAATGGGTGAATGGGTGTGAAACTAAGGCAGAATTATGTGGCTGAAAAGATAGACTATAATCATACAAAGAAGATCCAAAATTTCCAGTATACGGAGCTAGGACTTTATTTTTTTCTGGAGTTAGTGAGGAATCACTGGTGATTTCTGAGTCAAGAGTGATATGAGACTTCTGCCTCCAGCATGGAAGAATAATTTCATAGTAGGATGATCCTCACACAGAGAATAACAATAAACTCTTGACAGCATACTGAAAAAATAAAATCTGAAGGCACTGGAGAGTGAACAAAAGAAGACAGATTATGGAGGAGAATCAAAACTTGAAGAGGAATAGCACAGAATGAAAATTTCCATTTGTATGACTTTTAGCCTGCAATTTTTCTGGCCTTCAGAACCAGAGGGCAGAGTTCAAGGCCACCACTCCCACTAGACAGTACAGTGGAAATCTACAAAAATAAAGAAAGTAGAGGTTGGTTCTGTATGTAAGATCTGCCCAATTCTCTGGGCGCACACTGAACATTATACGCATGGGGAAGACACAAAGCAGTCCACCAAAGATTTTAGTATATGTGCTGCCAAAGAGAGCACAGCCCACCAAATATTTAAAAAACTAAACTGAGATTTGAGCTGCCACTCAGGCAACACTGTACTTTGAATTCAATCAAGAAATTTGCCTGCTAAAACCAAAATAGCAGCACTCTTTAGAGTAATAGAAATGATCCATAATGCTACATTCACAATGTCTGGAAATTAATCCAAAATCATTCAACAAGAACCAGAAATAAAGTAACCCATTCTCAAGAGAAAAGAAATCTATAGCCAACTCCAAGATGACAGAAATGTTAGAATTAGCACATAAAGATTTTTATGCAGCCATCAGAATTATACTCAAAGAGGTTAAGAGGAAATATGTTCACAATGAATGAAAAGATAGGAAATGTCAGTTAAGAAACAGAATTTGTAAAAAAATATATATAAATCTCAAAAGTAAAAATTATAATTCCTGAAATAAAAATTAATTGCATGATTTTAACTGCAGAATGGTGATAATACAGAAAAGAGCCAGTAAAGTTGCAGATAAACAATGGAACTTAGCTAATCTTACGAATAAAGAGATTTTTTAAAAATATTATAACAATGAACAGAGCCACAGAGACCTGAGGGAAAATATCAAAAAGACTATCATGTGTAATTGGAATCCAGGAACCAGAGAAGAAAAACAATGCTGCAGGGGAAAAAATGGAAGAAGTAATGGCCAAAAATCTCTCATATCTGGTAAAAGATATAAATATATAATTTCAACAATTCAGCAAACTCCAAACAATATAAATCTAAGCACATTATGGTCAAAATTCTGAAAACCATAAAGAGAAGAGTCTAAAAAACAGCCAGAAAAAAATGACAGAGTACTTACTACAGAGGAACAAGGATTCACATGAGCATTCCTTTCTCATCAGGAAGAATGGTGAACAGAAGATAATTTAATAACACAGGAAAATTCTAAAAAGAAAGGTAAGGTTAAAAGCATTAGAAATAGGTTTGCATCAAAATGGCAGCATGAGGTGAGCCTCTGGAAAGCTCCCCTGGAATTTACAACTAATCAAACAACAATAACTCCACAAAGGACTCCCTGCACAGCAGACAGGCAAGAGGAAGAGGCCCACTACTGAATTCACCTAAAGGTGGGCGAATCGCGCCAGCGGGGGAGGAGGGAAGGGAGAAGTGCAGAGATGGAGCCACAGGGGTGCAGGACGCAGACCTAGCTCAGTGCTCTGACCTCACTGCATCCCGGAACTACCGCAGCCGCGGGAGAGCGAAGAATTCAGACTGCTAGGGCTCCACTTATGGCCCACAGGGCTGAGGGGACAGCATATAACACGGCTGAACCCAACGCTCACGGCTGAGACCTCGGAGAAAAGACCGAGGGAAGAAGGCTGAAAACAGTGGTTTAAGCCCTCACTGCAGAGCAGAGAATGGGAGCCTTAGGCACTGAGACTAGCCACCCCCTTCCTACCCTCCTAGAGCTCGCCCCGCACCCACCTGCCCGGTGCTAGAAGCAGAACAGTAGCAGTGTCAGATCAAAAGAACAGAATATTTGCTGTTCTGAGAACTGTGGACCACAGACATAGATTCACAGCCCAACTAGTTCGCAGCCCAAAGGGGAAGGAGCTGTGGAAGCAGGACCGGCTACGGTGGTGGTCACCGCCATTGCTCTGGGCCACCTCTCACAACTCACCCAGTGCCTGACCCCACCTATCTGGGCGGATCACTGCAGGAGTAAACAGAACTACTGAAACATATGTGCTCTGAATCTGGTGCAGGAAGAGGTTTGGAACTTCAAAAGCTCTCCGCATACCAACACGGACACTGCGCCCTGTGACCTAGGTGAACTATTAACAGAGGAGAAGCCGTCTCCCAGGGAATCCCCCCATTGTGTGAGAAGCTGGAATAGTGCAGAGAAAACATAGCACTACCGTATGAGAGAGAAAATAAAAAGGCTACAGTAGGAGAAAAACTAAAACATTCTACCAACAAGTACTGGAAAACAAAAGAAAGACCTCTTCCTATCAACCTGTTGTAGAAGCCACTCCTGTAGATGTCCAGGAAGAGAAATAGTAAATCAGTAATTGCCATGAATAACCAAGGCAACAAGACAGCTCAGAAAGAAAGTGAAAAGTCTCCAGAAAAGGAACTTAAAGATATGGAAATATGTGATTTAAATGACAGAGAATTCAAGATTGCAGTTCTGAAAAAACTCAACAAGATGCAAGAAAACACAGAAAGGCAGTTTAATGAACTCAGAAACATAATCAAAGAACACCATGAGCATTTTACGAAAGAGATTGAAATTTTTAAAAAGAACCAAATAGAATTTCTGGAGATTAAGAACTCAATAGAAGAAATTAAGAATGAAATAACCAGCTTAGGTAGTAGAGTTGACCAGATGGAGGAAAGAATCAGTGACATCGAAGATAGAAACCTGGAAATGACACAGATGGAAGAAGAAAGAGACTTGAGACTTAAAAGAAATGAAAGAACTCTACAAGAACTTTCTGACTCCATCAGAAAGAGCAATATAAGAATAATGGGCATACCAAAAGGAGAAGAAAGAGCGAAAGGAACAGAGAATATATTAAAACAAATTGTTGATGAGAACTTCCCAAACTTGTGGACAGAATTGGATCCTCGAATCCAAGAAGCAAATAGAACACCTAATTACCTCAATCCCAACAGGCCTTCTCCAAGGCACATTGTATTGAAGCTGTCTAAAATCAACGACAAAGAAATCCTCAAGGCAGTCAGGGAAAAGAAGACAGTAACCTACAAAGGAAAGCCCATTAGATTATCATCAGATTTTTCAGCAGAAACTCTACAAGCCAGGAGGGAGTGGAACCAAATATTCAAACTATTAAAAGAGAGAAATTATGAGCCAAGAATAATATATCCAGCAAAGATATCATTTAGATATGAAGGAGGAATAAAGACCTTTCCAGACATACAGAAGCTGAGGGAATTTTCTAATACATGACCTGCACTACAAGAAATACTAAAGGAGGCTATTCGACCACCATCAACAGGGACAATTTGTGGCTACCAAAACATAAAAAGGGGAGAGTAAAGGCCTGAACCAGAGTATGGGAATGGAGAAAGTAAGCGTGCTGAAGAAAATGGAATACTCTAAATATCAAACTTTCTTTTACATAAACTTAAGGGTAACCACTCAAAAAAATCCAGAACTGAAATATATACTGTAATAAAAGAAGAAACAGAGGGAAACATCATAGAATACCACCACACAGAAATAATAGACAACAACAAAAAGGCAAAGAAACAATGGAGATACAGCCTTATCAGAAAACTAAAGCTAGAATGACAGGAAATCCTCACATATCAATAATCACCCTAAATGTAAATGGACTGAACTCACCAATAAAAAGGCACAGAGTAGCAGATTGGATCAAAAGACTAAACCCAACCATATGCTGTCTCCAAGAGACACATCTCAGCTACAAGGACAAGCATAGACTCAAAGTGAAAGGGTGGAAATTGACACTCCAAGCAAATGGTACCCAGAGAAAATCAGGTGTAGCCATAATGATATCAGATGAAACAGACTTCAGGGTGAAAAAGATAACAAGAGACAAAGATGGACATTTCATAATGGTAAAGGGTACTATACAACAAGAAGACATAACAGTCATCAATATTTATGCCCCAATCAGGGAGCACCGAAATATACCAAGCAACTACTAACAGAACTAAAGGGAGAAATTGACCAAAACACAATTATACTAGGGGACTTAAATACATCATTGACAGCTATGGATAGATCATCCAAACAGAAAATAAATAACGAAATAGCAGCCCTAAATGACACATTAGATGAAATGGACATAATTGACATATATAGAGCACTTCATCCTAAAACATCAGACTATACATTCTTTTCTAGTGTACATGGAACATTTTCAAGGATAGACCATATATTGGGAGAGAAAATCAGCCTCAGCAAATTTAAGAAGATTGAAATCACACCAAGCATATTTTCTGATCACAAGGCTTTGAAATTGGATATGAACTGCAAAAAGAAAGCAGGAAAAAGCACAAACACATGGACATTAAACAACATACTTTTAAAGAACGAATGGGTCAAAGAAGAAATTAGAGGAGAGACCGAAATATACATAGAAACAAATGATAATGAAAATACATCCTACCAAAATTTTTGGGATGCAGCGAAAGCAATTTCAAGGGGAAAATTTATCTCATTACATGCCTATCTCAAGAAACAAGAAAACTCCCAAATAAATAACCTCATGTTACACCTTAAAGAACTAGAAAAGAAGAACAAGTGAAACCCAAGGTCAGCAGAAGAAAGGAAATAACAAAAATCAGAGCAGAACTAAATGAAATAGAGAACAAAAAGACAATAGAAAAAATTAATGTGACAAAGAGCTGGTTCTTTGAAAAGATTAACAAAATTGACAAACCCTTGGCTAGACTCACTAAGATAAAAAGAGAGAAGACACTAATTAACAAAATCAGAAATGAAAAAGGGGAAGTTATCACGGACACCACAGAAATACAAAGGATCATCCAAGAATACTATGAAGGACTATATGCCACCAAATTCAATAACCTAGAAGAAATGGACAAGTTCTTAGAAACATATAGCCTTCCAAGGCTGAACCATGAAGAACTGGAAAATCTAAACAGACCGATCACCAGTAACGAAATTGAATCAGTCATCCAAAACCTTCCCAAAAGCAAAAGTCCGGGACCAGATGGCTTCACTAGTGAATTCTACCAAACCTTCAAAGAGGATCTAATACCAATCCTGCTCAAACTCTTCCAAAAAATTGAAGAAGAGACAGTACTCCCTAACTCATTTTATGAGGCCAACATTACCCTGATACCAAAACATGGTAAGGACAACACAAAAAAAGAAAACTACAGACCAATATCTCTGATGAATACAGATGCAAAAATCCTAAACAAAATTCTAGTAAATCGAATACAACAATGCATTAAAAAGATTATTCATCTCGACCAAGTGGGGTTCATCTCTGGGGCACAAGGATGGTTCAACATCCACAAATCCATCAATGTGATACATCACATAAACAAAATAAAGGACAAAAATCATATGATTATATCAATTGATGCAGAAAAAGCATTTGACAAGATACAACATCCATTTATGATTAAAACACTTAATAAAATAGGTATAGAAGGAAAATACCTTAACATAATAAAGGCCATATATGACAAGCCCTCAGCTAATCTCATAATTAATGGTGAAAAACTGAAGCCCTTTGCTCTATGTTCAGGAACATGACAGGGCTGTCCCCTATCACCTCTGCTTTTCAACATAGTGTTGGAAGTCCTTGCCAGAGCAATCAGGCAAGAGAAAGAAATAAAAGGCATCCAAATTGGGAATGAAGAAGTTAAATTATCACTCTTTGCAGATGACATGATGCTATATATAGAAAACCCTAAAGACTCCACCAAAAAGCTATTAGAAACAACCAACAAATACAGTAAAGTTGCTGGCTACAAAATCAACGTACAAAAGTCCATTGCATTCCTATATACTAACAATGAAATCTCAGAAAAAGAAATACAAAAAACAATTCCTTTTGCAATTGCAGCAAAAAGAATAAAATACCTAGGAATAAACTTAACCAAGGATGTGAAAGACCTATATGCTGAAAACTATAAGACATTTTTAAAAGAAATTGAAGAAGACACAAAGAAATGGAAAGACATTCTGTGCTCATGGATTGGAAGATTCAACATAGTTAAAGTGGCCATATTACCCAAAGCAATATACAGATTTAATGCAATCCCCATCAAAATCCCAATGGCATTTTTTAAAGAAATAGAACAAAAAATCATCAGATTTGTTTGAAACCACAAAAGACCTCGAATAGCCAAAGCAATCTTAAGATAAAAGAACAATACTGGACGTAAATCCCTGACTTTAGCTTGTACTACAGGGCTACAATAATCAAAACAGCATGGTATTGGCAGAAAAACAGACACATAGACCAATGGAATAGAATTGAGAATCCAGAAATAAAACCACATAAATATGGACAGATAATTTTTGACAAAGAAGCTGAAAACATACAATGGAGGAAAGACAGCCTCTTCAATAAATGGTGCTGGGAGAATTGGATAGCCACGTGCAAAAGAATGAAACTGGACTGCTATCTGTCACCATGTACCAAAATTAATTCAAAATGGATCAAAGACTTAAGCATAAGACCTGACACAATAAACTGCATAGAAGAAAACATAGGTACTAAACTTATGGACCTTGGGTTCAAAGAGCATTTTATGAATTTGACTCCAAAGGCAATGGAAGTAAAAGCTAAAATAAACGAATGGGACTATATGAAACTTAAAAGCTTCTGCACAGCAAAAGAAACCATTGACAAAATAAAGAGGCAACCAACTGAATGGGAGAAGATTTTTGCAAACAGTGCCTCCGATAACGGGCTAATATCCAAAATATACAAGGAACTCATGCAACTCAACAACAAAAAAACAAACAACCCAATTGAAAAATGGGCAGAGGACCTGAAGAGACATTTCTCCAAAGAGGACATACAAATGGCAAATAGACATATGAAAAAATGCTCAACATCACTAATCATCAGAGAAATGCAAATCAAAACCACAATGAGATATCACCTCACCCCAGTCAGAATGGCTATCATCAACAAGACAAATAGTAACAAGTGTTGGAGAGGCTGTGGAGAAAAAGGAACCCCTCGTACACTGTTGGTGGGAATGCAGACTGGTGCAGCCGCTATGGAAGGCAGTGTGGAGGTTTCTCAAAAAGTTACGAATAGAATTGCCATATGACCCAGCAATCCCTCTCCTGGGTATCTACCCAAAAAATCTGAAAACATTTATACATAAAGACACGTGTGCTCCAATGTTCATTGCAGCTTTGTTTACGGTGGCCAAGACATGGAAACAACCAAAATGTCCTTCGATAGATGAATGGATAAAGAAGTTGTGGTATATATACACAATGGAATACTATTCGGCAGTAAGAAAAGATGATATAGGAACATTTGTGACAACATGGATGGATCTTGAGAGTGTAATGCTGAGCGAAATAAGTCAGACAGAAAAAGCAGAGAACCATATGATTTCACTGATATGTGGTATATAAACCAAAAACAACAAAAGAACAAGACAAACAAATGAGAAACAGAAACTCATAGACACAGACAATAGTTTAGTGGTTACCAGAGGGTAAGGGCGGTGGGGGGTGGGAGATGAGGGTAAAGGGGATCAAATATATGGTGAGGGAAGGAGAACTGACTCTGGGTGGTGAACACACAATGGGATTTATAGATGATGTAATACAGAATTGTACACCTGAAATCTATGTAATTTTACTAACAATTGTCACCCCAATAAATTTTTTTTAATAAAAAGCATTAGAAATAGTAAATATCTCAATAAAGATTACCCTTATCCCTTAATTTCTATAAAAATGACAACTACAGCAACAATCATAGAAGGCAGGTAAATGGACCTTATGGTTGCAAAATTTTTGTTTTAGGTGAAGTAGCACAATATTAATTCTAAAGAGACTGTAAAATAAACGATGTGTGTTACAATCAAGAAAAAATAATTTACGAGAAAAGTCATTTTAAAATAATGAAAAGAAGTACATCTAAAAATCCAATACTAGAAAAAAACTGCAAGACATAAGAGTATGCCTTTTCTCAGGGAGAAGCATTTATACCAGCGTAATATTACCAGAAAAAATAAATAAATAATTTATAGTTCAAAGAAGCAACAAAACTTTAGTGCAATTTTCTTCCTCCTCCAAAATCAAATTCTAATTTTTTTTTTCAAACTGGAAAGACATTGGTATTTCCCAAATTTGGTCAAATGTAAGAACATACATTTATATAGGTATAACTAAACCGTATTTAAAGATGCTGGAGTTCAGAACTAATGCTTACTATGGGTATGGCCCACTGTGGGTGCACAGGAGCTTAACAACATGAGGTTACGTACAGGTGCACACTGTCTGCAATGTGCTAAGTATAGGGCCCCACGTCCTGCAAAGAAAGAGGGAAAATATTCAAGAACAGGTTGCAATGAAGTTCATCATCTTTGGTAATTTTAACAGCAGTTTACTTCTTGTTTTCACATAATTTGCAAATAACAGCAATAGAGTTTGATTAAACTTCCAGTTCTCAGAAGAAATTGGATGAAACTACTTATTTTTTCTGTTTGCTCAAAGTGCCTTTTACTGATCCTTTCTGCACTTTTCCAAAGCCATCCTCATGAATAGACCCTTGAATATTAGAATTTGAATGGACAATATTATATTTGTGACCTAGGCTTTAGTGCCACTCAGTGTTCAAATGATAGAATTACAGCACATCAAACCACCGAATCTGTTACAGTGACAGAAATATTTCCTCTGGATTTAAAGGTATTCAGTTCAAGGTCTCTTCTCCCTGCCTGCTTTACTCTGCCTGATAACGTATGAGCAAAATGAAAAATTCAGCATATACTATATACCTGTTGACACTTTGATCAGATTAGTGCCAGAGATCTCCTTTCTGTTTGAATCATCATGTACTGTGCCATGTCTCCAAACGTAAATTGACTTACTGAAAGCAGAGAGAAATCATTTGCTCAGGGTGGGAGGCAAGTACAGACATTCAGGAACAATATCTAACAAATAAGTCCCACATCAACAAAAAATAAAAACACTGATGGAAGTTTATAAACAAATGCTGAAATTAAACCACCAATGACTGAGAACGAGGTTACATAATCTTAATTCTGTTATATAATGTAAGATAAAATAAGCTCGTAGGTATCTTTCATTTATCATAACACATTCTATGCCAATTTTGCAAAATTTTCACTGTGAGAAAAAGATGTGAAAAATGAACACTAAATGACTGTGTTACAAAAGAGTAAACAGAAAAACAAGAGGCATCAGAAAAAAAAGTAAGAAAGAGATAAACATAAATGTGGAGAAGGTAAAGAATAGGAAAAAAAGGTAAAAATTTAGCCAGCAAATGAGACAAAGGAAAATTCGCATGGAAATTATGAATAAAATAATATCATTCAAGTTTAACCAGAAATAGCATTACTAATAACTATCCATTTTAGGACCAAAATAAGGATCCACATGTACTGTTCACTAGAAATTAAAGAAGAATGAAGAGATCAAAATTTCCTTTTCGAAAATCTGTGACTATGCTTTTTTAAAAAATCTTATATGCAATATGAGTAATTTAAAAGAAACTTCATGGTAATATTTTCTTTCTTTAAAAGATTAAAATTCAACTGTAGAAAATTCAGAAAACTCAAAAAACTGACTGAAAATCCCAATGACTGGAGATAATCACTGTTAATATTTTGGTATAAATGTTTCCAGTCTTTCATCAATGCAAAAGTTTACATATTCTAAACCGAATCCTAATGACTTAATGACCTGATTCATTCTCTTAATACATAGTATACATATATATGCATATATGTGTGTGTATATATGTATCTATACATGTATAATGCATATATATAGATACATATATACACACATGTCATTAAAGAGTTCTCTAAAATGTCTTTTTAAATTACTGGAATTCCATTTTATAGATGCACACTAATTTTTTTAACCAATTCCCTATTGGACATTATGACTGACTCCAGTTTTTAGCAATTATCAACAAATGTTGAGTTCATAACCTTGTAACTAAATCTCATATTTACACAATTATTTTCTCAGGATAAAGAACTATAAATTGAATTGCAATGTTAAAACCATTCAAAATTTTAAGAAATTTTTTTAAGATTATTTTCCCAAATAAAAAACACAATGAGATATCACCTCACCACAGTGAGAATGGCTATCATCAACAAGACAAATAGTAACAAGTGTTGGAGAGGCTGTGGAGAAAAAGGAACCCTCATACACTGTTGGTGGGAATGCAGACTGGTGCAGCTGCTATGGAAGGCAGTGTGGAGGTTCCTCAAAAAATTACGAATAGAATTACCATATGACCCAGCAATCCCTCTTCTGGGTATCTACCCCAAAAACCTGAAAACAGTGATCCATAAAGACATATGTGCTCCAATGTTCATTGCAGTTTTATTTACAGTGGCCAAGATAATGGAACCAAAGTATTCTTCAATAGATGATTGTATAAAAAAAGTTGTGGTATATATACACAATGGAATACTATTCTGCCATAAGAAAAGATGAAATAGTACCATTTGTGACAACATAGATGGATCTTGAGATTAAAATGCTAAATAAAATAAGTAGAGAACAATATGATTTCACTGATGTGTGGTATATGAAACTGAAAACAACAAGAGAAGAAGATAAACAAATGAAGAAACAAAAACTCATAGACACAGACAATAGTTTAGTGGTTACCAGAAGGTAAAGGGGGACGGGGGTGGTAGATGAGGGTAAAGGGGATCCAATATATGGTGATGGAGGGAGAACTGACTCTGGGCAGTGAACACATGATGTGATATACATATAGATGATGTATGACAGAATTGTACACCTGAAATCTATGTAACTTTACTAACAATTGTCACCCCAATAAACTATAATCAAAAAAAGATTATTTTCCAATGAAAGGATTTATCAATTGTCTGATTTTTCTATATCTTGCCAATAATGAACATGACTATTTTTTTAAATCTGTCAGTTTGATAGACAAAAACGTTTTCTCATTATTTTCATTTGCATTTATTTGATTTCTATAAAGTAAAATTTTATATGTTTACTGTCTATTGTATGTGTCTGTCTGTGAATTGTCTGTTCACGTGTCTGGCCATCTACGGAATGAAGGGCACTATAGGATAGTGGTTAAAAGCATAGCCTCTGGGGTTAGACCACCTGGGTTTGAAGCCTTAATCCACCACTAACACTATGACCTCTCCAAGCCTTACTTTTTTCACCTATAAAATAAAGATAATAACAGCACCTAGCTCTCCAGATGAAATGACGACCTGACATGTAATACACGTTCTTTTATATTTTAAGAGCTCTTTATAAGAAGAATTTTCACCTTTTGTTCACCATATGTGTTGCCCCCATAGTTCCCAGTTGTCAGTTCCTTTCAATCTTGTTCATCGTGGGTTTTGGCAGACAGACACTTTAAAAATTTTGTAGTAAAATCTCTCACTCTTTTCTTCAAGATATTTGCCTTTGGTATCATGCTAAGAAAGACAACAGATTTAGAGCAGTAAAGATAGTACAACTTTTTCAGAAAAGCAAAATATAGCTAGCATGTGTATTGTGAATCTGATCAAAATCCAGCATTATTCTTCTCATACACCTCTACTAAGCATGCACAATTTTTAATAACTTCAGTCTGAAAAAAGAAATGCACAAAAAACACAATGTCAGTCACCATACTCAAAACTTCCAATGATCGTGGCCTCTCTATTTCCCCAGTTTGGCTGAATCCTTTTTTTAAAAAAAGAATATTTTATTGACATTTAATATACATATAGAAAAGTGCACATATTATTACAAATGGAGAGCTTAATGGATTTTCACAAACTCAGCACTCCTAGGTAGCTAGCACCAGATCAAGGAACAAACTTTTCCAGCACCCAGAAGCCCCAAGTTTGGCTGAATCTTGATCTTTGGCTTCAATAAAAGGCACATAAATTTATATAAATATAGACATACCATAGTGAATTAAATTAAGTTTTTCTTTTTAACAAATTTTCCAGGTGATTGTGAAAATTTTATAATGAAATTAATTATTCCATAAATCAAAGAACTTCCTAGAATCACTCATATCTGAGGAAATCTGGCTTGCGTGTGAAAGTTTCTTCACCCTGTCCTCAGCAAACTTAACATAGTTTCAAAGTTTCAAAATAAATCACTAGTCAAGCAGCAAGGTTCTGCTCATTTAACAGGATAACATTTTCTATCCAGCAGAAGACAGTACACCCGAACTGAAACACCAAACGGTGAACTGGTCATACATGTGTGACATAATAGCATTATTTATCATGGTTTCATTACAGAGATACTAGTATTAAGTCTATTAATATGTCTGAATTAAAACTGTAAACAGCAAAATATAATTGAAATTGTATGACAATTTTTAAAATTCAGTTTACAACTAATTCAGTCTAATACCTAAAACATTTTAATATCTAAAGAATTTCTATGGCTGAGTAGTATTCCATTGTGTGATAGACAGATGATAGATAGATAGATAGATAGATAGATAGATAGATAGATAGATAGATAGATAGATAGAGAGATCTCACATCTTCTTTACCCCTTCATTCAACGGGAACTTGGGTTGTTTCCATATCTTGGCTATTGTAACAACTTTGCAATGAACATAGAGCTGCATATGTCTTTTCAAATTAGTGTTTTCATATTCTTCAGATAAATACCCAAAAGTGGGATAGCTGGGTCGTATGGTAGTTCTATTCTTAATTTTCTTAGGAACTTTCTTACTGTTTTCCATAGTAGTTGCACCAATTTACAATCCCACCAACAGCGCATGAGGGTTCCCTTTTCTCCACATCCTCACCAACACTTGTTATTTCGGGTCTTTTTTATAATAGCCATGCTAACAGGTGAGGTAATATCTCATTGTGGTTTTGATTTGCATTCCCGTGATACTCAGCCATAAAAAAGAAGGAAACCTTGCCGTTTGCAACAACATGGATGGGACCTTGAAGGTATTATGCTAAGTGAAACAAGTCACATAAAGACAGACAAATACCATATAACTTCACTTATATGTAAAGCCTTAAAAAAAAAAAAAAAAAGAACTCAGATACAGAGAACAGATTGGTGGTTACCAGGAGGAAACGGGGTTGGGGAGAGGGCAAAATGGATGAAGTAAATCAATTGTATGGTGATGGATGATAATTAGATTTACAGTGATGAACGCTATGTAGTGTACACAAATATTGAATTATAACATTGTACACCCGAACTATATATAACCCTGTATACCAATTTTACCACAATTAAATATATAAAAAGAATTTCTGTAACAAGTGAAAGTACAGTTCAATATTATATTTTCATTTATAATTCATATAGAAGTTCAAACCAAAAAGTTACCATTGGCTATTTAAAGGGCATGTATTTAATCACGGAGAGAAAATGAATTCAAGCGAGCCACCTCAGGAACATTAACAGTAGCAATATATTATGCTATATTTTAAAAACCCCAAATAACTATGTTTAAAATCTCAGAATTCCTATTATGCAGATATTTGGGGCACTTTTGGCCTCTTTCAGAACTATAAAATTGCAGTTAAAAATAAGAATCATAGAAAAGGCTAATGGTTTTCCCAAGGTTACAAACAAGTAAACAATTGCATATCATACATTTTTCTTAGTCTGCTACTCTATCTACCACAGTTTGTAATTTCTGCCATAAATATCTTAAAATATGTAAGAAGTCATAAGAATTGCTAATACTACTTTTCAGCACTGTCATATTTTGTCCGCTGAGCCAAACATACCAGATGTCTTTAAATAAAAGATTTAGACAGCATAAAAATAAAGTGTTATTGTATATGGGATTTTTTTTAAATATACCAATACATTGGGAATGCCATTAGGTTTAAATACGGAAGAGGGGAAGAGTTTGTAGATACTAATAGGAGATGCCTGAAGACAGAGAGATCATGACCATACATGTAAACGGTTAAGGAGAAAACAATGAAACATTAATGTGACACTCTGCGTGATAAAGAATATTTTATCTACTTTAGCATAATAAGCTAGAATCATACATTCCCATTTCTTGGAGACAATATGGATTTTTCATTTCCTAAAATTAATATAGCCCAATAAGTGTACAATTCTACTAGATTCTAGGAAAAATCACTGTTGATAAATAAGTAGGCTGAAATGACTGTGAGGGGGTGAAGGGATAGAGAAGTGACTATTAGGATTAACTGGGTGCTGCTATATTTAAACACATACACTTACACTCACAACTAGTGAAAATGGAACTGTGAGAACAGATTTCAAACAATGGCTTCATCCTGAGCTTCACTTGTGCATCTGTTACTTTTACACATTTCTATCTAGTACCTCTCCATGTTTAAGGGAACATTTCTCTCTCCCCTTTCTAGCCACAGATGATCATATAGGGGAAGGTCAAAGGGAAAAGAGAGAGGAAGGCCAAATGGCAAATTTTACATCCACACAAGTAAAAAGATATTAAAGGATATATATGGACATGAAGATAAACATAACAAAAAAACATTATTTTTAAAAACTCAAATAGCTTAACAGTTACTTCCCATCGTTTGCAGAAAGTGTAATAAAACTTCCTTAGTCTGACATAACATATTAAAGGCTTCCATAATTCGACCCAACCTTCATTTTCAGCCTTATCTCCTTCCACTCACTGATATGAACCCCTTGCTCTTCATATCAATGTTTGCCATTTTCCTAAACCCTCAAAATTTTATGATTTTGTGCCTTTAAACAAGCCATTTCTTCTGCTGACATCATCTTCTTCCAGTTTACCTAAAGAACTTCCACTCATCCCTCAGGATTCAGTTCACTTACTATAAAATGTTTGATGATTTGCTTATTTGGATGTCAGGCTCCAATACACTAGACTTAGAGATCCTAACAGGCAAAAATAATCTTACTCATCTTTGTATCCCTAGCACCAATCACATAGCCATGCATAGTGTTGATTTATAAATGTTTGCTAAATGATGAATGAATGAATGAATACACAGGACTCAGGTTTTTTTTTGGAGTGGCAAAAACACTACAGATCAATCAAAAACACTACAAATCAATCAAAATGGAATTATCTTCCTTTCCTCACAACCTCAGCAGCAAATAAAAGTTCTTCTCTATTTTGAGACATTAAAAGACTTTTTTTTTTCAGGAAGATGGAACAGAGGAACTTTTCCATATCTCCACTAGGCACAACTGAAAATCCTGGACATTACATATAAAATAAACCTGAAAGGTAAAAAGAAGAAGGCAGACTGGCTAAAAACATCAAAACCCAAGGAACAACATAGTGGTGAATTCCTGGATTTTCTTTATGCTCCTATGTCCCAGACTTGCAGCTGAAGAAGCCAAAAACCTGGAAACACTAATAGGCATAGACAAAATAGCCACAACAAAAGCTTGCTCTCTCTAACCAAAGGACCAAAAGAAGGTCAGCCTAGTGAAATAGAAAACTTCTAGACAATATCTGCTCTACTTCAGTCAAATACCACAAAAAAAAAAAAAAAAAAAAAACTGTGGTTCTACTCTCACCCATACCAGCAAAGGTCAAATGGGTAGCTTAGGACTTTCACCATCAAAAGGCAGTAATGAGGTGCTTCACTACCATCACCAGACTGGTGTCAAATAAAGTCAAACAGGAAGCTGGGACTTTCATCCCTGCTGGCCAATAATATGACAGTAAAATGACACTCCCTTGCAGTGTCACCAGAGGCCACATGAGGAACTGGACCTTCCTCCCCAAACCAGCAGGCAACCTCCCCACCCCACTGGGGCAGTGTCAAAGAGGGCCTAGTGCGGAATAGGACTTTCACCATCACCCAGGGTAATGATGCCACCCCTCCCACAGTGTCAATGGAGACCCTGTGGCAAGCCATAATCCCCACTCCATGCAGCAGTAATGAAGAGCCCCTCCCCCTCAAGTGTCAACAACCTAACTTCTACTCCACCTAATATTTACACAGTGGCACCTGCATCCCTCCTTCTATTGCCACAGTGATGTCAGAGAAAGTCAACCAAAAGGAAAGGTTTAAATAAAATTCAAAGCTTCATTACATAATAGGAATAGAAAGAAAGACCTCCCTCAACTTCGCAAAAAGCACCTACAAAATCCTACCACCAGCTAGCATTACACTTATGGTGACTTTCCCACTGACATTAGGAACAAGGCAAAAATGTCCACTTTGAACACTCTTGATTCAACAAAGTGCTGAAAGCTCTAGCCTTTGCAATAAAACAAGAAAGGAAAATAAAAGAAATAGAGATTAGAAAAGAATATTCTCCCTATTTGCAAATAACATGATTATCCACATAGAAAATCCCAAAGAATCTATACACACACACAACCAAACTCCGAGAGCTAATAAGTGATTTCAGCAAGGTTGTAGGATACAAAATTAACACAAAAATCAATTGTATTTCTATAAAGTAGCAGTAAATACATAAACACTGAAATTTAAAATACAATACCATTTATAAATGCTCAAAATAAAATACTTAACTGTAATTCTAACAAAACATGTCCATAATTTGCATGCTGAAATTTATACAAAGCTGATGAAAGAACTCAAAGAAAGTATAAATAAATGAAGAGATATACCATGTTCGTAGATTGGTAGACACGATATATTAAAGATATCTATTCTCTCCAAATTTTGATACAGTTCCTATCAAAATCCCAGCAAGATTCAAAAAGCTAGAATACCTAAAACAATTTTGAAAAATAAAAATGAAACAGACACTGCACTGTACACCTGAAGCTGAACAATAATGTATGCCAACTATAATTTTATATATATATATATATATTTACAAGACGCGGAGTACAGCATTAGGAATAGAGACAGTGGAAATGTAACAGCTCTGTGTGATGTCAGAGGGATAGTGGATGGGGGGAGGGGAGTTCACACAGTGTGAGGGATATAAATGATAAACGTCTAAGTATTACTTTGTCTTGTGCACCTGAAACTAATAAAAAAAAAAGAAACAGAAAGAATCCATCTACTTGATTTTAGGATTTATCATATAGTCATAGTAATGGTATTGGTAGAAGGATAAACACATAGATCAATGAAATTTAACAAAGAACAAAGAAATAGGCCCATAAAAATATGCCCGACTGATTTTTGACAAAGGTACAAAAGCAATTCGGTGGAGAAAAGATAGACTTTTCACAAAATGGTGTTGGAACAACTGGATACTCATAGGCAATAATTTGAACTTCAATGTAAGTTCCACACCTTATACAAAAAGTAACTCAAATTGGATCACAGGCTTAAATATAAAATGTAAAACAAGAAAACTTTTAGAAAAACAATGGAGAAAATCTTCAGGATCAAGGATTATGCAAAGAGTTCTAAGGCAACACCAAAAGCACAATACCTAAAAGGAAAAATTGATAAACTGAATTTCATTAAAATTTTAAAATTTTCTCTGTGAAAGACCTTGTTAAAAAGGTGAAAAGACAAGCTATAGACTGGGAGAAAATATATGCAAACCACATATCCAACAAAGGTCTAGTGTCTAGAATATAAAGACTCTCAAAACTCAACAGTTTTTTAAAAAATCAATTAGAAAATAGGCAAAAGGTATGAAGAGACATTTCACCAAAGAAGATATACAGATGGCAAATCAACACATGAAAAGATATTCAACATCATTAGTCATTAGTGAAGTGCAAATTAAAAGCACAATAAGATGTCACTACACACCTATCAGAATGGCTAAAATAAAAAATAGTGACAAAACCATATGCTGATGAGGATGCAGGAAACAGCATCACTCATATATAATGAATGTAAAATAACACAACCACTCTGGAAAACAATCTGGCAGTTTCTTAAAAAAAAAAAGAGAGAAAAAAAGCACTAACCATGAAACTACCAAATCACACATCAATTGCATTCCTGGGTATTTATCTCAAAGATGTGGTCACACAAAAACCTGAACATAAATGTTTATAGAAGCTTTATTCATAATGGCCAAAAACTAAAAACAATCCAGACGTCCTTCCATGGGTGAATGGTTAAATAAACTGTACAGTAGTATTCTACATCCATGTAGTGCTACATCCATACGGTAGAATACTATTCATCAATAAAAAGGAATGAATTATTGATATGTGCAATAACCTGGAAAAATCCCTAGACAATTATGTGAAAAAAAGTCAATCCCAAAAGGTTACATACTATGTGATTCCATTTATATAACATTTTTGAAATGGTAAAATTATAGAAATAGAGAACACATTAGGCTTATCAGGGCTTAGGAGCCGGAGGGAACTGAGTGTGGGTATAAAAGGGCAATAGAAGGTATCCCTGTGAAGATGGAAATGTACTGTGTGATGACTGTATCAATCTCAATATCCTGATTGTGGTATTACACTATAGTTTTGCAAAATGTTATCATTGGGTAGTGTCCATGGGATCTCTCTGTATTTGTTACAACTGTATGTAAATCTATGATTATATCAAAATTGAAAGTTTTTAAAAAAAAAAAAAACATTTTTGCTTTAAGAACTAAAACAAGGAAATAAATTGATGAGCTCACTTGTCAACAAAATACATATGTTGTAGATCTATATTAAATCAAAGAATGAATGAGTTAGTAGGTAATTCCTATTGTGTTATGCTTCATCTAGTGGACAGCCCAGTCTTGACCTTCTAGGTAATTAAAATCAAACTCAGCATCTTTGTTTTGTGTCCTCATGAGCTATGAAGACTTAGCATATAAGGTCAGAAGGAACCTTAAAGGTCATCCAGTCCCACACTTTCATTTTGTAAAAGAAGAAATAGGGGATCAAAGAGATTAAAAATAATATCCCGGATAAATACAGAGTTACAATAGTTATGGAACTAGGCCTAAGCTTCCATTCAGCAGTACAACAGTCTTTTCATCATAGTAGTTTGATTAACATATCCCCAAGAGTGAAGACAATCTCCTTGGTAGTTCTGTATAGAGAATCATTTAATGAATCTGCTGTACACCGTCTGAAACTGCACTCTAACTACACAGTCTCTGGAATACAATGGTCTCTGTTATATAGATGGCTGATCCCCAAACCCACACCTCAAAACCGTCAACAGCAAAAAGAAACATCAATAGCCTAGAAGCTCATCATCCCTCCTAGACAAGCACAAAAGAGAGCCCCACAAGTAAGAGGTCCCCTTGTCCCTTAGAAACCAGGAAGGAATTTCACTTTGCCTTTTCCCTTTAGCTCTATTCTAATATTGTGGCACCTACAAACATTAAATATTTAACAGGTACTTATTAAATAAATGCCAGACACTAGAGACAGTGAAGGAGACACACAATACCAAACCTCAAGGAGTTTGCCATCTGAGAGAAATAGACAATTACAGACAATTAAGGTTAAGGTACACCTTGAGAACACAAGAGGGGCACCATCTCCTGCTGGGCAGGGAGAGAGAGTACAAGTGGAGTGCGAGGAGTAAAATAACCAGAGAGTGGAGAATTCAGCTAATTGTTTATTCAACTGACAAAGTATCTAAATAAAACCACTGTTTTGGATGATACATGGTTTATTTTGAGGCTTTGGTAAATGCTTCTGTAAACCTCATAAGCACATTCTAATTTATCTGTTTTGTAAAGTCAGCTTTTTACATAATTGATTTACTTAAGAAAGACTTTTCATTACACTTGTAAAAGATTATTGTATCACCTCATCCTTCCCATTCCCTAAATCAGTTCTGTCAAAAGCACTTTTTTCATTGTATTTGTTTTGGTACTGTATTTGTTAATGGAGATTCATATATATATATATATATATATATATATATATATATATGTAATTAAAACAACATGGTTTTCAATTTTCTATGACTGTGGTGCCATTTTTGTCACACCCAATAGTCAGATATTTTCCACTCATCTCTCTGTTATATATGAAGCTGGCAGAAGACAATATTCTAAATTGCTTTCCAATCGCAGCACCTGAAGAGACTTAAGAACACATTAACTTCAGGCAAGGTATGATGCTTTAATTTTTCAGGAAAATAAAACACTAATCATTGTCCCAAAACCTTCCTTAAAGGTCAAAATTAAATCCACAGATCAATTTTATTAAATCTCTGCAATAAAATTGAGAGAAAACCTAACCTAGAACTTAAAGGAATAAACTCTTGATCATGGAGTAAACATTTTAAAACCTCACTATAACGTTTAATTAAATTTATTGGGGTGACAATGGTCAATAAAATTGCATAAGTTTCAAGTGTACAATTCCGTACTATATTATTTATATATCATCTTGTGTCTCACCACCCAGAGTCATTTTTCCTTCCATCACCATATATTTGACCCACTTAACCTATCTATAATTTAACTTCTTATGTTCCATAGCACCAAAACAAAGGGGTTAATTAAGGACACAGTAATCTTTTGTTTGGGTTTTTTGTTGTTGTTGTCTTATGGGGGGTTTTTTTCAGTCTCACAGATATAAGTGTAAATTACTTGTCTAGTTTAGTTACTTGTTCGTATTTCAAGTCAATAGATATTTGCTTAGAAGAAGGCAAGCATTTTGAACAGTGCTCTTAATTAATAATGTCTCCACAGCATTGTTATATATTCTTCTGGTAAATGAAAATCAACAGCAAAAGTGCCCCATTTATTTCAGTAGGACTAAAGAAAACTTAAAAATTTATGTAGTACAAACAATATGTGTGAGCCACCTGTTTGCTTTTTAACTAAATGGATTGGTATGGAATGACAGCTGCTGCAAAACCAACAACACTTCAAATACTATATATTACTTTGCCAAGAAGACAAAATTTTGGTATCATTTACTTTATTACCACGGGACGTGTTAATGGAGATTCTTACAGAAGAGTACTGTAAGGAATATTTCTAGCCACTAAGTGTCACTCTTCAGTCAACATTGTTTAAACTGTACTGACAAGGCCATGGTGACTTTTGAATCTTTTGAATGGGGTCAATCAGAAGTTGGGGGGGGAAAGATTAGATTACATAACACACTCAAAGCAAAGCGTAGGCACTACCCCAATGTAAGCTGCATAAGAGGAATTCCTAGAGATGGAGGTGTTGCTCTCTGTGGAATGCCAACTGATCAAATCAGACATTTTGCAAGCTTAAATAAGGTTTGAGCTGCACTAAGCCTTGTAATCTGTTTTTACCAATATAAATGCCAAAACTGAATTGCCACTGTAAAGTCTGCCAAGTTTTTTTGTATTGTATGTCAGTATGCTGTTTTCCTTGATAGCGCCATCAATAAACATGTCGGGATCAACTGCTTGTGATCAGATATGCTACTTTCATTGTTTCAAGCTGAGCTGATACTCTAGGAAAAGCCAATGCCAGGGAGGTTCCATTCAGGCTTGAGCATTTGAGGGAAGAGGTGAGGCTGACTTCCCTCTACCCTGCATATAAAGATTTAGGTCAATGTTAGAATTCCCTCAATGCTCACAGATTATAGAACTCATTTCCCTGACATGCATAAATTTTAGACAGCAGCATAATGCTCTGCCCTTTGCAGGTATTTTCTAAATAATTCAACAGACATATACTCAGAGTTTAAAAGAACCGTGTGTTTATCCATACCACTCATCACATGTAAAAGTCTTGTTATATCAAAATAACGATGTTAGTTTTGTGGTTATGCCACCATACCATTAAAGGATAAAAATATATGTTGTTGCTGGAGTTTCATTGCAATTAAAGGACCCCCTCAAGTATTTTTTTCCTCAAAATGGCAACTCTATTCTCAGAGTTACTCAAAATCCCTATTTCTTCTTGCAAAGTAGACTGCTCCCATTTTGAAACAACAGCTTTTCTAGCTTCTATTATTTCCATCAAGGTGGGTATGTTTTAGGGGTCTTGTTTGTGTGGTTTGGTTTGGTTTTTGTTTTGTCTGTTCAATCTTGAGCATTTTATGCTGAAGGAACTTTTAGAAAAATCAATGATTGTAAAAATTAATGCAAAAAATAAGTACTTCAAAAGTCCAGAGCTGAGAAAAGTAAAATTGTAAGGGTATGACTGGGTGTGTAAAATTTTATAAAATAGTATTTCTTTAGAAGTACACATTTATACAGAGAGAGAACCTCTTTAGACCTTAAAGTGGAGAGAGAGAATTCGTGTGAATGGAATGGTGGGAGCCAAGATGTTGACGTGCTGTGTTTGGAGACAGTGAGCAGAGCAATCAGGGTAGAGTAAGGATTTCACACAAGGAAGTAGTAGATAACAAGGATTAAAAGACGTTTTGTAACCAGACTAGAATGAAAAACATGAAGTCAGTTAGTTTTAACTCATACAAACTAAGAGACAATGAGAACCATTAAAAGTTGCGAACACAAGAATGATGTAAAAAAATAGTGTATTTAGAAGATTCATCAGAAAGGGATGTGAAAAGTTTGAAGGTGGCCAATGATCATTTAAAACTTTTTTAAGAATATGTAATGCAGATATATGTCAAGGTTCTCAAGGCTGTAAGAAATATCTGAACTGAGAAACACAGATTGCAAGGAAACAAATGCTGCTTCAACTCAGAAAATATTTTCTGAATTGAAAACCTATCCCTGAAGAAAATATTTTCTGATGTTGAAAACACAGAATTGGAGCCTGAGTCTTCTTTCTGGATGTTACAATGGTACACCCCCACCCCAGTTATGCTCAGTAGTGGGAAAGTCATTTCTTAATAAGCCCAAGTGCCAAATATTTCCATTCTTAGGACCTAGCTCTGTGTTCACACACACAACCTCTTCCCATTAATAAAACTGGTCCCAAAAGAGTTGGAATCAGTTGTAGTTTCCACTGCCTCAAAGATTCAGAACTATAATCACCAGCTCCACTATCAACACTCCCGCTTCTGTTTCACTCTGTCAATCAGTTCCATTGCCCTCCCTAACTTACCTTAGTCAGAGACTCCTTACCCATCCCCAAAGGATTTCCCTAACTTCAGATCACAAGGAATAATGTTGGGATGTCTTTTTCTCATCTCTGTCTTGAAACATTGCTAAGGGTCTTCAGGTACATAACAAAGGCAACCCAAGTGCAATACGATCTTTAATACAACAGTCTTCCCTTGGTCACCACCCATCCCAAAATTCAGAAATAGCGAATTTTTAAAATAGTACTTTTTGGGTTAGTTTTGTATTGTTTCATCTTAATTATATAACCATAAGATCTTTTTCTTGTCAAAATAAATTTTATTCTAAATCTTCCCAGTTCTCTTTACAAGAAGTAATAAGTTCCTAAGCCACCTCTGTGAATTCATACCAATGGTAACAATTTCATACAAAAGAACACTTGTCCTTTTGAAAAAGGTGTCACCTTAACCAATTGTAATTCTGTGATGTTGCTCCATAAACCTTATAGGGGCCACAGAATTAAAGTGAATTTAAAATCTGCCATTTTCCACCCACCCCCAATTACAATTTAATAAGACTAGAAAGCTATATTCATGAAATGTTTAGAGTTCCTCGACTAGAAATTGCTACAGAAAACCAAGTGTTGCTGTAAAGCGTAATAGCATGCATTTACAATGAAATTGTGGTAATAGGGTCAGCTTTTGTTTTCCAGAGTTGATTAGAATAATTTGAGAAATGTGGCAGTTTATTGGAAGAAAAATCTTAGAAACATAGCTTCAAATGAAATGGGAGAAAGAAACAAAAATCCATTTTCAGTAAGCATTGCAGTACTGTTGAGATAACATCTTGAACCCAACTCAGCCCAACTCAGCCATTACCACAGATTAATAGCACACATGATTAAATACTAACATTAACAGCACAGCCTCATGGAACATATGTGCTGTCTGCATGGGAGGTCTGAGGGCTAAAGCTAAAGCATGTAGCAAAAAATGTGCGAAAAGCAGTGTACTTCTGAAAGATTTTACTGAATATTAGCATCCATTAAAAACTTTCTTTGCATTGCACACAATCCATAACCTTTATCTGTCTCTCCCCTCCCTCACTGTGTACTATCTGTATTTTAAACAATTGAGATAACTAAATAATCCTCAGATTACTCACTAAAAATAAGTCTAAATACAACTCTTTAGTAAGATGTATTCCAAGTACTTGGGAGCTAGTGAGGCTTCCCACAAACCCGTAGAGAAGTAAGATTATCCTCAAGAGTAAAGATGAAAAGTCACCTTCAAAGACAAATGGAAGCCAGTCCTGAAAGAGTTGGCTACTATTTTATTAATTACATGATGATGCTTTATTAAATCTGTCAGTCAAAGGGGGATTGGCCAATCAAATACATATAGATAATGAAGCCTCATAAAGCTACAATTTGGCACCGCTGATCCAAACACTTGTACGTGGGAGAATCTGTTTGGTCCAAAACAAAACACACGGAAAGACCAGTAAAATCAAACTCTGTCTTAATTAATGCTCTAAAAAAAAAATTATGAATTTACTTCCCATGTAGGTATGCCTACAAGGAGAAGACAGGCAAGTCGTGTAGATTTGAGTGTTCCAGTTCTAATGGAAGTTATATTTCTTATTATAATTTGATATTTGCATTAAAAGTTGGCTTCACAAGTAACTTGACTACAAGCATCACAAGTTAATCAGGCTGAGTTCTTCAGTACCTATTCCAGTTAAAGTCCTTAGCACAAATTAATAAGTACACTTTATGAGTTTAGTTGTTGTGAGTCGCCCATGCCATATGAATTGAATTTAATGACAAAATTAAGTTTGTAAGTCTGCTGAGCTGAGGGCTTGGTCCCAAGTTAATGTATGTCAATTTAAGTAATAGCTTGCAGCCATTCCCAAATGACAGAGATCAAATACACTATGATCCAAATAAATGACTTACTGGAACATCCACAAGGTGTTCCACAATTTTTTAATGATTTTGATATTTAAACCATAAAAAAAGATGACCTTTAGAATTTCAGACTTGGACACATTAAAATACACATGAAATTTCTTTACAGACAATAGTTATTTTTAAACATATATAAAAGGGCTACTTTCTAAATGATAGTTCATAATGTCCATCCCAAATATTTAAAGTTTTGAACTATAGGTGAGATATTTCAAATAGTCGCTCATGCCACTATTTCTCCATCCCTGCCTTTGGGAGATACCACATCACCCTTTCCTCTGAATCCATATGTAATCTCAGAACCATTCTTAACATAATCTTCTAAGCAGCCAGTTAAATAAAATTGGCATGAGATGAGACCTATTTGCCATCTCTGGTATAGACTTTAGGTTGTTTGGGATTGATATTTCATATTCTTCTCATATATCAAAAGTGTTATTTTAACCATCAACAAAAGAAAAAGGCAAACAATCAAATGGAAGAAGAAATTTGCAAACAATATCTAAAACATGTAAAGAACTCCTGCAACTCAACAACAACAAAAAATCCAATTAAAAAATGGGCAGAGAACCTGAACAGACATTTCTCCCAAGAAGACATACAGATGGCCAACAGATATATGAAAAGATGCTCAACTTCACTAGCTACTAGGGAAATGCAAATCAAAACTACAATGAGATACCACCTCACCCCTGTTAGAATGGCTATCATCAACAAGGCAAGAAACAACAAGTGTTGGAGAGGTTATGGGGAAAAACGAACCCTCATACACTGTGGTGGGAATGGAAATTGGTACAGCCACTGTGGAAAACAGTATGAAGTGTCCTTAAAAATTAAGAATAGAGTTACCATATGACCCAGCAATCCCTCTTCTGAGTATCTATCTGAAAATTTTAAAAACATTTATTCATCAAGATATATGTACTCCTATGTTCACTGCAGCATTAGTCACAGTGGTCAAGACATGGAAACAACCAAAGTGTCTTTTGATAAATGATTGGATAAAGATGTGGTACATATACACAATGGACTACTACTCAGCCATAAAAAAAGATGAAATACTGCCATTTGCAACAATATGGATGGTTCTTGAGAATTTCATGCTTAGCGAAATAAGTCAGACAGAAAAAGTCAAGAACACTATGATTTCACTCATACGTGGTATATGAAACAGAAAGCAACAAACAGAAAATCATAAACACAGACAACAGCATGGTGGTTATCAGAGGGAAAGGGGGTTGGGGAGGAGGTTGAAGAGGGTAAAGGGGGTTAAATATACAGTGATAGAAAGAGACTTGACTTTGGGTGGTGAACACACAATGCAACATACAGATCATGTATTATAGAATTGTTCATTTGAAACCTATATAATCTTATTAACCAATGTCACCCCAATAAATTTAATAAATTAATTTTTTAAACATGTCGTTTTGAGTCAAATTGATATGGGTAGAGTGTATTATGATGAAATTTCAGAGTAAAAAATCATTTTTTCAGAAAACTTGATAAAGAGTAAAAATGTTATGCTATTCACATTAGACTTGAGGTTAAACATCTAAAAGAAAAAATTAAAATTTGACCTTGAATTGTTTTCCAATAGTAAGACTCATCTTCTCATTTTTGTTCAAACTTCAAAAGATTTCTTCCATAGTTTTGCATCCTATTCAATCTTCTATCTCTAAAGAAGTTCACACCAATGATACAGTGTGGCTACTTTGGAGATGAAAGGAACATAGCCAGCTGGCATAAAGCTTGGAACAGAACAGCAGAGAGCAAGAAAAGCTTAGTCAAGAGCCATGAAAGATAGTAATCCTGCTTTATTAATTGCATCTTGCTTGCCCACAGGAAACATATATCATGTTACTATATGGTAAGAACTGAGTGATATTTTTACAACAGTCTTAAAACATGGGGAAATTTTTCATACTCAAAAGGACTATTCCTTTTTCCACTTCTACTAAATAACTAACAATAGGAATTAGGGTTAAGTTGACTGATGAAGAACTAAAACCGAATACAAGGGAATTTTCTTCAATTACAAAATTGCAAATTTTTCTCATTTACAAAATTGCAAATCAGAAGGGAAAACAGCCCCCTCAGTAATTGTGCCAAAGGAAAGCGTATTTTGATTGGCATGAAAGCTAAGAAGACGGGTGAGAAAGACCTTGGTAAAAGTATAGAGGGTGCCCTGGCTTGGTGAGGCATCGAAGGAGCCTGGCGGAACCTGAGAATGGAGGGGGGATGTATTCTAACTAAAATCAGGAACAAAGCTCTGATACTATATAAACTGCATTGGAAATTTTAGCTCAATCAAATAAAAATTAAAGGAAGGGGAAAATTATTATCAGATAACTTTGTGATATAACTGGAAAACCCAAGAAAATCAATGGAAAAAACTATAATAAGATAATTCAGTAAGGTATCAGCATAGAAAATTAACCCATAAATCAATAGCTTTCATATACACATTATAACTAATTAGAACATAATAGAAAACCCCTATACTGAAAAAGAAATGTGCATACCTACAAGTAGAAAGCTATGAAACTCTAATTAAATACATAAAAGCAGATGTGATAACAGAAAGATATATCATGCTCTTAAGATTATCAATTGTGTTAAAGTTTAATTTAACACAATCTCATAAAAAAACATACCAAGAAGTTCTTGGATCTATATATGTTAATTCTAATTTATATGTAAAGAAAAGTAATGGGAGTGGGGGTAGCTAGCCCTATAAAGAGACTAAAAACACTACAAATCCTCTATGATTTACTGACACATAAATAGACTGATGGAACAGATTATAATGTTTGAAATAGACTCATGTACATCTCAAATTTTAGTATATAATTAAAGTGACATATCAAATCATTGGGAAAAATAGATTTTTAATAAATAATGCTGGGACAATTGGATAACCATTTGGAAGAAGATAAAATTGGATCAGTACAGAATAAACTCCAAATGGCTCAGAAGTCTAAATATAAAAATTGAAACCATATAAGTACTAGAAGAAATTATGGTCAAACACCTTCATAACCTTGGCATGGGAAAGCCATTCTAACTCTGACTTAAAATCCAGAAGTCATAAGACAAAAGACTGACACGTTTGACTTTACAAATACAAAATAAATTTACATGGCAAAAAAATATATTTATGTGTATGTACATATAGATATGACATATACAAAGAGGACCTAGAAAAATGAAGAAAATGACAAAAAATATATATAATAGAAAAATAATAGTTCACACACACAAAAATGCTAATAAACCTTAACAAATTAAAATATGCTCTACCTGTCTCATAAGAGAAATGCAAATCAAACTACACTGAGATTTGTTTTTTACCTATCGGATTGGCAAAAATCCAAAAGCTTGACAACACACTCTTGTGAGGATTGTGCAAAAACAGGCACTCTCAAACATTTGTAGTTAGAGTGCAAATGATATGACCTCTATTGAGAACAAGTTGGTAATATAAAAAAAAAAAAATTACAGATGTGTGTACTCTTTAACCCAGCAGTCACACTTCTGGCAACCTTCCCTGAAGGTACACTTTAGGAAATGCAACAACATATGCACAAGGCTATGAAATGCAGCATTAGTTGTCATACCAAACAACTGAAAACAACTCAAATATCCTTTTAAAATAACAGTTATAACCATGATACACCCAGCAAATAGAGATACCATCCAGCCACAGAAAAGAATGAGGAAAATCTTTGTACTACCATGAAGTGATCGACAGGGCATATTATATGAAAAAAGCAAGACACAAAACATGCTACCCATTTTGTTAGAAAGGAGGAAACATGGGAATCTGTGTGTGTGTGTGTGTGTGTTGACTAATTTGCAAAGAAATCTTGAAAGAATAAACCAGAAACTGATACAAATTGTACCCAAACTTTGAAGATGGATCAAGGGCAGGGGGAAGGGAGACTCATTAAACACTAAAGACAAATTTTGCCTGCTTCACAACTTTGTCTAGAGCCAGCACACATGTGTGTGTGCATACACACAAATATATACACACTAGGAATCTCTTTACCCTTTTTATTTGCTAATCTAATAGTCTACAATACCCTGACACAATTAGAAATTGAGATCCACAATAAAGTCTAAACTATTTTTTTAGAGATCCTTAGGAACAAATTTGGCTCGTATCTTGTGGCAATGCATTATTCACATCCAGTTATGAATGAAAGAACTGGTACCATATAAGAATTTGATGACTGCTTCTCTGAACTATGCCTTACATCAAATGAACAGAATTTACATAGTTTTTACTTGGTTTCTACATCATTTCTGAAGACTTTTGTAATGATCCTGGGTCTGTATTTTATGGGGGGAGGGGGGAGGAACGTGCATCACATTATTATCTTGGGATTATATTCAAACAGTTTGTAAAACTACACATTTCTAAAATATGTCAGGTGAAAAAATCCTTAATGAAACAGTAATAAAAGACTAATAAATATATTCTCACTGTTACCCCCTACATAAAATTCATCCTAAGGTACTGCAGAATGAATTCTATATGAAATACAATCCTTACCAAGTTTCACTCCAATGACCATTAAAATATTTAAATCAGGTGTGGCCTCTCAGAGACCATTCCATTTTAGATGGCTTGGGGAAAAGGAATTAGGAAACGCACATTAGTCTATCCAGATGGAGAAACAGAATTATCACCTTTTTTTTTCAATGAAAGAACTATTAAAAGTAGCATCATCTCAGCTATTTAGCTATTACAATACTTTCAATATCAAAGAAAAGGAATTTAAAAGGAAGAATATTATTTTTCATTCTCATCAGTGAATAAATATTCATAAAGAAGAATGCAATCTATCATTCACTAGAAATATTTCACATTCTTTTAGTTTTTACTGTGATATATTTGATACATGATGCAGTACAATATATGAGCCTACCACAAATTTTTAAAATGAGAATATTACTGATAGTATTCAAATTATCTTTGTGTTCCTCTGCCTCCCTCAAAGTAATCTCTATCCCACTTACTATTCCTCTCTTTAAAAAAAAGTTTCACCCATGTGTATATGGATATGTGTGTGTGTGTGTGTGTGTGTGTATGTAAATTGTAGTTGACATTCATTATTGTTCAGCTTCAGCTTCAGGTGTACAGTGCAGTGATCAGGCATCTACATCATCTCATCCCTAACGAGACAAGTGTCCATCGGATACCCTACAAAATCTTTACAACATCATTGGTTACATTCCCCAAATTGACTTTCGTATTCCCGTGGCAATCTTGTGGTTACCGATTGTGCTTTCTAATCCCCTCACCTTCCCCCATTTCTCCACCCCACCTTCCATCTAGCAACCCTCAGTTTTTCCTCTATGAATTATGACAATTTCTTAATCCATTCTCCTGTCAAATAACAATTGGCTTGTTTTCATTTTTTGCTATTACAAACAATGTTACTATCAATATTTTTGTTCATATATCCTGGGGTACTTGTGCAAGAGTTGATCTAAAACCTATACTTAAATGGAATTGGTGGGTTATAGAATATGTATGTGTTCAATTTTGAATTTAAAAGTTTTTTTCCAAAGGGAGTGTACTCCCATCAGCTGTATATAAAAGTTCTTATTCCTCTACATACTTACCAACATTTTGGACTGTCAGACTTACTTTTATTAAACTAATGGGTATAAAAATAATATTGCATTTAAATCAATGATACATTGTTATGATAATAACATACGATAATATGATATATTACAATGACATAACCTAATTTAGCATCTTCTCCGTAAATTTCCCTGGCATTCATATCTCCTCTGAAATGTTCACTATTTTTAAAATAGTTTATTTTGTCTTATTGAATTGTAAACCTTTGCGTACTTTTGATACTAACACAATGCCGATTTTTGTCTTGTGAATGTCTTCTCCCAGGATATACTTTGTCTTTTCAGTTTCTTTTTATGTTCTTAATCTTATTATAATCAAATTTATTAATCTTTTATTTTATATATGGTTAACATTCCTAGTTATGTTTAAGAAATTCTTCCCTATACCAAAGTCATAAAAATATTATCTTTTATTTTAAACTTTTAAAGTTATGTTTTTCACATTTGTCTTTTATGCACCTGTAGTTGATTTTTATATATACTATAAATTAGAGGCCCAATTTCCTTTTTTTTTTTTTTGTGGGTTTTTTTTTTTTTTTGGTTTTTTTTTTGGTATGGTTAATCAATTGAGTCGGGACCATTAGTTGGATAGACCACTTGTTCCTAATGATCTGCAATGTAATCCCACAAAAAGTTAATTAATAAACTAATTGCAGGACACAAGATCAACACTCCAAAATCAGTTGTATTTATATACACTAACAATAAACAATTCAAACAGAAAATTAAGAAATAATTTCATTTACAATGACAGCAAAAAGAATAAAATAAAGAGGAACAAATTTTACCAGTCAGGTGCAAGACTTCTACATTTAAAACTATTGATCATTGCTGAAATAAATTAGAGAACAACTAAATAAATACAAAATAACATTCTGTGTTCATGAATTAGAAGATTTACTATTTTTAAGATGGCAATACTCCCCCAAAATGAACTACACACTCAATGTGATTCCTAAAAATCCCAGCAACCGTTTTTGCAGAAATAGAAATGCTTAGCCTAAAATTTATATGGAATCACAAGGGTCCTCAAATAGGACAATCTTGAAAAAGAAAAACAGAGTTGGAGAATTAAAGTTTCCTGATTTCAAAACTTACTACAAAGTTATAGTAATCAAAACAGTATGCTACAGGCATAAAGACAGACATACAGTTGTTCCTCAGTATCTAAGGGGGGTTGGTTCCAGGATCCCTATGAACAACAAAATTTGAGGATGCCCAATCCCCTATATAAAATTGTACAGTGTTTGCATATAACCTACCACATCCTCCCGCATACTTCAAATCATCTCTAGATTACTTAAAATATGTAATACAATGTAAATGCAATGTAAATAGCTATTATACTGTATTGTTTAGGGAATAATGACAAGGGATAAAAGTCTGTCCATGTTCAGTGCAGAGGTAACCATCATATGCCTAAGTACACAGTACAGGTCTGCAACAATAAAACTTCTCTTTTGATATTTTTGATCTGCGGTTGGTTGAATCCACAGATGCCAAACCCTCAGATAAGGAGGGCTGACTGTATACATCAATGGAATTGAATTGATGTATTCAGATATAAATCCTATGTATAGTCAACTAATTTTCAACAAAAATGCCCAGACCATTCAATGGTAAAGGATAGTTTCTTCAACAAGTGATGCTGGGAAAACTGGATACTTACCAGGAAGTACAAACTGATGATGTAAATAACTTCAAAATTATTTAAAGTGAAATATAATAGAGTCTTAATGACTTAAGGAAATTTGCAATGATTTAAACCTAACCTTTTGAAACTGATATAAGGAAAGCCTTCCTCCCCACAACGTATCCCTTGGTTCTACTAGGAGAAACCAAATATTAGGGGGGAAAAAACACATAAAAAACTGTGGGCCAATTCCACAGAACAGTGTTTATATTCGTAACTCACTATACTTTTACAAGTTCAATTTAAGTCTCCACAACCTACTTTATCGCAAGCCTGTGTACAAAACATTTAATTGACAGATGTGGCTGGGGGGTAGGTTTCAATTTTTAACAAAAGTTAGTTTCTTGCCTTCAGGATTGAGTTTGTTTGATAATCTTTCTGTATCTTTTTCTAATTATGTTGGTGCATCCACTAAAATTTTGTTTTCATGACAACTACTATTCACAGATACTTATTTTTGTTTTATATGAAAGGAAAACTGTAATTTAGAAACACAATGGTACATTTGCACATTTTAAAAATATTAATTTTTAAAGGGTCTAGCTTCAGACTAATGAATTAACTTGGGGAAAAATGTTTACACTTTGTTTCTTTTTAAAATTATACTAAAATTATTCAAAATCATTTATTTACTGCTAGGTTCAGAAAGCTTGCATCTGGTGGTGATACAGGTATTACGCCAATGATTAAGCTCTTGGATTAGTTTTGCTAATAATAATGTGTACACAGATGTTACAAAAAAAATCTTCTTAGGCTAGTCATGCTTATTTTTATGTAACACACACACAAATTTGGGAGTTCTTTCCAAGTAAACAAATGACATCTATATTTTAAACCCAGTTTCTGGTTCAACTCCTAAAAGTTGAAATCTACCCTCTGTAATTCTATCTTCTTTTTAAATCAATTGACTACATTGTGTATAAAAAAGTTTTGTGCCAAATCACTAAACTTCTCAGAATACCCCTGGGGGGAAAAGCGATATGTTCTATATATAAATTAAACAGTACAAATGAAGTGTTGGCATACGTTAATTCATTCATTCCTTAAAATAAAATCTGTTGCACATCTATTGTTTGTCGGGTACCAGGCAATCCACTAATAATATAGCAGGGAACAAATATAGTTCCTGTACCTAAGGAGATTACCATATTGTCAGGGTATTGAACATACTACTAAATAATTTTGAAAACCATCATGGCATGTTGCTTTTCACGTGATCTTTTTTTAATTTCAAGCATTTTTAAATTTACTTTGTAAAGCCATTATAAGACATGAAACATTAGGATTAAACTGAGCTACCGGAGTTTTTTAAGATTAAAGCTTCATGTTTGATAATGCTGCCAAGATTTTGGATTAAGCATTATAAACATCAATAATATTTATGTGAACCTGGGGAGCACTCAGCAAAGCTACATTAGTTAGTGTTTTTTATGTTGCAGGGAATATAGCTGCACTGGGGTGATGCAGATTTACTGCAAGAATACGCAGGGAAGAAAGAAAACTCAGGAAAGACACTGACTCAGCTACTACACAACCAGACAACATGGAGAAGTGTAAAACCAGCTCCTTGTTGTTCAGGATACAACAACGATTTTAAAGCCCAAATAACAGCTCCAGTAACCAACTAGTAGCCTTGATAACATGCTCATCGAATGATCTCCCCTGCCTCAGGTATGTATTGCCTGTCTTACACTAACTACCATTTTTTAAGTTATCCTTAGGTCTTGTCTTTCTCACATGCTACAACAAAACCATTAGCAAATCCTGACTGCCCTAGATTCCAAATATAGCCTGAATCCAACCACTTCTCATGACCTCCACAGTGAATACCAGCCACAACCATCTCTCCTGGACGACTGCAATCAACTTTCACTCTTTCTCCCTCCGTCAATTCTCCACACAGCACACCAAGCTCTTGTCAAAGTGTGTATCATTTCATGTCACTTTCCTGTTCAAAACCCTCCAGTGGCTTCCCACCATATTTAAAATAAAACAAAGTATCTCACCATGACTTATAAGGCTTTATATAATTTGATCCCTGCATATTTCCCAATCTCATTACCTACCTCCCACTGCTCCAAAAACATTGGCCTTCTTCTTGCTGGTCCTCAAACATGAAGGGAATAGTCCTGCCTCAGAGCTTTTCTCTGCCAATAAACACTTCTCCCCCCGATGCTCTCATGGCTTTCTCCCTGATGTCATCTAGGTCTCTTTATTCAACTACCTCCTAAGAGAGGCCTTTCTTGACCACCCAATCCAAAAAAAAAAGAAAAAACCTCTAGTCCCTTCTCTGATTTATGTTTCTTTCTGGATTTATCATTACCTGAAATAACCTTAGATAACTACTCTTTATTTATTGCCAGTCTCCCCAACTAGAATGTAAGCCCATGAAGGCAAACGTCTGTTCACTCTGATACCTTAGAATAGTGCCTGGCACATAGCAGATATTCAATATTTGTTTAATGAACTAATTACTTCGTGTAACTCAGTGTCCCTCTGTCTGCCTTTCTCTCTACTGACTCTCCTTCCGTTTGTCCAGAATTCAAAACTCCGGAGAGGACTCTCCTTTCCTGAGTTAATCACCATTCAATGGCGAGTGTCTATTCAGGTCAGATCACACAGCAGGCAGCCAGACGGGTGTCTTGACTATAGCAGCAATCCCTGGTCCCAGTCTCTTATAGCCACAATATCAAGTCACATGGCCTAAAACATGAAGCCTTATATTCAAGGAATTGCCTGTGGCCATGTTCCTCAAGTTGTGTAAAAACATCATAGGAACTTAGCTTCTTGGACTCCTGTCTAATATAAAAATAACAAAGTAGGTTTTTTTTCTGTGATTATTTTCCTCCTCTCCTTTTCTTCCCATTAAGGATTAGAGATTTTCATACCACCTATCTAAGGTAACAAATAGGGCCAGACCTGCTAGGGAATTCCTTTCTTCTCCCCACCAAAATGCTTATGATACCTCTCTCCTTTTTCCCCCCACCCTCACTACTTCCCTTCAATTTTTATGCGGGAAATTTTCTGATGTATAAATCTGTGCGCTGTCATGTACCACAGGTAATTTATTACCTATTTCTGAGGGTTTTTTTAAAAAATAATAATAATAAGGAATCGTATAGAAAGCAGTGCCTTAACCCATCGCGAGAACCTCTAACGTGCAGTGTTAGGGCAATGTGATGCTGATCATGGGGATCCGAAATTGCAGCAAAATGGCCTTCGTAAAGTCCTTCAAATGATGCCACTTGCATGACTATTGCTAGCCTACTTACGGGACTACCCCACTGTGTGCAATTCTCATTCATTCACACATTCATTCAGTAAATAGTATTGAGCGCCTGCTTTGGCAAGGCACCACGCAGTGTTCTTGGGTCACAGACGCAATGCCCCCAGGAAAGTGGGCTTTTTCCTGTCAGCAGAAAGCTATCCCTCCTGATAGTTTATGATTAGATGTTTCTGGGAATAAATATACTGCTGAAGCATGTTTTATCAGCAGCAATCAGTGTGGATCACTCAGACTTCTTTATTACGGAGCACTTGATTGTTTGTAGACAGTACAGGTGTATTGTGAAATTATGAAACTTATGTGGGAAATATCCTAATGTGCTATGGTGTCACTGCCAACTTATTCAAGAAAACTGCATTTTCTTCTGCATTCTACCCAACTTGCTCTACAATATGTTTTATTTTATTTTTTTAGGCTATAGCTATACCAAGCAATAGTTAGAAAAGAGGGAGTCCCGTGGTTAGGTATATAGGGGTTATACAGATTTACTCAGAACAGGTACAAACACTTGCCTTAGACTTCCATAAACATCCATGCCATCCATTCATTTTATCAATATGGGCAAAATGTGTTTTACTTCATAAATGAGTCAACCATTTCTAATTTTGATAAAAAGGTGATATCTTTATCAAAGATAAAGATTATGTGAAAGGGTTTATTTTCATCAACTTTAAAATCATCCCTTCAGCCAGTTTTAAACCCTACAATATAGACACAATACATTACATCACCATCTGCACTAAATGCTATCCTCCCACTCTGCCTTGTTATTCTTACACCTAATCCTCTTTGTAACCCTTACACCTCCCACACTATCTATCCTAACTCCATAATTGTCAAAAAGGAAATGATCATTTCATCTCACACACCATCATTTTCAGCAATTTTCTCATCCTCGTGATGTGGCCTTTAGTTCTAGCCAGCTGACTGTTTAAGACCTTTCTTCTCATGCCATCAGTGGGATGACACTGATAAATTCTGTACTCTATTTCTCCAAATAGACGATTGCTATGTTTTGCTTTGACTCTTAGACATATTTAACATATATAGCACATTCTAATAGCCTCATGTTCACAGACTTTTTCATGTCTCTATGGCATTTTTATCTTCTCCTGTAATGACATTTTAAGATCAAATATCTAAGCTACTTCACTTAAGAGAGACATTATGAAAATTAAGCCAAGGGGGTGGATTCAAGTGCTATAATAATCAATTAGCTGGAAAAAAAAAAATCTGCTTTAGGGTCACAAACTACAGTAGTCACCATTATCCACAGTTTCGCTTTCCACAGTTTCAGTTACCTACAGTCAACTGCAGTCTGAAATATTAAATGGAAAATTCCAGAAATAACCAATTCATAAGTTTTAAATTGCACACCGTTCTAAGTAGCATGAGGAAATCTCTTGCTGGCCTGCTCTGTTCCTCCCGGAATGTGACTCATCCCTTAATCCAACATGTCCGTGCAGCATGTGCCAGTCGCCTGCTGGTCATTTAGCAGCCGTCTTGGTTAGCAAATCAACGGTTGCACTATCGTCGTGCTTGTGTTCAACTAATCTTTATTTTATTTAATAACGGCCTCAAGTAGCACGTGTTGTGATGCTGGCAATTCAAATATGCCAAAGAGAAGCTGTAATGTGCTTCTTTTGAGTGAAAAGATGACAGTTTTCAACATAATAAGGAAAGGGAAAAAACCACATGCTGAGGTTGCTACAATCTATGGTGAGAACTGATGTTCTATCTCTGAAATTGCCTAATTTGTAAATTAAACTGTATTATAGGTATGTATGTATAGGACAAAACAGAGTATATGTATATAGGGTTTGGTACTATCCACAGTTGGAGGCATCCACTGGGGGTCTTCAAATGTATCCCCTGCGGATAAGGAGGGCTACTGTATATCTCAATGGTGGCTAAAAGGCCCAACATTTCATCAATATCAGAGGAGGTGGCCGAGGTGTATATATGCCCCACCCAGATTCCCCTTCTAGAAAGGACTTGCTGCCCAATAGAACATAGAGTCCTTAAGGGAAATTACATGGGAGCCAATAGGGGTACTACACAGTTTGTATCGAGAGAATAATTTAAGGACAGGTAACTGGAGGCTGAGGGTGACTGTGCACACACACACACAAAAAAAAAAAAAAATTAACAAGTCCTAACCCAGTTTTGGGATCTGAGCCAGTTTTCCAATGACTGAAGAGGTGGACAGATCCACGGAATGAAGGACCTTGTAACATCATGGCAAGTTATTCACAGTAATGATTTCCCAAGTCCTGCTCCAAAGGGATCTATGGGCACTTACCTGGGAAAGCACACACTGGGAAAAGGAGCATACTGAGACATTCTGAGGACTACTGGACAGAGTCTGATTCACATTAATACTTGAAGTCCTGAAATATCATCATGTCTCCCCCGTCAGAGCTGGGCGTATGGGGGTCAGTGCAGTCCTGGGCAAGGTCCAACCTGCAGTGGATCCACTGGGCCCACAATCCATCTAGTGGTCATTTCCCTGGTCTCCAGGTGTATAATTAGAATTAAAATATTTAGCAATTGGCCAAATCCCCACATTGGTCCTTGGTATAAACACTAGTATAGAGAGGAAAACCCAAATGGAAGGCTCTGAAACTGCTCCCCACTCTCACAGCCAAAATAGTAAATCAAAAACAATATCACACCCCAAAAGCATAGCAACTTTAAAAGTGTAAAAGAATGTTGGCCCATCATATGCCATTTAACTCACCAGTTTAAGTCCTGCAGAAAATGAATGGATCCTAGATGATGACTGTAAATTACCACAAACTCAACCAATGAACAGCCCCAATCACAACCACTGTGCCAGATGTAGTATCTTTACTAGAGGTAACCCATCCTGAGACAGACGATATAAGCCACTGATACGGTGAATGCATTCTTTTCTATCCCAGTCAGAAAAGAAGATCAGAAACAGTTTGCATTACATGAACAAGACAACACCATACACTTACAGTTTTGTTCCAAGGCTATGTTAACTCACATTCTCTGTCATAAGTGGTCCATTACATCAATGACATTATACTGATTGAGCCACATGAGCAAGAGGTGGCTAGGATGCTGGAGGCTTTGCTAAAACACATTCACTGGAAGATTAACCTTAAAAAGATTTAGAAGTCTGCTCTGCCAGTATAATTTTAGGAGTCCAGTGGTCAGGGGCAGGGCCAAAGTAAAAGGCATATTGGTATATTTTGTACGTTCTGCCAGGAAGAAGAAAACACAATAGTTGGTGGACCTCTTCAGGTTCTGGAGGTAGCGTATTCTACACTTTAGGAATACTGCTTTGGCCCACACATGGCACTGGGTGGCAGGTTTGACTGGGGCCCAGAACAAGAAAAGTCTCTGCAACAAGTACAAGCTGCAGTTCGAGCAGCTCTGCTGTTTGGTGCGTATAATCCAATGGTGTTGAAGTATCAATAGCAATAAAAGATGCCATGTGGATTTGTGTGGCCTCAAGTGGGAGAAATTGCAGTTCTTTGGAATACTAGAGGAAGTCTTTACCAACTGCAGTAGAAAAGTGTATGCCTTTAAATAGCGACACCTATGTGCTCTTGGGCCCTGGTAGAGATGAAACGCCTAACTTTGGAACACTGGTGATCATGTGGCGAAATCTGCTCATCATGAGTTGAGTCCTTTCAGACCCACAAAGTTATATGGTCAGGTGGGCCCAGCTACAATCATCATAAGATGGAAGTGGTATATCTAGAATACAGTACAAGCAGCACCAAAGGGCACAAACAAGCTTCGTGAGCAAATAGTTCCAGACCACCATGGCATTTATCACTCTTGTATCAGGTCCCCTCCCTCAACTCACAGGTGTGGCCCTACAGGAGATCCCTTAAGACCAGTTAAAGGAAGAGGGAAAAGCTCAAGCTTAGTTTATGGATGGAACAGCATAGTAGACAAAAATGAATGGCAGCTGAACTACAGCATCACTCCAGGGTCCCCTGCAAAGACAGCGGTGAGGAAAAACCCCCCAATCAGCAAATTTTGGTGGTATATGCAGTTACCTACTTTGTACAGAAAAAGAAGCCCAATGTTAAAATATATACAGACTATGGCTATTGGTGAATGGCCTGGCTGGCCAATCAGGTGCCAAAAAGTAGAAAGATTGGAAGATCAGGAATAAAGAAGTCTGGAGTACAGAAATATGGGTGAACCTATGGGAGTGGGAGTAAAGTGTGAAGACCTTTGTATCACATGTTAACAACAATCAGAGAGCATCTACAACAGAGGCACAAAACAAGTAGACAAAATGACTCTGTCAGTTGATGCCATCAAGTCTCTATTATTGAACACCCCAGTGCTGGCACAAAGGGCGCATAAAAAAAGTGGCCACAGTAGGAGAACTGGAAATTGTACGTATGCCCAACAACCGGCACTTCCAATCAAGGTCGGACATATGCTGCCACTGACTGTCCAGCTTGCCAACAACGACTGGTGGGTGCTGAGTCACTCTTCTAGGAGACCAACTACCCTGTTTGTGGCAAGTTAATGACATTGGTCTCATTCCATCCTTGAAGGGCCAGTAGTTCATTCTCATGGAAGCAGACACATATTCCAGGTATAGTTTTGCCTTTCCTGCATGCAGGACCTCATCCAGTACATTAACTGAGGGCTTATGGTATGTTCCATCCACAGGAACTATGACATCAGACTGGGGGACCCAATAAACATAGACAATGTCACAACAATAATGCAATTCACAAAAGTTGGAGGTGGTAAGCCTGGAGGATGTAAAAGAGAGCTAATATTCTCACTTTTCACAGCACGGTGTCAACCAATTCTGTCTAAAATGAAAACATTCATTACATAAAATAAAATGCTCCAACTTCTTAGTTTTTTCACAATCCATTTTTACCATAAGAAGAATCTTAAATAGAATAAATTCTGTGGTAAAAGTAATTTCTTTGAAGTTCAACATTGCTTTAACTTCAGCCTCTTTTACTTCTATTAAATTCACATACAATAAAATTTAATATTTTATTTAAAATAGAATTTACAATATGATCCACTTTTATAAAACTATTTTTATATCTTCCAACCTACCCTATTTCTTTATATCTACAGTTCTGCCTATATATTGATATGTGTATATGTGTATGTACAGTTAATCATATAAAAAGATATCTGCTTAAAGTTCTGAATAAAGAAAGATATCTGAAATATTATTCTCCTAATGTCAATGATGATCATTTCTGAATGGTGGAATATGGGCTATTTTTTTACTTAATTTTTGAACTTTCCCACATTTTTTGAGTAATTTATAATGAGCATATGTAATTTTTCCAAAAGCAATGAAAAGCAAAGTTCAAATATTAAAATTTTGGTTTGCCATCCTAATGCCATAGATTTTTTAATAAATTTGTGAACATCAAAGGTCTTGAACTATTTTAAGCCATAAGAATAGGTGAGATCTCCCAAGAAGACTAGGAAAAGAAGAGGAGAGAACCGAATACATGTAATTTTTATTCCTGAGGAGCAAGAACAAAGAGAAGAGAAATGCATGAAGAAAATTCAGAAGTCAGAGTGGTGAGAAGAAAATCAGGATACTATGCTATCATGAAAACCAAGAGAGGACACCGTGGTCAGCATTTCGAACGCTACAGAGAGGCCATGTAGACATTAACTGAAAATCATAAACAAGAAATAACTAGTAATCATGAAAAGAATGCTTTTAATAGTGTGATTGAAAGTGGAAGCCAGATTTTGATAGTTCAGGAGTGAATGATTTACAAGGAAGCATATACTATTCATTCCAGGAGTTTAGATAGAGGGAAAGAAAAGATCTCAAGCTGCTGTAGTTTAGAGGAAAAAAGAGATTTTTAAGTTATTATTTAAGATGATAAAGACTTCAGAATGTGCATGTGATGAAAGAAAAATGTGTATAGAAAAGATGTTGAAGATAAATAGAAAATGAGGAAGTATCTCAGAAAAATAAAAAGGCATGGATTCAAAGCACAGAGGTAAAAGAACAGACAGCATTTTGAGATGAAAGGAAAAAAGCTAAAAATAAATCCAGATAGAAGTTAATTCCATGAAAAAGAGGAAGCTGGAAGAATCGGTATGTTCACCAACTGCCTCATTTATAATAATTGGGATTCAAAGGATATATTTTTAAGATAATACATCACAATTTAAATGGGAGCATATTTAACATTATAACAGTAACACTTAAAAAATTATATAATGAACTAAAATAAGGTGATGAAGGAGTGTAAAGAAAAAAGGAAACACACTAACATTATCATTGCTCAAAGTAGGGAAACAATAGCTACTATTTAAAGTAAGGGAACTAAACATGTTATGTAAACATACAGTTATAAAAGGAATTTAGAATAAAAATATAAAACTTCTATAATAGTAGAAGAATTATACACACAAAATGGAAAAGAAGAAACAGAATAAAGACTTTTTGAAAAATTATTAAAGTAGAAAACAATATGAAAATTATAGGAGAGCAAACATTTGTTATATTAGTAAATGAAAATGAGTTTAATTCAATCATTAGAAGATTTTCACAATGGGTCACAAAGCAAAACCCAATTCTACTACATTGAGTCAATTCTCAAACTTTTTGGCCTCAGGGTCTATCCACACCCTTTAAATTCATAAAAATTATAGAGGACCCCAAAGAGTGTCTGTTTGTGTAGATTATAAACTATTGATAGTGTTTTGGAGATTATAACTGAAATTTTTATTTATTTATTTATTCCCTCATCCATTCATTCATTTATTATATAAATAAATACATTATTAAAGTCTGTATTAATTCATTTAAAAATAATAAGCCATTAATGTCACTATAAATAACATTTTCATTTTTCAAAACAAACAAAAATGCAGTGAAAAGAGTAGAATTGTTACATATTTTGCAAATATTGTTAACCTCTGGATTGTCATAAATGCTTTTACATTCAATCTGTAACTCCCAAAAAACAGAAATAAAATAATAGTCTGACCACTCTGTGATAACACTGGAAATTAACAAAATCAGAAAATAAAAAGTTGCTTCCATATGGAAATTTTAAAACTCTCTGCAAAATAACTGTCAGGTCAAAGAAAAAAATATAAAATAAACTAGTTGTTTTAGAAAATAACAATAATGATAACAATATGTATTCAAATAGAGTTCACCAAAACTGAACCCAAAAAACACAAAATCTTAACAGACTAACTTTCATAGAAGCAATTGGAGAAATTGCTAAAGAACATACTGGCCATCCCCACGCCCCCCAAAAGAACAATATTTTCCAAGAAGTTTATGAAAACTTTAAGAAAGATGGTCCCAATGCTACTTAAACTGCCCAATTACATATAGTAGAAAGAAAATGTTCATATATTTGTAGGAAACAATAACATTAATACCAAACCAGACAAAGACAGCACAAAAAAGAAAACCATAAATCAATATCATTTAAGAAAATTTATGCAAAAATCTTCTTAGTAAAATATTGCTAAACATAATCCATCAGCACATTGAAAAACTAATACATAAAAACCTAATAAGATTTGTTCCAGAAGTACAAAGATGGTTGGAAATGACCAAGGGGGATTCATGTCATAAATGCAATAGTTCAAAACTATTAATATATAAATATTTTTTAGTTCTAATAAAAAGTTTATCTCTAATGTGCTGAAGAGAATTTGAAAAATCTGGTTTTGATTGAAGGAAAAGAAAACTCAACGGAATAAAAATACAAAGATACTTCCTGAATATGATAAAATATTTATGTTGTGGCCCCAAAGACTACATCGTATTCTATCAGAAACATTATACGTATTGATATTATAGTCAGGAAGAAGCAAGCTACTATAACCACTATTTTTTAATGTGAACTGAGTGTGCTACCCAATGCAATCATATAAAAATGCAGATGATTTGATCGAATACTTAGGGAAAAACCGCACATATATTTGAATATTGAATATTTGGAAAAAAAGAATACACATACACGAGGTCTGACAATTACGTTCGCGAACTTGCCACCGTGTGCTTACATTGGCAGCACTGTACATACAGCTCGGTAAGGTTTCATAACCTTGGTACATCAGTGTCTCACAGCTGTGTTCATGTCAACATGTGGCGGTCTTGCTGAATGATGTTTATTATTGTTGTTATGTGTTTTTGTGTGCCGTCGCGACAATGCATGAGCTTGAATTAGAGCAACAAACAAACATTAAATTTCTTGTTAAACTTGGCAAGAGTGGAAGTGAAATCAGAGACATGTTAGTCCAAGTTTATGGGGATAATGCCATGAAGAAAACAGCAGTGTACAAATGGATTAAACGGTTTTCTGAGGGGAGAGAACGCGTCACTGATTAAAAGAGTTCAGGGCGGCCAGTAATGAGCAGAACTGACAAAAACATTGCAAAAATTCCACGAATTGTGCATCAAAATCATCTGCTGACTGTGAGAAACATAGCAGGTCATCGATAGAGAAACAGGAAAATCTTAACTGAAAATCTTGGCATGAGAAAGGTGTGTGCAAAAATGATCCCAAAGGAGCTCTTGCATCACGACAATGCACCAGCTCACAGGGCACGGTCTGGAAGGGAGTTTTTAGCCAGTAAACAAATAACTGTGTTGGAACACCCTCCCTACTCACCTGACCTGGCCCCCAGTGATGTCTTTCTTTACCAGAAGATAAAGGAAATATTGAAAGGAAGATATTTGGATGGCATCAAGGGTTATATGTCGACAGCTCTGATGGCCATTCCAGAAAGAGTTCCAAAATTGCTTTGAAGGGTGGACTAGGCGCTAGCATCGGTGTATAGCTTCCCAAGGGGAGCACTTCCAAGGTGACCATAGTGATATTCAGCAATGAGGTATGTAGCACTTTTTCTAGGATGAGTTATCGAACTTAATTGGCAGACCTCGTATGATATGAAATGACTAGTCCTGACCCTTCCCAGACAAGACTTTTAAAAAGCAGGTATGTTGTTATTTTTCACACTCTTTGTATCTTTCTCCTGACTAGATGCAGATGACAATGAGGTTCTGTTGGAATAGTGAAGCCGAAAGCTGGAAGGAGCCTGAGTTGCTGAATGTAAGCTCTGAATAGAGGAAAGCCATCCACTCACCAGGGCTTGCTTCATTGAACTGTTACAAGAGTGAGAAACAGACTTCTCCTGTATTAAGCCACTTTAATTGAGTTTTATTCATAATAGCTATTGGCATTACCCTAACACTGAAATAATTTTAAAAGTACAGCATGAGTGTATAAATAGACACACATATGAATGAAACAGAATAAAAAAGATACAGACACAAATCCAAAAATAGTGAATAATTTAGTATATGTTCAATGTGGCACCTACAGCTAGAAAGGACATGATGGACTATTTGGTCATCTTAGGAGAGGGTGATCCCCTAAAAATATATATATATATCCATACCTCACACTGTACACCAGCATAAATTTAAAACTGATCAAAGATTTAAAACCATAAGCCATAATAGTACCATGGCTCAAAATCCAGAAGCTATGGGGAAAATTAAAATAAAATAAAAAATCTTTTGAATGGTGCAAAAAATACCATAAGAAAAGTCATTATATGATGACAAACAGGTTAAAAAATACTTGCATCTCATCTCATAAACAGTGGGTTAATCTCACAAATTCATAAAGAGCTCATAAAAATTGGTAATAAAAAGACCAATACCCAATAGCAAAAAAAGCAAAAGCTATCTTAAGATCAGATAAGTGACAGGAAAGGAAATATAAATGGTTTTTAAATATACAAGTTTCCCAACCTCACTCAAAGCAAGATGAACCAATTAAATACATTAAAACTATACTCAGATTCCATTTTCATCTACCAGATTTGGAAAAATTCAAAACTAAAATAAAATCATTGTTGGTAAAACTAGGAAAATAGAGGTTCTCACATAACACTGGTGGAAGGAGTGAGTGGTATAATTTAACAATATTTATCAGAATTACAAATGCAGATACCCTTTAATTCAACATTTCCACTTTGGGTATGTAGCCCACATATAAACTTACATATGTGCAAAATAAGTTTTGTACAAGTTGACTTATTACACCATTGTATGTAATAGCAAAAGATAAAGAACAATTCAAATATCCCTCTACAGAAGATTAGTTTTTTAATTATGGTACATCTACATAATGGAATGATATTTAAAAGAAAAAGAATGACACCTGAAACTAATGAAAAATAATAATAATAATAATAAAAGAAAGAGAATGAGAAAGGTTTTTACTTACTTCTATGGAAAGATCTCCAATATCTACTAAGTTTAAAAAAGAAAGTGCAGAAAAGTGAATATAGTATACTACTGGTGTATATTTTTTAAAGAAGGCAAACAAGACTACATATATGTCATATATATGTATATATATATGTATACATATATATACATATATATACATACATACATACATTTGTTTATATTTTCACAAAAGTAACTCTGGAAGGAAACACAAAAACCAATTTAAGTGGTTAACAATGGTAGAAAGATCACTGAACAGATGGGGTAGGAGATTTCATACTCCATACCATTTTTGAACCACGTGACCGTATTATCTATTCAAAATAAAATTTTAACAAAATTTTTTTCATATCCATATATTTCAAAGGAAAAATTTTCCTCTTTTAGTAATCCTGGAGTATATTTCTCAAATATCTTCTTGTGAAAAGTATACCAGATAGTAGCAATGCTCTGTAGCAATTTTCAAAGCTGGGCATTCTACTCTATGGGATCTTTACTTTTTTTTTTTTTTTTTTATGGCTAAGGAGGCATCGGTTATACCTTTCTTAAAAATTTCCAGGCTAACATTATTATGGTTTTACTACCTAAATATTCTCTTGTCTACATATCAAATAGTAACAATAAATCATAATCACATTTAAAAGTGGACTTTTGGCCATGCCTGTGAGTACTCCCACAGCTTGCCTTGCACCGGGGGTGGCCTTCTCGTCAGCCGTGTATCTATATTAGGCAACTCAATTTTCACAAGAGGATATCAATCCTACTTCCAATTCAGCTGTCTGTTAAAGCATATGGGTCTTTATTTAATTGGCAACAGACTAGCAGCACTCCAGGTAGTTGTCAGCAAATACAATCTTGAACTCACACTGTCCAATACCCATCAAAATCTTGGCCAAGAAAAACAATATTTAGGGAGGACTGCTTGAAGGATAGAGTAGACATTTGCTATTTTTGGCACCTCAATATCCAAATACCTTTCCTATATTGGGGAAATCCCAAGACAGACGAGAGGCAGGGTCCTGCTTCCCCTTGCAAACATCAAAGAGCACTCTTTAGAAAATAAAAGTATACATGTGATGTAGGCTTGACCGATTGAATGATTTATTATCCTGGGACTTTGTATCATGAGAAAGTGAAGCCAGATGCAGAGACAATTTAGATTATTTGCCACAGTGGTGGCAACAGAAGTGAGAATCAGCAGAATGGAGACAAGAGTCTATCTAAGGGCAGCAGTACAGTAAGTGTCCTTTGCAGATTAATCCATGTGATATCCTTCCAACGAATTCTTATTTTTTCTTTGAAGTTAGACAGAGTTGATTTTGTCTTGTTTACAACCAAGAATGCTGAGTGATAATAAGATTATTCTATGGGTTAAATTAGGTAAATTGATTACCCTATTGTACCTAGATCATATTATGCAGGTCCCCTTAAGTTGAATTTATGGAGGTAAACTTTAATGTGATGTTTAATGTAATGTAACGTATGTTGCAATACAGCTCTACAATACTCATTTTGTTTACAGTATGCCCAATAAATTATATGTTACTCTCTTTATGTAAAATTTAGAACAATTTTTGTCTTGGCATAATATCATGAAACTTGGGTTTCCCTGAAGAATTAGTTGGGTTTACATTATAAATAAAAATAAGTGTGTGCTATTCTTATTAATGATAACATGCACATTTCTATTATTTTTAATACTAATAGTCATTGTTGTGATTATTTTTTCCAGAATCCCTCCCATATGTTGAAATAGAGAAGACAGGTTTTTGGATTGCTCATGATCTGAGGTGGTAAAGATTGGCTATAGTGAAATGAAAAATGGTAGGGAAGTTAAGAGTATTGAGAAGAGACAAGTTGAATTTATGTACCCTGGTATCTAGGCTGGACATTAACACAGATAGAAAGGTGCCGATACTTGGAAAGAAGATTGAGCTTCAAGGACTCTTAAGTATCAGTAAGAGCCAAAAGAAGCATATGTAGAAATGTGTAAGAACTAGTAAGATAGGAAAATATTGTAAAAGAATATTAAGATTGGAAGTTTAAGATTTCAAATCTGGGCAGTTCAATTTTCATGTATGACTATAGGCAATGTATTTGAATCTGAAGGGCAGATTAACATCACTGAAGTTGAGACTGTCCAGATAAGACTTTGACACTGAAGTTTCTAGAATAATGACAAAGATTGCGATTTAGAGAAAACTCTGAGCCAGGTATCAAAATCATGAGTTGTATGTGAGGTGAGGAATCAGGATTATAGGAAGAATCATTTTCTCTTTTTCTTCAACATTCCTGCCTTGACCCATGAAATGAAATTTCAGGAGTATTGTGCAAGAAGCTTCTGCCCTTTGTCCATTACTCTTTAGTATTTACCTGGAAATATGATAAAAGACTTATATCCCAAGGTCTATACTCCCCTTCTGAACATGATTAATATGATACACCTATATAGCACAGACCTTATTTGGCTCTCTAGTTCAGAATTAATTACTCACCCAATGGGTGTTGTCTCTGATCTTGTCTCATCATTGTGATCAGCCCCTTACCTACTTCTCTAGGAGTGAAAGACCTACTCATCTAAATGTCGAAGTATGAATAAGAAATAATATACTGGGAGGACAGGAGTGAGGAAAAGTATATTAGGCAAAAGAAATAGTAGTTACCAAGGCAGAAGTGCTTAAGAAAATAGATTGTATGTGGAATCCCAAATAGAATGTCTTAAACACAAGATGCATTTGGGAAGATAACAAGAGGAGTTAGTGAAATGACAGGGACATTAAATACCATACTAGAAATTTTACATATTAGTTTGGAAGGACAAAAGTCAGATACATTATTAAACACTTCATTAATAACCCACAGAAGGAAACACTGTTGTCCCTTCTTCAATTCATGGGTTTGCTACTACTAGTCAAGTTACCCCAAAAGCTGTGAGCCCTGATAGTGAATATGAGTAATCTGTTTTAAAAAAAGTAATAAGTATTTAAGGGAACTCAAACACCTCATGAAGAAATAACAAACAAAAAATGAAGGGAAAAAAAGCTGTTAATGAAATATAAATATTGAAGATAAATAATTTTAACACAAAAATAAAAACCTTTAAATGATCCCTTTGAGTTTCTGGCTTGAATACAAATTTGTGTGCCCAAAGGATGAAAGTCCACAACGTAAGCAAAGAACAACTGTCAAGAAAAGAACAATTTCCATATAACTGTGAGCTAAATGACTCTGACTTCACCCATGGCGGCAACTTTTCAATTTCCTATCAACCAAAATGAAGAGATCATATTAGAAATATGAGGCATTCAGTAGAGAGGCTGAAAAGAGTATGGCTTACTACTGAGGCTAAACTAGCCTTAGCATAAAGGCTACTCAAGACCAACCCTAAAAAGATTTTAAAATATGCCTCCCAAATTCAATTCAAGAATTTCTAAATAATTTAACTGCCTGCCAGAACAAGGTCCAACACTTTTTAAAAATCCATCACTCATAACATAGAATTCACAATTAAAAATTATTAGTTCTGGTTCTGCTATATCCAAAAATAAGGCACAGAAAAAGACTAAAAAATAACGCATAGAGCATCATTGACCCATGGGACAACACTAAATAGTCTGAAATACATGTAACTTGGTGACTCAGAAAAAGAGGATATGGTAACACAAGAAAAATATTTAAGAAAATATGCCTGAAATTTTTCAAAAATTGATGAAAAATGTAAACTGATAGATCCCAGGAGCTCAATGAAACCTAAGCAGAATAAACACAAAGAAAACCACCAAACGCATCATAATCAAATTGTTGAAAACAAATTATAAAGAGAAAAATCTTAAGAGTATCCAGAAAAAAAGACACATTACAGAGAAACCATCTTATGAAATGCAGACTTCTTGTCAGAAACCACAAGCTAGAAAAGAATGGAATTACATTTCTTATATGCTAGAAAGAAAAAAAAGTCAACCAAGAATTCTGCAGCCAGAAAATAAAATTTGAAGAATAAAAAAGGAAATAATAATGTAATAGACATAAAAAATGGACATACAATGTAGAAAGTCAATGAAACCAAAAGCTGGTTTGGGGAAAGATTAATAAAATTGACAAATTACTGACAGGACTGAAAAAGAGAAAACATAAAAATTCAATATCAGAAATGAAAGAAGGAACATTGTTATGGATGTTACAGATATAAAAGAATAATAATGGATATCATAAACAAATTTATGACAATAAATTTGACAACTTAATTGAAGAGGACAAAGTCTTTGAAAGACACAAATTACCAAAACTGACACAAGAATAATCCTGATAAGGTGTGAGTTACCAAAATTACCAAAACTGACATAAGAAAATCTTGATAAGGTATGAGTTACATGGGTATATACATTTGTCAAAACTTACAAATCTGTACACTTAAGACCTGTACATTTCACTGCATATAAATCATATCTCAAATTTTAAAAGTTTTAAGAGCTTATTTTTTAGCTTAGGGGGAGAAATACAAAAAAATAAAAAACAAAAAAATAAAAATAGAAATCATGAGCAAAAAGCTTAGAAACTTGGAGAACAGATCCAGGAGACCTAAGATATGAATAATAGAAATTCCAGAAGGAGAAATTGGAGCATGAACAAGGGGTAATAATTCAAGAAATAAAAGAAGGAACTTTCCCTGGAATAAGAAAAGATTCAAGCCTACAATTAAAAGAGTTCACTGATTAATGAGGGAAGAGAAAGTGGGAAGGAAGGAGGGAGGAAGGGAATATACCTAGGCATATCCTAGTAAAAGTCCCAAATTTCAAGTATAAAAAGAACTATATAACAGGCTTCAGAGCTAAAGAAGTTATTTATAAAGGAAAAAAATCAAATTGGCATCAGCAACATTGGGAAATAGAAAGAATACAACATTGACAGACTACTGAGAGGAAATGCAATTCAAAAATCCTATACCTAGCCAAGATATCATTCAAAAACAAGTTATTTACAATGGAAAAAAATTACATCATTCACTTGCCAAGCATAATAAAGATGCTTGCAGATATATAAGAATACAGAGAATATATCATCAACATAAGCCATCCAAAGGAAAAAAAATTCAAGATAGTACTCTAACAAAACAACACATGCATCAGAATAAGGACTTTAAGATATAAGAAAATGAAGAGATGAGGAACAGAGAAGCAATGAACCTTGTAATACAAGGTTTCTCAACTTTGGCATATGTCGTAGATCATTATTTATTTAGAGGAAGGGGTGGGAGAGCTGCGTATTGTGGGATATTTGGCATGACTCTGGCTTCTACCCACTAAATATCAGTAGCCTCTACCCTCCCTAGTTGTGAAAATCAAGAACATCTCCAGACATTGCCAAATGCTCCGTAGGGGGCAAAATCAGCCCCAGAGTGAGAACCACCGATATAGTTTATAACTATTCATTTAGATAATAGCAAACTGACAAAAATTTGTAATGTAAGGAGTAAATGAGAGTTTTTGAAACAGAAGAGACATACTACTGTGAAAAATCTAATAATAATTTGAAACTAAAATAGAAAATATGTCAGCAAAACTGGCCATTGGATGTAAGTTGTGACTACTATAAGAAAAAATAAATAACTGGTAAGGACAAGATAAAATGACCATTTTGCTGATCACATAATTATACATCTAGAAAAGAGATTTTTTAGATTTTATATTAATAATGATTTTGTATTAATAACAGCTTTTTAATACTACATTTAAGGAGGAACATATATAAAAATCAGTAACTCTTCTCTGTACTACCATAACTGTCTAGAAATGAAAATGGAAAAAAAGCTATTGATAATTATGACAATAAAACAAAATATTTAAAAGCACATTTAACAAGGACTATATAGGACCTACATGAAGAAAACTTCAAAAACTTGCTAAAAGACAGAAGCAGATTTATTGTAAAACTAAAAAAATCTTCCTTAGTTTAGGGCTCTGCACTGACCCTTATGGTAGGCTGAACACTGGCTCCCCAAAGATGTCCATGCCCTAACCCCCAAAATACATGAATATGTTAAATATGTTACTTTACATAGTAAGAGACATTGCAAATTTAATTAAATTAAAGACCTTGAGATGGTAAATTATCTTGGAGCCAGATGTAAAAAAAAGCACCCTTATAAAAGGGAGACTTGAAGAAGATATTGTATCACTGGCTTTCAAGATGGAAGAAGGGGACCAGGAATCAAGAATGTAGACCGCCTCTAGAAGCTGATAGGGCAAAGAAGTAGATTCTCCCTTCTCCCATAGAGCTTCCAGAAGAAATGTAATCCAGCTGACACCCTGATTCCAGACCAGTGAAACCTATTTCAGACTTTGAACCTCTGCAACTGTAAAACAATACATTTGTGTTGGTTTAAGCACCCAAGCTTGTGGTAATTTGTTACTGCAGCAATAGGAAACTGATACAAACCCCTTCCAAATTCCTGGAAGATGTTTTAGCAATGGGTTCACATGGTAACGTGATTTTGTAAAGTTTGCAAAAGTAATATATTTTAACCACAATCAACTAAGACCACTGTCTTCTTTTCACTGCAATGTTTCCTCCACCACTCTTCTCATGTTGGATAGTGCTGGAATGGCTTCAGGCATACTGAGGATCCTACTAAGGAGCATCTGCATCAAGGGCCCATTTACTTTTGCATTAGTTCGATATATATGTGGTCAGTTCTGCAAATTATTGCTAACCACCCCACTACAGGAATGGCTTTCAGAAATACTTCTACTCCATACTGGTCCGACTCACCCAATGAAGGCACAGAGTCTGAGGTCACATAGCATGATAAATGTGGACTAAAGCACCCACAGTGAAAATATCTGAGGAATATTGGAGGAAAATGTCTGGAGCCATGTATGGAGCCTGAAGCCAGTCCGATGGAAAATCGCTCTAATTGTCAGCCATGTAAAACATCAAGGGAAGATTTAGTACTCATTGATTACTAGTCAAAACTGTCAATAATTTTTAAGTGTTCAATTAACCATGCTAAAAGTAAAAAATCAGATGCCTTCTTCTGATAAACAATCCTCCCTTGTACCAAACCCTAGGATTACTAAGTATGCTTAGTAAAAATTTTGCAAATGGATCATTACATGTAATTGCAACAAGCACAAGGCTCACCTTTATCAGACCTGTATATTCTTGTTATGGAAAAACAATACCATATATTGTCACTGGTCCCTTCTGTCTTCAAAGTCAGTGAGAGTTTGTTGACTCCCTCTCACATTGCATCACTCCAACCTCCTATTAAGCTTCTTGCACTTTTAAGGACCCTTATGATTACTTTGGGCCCACCAGTACATATGCAATGGGATGTATCCTAAGGATAAAAAGAACTGTAAAGAAATCTTAAACTATTTTCAGTGGTCATATTGTTGGTAGCACTGTTGGTATTTTTACTGTGAGACTCTTGTAAGTATATTGTCGGGGGGGGAGGTGAAGCAAATAATTAGATTACTGAGGGAGGAAACAGATTTTCAGCATGAGGGGAAGGCAATACAAATTTAAGACCAAAGATAGTTAAATAAAAACTCTAGAGTTCTGTATTGGAATTGGAAATATTAGTCTAAACCCATGATGTATTTTATAATTTTATGATTTGTGCGTGTGTGTGTATGTGTGTGTAAAATTCCCTAGCACAATCCCCTTAAAGGACCAATCCAGTAGCAATGAGCACCGATAGCATCCAGACAGTGATTTCTAATTTCTATTTCATACTAAAATGAACTAGAGCTCCTTAGAGAGCTAACTGATTCCATATAAGGGGTGGGAAATGGAATTTAGATAAACCATTCAGAATTCAAGATGAGGCTGAAATATCTTGTTATACAAGAAAGGGAAAAAATACTATCAAAGTCTACATGAGTCCTGTCAAAAGGACTCAAGATTTACACTGAACAGGCCATCAGGATCCAAAGATGGGAGAAACTGATAACAACTACAATGGATTATAACATATCAAGTAAGTTTAAATCCATGTGTTTATAATGATAAAAGAAAATAACTAATTGGTCACCTTTGGAAAATATTGGGGAGCCAAGATATTATTTTGAAAATTGGCAAATAAAGGCATTCATTTACCTTGTAACCAAATAGGAAGGGTGATACTTTATGTAAGTATTTTAGGTAATAAATGAAAGAATCATAGAACTTTAAAATTCCATTTTGCAAACTCGAATACATAGTTCTAGGCAATAATCATCCTGGCTGATAAAGAGACAGAAAAGAGACATCTCTTTTTAGAGAAGGATATAATATCACATTTAAAGTAGTCTTACCACAAAACTCCATCCTAAATCTGATAAAGCCTCTAGATCTATCAATGGATGGATAAAAGGGAATTCATTATACTATTATGAAATATTGACATTTTCTATAATAAAAAGATTTATTTTCATTTTTAGAATATATTTTTTAAAGAAGGGGAAGAAGGCAAAAAGTAAAATACGTCATAATCAACTAATTTATTATTCTTTCATTTTAAATCTTTTGGGGCTGTTTAAAATATATATTTTTTTATCATATGAGAAAGGTTCCCGTAAAATCTCTAACATAAGCATTGCCACACAGAATCAAAACAGAACACACATACTATATAAAGTACTGGAGCAGCTCCCTGCCTGCCAGAAAATCACATGAGTTCAAAGCAGGACCTTTGTTTTCAGTTTACCATTATGATTCTCCAGCTGTATCTATTTTCAGGATCAAGAAAGAAAAATGTATATTTCCATAGGTAGACGAGGAAGTGGAGCTGATTACAGTTAAAGAGGTAACAGGATAGACATGGAAGAATACTTAAAACTTTCTTTCTAGTTTCTAACCCTTCACTATATAACTAACTTAAATAAACGACAACTAGGGTATCTAGCTCTTCTGATACAATGTCTGGACAAAAGTCGTCCTTCATCCTTAGGTTTCTGCAGTGCTGCTTTAATTTTACAGAAAAGATAAATGGCATAACAGAAAAGGAATGAAATAATGATGAACTCTCTAGAGTTTCTAAAATACATAAGAGGTAAGCAGCTGAGATGCAATGAAAGGATATGAGTGGGAAGTTTGTGACCCATGAAGTGGATACTGCTGGAAGTTTGAATGAAAAGTTGAAAGGCTTTATGATTAGGCCAGACTAGATAGATAGTGAGGCAATTAGAATCATTCATTGCTGCCAAGGCATCAGGCCAACGTGAATTACAACCCAAACTGAATGAAGCAGAATAGAAAATAGAAAAGCCTTTAATGAAAATGTTGGAGAACCCACAAGGGATGGGGAAAGTGCCAAATAACTGGAAGATGGCTAAGTAAACTAAAAGGTCTATTCTCCCATCAATGCATAAGGGATTTACAAGTTTAACTCTCACTGCTGTTAATAGGAATTCTATGTGTGATCCAAGGGTGTACTCATGGAGAAAATGCATCTATTAGTGTCTCGATTGGCCTCTCTTGAGCCAACACTGGCAAATGTTCCAAATTGTGTGGTAGTTTGGTGACAAGGACTAACAGAGGCTAGAATGAAAACCACCAGCTTAGCTTCCCCTTGTAATCCTCTGATAGTACAAGATCCCTTATGAGTGAAGAGTAAAATATATTCTATGCAATCATTCATAATGTTTAATTTGGAAACCTTTAGAAATTAACTCCCAGCAAATTAAAGTAAATGAAAAAGTAAAAGGCAGAAATTCCTATTTAATTGAAAAATCTGTCTTTGAAAAAGAAAAACACATCTTCCAATCATTTTCTACCTGAAAGGAATCCTCTGGCTATCTAATGTAATCATAACAGCTGTCATATCTCCTCACATGTCCAGACATTGTATCAGATGCTTTACTAAGGGTTCTACTTAATCACAATTAGTTTATGAAGTAAGTAGTATTATCCCTATTTCACAGATAAGGACATTGAAACAGACATTAAGAAATTTCCCCAGGATCACCCATCTTGAAAGTGGCAGATTCAAATCCAAGTCCATCCAGTAGCTCCAAAGCCCATGATCTTTCATCCACACCTCACTGCATACCTACTGTAACATGGCAGCTGCATTGTTCCACTGGGTCACTCTGGCTTAATATAACTCACTTCCAATCCAATGCAAAATTTTAAAAACACTGAACCTCCTCTTAACTTATATTTTCATACTTTCATAAAATTATGTTTTCTAATAGTGTTTCCCCATAAAAGAAAAAAAGGTAATATAGTAATTTTAATTTAAAGTAATAAACAGTTATATCCTTGATACATAAAAAAAGTTCATTGAATATTTATTGACTCGATTACGTACTATGGTTTCTATTATACTCAATATAAAGACAAATACAGTCCCTTCTCTCAAGATCAGTTAAGTCTAATAGGAGACACAGATATAAGCCGCTCATTAAAATACAGTCTGCTACATGACAGAGAAAAAGTAGTACAAAGTACTGTGGGGGCACAGTATACCATTTGTGACTGTTGATTTCTCAATAATAAATTCAATATCTTTATAACATTTTATTGAAGGATTTCAACAAAGCTTTACTGAAGACTCAACAAAATTTTGTTTATAGCAAAATCTTCCTTCTCCAAATCCCTGTAAAGTACATACAGGGCAATCATCATTATTTCCAAATTTCTGATGGAGAAATAGTGGTTCAACAAAATTAAATGACTTACAGAACTCAGAAGGAACTCCCAGTACCACACTCTACTTCCCCCAAAATAAAATTAATTTTTCTACAAAAATCTTACTTAATCCAAAGTAATATAGACTTTAAAGACGCCTCAAATGAGCTTAATTCCTCAAGGATGAGTTTGAACAGGTTCAGGTTCCATCAAACAGTCTGAACAATCTTAGCTCAACCAAACAGCCAAACAATTTCCAAAACCATAGGTAGGTGCTGGATACTGCTTTCATTTCAGTTAATTAAAAGTATTTGATCCACTATGGTGCATCTCAGTGTAAGATCTTTAAAAGAAAACAATCAATTAATCCATGCAAGTTTCAGATAACACCTAATCTAAATGCCAGAGCTTGTGACCAGACTTAATCAAATTCTGGATATTATTTATTGACCTATCCTAAAAAGATGTGTTTTTTTTCTTTCTGCAAAGGTACTTGAATAATGAATAAGCTATCAAAACCAGCATAAACTCTCATTATACAAAGTACTGAAATTTTTGTGAAGGCTAGGTTAGGAATAAACTAAATCAGAATAATTTATGTTATTCAAAATGCCAAATATTAAGAGAATTAGTAATGCAGGTTCTTGGGGGAGGGAATAGATAAATTTTACCTCGTTTTCTTCATGCCAGCTACATGGGGATGACAAACACAAATGAAGCAAATTCTACAGGTTTTTAATAGATACACAATTATTAGGCTCTCCTCACTGGGACAACAGCAATCCCATTAGTTAGCCTTATGAAAAAGCTAAGGAGGCATTATCTATGTAATGTGAACTTAAGGATACCAGAAAAGCTCCAGGCCCAAAATACCTTCTTCCCACACTGTCTGCTGATTCCTGAAGCAAGCATTTCATCCTTTAACTCAATGGTCTCAAACCTGGCTAATAATTAGAATCACCTGGGGCATTTCTTAAACTATGGATGCCCTAACTTCAGCTCCAGACATTCTTATTTTAACCTGGGCAACTGTATTTCTTTTTTTTTTTCTTTTAAGAATGATAGGTGATTCTAATGGGTAGCCATGATTGTGAAGCACTGGTGGGATAGTCAAGCAAATTTGAATAAATATGAGAGAAAGCAAGAAGATATGAGGTAACTGAGAAAGGAGAGCAGCAATACATAAAATAGAGACATAGTTTGGGGAGACTAGGGCAGTCAGAAAGGAGGGTTACAATTTTGCCTTTGGCCAACAAGGTAAACCTAGGATTTGTTCAGAGGGACCCTGCTGGGGTGGGAGGAGAAGGAACAATGCTGCAGGGGGAAAAAGTGCATAAATATCGAGTTTCAGTCATTTTACCACCACTGACATAGAAATGAGGTTTTTGTTTTGTTTTGTTTTAAGGAATTTAGTTTTCTTTTTCAGTTACTGTAGACTTTCAATATTATATTAGTTTCAGGTTTACAGCATATTGGTTAGACATTTACGTAATTTACACAGTGATCCTCCCAGTTAGTCTAGTACCCACCTAGCACTCACTATACATAGTTATTACAATATTATTGACTGTATTCCCTATGCGTTACTTTATATCCCCATGACTATTTTGTAACTACCAGTTTGTACTTCCTAATTCCTTCACCTTTTCACTCAGCTCCCCAACCCCGATCCTATCTGGTAACCATCAGTTTGTTCTCTGCATCTATGAGTTTATTTCTATTTTATTTTTTCATTTATTTTGTTCTTTAGATTCCACATATAAATGAGATGATATGGTATTTGTCTTCCTCAGTCTGATTTATTTCACTTAGCATAATATCCTCTAGGTCCATCCATGTTGTCACAAATGGTAAGATTTCTTTTTTTAAGAAAACATTCATATATATACATATACATATACATATACATATATATATACATATACATATATATACATATAAAACTATGCCTATATATATATATATATATGAAATCACCTAGGAATATATATATATATGATATGAAATCACCTAGGAATAAATTTAACCAAGGAGGTAAAACACCTGTACATACACCATGCTCATGGATAGGAAGAATTAACATTGTTAAAATGTCCATACTTGTTCATTTGTTGCTTTGTTTTATATACCATGTATGAATGAACTCATATGGCTTTTGACTTTTTCTCTAACTTATTTTGCTTAGCATGATAATCTCAATATCCATCCATGTTGTCACAAATGGCAGTATTTCATCTTTTCTTATGGCAGAGTAATAATCATAGACATAGACAACAGTTTAGTGGTTACCAGAGGGTAAGGTGGGGTAGTAGAAGAGGGTAAAGGGGGTCAAATATATGGTGATGAAAGGAGAACTGATTGGGTGGGTAATACACAATGAAATATATAGATGATGTATTATAGAAATGTACACTTGAAACCTATATAATTTTACTAACCAATGTCACCCCAATAAATTTTATAAAGATTAAAAAAGTCCGTACTATCCAGAGCAATCTATACATTCAATTCAATCCCTATCAAAATACCAATCTCAGAACTAGAACAAATAAGCTTAAAATTTATATGGAACCACAAAAGACCCCGAATAGCCACGTAACTCTTGAGAATGAACAGAATTGGAGGTATCGTGCTACCTGCTATCAAAGCATACTACAAGGTTATAGTAATCAAAACAGCATGATACTGCCATTAAAACACACATAGACCAATGGAGCAAAATAGAGAGCCCAGAAAACAAAACTATGCCTATATGGTAATTTAATCTAAGACAAAGGAGGCAAGAACATACAGTGGGGTAAAGTCTGTGTATTCAATAAACGGTGTTGAGAAGATGGTGCATGCATGGACAGATACATGCAAACAAATGAAACTGGACCACCCTCTTACACCAAATACAAGAATAAACTCAAGCCAGATTAAAGACTTAAAGGTAAGACCTGAAACCATAAAACTCCTAGAAGAAAACATAGGCAGTAAACTTTCAGAAATTGCTCCTAGTGATATTTTTCCAGATCTATCTCTTCGGACAAGGGAAACAAAAGAACAAATAAACAAATGGGACTACATCAAACTAAAACGTTTCTGCACATAAATGAGTTTTTAGAGTTTGTCTTCACAAACAGGCTCAATGAGTTTCTCCATAATAAGGTATAAACTAAACTATTGAAAAGTTACTAATGCAGAAGTTATTCACTCCCTTTTATAGCCTTCTTACTTTAAAGTGTAGACCATAAAATAAAAGGTCATGCATAAAAACACACAAACATTTTTAAAGGATGAGAAAAAACATTTCTCAATATTCACATAAATATATTTAATTGAAACCCAAAATAAGCCACATTTTAAAAAAATGTTTCATTACTATTTTTCTCTTTTGCATGTCTTATATGTTCCCTTTTTTGTAGAAATTGCTCCTTCTTTTAAGAAAAAGACAAGTAGATTTACATTTTAAGATAACAATATAAAGTATATAAAACAGAGGATGTCCAACTTTAGAACAAAAACTGTTGCCAAAAAAGACCAAACTCAATCTCTAAGCTTAAATACCCAATGATTAGGCCTACCATGTGTTCTATTTAATTTTACATTACATTGTAGTAATTCACATCTACTACATTTTAGTAGATCTTGCATTTCAATGAAACATCAAAAAACTATCATTTTTTCTTTCAAATGGAATAACACGATAGTATGCTGTTTGTGAATCTGCTAAACTTTTCCTCTTTATTCGTTTAAAAACAAGCAAAAATAGTATCTCAGACACCATGATAAATTAAAAAATTTTTCATTTTAGCAATCCCATTCAAAGTTTCTGACCATTATTATTGCCCAAATCAGGGACTAGATGATTCTGCATGAACTTACCAAGCTTCTGATTAATTCTACAAATACTATCTTTTCTTTAAAAATGTATAATTTTATTGGTAAAAATGTGTTTTTTTTAATTCAAAATAATGTTTATTTTATCAAACATATTTTATTTCTGTTATACAAAGGAAGTCATATAACAAAAATATCACTGAGACACGGATAATTTTGATCAAAAGCTGAAACCCTTTCAGTTAATGATATATAAAACAAGTTGATATAGCTGAAACTGTTTTTAATTTGACTTGTTAGAAACTATAAAGAACCATGACAGAGCAATAAAGAGGAAAAGTTTATTTAGCAGATTCACAAACAGCATACTATCCTATTATTCCATTTGAAAGAAAAAATGAATATTGTATACCTGGAATAAAATTATAATTCTTTTTTGAAAAATGCATATTGTCCATTTGTTTTGTTCATATAAATATACTTAAATAAAATAAACTTCTAAAGGATCCATTGCAGATTTCCTCTTTCTTGAGTTCTTAACTCCTTTTTGATCCAATTTTTTTTTCCTTCACTGTGACTTTTGTAGTAGCACTCCTGAGAGATCAATTATAATCTCTTTTATCTTAATACCTTTGCTAGTAGTCATAACCCTAAAACCAGATTGCCTGAATTCAAATCCTTACTCAACTGCTATTTACTGTCCTTAGGCAAATTACTTAATCTCTCCATCCTTCATCTGAAATATGGGAATAATAATACTATTTACCTCACAGGTCTGTTATGAGAATTAAGTTAGTTAATATCCATTAAAAAGCACCTTAGAGCATGTCATAAAGTAAGCATTCAATAAGTATTTATTATTATCACTATAATACTTTGGGTATTTCAAAACAAAAAAGTCCCTTTCTTCCAGAGTTGCCATGGTGTCTGAGATACTATTTTTGCTTGTTTTTAAAAATCTGAATATTAGTTGATTCTTAAATACTTGATTTGAATGTATTCCATTTTATAACAAACTAAATCCAAGTGCATTGGTGTGAGGTAAGAGTTGGAGGCATGATAATAATAATTTGAACACAGGCAGATTTTAGAACTGAAAAATCAAAATGCTGACAGGATTCTAGAAAGTCATTTGCATTTCTTCTTCCCTCTCTTCCCAATCTTCGACCCTACCATCTCACATCTATGTCAGGGAGCTTCAACCTTCCAAGACTATATGACAACATGTTGGACTTTCAAATACTACAATAAAAGTAGATTCCATGTCCTCCTGATTAAAAATTTGAGGCAACAATGTTGAAGAGAGCATGCTTCCAGGCAAAGGCAAATCTGGAGTTAAATTCTTGCTCTAATGTCTACTAATTGCATACCTCTGGGAAAGATCCATTAAATGTTTTGTGCCTCAGTCTCTTTATCTATAACATGATGCCAATGCCCATCTTGAAGGGTTGTTGTAGAGAGTAGGTTATAAGCTTTATAAAGCATCGGGGTAATATAGCTTAACATCGTAGCTGTAGATAAAGACATACACTTAACAAGATTTCTCAGAATTGTGTTACATAATCATAACAGTGAGATATGCATTCTACAAGGAGACAAATGATAAGAACAACTAATTTGAATTTAAAATGCTATTTAGAATAAATTAAAATATAATTGGTGACATGATTTATTTACAAAAATATTTCGAAGATACACCTATACTTTGATTTTTAACTCTAGTAGATAAAAAATGTGGTTTTGAGTTTTATTTTGACTTGAAATTAAAGATTTTGTGATGAGGAATGTAGTTTTTAAAGCCAAAATTTGTAATTTGCTTGTCAAACCTCTTCATTATAGATGGGCAGATGGTGATTAGCAGGTAGAGGTAGTCCATGAAATTTTACAAGGGTTCTTAGATTATTACCAGCTAAGAAAGAGTGCATTAAAACAAAACTAAATAGGGAATTATCTATTTGCTTGTTTTGTGTTAAGTCCCTGAGATTTATTCCAGTGAGACCAATAAGCAGAGAGAATGAAATAAAAAAGGCAGAAGGCCAAAGTGTCATAAATGCTGTTAAAGTATTCGATAAAAGCTATTCACTTGAGGCTCATTGCAACACATTGGGAAAAATGATCTTCCCATATTTAGACAAAAGCAATAGCAAGCCAAACACTCTGAAAAAGATGTGATACTGTTATACAACACACAGAACCATATTTTTATTATGGCTACCTATGTGGCCTATAATATTAGTAGGAAACCCGATGTGATGTACATGTATAATGTTTGGAAGCTGCTCTGATTATTCTACCCTAATTAGCAGGATGTCTGGGGAAAGTCAGCAAACAACATAATCTCTCACTTTGGTACTAAAAACTAAGTCTTAAATCTCCACAATATTTTTAAAACAAACAAATTAGGACATGAATGCTTTTTTCCTGGATTCATCTTTTTCAAAAATTTCCAAGGTTCTTTCAGTTGCTACACTAGATAGGGTACATATTGTCAAGGATAAGTTGTTAAAGTGAATATGAAATGTGCTTCTCAAAATATCGTTTACACATTTACCAGATGGTAAAATAAACATGTAAATTGTTATCAAGTATACACTAAGTTTGTATTAAAATTTTATGCACTGTAGGAAGGGTGTAAAAATTATCACATATTGTATTACTTGTTCACTTAATAGTTTATTAGCATTTCATAAATATTTTCTTTAAGAAAAACGTTATTTAAATGGTCAGAGGATTCATATGGTGCTGATCAGAACTAAAGAAGCTAGGAACTTCATTAGAAAATTGCAGAATAACCATTTTTTTATCTTATCCATTCATTAGTCAAAGGTGAAAGAATATTTTTTAAAATTCTAATTAAATCCATAAGTTAATAGTTAATGTGATAACTTTGTGAAATGTGGCATTAAGGAAAAAAGTTGATTTGATGAACATGTACCCTTTTATACTGAGGATTATCCAGAACATTCCAGGTTATATAGAGTCCTCTGCTCATCACCACAATTTAAAATGTTTATTAAAGAATGTTGACAAAAAAATAAAAGAAAATTAAATCTCTGTGAAGTTTCTCTCTCTTCAATTCAATCCGGGTTCATACTCCGTGGACAGTTTTTGAATGTCAATAGGAGCACTTTATGGCACCTCCAATCTCCTTTGGATTTAATCACAAGTTTTAATGCACAGCCTAGCATTACTGACTTTAGTCATCTGCTCTCCTGCTATGCGGCCAGCTCTATCTACAGCATGTTGATCAAAAGTGGTATTATAATGTGATATTTAAGGCAGAATTTCTGGAGTAAATCTACCTTTAGAATGAATCAATGAGGCAATCATCAAAGCTTACTTATCTCAGAAACACATGATTATCATAAAGGAGAATATTTATCATAAAATTTAATGACTTCTTTCTTAACTTTTCCACCAGAACAATTATTTTGGTTGAGCAGATTCTAGAAGTCAGGAGCAGACTCCAAAGCATCTAATCCACGTATAAAATTTCCCTGAAGGCTCACGTTTTAAAAGAAATCCTTAGAGAAAGGTTCAATGATGAATCACCACAGGAACATTCCTTGACAGTTCCTTATTTATTATTATGCTTACCCACCTCATGGAAATCAATAAACAATGTGAAAAAATGAAGTTCAAAGACCTGTCTACTTCAGCCAAGAAACCTAGAACCTAAAACTGTGGGTCTTTAAAATTTCATATATCAATTCAAACTTACTGTCTTCCGAGAATAAAGCAGAGTATGAAGTAACCCATTAAGCAATTTGGGACTTTTCCCCTGATGTCTCCTAAAAAGCAGTCACACCAGAATTGCCTAGGAGAACACTGTTCCTGCATTGTGTTCCCAACAACCTAGATGTTGGAGGCACCTCAGATGTCACTGGAGGAGCTGAGGAAAAGAGCCCTGGTGACCGTAAGTCCAGAGGCCTCACGCTACTTCAACAGAGCAGCTCCACGGTCACATGTTTTATGTTCTTAATATCACTGCATTTGGAAAAAGGGTTGTGTTGCTAAAAGTTTTTAAAGATCCCCATCCTCCTTGGGATCCTTAGAGAGACTGAAAAGTCATGATCATTGGTTAATGCTTCTTGCTATTGAATGTGTTATCTCATAAATGAATTAGCCTCTGTTCCTTCAGTTCATCTACCTGTTGACAGAGCAGTGTGGATACGTAGTGAATATAAATCTACCAGTCAAGACAATAGTGTAGATTATGTGGTAACTATAAAAAAAGTATTTGATACCTGCAAGTGTAAAAAAGTGACATTTTGGTGAAGGTATTAAGATGTACAAATTACCAGTTATAAAACAGTCACCGGATGTAAAGTACAGCATAGGGAATACAGTCAATAGTATTGTAATAACTATGCATGGTGTCAGATGGGTACTAGACTTATCAGGGTGATCACTTTGTAAGTTATATAAACGTCAAATCACTATGTTGTATACTTTAAATGAATATTATATTGTATGTCAACAGTAATTGAATTTTTTTAATTTTAAGTGATTTTTTTTTAAGTAAAAGCAAAATGTATAGAAAAAAACAAGTTAAATAAATTTATTTAAGGCCATGTAATCGTTTGCTTACAACTTGAAAGGAAAAAGGAAGAGAAGTGTTAAGTAAATTTTACTCTATAATACTTTTTGGTATGTATTTGCAACAATTCTATCAGAACATTTAAATAAATAAATAATTTGCCATTCCTTTTTCTTATATATTGGTGGTTTGGTTGAGCAATGAAGAGAGATTTTATGCCTTATAATAGGTTGTTGCTTAACTCAGTAATAAAATTTGTATAGCACTTCCCAATATGCACAATGCGATCATACACCTTACTTAATGATGAAATAAAATGAATGTTCATTTTTATTAATAAGAAATCACATATGAGTATATTCTACATTCACCCTTCAAATTTTTCAGCTTGTGTTAAAATGAAAATATCATGTATTCCTCCCAAATCTTTAAGTAAAACAATCTAGAAAGGCATGTAACATTATTCCTGTAAGTTTTCTCTTATACTGTCACACCATTTCATACCCCAGGATTATACATCCTTCAAAGTTATATGTTCTCTAGTTAATGGATACCTTCCTATTTTAGATGCCAATTTCTAATTTCATAAATATGATCAAATTTTTAATTATGTCAAGACTGACAGTTGGAACTAGTGAAAGGGTGAGGAAACAAATTCTCATATACTTATGGAGTAACTATAAATTGATACAGCCTTTAGCCCAGAAATTCCATTTTTTGGAATTCATCCAATAGCTATCTAACCCAAGCATACAGAGATAAATGTACAATGTAGCGTTTTTACAATAGCCAAAAACCTAGAAACAGTTACATGTATATTCATAAGGACTAGTTAAATTAGGTATAGTTTATCCATACAGTGTTAATAGTAAATATGTTTTTAAAAAACGGGATCAATATGTACTGAGTTATAAATACAGCCTGAATATATTGTTAAATGAAAAAAAATAAGTCTCACAGCAGTATACATGGTTCTTCTAATACAATTCTTAGTAAATCAGTTAAATTTCATCAGATTGAGTTATTTCCACTTAATCAGCAGTCTAATTTATCTTAACCTGACACTCAAAATGTTCCACCCAGCCTTTCTAAACTTACCTTTCGATTAACCTCATCTACCCACTCTATTTCCCTAGCATCAAAACTATTACCTATTTCCCAATAAGCCTCTATTTCTTTACCTCCTATAGTTTACTTTTGACTTTTTTTTTCTGTCCAGAATGCCCTCCTAACCCCTGGACTTCTGCCAGTCCAGGCTCAACAAGTATCACATCCATAAAGCCTTCCGCGATTCCCTCAGCTAGGTGTAATCACACCCTCCCCTATGGTATCAAAGGATTTTACCTGTGCTTCTCTTCTAGAACTCAGAACTCACCACTTTTTATCTTGTAATAGTCTTTTCACAAATCACAGAGAATCCATATTCAATTCATCCTACAATCTCCATGGTGTCTTATATAAGGATCAATCGTAGTCAACAATCAACAAAGGCTTATTAAATTAAAATAATCAGATCTATATAGAAAGTTTGTTTTTTACCAGTTTGTCTTAGATAAAGAATATACACTCTTTCTGTGAAGAGGAGCTACTTTTCAGTTCTCAAAGTCGTGAGTGCAACAGAGTAGTAGAAGGAGAGAAAGGAATACAGCCTAAACTGAAAATAACTGTCGTGCGGGGGACCCTGCTCGCTGCGCCATTTGTCGTGCAGGGTGGCCTGCTCGCTCTCTGCTCCCGCTCCCCACATAAGAACGCAGGATATGGTGAGGCCAAAAAGGAACACCCACGGAGCCATAAGTAGGGGAGTCATACCACTATATTCTCTCTGGCGGCACTATACTCTCAATGGAGGCTGGATCCACACTGTCCGCAAACCGCCATCCACACTTGCCAGCCCAGCCGCCATCTTCTTGCTAGCCCCCTTCTTCTCTTCTCTCCTCCCTCCTAGCGTAGCCACAGCAGTTATATTGTGGCCAATGGCTCACTGGTTACAGCTGACGGCCAACTAGCCACAGCTGATGGCCATGCAATCACAGTTGGCCATTTACTACCTGAGCCAGCACCTGTCTATGTGAGGCCGAGAGCCTGGAAACTACTCTCTGGGGCTCCGCCCCCACAATAACCCTAAACTACGATAACCCTAAACAGAGACATGAAATAGGGGTGTACCGCGTCCATTCTTACTCTTCTCTCAGCTACAAATCCACAGGAAAAAACAGTAGTCAGACAACCAGTGTGGAGATGAGTCAGGAAGGCTTGCAAAATAATAGCAGAGAAATCCTGAACTTCGGTTCAGGTCTTCCTAACCTAGAAAGTTCACCTTGGTGGGTACACACTCACTAGGACATCTATGAAATGAACTATTAAAATGTTGCTTTCAATTTGCAATAAAAATAAACTAAAGCCATTCATTTACTTGTAGTTTAAGACTACAAAAAAGAGCAAGGATAAATAAAATCCATTAGTCTGAAGATTTCATTTTAGAAATATTTGTATCCTTCTTCTTGCCAAATTGCATTCACTGATAAACAGATTTCATTTTTACCATAAACTTCCCTTTTTTGTTATCTAGTAAAAATAAGGAGTAAAAGTAATCAAAAGATTGGCAGATGGAAGGAAGCAAGTGAGAAGCAATATACACAGATAATTTAGAAATAGGAAACATCTGAATGTTTTTTAAATGGACTATATGATATGTCACTTCTAGAAAGTACATTAATTGGACAAATAAAAGAAGTATAATTTATACAAATAAAACTTGGAGATCTCAAAAAATTCTAACACAATCTGACATTGCTCTCTTCAAAGGGTCAATATAGTATGATTAGGACAATGAAATCTAGTTTCAAAAAATATATAAAATCCAAAACAAGGAGTAAACTAAAGACTGTGCCCTTATTCCCTTTACCATTTTTCAAGCTGGGAGCAATTCTAAATTTAGGAGAGAGCTATAATAATCCATGGTCAGATAACTGCCGAGTTTCTTCAACCTTAATAAATACTTAATTCCAGCACAGATGAAATATTTCATTTATAGAGGTGAGTAGTAGGCAGTAAAAAATAAGTAGAATCAGTAACTTCGACTTTTCTTCTCATTGGTTCTCTTTTATTTTGAAATTCCAGTACCTGTAGATTTCTAAAGATTGGACAAACTGAATTATTTGTACATAACAAAAACTCTATGACTTTTCTAATACATTAAGCTTAGCAAATCCCAAAATATATTTAAGTAAGCTTTTTCCTTTAAGCCTTTTAAGGTTTAACTGTTTTGAGTCCTAAATAATATTTCTCAGCAAATACAGACATCTCATTTCATCCTATCCTCTAATTATGATACAATGCTTTAACATACAAATACTATGCAAAACACAAACAGATCAATTCATACTAACTTATTATTCCTAAAGATAATAATAGAAAATAATAACTCTCCACACTTTCATAGATTCTGAATCGAAATGAAACAAAAAGGCAAAGTTTCTACAATATTTCTATTGAAATAGACTGAATACAACAACTTCTCAAATACGTAAATTAATTTGTTTGCTGGGTGATGTTCACATCATGACTCAAATGTATTCAACCACTTAAAAATGAACGACTTGGGAGGCCGCCATGGCCTACCTGAGTATGCTGCTTGTATCTGGCCTGTATGAAGGGGAAGAACTTTTTCCATCTAACACGTTTTGGAGGTAATCTCTCCATACCAAATTGAAATATGCTATATGGCTGGCATTGCTATTTTGACTTCCCACCCTAGAATCCTGCATTTGTTCCACGGATTAGGATTATGCTGGATACGCTGGCATGTATTCTTTTGAGGATGACATCAGATGTCAAACATGCAATGCTTGCGGAGGACCTTCCAATTTTAGTCCATCCAGATAAAGGCTACCTCAGGGATGACTGTATTGTATCCAGAGACAGCACTGATTTAATCATGATAAGCTGGAGGAGGGGTACAAACGGTTCTTCTATACAGAAAGTGAGACGACAGTGTCCTTTAGGTTGCTTTTATCTGATAGTCACGAAGATAAACTCTCTGTTCTAAAACATGACCATACTGTCACAGTGTTTTAAAAAATAGAAAGTTGGCCCTTGCTCCTTCCTCTTTCTCGACTCCATCTTCACGGTAGCGGTAGCGGCCACAGTTCGGTGGCCCACACGCGGCTCTTTGTTCGCGCCCAAGGTCTACACACCCTCAAGGTGACCGGCCAAGAGACGGTTGCCCAGATCAAGGCCCACATCGCCTCGCTAGAGGGCATCGCTCCAGAAGATCACGTCGTGCTCCTGGCAGGCACGCGCCTGGAGGATGAGGCTGCCCTGGGCCGGGGTGGGGTGGAGGCTCTGATCACTCTGGAAGTAGCCGGCCACATGCTTGGAGGTAACGTCCATGGATCCCTGGCTCGTGCTGGGAAAGTAAGAGGTCAGACTCCCGAGGTGGCCAAACAGGAGAAGAAGAAGACCGGCCGAACCCAGCGGCGGATGCAGCACAACCGGCGTTTTGTCAATGTTGTGCTTACCTTTGTCAAGAAGAAGGGCCCCAATGCCAACTCTTAAGTCCTTTGTGATCCTGGCTTTCTCCAATAAAGCCACTTATCCCGCACACAACCCCAAAAAAGAAAGTTATTTGAAAATAGTTCTTTTAAAATCTGTGTACTTACTTTTGTTTTTAAGAAAGTTTCCATTACCAGAGTCAGTTTGCTACCATGGTTAATAGTGACTAAACTTAAAACAACAACAACAACAAAAAAAAAACACCTCTACCTTTTCTTTCACTACAGAAACAAACAAATCATACAAAAACCTAGAGGAGTGGCTCCCAGATTTTGTTGCACCTTGGAGTCACCTAGCAATCTTTAAAAAGCACTGGTAAGTGGCTCTCACCACCAGACACTGACATTCTTATTTATTTGGGATGGGGTGGGAATCTGGGCAACAGGATTTTTAAAAGCTCCCTCGGTGATTCTAATGTGAAGTCCCTGATCTAAGGGATGTGAAAGGGGTGGCCGGTTAGCTCAGCTGGTTAGAGCGTGGTGCTGATAACATAAAGGTTGCCCGTTGGATCCCCGCATGAGCCACTGTGAGCTGCGCCCTCCTTAAAAAAAAAAAAAAAATGGGTAAAGAATATGAGACATTACTGCTATTCTCCTCCCTCCATCCAGCTGTGCCTTAGTGTCAAGAAAGGGAAGGGGAAGTTCATGTAAAGTACCACACCAGCAAGTATGGGCCTGCTTATCCCCAAAACTAGAAGTGACCCAGATTTCAATAAATCAATATGCTTGAAGTAAGTATGTGTATGTGCATGAGAGAGAGAAAAATGGAACAGGTCTAGAAAAAAATAAATTTAAGATTAAGTCTTAAATAAAATACAGCAATCTCAAACAGAGAGAATACAAAGGTTTTTAAAATGCAGGTCATAACAGAAAGAACATTGTAAAGGACAGTCTCTCGGTCTTCATGCCCACACAACCCTTATGCTATATACTCAGGTAGGTTATTTAAAAAACAGTGATTCCCTCTATTTTGCTAATATGTATATTCTGCCATTCTACAAAATAAATGTTAAAATGTAGAGATAGAAGAGGAAAGTGAGGACATTCTAGGTTAGTCATGTTAACAATGTCACTACGCAATGTTTTTCAAACTCTGAGTCACTGTCCATCAGAGAATCATGAAATAAATTTACTAGTTTATAACCAGAATTTTCTTTTCAATGAAATTGAACATAAAATAAAAACTATCAGAGTATATTCAATGTGGTAAAGGAAAAACATTTTGTGAAATGTGTGTATGTGTGTGTGTATGTACATATTTATTACTGTACCGGTTAAAAACTTTGAAAGCCACTGATCTAGCTTAGAACATCTGATCTCAAACTGCATAGAAAGGCAGAAGTCCCCAAAAAACAAAGTTCTTCTTTAAAACTAGAAGATACATGAAAGATTTTATTATAATTTTATTTTACAAACCAGGATATTGAAAATCATATGTGTCCAGTGTTTTCTCCAGTGTTCCTTTGAGACCAATATTTTCAAAACAAATTATATGCAGGTATGTTACGTATAAAATGCCGTGGAACCAACTACAAATTTTCAGTTATATTATGTGAACATTTCTTTGACATGGTGGCATTTTCTTGCTCAAATGGAAATTATACTGTGTGCAAATTAAGTGATTAATATAAAGGCTCTTGATTCTAGTCCTTAAAAGTAGACAACTATTTTCATAGTTAAGAGATTGTTAAAAGGGCACTTCTTCATGCTCCAATTGGAGCTCCTTAAAAAGCACACAAACATGATCGTACCTAGGGCAGCAGAATGCAAGGAGTGTCAAAAATTCCCCCACTCACTTTTCTTTTTTTTTTTTTTTTATTAGGGAATATTGGGGAACAGTGTGTTTCTCCAGGGCCCATCAGTTCCAAATCGCTCAATCTCAGCGGCAGCTTGTTGTCCTCAATCTAGTTGTGAAGGGCGTGTGGGAATTGAACCGGCAACCCTGTTGTTCAGAGATTGTGCTCTAACCAACTGAGTCATCCGGCTGTGTGCGCCCCACCCCTCACTTTTCTTGATTTTATGTTCTTGTTCTCCATCTCATCATGGTATGATACACACATACACGCACACAGATACACTTTTATATTTTGAAAGATTACCGTAGAGAAAAAAAAAAAATTGAAAATAAAATTAAAATCTGTATAACTTTAAACTCAGGAACAGTTTCCTAAAGAAGTGGTGATGCAAGTAGAGCTGTTTCTCATGGATCTATGAGGCCTGCATCTGTTAGGTTTGGTACTTTATTTTTTTGTAGCTATGTAGAAAAAGGGCTGATAGTGATATCACCAATATGATATAGTACACACCAATTGTATAGCCATAAAAAAATCCTTCTTTCTTAATGGTGTTGGCATTTGTGTACTTCATATTGCAATCTCCTTAAGGCATTAAATTGATATTAACTAAAAATTATGTTTTTAAAATTTCATTTTAATTTTCATTATGTTAAACTTAAGTTTGACATAAGTTAAAGGAGAAAGGTTAAAGAGAACATGAGTTGGTATCAGATGGCTCAAGGAACGACAAACAGAAAAACCCAGCATGTCAATTAAAATGTATCAGGCTACAAGAAACAAGAAACCATCAAGTAGGTGAAGGCTGTTAGGCAATGAGTGGAAGGAATATATTAAAACTACTACCAGATCTTCTTTCTCCCACCCCATTCTTCCGTCATACATGTCTAGCAAATTTTCTTAGGGCAGGTATGTGAGGACACATCCCGTGATAAGCAATCCTATAGAAACCTATAAACTGCATAAATAAATAAGCAAGCAAGCAGAGAGAACCATGAAAGAAAAGCTGGAAGAAGGAAGGGCAAGTGAAGTACTTGCAGAATCCATGATTCTGAATCACCCAAAGGGCTAATTATGACTTTAAATAGCTAAGAGAATAAAGATTAGTCTGTAATAAGGCCATTACATGTGGTTAAGAGCACACTGGTAAATGTAGTAAGAAAGATTTTGATGTCTGTGCAAATGAGGAAGCTGAATTGAAAAGGATCAAAGAAAGCATTGGGTCCCAAGTACAAAAGAGAACAGGGATAAATGGAGTGCCTCACATAGCTAAGAATGTTATGGGTAAAGAAGAAAACAGAAATACCAGTAAAAGACAAAAATATTTAATAAGTTGTCTTTTCACAAACACACACAAAAAAGATAAAAGAATAAAGTGAATATTGAAAGATGAAATGATTATAGAAGTATTTAGGAAAAAAGCACAAAATTCAAAACCAATGTGGGAGAGGTTAAATAAAAAGACATATTGTCCTGAAAACTTTACAATTGCTTTTAGGGAAAGCATAAAAATTCTGACCCGAAGTAAACAAACTGATGAATCAAGCATAGATTTTTACAAAGATTCAGGTTCAGGGAGGTAGTAGCATGAGAAAAAAAGAGTAGGTTAAAAAAAGTTGTTGGCAAGAGAGTCAACAAGGGCAAAATGAGTGTCAGGGAGACAGCAGAATTGGAGGAGGAAAGAACAAATTTGTTGAGGAGGAAGTCAGTATGTTTCTTTGACTTTCTCCACAGGAACAAAGCAGAATGTGAGCATAAATTAAGAAAGTGAATCCCTTAAGGTAAGTGAGCCCTAAGGATTATTAAGAACACAATTTTTAAAAATATATAGCAAATTAAGACAGGTAGGAAAAAAAGATTTTATTTGAACAAAATATATAGCATTCAATGGTAAGTAAACTGTAAATCCTCATTACAGCTTCTGTTTACTCAAAGGAAGACGCTGAGCAGTAAACATTGCTATTATTTGGTAAAATCATAGCCAAAATTATAAAATTTTTAGTTTAAAAAAACACATCAGGTTATAAAAGTACTAACTACTTTTGAAACATTTTTAATTAGAAATAATGGTTTGGCCTTTAGTAAATTCCCAATTGAGCAAGCAATTCAAAATAATAGAAATCTATGGGATAACAGAAAAGTTCTCAGAAAATACCATTGTTGATTGCAGATGGCCTAAACTGAATCTACATAACACGTATGCGTATTTTATTTATTGAAGTTCAAGGACGTTAAACTTAGAAATATATATGTGATAGCTTAATATTGTTAATACAAAGATAAAACTATTAAGATAGTTATAATTCCACAAAGTAGCCTATAAATTGACAATATGACAAAGGGGAGATGATTTTACTAATTCACATTTTAGGTACAGTCAAAGAAAGTATCTCCTCATGCAGAGGGAGAACAAAACATCCATATCCCAGAGACTATAAAGAATAACCTTTTGTTGATAGAAGAGAGCAAATATCTGAATGTTCGTGGGCATATCATTGTTCAAAGGCTATTTAAAATACATAATTCAAATACACATATCCAAAACTGTAGTGCTTTCTATCAACTTTCAAAGGCAGCCTTACTTGTGCCCACAAATGGCAGCCCAGCAGGCAGACATCATCAGACCTAGAAATGCTGCGGCCTGTATAGTATGCAGTGAAGTGCAGTGCTCTACTTGTTTGCAATGGTTTTATTTTTCGACTAGTTTTTATCACACTTGGCATGCACAAGGGAACATGTGCTTTGCTAAATTTGAACTTTTAAGATGAAACTGAATTAACTGAGAACCAAAAAATTGCTTCTGAATTATCCTAAGATTGAAAAATGCCTTCCCTTTCATACAAGGAATGACAAAATAAAAGACAAATACATCTTGAAAAAGTTGATATGTGAGCTAGGAAGATCCTGTGGTTTGAGAACATTGTTGACTTTTTTTCTTTTTTTAGGAACCTGAAATAAGATTGTAATGAAAAGGCTTTTACCCATATAGTACACTTTTGCTAATATGAAGATGTATACTAAACCAAAACCTAAATAAACCTAATATAAGCACTAAACCTAATATAAACAAGATTTGTTTTGTTCAAATTTTCAGCCAGAAAGTTCAATTAACTTGCCATTTCTTAAAACTTAGTAGAACCATATAGTATATAAAACCTGTTATATTACATATATACTAAATATGTATATATGTGTGCGTGTGTGTGTATATATATATATATATATATATATATATATATATTATAAACCTTGCCCCCCAAATTAAAGCTAATCTTATATTCTTTTTTCCTACTAGTATTGGAAATAACAACATTGGCTAAAATGACCAGAGACATATCTCTAGAGATGTTCTCCTCCCCCCCAAATTCACTCTTCCTCTTCATAAAAATTGTGTCAAGATACCCAAGATAAATGCTTTGTATATAAATGAATGCCCTGTCATGCAGATATTTTTAAAGAGTTGAAAGCCAAAATAATTTTAATATAAAATTCAAGTTATAAATCACAGGATATGTTTTTAAGGAATCTAATGATAAGTAATAGGTCAAACCTGAAAGAATCAGCTTGTGGTACAAGCTTCATTGCATTAATAATGTCACAGTTAGTATGTTTATTAAATTAAACATTACCAGCAAGAATCTTCTAAATGACATGTTCCTAATACTAGATTACATGTTTATTTCAGACTTAGCATAGTAAGAGGGGGAGCTATCTATTAAGAAGGTCTATTAAGCCATGGTTTTTTTTATTGCTTTAATGGAACTATTCAAATAAAATTTTTCACGCCATGCCTTGAACACTGCTACAAACCATACTGTGGGTGTAAAATACATGCATGGTGGATATAATCAGCTCAGATGAGACCAGTGACTTGTACGCCATCAAGTTTACTTGACGTGAAAGCAGTGGGGTTTTCTTTCAAGTGAATATATTTTTAAATATGTTGCAACTTAATTCACAAGCTGAAGACATGCAACCAGGAAGACACACAAATCTCTTTAAGTAATTGAATGAAACCAAGCATCATGCCTGAAACCTTACCTAGTTTGTCCCTGTCTTCCCTGAGAAACTCTTATCTTACCTTACTGTTCTGGCAAAAGAAAATCTGAGGGTCCAAAAATAAATCTTGCACTCAGATTATAATGTCAATAGATCAATCACATTTGAGGTGCATAAAAAGTCTCGGCACCCTTTTAAAAGGCTGATTTTACAGATATTAGGCTAAAAATTTACTCTTTCAAATATTAAAGTTCACCAAACAATTACCCACATACTTGAATGTTTATCACTGCTATTGAATGTTTATCACTGGTATTTAAAGTTGCTGACGTCTTCATAAGTAAGTTTATCTAAAAATATTAATTGCTGCTGTTTCCTTTGGGGATCTAGATTGGTTTGTTTTCACACAGGATCATAAATTCTACGTTTGTTTTTTTCCGTATCCCCATGGCTAAAATGCCTACAAGATAAAATAATACACACACAAAAATAGATGCTGCACCTGAGGACAGACTGAACATTTTATAAACCACCTATGAACACTTTAAACACTTCGCCCAAATATCTCCATAGAGAGATTTTAATTCTCCCGTAATTATAAACGGCCTGTATTCAACAAAGCTTTTGTTTCTAGCTTGCACCCTAAACAGAAAAGTAGAACATCCTTGACAGCTTCAGTGCTAAAAAGATGAATACTTAACATCACAAAAAAGGTGAGTCAGTTTTAGCAGTAGGATTTATAAGAAAAGGTATCTGCAGGAGGGAAGAGGGGTCAGAAAGTTCTCTACAGACCCTAAATTACTACGTTGCAAGACCTTGGGTGATGTACGTCAGTGCGAAAGAGACAGAAACAACCTGATCGTTCAAACACACTGTTCTGTGAGTTTCTGCTAGGCCTGAAAACGCATTCACGTCCTAAATCCTAGTCGGTTGCGTGGCTCTTGAGAAGCTACCGGCGGGAAGGCCGCGCCCTCCTGGGACTAGATCCGCCCAGGTGGACTTCGGGCCTAGACCTGGGCCTGGACTCCCCGTCTGCACTCGCGGCCTGGATTCCTTGCCTGGACCCCTAACCTGGACGCCCGGTCTGAACTGGCGGCCGGGACAGCCACGTTGCAGCCGCCCGCACGCCCAATGAGGAAGCAAGAGAGCCTCGGCCCAGACTCGGCAGCGGAGGCCAGGCTTCCGCCACGTCCCTACCCCCAGCCGGGCTCCTGCACACTCCCGTCGGCGCTGGCCGGGGCTCAGGGCACGCAGACGGCGCTAGGCCCGGGCCACGCTGCGGCCTCGCCTGCCGAGCAGGACCCACCTGCTGCCTGCGGCCGCCCTGCACCGCGGCGCGCTGGGTTCCCTACCCTCGTCTATACCGCCCCACAGCGCCCGCCTCGAAGGCCGAGAACCGCGGGAGCAGCACCCTTCCGCTCGAGCAGCGCCAGCCGGCCACAGCGCTCGGCCCCAAGCGGGTGGTTGAAAGCGAGTTAAAATGGCGCGGACTGTGAGTGGTGGGAAGGCGTGAGCAAGAATAAAGTGCTAGCCGCACGCTCGCCTTCTTTTGCCTTCCTTTTGGAAGATACCCTTTGGAAACCTGAGGAAACCTGCAGTTAACCGGGAGGATTCGTCATCCCTGTCGGTCCTTACCGTGACCCCTACCCTCACAGAGATAAAAAGGCAACTCGAAATCTAACCCCGGACGCGAACTTGGGTTCCCACCGGCCCTCCCAGATCCAAACTCTGATTTCCTTGGAACAGCAGCAGCTTTTCTGATACATAGACAGTGTCACTTCACTCGACACCCAAGACTTCTTGGAAGCGAGGGGAACTAATCATGCTTGAGAGGGACAGGAAAGCGCACTGCCTCCGAGAGCAGCGCGTAGCTGCAAATTTACCTCACGCTGACTCAGTCCACACAGCAGATGGTGGCAGAGCTGCAAGGGAAACGACCTCCCTAATTTTCTAAATACTTCCTAATAGCAGCTAAAGTGCGTCTTTTAGTACAAGGCACTGCGTTCCTGTGAAATCTATCCTCGGCTTCTAAGAGCTTCGCTTCCGCACATGACACCGACTCCTTTGCTCACAGTGACTCTGGCCCGAGGGCGGCGGGCCTGGCCCCGCGCCGCGCGCCCGATCCCCGGCGCCCTCCCCGCTGCACGTGCGCCTGTCCCCCGCGGCACTGGGCGGCGAGGTCGCAGGAGCGCAGCCCCAGTAGGAGGTCACAAGAATACACTGCTCGGCTTCACTCGCTACCCAGGCACCGTGTTTTGTACTTTTTCGTCCTCTTGTTTAGTTCTTAGGTGTGGGAAGGGAGAAAAACACAAAGGAGAATCAGTCATCGCTTTTCGAGGTGGCAGACAAAACTCCGCGGAACGCCGTCTAGTGGCGAAACTGTCCAGGGAAGGCAAATCGGTTTTGTTCCCCGCCCCCTCTAATTTTCATTTTAATTGGAACTTTGAAGCCTCATACTAGCATCTGTCAAATTGCAAAGGTGACACAGGACAATCCCTAGGTGATGGTAAATTTAGTCCCGTGGCCTGAGATTGGCCCAGACTAACCAAGAATGTGGAACCATTTTCCACCTTTTTTCCTGGATCTCCTTCCTCTGGGGAGACAAACGTACAAAATTCTCTTCTCCACGCAGGAGGTAAAGGCAGAGCTCTGCAGACTCCTGGAGTGAGACGCAGCAACCCCCTAGCTGGGATATCCACATTTTCTGCATATGTTCTCCAGGGATGGGGATCTGAGTTGGGCAGGACTGGCACAGGGATTCCACTGTAGAAAGGATGGAGTCGCGCCCCCACATACGCCCCAACGCAAGTTTTAAGTTCAGTGGTTAAAAACTGACCTTTCACGAGTTGGTCCTTCCCTGACTCCATCCTCACCCAATCCACCCCGCCCCCCAAAGCCGTCCACTTAAGAAATGTAGGTCATTCTGTGTTTGCATTTACGGATTCGACACTCGCCTCCAAGGCCTCGTATTTAAAGGCCGGAATTTTTAACTTATACATAAAGCTGCGGTCAGCCTAATTTGACATGCATTTAAATTACACCCTACTCTTGCCCAAAGCCTCACGCCTTACTTTGTGAAATTTAGAGAAATTCTTAACTCCTTATTAAAGACCCTCCTTTTTCCCCGCTCGCATTATTTCCAACTTCAGAAAGATCAGACAGATATGATGAGGAAGTGCATACATTTTCCTGGGAAAAAAAATGAGTGCAACAAAGTGAAACGACTTACAGGAAACCAAGTAATTGTAAATAAGAAGCAAAAAGAAATTACTAGTAGTGCTATAAAACAAATTTAAGGGGAAAATGGGAGGTGGTTCCCATTAAACAGACGGCCTCATATTGAAGTGGGGATAGGCTCTTTTTCCTTAACCCTTAAAAGTAATCGCCTATAATAATTATTTTCAAACTGTAAACTGCGTTCAACCACCATAGTGTTTTACCAGATTTATTTTACTTTTTATACACAGACAATACAAACGAGCAAAAAACAAAACGTTTCTCAATGGAGTGTGTACTTGTATAAATTATTCAGTTCACAGACAAAACGAAACAAATATAAAAATCACAACATTAGATTTACAGAAGAGCCAAAATATACACACGTTTAGACCCTGAATTCCTATTAGGAAAAAAATCCCCCTGTGGACTGGAATCTAGATTGTATATTATATCTGATGCATATTTCACATTAACTTTAAAATACAAAAAAAAAAGTATAGGTTTGCTACACAACATTAGAAATCCTACTAATCTATTTCCAGGGGGATTAATGCTCCTTATCAAATATAACAAGACTTGGTGGGGGGTGTCAGTCTTACTTGCATTAATGCTAGTGTTTTCCCAAAGAAGTCAAATTTCAGCTGTTTCTTGGTGGTGGGGAAATCATTTTCAAAACTAAAATGCAGTAAAATATACAACTCACACAATTCATCTTCACTAGACTACACTATAGTTACCAACAATTCAGTCATCTATATCATTAGTGGAATATTCATTACAAAGATTTACAGCATATAAAGGTGGAGGGGGGTTACTGAAAAGATATTCAGAAACAGTTTGTCAGCATATTTGGCACCTGCACAGACCAGTAATGAATTTGGCACTTTGGGGAAAAACAAATAAGGCAAAATAATATTGCTATGTTGAGCTATTCTATTTAGAAGGATTGAGGGGAAAACATACAACTCCAGTTAACTTTGCTTTGCAGGTATCATGCCACTTAATCGACTTGCCTATGAACAGACACCTATCCTTTACAGGTGTTTGGTCGGATTCTCCTTAGCCATCTGTGTGCATTGGGGCACAGAGTAATTATTTCATGCAACGGATTGAGAAGTGAGAAGTCCATCATTATCTATCAAGTATTTCAGGTTTCCAGAGCCTCTTAAGAATATTGTTATCTCACAATTAATTTTTATAAAGGGGAAAGGGGGTGGAGAAAAAGTCAAAGAAAGGAAAATGAATGAAAAGGTAAGCATGAACTGGTTTTGTGCCTTGACGATGAGATTAAAAACTAGCCATTCGTTACAGTAAATTAACACTATATACAATCATTTCACAGGCTTTGTTCCACTGAAATTATTAACATCCCTACCATCCATCCATCCACTCGGGGATAAGAAAGGACGCGCTGCATGGGTCCAGGTTCTAGAGTCAACATCCTATGGGTAATGGGGAGGCCGAGACTTGGCGGTCGGAATCGCTGCTGCCTGACAGGACTGCCCAGGTCTCCTGAAGGTGAAGAGTTTTCTTTACAAGAAATAGAAGGAGGGGGCGAGAAAACGACGAGGCGGGGAGTACTGTTAGGAGTATAACTTCACAGGAGAGTAAGTAGGAAAACCAAACGGTTTACAGCAAACTTGAAGGTCGGTGCGCTAAATGCAGAAACTGCTGTGCAAAAAAATGGTTAAAATCACTCTCGGAGACCTGTACTTATTCGCTGCAGACGGTAATCGAGGGTCAAATGAAAATGGGGTGTGTGCAAGGTGGGGTCTGGGTGGAGGAGTTGGGTAAGAGCTGAGGGGCTGGCGGGGTCCGGACCGCGGCGGGCGCGGGGCCGCCGGGCTGGGCCGGCCTAGCTGTGAGAGTAGAAGCCGTAGTAGCCGCCTAGGTCCTTGGCACAGTTCTTCTCGCAGTCCCGCTGGGCCAGCACCTCGCTCTTGAGCGGTGACGAGCTCTCGGACACCGGCGTGTCAGCGGGCGAGATTCGCCTCCGCTTGGCCTGCTCGTAAATCCCCGAGTCGCTGGAGTCGATGGACTTGATGGAGGAGGGCGTCTCGATCCAGCTGGAGTCGGACAGGTCCTTGGGCTTGGCGTCCTCGGCGGCGCCGGGCGGCAGCGGCGATCGCTCGGCGGCCAGGCCCTCGGCCTCCTCGCCCAGGTAAGGGTTGGCGCCGGCCATGCGCGCGGCGGCCGCGGCGCTGTTGGGCCAGCAGGGCAGCACCGAGCCCGATTTGGCGCCGCAGTACTGCGGTGGGCTGCGCGCGCCCCAGCCCGACGGGTCGGCGTAGTAACCCAGCGGGCGGCCCGTGCAGCCCGCTGCCTGCAGCGGCAGTGCCTTCACGCCCGCCGCCGCGTATGAGAGCAGTGTGGCAGCGTTGCCGGCGAAGTCCGTGGCTGTGTCATAGGCCGAGGCGGCGAAGTCCAGCCGGTTGTTGGCCGGTGTCACAAACCAGCGCTGCGGCGACGGCGCGCCTGGGTCCTCGGCCTGCTGCGGCGACAGCAGCCCGTTGGTGTGCGGCACGCTGCGGTCCGTGCCTGGCCCCGGGCCCGCGCCCGCTCCCGGGTGGAAGCGGGCCTTGGCGTAGTTGCTTACGAACTGGTCCTGCAGGAAAGAGCCGGCCATAGCGTAGCGAGCCCCGGGCACGATCTGCGAGCGCGGGGAGTCGTTGGGAGAGGGGGTCAGGCGGTCCATGTCACAGCCAGTGTAGATCCTGCCAAGGAAGGAGAGAGAGAACCGAGGGGTGGCGCAGAGGTCCCTTCGCGGGACAGAAGGAAAGGCCACCACTTTTCGCCCACCCTCCGCACTCGCCACCTGTAACTTACTGTCCAGCATAGAAACAGACAAAAGGTCACAGACCTGCATCTTCCCCTAAGTAATTCGGGACATAATAGTGGGAACAATTTGTCTACTCAGGGACCTAAAAATGATACAGATCAAAGGAAGCTTAACTGGTCCCCGTTCTCACTCGCCAAGTGTACTGGGGACCAAGAGAGAACAGCAGCAAATTCCCATTCCACGTCTCCAATCAATGTACACCTTAAGGAAGATGAACCCAAGGGGTAAGGGTTTATTTGCTCAGCGAGCCTGTCCTCTGGGGTGAAAGTTTCTGAGCAAAATTTCTAAACACGGCGCACATTCCTCCACCCTTTCAAGACAGTTTTCTTCCATTTGACACACGCGCGCACGCGGCCATCCAGGTAGTAATCAAAGACTGGCCTTCACCAGTCTTCCGAGACTGGAGCGCTGCTGCTGGAAGCTTCCACAGTACTGACTGACTGGTTTCCCACGTGTGACTCTTTCACCCCGACCTTTACCAATACAAACTAGAATTACTACTTAGAAACAAAGTCACCAACCAATAAAATTCTTTTACAAAGAAAAAGTATTCCTGACTTACACCTTCTCTTCCCAGCTTTTGATCCCCTACCAGTAAAAAGAAGCTTTGGGGCAAATTCTTACAGTGCAGTTATCAACCTCCTCCAAGCAATCTCCCACTAATAATAGCTAACCCTTACACAATTTGACTATGTGCCGGGCACTGTTGTCTAGGACTGTACAACTGTGATTTATTTAACCATAACAACAATCCTTGGAGTGAGGTACCATTATTACCCCCACTTTACAGATAATGAAACTGAAGCAAAGGGAACTTAAATAACTTGTCCAATCAGTAATTGCCCAGACAGTAATTGTGTTCCTGGGAATTGCCTTAGATAGGATAATCAAAGATTAACTCTAGACCCTGGGCCTAGAAAATCCCATTAGAATTGAGCGGGAACCCGAGATTGGATCAAGATTGGTAGAAGTGTTTTCTCATACACATACACACATGCCTCTCTTTTTATTTAGCTCACACATAAATGTTTTAATCTTTAATCAACAGACTGTTTTGAAAGAGAGCCTCAGTCTTGTCAGACCTTAATCCTTTGGGGAGGAGATTCCCTGGTGAGTGGCCAAACAATTCTCTAGTCCCGGTGAACTCTCACTGCTCTCCCTGTTTCTCCAGCAGTGAGCCATGTCCAAATAACCAACACAACAGTGGAAAGGGAGAATGTAACAAACCATTCTACTCTTCTCTAACCCCTAAAAATCTAAAGTATCCATTTGTGTAGGTAAAGCAGCTTTTTATGAAAAAAAAGATAGTGATTTAAGAATCAAAGGGAGGTGGCTTTTCCAACAAAAGTCAGCCAGAGAGGAAGGGCGGGTTAGGGTTACACTGAAACTGCTCCGGTCCATTCTGATTACTGCACAAAATTTTCCTCCTGAAACTTAATTCCAATTTCAAATAAGGTAAATAGAAGGAGGCAGGAAGGAAAAATAACCAGCAAGATGCAAATATATTTTGTTTACCACCACAATATTTTAAAAGAAAAGAAGTCTGCAAAAGATGCCCATCCAAGTCCCAACCCACTTGGGATTACCAAATTGATTTGTGCAAAATAAAATGCTTTGGAACAGATGTTCACAACAGAATTAAAAGCTCAAAATCTACAAGACCCCATAGTACAGAGACCAATAACTCTGGTCTCCTGGGCCACACACTTTCCACTGTGCTGGGTCCACCTTTTCGCTTGTGAGGACTAGAGGAGCCAAGTTTTTATTCTGGGGAACCACTGGTGAGGCTTGCTTCCTTTGAACTACTTCTGGGGATGCACATGATAGTTATAGGCAGGAATGTCAATGGCTCTCTTTTCAATTTGTTATAAAAATTATTGGGAGGGAAGGTTGGTATCTATATGGAGATGGAATAGAGGTGGCCATTTGTCTCTTCATAAATGTAATATATGTCTAGTTAAAGATATCTTCAACTTTGTAGCTCTATTCCAGGCACTTAATGCAAGCTGTGAAATTAAAATGTATGTGCCCTTCCCTTTTATGGTCAAAAAAAAAAAAAAATCTGGGCATCCTATACTCCAGAGGTAGACTCTCCTGCATAACACTATCTGAACTCTTAGGCACTAAACGTGGACTCTGAGCAAGAATGCTAAGACAAGCCCAGAAAGCACTCCATTTACACCTACTGTTGCCCCCAGAGAACAGCACTTTGATAGAAAAAAAATGAAGATAGGTAAGGGAGGCTTGGAGAACAGGGAACCAACACATTTAATTAAAACACACCGAAGAGGAAATATTTTTCTCTTAAAGCTTATAAATAATACACAGCAACAGCACCTGGGTCCTTCCCAAAGCCTGAAATGATTATAACAACAGCTCTGTTCATGAACTTGACTGTGGTGGGTGCACATTTTTATTCAGTCCGTAGTAAACTTGCATAGGAAACGCTATTACACAAAACTTGGAAATGGGTAAATAAAAGTCACATATGCCAAGGAGACTGTAACAACTGCCAGAGCCACATGCACTTTCAGGCAGAATCCGGCGGTTTCAGACACAGACAATCTGAGCTGAGCATCTGCAGTGCCACAGAAAACTCCCGCACCCGGGAACCAGGGCAGCTTCGCCAGCCAGCCAGTCAGCCAGCCAGCCAGCCCCAGAGGCCCACCAACAACTTTGTAATTCATAAGAAAACTGAAAATAGGTGGAGGAAACCTTTGACCAAAACCACTGAAGTACTAAGCCAGAAGGTCACCAGAGAGAAGGGGAGCCGACAAAAGGGAAGGGAAAACAACACTATCTTCACACATTCTAGCTTCCAAAAGCCTTGTACTCAACAATCCACCTTTGACCTAAAGCCCAACTGCACAACTATTTGAGAAAGAAGGTGCAAAATTACTTACGTGTCATAATTATCCCGAAATCCTTTTGCAAAGGGGTTGTGATCTATTTTCAGTTGTGTAATCTGGGAAAGAGAAAAAAAGATTAATCTGACCTCACCTTCCATATAGGAGGATTGGGTGTTAGAGGATATATTATCTGCCACTTTTTACAAGAGTTTAAGGCCTACAGTTTCATCAAATAGCAACGTTTTCCTAGCAGAAAAATTTGAGGGAGTGGATGGAAAGGAGGGAAAAAAGAAAGTATCATGAAAGTTATGATGAACATATTTAAATTAATGATGCCTAAAACTAAAGCATTGCTTTCAATTAGCTCTCCCATGTGTGCTAAATTGGGTTAAATGCACATTTTAAAAATGCTTGTTACACCCAATGCACTCATTCAGACAAGTCTTTAAGAGACACTTGAATTAATCAACAAAATTGCCTATTTTTAATATTGTTAAAAGTTGGTCGCTTCTGAGTCACAACCTGAAGAACCTACAAGTGGCATCTTAAAATCAGTTTTGGTTTTTGCAAACTTGCAAATGCTGAAGGGGCTCAAAGGCTAGAAAACTCATTCTATAGCCCACAGTAATTTGATTTATTGTAGTTTTTACATGTATGAATGAGTTTGTTCTTTTGACCACCCAAAAAGTGATGTTTGTTTATTTCAGTCATCAGTTCTTGAGACTTAATTTTTTTTCTTTAGATGACGGCACAGCTTGCCAAAAAATAAAATGTAGGGGGAAATCTGCTTATTTTCTAAAGGGAAGAGGTCTTCTTAAGAAGGAAGATTCAAATCTGTTCTAATTTGAGAAATAAATTAAAAATTCCAAAGAGGAGAAGCCGTAGAAATCCTAGGCCCTAGAAGGCAGCCCGGATGACCCGCGACGGAGACAAATAGGAAGCGTTTTTTCCCTTGGCGAAGTATTTAGGGAAGGTGCTCAGCAGGTCCCTCCCTACCCCTGCGTCTAAAAGGCTGGGCAGAGCCAGCTGTGGCTGCTGTGAGTGCCGGAGCCGGGTCGGTCGGGGGGTACCCGCGGGTGCCGGGAGAAGCGGACGCCGCCCGCCGCGCGCCCAGCCCCCAAGCCTCCTTACATCGGTGTTCTGGTAGGCGGTGACGGCGATGAACTGAGTCTCGGGGAAGGTGAATGTCTGCACACGGCCGGGCTGGCTGGTGTCCTCAGTGCCGTCCTCGTTCACTTCCACCACATGCAGGCGGGGCTGGTACTTGTGCAAGGACTGTAAAACCACCATCTGTCCGGCGGAGAGAAAAACGGAGCGCTCGGCTGCGCGTTAACGCGGTCGGTGTGCGCAGGGCTGCGCGCTGCGTGCCGAGCGGAGGCCGGCAGGAGCCCGCCCCTGGGCTAACTGACCCCCGGACTCGCCTCGCTGGTGACCCGCTGTCTGGGACCGACCAGCCCGCGCTCCTGTGCGAGTGAGGCTCGTCCGAGTCCCGGAGAAGTACAGAACCCAACCGCCCGAGCCTCAGGGCCCTTCCCCTAGTCCTCCTAAAGCGAGGAACAAAGATTTTCACAACCTGCAGATCCTGTGGGTTTCCTTCTCGAAATCAGTCAAGTATTTGTACTTGAGAAGGTCGGGAACTCGGGAATTGGGCAGGGGGCGAGGAGAGCAACTTTATAGATTATTTAATATAATTTTGGAGGGTGGAAGTAGAATTTTTAAAAGTCTTTTTAATTAAGCAAAGAAACATGTATCCAGTTTCTCATGCTGATTTAAACGAACGAACTGAACGTTAGGGAGGAACGTGTGTGTGTGTGTGTGTGTGTGTGTGTGTGTGAGAGAGAGAGAGAGAGAGAGAGAGAGAGAGAGAGAGAGAGAGAGATGAGCGCTTGAGCCACTGACCTGCCCATTGTTGTTTGAAGCTCCTTTGTTGTTTGTAAGTTTTAATTTTCCAAAAGAGATTTCTTGGCGCATCCAGTGAGCCCCCGTGTTAGGGGAATCCGGATGCATGTAGACCCGATTTCCTAGAGAAAGAAATACGTTGTTTACATACGCCCCGGGCACTGCCCAGTCCCAACTCCTCACAATTTAGGACACACACACACACACACACACACACACACACACACCTTATTCCACTGTGAGGCCCATTAGCTGGGGCTTTTTTAGGCCGTGCTCTCTTCCTATTAACGGGAGGATTAAAATAGCTTTTGCATAATCCTCCCCCTTCTCGCCGCTCAGTCTGTCCCCCTGTCCCCCTCGTTTCCTTTTAGAAGTCATTGGCCGATCGTTTTAAAAGTCGCTCGAGCCAGTCCACAAAGGCTTTAATTAATCATTCTCACCTAAATAAGTGTCAGGAAAACGTGTTAATTGGAAGGACTTGCCTTGCACATTGGTGTCCGCTTTGCCGCAAGGAACCCATTTGCCTCCTTGAAACCTCCAGTGATTGGGATCCGCCAAAATCACATCCACAAAAATATTGTAATGAGCCGTGGGATCGAGACCAGAAATGTTAAAACTTAAAAAAGGAAACATGCGCCTATTTAAATTAAGGGGGGGGGAGAAAACAAGGGGGAAAAACATAAATGTTAAAGATTAAATGCAAGAAGCGCGGCGCCAGAAAGCAAAGCAAAACTTGTTCTCGCAGCGTTGGTAGCGAAGGTTAGCTGCGTTAGAAAAGGGGTGGTGGGGGAGGAAAAGAAGTGGGGCCGAAGTAGGGGAAATCGGACGGTGAGCTGGAGTGGGGAGTCAGCAGGTTATCACTGCCCAGGTAGAGAGCAAGGTTGACGACCCGCATTTCCACCTGTCGTGCATCGGAGCGTGGAAGCGTCCCTTCCATTTCCCGCCGCTGGCCGGGGCTCTCCCTCTGTCTCTCGCCTTTCTCCGGCCACTGACTGGCTTTCCGACCATCTTTCTAGAGAGGGATCACCCCCACCCCCAACATCACCGCTGTGATTCCTACCTTCCACTTCCCCCGTTTTCAAAACCAGGCAACTCTAGGGCGCACCAGAGCGCCTTCCACCCGGCTCCCGACCCCAAATCATCGCGGCCGCGGCAATCGCAACCCGGGCGCTCTTGCTCCCGGGCGGCGCCTGAAGCAGCGGCAGCCGAGAACGTAGCATTACCTTCCCTGTTTGGTGATGATCATTTCCGTTTGATGCCGGTGAAATTTCAGCCAGAGGGGCCTGTTGCACAGGTACACCTGCGCTTTGCCGGGCACGAGCCCGGGCTGCGTGGACGAGAACTGGTAGAACGGAGCTCCTTGGTAGGAGTGGCCGTACTGCTGTGGGTAGGGGTAGCCGGCCGCGGGGTAGCCCTGCGGCGAGGAGTTGGACAGGAGGCTGTTGTAGGCTCCGTTGGTGATGACTGGGTGGTGGGCCATGTAGCGGCTGGGGCTGCCGATGGAGAAGGCGGGGTGCGCGGGTCCGTGCTGGCCGGGATACGGGAACATGGCACTGGGAGCAGTGGCCGCAGACTGTGGCTGGCTAGACTGAGAGAGGAGGTAGCGATCTGCAGCAGAGCCATCGAAACTGTGACGAAGCTCAGAGACCCCGTCCAAGACAGGAGAGAGTTTACTTCTCTGGACGTCCCCTGGTGAGTCCTTGGAGTCAGGAAAATTGTCTGTATCTGACTGATTCGTCATCCCCCTGGTAATTTTTTTCAAAGGTGAACTTCTCTCCAGGTTGTCAGTGGTCGAGATAATGGGATGATCGTGCAAGACAAGCTCAGATCCGCCTGAATGTGGGAAACTGCTGTTCACATTGAGAAATTTCTTGGAGAGCATGATAGAAGGAGAAAGGCAGTGCTCCAGCTGCATAGCTCTAGAACCTGAACACTCACCCTCCTGTCCCTGGTTTTTAAAGTCCTATTTATCATAAACTAGAAATCCACAGACCCCCTCACTAGACAGAAAGCACTTCAACTAGCAAATGCTTCTCAAAGGTTTGATTTACTTTTTTTTTTCCCTGGGAGAAGAGATTGGCCAATTGACACTATGCAGCAATCAGAAAAGGCTCACTTTTGATCTTGCTGCTTGTGCAGCCGATGAAACGGCTCCTGCCATTGGTTAACTGCTGACAGTAATTTAATTAGATAGACATTAATTAGGATAATCACCTGGCTCCTGGTCGCGACGATCATGGCAAATTGAAGGGGATGGTTTTATTGTTGGCTTGGGGGGTGGGGAATGTGTGTTGGTTTTACGTGAGCACTGTTGTGTCACCTTTAAGCTTTGTGACCACTGCTTTAGGAAGATTCAAAGACGTGCAATTTAGTAAACATTTTGCTACCTTCCCCCCACTCCCCTCCTTCTGAGCTGAGGGGAGGAGGAGGAAATTCGACTGTGCTAGGAGACTTTTCGGATCTGAATGAGCCAAATATTCAGTTGAATGTAACGATTTCAAGTGCAAAGTATACAAAGCGCGAGCCGGTGGCCTCTTCTCGCCCTGTAAAAGTTCCAGAGTCTGTCTTTTTCAGTTAATACAGAAGCACACAACACCTGAGGCAGTCCTTTGTGACCAGGTCCTGCGTGTCCTCGGCGAACACCACCCCCCCAACATACACCTTTTTGATAAATAAATCAGCGCTGCTGAGAGCCACAACGCTGAACGTGGGAGGGAGGAGGAGAAGTGGGGGCGAAAAGCAGCAACTCACCCACCCATCCACCCACCTCGGGAAGGTTCGGTTTCTTGGGTGAGCACAGAAACAGTGACAATCTAGGATCTTCTTTTTAAGTTTTGAAATAATCATAAGCTGTCGGGCTGAAGTGCCTTAATGTATTTGCAGTGGAGCTTACGAGGTCTTAACTAAATATTTTATCAGCGAGCTTGGTTGCGTATTATCTGAAGAGCATCTAACTGGGGGCAGGCGTCCTGCATCACTCGCGTCCCACTGCACTTTCTTCTCTCCTGAGGTACTGGCTTGGCGACAGGTTCAAAAGCCTTGCCAGGAAGAGAGGACCAAGTCTTCCTGCAAATGGGTTAGCTAGAAGCACTGATCTGGGGAGACAGAGTGGAAGTGGTGTCAACGCAGTGATCGTTACTGAAGACGTGTGTGTGTGTGTGTGTGTGTGTGTGTGTGTGTGTTGTGTGTGTGTGATGTTTATATAATCTGGAGAAGAGGAAAAGAATCCATGCCAGTAATACTAAAATGAGAAAGAATCTAAGGAGGAATAGAGAAAAGAAGCAATTTAAAAAGATGCTGGCACAAATAAATAGCACGAGGTCCAAATCGACCCCACGTGTAAGAAGAAAGCTCGCAGCACGGGTTCTGCAGAGGAGCCAGCCTTCCGCCTAGACCAGAGGGCCAAGAGCAGCAGAGGTTTTATGAGCCTAAAGCGGCTTCCGGTGGCGCGGCACCTGCCGACCTGCCCTGTTGCGGCTTTCCCCGGGACGCCGAGCGCTGCGGCAGTGACGGGCGCCGCGCCGGAGCTCACTCAGCCCCGCGAGCTGGCTGACAGGAGGGAGGCTCTGCGCTGGGCACAGCTGGAGCTCGTGGCGGGCGAGGCCACCTCCCCGCCTCCCGCCCGGCGCCCGGAGATCCGATCAGACCAGCTACCCGGCTCTAGCTCATTGTCTAAGGTGCCGAGCAGCCCTAGAGTAGGCTTCCCCGCACCCTGGCGATCCCGAGGGAGCCGCCGCCTGGAAGACCGAGGGAGCGCCGGCGAGCGTGTCTGGCGCAGACCCCGGGACACACACACTTCCCGCGCGGGAGGCACGGCCGGACACCTCCGCCCGCTGGGGCCTGTGCCTTCGAGAGAGTGCGTCTGCCCTCTCCCGGCCCCGGCAGCTCCGAGGGAGAGCGGCGCTTGGGACATTGAGTGGGTCCTGGGCATGGGCAAAGTGGTTAACCAGACTCGACCTACACCTAGGAGGGCGCAGTTTTAGAGCGGGGCCTCGGTGGGTCCATCAGTCAGCGCTGAGCCCAGACTGCGCCCCGGGGCGGGCTGGGTACCTTGGCTCTAGAGGGCAGCAGCTGTGGCCTCCAGCAGGACGCCGCGAGCAAGGGCCGGGCGCGGGCGGCCCTGGGCTGGACAGGTTGATGACCAGATGTCCCAGATTCAAGCCGAGTTTTCTGGGAGAAAAATACAGCCAGACCCATTTTTCCTTTTGGAAGCCAATCTCAGCTCCTGGCCTGGAAGCTTCATAAACAAGCAGGGCCTTAGCTGTTAAGGCGCCGGGTTGCGGAGGAGGGGGCAGTAACTATGACACTATTTGATACTTGGTTTTTCTGCCCTTTACCTTCCACGACAATTCTCATGAGACTTTTGCTCTACTTTAAAGTACATATGAACCATGCCAGGATTATTGATTCTGACTCAGGTCTGGAGTGGGGCCTGGATTCTGTATATATAATGAGCTCCCAGAAGACCCCGGTGCTTCTGGTCCAGACAAATCACACTGAACATTGAGGCTGGAGCTTTCAATGCTCCCGCACTAGTCTAAGAGGAAAGGGAGGACATCTCTGTAGTAGAGGCAAGAACAGTTTTGGTTCCAGTGCTGCTTTAACGTTGCTTAGTAGATTGGTAAATATGCTCACATAAGCCCACACACCCCTGAAGTGGCTTATTAAACATGTGATTAAATAGGTCATTCCAGTGCCTAACTGGGCCTGGATCATCAGGCTGCTGCTAAAACAGTGCTACGTTCTAAGACAAAGGTGTTCATGGAGCCTCTGCTTAGGGCATCCTAATTTTGATCAACTCCAAACCTGCAAAGAAAACGTAGGTTTCTGCTAGGAGGGATTTGGTGTGGTTTTGAAATTGGGGATATGTCCAACATGAACCAAGAGGGAGAAAGTGGTATGTGGCTGTGGGGAGTCCAGGAAGATTAGGTGATCAAATCAGAGCAAAAGGCAGGAATTATGTAAGCCTTCCCAGTCACTGTAGTCTCAGGAGATACTTCCAGGGGACTAAAGTGAAAAATCAAAAAGTATTTTCAAACAATGTTGAGAAACAGACCTTGGATTACTGAGGCATTCTTCTGTGAGTATACTGTATGAAAAAGTCTTAACTAGCTCTAATGAACAATATCTGTGAAATCAGTCATAGAACCGTATTTATGTAAAGGGAAAAATCATGTAGCCAAAAATATAGCCAGCACAAAAGTTTAGTCAAAAGGAAAACTTCTACTAACTTCAACTTATATTTTAATTGTAAATGATTAGTTATTACAATCCCAACAATTAAAATTAATACATATTACACGTCCCAAATAAAACATACTTCACTATATTTAAAAGAAGAAACCCCAGGAAAGGCAAGAAATGCTTAGAATATTTTATTCCACCAAAAAGAGACTGTGAAACACTGGAAATTTAAGTCATCTTCAATTTTAGTTTCTGGTAACTTCTCATGGAATCTGCAACCAGTAAGAACCTAGAATCGTTCAAGGAGGACAGGACAATTCCTGATGTGTTTGGTTTACCACGTCATTCATACCACCTCTAGGAGAGGTTAAGTCTAAGTCCCCAAGTAAAACCCTTCTTTAATGAAGCCTTAGAAACATTCTTGCCATATTTCACAAAGGGTACAGTTAAGAATTACATTTTTGTCTCCATATGTTTTGCCATACTCCTTGGTATACCCAGTATGGTGCTATATCACGAGTGAGTATTAATGGGGGTTATTCTTATGTGTATCAGGTTAGAAGCAGGTTGCAGGATGAGGTCATCTGTGAAAACGGTCATTAGTCAAATTTTTGTCATCAGAAAACTGGTACTTCTAAGTTGATTTGGAAAGATGAGAGAACAACAATATTATTGCTTATGTGCTCATTATGTTAAACTCACATTTTCTCATTTTGTTTTGAAGACATTATAAATATCTTCTATGGCTCTCTTAGTTGAAAGTCTAATGAAGTTTGCAACAGGCAACTCCCAGATAATCTCAACACTATTGGTGGAATGCACTCTTTTAAAAAAATGATAAAGTCTAAATTAAAATTGCAATTGCCCCCTTTCTTCTTAAATGCACTCCTCTGAAATCCTGAACGTATATTAATAACAGATTGTGTATACAATATTAACTTGTGACAAATACTTTTAATAAAATACATCAACATTTTTTTCTGGGTTACTAATGAGGTAGCCACTCATTAATGGCAATCATTTTATATTTGTAAAGTTTTGTTATCATACTGATGTTTTATGTGTTACAAAATTTTAAAATGCAAAAGGGAAACAAACATACCTTTCCATGAGATTTCTAGAGCACTGTCAAATGTTTTTCTGTCAATTCCACCCAGTGCCAAAAAGACCTCAGGAGACATAGATTGTAAATGTATTTTATTTTGTAAGCAACAATCAAAATATATTTGTGTGACTGATTTCTTCAAATATTAAATGGGATCTTAACAAAATTTGTCCACGTTGATGTATTCTTATACAACTTTGGAATCTGCAAAGACCCTGACTAAAGAAACAGAAGTAATTGCACAATTGAGACTGAAGGTGTTACAGTGCTGCAAATGATGCCAGATGTCTTACAGTTAACGAAATACACCTTCAGAGGTCCCTTCATTTTGAGCATTAGGAACTATATAGGAATATACACTGAAAGTATCATAATAGCTTTTTGCATTGCTTTATTTAAATACGACAGTATCCAACATAGCTGCTAAACACTGGACAATATTTGAAGTCATAAGTACATCCACATGTTCCTCCAAGTGACGTTTGGGGTCCTAAAATAAAATAAAAAAATAAGAAAAAGAGAAAGAACCATATTATTGGTAGACAAATTACTTAGATTTGTTTCAGTAGCTGGTGAAACTAGTCAAGAAAGCCAGACCTAAATTTATATATTTTACAATTTAACTTTCCTGATATATTGTTACATTTTAAGGATTTCTAAAGCTGTTAAAAATTTAACTGATAAAATAATAGATTACACAACAAAAGATTGATTTACACAATCAATGGTATGACTTCATACCAGAAATTTTAAAAAGTAACAAGAAGTTCTATACAGCCTGAAATCATCTGAATAAAAAGTGTAAAAATTTATATGTGCCTATAAGCCTGAGTATAGGTGTCTATTGTCTGCCATTCACATATATTCATCGTCTGAGGGGGTACTTTACTCAAAGCAGACACACCAATAGGTAAGAGTTCAACGTGGATTCTCATCACTTCCTCTATAATTTTAATTTAAATTAATTACTGTGTAATTTTAATATTTTAGGAATAGTGCTTTAAATGATTCAGGAAATAGTCTTGGATCAAAAGTCACTGTTAGCAGTTTAAAAATTTAAATACAATTTGGATCAATTCTAAAATACTAAGAATAAATCTTTCATGCAGCTGTTTTTTAAAAATGTGTAACAGGAACGTGTATAGGTACAATCCTTTAACTTACAGCTGATCAAATCTGTATTTGAAATGTCTAAGTTAAAAACAAGGCTTAAAATTGCATTGTAATAAAGGAAGTTAAATTAAAATGCTTAATTTATCTGTAACACTGAGCTGAATGAAATATTTCAGCTAAATTTGAAAGCTTTGAAATAAAGCATTTATATTACACATAACAAAAAACTTTCAATTAAGCATTATTTACTTATGAGTATTGCTAAAATACCCAAGACTCCTAACTTTAAATAAATGTTCATCACTGGAATTATTTCTTGGCTGTTCCTCAACTAACCTACAATTTCAATATATTTGATTTCTTTAAATCCCAGAGATACAACAACCCAGAGATACAACATACTACAAATAATTTCAAGTAACTAGACTACAAAATTAAATTTTCTTTGTTTCAGAAATAAGACTTCGGGCGTTTTAGGTGAAAGAGACTGAGAAAGACTGGCAGGAGAAAACGATTATTGGTCTAATTCCATAATAGACAGTTTTGCTTTTGCTATGCAGTAGGCCAAACCAGTGAAGTACTATATTTTAGAAATGATTCTGATGATTATTAAACTTGCCAATTATATATTTTTCATTTTTATTTTAATTTAGTCATTTTATTTGCTGCTAATTGTTAAATAAAACCTACATCAAGCACCTACAAATACCTTCAGAGAGCCATTTATTGCAAAAACAGCTACTGAATTTTATACAGTACAAGGCTCCAAGTTGGTGATCTAATATTATATATTAGATGAAAATAAGTAGTGGGAAAAGACAACGGGGTGACTATACTGCATCGGATGAGAATAAGATGAATTTCATCTCCTTTTGATTTTGGAGGGTTCTTGTTTTTAAACTATAATGTTCAGAATGTAGTGAGATTTGATTTCATCAATTGTAATATTTTTAAGTCAGACCTTTGCCCTTAGTGCTCTATTGGAGTAACTGGTTTGTAGTGCATTGGTAACACACTTCCCTCAGTTATCTCTACATTACTTCTTGTGGCAGCTGGGTGATTCTTAGAGATTTCCAATCCAAGAATGGTCCTGGCCCAAACCTACATAGCTTGTGAGATGTGATGGGATCAGAGCATATGGTAGGATGGCTGAAAGCAAAGACAGCTTAGTGTCTTGCATCTGAAATATCAAGATTCTGCCAACATCAGCAATATGATAACCATGTTCCATGAAATGAAAAAAAATGTAATCAACATTCTTTAAAAAACAGTCTAATTAATCTGTAGATTCTTTTAATTTGTTGGTGTGTTCCCCCAACCCTCAGAAAATAGGAACTAAAATATATATATACAATCTTGAAAAAGTAAAAGAACAAATACTTAAATTAAAGCCCTTTCTCTTCACTCAGTATAATCCAATAGGGCCCTAAGCTTTCTCAGGAACATTACCTACATAGTGCTAAACTGTATCATTGAAAAACTGTCACATACGAAATAAACCGACAATTCTATTATCTTCACTGATAATATTTCAAGTAGAAATCATACTTGAAAAATTAACTCAGGACACAAGTTTCCGAATTTCTTTCTCTCACAGGTATATTTGTGATTTACTTCTCTATAGATAGCAGAGAGAATTTGACATCAAATAATTCAGTGACCTTTAAAATTAGCATCACATTTATATGACAGAAGAAAAATGTACAGTGAACAGACAGGGGAAAAAATACCACACAGGCCCCAGAACAGTTTTAACTCTACCCGAGCCTGTTACTGTGCGAGTGCACAGCCCATCCCCGCGCACCTCACCTGCTTGCCGACATTCTTTATTGCCAGCTGCTCAGGTGTCATCTTATCTTCTTCTTCTACAGCCTGTGAGTGAAATACAAAGGACGGAGTTTCAAATTCTAAATTTACTTTTCCCACTGTAGAATACTCACCAAAGATAATGGTGATCCTAATTTTCATTCACAAAACCTTTTATTCGAGTCATTTATTGAACACAAAAGATTGTGAATCTTCAGAATTCCTTCAGGGTAATGAAAACTATAACCACCATTATTTTGAAAACAGACTTTAAGAAATATGTAAAAAGGCACTGAAAAATCCAACTGGACCACCCGTTAACCATTTGGAAACGGTTCTGGAATTCTTTGAGGGATGGTTAAACTGGAAGATAGAAGTGCCTGCGGTAGCTGCTATTGACACCACGGGACAAACTAGTCCAATTCTGCCTTCTTTTCCTACTTGCATTATAATTCTTCCCTGACTTTCCATTTCTTTGTCTCCTTTTTCTTGTCAACAGAACCTGTTCATACTTAGTATCAATTTAACTATCACTAGCACTTGGGTTGAGAATTTTGATCCATTTAACAGATCATATAGTTTTCTCCGTCAATAACTTCACATATTTAAATCTCTAAAAATAATACATGTATTCAGAAAAAAACCTGACTTCTCCATATGAATGACCTTTAGTAATCATGAAGAAATACAGATTAATTTGAAGTTTTCAATATCAAAAAAAGATTTGAATTAAAAGCCAAATCAAATAAAAATGAAATCAACAAAGCAGACAAACCACTTTCAACTATTTTCAGTTAGTTACAAACTATTATATGTATGATCATAAATCTTCTAGTAATTTTGAAATAATTACAGCATTTAGATTAGCTACCACCACTGCCCAGTAATGGTACCACCACAAAACCGTTTTATTGAGAAGTCTAAGTTTAAGGACCATCCTTAACAGTTTGGGTATGTTATTGCCTGAAGCTAGGACTCTGCGTCAGGTGAACTCCTGGTCTATGATTTAGTCACAGCATCTGATAAACAGACAACAAAGGAAATTTAAGGATCACCAACCTTAAGAAGTAACATTTACCACAAATATGGTTACAAAAGGGGATGAAATGCTGGTGGCAGAAAGCAGGAAACCAAAATACCAGTGAGGGTTAGATTTGGATACTCTAAACTTAATAATCTTGCAGCTGCCAAATTTCTTCATGTGCGAACAATGAACATGTAGGAAAAGCAATCATCAGACATTTCCCATAAACTGGGAAGTTTGGCTGCATTTCACACCTTCTTAATAGTTTTGTAAACAGAGAACTTGAAAATGAGCAAAGATGGCAAGTGTCTAATTTTATAAATGGACAAACTATCTAGAGAATTTCCCCAGTAGAACCTGCCTAAACAGAAAAGATGGTGAATAAGTATTGTATCTACTGATCATTAGACTATACTTATTTACAACATATCATTAAGAAACACATTTATGACTTACAAAACTGAAAGAAGGAAAAATCAAGTTAATAATACTTCAAATCCAGAATTCCCTAGACAGAGAATATGTTCATTTTCAGAGTCAGATGTCACTCCTATTATTCCCAGCTAGTTAAAAAAGTATTTCCTAACTGGGAAATTGCTTCTCTTCTATCTCAATATTTTCCATGTATGGATATACTGTAACACATAAAAAAATTTGTCTTTCTAAATTACTTTTACAAATTAGGACATTGAATTTTACTGACTGACTTGAACACATATTCGATGAATGGAACAATTCACGTAAGTTTGTACTCTATATCCGGTGTTAGTTGTTCCATGTACATGCCAACAACAGTACTTTACAGTATTGGAAGGAGGTTAAGAGTTTTGGAATTTGGCTCAAAATACCAATCCATGTACAAACTAGTTATTATGGACTATTTTGGAGTATTGCAAATATCAAAGATAGAAGATATGCAAAGATGAAAGTCAAACAGCATTTAACGCACTGACCTTATTTGAAAGGTTAAATAGAATGTCAAAAGCTCTAACTCAATTTTTAAAATCTTTTATATCATTTAACCACTTTACCAATTAGTTTTTCCATTTCCAATAATTAAAAGAGAGAGTTCACAAACTCTTTGAGAAGTGCAGATGGTAAAAAGTACTCCCAGCCATAGATGCCATCTGGAAAATGAGGAGCAGCTGTAGATTTAGGCATATACTAAGGTTGCAAACCCCCACGACAAAAGAGTAAGCACATCTCTTGCACTCTAAGACAGACCAGATCAGACCAGATCATCACATCAAACCCCTAAATACTTTCACCATCTACCTAAGTTACCTACATCTTATCTACCATCTGGGCAAGACCAGTTTGTCTTCATTCATAGTTCTAATCTGGCTAGTCACCAGGGAAAATTAAGAAATGGTAGCAGCAGAAACAAATAAAATTCAAGCATAGGCAGTGTCCTCACTAGGGGAACTTCTGTGTTTATGGCAACTTCTGTGATTTGGCATCAAATTTTGCTTTTGCATTCGTGCTCTTCGGTTTACTCAACCAACAAAAAAGCACTGAAAATGTTTGTGGCTATTCACACTAGAAACGTTTTTAACAGTTTATCAACAAAGACCCCCAGATGGCTGTCCCATCATGCACGGTCTGCACAGTTCTAAGAAATTCCTGGAATTTGGTCTCTTATGTTATCATAATCCCCTCAGACATACCCCCTATCTTAAAGAGGCTTCTGCTAAACCCACTAATCTCATTCTCTTTTTTCTAGTAATGGTAACAGTTCTCAAATAGAAAACTTGTATCTCAAATTCTACCATTTATTTATCCCTTAACAAACATGGATTATATCCTTGGCACTTCATTAATAGTCTTTTAAGGATCTCACCTGGTGAGTTCCAATGGACTCAGTTTTCTTGAACTTTCAGAGCACTTTAAAGCTATTCCAATATCTGTTTTCTTTTCTAATCCTTTCTTTAACCTTTACTTTTGTGACACAATGTCTCTTATTCCGCTTCATATTTCTCTGACTATTCATTGGGCTTCTTTTTTTCCCTTTGACATGTTAAGTTTATTCACTCTATAACATGCCATACTCGCATTTAAAAGCACATGCTTTCTAAAATGACCTATATGGTATTTTTCACCATTAAACAATCTCTGCATAATTGCTAGCGAAATTCAAGATAATGTATTTTACTTCTTTCTTGATTTTTATATCAAGTCAATGTATTGACTATTAACTAGAAATCACACTATAGGTTTGGGGGTAGAAAGTTTAAAGAAATGGCTTTTATAAAACATACTTGGGAAAGCAAAATTAACAAACATAAAACAATTAAACTATCCAAGAAAGTATGAGGTGTGAGTATGGAGAACAATAAAACTGGTTGCCTACCACTACCAGGAATTAAACAATAACATACACACACTTTACAAATATTAATTTACTGAATCCTTAAATCAGCCCAGTGAAGTAGTTAATCTACATTTTACATATGAAGCTATTAGGCACTATCTTATCGGGGGAATCGTATGTTAATTCCAGAAATACTTCTATAAAATTTTTTTTTCCAACTCTCTTTTTGGAATAGCTTATAACATTCCAGTACATCCCATGCATGTAGTAGAATTTTCAACATTTTACATATTCAATAATCACTATTAAGTACTCTAAGAAGGACAGTTCTTGCTCTTCAAGGAGCTCACATTTGGGCTTTACCTGCCTGTAAATCTAAAATTGTAATTCAGTATTAAATATACAAAAAATAAAGGAGTGTGTACAAAGAATGATGGGGACACATATAACCATACAACCAATAAGCAATGAAACTGACTTAAACATAATCCTGTCTCCAAAGAGCTTAAACAACATACATAGCAATTCAGGAAATCGTTACTTTTTCATGGTACATCTTGAATAATAATAAAACTAAATCCATGATTAAGTGGCCCTGAACAGCATAAATTCTTTCTAAAAATCTTATATGGAATCCAATTTTAAAATGTAATTACATGAAATAGTGTGTGCATACACAAGTGTGTATGTGTATAACAGAAATTGTAGTTCAGCTTGTTGAAAAAAATAACTATGGCAAAGCCAACTACTTGCCTACCCAATATACATCTTCCGCCTCTTCTTTTGTAATATAACCCTGATTTTATTAAAAGCAGCAATACTCCCAGGTAAAGACTACATTATATATACCCTTTCTCAAAGCAAGGTGTTTTCACTTGACAAAGTCCTGCCAGTGAGACATAATCAGAAGTGCCGGGTGGGACTTATGGGAAAGGATCCTGAAAGAGAACTGATTTAGCTGGGAGGTATCCCCCTTTGCCCTTCCTCTTCTGAGTTCCTGTTGCCTGGAACTCAGATGGGATGGCTACAGCTCTTGCAAACACCCTGAAATCATGAGGAGATCTAAAGGGTGGAAGCCAACATAGGAATGTGGAACAAAAGGTCAAAGGATTCTGGGTTTGCGATGACCTCAAAGTTTTCTACATGCCTTGAGTTGCAAGACACATACATTTCTATTTTGTTTAAGCCACTGTCACCATAGAGATGACACTGCTAACAACGTAATATATTGAGATATATGTGAAACAGGTGTCTTTGAAAAAGGGAGGAAAGGAAACATAGTAGGGACTTTCCATATTGTTATAACAGTTTAATTTTTTACACATAACAAGTTGTAAATATTTTTCTAAGTTGGTACTTGTACAATTGTATTCATCATGATAAACCCTTAAAAGAGAACCAAAAAAAGAACATGTTGGTTTAAAGAGTTATATGTATTTAAAATTGGAAGATGGCCTCCAAAAAGTTATATCACTTTACTTTCCCACTAGTGGTATATTTTACCAAACCTTTTATTTTTTTAATTTTAAATTAAAAGAAATTTTCTGCTTATAATTTAAAATTTTTTCTTTGACTACTTTATTTAGTTAATTTATTTTTAAATTTTTTATTGGGGAATAGTGTGTTTTTCCAGGGCCCATCAGCTCCAAGTCGTTGCCCTTCAATTTAGTTGCGAAGGGCGCAGCTCAGCTCCAAGTCCAGTTGCCGCGTTTTTTCAATCTTTAGTTACAGGGGGCGCAGCCCACCATCCCATGTGGGAATTGAACCGGCAACCCTGTTGTTCAGAGCTCGTGCTCTAACCAACTGAGCCGTCCGGCCGCCCCTTTGACTACTTTATAAGGTTGAATTTTTTTTCATATTTACATGCCATTTAGCTTCTGTGAGTTTTCTAGACTTTTTGGTCCAATTTATTATTGTTTTTAAAAACTATTTTATAAGAATTCTTTGGATATTATGAATATTTTTGGATACTATCCCCTTTCTGTGTTTTAGGTACAAATATTTTCCCCCAGTCTGACTCATAACAAACATTCAATAAATGTTATTTTCACTGCAGATAAACTTTACTATCAAATTATCAAAATGTTAAAAGCTCATTGATGGGGTGGTCTGTTAGCTCAGTTGGTTAGAGCACGATGCTTGTTAACACCAGGGTTGCCAATTCAATCCCCACATGTGCCAGTGGGAGCTGCACCCTCCACAACTACCTTGAAACAGCTACTTGACTTGGAACTGATAGGTCCTGGAAAAACACAGTTAAAATAAAAAAAAGTTCAAAAAAAAAGAAGCTCATTGATATTCTTACTAGAATTGAAGTAATGTTTGGGAAGTTCAACATAGCTTTATAACACTGAGATTTTTCCACTCAGAAACTAGGGATTTTATTCACAAATGTTTTTACTATTATTCAAATAAGTCATATACATTTATATATTTATATTTCTTATAGTAGTTATTCCTAAGTATTTTATAATTTTGGATGCTGTGAACTGATTCACCTATTATATTTTTCAACTGGTGTCAGTCTATGTAATTGCATGGTTACCAGCTATGTTTTCCATTACAATAGTTCTAACAGTTCTCTAGTTTAGTCTTTTGGATTTCTCTGTTTGATTGCAAACATATTCTACCATACTTAAATAATGATAATCTGAGTTTCTCAGTACCTACATCTTATTTTGTTTTTCTTTTCTTATTGCACTAGCACAAAAACCAGATTTTCCTATTAATACAGCTACTGTAGTAAACCAAATATAATCATATAATTACATATTTTATATATAATCACATAAAAGATACATCCAAACTTTCTTTAAGGTTCTAAGTAGGCAATATTTCTACCTGAAAAGTAAACTGTTAGAACTCAGAATTTATAGGGCTACATGTTTGAAAACAAGGCAAATTCTATGTTTCTATGCTATTCTTAAAATGCTCTTTTAATAATTCATTTTTGCAGCTGCACATTCATTTATAAATATCCAATCAAATATTATAAATATTTAATAAATGATGCATGATGTCAGGCAAAATAAATTAGGAGATTTGGAATAATAGAGTTGTGCGTGTTGCAGTTCAGTAATTAGAGAAATCAAGGACTAATAATCAAGCAGAATGTTTGTGTGAAATTCAGACTTGAAATTGAAAGGTTAGAACAAAGGAATTTAATCCTCTTCTAACCTCCTTTTACTTTAGGAGCTAACTGGCACCTAACAGTAATTACCTTAATTTAAAACACTAACCAATTAAAAAGAATACTAAGAAAAATTGGTAGCATGGGCCTTTCTTTTTATATTTTAAGTGTTACTAAAAACTCCACTGCATTCTCTTTCAATCACAGAGGGAACTACATTCCCAAATTTGGACTCCTTCATATCACAGCTTACACATTGTTTTCATTTTACAACCAAACCTTACAAGTTTTTGAGTACTACAGAGATTTTTTAAAACTGTAATATAGCAAAAACTTCTGTGGATGGGCAGCAGTAACCATAAATAGGTTATTTCCTGGCAGTGGTACCAATATGAATTTACTTAAACTCGTAATGTTACAGAAAAATGAAAACCATTTCTACACTCTGCTGAATAATAACTTGTCATAACTTTTTAATTTATAAAAGGTTAGCTGTTTTAAGTATAACTATTCTTTCTCTTTAATCTTCACAGCATATAAACATATACTAGAAGGATAAAAACTATATTCCCTATCATCTAGAACCGATGGGGATTTCCAGCTGGAACACTATATATAAATCAGGGCATGCTCTGCAAAGCCAAACAATTCTGCTGGAATTTAGTTTGTATGGGTCCAGAAACTTTTTTTCAAAGCTCAAGTCTCTCAAAAGACGTCACTACACTTGGCAAATTTCATAACACTGTTTTTTGGTTAATATTTATTTTGGTAAGATGTGTTTAATTTAAAGAGAAATATTACTTGTTGGTGTGACAACCAGTATCAATTTTAACTGTCTCCAAAATCTGAAGCTCTAGCACCCACTGTTAATTTTTAGTCCCACATTTCTAACTGCTTATTTAAAATGAAATTCTTTCTCAATCCTTCCACTTCTATCTACACTGGAAATGTTAACAGTCCCAGCATACTTTTATAGTCATCTAGGCAGGGAACCTTGAATTCATCTTTGATAGCTTCTTCTTCTTTCACTTCATCTATCCAACTGGTGCCATGTTTTATTCTTTTGCCTATTGATGCCTTCATTCCCACTGCCACTGCGATAATCCGGACACTTTTAGTGCCTATTGTTTGTATAACAGCAAGCTCCTCCTAAATAGAATCTACACTTACAGCACTCCTTCTAAACCACTGTTGAAGTCAGGTTCTTAGGTTCCTAAAAGTCAAGTTCTGGATATATCATGCCCCTGATCAAAATAACTCCATCCTGATATTCCAAACCTTGTTACTTGACTTCAATAACTTTAAAAAAACTTTATTCCCCATTATCACTCTCATGCATATGTACTCTACTCAAACCGTTCCCAAAACAAGTCTTTGCTTTTTCTGTCTCTCCTAGTCTTTGCCCACGATGTTCATTTTGCCTAGGGTAATATTTCTCTGCATGTCTAAATCTTATTTATTAGGTTGGTGCAAAAGTAATTGCGGTTTGAAAGGTTAAAAATAATTGCAAAAACTGCAATTACTTTTGCACCAACCTAATAAATACTTTAACGTCTAGTTCAAATGTTATTCGCCAAGACAGTGTCCTGAGTCTCCCCCCAGCTGAAAGCACGAGGCTCTGGACTGCTACCGTTCTTCACGCAGCAGTTCTTCTCTAACTTCTGAGTTGAATGAGTATACAGATCCCCTGGAAATCTTGTTAACACGTTGCGTACGGCGGGGTTTAAATCCCTTGTGAAGATTCTCGTGATCTGTACGCAACGTGTTAAAATGTAGATTGTGATTTTGTAGGTCTGAGAGTCTGCATTTCTAAGAAGAGTCCAGGTAATACTAATACAGCTGGTCTGTGGACAGTTTGAACACCGTGTTTCCCCGTAAATAAGACCTAGCCAGACCATCAGCTCTACTGCGTATTTTGGAGCAAAATTAATATAAGATCCGGTCTTATATTATTATAAAACTGGGTATAATATAACATAGTACCAGGTCTTATATTGATTTTTGCTCCAAAAGACGCTTTAGAGTTGATGGTCCAGCTAGGTCTTATTTTCAGGGAAACAGGGTACATAAGGTGTTATGAAACACACCAATTTTGGCCTAGTACTCTGGTTATTTATCAAATTTTCTTACTGCCCCCATTTTCCTATCAGTGAAGGAAGGATCCCTGTTTTCCACTGCAACTTGTACAGAAGAGACTCAGTAAACGTAACATTGTATAATGTATACATTTTAGGAATTCTAGATTTTCAACCCATTAATGGGTTATAAGCCATATATATATACATATATATATTTGTGAATAATACTTATGTATATAGTTGAAACAGAATGAAATTGAGTCAAATGAAAAAGAAAGTATGTATCACTTTGTAATAAGGGTAAATACTGTTTCATAAAACTTTTGTTGCAATTATATATGCACATATACTTTTGCATGTACTGGGTCAAAATGTAAAAATCTCTTCTTTCTGTGGTTTTGGTCAAAAAATTGAAAATACATGTTAGAGCTTGAATCATGTTCTTCCAAAAGGTATGGTGAATCCTAAGCCTGGTTAGAGATTGAAGTTATGCTGCCACCAGCAAAAGAATACCTGGGACTAACAGAAACTGAAAAAGACAGAAGGATCCTTCCACAGAGGCTTCCAAGGGAACATGGCCCTGACAATACCTTGGACTTCCAGCCTCCAAAATTATGAGGGAATAAATTTGTTGTTTTAAGACACCCAGTTTATGGTAGTTATGGCAGCCCTAGGAAACTAATACAACACAAAAGATACACTTTAGTCGTAACTCAAGTATTTTCTTAATTTCAAAATTGTGAAAGAACATAAAACTGTGAACAAAACATTATCACGGCCACATATATTTAGCACACAATAAACATTTTCAGGAGATTCTGCAAAATATAACTTTAACATCTTCATATAAAGCAGTGTCACCTAGTTACTCTTTTTTACGTCATCCTGTTTATTTTCTTCATGGCACTAATCACACTGTATTACGTTTATTTACTTTCTGTTTCCCCTACCAGAAAATAAGCTCTGTGAGGACAGGTCTTGTTTCTTACCATATCCCCAGTGCCTGGCACACAGTACGTTTTCAATAAATACTTATTAAATAAAAAAAACAGAAAAATTCACAAAATAAATTTTATTTAGCAAGCATTAAATGCTGCTGCTGTTGTCTAACATCTTGTTTCCCTTCCCTTCCAAGAAAAAGTTCTCTGAATAATGAAGAGATTTCAAATGTACAACGATTTTAACTGGTCTCCAACAGGAGTCAGCAAACTAACCCATGGGCCAAATCTTGCATGTACTGCAAGATTTTGGTATATAAAAGTTTTACTAGGGACATAGCCTCACCCATTCTTTTACGCTCTGGCTGTGGCTACTTTTACACAGAACTAAGCAGTGTGACAGACTGGATGGCCTGCAAACCCTAAAATATTTATTATCTAATCTACAAAATGGGCAACTCTGTTTTTAGCTATTTCTATTTACATAATGCTTGACATCTAATCAAACATATTCCAAAGACTTTAAGAAATAAATGTTGGAAGTAACTCTTACCTTATTGTAATTCTTGGCTAATTCCAACATCTCTTTGACCACTGATTCATTGTGTTTACAGTGTTCACTGTAGTCCTCAAGGGTCAAACCTTCCATCCAACTCTTCTTATGCAAATTTAACAACATCTGAAAAAATAAACAAAAAGTAATTATTTTCTGGTAGGGAGAGTATTTCCTTCACTTGTCTTGAGAAATAACTTCACAAAAAACTTTTGGAATTAATAAATTTAAATTTAATTTTAACTTAAACTCTAGTAAGAATTCTAAATTTATATCAATATAACCCAAGTAGTATTCCAACCCCATGGTCTTCATGTACGCTGTCCTTCTGCCTCGAGGGTTATTTTCCTCACCTTTGCATGGCTTATCTTCCTCTTTTCCTTAGAGATAGATGCCTTCACTCGTCATGGTATATTAAAAAGTCACCCGACACTATCTTAATCATTTCTTCCCTTACCCTGTTTTATTATTTTTATAATACTATCAACACCTGAAAAATTTTGTGTTTATTGCATTTCTCTCACTGAAGAGAAATTAACAGGGGAAGGACTTTGCCCTGTTTCTTTTTTTTCTTTTTTTATTAGTTTCCGGTGTACAAAGCAATATAATAGATATTTACATCCCTCACGAAGTGATATCTCCCCTGTCCCCCAAGTTACTACCCCTGTGACATCTTATATAACTGTTACAATACCATTGACCCTCTTCCTTATCAAGATCAGGAGGGTCTAGATTCTAGAACAGTAACTAATGATATCAGACACCTGTTGAATGAAACACCTGTTGAATGAACCTACTATGCTACACACAAGATCTCTAACAGTTCATGTAGCTCAGCTTTCAAATGCCAAGATACAAAGGTAAATGCCCCATTTACTGAATGACTTTGTGTCAATCTTTCTGAGCCTCAGTTTAAATGAATTGAGGGCTTGTATTAAATAATCTTCTAAATTTCTTTCAAATTCTAATATTCCATCCATAAGTTTAGAAATTAAAACTTCTTTATTGTCAGAAGGAAGAGTTATGAAACTGGGAAGGAAATCACAAGTTCACCCAGTTTGCAATCACATCAGTAAACTGGGATCAGACCCCACTGGTGATCATGAAACTAACATCTTAGTTCATTGTTTTGCAAATTGGACTCCTTGTTCTGAGTATACATTCCTGGAAGTTCACAAATTTTCAAATTTAGAGTCTAAAGTTGCAGATTATCATTGAATAAGAGTTTTTTTTTACATGACTGATACAATTATGCAGCATGGAAAAAAATGGTGGCTACAGAATGACTGTTGTCTTACCATTAGAACCAGTATACTTTAAGTGAGATCTCTGAGCCACGAGGGTCTGAAGACATAGTTGGAAATGTCTGAGTTTAGCTTCAAAACATTACTTGTTCAGAGGTTTGCAACTATTGATGGTACAAAGTTTTTCTTAGTCTGGATGTCAAAAACTACCTATGAGATTTTTCAGGACACAAAAGCTCCAAATTCTCCCATGCTATTCCTAGGGTCCATGCAGCAAGAGTAGTTTGCACACAAAAAAAGAAAAGAAAAGAAAAAGATTGGAAAAATCCTGCACAAGTAGCTCCAATTTCTTTGATTACTTCCCATCTTTCCCACTGACAGTATTTTAGAAAATACATCCTTAGGAAATTTCGGTGCAGCTGTAACTACTTGTGCTATAAAGCAAGCTACCTACAATTAAGTGTTGAGAACTGGATTTTCCTACCACTTCAAACGCACAGGAAGTTCCCACAGAGCAGCAGGATGACCATGCCTGGACTAGGAATCCACTGGGGCTCTTGGGTAAAGTTTGAAGTTAAGCATACAGGTTGATGGGATAAGAGTAAAGGGAAGGTTTTTGGTAAAGAGAAACCACCTGAACTGAGCTACTAAAACACAAACATTAATTAATTTATGTAAGTATTTTGTGTATTTTTTATGCCAAGTATGGTAGCTAAGTTTAATGGGGTACCAAAAAAGGGGGGGAAATGTTGATGTAATTAGCTGGATATTTCCAAATAGTTGGATGTAAGACATCAGACTGATAAAATATTTTTCTATATGAATTATTTTTTTCAGTTTGTATCTCAGTGGTGCCCCTTTTCACAACCGGTACCTATTCTATGTAAAATTAAAAAGAAGTGATGAAAACAGACTTCAAGCTGTCAACTAAATCGACCAGAGCAGATACAAACTTTGGGACATGAGCAAGCGGCTGGAATAGAGCTTTCGCTGTCTCTCCCCTCAGGCCAAGGAAGAACTAGTCCGCGGAGCCCTTCATGACCTTGCTCAAGCACCTAAGACCTTCAGGTGAGTTTATTGGTGGTTTTGACCTTTTTAAAAAGTGGTTAAGCAAACTTAAAAAACAAACAAACAAGCAAACATAGAATTCTTCTTTCAAAGAAAATCTTATACAGCACATCCTCCCCACAATATATAAATGAGAGTAAAAAATGAGGCGATCTGGTTGAAAGGGGATAGTATGACAGCCCAACTTGCTTCCCTTGGCACTCACCATAAGTGCTAGAATACCCTTCTATGGTACCTTTGTGGGGGGAACAGTTTCAACTGGAAGAAAGGTCTTGTTTACTACTGATTACTTATCATGTTTGGACTTGAGAGTGTAGATAGAAACCAAACTTACTGGCTATCAATAGTAAGTACTCAGTATTCTTAAAAATTCTTTTTGTTTTTCTCAGAGAGAAATACAAGAAGCTAAGTTGAAGGCCAAGTAATTGTAACAGTAAAGAAAAAAAAAAAAGCAGTTTAGTTTGTAATTTCAAAAAGCAATATGCAGGGGAACCTGCGAGGCTGGAGGGCAGTGCCCTGGGGCAGGGGGCACTGCTGGGAGCGGTCTGGGAGAGGGCGGGCATGAGAGCAAGTCAAATCCTGGGCCCCGCCCCCAAGGAAAAAAAAAAAAGCAATAGGCAGACTTAAACATTTGGCATTAGTTGAGAGAAAAACTACACTTGAGATAATCCTAAAGTAGTAGAAACAAAAGAATGCTAATCACCAAGATGCTATGTAATTTTAAAAGTAATCAAACTTGAAAATTGCCTAGCATAAACAGGGTTAAGAATTTAGCTCTAAATATCTGAAAACCCCAAATGGCATTTCCCTTTTCACTCACCTTTAGTTTACCCTAGTTAAACATGGTACTTTTTAAAAAGTATTACACAATTACAATCTAACTTATTCCTTTCAAATTTGGAAAGGAATAAGTAATTTAGTAATTTGGTTACAAAAGGTCATTTTATTGGACAAGATAAATTAATCAGAAAAATCACAGAACTAGGATAAAGATATTTTTAATTTATCATAAAACCAAACTGGAATGTTTGTTTCCTACTTTCTTTCCTTCTTTAGCACCTACCAATAAGGTAAAATGTCTTTACATGTTTCCAATAAAACAACTCTTTTATTTATACTGCAATTCACCAGAAATAAAAAAGTATTTGAAGCACATCAATGAATTCAAATTCAAATACACCAGGTAATAGTTTAAATGGTCTGAAAAAGATCTTTTCCTCCTCTAAGATAAAAATTTAAACTTACCTTCTGTTCCAGTTCATTTTTCCGATAGTTAATAGTAATGGAGTAATAATGTCTGTTTAGTCCATGAATTAATGCCTACAAAGACAAATGATTTGAAAAAGGACAAATTAATATTTTCCATTTATTAAAATAAACACAATTGTCTGAAATTGTTGACATATCCTATAGACAATACTTTTATCATCTTCTAAAAAAGGCTTTTTATCTTAAATAAAGATTACTTTTTCTTTAGCTATAAGTTTAGGAGTTTTAGAGGTATAAGTCACACATCCGTCAAAGGATGATGCAGAACAGCACAAATTCAAGTTTCAGTAGCTCTGCTCAGCTAGATACAGGGTTTGTCTTCATCATCATCCAAATTATAAATTATTAATAATTTATTTCACATAATTTTTATATAATTTACATAATTTAATGATTTGTTTGTAATTTATAAATAATTTATTAAGTCTAATTTTATGATGTCTAGGGAATGCTTTGTTATTTCAAAGGAAAAGTCTATGTCATAATAAGACACATTTTTTCACTCACAACATTAATCTGGGATTTCCCTTTTTATTAATTCAGTTCTAAGTAATTCAAATAATTGTGTCTGCACGTCTCCAAATTAATAAAGTGAAGCTTGTTCTGTACTGGGTCTGTTTAGCTCATGCTCTAATCCAGTGACAAGACAATCTCACTAACCAGATATTTTTCCCACCGCACTTGATCTCCAAGACAAACAAATTATAATAAAAATTTAAGCTAATGGCATGGCTTTATGAAGAAACAATAACCCTGCAGGGGCTCGAATCCATTCACAACTGCTCAAATATCTAACTCTCACAAAAGAAGTTTCAAAGAGGTTCAGAATGGTATCCTGGGGGACCCTCTGTCAGCCTTGTAAGACATAGAAGTACAGAAATACACCTTGGACATATTTTCAACAATAAAAACAAAGAGGGCTTTGGGGTTAACTCTCAGGAAACTACAGATAAAGCTAACCAAAACAATCATCACACACTCCAATCATTGGATTTTTACAGTGTAGGTGTTAAGGTATTGAGGCAGAAGCAGGGGTGGAAAGGAACCATTTAATGAGCACCTAGCATCTGCTTTATACATTGTCTTCTAACCTTCACAACAACCCAGTAAGGTAGGCTGGTTCCCTTTGTATTTTGACAAATGAGGAAAATAAGACACACACCTTAATTTGCCCCAGTTTTATCGCAAGTAAAAGGCAAAGCTGGGATTTGAATCCAAGTCTTTCTGAATCCAAAGCCCATGTTTTTTCTACCATACTATGCTGTATCTTAGGAAATTCTTGGATTAAGTTTTTGTATTTTGAGGATCAGGATGAAAATAAAACAGTCTTATTTTTAAGCTTTGCTAGCAAAAATCACCCCACCAAGTTCTAAACATTTTAGACAGGTACTGTAACAATCCATTCTTATATTCCTAACTTCTGCTATAATAAAATAGTTGATATAGAAAAACAAAAGTCCTAAGAGTATCTATTGAATCCTTAGGCATTTCAATAATCATTAGGAGCAATGAATTAAATTTCAGTGCATAGAAATGCTGTACTGTATAGGTCAAAAAGTGGAACTAATCAGAGCCTCCCTTAATCCATACTCACCTTTACCTAAATCAGGAAGTGCATCCTCTGGTGGAAGAATTAGAAAAAGGTGCCCAGTCCTCCAGGCAGACACAGCCAGGCTCGAGAGTAGAGCTTAGACTAGATTTCATTCAGGTGCCAAGAGGCACTGCCTCTTCATCCAAGTGCCTTTGTGCAATGCCCTAACTACAAAATTATACACGGCAGCCATATACTTAATAGCTATGGCCAATAAAAACAGAAGTCAGCCCATGGGCCCACAGATAGGTCCACATTTTGGAGATTAACTATACTGCTGAAATACATAGTTTGGTATTTGAAGACACTATCTACTCTATTTTCAATTACATTGAAAATGGATAAAAGTAGCAAAACTAACACAGGCAGCATGAAAGATTAGCAGGTATAATAACAAAACATTACAAGTTTAAATGCAATGCTATCCTCAAGCAGTGTTCTACTTTCACTTACTCACCTGCTGGGTACCCCCAGTGCATTTATCATAAAGCGTAAGTAAGTTGGCCATGTGCAGTCCTCTTTCTATATGAGCCCAAAACCACAGCTTCTTTTAGCTCAATAAATAAATTCTGTCAAATTAACCAATCTAGGCGACACTGAATTACAAGTTGTGGCAGCATACGCCAAATATAAGATTAGTTTTACCAAGAGGGAGACTAACCTTTTGAAAGGATCAAATTGTAAATTGAACACAATATACTAGCAAATGCCATAGTATGTCAGGCAGATAAAGAAGAAAGTTATATAGCCAGGAAATGTCTTAAAACATCAATACTTAACTTTTTAACTTGCACTTAAAACATATGATGGACCTTGGAAAAATTAGGCAATTCTTCCTTAAAATAGGGTATGTTCCAGAAGCTCACTCATTAATCAGCCATTTGAAATCTGCAACAGTTTCTCACAGGCACAGTGTTATAAAGCATGGTTCCATGTTATACCGTGTTTCCCTGAAAATGAGACCTAGCCGGACCATCAGCTCTAACGTGGCTTTTGGAGCAAAAATTAATATAAGACCGGGTCTTACATAACATAACATAACATAACATAACATAACATAACATAACATAACATAACATAACATAACATACCAGGCCTGATATTATAAGACTGGGTTTTATATTAATTTTTGCTCCAAAAGATTCATTAGAGCTGATTGTCTGCCTAGGTCTTATTTTCGGGGAAACACGGTAATACATATTACGGGTTAAATAAGCTTTCAGTGGCTGGCCTAGAAAGATAGCCAACTTTTACAGCACTGTTTCTAGGATAATATATTCTGGATTTACCAAAAGCACTTAGCTTACTTGGTTCTTGGATATCCTGACCCTTGTTTTCTTTGCTCTAAGCCTGCCACCCTTTCAAAGAAGCAAGTTCCACCTGGGTGAGTACTCAGTATCAGTCTAAGATGCTATCTATTCTAGATGAAGAATGGTTTGGAGGAGGAACTAGACAAAGGGAAGTTTTGAGATCCTGCTGAATAACTTGCAGGTTATTTCTATGCTTCTTTAGTTAATCTTCAGAGTAGAGCTTTATAATTTTGTTGGTATGACAAATTCAAAACAAGTATACAAATAATCATCACAGTGAAATAAAGTTCAAAAAAATCACCATTTGAATTATTTATATTTCAGATTCATTTATTCATGTGAATTATTAAACTTAGGCACTAGAAATGTCTGCAGGAGAATAGGTATCTGATCCTAATGAATAATTTTGACTAAACCACTAGAGCATAAATAATAAGGAAAAGTAATAAACTTGGAACTGCAGTGATGTATGTGCAAAGGTGGTAGAAACTACAGAATAAAAATATAGGCAGTTTATGAGAGGCGGTCAGCTACCAGGTTGGGTAGAATTGTGTAGAATTCTATTTTATGTAGAGAGATTGCTCCCAATAGTTCCTAAAATAAGACCCTCTGCTTAAATGGCTTCCTACATAATGACTATGTCAGATAAGTAAAAGCAACTAAAACCCACCCTAATCATACTTCATTGCAAATGTCCATGGAGACATTGTCCACTATGGAGAAGAGGTTAGAAATTATACCTCCATACCGTCACTACTCTGGGAAAGCAAGCATATTATAAAATACACAGTTTATGAACTATATAACGTATTTACAGGTTCTTGATACATTAAAAAAGTTTCACACTCTTAAAAAAGTAAGGCATGTTTATTTAGATCTGAAACAAAATGTGTTTTGTTCTTCCCTCTACAGTGGAGAACGCAGTTGCAGAAGGCAAAAGTAGACAAAAGAGTTTTTGCTAGATACCTTTTAGTGCCTTTTGAATTTTGAACTGCATACATATATTATCTATGCCAAAATTAATTAATTAAATTTCCAAGTACAGTATAAAAGAATGAGGAACCCTAGTTATAAATACCAGCTCCTATATTAACTCACTGGATAACCTGGGCAAGTCATGAACTTTCTCGCCCTCAGTTTCTTCACCTAGAAATGACCATAATCGTTCCTTCCAGTGCAACTGTTTTATAACCATTTAACAACTACTGAAAGTAATGTTTTTCAAGTAGCTTTATTAGACAATGCAATTGTACTCAGCACTATACTTAGAGGCTCATAGCCCTAGCACAATGCATATATGCACCAATATTTACTAAATTTCCATGTGGTTGACAACCAGTCTTCACATAAACTGTGGCTCTTAAGGATCTGAAATGTCACTGAAGTTTTTATGCAATAGCTTAAAGTGTTGAGTTATTAAAATAAACATTTGTTAACCCTCAATTCTATAAAGTTGACAATAATGGTCAAATGTTCCAAGTACTATATAATACAAATCTCATATATTAATATAAAAGTCTATAGTACATGCATTATACTTCCCCCTCTCTACCAGGATTATTAATGACTTCTCTTATTTAAAACACGAGAGTTAATATAAACTTGGTCTATTAGCTTTGTCTTGTGGTAAATACTTCAATATTATTATTAGTGCTTTAAAAATAACATTTTTCTAAAAGTAATATATGTTTCACTGTAGAAAGTTTAAGAAATATCTGGAGAAAAAAAAAACAAAACAAGAAAAAGATTCCATAATCCTACTACTCAGAGGAAATCAACACTAACATCATGGTGTAACTATATAGGCACAGTTTATAAAATACATGTTTGCAAATAGTAGAACTTGTTTGTCTTATTTTATAATCTTTTTCTTACTTAACATATTTGGAACTTTCCTCAAATTATTAAATAGTAGTCTCCAACAGAATCACAATTTTTTTTACCACTACTTTAAGAATAATAGTTAAAAAAAAAAAATCAGCATTAGAAATGCATAGTAACCACCAGCATGAGTGCTAATGGTTGCTGTTAGGTTTCTATCCCCACTATAGGAAAGTTGGTTTAGGAGCAAGACTCATCTCAACAGGAACTAGTTTTCCTTCAAAATAAAAGGCATGGCCTTTTTGAATGGCTTTTGATCCCCGAGTTAAAAATTCTGCTAACATATATTAAAATTCTATTGTGGATATTACCATTCACTTCGGGTTCTTCTGGGTTGCTTTCTTTGTAGCTTGTCTTAGAAAATTAAGAAACTGCTTTAAGGTGTAGCTTTGTTCTGTCACTTTTTGGCTTGATCCCATTTGAGTGTTTTAGTATTGAAATCGTCTTAATACTGTAAAGCACCCAGATAGATGTCATTCTGATGGGCGCTATATAAACTGTGAAATAAATATATTTACAGATTTTAATTGGAAGGCAAAACAAACTAAAATAAGGAAAAACAATGATGCTGTAGCTATTATGTACTATATACAGAGGTCCTTTTAACTTGGGTTTGGAACCTGCTTTATAAGGTTCATCTTAAATTACAGACTATAAGGTAGGACCAAAAAATACAAAGTGGACTGGTGTAGGAAAACAACAAATTTTTAATACTGATTATACTCAGTTCTTAAGGTTAAAAAGCAGTGTTTAAATTTAAAAGCTGAAATCTGCAACAGGTGGCTGTTGACTTGCAATTAGTAAAAACTTCTGGCAGAAACATACCAGAATAATCACAGTGATCTTGGATTGTGAGAAGCTACTTAACCTTTTGCAAAAAAATAATGAAGTAGTATGATGCTATGGGGGTTTATAAGAAAGGTCATTATCACAGCCTAAACAGGTCCAATAATATATTCTCTTGGAACATGCAAGCATGGGCTTGTCTGTACCCAATCATAAACACTGGTAGCTTATTTCATACTCATTATATTCTGCAGTTTTCCCTGATTTATACATTTTTTGTTTTCAAAAGGAACACACCTCAAATCCTTTGAAACAAAACATTTCACACTGATGAAGATTTCAGACGAGTGACTGCTACGAAAGTACATGTCTAAAAGTATAAAGTAATCAAAGTATAACCAAGGCTTCACCATGGTTAACTGTCAAAACCACAAGTCCCCAGAGACAATGTATGACAGAGCAAGGTTTCAGAAGGGGAGCAGCAATAGCTACTATAGTCTTTGTCCTATGTGTTTTATGTAACCAAACATGGTATTTTTGTCCTTTTAATTAATCTTCAGAGAAGCAATTAACTATGTAGGCACAGGTTGTGGTGCATTTAAAAACACATTTAAAATAATTTCTGCAGACAATAAAGATTTGTGTTAAAACAATGTGGCACGTGAATGATACAAAGAAAACATTAATCACTCAGGAGGATATTAAGTGTCTGAATAACCGTAACAATGGTGGTAGACATCACTTCCAACAAGATATAAACTCTAATCAAAGGTAATATATAGATGTGTTTTGTAGGTGGGGATTCAACAAAAAGATAGAAAATGTTTTAAGTACTATTTAAGAACTGTTTCTGGGAATCTCATAAAGTTTACACCAATTTTCCCATTATTTGCTGCTATGAGAAATATCTACTAACCAATCAAGAATCAGAGCCCTAATGCACTCCACCTGAAACCCTTATTGGTCCTTTACTATTATACAATGCTAACGATACAAAGCCATAAGTCTGCCTCAATATGAAGGCTCTACTATTCCCCCAAAAAGGGTGTCCTCAAACTGTTAGGAGAGTTTAAAGACTCCACTAAAAATTGACTCATATATGAGCAAATCTAACGTTTGCAACAATACTTCCATAATCATCTTTGAAAGCACAAGAAAAATTCATTGTAAACAAAATTAAAATGCTAAATATTAAATTTTAGAATGGACATTTGTAACAGTTTTTAAAATGCAAAACAGAGTTTTAAACACATTATCAAATATAGGCATTACCTGGATAGATGGCTTGTTTAAGTGACCCAGATTTGAGGTTGTTTGTCTTGGTTCATGTCCTAGGACCATCATATTAGCATTGATCAATCTGAAGGCATCAATAACAACCTGTAAAAACAAGGTGTCAGGTCAATTCTTTTTTAAAAAGCAAGTGATGATGCCAAGCAACGCTGGACAAGGCATGATCAACTTGCATCTGTTTCTGGCCTAGTTCCAGAAAATCATTTAATTATAATATTAATAAAAAAGAACCTCCTGCTGACTGTGCCATCAGCACACCACCCTCAATCTTGTAATGTAAGGTGACACCAATTATTGCAATTTTCATGAAGCAATAAAGGAAAATATTAACTTTGCATCTTTATTATTGAAATACGTCATTATGACACTTACACCAAACAGCCTTCACTGGTGTGCATATGTTTGTCACCTAAATTTTACCTAATCAAAATGAATGACAAAGAAACTAAAACTGAAAGTGAGCACGAGCTAAGGGACCACATCTAAAGCCCAGCCCTGTCACATCAATTATACCACCACACTACTTGAAATGACAACAAAATTACAACCAGCAAGGCATTTGCTCCATGTATTCTCTTCTAGTCAGATACCTTTTACTTCTTGCGACTATAAAAGACTTTATACCTTGTCTGATGGCCTTAAATGTCCAAGCCACTGTCAAGAATAGGAAGCACAATACAAGAAAACCAAGGTCGTGTGTGCGTTAAGCCAGGAACATGGTATAGAATGATAAGGCCTTAAGTACACAGTAAAGAAAGAACAATAAGTATCCTCTTTGTGCTAAGTGTATTCAATATGTCTGTACAGAAAGACTTCAGATTCTCACATGATACAGTATCATCTGTTAGCTCTTATACAGTAAGAGATTTAACAAGAATCACATACTATCCTATTGCTTTCTTCTGTTCATTATCATGGATTTGAAAGAACTCATTAAAGCTTTTAAATGTTGTGAAGTTTTAAGTAAAGCACTGGGACTTTAAGATAGATGCCTCTTTCAGGGAATTGAAATCAATAACCTAGAGAAAAACTCAATACATTTGTCACATAAAAAAATCTTCAAGCAGGATAATATAGTATTTCTAAGTTTGCTATCAATAGTGTTAACTGAGATTTATCAATGTTTTAAAAGCTACGCTAACTAGACTAGTTCTCATTTGTATAACTGTTTGAGGATACCAAGAGATTAAAATAAAATTTATTTTCAAGTTAAGCCAAATGAAATCTAATCAAGTCTGAAAAATCTGTTTGTAATAAGTGTTAACTACACGCTGTATGCTAAAGAACAAGATTTAAAGAAAGAGAAAAAAAAAATCACCCTTTTGAAAAGGCTGCCACAAAGGGTCCATATTACCAAAGAATACAAACTTATACCCAAAGCATTACAACAAGTGAATCAATCTAGGGCCTCTGTCCACTCTGGTAGTCCAAAAATGAACAAACTAACTAACAAACAAACAAATAAACAAACAAAAAAACCCAACAACTTTGATTTATGCTTTTATTTCTAACAGTCTGAATTTCCCCAAAGATTTCTCTTGCCTCGAAATAAAATCAAGTATCCCCAGAACACACATGACTTAATAGTTTGTGAAAACTTTTTCCTTTTCATACAGTAACTGTAATCCAGACTTAACTTTCACATTTATATTTAAATAAGTATGGCTGAGGTTGATAGCTCTTCCTTATATTTAAAAAAAATTCTAATTATGTTTTCCCATAAAGCAATAAGTACTAATATCAAACATGCTTTAATCAGATATAATAAACACTTTAAAAGAGTTGTTAAAAATATATAGAAGTAAAATTTTCTACGAAGAAGCACACATAAAGTAAAACTAAAATGTAGGCAAAAAATAATGACCATTTTGAAAGATAAGTGTACAATTTAAAGACAGAATTAAGAATTGTCACCCTTACTGGTAGTGGTAAGTACTTAAGAGCAAAGCATCATTTTGGTCCAATTGTGCTTAGAATACTTTGATTCCATTTTAAGATTTCAGTAAAATCATCTGTAGAAAAACGACCACTCTATAAAACTATGAAAATTCCATTATACATCACAACAAAATGCCATATACTTTTTTATACTGAATGATTTCAAACTAAAACAGCAGACAGCTAGCTACTTTACATGCAAAAAAATCTCTAAAATATTTCTCTGGATTATTGTAAGTAGGTGTGAAACTTCACAAAAAGGAAATGAAAATACCAGATTAGTAGATATCATGACCAGTTAAAAACATCTGAAATAAAAAATTTTAAGCTCTATTAAAAAATTAAGAGGAAAAAAAAACTCAAGAATTTAACATACCGTTCAACTAATAAATAATGGCCTATGTGAAATGACATGCTTAGATTGACAATTCCTGAGTAGAAATATGATAGCCAATAGAAAATGAATACTTTACACCAAGTTTAAAGGAATTTGCTGCCATCACTATAGCAACTGTCCTAAGGAAACTAACATTTTCAGCAACCTGCAGACCAAAATTAGATTTAGTACGCAATAAAAATATAAATATGGCAGTATAGCCTACATTTCCATTTCTGTACAATTTTCTAATTGCTTTTTGAGCTGTGAGAATAAGTGGGTTTCTCCTTTGGAGCAAACTATCAAAATAGACTCATTAATGTCCAGTGCACTAATGAGCAATGGGTAAAGAAGGTGTTAATTATGCCACACTAAGATTCAAGAAAAAGCCCTAGTGAGCACTTGGAGGTGTGTATAAACTGAAGGAGTTTCTCCATGTTTATGTATTTATGGCATGATGCAACAGAATGACAGCAAAGTGGTCACTCCATGGTTAAGAATGGAAGTATTAGATACGATATGCTGAACAAAGAACCTCCAAGGATTAATTAAGGCATTGGGTGGGGGCAGAGGAAATCATCCAATTTTTGGATCTACGTGATTTTCTAAACAGTTTGTTTTAAAATATATGTATACATTAAACCAGCTCAGTTTATGCCTTATAAATCCAAATAGTAATTTAACCAAAAAACTTTACACAAAAACTACCTCCTTAATGTGTAATAACAAAAACTTGCAAGCTAGAGTATGAAGATTTTCAGGAATATGATGCTCGACGTTTATAATCCCTTTCCATGCTGAAGTCCTACATACCACATTGAATCTCTATTCACCAGCCTGACCATTTAATTTTTTCTGGTACAAGTGCCTTGAGACTTTTCAGAGGTCACTGCAACAGTAGACAGCTTATAACAAAACCATTAGCAGTTTGGTTAGCTTAGGGAAACCTCTTACTTTCCTTTTTTGTTTATTATCACTGCATGAATCTGCAGCATATGATAGTTTATAATTTCTCAGGCTTGTTAAATTCATGTTAAAGGTCTGTTTTCTTGTTGAATAAATTTTGTTCATATAATGCTGCCTATTTCATACACTCAGTCTTTAATAGCACCTTTGGTCTATGCGCAACTCACAGATCAAAACAGAGGACTAAAATAGGGGTTGATGATGCTATTTACATGTGTGATTCCTGCTGTCTTCTTGTTAGTAGCTTTAATATAATAGAAGACCTTGTCTGTTTTGTAATTAACACATCTTTACTGGAGAGATATTTGGAAGTGATTGCTGTGAATATACTGGTTAGTAAAATAAACACAATCACACACCACTTTCTGTTATCAGACAAATTTGTGAATTGTACACATTATATTCCAGATCAACAAACTGTGATATAACAGCCAAGTAGAAGACACATATTTATATAACCCTTTATTTTTCTGAAAATATGTATTCACTCTGACCCTGCAAATATAATTAGCTTGTGGGATGTGCAGATTTCAGTACCATGGTTGCTTTACTAATTGCAACTCTTGGAAATAGATACTAAATATTTGGAAGCTGCCAATACAAAATAAAAACTGCATCTTTTTTGTACATCTGTCTCAGCTTATAAAAGCAAAATAGTTTTAAAAACAATACTGTGTTCCATATTTATTCCAAGCACACCCAAGGGTCAAGGACCTATCATTTCATTTTAATAACGAATTTGGTTTAAGACTCAAAACTGTAATTATTTTTGAATTCAGTTTCATCTATTTTCTTTTTTTTTTTGGCTTCTTTCATAAGTATAGTACAATTTATCCAATATGCTATTTATTTTTAAATTTGTGTTTTCATATCAACTGTTAGGTCACTAAATTTCTAAAGCACCACCATATAGTTCCCAAGTTTTAAATTCAAAGGAGCCTATTTTTTAAGTAAAGCTCTTAAAATTAATTTAATACAAAGATACCTGAAAGAAAAATGCATAAGCATGTCTGACAGAAGTTACTATAATTCATAGTCACTCTCTCATTCTGCCCTTCCTCTTTTTTTTTTTTTTTAACAGTAGCTGCTGCCTTTGGCACTTCCAATTGCACCTGTATTGAAATCAATGACTATGAGAAGTGTTTACATATAAAATGAACTAGAATAAATTTTGAAAAGCTTGAAAAAAATTTTAAGACCTCAAAATCAATGTCAAACATTGAAGAGGAAGAGTTACAATTCAGTTACCAGTTAAGTTACATATTTAAAATCATATAAACCCACCACCATATAAAAAGTCTCTAAATGACTATAAAAGCACTAGGTTTAGAAAGAAAAGCAACACCCCGTATCAAATACCCTTTATCACCTAGAAATGACCTGTTATCAACAGCTTAGGTTGTTTCGAGATTCTTTAAAAATTAAGGGTTCATGTGACCTGGGACATACTGCTGGGCTCTGGGGTCATTTTGTTACTTCTGCAGCCATGCACTGCCAGACATCCACCAGAGAAGAACATCTTATGTCTCTTGTAAGCCCACAGCATAAAAAATTCAAAGAAATCTTACTTTTTTATGCCATTTCCAATGAAAAGCACTAAGAACTAAAACTGACTCATGCCAAATGCATATCACCGAATTGCTGTGATTTCTTAGTCTCAAGTTTGCAACACGGAAATTATTTATAAAATGGCAATTTTAGCTCTGGAAAAGAAATTCCTAAGTGTGTGTACATTTTATTTCTTCATCCTTGGAGAGTTGCTTACTGTAGCTAGAGATCTGTAGTACAACTTCAATATATTGGGAGACAAAAAAGGGGGGACGTGGTGTAACTGGCATAATGCATTTTTTTTGACAAGTGAAGACATGCATCAAAATTCAAACAGTAAAGCCACAAGTTTTGAGCGTATATGACTTAATGAAAACAAATTGATCTTTAGAAACTAGTATGGCAAAAGGTAATTAGACATTTTTAGATTCACGAAACTTTGTAAAAAAACATAGTTAAGTCAAAGCTTGGCAGGATTTTTTAGTGTATGCATGTAGTCAGCATGGTATAGGTGTTTAAATGCTTGAGACACTCTGCTGTCAGAATCCTTCCTAAGTTAGAATTCTGGCTCTATCACTTGCTAGCTAAGTGATCTAGGAAGTTATTTAACCTCTCAACGTCCCATCTGCACGTGAATGACACCTCAGAGTTGGTGATATGATTAAATAAAATACTACGTGTGCCTGCCTCCACAGTTCATAGTGTTATTAACTGGGGCAGTCATGGGGTTGCCCAGTTAAGATCTCCTTTCAGTAGAACCTGCTGTGGAGAGCACAGCTGACTCACAACCTCCAGATGCTATACCCCTGGAACCTCTCGGGTTTTACCCCAGGTCACCCTTCCCTGGGGCTGCTCTCAGGCAAGGACTGAGCACAGTAGGGGTCCTAGGACCTCGCCATTCCTGCCAAATAAGGGATCCCTCTAAAGGGAAACTGTATCAAGGACCCCTATAAGCCTGGCTGAAACTTTGTTAAAAACGTGTGTGACGCATTTCCTACCCAATCCTGCCTTCCCTTCTCCGTCCACAGGATCAGACCTGTACTGATGTCTGAAGGGTCTCCCCTTTATTCATCACAGGTGTTTCCCCTAGTAAATCTCTCGCATATCCAACTCCACTTTGAAATCTGCTTCTTAGAGCCCCCAAACTGACAAAGTAAACAAAGCAGAGTACTGCTACTGTAATGTACTGTTAAAGTTAGAAAAAAGCTACCCTAAAAATTAAACCAGAATTGTAACTTTGGCATCCACAAACACTTGGCATATGAAAACATCAAAGGAAATTAGGGAAGGGCATTTAAAGACATATTTCCTTAGGAAAATTCCTAATTAAAATAATGTTAAAAAAACATACAGTTATACTGAGTATTATCTTTTTTAATTAAAATGACAAATGCCTAGAATCTTGATACTCCCGCAAGGTAGGTATTTCTAGACTTGTGTGTGACAAATAGTGAACTTAAAAACTGAGCTTCTCAGGGGACTGTTAATGAGCTATGTAAGAGCCTGTCATCTCTGGGTCACTGGTCTGAATACAATTCTTCTGGTGGCTACTCAGTCAGCCTACATAAAATGAACAAGTGATTTCAGATTCCTTTCTAGTAGACAAACTAAAGCAACACAACTGCTATGCTTATCAACAGCTCCGCATAAAGTAAAGGAATAAAAGGATCTAGAGACTAAAGGCTGGGGCTTGACCATGTCAGTGAGGAAGTAGGGAGGGTGGATGAAAGGACTTACGTAGTTCTGGTACTTTAACATCACCTTCAAAGAAAAATGCAAATACATCCTCCAAACTGCCATCTCTCAATAGGCAAAGTCATGTTCGTAAAACAAAACATATAAAGGTCAATTCCTTTTCTGTGTATCACTTTTATGTATTTTATTGGGCTTATTAATTAAATGAGTGTGTAGAAAGTATCTCGTCTAATCTCTCAACAACTAAAAGTAGGTATTAATATTCTCAATTTATGGATGAGGAAACTGAGGCTCGGAGAACTTGGATAAATTCAGTGAGATGACACACCAGCTGATGATACCATTATGATTTGTACATACACAGCATGCCAAAGCCAGTCCTGTTCATCACCAAGCTATTTGATGTAACAGTTATTCTAACACAAAAGCAAGAAAAAACTTCTATTAGATTCAGTTAATTGACAGCAAGTTTAACGTCTTACTCACTATTGAATATCCATCCCCCAGTAGAGTACCTGGCACATATAATTTGATGCAGGATAAATATCTATTGAAATGAAAAGCTCCAAGAAAGCATTTTTGGATACTGTTTTATATAAAGTTTTACCATTCATGTTTATTGTTCCTTTCAAAAAATAAAACATTCATTATCTATAAAAATCTGATCACTAGGCTTTATAAAACATACACTTCCCATTTTCTTATCACGGCTCAGTTTTGAATTCATGGAAAACTCCATGGCATGCTGAACTGAAAAACACCAACATCAAAAAGCACGAACTTGTGTTTAACTTGGAATAAAAACTGCACATAATAAAGCTATCTGAAATGTAAAAAGGTGGCAGTGGGCATCTACTAACCAGCTTACTTATAGTCCAAGAATGACCACTGAAGAACAACTATGACTTAGAAGAAAATTTACCACCATAATCAATTCTATCCTCTTTGGGAAATCACAATGATAACATATTAAACCTGACAAAACTAAGTCCCAGGTGCAGAAACAGCCTCACAATTAACAAGGGCTAATGTCAAATCATTTGAATATGATCTTAAACAATATATATGGGCTATGAAAAGGCCTCTTATACAAAGTCATGTTTCCATCTGCTGGCAGTAAGGACAGGGAGCAGACCTTACTCTTCTCTGTTTCCAGTGTATGCTTGGCATACAATAGTGGTCAGTAAGTGTCTGTTGAACGAATGACCAGGGATCATTAGACTGGGGAAAGAAAAGCACTCAAGAAGCAAAAGAGTTAATAAATAATATTCTTATAGATAATGGGACACGGTTTTAAAGGTTTTCCTGTATCTTTACAGAAACAGCTGGATTCAAACTAATCCAGCTATTGAAGCACATCTATATCACTCAAAATGCATAGCCAGTACTAAACAATAAATTAGCTCAGAGATTATATTATTAATGTAGAAGCTCTAAATTACAAGAACCACATTAACAACTGTTAATTTTATATAAGATTTATGCTTTTTAGAATTGTAAACATAAAACTGCTTTAACATTCCTAGCTGACAATTTCTGATTATATCAGTTAAATATTATAAACTATTAAATTTGTCTGTCAGGGATAGTATAAACACATTAGCACCTACAATATTTTCTTTAATCCTCACAGATTAAATCTGTGTTATAAAACTTCAAATTGATAATAACAGTGAAAATCAGGAACAAAAGATAATATAGTAACTAAACTCGTTCCAAGAGTTGGGTGAGTATGCTCACAGTGCTATACTAAAATATTAAAAGTAGAAATAGAATTTTTTGTGTCCTTTTTTCTATTTTCCTCTTTCAATGTGGAAAACTAGATGAAGAAAAGGTGTGTGTGTGTACACAATTTGAGATTAGGACTATCCACCCCTAATTGACCCTTATGGGATAATGATCAAAAGAAAATCTGAATAACAGCTATTGTAAATCTTTTACTACCTTCAGAAGACAAATGTCATGTTAAACTTGAACTCTAGCTCTAATTACATACAATCCAAATTCATCAAGGCTAATGTCTATGAACAAACTGGCTCACTGACCTTATGAATTTCATGTATTTAATAAATGGCTCTAAGACTGCTAACATATAAAAATTACTTTAAAAAACTCACAAAATTAACTGCAGTTTTTTTTCTAATATGCTGAAAGCCAGAATTGATAACAGGTAACCACTGACATTCATTCCTTGATTTTATTTTATAAACAAATATTTATGAAGAAAACTACTTTTGCCAGACACTATATAAATTCCAAGAAAATGTTTCCCCCAAAAGAGGCCCCAGTCTTGCGAAAGAGACAACACAGACAGATGAATAAAACACAAAAAATGGTTTTAAGTACAATATATTAATCATTTCAACGGACAGAAGTTTAATGTAATATATTCATTTTCCTCTTCATCACATGCCCCAGAGAAATATGCTGGAAGATAGTAAGTGCTCAATAAAAATTAGCTGAATCAGGAGAGCATTCCTAAATTAGTCAGGATGTAGAAAATACATAAGGGAAAGTTTTCATTTCTTTTGTAGTCATTACCTTCATCTTCCTGAAGTAATGTGAGCAAGTTAGTAATTAATTTATAGACTTGTTCTCAACAAAACTTTCAGAAGTATTCATTTAAAAAATATGCTAGTTGTAATTTATTTTAAGCACATTATTTTAAGCCCCCGAATAACAAAGTGCCATTTATTGCACACCTCCTATTATGGCACGTGCACTGTAATCATTACATATACCACTTCATAATACTCTGAATACTATGAGATAGTTATAGATGAGAAATCTGGAGCTCAAGATTAGGTAACTTGCTCAAGGCCATGCTGTAAAGAGATAAAAATTCTAATGTAAATCTGATTCCAAAGCCTAAGTTCTTCATTACTCTATGCCCTGCCTTATGATATTGAAAAAAAAACACAAAAAAACGAAGAAATAGCTAAAACAAAACTATTATTTAAGCAGTTTAAAATCTCTACCATCTTAAAACTTTCTAATACAAAATTTCTTGGATAAATAAAATATTTGCCCCCTTACCCTGAAAAAGACATAACCTTCTAGATATCTGAAAGTAAAAGGTCAGATCTTATAACATTCATTCTCTAACTCTTTTCTCCTTTATTTGTATTTATTCTTCAGGGTCCCATCTTTTTTGTAAAACACTGATTTTAAAAAAACAAACAGCAAAAACTACTTACTTTACATTCTAATATATCTGTGAAACAAAAATGAACAAAGAGGTGAATACCACCTGGAATGATATTGTTTCCATATTCTTCCCCTGAGGTACAAGCTCGTCTTTTCTGAGTGATGTCCTGTCCATCCATCAAAGCTCTGTCCCAGCCTCATCTACTTTGTGCAGCCTATACCGATTTCTCCCTTCTTCTAATTTAATTTGCATTTACTATGTTTGCTATACAAGCACTACTTTATTGCATATTGGCATATATAAGGTTGTGAGTAAGTGTTGATTTATCTCTAGCAACCAGTTGCATACTTAATTACAGGAAAAAAGCAGGATCAGTATAATTTGTGTTCTATCAGTATACAAGGTAGGATGATTCTCATATAATTAGCAAAATGTTCTCTGGCTCACTAGTAATACTACGTGTATATGATTTATCTTCTCAAAGAGACAAAGACCATTTTTTCCTTATTTTGTATCCCAGAATCGTTAGCACACAGCACATCAGGTGTACCTACTGATGAGTTGATCTGCAACTAGATAAACATCACGTTTTAAAAATCCATTGAGTATTTCTGATCAGATTAAATAAAACATTTTCAAGATAACCCAGCCAATGTTAATATTTATTTGGACGAAAGGGTTATTAGTGTTATTTATTTTTTGTTTTCAAAATAGAGAACAGACACACAGATTGATGGGAGTTAGCAGGTAACATTTGAACATTTTACTGACAGGAATTCTGACAAGAAAGTAAGTTCTCAAAAGCAGTAATAGCTTTATGCTCGTTTTATGACTATGCACACAGTGATCATTCTTTTTGCCCTAAAGAAGTATAGTTATATTACAAGTTGAATTAACTTCTCAATTTGCTGCTGGATCAAGTCCAAGTTGTAGGCTGAATATACAAGACAACAAAACATTAAGTAAGAGGGTGTCACTGTGCCACTTGTGAACTGAAATTTAAAATATTTGAATATGTGTATTTTACAAATAAACTAAAACAGAATCTTAAAAACTACTTCACTGATAAGTTTGGAGCAGAGCTCACTGGTAATTTCTATGAGCTTACTCTCCATTTAAATTATGAATTTTATTATCATTGATTTTCACCTATAACATTTTAAACATTTGTAGAATTATAAAATATATGGAGTGATATGGATTTTTTATCATGATATGGTATATTTTATTATTTACATCAGTCTCAATGTGTGGTACTAGTGATGTCAGAAAAGCTGACAGGGATGAGAATGTCTAAATTGTTTTTTTATATTAACAGAACAAATACTACATGAGAAAAATCAATTAATATATAATAACTACTATAAATAGTACAGAGAACTATTGAAAACTTAAGAGAAAATATGTAGCTCCTTCTTCTGACTTATGCTGAAGGGCGTGACACCTATTCCTAAAAGTTAAGAAAGGCCTTGTGATGACCTCTGGTACTCATTTTCTATTCCTGAGGTACTGTAATGATATCGTTCATAATTGTCTAATATTAAAGAGCCAGTAAACCAGTTTGAGCTCTGCAATTTTATAAACTTAGATTTGTACCCTTTTTAGACTGCTTAACAATGGTATGATTTTATGCAAAGTAATCTCTTTGAGCCTAATATTTTTGGTCTCTCATTGATAAATGGAATAATAACAGTGCCTAACTCCAGACTTACTGAAAAGAATAAATAAGACAAATTGAAATGGCTATCACAATAATATCTGGCACACAAGAGTAATTCCATAAAGATATAGTCAAGTCACATAAAAGGAAATCAAAAATTATAAATTGAGATTATAAAGAAAGAATCCATGCTTGTCTTATCATTCAAAAAACAGAGACAATAGTAGGATTTATAAAAATGGAAATATAAAAATATATAGGAAAGAGGTATATGTGAACAGAGACCCAACTTAACCATTTTCATACAGACTGCCATTTTAACTCTTGATCTAATCATTGCCTTATTAAATATTTTGACATCTTTGAGAAACCAAGTACAAGGAAGAAGGGGGAAGTTCTATGTTATTCTTCAATTTTTACAAGTTTATATAGTTAAGTTTAAAGATTTAAATAGAACACTGGCCATGGATTTACTAGCATTTAATTTGCTTCATGTTTGAGAATTCTTGACACTGGGAGAATCATAAATTATAACCAAACTCAGACACTTTATAGATGAAGTTATATAATTAGCAAAGAACTAGATCTTTTTTCAGGTAATATAATTGTATGAATCTATATGTTAAGTACAACAAATGATATGAATCAATGATACATATTTATACTAAATTTTTTCAAAAATATTTTAATACTTGTGATGTCATAATTTTAGATATATTATTTTTAAAGCATACATTTTACCACATGACAGCAGTCATGTGATACAAGTGTATTTTTAAATGTAATACAGCCTTTTAATATGAATTATAATTAATTAGAAATAAACAATGCAAATTCCAATGTTATATAATATTTAAACTAAGTTTGGAAACTAAAACTATCATTTAAAATATTATAAACAAGATAATCTAAAATAAAATATATACTAATTTATTTACATTTTATTTTGAGACTGCTTTTATTGGATTTAAGTTTGCATTTTCCTTTTCACAGTGGCCACCATCACATGAGCCAAGTATCATTAAAAAGTAAGTCACATTAATACAAAATGGAACTCTAATTATACTTAAAATTAAGCCTCAATTACTATTTGTAAATATTGTGGTAGGAAAACTTCATCGGATAACTCTGTTACATTTCTAAAATAATAATCATTATGTAAATGGTTTTGTAAAAAGGTGTCTTAATAATTAGAGAAATTGAAGAAGTATTATATTGTACTTTAATTCATAAAACTAATAATAAAAATCAAGGATTTTAAACTCCTTTTATCTGTATCAGTTACGTAACAATACACTTAGTAAAAAAGAAAGTAAATAAATTGAAATACAGGTATGCAACAAGCATCAGAAGTTATCCATTCTGAATTGCCTGGTATATCAGCTATTATTGTTGTTTTTGTGGCTAGTTTTTGCCACGGAAAAGCTAAATCACATCTAATAGGATCATGATTTAGAGAAGACCTCAATTTTTATTTACCATAATATGATGTCAGAAAGTGTTCGACTTCAAATTCATGACAGATAAAAATTCCATGTTTTAACAGCCATATTTAGTTTGTTTGAGCTGGTGAGCAGATGTAAATGTAATCTGCAATACAATTAAACCTCAGGTCTGATAGCAAGCTGATATTTACTTTTAAGCGCTCTAAAAATTATTTATAAAAGCTGCATAAAAAGAATTCCATAAATGTATTGTGATCTTATTTTAACAATTATTCTACACTACAATGGAAGTACATGCTCAAACAAGACACCTCAGCAGTATTTTAAAGCAGTAACCACCTAGCCAATTTCTGTATGTTCTGTAGTTTTTCTAATCCACTCTCCCTGTGGTTGAGCAAAATCGAATTGCCTCTCACATTTGCAGACAGCTCTGTGAAGGTGATAATAGAGCTGCTCCCTGCTGTCATGAGGCAGGAAATAGGAAAATGGCATATGGGGCTAGAAAGAAAGAAATAAAAAAAAAGGGGGGAAAAAGAAGGAACGAACAAACGAACAAAAAAGAAAAAAAAAAACTAAATAAGAACAAAAGATTTCAACAAAGAACTATAACCCAATATGCTTTGCAAGTTAATCTCTTTTCAGAATCATTTAGCATATTTAACCATTCATCTGTGTCCTCACTCCAAAAATGCGAATGATTGCTACCAAGTCTTTGGGACAAGTTTTCATTGTCTAAAATATTTGGAACATACAACTCCAGAATATGTCCTGCCACAATGTCTGCAAAACAGAGCTCTTTAACTAGATTTTTAAAATGTGCCAATCCCAAATTCACCATTTTAAAATAAAGGTAATGCTTATTACAATATTAATGAAATGTGTATAGCAGGCTTTTAATATGGTTTAACGTTCCTAAATCTATGAAATAAAAAAAATTAAAGATAAACATTTATGGTTAGACAATAGCTGAGTAATCTCTAAATACCAAGACACACTTACCGACATATACAGTTTTTTTAAGTAAACAGGTTTTTGTGTAATTAAGAATTCTGCTTTAAACAAAATATTTTTATTTAATGTATGTGTACACAGAATGTGGCAGTAGATGTTAATAAAGATAGAATCTACTCTACCTTTCCTTTTACACTCTGAATGGGATCCACAACCACTGCCACAGCTCTCTCTGACAAGGCTTCAAAGCTCTGCTGAGTGTTGATATCCACACCAGAAAGCCAACAACCAAAGCCAGGGTGACTGTGATACCAACCAACAACCATCTCAGGCCTGAAACAAAGAGGGCATTCAGCGGCTCAGAACAAAACAAGTAATACATTTATGATATGAAAAGAAATAACACACTAACAGGGTATAAATTAAGAAGAGATGAAAAACACATAGGTGTGAAAAAGCACCATTAGAAACACTGAAATCAAGCACCATATTATTCAGAAAACATGGAAATGAATAAGTGTGACAAAGGAGTGGTATCATTAAGAGATGCACATTAGCAGTGGTAGATAAGGCTTTCAGTTTTTCACCTTGTTACCACACTTTCTCAGAGCCAGTTTTTACTCTTTCAGCATTCAAGTAAATATCTACTCTTTAACTCCTTAGCTCTGGGAGTTGGATTTTCCAGGCAGAGTACATTTTTAACAATGGACACCAGGATCCACTGTTGTGAAAGGATTAAATATCAATTAAACCAGCAGTAGAACTAGGAACTCAGTCAAAAACCAATTTGCACTGTTCTGCTCAGCTGCTGAGCCTTTTGCTAACATTAATTTTGAAGTTTTTTCCACAGTAGAAGAATTTGAGCAAGAGAATGACAACTATTGAGAGATTTAATCTGAGAGAAAAAACTTGAATATTTAGATTCTGCCTGCCCTGTTTTTAAAACTCATAATGCCTATTAATATAATTAAATATTCAAAATCTTATTCAGTTGAAATTCTCAAATACATGTAACATACAAGCTCTTTCAATTATAAGTGACTAGAGAGTAACTCCATATGCTAAAGAGAGGGAAGCTACAGCGCAAGCTTACTATGTGATGGCTGAGAATTGTAATACAAAGCAGTTTTCTGATTGGCAAATTTCTTTGATTCTAGATGGAAGAGAGACTAGATAGGTGGGGCATAGCACTGACAGTGATACTGAACATGAACTACATGGCATTTTTTTCTAGGAGAGATATTCATAAACATTCAAAATTTTGAGATATGTTTCTGAAAGTTATTGTCCTTTAAATGATCGTCTAAAATACTTACCTTCCTGTCTGCTTCAACATATCCAACATTTTGGCTTGGAATACTGGATCAACTGCCTCCACACTGACACCCTGGTTTAGAAAGAAAAAATGGTTAGCTTTTATAACTATGAAAAAATCCCACAAAACTTTATATTACAATGTAAATGAACAAAAAGCTACCCAAGAAAACAACCTACATATATTATTTTGAGATGCCAAAATAATTTTATAGGTTTTGATACCTATATTTGATACCTACTCTTGTCATTCAATTATAAACCAAACATCAATAAAGCTTCTAAAATTGACAAGTACCAAACTGCTGTGAGCTAATAAGACAATTTTCAGGATCCTTTAAAAGGTTATGGTTACAGCTGTATATATGTGTATATGAAATACCAAACAACTGAATCAACTATTTTTTGGTTAGGCCTATCTAGACAAGCATACTTCCTAATGCCATCCTTTGATAACTGATAAGCATCTCACCCAAAGTTCTACAACTATTCATCTATTATCATAATCAACAGTTTCAATTCTTTTTATAGTAATGTGAACATTTTGAAGAAGGAAAATAATTTATTAGTTTCCCTGACTTGTTTTGGGAGTGGGTGGGTTCGAAGGGGAGGAAGTTTAGTGCTTCAGTTAGGAGTACTTGGTAGATTAGGTGGCTGGAGGGAAATAAAGACTACTGAATATCAAATATAAAATAGCATTCACAAAAAATTCCCCACTAGAGACAATCTACAGCCAAGTCTTTTAAATGTTGCATTATTTTGCTAGTTCAACCAAAACAAGATTTTAGAACATGGAACTATTAAAAGCATTCATATCATCTCTTCAGTGATAGATCACTGTCATTATAGCTCCCACAAGGCTTTCTTCTAACATCAGGAATTTAAGTCTAATCTACTTAAACAAACCAGTTAACATAAGCACTTTCTTCCCACGAAAACAAACAGTATTTCGAATTCTAATTGAGAATGCATGATCAAGAACAGGGGTATGCAATCTGCTGCCTACAGGCTAAGAATGTTTTGTTTTTCGTTTTTTCATTTTTAAAGGTTGTTAAAAAAACACAAAACAAGAATATGAGACAGAGGCATACGTCTTCACAGAAAAAGTTTACAACCTCCTGGGCCAGAAGAAAAACTTTTTAATTCTACTACACAGAGTGAACAAAGGGATCAAAATCTTCTATTTTATATCGTCAAAAAAGCATTTTCACAGAAATAATGATATTAAAGCTTAAGAACCCTTTATTATAATAGATAAGGACCACATGTAACAAATGTTAATTTTATTATGTATTATATATTCTGACATGAAAAGACAGATACAAATAATAGTCTAAGATTCAAATCTAAATTTTTAGTTAATATGTAGTACATTTGTCTATGTCTACAGTACAAAATAAATATGGATATTCAGGTGGACAAAATCAGCAGAGCCAAATTAATTTACCTCAACAAACTGGTCTATTGAAAAAGTTACATAGTTTTTTATATTTTGTGTTATTTACAAATAAACTGCATTCTGTAGCAATAACTCCATTTAAAATGCTTATTACAGATACACACACATATGTTGACTTATTTAAAAAAAATTTGTTTCTCTAGCATCTACTTTATCAAAATAGGAAAAAGCCTCAAACAGAACAAACAGCTTTATAAAAACAATTTCTTTAATTCAGATATTTTATAAGGCTCAGTAAGTGAAAGGTTGCATATTAGAGAAAAAAACATCCATCATACAGATATACATATTATATTTTTCTAGGCAAACAGATGAGAAGGATATGTGTGTTGTTTTTTGGAAAGTAGGTGGAATAGTTATTGTTGTTTGTCCATTTTCTTTAAATCTCAACATACACACCTATCTACACAAGTCCAATGCATTAAATAAAATAGCAAAACAAAACAAAAACTTCCAGAAAGAACCATGATTCCAAACAGGTAGAATAGATGACTTCTGAAATCTTTATGAAGTACGTTTCTTCTATTAACAAATTACCATACCAGGTCAATAAGAACTAAAATTTATCAGAGTTTTTTGTTTTTTCAAATTTAGCATTTTGAATAGAAGCTTCAGAGCAATTTATCACCCTGCATAGAGTATTTTTAAAAGGGCCATATTTCAAAATAGCTGGAACAAAACATGAGGACTAGATAACGTACGTAAATGAAAATCTAATTATGAAAGTCTCTGAAATCTTTTGAACCAAGTGTTCAAACTAATCAAACTATTTTAGGGTAACTAACTTACAAATCCAGTATGCTATCCCAGTTTAAGCTGAAGCGAAGGTACGAGTAAAGGGATTTAACGTTAGCATCATTCATTTTGTGGGCCTACAGGGAATTCATGATGCATTTAAAACATAAAAAATTTAATTCACTACAACCTAGATTTTTCTATCATTAATCTTATGATGAATTTTTCCTATAGGAAGAGAAAATATAATATGATGAAAGTTATCTTGCATAGGAAAAGAAAAGAGAAAAGAAACACATTTGTTTGCAGGAGGCAACCAGAAAAGTACTCACTGTTCCTGACTGAGGCATAGCAAACACATCTATCACTCTGACGGTGTAATCATCAACAAACTCTCCAAGCATCAGACCCATAACTTCCATTGGAACTCCAGCACGACCATGTTTTAACATCTGTAAGAGGAAGATATGTGGACACAAAGCTTTGAGATCTTTGGTCTTATTTATTTATGTACCTTTAAACTAAGAACCTAATGTCGTTTCAGTGGAAATAAAACACTCTATTTTACAAATGTGCCTAAAATAATAGCTTTAGTCTGAAAGGGTTAAGGTGACAAATATTCCAAAGTAAAAGATACACTGAAAGCAACAGTGATCTCTAAAGCAAATAACTCCATTCAATACTTACCTTTAACAGCGCGAGGGAAGAGATATAGACTTGTTCTGCTGTGTCCACTGCTGGAGCATCTGTAGGTGGCCCCTAAAAACAAGCATATCAATTATTATAAACTCAGAGTTTATGAGTCTAAAATTAAAGTTACATGTTACAGAAACTCGCTTGCTTTCAGAGAATTTTGCGAAAACACGTCAAGTACCCTTTTATTCAGGTACAACACACACACAATCAAAACAAGTCTGAAATATTAAACCTATACTAAACAGAGAGAACTTAGTACTCAGGCAAGTATCCAATGGACATCAAGCTTAAATCTTTCAGCACTGTTAACCTACCTCCACTACAAAATATCTATAATGCACCAAATAGCCATGTTTCTTACCACAATGTGAATGTAAAATGCTACTGGATTAGCGTGAGTAACTGAAAGAGCAATACATACAGCAAATTCTCTGAGCTTGACTTTCAGCTAAAGACAGCATGTAGATTAGGGCTATGGGATCTCTTTGCAGATAGTAGGTGTAGTGGGAGGAGGCGAGCAGAAGACTTCTAATCCCTAGGTGAAAGAGCTGTGAACAACATACACAGTTCCCTTCCCCCTACAAATTTAACACAATTAACCCAGGTGTGAACAAACTGGTTGAAACTGATGCAGCTAACATGAAAATACTTCCACATTCTGACCACTACCTCTAAAACAAATATTACTATTAATCTTATTACAAGCTAAGGAAGGCACTATGTTTCTCCCTAAGGATTCTATGTTCGTCAAAAGCAGCAAAACTCTTACTATAGTATTCTGCAGCACATAGAGTCCTTACCCTCAAGATGACTATAATCTTATAAATGTAATTCTGCCCCAACCAGTGGTCACAGAACACTTTTTTTTTTAAATACTGGGATGTCTTTTTTTTTTTTTTAATTAAAATGAGATGTGACTTATAATTGCCAGGTTCAGTTTTGCTTAAAATCCCTTTTCTTTGACAATAATTCTGTTACAAGTTATATAAAAAATATATTAGCTATCCAAATTATGTCAATATTCTATCTCGCCCGTATAGGTTATTTATAAAAATTACACAATTGCTTTACTCATTACGTTTCACACTTACAGCTCTATGTGTCTGTGTGCTTCTTCTGGTCTATTTACATGCTAAATTCTGTGATTTTTCTTGGTTTTGTTGAAAAGCTCATTAATATTTACTGGAAGCATTAACTATAAAAAGTTCTATAATATGTTTTCTCTAAATACAAGAACAATACAAAAACTACCTTTGTTTCCTTATGTACAAAGTTGTAAGAAAAATCAAATTTTATTTTAATAATAAATGTCGGATAATAAATTTACAAACCTACTGAATTATTTATCTATTATAACCCAATGCAACTTTATTGCTTGCCTTTCAAATACATATGAATCTCAGAAAGAAAACTCTAAGGTAAGGCACAGTGCTATCTACCACACCAAAACATTTGCTGAGGTCATCTTATACAACATAATAATTTTGTTGATATGATCATTTTATTCCTCTAAGAAAGTTAAGAAAATTTAAGAAGAAAGGTGAGGACAGTAGGAAAATGTAGTGAGAGGTTTTGAGGAAGTAATACTTTAAGGTCAGGATAGTGAACGCTGTATAAAAATTATTTCCTGGATCCAGAGCAACTTAAAAACACGCATATGGAGAAAGAATTTAAACTGGTATCTAGACTATAGTTATTAATATTTAGCCTTTCTCAACTTCTCAGAAAATATTAAGAAAAAAACAAATAAACAGGGAAATACAACATCACAGCATCGCCAAAATGCATTACTGACAAAGTCCAGAAACTATTTCTGACACAAAGAAGAAACACTGTTTTTGTTCAACATTGTATATAACCAGTATCTAGCAAAGTACCTGGCACGTAATAATAAGGGAACTCGATAAGTATTGGTTGAAAAAGAATGAATGAATAAATTGAGGTACTGCAAGCCAATGGGACAGAAAGGAAAAACACTCACCATTTATTCTGTGAGAGAGAACAAGTCATATGTAAACAGATGTGAAGATTCTTAGCTCCTCTCACTAGTTTCTGGTGACTCAGAAACATACTATCAGAAAACCATGCAGCTGTTTCTCTACTGTATGGGTGCTGGTTTTAGAGACAGCAGCCAGTGATATTTCCTATTGCCCCACTCATTCCATGACTACTCTTGTTTCTTGATCTAGTCAGACTAAATTTTCCAGAAAACTTAGGAACAAGCACAGAAGGATTTGTAGCAGTGAACTGCATAAAGGAAGGAAGGACAGAAGGGAAGGGAGGAACGGAGGAAGGGAGGAAGGAAAAAGAGTAACCCATGGAAAACACTGTCTATGGGACAGCTGAGACGGTAAGGACCTCTGCTGGAAGTGAGTGTCTGAATCTGAGGCTATCGTTTTTCTCCATGTTCACCTGTTCGGAATAGCACACACCCAGTCAATGACGGAGAAGAAAACCCCATGTAAAGACCCTGGAAATTGAGCTAAGACATCTAAGAGCTTATATAGCTATAGATCAAAGATGACCCAAGATCAAACAAATGTGGGGCTGTGGACAATTTACATACATTATCTTCTGGCCAACATTCCTGGGGAATATAAATAACTAGGTCCCAAAAAGGCAGATATTATCCAAGTAACTATACGTAAGGCAATGGAGAGAAATGAAATATGTGAAATCCTTTATATTACATATAGGAGGAGAAAAAAAGATCTGTTCAAGTGTTTACTTTGACTATTATAGAAATATGGATTAAAGAGTTTTGAACTACTTTAAAATAACCATGATAAACATTAAAACTGAATGCACACCTTGGCAAATCACTGGAGAATAAAAAGCAAACACAAATAACACTGACAATAAAAAAACAGTAGGTCACCAAGAAGGGAGCGAAACAAAAATAGCAAACAATATAAGGTAAGATCAATTCTACTGTGATAGAAAAATATAAATAAATGAATTAAAGTCCCTTGTTAAAAGTCTCCCATAATGGGTTTAAAATGGATAGTCATGTATATGCTGCTTACAAATAACAAAACAAAAAGATTGGTGAGATTTGTCAATCAATGATATACCAACTTCTTCTTGTAAAAGAAGCCACAATAGTCACTATGTTTTACTCACCCTGCCTTTCTTCAGTGATGAATTACATAAATAGATTTTGCACTATTAAACGACCTTTGTACTTCTGGGATAAACTGTTCAAGTTTCATTTACTACTTTTTTTTACTTACGGTTTTTGTTTCCCTGTTCATAAGTGAGATTCTGGCATTTTCTTTTTGCTGTTAAACTTGTCAAGTTTTGATACCATTATGCTAAATTTATAAAACAAACTGAGAAGTTTCATTATTTCCCACTTTCTATGTTCTAATAATATTTATATATACTAAATTATCTATGTCTTAAAAATTTGGAAGAATTCATTAGTAAAATATTTGTCTCTGAAGCTGACTATGGAGCTTTAATTGTTGTAACTTTTTCAGTGGTATTAATAAATTCAGATTATTAATAAATTATATGTCGAGACTAGATGGACTATTACGTTATTTCAGATAATTCATTTGGTTTAGATTTCAAATCACCATAGAATTGAACATATTCTATTTTAATTTCTAATTGTTTAATACTAAAAATATGTAAAACTAAACTTGTTTCTCCCCATCACATTATCACCCAGAAAGATTAATGATTTACATTAAAAAAATCAAATCATAAAAACTATGCTAATAATATTGAAGGGAACACTTCCTAATCCATTCTATGATCCACCACTACCCTGATACTAAAGTTAGACAAACACAGAACAAGAAAAGAAAGCTAGAGACCAGTATGTTTTCTGAACACTGGTGCAAAAATCCTCAACAAAACACTAGTAAACAGAACTCATCAGCATATTAAAAGGATTATACACATAACCAAGCGGTATGTATGCCTGCAATGCAAGCATGGTTCAACGCACAAAACTGACCAATGAAATACACCACATCAATAGGATGAAGAGGAAAAAAATGTACATGATCATCTCAACTGATTCAAAAAAAGCCTTTGACAAAACTGAACACACTTTCATGATAAAAACACTCAACAAACTAGAAATGGAAGGAAACTACCTCAACAAAATAAGCCATATATGAAAAACACATAATATTTCATGGTAAAAGACTGAAAGCATTTCCTCTAAGATCAGGAACACAGTAAGGGTGCCTGATTTCACCACTTCTATTCAACATAGTACTGAAAGTGCTAGCCAAAGTAATTGGACAAGAAAAAGAAATAAAGCGCATGTCAATTGAAAACAAAGAAGTAAAATTACCTCTGCAGATGATCTTATATATAGAAAACCCTAAAGATTGCACTAAAAAACATATTAGAATAATTAAATTCAGCAAAATAGCAGGCTACAAAATCAGCACACAAAAATCAGTTGCCTTTCTATATACAAACAACCAACAATCTGAAAAGGAAATTACAAAAACAATTCCATTTACAATAATATCAAAAAGAACAAAATCCTTAGGAATTAACTTAAACAAGGAGGTAAAAGACCTGTACAATGTAAACTACAAGGCACTGCTGCAAAAAGTTAAAGAAGACATAAACAAATGAAAACACACCTCATGTTAATAGATTCAAAGACTTAATATTGTTAAAATGTCAATATTATCGAAGGCAAACTATAGTTTCAATTCAATCCCTATCAAAACCCCAATGTTTTTGGTAGAAATAGAAAAAAACTCATCCTAAAACTCATATGGATTTTCAAGTGACCCTGAATAACCAAAACAATTCTGAAAAAGAACAAAATTAGAGTACTCAGACTTCCTGATTTCAAAACTTATTACAAAGCTACAGTAATCAAAACAGTGTGATAATGGCACAAAGACAGACATATAGATCAATGGAATAGAACAAGAACACAGCAATAAATCCTCACATATACAATCAAACAATTGTTAAGAAGATGCCAAAACCATTCAATGGGAAAAGGATAGTCCTTTACAACAAACGGTGCTAGAAAAACTAGATGTCCACATGCAAAAGGATGAAGCTGGAACCTTAGCTAATACCAAACAATAATTAACTCAAAATGGATCAAGCACCTAAATGTTAAGACCTAAAACAGTAAAAGAAGAAAACACAGGACAAAAGCTTCATAATATTGATTTGGCAATGATTTCTTGGATATGACACCAATGGCACAAGTAACAAACGAAAAAGTAGATACTCTGGACTTTATGAAAACTAAAAAATTTTGTGCATCAAAATTTTACTGTCAGCAGAGTAAAAAGACAACCCACTAAAAGGGAGAAAATATCTGCAAATTACATATCTGGAAATTATAGAGAACTCCTAAAACAAAACAAACCTGACCAATCAACTTGATTCAAAATCGGCATTTTTTTGAACAGACATTTCTCCAAAGAAGATACACAAATGCCCAACAAGTACACAAAAAGATGCTCAACATCACTAATCATTAGGGAAATGCAAACCAAAACTCTCTCTCAACTCTCTCTCTCTCTCTCTCTCTCTGTATACATATGTGTGTGTGTGTGTGTGTGTGTATATATATACACACACACACATATCCATATACATATACACACACATATATAATCTATCTCTGATCTGGGTGAGGAACCACATTCTAGGTACAAACCCAACTGAACAAAGAAAACAATATAAAGCTGACAACATAATCTGAAATTTCTGAACACTGAAAAAAAAAAGAAAAAGAAAAAATACCTAAAAAAGTAGTTACCCCATTTATGATAAAACAAAATCAATACACAAGTCAACAAAATACTAAAACATTAATGGAAACATGGTCAAAAAATAAATTAAATACATAACAAACACTTGATGAAATAAATATGAAAATTGTCCAACCTCACTATGAAATAAATATGAAAAACATCCAACCTCACTAGTTGACCTTCTATAATTAAGAAATGCCAATTAACACATTAATTGTTGTTGTTTTTCTTTAATATCAAACAAGCTTTACAATGCCCAATTTTGGAAGAGGGTACAATAAAAGAGACACTCTCACCACTGTTGGTGGGGATGTGAACTAGTATAATCAATCAGAAAAGCAACTAAGCAATGTGTATCAAGAGTCTTACAACTGCACAAACTTCCTGACCTAGTTTTGCACTCCTAGAAATAAATATTTAAGTAAATAAGCAGAGATATTTGCATGAACCAGGGCGTTCATGGTAGTTCTTTTTTAAATAATGCAAAGAAACCTAGGAACAAAATAACCAATAATTAAAGAATATTGTTGAAAGCTCCTTTCTCTGAGATCTCTGATGACAGTAACCATCTTAATCAGCAATGTTACCATCAGTTAAAAGTATGCCAGCCTGCTGCTATACTGAATATTTTAAATTTCCAATCTTGAAGGAATCCTCTAACTTAAAAATAAAGCTAAGACCAGGAAGATGGCTGCTACGTACATTCACACAGAGGCAGACTGCTATCCCTTTTTGGGGGCTATGGTAGTAACGGAGGTAAATCAGGAATTAACTCATAAGACAATCACATAGACTTCAATGTTTACCAGTGTAAAGCATTTTAGAGCTAAAGCACCGAAGAATACAGCCTTTTTTTGGCCAGTTCTTAACTGTGTGTAAGGGATTCCACTTCAGAAAGTTCTACTCTGAAACTCTGAGCTATCAGTGTGGAAAAGTGACTTAAAATCATGATATACAGGAAAGGCTCAAAAGAACTTGATGTAGCTTGGAAAAGATTCAAGGTACACAACAGCTATCTTCAAATATATGAAACACTTTGAGACCAAGTTCCAACGAAGTTCTCAAAGTGCAGTTCCGGAACCAGTTGCAGCATCAGCATCATCTGGGATTTTGTTAGAATTCACATTTTTACTGAATTAGAAATTCTGGGGGCAAAGCCCAGAAATCGGGATTTAAAAAAAGCCCTCCAGGTGATTCTGATGCTTGCTAAACTTTGAGAACCACTGATTTGGGCTATATAGTTTGTAGACCTATGGCTAACGGGATGAAGCTATGGGGTGATTTAATTTGGGTTCAATATAAGAAAAATCTTGTATTGGTCCAAGCTGTCTAAAGAAGAGTTAAAGTAAATGAGTTCCTCGTAATTGGAGTTATTCAAACGTAAGTGTTCAAATGTATGAAATGGTATAGAAGGGATTCAAACATTCGGTGTCTGATTAAATCAGGACGTGTTTTTAGGTTCCTTCCTAACTTACTAATGCTATCAATCACCATACTGTCTCCCATGTGAGACATCTCAAATTGAACATCTTCAAAAATCAAACTCACCATGTTTCTCTATAAACTAATTTTCCCAACTTATAATAATTCTAGTTAATTATCTTGAATCTCAAACTAGAAACCTAGGCAAAATTTTCGTTGCTTCTCCTTCAATTCTTATATTGAACACATCATGAAGTTTTATCACTTCTTTGTTATTTTCAATGTGACAGAGGTTTCAAAAATACTCACTTTTGGGGAAAGAGTTTCAATAAAATACGATCCAAAGAGTTCACTCCTAGTCAAGTAAGTTTAGAATATACTGTATATCCATTCTACCCCTCAAATTAATGATGCATGCTAGAATATTAAAGCTCTAAGAAAAATCATTGGAATGGAAAAAAATCTGTTTATCTTTATTTAACCTCATGTTCTACGAATCATTCCATGGGCACGTGATCTTCTCAGAGAAAATCTGGAGCTTGTTTTACAGACTGAAACAATTTATCATTTTTTCAAATGTGAGGGAGTGATCAATCCCAGGTTTCATCCAAATAATACTTAAGGGTAATGAAGTAATGGGCACAGAGAGTCCCAGCACTGGGGTGCTACTCAGCAAAAGAGACAAAACAATGGTTTTTATCCCTCACCCACAGAAAGTTTCCAAGTACCTTTATCTAGCTCTGTCCTCATATCTCAAATTTACAATCCTATGATTTCAAGAGAAAAAAAAGATTTCACAGGTAGAAACTGATAGAAACTTTTTAGACTTAACTATTCTTAGGCTATGTTTATATTTAACTAAAATAGAAAAACGGTGATCACATGTAATGACAAATTCTACACGTCCCATGCATGGGATGAATAAAAAGCTGAATAAGTGTACAGAATTTAATTACTTCAATCATCTTTCATTTACTGAGAACTTATTATGCTTAAGAAACTAAGCTAAATGCTGGGCAAAGTAAGGTGAAAACTGTATGATATAAATCAAATGAAAATATTTTTTGAATTTTTAAAATTGGCCTAGGTTGTTACTATTATAAAAAATAAATAATGGAGAAAATGTTTTCTTTCTGGTGCTTAATCAACAGCATAGCTCTAAAATTATCAGCTTATATAGTGGGTGAACTATTCAAGTTAATTCTACTAACCTTATAACAACTATTTTACCATCATAATAAAGTACAGAAAGTCATTTTCTTGAAGATTGAACATGATGTAACTTAAACTTCAAGGTCCTTTAATAACAACTGTTAAAATAACTGAAGGTAGCAGTATACCTAAAGTGGTATTAAGCAAAAAATAAAATAAAATAAAAAACTAAAGAAAACTGGTATTTCACACAGTGCCACTATAAAGTAGAAACACCCACATCACTGACAACAGATAAGCAAAATAAGAAACATCTGAATATTCTGCAACTTTTATAGTCTACTGTTATAATAGAAACTTAAGTGAATGTTACAATTTGAAAATTGGAATACACACTGCTGTAAAAAAATGGAACTAAATGCTATTGAAATAATCATTGAAATAACTATTGAAATAATTACTTTTGCTATATAATTTCTCAATACTTCATTCCTATAGGCAACTTTGAAAGCACTTAAGTAAATCTGACTCTTATTAAAATAAGTTCATTTTAAAAGGGAAGGGAAACCCCATTCCTTTAAGATTATAAGTCAGCTATCTAATAGAACTATGGGGTAAACAGGTAAGCCACAGGCACAAGCAGTGCAACTGACATTTACATATATATGAAAATCTACTCAACTGGTGATATAATACCTATTATGGACTCTACAAAGACATGAAACTTATCTCTGCACGATGAGTTCTGATCTGCCACATTTAGTAAAAGAGAAATTATTATCTAGGTCCACAAATTTTAAATGTAGTTAAATTAAATGAGATATGGGTTGGGTTTTTTGTTGTTGTTTTTTTTCCATTTAGAAGGTTAAAATCTGATCTAGCATAAAAAGCTGTGACTTTTACTTGGGCAACCCTTGTTGACTAAGTGTTAAAAAAAAGGCATTTGCCATTATAACAAGATAAAAACTAACGCCTCAAAGTGTTACCTACTCAGGCCTTTTAACAAATTTGTTAACACATATTAGTTATATTACTCCACCTTTCTCTTAGTGTGAACTGGTATCAATTATTTAGCCAATTTTATTATGTTATTAAAATACCTGCTGATTAAACATGAACCAAAGTGTCACTTGAAAGAAATGTAAAATAAAGAGTATCAATGAACTTCAACAGTCCAAAAATATTTAAAAATACAAAGTTATCTTAGAAAATGACATAAAACATTTCAAATTTGTAAAAAAGTTGTTGTAGGAGTAAATATTACATAGGACTTACTTTCATAATTGCTATTAAAAGGTGTATATTTGGTCCTGCATTATAGGATTATGTTAAATGTCTATTAAAATATGTATTTTCAGCAAAGAGAAAATAAACTTTATAAACAAATAAAGGTGACTATTTTTAAAAATAAAATAAAACATAAACATATAATATATTGAATAGCTGACAAAAAAAATAATTCCTTATTTATGGCATCCAATATAATCCTTAATTGCCAAAAAATTTAAAATTTTTATGTAACTAGCACCTTCAGTTTCCTCAATTAAAAATCCCTTAAAAACAACAACAAAAAAAAAACTGAACACAAAATAAGTGAATTCAAACATATACAAATAAGTAGCACTGTATTGTTTATCTCTTATCTGAAAGGTAAGAAACAACCTTTTAATACTTTAATTTTGTGAGTATTAAACAACTAGTGTGAAAAACAAGCTGCATGTAAACTATTTCTACTGCCTGAGCTTCAATGACTAGCTGAGGCAACCTGTTATAGGAGGTGTTAATTGGCAATAGGAGTACAAGTCAGAAGTATGTTCCCCATAGTCCTAACCCAGCAAGGCTAGGTCATTAAAGTGGAAATGAATTCTTTCATGTCGACTTAACCCTTTCAATGCATGATTTTAGCTGTTTCCTCTCAATTAATTTTTAAAACTTGTTACTTTTTAGAGTTTAAAAAAATGTTCCAAAAAAAGGTCCTTTAGCTGACATTTCCAATGAGTATATTATTCAGAACAGAGCAAATTAAGTGCAATGTATTACTGCAGCTCTCCCTTATGAAAAACATAAACTAATTGTATTTGCTTATTTTAACATGAAAAGAAGATACAGGATACACTGTTTAGATATAGCTTGGAACCATTTAGTCACATAGAGTTTTGATTTACATTTCTGTTTAAGGATCCAACTACTGTCCCATGATGATAATTTAATCACCTTAACATTGGAATATAGTAGTACTACCCTTTTCCCCCGAAAATAAGACCTAGCCGGACAATCAGTTCTAATGCGCCTTTTGGAGCAAAAATTAATATAAGACCTGGTATCATATTATATTATATTAATTATATTATCTAAGACCCGGTCTTATATTTTAGTAAAGTAAAACTGGGTCTTATATTAATTTTTGCCCCAAAAGACGCATTAGAGCTGATTGTCCAGCTAGGTCTTATTTTCGGGGAAACAGTAATTTTTTTATTCTATTCCCATAATGTGTCCATACAAGAATCCCCAATATAAAAATGTTTTGAAATGTATATAAGTTAAACATTTTTCTAATTATATTTTATTATTCTGATAAGGTGCACAGTCACAGCATATCCTGATGACTGGTTGCCAAAAAGCCAAAATTCCTTTTATGGAGTGATCTCAGGTTTCCAGATGGCACATTAATTCTTAAAAAAAAAAAAAAAAAAAGACAAAAATAAGAAAAATAAGAATGGAAATGTCAAAATAATGATGCACTGCTTCTGAAATGCTATATTTATAAATGCTAATATTCCCATATATTTTAAAACATTATAGGCATTTAAACTAAAACTCAATTATATAAATAATATTCTAAATAGTACAATTAAAAAATTAACATACATATGCTGCATCTTTCATCTCGGAGTTATCTTGTAAGTATTTCTTTAATAAAAATATCAGAGTAAGAACCAAACATTAGAAAACCTGTAATATATAACGCTATGTAGCTTGTGATAAATCAAAATTACCAACATGACAACAGAGATATAATTTCACTCACTGTTGTAATATAGGTGGGCTCATGAGTAATTATAAACAACAATATGCTTATTAGAAATTTGATCAGTGAGGGCTTAGATAATAATGGGCAATATAATGGTTCAAGGATGTCAAAAAATGGGAATTATACTGTATTCCTACACCCTATTCTATATCCCCTTCCATATCTCACCCATTCCTTCTTTCAAGTCTTCCAATTATTTGACAAATTCAGTCCCTGCTTCTCTGAAAACTTTCTTTCCCTTCACCTACTGAGCTCCTCCAATAGAGCAAACCTAAGTGGCTGCTGTGGAGCTAATATTTTAAGAATATAAAAGTTTCAGTGGAGAACTGGCAGTGGGATGAGGCAATGTAATAGAATGGAAAAAGGGGAGATGACACCATTACCTGGTTATAAAGACATCAGATCAAAGCAACATAGCTAGTGGCCTAGTGCACAGTGACCAACTGTGACACTTCTTTAAGACTACTCTTGATAGTCACTTTGAAACAATTTTCACCTACTTATAAATGAGTATGTATGTGTGTGTGAAATATGCCATAAGCACCAATCACGTTAGACATCCATGAAATCTGTCTCACCAGAATAGGAACTGACCATCTCCCCAAACTGGGTGACTTTCATTCTGCCCCACAATGCTTGGCTACCTTTGTTATGAAGAATCACCATTTACAAGGATCGGTTAGGCAAATTTCAGAAACCTTAAGATAACCACAGATGTTTAGGAGTGACTAAAACACACTATCTTTTATAACTGGAAATAGGACCCCAGTATCAAGCATCACCTTGAATGTCCTACAACGGAACATTAAGGTGTCAGAACTGTTCCATAATAGGCCCTATCACTGGCTTTGGCTTTTAAGTTCTTCAGTCACAGGTGGCCTCTTTTTCTTTTCCACTGTTCAACTACAGTACTATTTACTTATGTATTTAAATTATAAAACATGTAAAATATAGTCAGCCACAAATGAACTGGTTATTATGGGAAGCATTCATTATTCATTAGTTAGCCCACCTTCTAAATTATACTATGCAAAGCCAACTATGGAATGGCACACATGTATACAGAATGCATGTTTTTATTTATTCACTCAACAACCACAGACCTGAGAGCTCAGTGTAGACAGGCCCCTGCCCTTAAAAGGTTTACAAACAAGAAGGCAGACAAGAAAGAGAAAAACTGTAAATGTAACACAGTAGATTAAGTGCAAAAGTAGAGGCATGTATACAGGGCACAGAAGTCAGAGCAATCTATTTGATAAAATCTTCCCTTATGCTAAGAATTGAAGACTATGCAGAACTTTTCCAAGCAAAAAAAGACAGAAGGGAGTGATGGGTAAAGGAATTCCAAGAAAAGAAAATTACACATTTAAAGGCACAGAGACAGGAAATAGCAATTGTCCCGCACATTACCATTCAAAGCTTTTTTAAAAAATGGGCTGACTACAGCAGGGACTCTTAAGAAGTCAAATATGAGTTAAACTGTTTCAATTTCAATGGGTGTTTTTCTGAGCATGTGACTTTTTTATAAAGTCAACTTTAAAAGAAGTGCTTTTTCTTAAGCACTTTTGCCTTTATGAAAAATATTCAGCACTTTAGAATATAAATCAAACATTTTAGAGTGCTCTGAATGCTTAAAAGAAATACATTTATAAGACAATAAAGGAGATGAGGGTTTTTCCATACACAGTGTTGTCTTACAGTAATATGTAGTGATTCTTCGGTTTATCGTTTTTTTACCAAAATTATATCTGACTCCTAGGCCAGGGTGATTTCCTTTTAACACATAGTTCTCAGAACAAACTATCCTTTCAACAAATAATATAAAAAGCTGATTATCTGACATCCAAGCAATGGGTATCACTGGAAGAGAAGACAGTTCAAGTCTGGGATTAGCTGGATCACTGATCAAAGGAGCTGAAGGTTAAGTGGATGCTACTGTGATCAGCTGTTAGACACTAAGCAGCCCTGAAAGCCAGGCTCTAGAGGTGTGAACAGAGAATACTAATAACCTTGCTTGTTTGAGTATAATCTTGCTTTTATATTTTTCAAATACATTACATTTGCATCTTGTGTTATATTTTTCAAATATGTTATTTATCTCACCTAGTGAAAGACAAAGGAACAATAATATATAGAAAAAAGAGCACCATGCAGAGGAGAGGGAATGCAAAAAAAAAAAAAAAGGTGACTATGGGCCTGGCTAGAAGAAAAAAAAAAGACTTGGGAAAGCTCTGCATGCCACACACTATGACATACACTAGGTATATGATGAATGAATTAGATGGGGGGGGCTAGTCCTTAATATCTGTCTCCAAATTTCTCCTTTAAATGAAGGAGATGAATGATGAATGAATTAGATGGGGGGCTAGTCTTATATGTAAAAGACAGACAATACAAATATAAAAATGAGTATATAATTGTAACTTGGATTTGGTACCAAAATAACAGGAAAGGGAATAAGCCTCGGGGACATAATAAAAACAAGGCCGGGCCAGCCCGGTGGCTCAGGCGATTAGAGCTCCATGCTCCTAACTCCGAAGGCTGCCTGTTCGATTCCCACGTGGGCCAGTGGGCTCTCAACCACAAGGTTGCCAGTTCGATTCCTCGAATCCCGCAAGGGATGGTGGGCAGCGGCCCCTGCAACTAAGATTGAACACGGCACCTTGAGCTGAGCAGCCACTGAGCTCCCAGATGGCACAGTTGGTTGGAGCGTGTCCTCTCAACCACAAGCTTGCCAGTTCGACTCCCGCAAGTGATGGTGGGCTGTGCCCCCTGCAACTAGCAATGGCAACTGGGCCTGGAGCTGAGCTGCGCCCTCCACAACTAAGACTGAAAGGACAACAACTTGAAGCTGAACGGCACCCTCCACAACTAAGAGTTAAAGGATGACAACTTGACTTGGGAAAAACAAAAACAAAATACAAGGCCTTCTTTTCAAAAAGACTCCTCAGAAAGCAAATAAGTGATGAACATGTAAGCCAGTGGTTCTTAACTCTGTTTATTCTTCAGAATCACCTGGAGAGCCTAAACAATTCTGATGCATGGGCCCACCCTCATATTCTGATTTAAATTGCTCAGGGGTGAAGCCCAGGAATCTTTTTTATATTTTAGCATCCAAGTGATTCTCAAGTACAGCCAAAGTTGAGAACCATTAATGTAAACTTATAAAGCAAAGGATTTAATTATTGTGAGATTAATGAAATGATTGGGGTGAGTTTTGCCCAGCCAGCCGGGAAGGAATTTCAGAGTCTAGAGCCAATTGCCAAATGTATATACAGAGGTTTTACAAAGTGTCATATCAGTATGAAATAAGGAGAAATTAACCAGGTTTGAAGACAGCATGTGTGGTGACTACTGCCATCCACCAAGTATTTCTGGTCTTTCTCTCCAGCACATAATAGAACTGTACTTTCTTGACTGACCTCTTAAAAGTTAGATGTGAGCATGTGCCTTGCTTTAGTCAATGAAACAGAAGCAGAGGTGACCTGTGATGTTCAGTCAAAGCTTTCTGTTAAGAGCCAGTGCTCAGTGACAGTATTCTCTCAGCTTGCATCCCAGAGTAAGGATGATACCATAGAAAACACACCCAGCTGACCCATGACAGACAGCATGAATGAAGGAAAAAAAGCTTTGTAGTTTTAAGTCTTAAGATTAGGAATTGTTCCTGAATCATAACCCAGCCTCCCTGGATGACACACCATTGAAGACTTCTGGGGGAAGGGGATTATTTCAGCAGTCTGGAAGAAAACTAAGTAGTAATTCATTAGACAAACAATGGAGGCAAAGGGCACTCATTTAGAGAGAATGCCTTACACAAAGTCCTAAATGAATGAGCAGAGTGACATGCGACACTCGAGGAATTACAAAAATAGTATAATATGGCTAACTTAGGATATGAAAAGATTGGAGCAAGAGATGAAGCTGGGAAGAGACAAATCATGAAGGATGGAAAATCCAGACAGATCAACTCATAAAAGGGCCAAAGGGGCTATTCCATAAAGTGGTTCACATACTAGTGTTCAACCTTCTTTCTACCCTCGTATGTCTAAGTAATAAGACACTCTCACCAGTAACAACGGCATACTACTCCTACACGTGTCATTTTAGGAAGCTCCCAGTTAGTTCAGATCATGTCCTTCAAAGAGATGGTCCTCCCCTCCCTGTTTCAAGAATCATTACACTTTGGCCTGAGGACTGTAATTTTTATCCTACAGTGAATATGACTGAGGCCTTATGAAGGATGTTTAAATAAATAATCAGTTCCACATTTTAAAAAGGACTCTGACATTTCTGGTGGTAGGAAGATTTAATAAGAGAGATTGATGACAAGGCGGGTCCAGAAAAAGATTATATAAAGGCCTGAATTAAGCAGAGGCAACAACAGAAGTTCAGAAATATATTCAAGACTTTTAGGAAGTAGACGTCATAAAATAATACTTGGGGAGTAATTATGTGGAGGAAATCGAGAAGTATACAGTGGTTACATGTTTTGCCTAGAGCAGCTGGGTAAACATCAATACCATTAGTCAAGATAGGAAATACCTTCAGGTCATATCCCAAATCTCCAGAATCTGACTGCTTCTTATCACCTACATACATTGTGGCACTCTGGTGATAACTATAAACCTTACATGGAAATGAAATCCATTTATACCTCATTCTAACTAATTATGTTTTTACTCTTACTAAAAATGAGATCTCCTTTCCTTCCTATTACCTTGATTAATCAAGACCTGACAAGTTTGAACCTGAAAGTTCACATTTAAACCAATGTAGCTGTACTAACATTATATCTAGTCTGTCTGCAAATGGCAGATTAGACCCTGTCCAACAAGGAAAAATTTAAGATTATCGAAAACCATAATAGCAATCAGTTATTCACTCAAAATCAAACACAGTAACAACATCTAGTCTTAGTGGAACTAGTTTTCTTCCTTCTCTGTATAGACCACTAAAGTTCTACAAGTAGAATTGCCAGATAAAAATGTGATTGATACTCCAGTTAAATTTGATTTTCAGATAAATGAATATTTTTTAACAGGTACATCACATGCACTATTTGGGACGTATTTATATTTAAAATGTTTTCATTGTTTATCTGAAATTCAAATTTAACTGAGCATCTGGAATTTTTATTTGCTAAAGATGGCAACCCTATTCCCAAGTAACAAGTACTTTCCATTCTAAGTCCATATTCTAAGTCTCTTCCATTTTATCTGTTCTGCATAGCTTAAGCCAAAGGCAGCTTTATATTATACAAACCCGTAACTTATTCAAAACCTATTGTTATTTCTATGTCTTTGAATAATACTTTTAAGACTAAAGAGCCCTTGCCAAATGGTCACTCAATTCCCTCTTATAAAAAGAACACAAATGAAATTTACATCTTAATGATACACACACACACACACACACACACACACATTTTTATTTTTGTTGGAAATCAGCATCTACTTTGAAATACCAACAGATGTCTTACTTTAGGCACAACACTCGCCATTCAGAGCACACTGTGCATATGGCCCTGCTGGCCCCACCCTCGGCCCTAATCTAGCTAACAGGGGACTCGCCATCATGTCCTGAGCAGCGCTCTTCAGCTGCACTAGATTTTCTCTGCTACACACTTTTCTCCCCATCAGGTCATTAGAGTCGCCATTAAGTAAGACACTCTGTAAGGCTTGGCATTTCCTTGTTTGCAACTTCACACAGCATCTGGGTCAGTGCTCTGCATACTACTGTTGCTCCCTGATAGACTATCTTAATAGAAAAGTCAAAGAGTTAAGAGAAAGCTACTGACATAATTGAAAGAATTCCACACTAGAGGAAGATTATCTAACACACACAAAAAGATGCTCAATAAATAACTGTTCGATCTCTTTATAAATAATGCAGTTTTAGCTTTTATTTTTGATCGCTATCTCACACTCATATATATGCCAAGCGGGCATTCTGATGCCTCCTGAGCCAAGCACACACGGAAATGCCAAAGGCAACCCTTTGCTTGTGTGGTCTCCATTAAGAACTGTAGTATTCCTTCTCCCAGATGGATAAGTATATCCAAAAGGCAGAATAAACGAGAGGCTGGAGAAAAGGAAATTAATGTGCTTGAAGTATACCTAGAGAACAAGAAACTGAGATAGTCAGGTAGGCTGCAGACTGAGCACAAGGGTTATTCATTTAACAGCTGATCTGTTCTTAGGCCTAAGAGTAGAAAGTTGCCTTCCTGGGAGTGAGAGAGGCCAATGAATCAGGTAGGTTAAGAGGAAGATACAGCCAGGTGACAACTATCCACAGAGTGAACAACTAATATTTTTTTCTAAATAACCACTGTTAGTTTCTTTTAAACTTTCTCTAAAACTTATAAAATATTTAAGCTATACAGAAAGATCTAATAAGTAATAAATATACTACCCAGTTTATGAAATAGAACATCATGAAACACTTGGGCTGAAGCTCCTGTGCCATCCCCCCTGACTGACCATTTTCTCCAGACGGCCAGTTGTAGCCACTATTCTAATTTTGGTGATGGTCATGCACTTCTTTATACTTTCAGTACGTAGGTATATATAGGTAATACATAGTATAGGATTTGCATGTTTTAAAATTGTATATAAAAACTTCATATAGAATGTATTATTCCTCCACTTGATTTTTTCGTTCATTGTGTTAGTATGGATTAATCATGTTGATATGTGAAGATCACCTACTTTAAAAAATTACACTGTTAAGTAAAATTATGGACACATTTCCCTACAAATGGACAATTCATTTTTTGATATTATGTCTAGAGATCAGCAAACTATGACCGGTGGGCAAGCCAGCTGATTGCTTTTGTAAATGAAATTTTACTGAACACAGCTATGCTCATTCATTTTTGTATTATGTACGGGTGCATTAACACTATAATGGCAGAGTGCAACTGAGTAGTTGCAATAGAGACCATTTGGTCCACAAGCCTGAAATATTTACTATCTGGACCTTTAAGAAGAGAGTACAACCCCTGTTATGAACAATGCTGTTATAAATGTCCTTGTACCCACCTGGGAAACTTTCCATACGGAACATAATTGGGAAAAGATCTGCTAGGTTGTAGGGTAGGCAAATCATTACCATTACTAGATTTTAAATGTTTTCCAAAATGGTTGTGCACTACACTAGCTTATACGTGTTTATAGACCATTCACGTTTCTTCCAATGTTCGTATATGTTTTGTCCATTTAAAAATACATGTCTTTTTCTTATTGATTTGTAGAAGCTAAAGATATATATATTGATAACTATTGCTTTGTCCATTGTATGTTAGATATATCTTTCCCCATCTGTGGCTCACTGTTTTGTTTTTTACATTTCTTCATGCCTCAGGTGCATCTGAAAAATAAGGATAACAACCACCCAACTTCATACAGTTGTTGCAAAGATTACATGAGTTAATATATTTAAAGTACTTAGAACAGTGTCTGGCACATGTAGGGACTCCACAAATGTTAACTGTTTTATAATGATGTTTTTAAAGGAAAATGAATTTTAAATTTCAATGTAAATTAATTTATCAATTTGCCCCTTTAGTATTTGTGCTATCTATATTGTTTAAGAAATCCTGCCCTACATAATTAATATCTATCTTATTTATTCAGTACCTCTGAATGCTAAGAATAGCACATTCTGTAATTTGGTTTCAATTCAGTATTCAATTTCAGTATATTTTCTTATAAATCTAAGTACAATTTTAATACTGATCTCTCTAAAGTTCAAGTAGAAAAGAGAATTCCATCTAGAATATCCAGTCCACCCCAAATTTTCTAATTAAAAAGTAAACAAAAGAGATATCTGCTTTTGTCCAAGACAGAGTTAACAGGAACTAAATTGATATTCCCACCTGAAACAAACAAAAACCGGATAAAACTACACAAAAGAGTACTTTGTACAACACTGTTGATCAAGCAACAAAAGACGGTGATCTCTAAGAACCAAAAATAATCTACTGTGTTTCCCCCAAAAGTAAGACCTAGCCAGACAATCAGCTCTAATGCGTCTTTTGGAGCAAAAATTAGTATAAGACCTGCTCTTATTTTACTCTAATACCGGGTATAATATAATATAATATAATATAATATAATATAATAATATAATATAATATAACATAATACCGGGTCTTGTATTACTTTTTGCTCCAAAAGACTCATTAGAGCTGATTGTCCGGCTAGGTCTTATTTTTGGGGAAACACTCATTGCCTTGAGATAGTTTCTAGGCTACAGTCTGGGGGAAGGAACAGGCAGAGCACAGCGGACTCCCTGAGTTGAGGTGATGGAGCTGAGATTACTGGGAAACTAAAGCAGTGAGAGTTATCAGTACAGTGTACCAGAGAGAAAATAGCTGCAAAGAAAGAAAATCTTAGTGATCTGCTGAGGGTCCTCCTTGAGTATTCAGGTGAGTACCAATCAGTGCGTGTGAGAAAACTACCAAAGGCTGGGGTAAAGAATTAAAAAGATTAAAGAGTAAGTACCTACCTCTCACACAGCACTGGAAATAGTGCCTACTCCCACCAGCTAAACTGAAAAAAATTCAAAATGTACAAGGCATTGACTGGCCATCACATTCAGCAGCTAGGTATAATACATTTCTACCCTCACAGGAAGTTCTATTGGACAAGACGGAGGTAGAATATCTTTGGAAGGACAGAGAGAAAATGCTAACAGTGATTGTTTCTAGGGAAGGGGACAGAAACAGCGGACACTTATTCAACATACACAGTTATAATTTACGAACTCTGTAACATGTCAAATACTACTTATTTAAAAATAACTATTTACCTATTTTAAAATACCTTTAGTTCTCCAAAAACTTGATTTATGCTAATTAGAAGTAAAAACAAGACTCAGAAGTTCTGGGTTATAACAGAGGATAAAGAATAGAAATCACCTCTCCAACATTTCCTAGAAACACTCCTGACTACTGCCCTCAATTTATGAAGCATTCATCTAGTCACAATACTATCTGGGGTGTCATATGCAAAAGATTAGTTACTATTTCCGAGGAATTAGGGAACAGGGACAGAAGTAGAAGAAACATGCTTACAAAGCATAAAATAGTAGCTGTGGCCAAAAGGCACAGGGGAAAGTTCTATTCTTTTGGGAAGGAAGGCACAAGGTCACACTGTCACATCTATTTCTCTTATACGTACTCCCGCTTTATGCTCTCCAGAAGAGCACTTAAAGCAACACAGTCTTTCAGTTCTGCTCTGAAATCACATCTTTTTTCAAATGATATTAATACACTGAACAAGTTACTTAACTGCTATAAGCCTCAATGTCCTCATCTATAAAATGGAAACCTGTTACTTAACCAATGGTACATACTAACTATTGAGCATTTTTGCCTAGGAGAGGGAACAGCCAAACCTTTGAGAACAAAAAAGGCACAGTAGTCAGGTAACTATAAAATAACAAACAACAAAACATTTGAACAGGTACTTTTCTCACTGGAAGATGGTCAGCTCTGGGAGGTGGAAGGATCTGGGGGTGATGCTAACACATGAAAATCTACCCTGGAAGAAAAAGGAATAGGAACAGAATCCCAAACCACCCGCTTTCCTGCCCATGAACACTGCATTCTCATTCTCAGTTCCCGCTCCAGGGATCTCAGCCACTGTTTGGATCTAGTCTAGCTCCACAGCAGCGCCTTTCACTGTCGCCCAATACACACTGCCTTTCAGTGGGTTTGGGCAGCTCAGAGGTCTGTGCCGGGCAGACAGAAGGCAAAGCTGGTGTCTACAAAGTGACAAGGGCACAGACTAGTGACCAGGGAGCCTGCCCAAATTTCAGGAATTCAGGTTTGTAGGGAAACAAAAGCATAGTACGGTCCTATCAGATAGGAATGTCATCCAGGGACTCTACTACCTAATCATATCCACAATCATTCCTGGATGTCTACTTACTAAAGAAAACGTCCTACAAAATGTAAGACCCAAGAAGGAAGCTGTGGCACAGTGAGGAAGAACATGACAATGATTTCCAGAAATTTTTATTTTCAAGTTATTAGTAAACAAATTTTAAAATGTAATAATTAATGACCAGTAATTTACATCCTTAAAAATGTATAGGGCATGTGTTAAATTCATTGCACACCATTGCTACATGTAGAAATCTCTTACGTGTGGCCTTAGAGTACCATACGTTTATTGAAGGGAATGAGACATTTGAAAATGAGTTTATATTAAACGGGAAAGTGCAAAGAAACTTGCCCGTGCGTGCCAGCTCTGTGGCCCACAGGCAATAGTATCACCTGCCTGTGCCAGTCAGACAACCAAACATTACTGTGAAAGCCATGAAAGAAGCTGTTAACACTCTGGTTTCATCTCAGCACAGGCCAGAGCAGCAGATTAAACAGAACTTTACATCAGTGGCAGGTCTCCCAAGTTCTCTTGATGCCACAGAATTCATAAGTGGGATCAGTATGTTCTGAAAAAACATGGTACTGCAAAAGGAAATAAAGGTTCTACAGCATCAAGCAGTGTAATACTTGAAACCTCATCATCAAAGTGACAGTTTTCAAGTGCCATTTATGATGCCCCAGTCTGGAAACATCCCAGCTAACCCATCTGATCAACAGTTTCACAGATGGAAGCACTTGATGGCTAATTGGCAAGTCTATTATTCAAATAAAACAGCTCTCTGTACCTCTTCTTCCATTATTACAAGTCAAGGTACAACAAGATTGGTCATTCAGATTAGCTTAATAAGAGAAGTCTCTTCCCCAAAATAATTTTTTTAATGAAACAACATATTTTGGGAGAGCACTAATCCGTTTCTGAATAGTAAGGGAAATGTTTTATAAATTAAAAGGAGTAAGAAATGTAAACCTTCATTAAAAAGTTGTACTATGTGTATCTTCTACCTTTATCAATATGTCAAGATATACATTATCATAGGGAATAAAATGAATGAAGTATTGACTCATTCCTTAAATATTCTTAAAACATGGACCAAGCATTACATGTCAGAATAAAGAAAAACCCTCCCAAATATTTTATGTTTCCTAAAATTTAAAAAGAAAGCATCTTACTCTTCACCTACATTTTGCATTAAAAATTTCCAGACTATTTAAGATTTTTAAATTTATGAAGCAAGTAGCCAGTGACAACACTATAATCTCAAGAAATGGTGTTGATGAGGAATAGACTTTGGCATTAGAAAGACTTGTGTTCCAACTGTAGCTCTACTTCTTGTTAGTTTTGTGACTCGACCCTATAATATGGAAATAATTATCCCTACCCATGTAGGATTGTTGTGAGGACTAAATGAGAAGATTAAATACACAGACCACGTCTCCCATCAAAACATGGGAGGCACTCAGCATTATTCCACTTGGCTCTCACCCCCTCCCTCACCCCTACTCCATAAATTCTAGAAGGGAATCCTGATAAAATTGTCAAAATATGTGGGTTCTTCTTACAGATACATACATTTGCTCTAGGTCCCACTGATACATAATTACATCCCCTATTCAGAGTATCTGGCTATCTCCCTATATTACTAAAATTCTCAGAGCCCCCAAGGAAACCCTCAAGAAAGAGCCTTATAGAAAGACTGAGTTATAAAATATTCAAAGATCTCATTTAGTCTACAAAATAGAAATTAGGAAATGTGTATAGCAACCAGAACCAGCAAATGGGAAAGAAACAGTAGCCAGAAACTGTGCAACCAGGTGAATACTAAAGTAAAATCAAAATTATCTCCCTATAGCGACAGTTATATAATGGTAACAAAAAATGTATTCTGCTAGGCAATGAAACAGATTCCCATGAAGTTAAAAAAAACACACACAAAAAAAACACCTTTTCAATAAAACAGAGGGTTGCTTCTCCAAAACAAGGTTGTGTCAGTTTACTATCTACTTCTGATTAGCATTATGCTTCCAATTACTCAGTCTCTGGTGTTTACAACACTAGGGAATAAAGAACTAATTAACAGAGAGCTACCACAGGCAGGTAGGAATGCAATCGAGTAAAAAGAGGAGAAATGTATATACAATGAGTAAGAGAAAAGTATAACTACCATAATTATTAATTTACTCTTTATTGTCCCTAAGCCCGCCCCCCGCCCCGTGCCCAACACACGTGGCATTCGGTCTCCTGGAGGGAAGAGCCTGTGAAATCACTGGAGACAGTTTGAAAAGCAGCATTGGGAGGCTGTCCAGCAGAGACCACTGCCCTGCTCAGGTGGCTTGCTTCCAGGGCACTCAACCCAGATAACATCCCACAAAGAACCACCTTGAATGTATATTGTGGGAGACAGTGCTCATGTCTCCCCAGATTTTAAATGAGTATGATATCTACAGAAATGTCCAAATGATAATATGAACTGAAAAATTAGAAGTTATGTTATACAGGTTTAAGACAGGAAACCCAAAGATCAATGTTATCAAATGAGTAATGTAACCAGTAAACCAAACATGTAAAACAATGTTAAGGGCAGGGAAAAGACATAGATTGAAGTGTTATGATCATAACATCCCCATAAATTTGGAACACTGAGATTATACTACAATATCTTAATCTCCTATATTAGACAGAAGTATCTTCTCGTTTCTCATCCCATATACCCTTTTCTATCAAAAACGGTATCCGCTGTCATAGATCCATCATATCCTTGACTTCAAATTTAAAATCTTAACGTTTCATTTTCCCTCATAATTTTGATTTCCTAGTTCATCAGAATGCATTAATTTTGGAAGACAGTTTCACTGTAACTGAAAATATGTCACTGTTCCCCTTATGTTCTAAAGAATTCAAACAAAATTATTTAGGGTAATTTCATTTATCAAAATTGAAATTTAACAATCACAAATATCAAAGACCTTTCTCCTTGATAGACCAGTCACAACTAGAATGTTCAAACAGAACGACACAGATTAACTAGAATGCACCACCAGGAATCTGTTTCCCCTTTACTTATTTGAGAACTCTCAAGAGTTGATTTGAGATCTCTCAGGAGCATATTTTTCATGGGGTTTAATATCTATTAAGAACAACACTACAATGACAACTAGAAAGCGTATGCTGTAATTAGCTTGCTTTTGACCTGACCTCTTTAATTTTCTACAAAAGAAACATCAGCTCAATACATGAACACAATGATTAGAAACTATACTTTTAAAGGCAACTTGCATTTTTGCTTTGTTTCTAAAGCAAAATCACTATCTGTAGTTAAGCACAGAAGTAAAACAATTAAAATTTCTTGACCCTTCCCTACTTCCCACTAGGAAGAAAAATGGCCTAATTAATATACCAATGTTTAGGAAGGTCTTTGTAAATGTTCAGAGGATCACATCAGGATACCTACTCAAAGAACCAAAGGGAACAAATGGTAACCAGAAGCATCCATCAGCATATAAAAACTGTCAATACAGACAGGTTACAGAGCTCAAAGAACATAAAGAGAACTCATAAAAAGCCTTTTGTAAAAGCCTGCTCATTTTCATGCTACTGCCCAGTGGTAAACACATTGTTTTATTTCAAATGTGGCAGGTATAAAGATTCATTATACACATTAATCCATGTTGGCTCAAGACCCATCAGAATCTCTCTAGCAGGTAAATATACAATAAAAATAAACATCAAAATCTGTAATTTAAAAACAGTGTTGTAGTAGCTTCTTGTCTCTGCTTCTATTCTTGCCTTCTCACATCAATCCAGAGTATCCAGGTTCTTTAAAAATGTTGAGTCTGATAAGCATAATTCCTTTGCTCAAAAATCTCTCATGATTTCCCAACGCACTCAGAGGAGACTCTTGTACGCGAGGCCCTACGTGATATCACCTCTGCTCTGGCAGCCTCTCTAGTGTGTTGTCCTCTTCAACTCCAAGACTGAGGGAGAATATGGAATGCTTAAGCAAGGCATGAGAACAAGCACTGAACAATAAAAGGAATTTCCGATTTTGTTTTATTTGGTGGTTTTTAAAAAAAGTACTAAAGGAAAATATTATTTAACATTATATTGACTTGTTTGTTTGTTTTAGTTTGTTTACAGAGAACATTACATAAGAGTAGAAGTTCCTTCAGGCTCCCTCCACTCTCATGAATTTGGTGTGGGTTGCTGGGCCTGTGCTGCACACCAACCCACCCTAAGGAAAAAAGCTTCCATGAGAATTTTTGCTTCCTAAAATCTTCATTAACACTTAATACAACAGACTTCTGTTAAAAAAAAAAAAGAGCTAATACTTGTTTGAATTTTAATTTCCCTGATATACAGTGAGAATGAGTATCTTTTCATATGCTTGTTGGCAATTCCTATTCTACAAATTTCCATTTCATGTTTTGTTTTTTTTCTATAAGGTTATCTTTGTTGTCTTACTGACTTAGGGTTCTGTTTAATGTGTTGTAGACAAATGTGTTGCAAATTATCTTCTCTCCCTCTACTGCTTGTCTTTTAAGTTTGTTTCTACTGTCTACTGGGACAAGAGTTAGTAATGTATTGAGGTAGTAAAATTATCATTCTTCTCTTTTGAGTTATGCTTTCCTATTTTGAAGTCATAAGGACATAAAATTTTCTTCCAAAAAACATTTTTTGCAGTTGTCTACTGTGTGTCCGACATGTTCACGTCTGAGTCTATTTTATCCTTATGAGAACCATCTAAGGTAGACATTATTAATCTCATTTTAAAGATATAATTGAATTTTTTATTGTGGTAGAATACACATTAACATAAAATTGATCATTTTAGCCACTTTTAAGTATACAGTTCAGTGGCATTGAATACATGCACATTGTCGTGCAACCGTCACCACAATCCATCTCCAGAAACTTTTCATTTCCCAAAATGAAACTGTACCCAATAAACACTAACTCCTCACTCCACTACGGCTCCCAATCCCTGGCAACCACCATCCTACTTTCTTTCTGTCTCTATGAATATGACTTCTCTAGTACCTCATGTAAGTGAATCATACAATATTTTGTCCTTTTGTGACTTGCTTATTACTTCACTCAGCATAATGTCTACAAGATTCATCCATGTTATAGCATGTGTCAGAATTTGCTTCCTTTTTAAGGCTCATAATAGCCATAGTATGTATACACCACATTTTGTTTATGCATTCACATATCAATGGACACAAGTTGCTTCCACCGTTTGGCTATTGTGAACAATGCTGCTATGAACACTGTGTACACATACCTGAGTCTTGTAATTCCCAAGGTATATACCCAGTAACGGAACTGCTGGATCGTATGGTAATTCTTTGTTTTCTGCAGAGGTCACACAATTTTACATTTCTACCAGCAATACACAGGGGTCTACCCTCACCAACAGTTGTTTTTGTTTTGTTTTGTTTTGTTTTTAATTAACAGCCATCCTAATGGGTATGTCTTCCAAAATTATGAACTTTGATTTCTACTGTTAGGTCTTCATTTAGTACATGCACTTTCGTGTATGGAATAAGGGAAGACTCTAATACTAGCTCTCCCCCCCCCAAATAGAAAACCTCCTGCTTTTCAGCGTCGTTTAATGAACAGGCCTCTCCTTCCCCACTAATTTTTAAGATCATCGGTTATTACAAATTAAGTTCCCATATATGCACATACCTATTTCTGGGCTTTCTATTTGACTATACTGATCTATACCAATATAACACTCTTTGAGTCATACAGCATTAACATATATTTTGATATTTGGTAGAGCAAGTTTCATTTTCCTTTCTAAGAATTTCTTTGCTATTCTTGGGTTGTTTTCTCCTATATCAATTTTAGAATCAGTTTTCTAATTCCATGAACATTCTGGTTGGTATTTTTATTGGAACTACACTGAATTTATGACTAATTGAGGAGAATTGGAATGTGATATTAAGATGCCTCATCCATGAAAACGGTATTATTTCTTCATTTTTTCCAGTGATTTCCCCCATTGCTATGTTAAATTAATCTTTTCTATAAAACATTAGACCAAAACCTAAAAGACAAATAATTCAAACAACATTTCTACTCTAAGACCTACAATAAGAAACCAAAATAATGGTTATTAGTTATATATATACAAAATCTATATACTGTACGAATTTATGAGCTATAACAAAATAGATCATATCCAATTCATGAAATTATTTTAAGTCTAGCAACCTGAAATAATCCTTCAAAATATAGCTTACATCTCACCCCTTTCAGAAAGCCTTCTCTGATTACTCATCTACATACAGTATTTTCCCTTCTTTTTGCATCTGGAAATTACTGAGGTCTGTATCAGAGATAGAAACTGATCACTTACAGGCAACGCAGGCCTGTGTATGCGTTTGGTTTGGCCTACACCAGGTTTCTTAGAACAAAAACTAGAGACCAAAAAGATCAGGGCATTTCACCCAAAAATCACAGGACTTCTGACTTGCAAGTTGTATGTCATTCTCTCTCAGGGTCCTAGCTATGAAGGTTCCATCTCCATGCGTCCTTGATAACCAGGGTAGGCAATTCACGCACTGATTATCAAAGTTTCCACCTAAAAGTGACCTGTTAATTTCCAACTCACATTCCATTAGTCAAAGCAAAATCATGGTCAGGCTAACTTCGAAAATAATGGAGAAGTATAATCCTACAATGTGCCTGGAACATAAAAAATCAGAAATATTTTATATCATTGATAACTTTGCCTTTAATCTTTTCCCATCTACTTATTACCAAAACTACCACTAGAATTTTCAAAAATGCAAACTGAGTTATCTCACAACTCTGCTAAAAAAAAAAATCTTCATGAAACTACAACGTCTATATGATAAAAAGTAAAAATCACTAAAAGTGGCATTCAACACGTTTCATAATCTACTCCAAACTCTTTTACCAGCTTCTCTCCCTATTATTTCCCCTCACATCGTCTATTCCCCAGCCTTTCTGGCATATATTCTGGCATATATTTCTTCTAGGTCTTGGCATATATTCCAAAATTTACCTCAAACATCACATTAATTCAGGCCCATTTTTCCCTTTTTGTGGAAAAAATTAAACACTACACCCACTATATTACAAATCACATTTATAATGAGCATTAGTATGCACTCATTCAAAGTAGTTAATACGAGCCAGACAGAATTGCCACGTATCTACTAGAATGAAAGGCCTCTAGATTAAGATGTTCTTGTTTACCTTGGTATTCCCCATAGCATAACACCAGATACACAGAAACTCAAAATACTGGCCTAACAAACTCAATACAAAACAAGACAGATGTCACTCACATTTTACTTAAGTTTCATTGCCTCTTAAGCTTACTTTGTTTCTAAAGCTAAATTGGACCCAGAGACTTCAACTAAAACTTTCAGAGACTGGAGACTATGCTTTGGCTGTGCCCATCTCTTGGGTTTTACCTTCACTGCCTTTGGAAATAGTTTAGTTGTCCAGACCTCGGCAGGGGTAAGGACAATCAGGTAGTCAAATTATAGCAGTAAATGCTTTTAATACAATCATCTCACATCTTTTAGTAATTTCAAGTTTGTAAGCATTTTGGCAAAGTAAATTTAAAAAACACATTTGAAATTTAAAGCTATTAGTTTACAAATTCTAATAGTTCTAACAAAACATGTTTCAGCGTCAAACTACTGATAAGTCATATTGAGGTAGGAAACTGCACAGAGTTAATGATTTTAACATACCACTGTCCAAGTATTAACATTTAAAAATGTAATATTAAAAAAGAATAAAACTTTAAATGAAGTTATTTTGGAGGTATGGACACCATAATGAAGAACTAGGGGGAAGTACAATGACAAAGCTAATGGAAGAGAAAGTTTTAAGATAGACATTGCAAACACTGCGGAATACTGAAGTCCAGTTAGAAGAGAACAAAAAGTAGGCAAATAGACTTGGCAATTTGAGCAATTACAGTACAGTAATGGAGGAAGCCAGAATATAATCTCAGGAGAGTCAGTGGAGGTAAGGAAGTCGAACTTGTGAGTATAAGCTATTATTTCAGGAATTCTAGAAATAAATGGAAGAAAAGGTTTAATGGAGGGATGCAATTAAGTTTTGTTATTTTTTGGATACAGGAGACTTACACATCTTTGTCGGCAGAGAAGGGGGTCAATGGAGATGAGCAAGGTTTCAAAAGAAGTGATGGGATCAGAGACTACACGGAAGGATTAGCCACGGAAAAGAGAAAGGTTACTGGTATTCAGAGAAAGCACAGTCCTTTGAATGGATGGAGAACCCTATTTTGCTCTCATTTCCATGTTTTAAAAGGGCCTCTGCAAATTTACCAGCAAGTTTTGTGGAAAACTATTTATGATGAAATTCTGCCCTTTCCATTAAACGGTAAGACAGTAACACTAATTTTGGGAGGATAAAACAACTCATGTCACCTTTTCTACTTTTACTGGCTACTATGCATTGCCTAATGGCAAGAGTAGCTATTATGAATCCAAAGATCTTCGACTTCTTATTAAAAGTAAACAATACACTTAACATTTATTCCTGTTTATTAAAACATAACACACTTAACATTTCATGTTGCGGAAGTAACATCATACGTGTATGTCAAGTTAGTCTAGAACAAAAGTAAAATAAAGTTCTAGGACAAAAATGTAATCATTGAACACCTAGCATTTGGTAAAGGAGATATCACAGAAATAAGAATCCACAAATGATTCCCTTACAAGTTTGTCATCTGATCTAATTGGGAAGATGAAAAACAAACACGAAATGACAAATGCTCAAGTAACATATTTTTAAGTTCAAATAAGAATACAAACTGAGGACACAGGGGCTGATTAAATTGTTACAAACCAAAGCGAGGTTACTGAACCCAACACCTAGTTTTCCACTTAATGCAAAGGTCTGCAGTCGTCACTGAGATATGATGTAGCTCAATTTCTGGTCAGTAAAACCATAATTTCATGTTCAGCAATTTCCCAGCATGGATATATAATTTATTGCCCCTAATGCTTAAGGAAAGTTATTTCAGTATTTAAATTTGATGCAACTTCCCTTAAGAATTTTAAGGTAACATCCTTACCTAATTTGCAGGTAAATCTGTAATATCTACATATCAGTTCAGCTCACTTCAGATACTTTTATATGCCTTAACATTGTTATTGCTATTTTCAGAATAAGTTAGGGAAATTCTAGACGCTATCTAGAAAGTTTACAAAAGTATGACAGCATCTGTGGAAGAGTCAAGTTCAGAGATGCTCAGGCCTCTTAAGAACATGGATTACATCTTACAAAACTGAAGAATCATGAAGAAACAGGATGACAGTACAGGAACATTCAAAACTAACAAAAGTAAACAAAAAATAACTGAAGGATACAAGGATGCAATGTAGAAGCACAAAATGATTTCCACTTTCTAAAAAAATGTATTAGTCATAAACCATGAAAGACCTAATGAAATAATTATTGTAAAAGTGCCTCTAAACCACTGAAAATTTCATGAAATCTCAAGCAAAACTGTTTCTTACACAAAATACAGACTACTTTGAATGAAGGAAGACAAAGTCATTGATAGTGATACGGGAATGATGGAAAGTTGGTAACTAAAAGGATTCTAAAGGTGGGTTATAAAAATATTCTCAAAATTTGGTCATAAAATAATGCATTACGTAAGTCTCAGGAAAGGAACGACAGTTATCTCTTTTGTTAATGGAGGACTATAAAGATAATCAGTACAGAACTCAAAAGAGGCAGAAATTTTTTTCTTTAACAGAAAGCAGATAGAGTATCCTAAGGCAAATCTATAGAGTCCATTTGCCCAACAACAGCATGGAACAAGATAAATGATATTAAAACAACTGAAAACTCATTTAATTTTAATAAGAATGTAAAAGAAACCATATATACCAAATTTAAAGAAACAGATATTACTTATTAATTCATCCAAATCTTAATTACTGGCAGGAATTTATCAGTGTTAGGATGGTACATACAAACATTTTATGGGTCAGTTTTCTGTATCTTCCCAAGAGGATGCCATGTTTACTTTTTCATGTGTTACTTCTAAAGTCTAGGTTGTAAACCCAGAAATAAGAAAGTTTTAGTGCCTTTTTTTACTAAATATCCCAAAATTTAAAATCAAAGCAAATAGTGAAAATTCTTACTCCCAGGACAAATTTAAATTAAGATAATGTTATTTAGTGTTGCAATACAGCAACCAGGAATAAGGTAAGCTTCTTACCATAAGGTTATCTATGAGGTGATTTTCTTGGGAGTGATTTCTTTCTCTTTGGATAGAGAAAGGCTTGCAATTTACACACAAAGAAATATTCAGAGTCTATATACTAACCTGACCCAGTCCAGGCATACCGCCTCCAAGTCTAAGAAGTCTGTCCATATTTCTAGAAAACAGAAACAAAGGAAAACGTTCCTAAGCACAAAAGTGTTTACTCAATTGCCATCTATATAATTCACCTTCAGTCACTCAGTATGTCAAAAATATTGGTGGTAATTACAACACAACATCAGACTTCCTGTTAATTAACACCACATATTAATTCAAGAAGCTGTCTTCCATGCTAATTAACAGACCTTATTTTACTGCTTTGGTTTTGGGATATCCCTAGTTTTAAAGACAAGCAATCTTAGCATACTTTCAAAACTTTTCTATCATTAAGTTAATTTATTTTCTTATTGTTATCTAATAAAGTACTTGAATGAGGAAAAAGTGCCTGAAATCCTTATCATATGTATGATTGAATTTCCTTCAATTTGTCCAGAGTGTACAAATAAAAATCCTCACTTTTAAATTAAATTTTAACATCCTCATTAGTAAGTTCTGTGCTAATTAACTTACAGCTTGTCAGTTATCATCAAAACTACATGCAAAAGACATTGTGAGCAGATTATGGATCTCTGAATTAGCATCAAAGGCTTTTTAAAAATGAACTCATTATACTAAAAGAAATATCATAAACATTAAGTGCATTATGATAGTGCTCTAGAACCTATGCAGATATTTTGTGTTATTTCGGATGCTGTGGATATGTTAGTTCAGATGTTTCCTTTTTTACTAAGGAAATTCAGCTATGTTTTCAATTATAATTTTAAGAGTTAATACAGAGAGGATTAACTTTGAAATATCAATCTGATTTGGTATTTTACGTCTGGAATAACTACAGAAGACATTCTTATACGCCTGAAAAATTCACAGAAGAAATCAAAGGAAAGAAATAGAAAGGGTACTAATATGACCTCCAATATATAAAAGAGTAACCAAATCATAAAAATTAATATCCAGTACAACTAAATACTTTAAAACATGAGAAGGAAGCATTTTTTTCTACTTGTTTCTATACCTTAAAAGTATTCTTCTTTCTAAGTGTATGCTTTAGAAAATGGTAATACTACTAATAAATTCTAAGTTAAATACTAACAGATTAGTTTAGTCATTTGTCCATGTTGTTTTAATAGTTAGAACTGCTATACAAAGTAAAACTCAATAATGTACTTGTATGATCATTACATTACTGCCTAATCGTGTTGGTTGAATCCTGTTACCAATTTAATCCTTGAATATTTAGCAACATTAACATTGCAAACTTTATTCAAATCTAAATATAGAAAAGTACATAAATGATACAGCCATGGAATCTTCACAAAGTGAACACACCCCCATAACCCGCACGTAGATGAAGAAAAAGGACATTATCAGCACCTAAGAACACCTCTCATGCACACTTCCCAGTCTCTACCACTCTGCAAAGGCAGAATTCCAACTTCTAACAGCATAGATTAGATTTTGAATCTTACAATGAATAAATGAAATCATATACTTTTGTATCTGGCTTACACTCAACAACTTTGTGAGCTTCACAACAGATAAACTCATTTTAAAAAATGAAAAGGCACGTAAGAAATTGATAGTCCAGGCAAAATTTCTGCTTTACAACCTTAACTCGTGTCCCTAATAGGAACATTCACGTATAAAATCTCCATCAAATTCTCATTAAAATTCCTCAACTGAACATTCAAAACATAGCACTTTTGAAAGGTTGTAGAGAAAAAAGAAATCTTTAATTTTAAAATATTAAAGACATTTCTTTAGAATATATAAGCAAAAAAAATTTTTTTTTTTGTGGACCCTTTCAAGCTTACAAACTTAAAAACCAATGGAAAAAAACTTTACAGTATACTTTAGACATTATATATATTCCAGGCCAAAGTCGATTCCCAGCTGTGTTCAGTTTATCTATTCCCCCTGTGTTGTTTCTGATGACTTCACACAGACTCCAGATGCTGTGAATATATATGAGTGATGTGGGGAGCATAGGGAAAGAAAATCTGGCAGGTCAAATTTCTGTTTTTATCAAAATTAGATGTCTCAGCAAACAGGAAAAAATATTTAACGAACTAAAACATTTAAGATAAGATCATTGGATTTAATAAAAAATGCTAATTTTGAAAACGAAATATATTTATAAATGTTCCAAATAACACTACTTTTTTTAAAGCTTATAGAAAGCAAACAAGAACAAAAATGATAGTTACCTAAATGACCCTTAAGCCTGGTTATCTCATTTACAATTTGGTATGTTAAAAGTGATATATTTTCATAATATTTTAAATCATCTCCTGAAAGAATAGGTAAGAGTAAAATACATTTTTAATTTTCACCTGATCAGTAACTACAACTCCTGTGGTGTTAAGCTTCAATTTGTTGACTCTGACAAATTTCTTCTTGACTTCAGCTCTTGTTAATACTGGCAGGTATGATTTTTCCCAAATATATTTTCTCTCTCTCTCTCCTAAAAAAAAAGTAAATAAGACATAATTATGTTGAGAACTAAGGAGGAAAATATGCCCAAGAACTTTAAAAGAAGCAAAATTCCTAAAAACGAAATAGAAATCAAAATTGATTTTTAATCACCATTTCCAAAGAGTACAGAATGAAATACCATCTCAAGGAGCCATAGAATACAGTGATTACAATGAGGACAGGTCTCACAACAATCCCAATAGTACTATGTGGCTCAGCTATAATTTAATGTGATAATAACACTAAAAGCATCAATTTAAACAAAAACTGTGACACAACTACATTTGGAAGATGGGAATAGGAAAAGTGTATGCAGATGTGTGTGTAGAAAACTAAATGTTAATTTCCTAGAGTAGGAAATTAAAGATAATTTCCAAGTTGCAAAAAATCAGAAAATAACAGGAAAAAAAATCACATTATTTAGAAATTTGGAATTAAAACCAGAAAAATCTACTCAAAGAGTTGAAAATAGTTGACTCTGGGAAGCAGAACTCTGGGGTGGGGAAGGTGATTCGTTAGTTTTTATTATAAGCTTTGTGGCATAATTCAACTTTTTAAAATACGCACATATATTACTTTAATAAAATTTAAAGAAGAAAAAAAGACAATAGTAATTAACCCTGGATCCAAGTTTTGTCTGTAAGTTTCTTTTTTGAGTTCTAATTATATGTAAAAATTGACATTTCGTGATTTCTAGTCTTTCAAGAGGTGTTTCAAAGAACAAAGAGAAAAGTTAATCATATTTTAAATAGAACAAATTTCATTCAATTGTGTAATTACCATATAGGTCTACTGCAACATTATTACAAATCTGTATTATGGAATCTTAGTGATGTTATTTGTCCTATGTCTGGAAAGTTTGTTATTTCATTACCCTAGGAATTAGTTCATCATTTCATAACCAATTATTCCTAACTATGCAAAAAGATTAAAATAAGAAAACAGAAGAATGATATCCAAAATAATGCAATAGTGAAATACATTACAGGTATTGCATTACCCTTTAGTTTTTATTGTGCTGCCCAAATCATTGCTTCATTTTTCAAAAAAGATATTATAAAAGACTAGAGACACCATCTTTGTAGTCTTTTTTTCTTTTAGCTTTCACTGAACACACTTGAGAATTCAGAATTTTCCATATTCCACCCATAATGACAAAGAGAACTAACAGAAAAAAGGTTTGCTATTAGAGAATCACAAGGTGAATGTAAAGATAGAAGTAACAGCACTTTAGTCTGTTGATGACAATAAAAGTGATGGTATAAGCCAGCGTTTTTGGGCACTATTGACATTCAGAACCAAAAAATGTCTTGTTGTAGGAGGCTGTCTCGTGCATTATAGGATGTTTAAGGATGTTTAGCAGCATCCTTGGCCTCCACCAACTAGATGCCAGCAGCACCCACCCAGCCATGATAATCGAAAATGTCTGCAGACATTACCAAACATCCCCTGAAAGGGCAAAATCTCTCCCAGTTGAGAACCACCGATTCTCACCGATATAAGCAAAATCTCAGATTATGCATCTTCAGATGACAATATCCTAGATTTGTTTTCTCAAACTTAAGAACCAATGAATGCTGGAAACAGTATGGGAGGTCTTCAAAAAGTTCAACATGGAATTACCACCTGATCCAGCATTCCACTCCTAGATATACATCCAAAAAAATTGAAAACAAGTATTCAAAACAAGTACACGTACATGCATGTTTATAGCATCACTATTCACAATAGCTAAACAGTGAATAGTACAGCCCAAATGTCCAACAAAGGATGAAAAGATAAGTTCTAGTACTGTGTACACAAACAATGGAACGCATGGCATATTATTCAGCTACAAAAAGGAATGAAGTAGTGATACATGTTACAATGGCGATGAACCGCAAAGCATTATGCTATGTGAAAGAAGCCATGCAAAAAAGGTCACATGTTGATTCCATTTACATGAGATATCCAAAATACATAAATCCACAGAGATATAATGCATATTGGGGATTGCCAGGGGCTGGGGGAGGGATAAAATGGAGAAACTGCTTTATGGGTAAAGGATTTTATTTTAGAGTGATGGAAATGTTTTGAAACTACATAGAGGTAGTAGCTGCACATTGTGAATGTACTAAATGACAGTGAACTATTCACTTTAAAACGGTTAATTTTGTTATGTAAACCTCACCTTAATAAATTACTTCTTAAAAGGATCAATGAGTGAACAACAATATATTTCTAAGACCAAAAAAGAAACATGACATTCTCATCCAGTTAGGTATTCAACAAGGACTTCATCACACACTGTTTTACAACAACCTGTCTTGCTGAAGAGATATATGGCATATTCTTTTATCCTTTATGATGTTGATAGAGTTCATATGTGAACAAATGATGAAGTTTAACACAAAAGTGAGTAAAAGGAAACAGTGTAGAAAAAAAAAAATCACTGGACTAACACTAACTGGTGTTTATAAATCTAAAACAAAAATGTTTTCTAAGCAAAGATGATGACCATCAACAAAATTATGAGCTGTCAATGTTTTCAAAAGTATTGCAATTGTGTAGATGAAAAAGTTCTGGAGTTCGATGGTGGTGGTTGTGGTTGCATAATATACTTAATGCCACTGAACTGTACACCTAAAAATGGTTAAAATGGTAAATTTTATGTTATGTACATGTTAACATACATACACATACCAAGTATTGCAAGTGCAAGGAGAACCAGAACATATAACAAGGTAGGGCCTATTAAAGATGTACTTAAAATGTGGAGCTGATCTTTATAAGATGGATATGGTTCAGGTTTATGCATAATGGATGATGAGCAGTTAATTACATTCAAAGCATGTTGTCCATTTTACATACATATACCTTCCAAACCAGGGAAATACAGAATATAAATTTGTATGAAATTTTTAAAAACATTATTTTCACACCCGTAAATTATTCATAAAATGACTTAAAAGTGTAAAAAATTTTAAAACGTTCTCTGGAACCAGATGGCAAATGGTATTACCATTTTTCTTGGTACGTGAGGGTTAAGAGCTATGACTGCAGTCCAAGTGCCAGAATTCAAATCTGGCTCTAACACTTATTAGCTCTGTGTCCTTGGGTCAGTCACCTCTCTCAGCCTGTTTCCTCATCTGCAAGATGGGGATAATGACAGCATCCACCTCACAGAGTTGTTTTGAAGATTAAAGATGACAATAGATATAAACAATATTTAACACCATGTTTGGCATATAGTAAGTAAACAATGAACGCTAGCTGCTGTCATCAGCATCACCATCCTATGTGCATAAAGTTCATCCAACAAAGATTTTTCTTCCCACACAGTTTGCCACTTAGTGAGTTTCAAAGCACCGGGCATATTTCACAGTACTACATGAATCACAGTGAAGGACGGACTTAAACTTAGCAGAATTTAGCAAAGGGGTTCATAAAATTAAAGTGTTACCCTATAACATAAAAGAGAGTACTTCCAATTCTTAGAAATTAAAGCAATACAAGAGGTCTATGGACCTAAACCAAGTTTTTATACCTATCAAAAAGTGGAGGGCTCAGATGCTCATTCATGGTTATGATTAACTTTACTTAAAACATTACCAGAAAATAGGAATAAAGTGTTTAACTATGTGCAATATGTCATTCATACAGTAATGTGTCCTAATTGGTAAAAACAGTACAAAATAAGTATCAGTACTTTCAACAGGTTAAATGATTTTCCACTTTTCCATCTCCCAACTGAGTTAATATCTGAATAGAACCTGACAAAAACACAAGTGGTTCTTGTTACTGATTTGAGTTCTGAACTTAGTACTGAAGACACCGTTTACATGACAAAAAAAACAACAACACATAGCATGAACCTATGTCAGAGAGGTTAAAATCCCACTTTTCAATTAGAACAGCTATATATTATTTTCTAAGCCCCTTGGGGCGGGGGTGGGGGTGGGGTGGGGTGGTGTAAAAATCTCCCAAATTCAACAGGTGAGACTTCACTGGAAGATCATGACTTCCAAACTTTTCTTCTGTTGGCCAGATGTAATTTTGTTCTAGAACAAATTAAGGATAATATTCAGGCTTTTCACTAAATTGAGCTCTATTGATACTTATTCCTGTTTTGAAAAACTTCAGCGCGGACATAGGAAACCAGGGGGAGAGAGAATAAAATTAACTTTCTCACTGAATGAATGTTTGTTTTGCCACTTGTCCTTCCCATAAGCCTGGACCTTTTTTCCTCTTAGTGTCAGGTTTTTAACTTCCTTCAAAAAACAAACAAAACCCCCAGAGATTCACTGGTTTTTAACCCTGACAATCTTCAAAACAAAGTGCGGCTATTCCTGCTATACCTTCTAATTTACTTTCAATTTGTAAGTTAGAAGGCATAAAATCATCTTAACTGTAGCTAATTCTAAACCATTATGTATTGTAATCTCTTCAAATGCACAATAACCCATACAATTTGTTTGAAACATATATAATTTCCTAGGCTTAACATGACACAAGTCACCATTGTGTTAATCATCTCCACTAAAACCGTATTCAGTTCTTTTTTATTTCAACATTATCCGTGTCTTATTGTTTTACTCATAAACATTAAGTCAGCAGTACTAAAAACAAACTTTTGAGGGCAGTAAAAAAAAAAAAAAAAAAAAAATCATTTTCACCCCAGAACTATACTTCCATGCTAATTTTTCAAGCCTCTTTCCTGCTTTACCCATGAAATCTTTATCAACTTTTTTTGATACCATTTTAATTTCAAGAATTTTTCATTCGGTCACTAGATTTATAATGACTCTTTCAAAAAGTTGTACATTTTTCTTCTTCTGACAGAAACGAAGTAAAGTCCCCAACAAAATTAAGTCCCAAGAGGTAACACACGGTAGCAGATTTCTACTTTACCGAAAACAGAAAACGTTACCAATTTACTTACAACTGCTCAATTCGGACAAATTGAAAGTAAGTTAGAGGGCATATCAGGAGTAGCCACTCTGTTTTGAAGATTTTCAAGGTTAAAAACCAGTGACTCTCTGGGGGTTTTGTTGATTATTTGAAGGGAGTTGAGAACCTAACACTAAGGAAAAAAGGTCAAGGCCTATGGGAAGGACAAGTGACAAAGCAAACAGTCATTCAGTGAAGAAGTTAATTTTACGCTCTCTCCCTTGTTTCCTCTGTCTGCTTTGAAGTTTCAAACCAGGAGTAACCAGCAAGAGAGCACAGAGGACATACACACGGGTTGTCCCTGTATACGGAGGAGAGAGTCCCAAAATGTGAATTCAGCAGAGCGGAAATACCACGAAGATGGAGACCACATCCAGACCTAACTCCACCAGAGAGCCCGGGAGCCGGCGAAGATGAAGGAGCCTGGGCTCCTCCCTCAGGGCCCGGGCCTCCAGTGGCAACTCCGCTGGGCAACGTGACTCAGGAAAGCACGGGGCTGGCGGCGGCCTAGCGCGTCTGTCTCTGCGGACCTCCGGGGCCCGATTCCCAGTCTTACCTGAAGGCGCGCGGGGCGGGGGACCGCGGTCCGGAGCCTGGTCTTCCAGCGGCGGTGACGCGGCGGCAGCGGCGGCGGCGGCTGCAGGCGATCAGACTCGGCCCGGTCTAGCTCTGCGAACCGGCGATGAATCAGCCCGATTCCATTCAAAAGAGTCGCCCGGGCCACCGCCGCAAAGCACTTCCGGGTTCACGGCTCTGCTTCGGCTTCCGTTCTCCCGACGGCCAATTGAAGAAGACTCGGGAGTCGGGCGGCAGCCCGGGAGGAGCGCCCAGGACAGATGGCGCGGGGCCGTCCCGCTTCTCCTTTCTTGGCTGGGAGGGCGGGGAGGGATAATGCGGAGCCCGATCCCGCCCCTCCAGTGTCCTCCCTGTTCTCCTCCCCCACCTATTTCTCCCCACCTTCGAGCGGGGACGCCGGCCTACCCAGCCCGGGAGGTGACTGGCTGGGAAATGAACTGCAGCGTTGCCGAGATCAGAATCCCTTTCGTTCTGGTATTCACCGCGGCCCTACTCGGAAACTAGAAGGTTCACTTGAACTAAACTTGGTAATCTGAGAAGCAAAAGAGAAAACGTAGGGGGGTAAAAAGAGGGGGAATCGGTCAGAGATGTTCCTTCCCATAGGACAGTCTATCCAACGTCTTGTCTTGACCGCTTTGCCAAGATTAGATTTCCAGGAAAACCAACGTTTACCAAATGTTAAAATCACCCATCTTAAACTCAATTTAATTTACAGGGCATAAGGAGTGATGTACTCAAGTTTCTCCGTGTAACGTGCATCAACAAGTTTTATCCATTATCTGCTCTGTTTTAGGTTTTCAGAGAGAGCAAAAGCGCCCCCCAAAAAGACTATTGAAAGTTTATTATCACACTTAGGTACAGGCTCTATTTAGGGCAGCATGTTTACCAAGTCCACTCATTTTGTCAAGTACATTGCAAATAATAAGCATCTTTAAACTATTCCTAAACCAGGAATGGTAATGAATCTACTGTGTGGAGGGGAAAGAGGAATTATAGCATCTGAATCCAAAGCTATTTGAGTGGGGCAATTACACAGAATTTCCCTCTCAAAGATACTCCCTCTCTATCTAAAAAATATATAGATTATTTAATCATAAGTAATACTAACTGTATTTGGAGCTTCATCTTTTCCCCCAAACCCGTGTCTCCTCTATTTTTCTTTTCTTTCTTTTTTCCTTTCTTTCTTTCTTTTTTTTTTTTTTTTTGATGAATGACCCCATTCTTCAACTACTTTCCCTAATCAGACCTGAGAGTAGATGCTTCCCTCTTATTCCCCTATTCCCAGTGGCCTCCCAATTAATCACCTTGTAAATCATGAAGTGTCTAATCTGTAAAATAGCTTTCCCAATCCACCACTCTCCTTTCTCCATTCTCTCTAACCTTCACTCAGGCCTTCATTGCTTTTTTCCTAGAATGCCGTAATAACCTCCTTGATCTCCCTGTCTCCAGTCTGTCCTTCTTCAATCCATTCTCCACTTCATAGACAAAGATATTTTTCCTGCTATACAAATACAATCACACCCGTTCTTTCCTTAAATTTCACCAGTGGTTCCTTATAACATTCAATACAAGGATAAAAAAATCCTTCAACTTTGGAGCATCCTTGCTCCAGCCATCCTAAAGTATTAAGCTGGGGAATGAGATGTCCACAGGGACTTTTTGAAAACTCCAATATATTCTTGGGATCTAAAAGGTAATATGCATGCTTAGGATTGTATGAATACCTAGGGCTATGTGAATGCTCAGGAAAGACCTGAGAAGGCCCTAAGCTCTCACCGCTAGTTGACCTGGAAGTGCTATTCAATCAAGAAGTGAAGGCTAAGGTAGAGTTGTAAATTCCCTGGCTGAGTGTTGAAGTTATGCCCCAACACACATACTAAGACCCTTGGGGAGACTTATTAGTTGAACATGTTTAAGGAAATCTCTGTTCAGTCATCAGATGGCCACTAAGCCAACTGAGCAAAGATTTCAGTGGTCACTCATAACAAAGAATACAGACATTAAAAAATGAATTCAGAAAAGTCACTAAACCAACAACTACTACAACAAACAGAAACTCTAGGGAAAGAGTAGAATCTGATATCCAGAGTTGCCACATTTTATTTGAATGTCCAGTTTTCAAAATTTAAAAAAAAAGTATGATACATACAAACAAACAAGAATGTAATACCCATACACAGGAGAAAAACAAATCAATACAAACTATCCCCGAGGAAGTCCATATGTTGGACTTACTAGATAAAGACTTTAAATATTTTAATTATGTTCACAAAGCTAAAGGAAACCATGTCTTAAAAATTAGATGAACATATGAGAAGAATGTTTCGCCAAATAGATAACATCAATAAAGAGAGAAAAATTGTGTTTTTTTTTAAATAAATAAAAATTCTGGAATTGAAAAGTAAAATAACTGAAGTGAAAATTTCAGTAGGGGCTGCTCAACAGAGATTTGATTAGGTGAAAGAAAAAATTAGCAAATTTGAATATAAGGCAGTTGAGATTATCCAGTCTGGGGAACAAATATAGGCATACCTCTTTTTATTTCACTTTGATTTATTGCACTTTGCAGATATTACATTTTTTACATATTGAATGTTTGTGCCAACCACATGTTGAGCAAGCCTATCAGCACCATTTTTCCAGCGGTATTTGCTCATTTCATGTCTCTGTCACATTTTTTGGTAATTCTCACAATATTTCAAACTTTATTTTTATATTTGTTATGGAGCTCTGTAATTAGTGATCTTTGATATTAATTTTGTAATTATTTCGGGGCACCATGAACATTAAAATATCAACATTATCAGTAATTTAAAAGTTGATTCTGACCCTCAAGGATGGCTTTGAGGGGTTAAAGAGTTCAGTGGAGGAAATAACTGCAGATGTGGTGGAAATAGCAAGAGAAGTAGAATTGGAAGTGGAGCCTTAAGATGTGGCTGAATTGCTTCAATCTCATGACAAAACTTCAATAGATGAGGAGTTACCTCTTATGGAGGAGCAAAGAAAGTAGTTTCTTGAGATGGAATTTACTCCTGGTGAAGATGCTATAAAGATTGTTGAAATAACAGCAATGGTTTAGAATTTTACATAAACTTAGTTGATAAAGCAGCTGCCAGGGTTTGAGAGGATTGACTTCAATTTTGAAAGAAGCTTTACTGTGGGTAAAACGCAATCAAACAGCATGAAATCGCTCATGAAAGTAAGAGTTGACTGATCCAGCAAACTTCACTATTGTCTTACTTTAAGAAATTGCTACAGCCTTCAGCAACCACCATCCGGATCAGTCAGCAGCCATCAACATCAAGGCAAGATGCTCCACCAACAAAAAGATTATGACTCATTGAAGGCTCAGATGATGGTCAGTATTTTTTAGCAATAAAGTATTTTTTTTTTTTTTTAAATTAAATTTATTGGGGTGACAATTGTTAGTAAAATTACATAGATTTCAGGTGTACAATTCTGTATTACATCATCTATAAATCCCATTGTGTGTTCATCACCCAGAGTCAGTTCTCCTTCCATCACCATATATTCGATCCCCCTTACCCTCATCTCCCACCCCCACCCCCCATCCCCCTTACCCTCTGGCAATTAAAAAAAGGTATAGACATTATTTTTTCAGAAATAATGTTATTGCAACTTGATAGATTACAATATAGTGTAAACATAACTTTTATATGCGCTTGAAACCAAAAACATCTGTGTGACTCACTTTATTGCACTGGTCTGGAACTAAAACCTCAATATCTCCAAGGTATGCCTGTAGAAAACAGAATAAAAAAACATAAACAGCCTCAGAAGCCTATGGGACACAATCAGGCATACTTAAATATATATAATGAGAGTCCTAGAAGGAGAGGAGAAAGAGAAAAGGGCAGATATATTATTTGGAAAATAACGGCCAAAAACTTCCCAAATTTGATGAAAAACAATCTGTACATCCCAGAAGTTTAAAACTCCAAAGGGGATAAACAAAGAAATCCACACCTGCACATATTATAATCAACTTGTTGAATACCAAAGGTAAGGGGAGAATCTTGAAAGTGTCAAGAAAGAATCCACTCATCACAGAATTCTTAATAAGATCTACAGCCAAAGCTATGGAAGCGGAAAGCAGTGGGTTGACACATTCAAAAGACTTTCAATCAAGAATTCTATATCGAGGAAAACTATCCTTCAAAAATGAAGAAAAAATTAATACAGTCCCAAAATGTACATATAAACAAAATTAGAATTTGTCATTAGGAAACTTGCCCTACAATAAACACTAAAGGGAGTCCTTCAAGTGGAAATGAAAGGACACCAGACAATAATTCAAATTCACATGAAGGAATAATGGATACTTGTAATGGTAAATACATAAGTAAATATAAAAGATAGTACGAATAAATTTTTTGTTTGTAGGTCATTTTCTCCTCTTATATGATTTAAAAGACCACTGCATGAAGCAATATTTATAAATCAGTGTTGATGGGCATTTTATGTATAAAGATTTAACTTGTATTACAGTAACAGCAAAAAGGAGGGGGGAAAGAAGCTATATAGTAGTAAAGTTTTTGTGTACTATTGAAATTAAGTTGGTATTACTCTGAACTATATCGTTATAACACGGTAATTGTAATCCTTAGAGCTACCACTAAGAAAACACTAAAACATACATAACATTAATGCCAAGAGAGTTAAAATGGTACATTATAAAATACATATTTAACACAAAAGGCAGCAGTAATGAAGTAGAAGAAAAAAAAGATGTACATTTAGAAAACAAATAGCAAAATGTCAGCTGTAAATACTACCGTATCAGTAATTACATTAAATGTAAAGATTAAACATTCCAATTAAAGGGCAGCAATTGGCAGAATGTGTTAAAAAAAAAAAGATCCAACTAGATGTAGTCCACAAGAGACACAATTTAGATTCCATGACACAAATATGTTGAAACTAATGGGATGAAAAAAAATATATATATCATACAAACAGCAACTAAACTGGTAAACAACTTTGGAAATTGTCCTGGCGCTTTTTTATAAAGTTAAAAAATTCAATTACTATTTTACCTAACAACTCCACTTTACATATTTACCAAAAATAAATAAAAATGTATCTACACCAAGACTCACACAAGATAGTGCACAGCAGTTTTATTAATAATAGCCCTAAACTGGAAATAATCCAAATGTTCCCCAACTGGTAAATGGATAAAGTGTTATATGTCCTTACAATTTAACAATACTCAGCAATACAAAGGAAACTAGTGATATATGCAACATGAATGACTTTCAAAAACATCATGCTGAGGAAAAGACGTGACACACAAAAGAGACCATGTGCCATTTAATGAACGTCTAAACAAATGAAATCAAACAGTGACAGAAAGAAGATCAGTGATAATCTTGGGGATTCAAAGGGGAGTTAGGTGGCAGGATTCACAGTGTGGGATTTGAGAGAATTTTTGAGGTTGTTGGAAATGTTCTATATCTTTATTGTGGTGGTGGTTTGTCAAAACTCATCAAACTGTACTTCATGCCTCAGAATCTTCAAACCTCTTGTTTCTCCTATCTGAAATGTCCTATCTCCCATCTCCTATCCCCACATTCCACCCCACCTTTTTGGAGAGTGGTCAGTTAATACCAGTCATGTATCTTACCCTATAATCGAACTCTATCATCCTTGTTGTACTTGTCTGCCCTCTGATCTAAACTTTAGGCATCTTGAGAACAGAGAACACAGCCGCTGGCCATAGTAGATACTAAAAATTGTTATTGAATATTAAAATACTTGTCTAAGTACTGTGCTTGCTCAGAACACTAAAAAAAAAAAATCAGGAACATTTTAAATCAAGATACAGCCCCTCTTGAAACAATCAATTCCTTAAAAATAAATAACCAAATTTAAATTGCTACATATCTGATATGAATATTACATGCTAATGCTTAAAGCATTCGTGGTTTGAGTAATCCCAGTGTGACTTTGGAGAACACAATAGTGTACAGAACTGTGAAACATTTGGTATGTTTCCTAAAATCCAAAATTACCAAAAGCTTACATTATTAAATATATAATATGCATTATGTCAAAAAGAAACTTTCTTGCTCATTTGGTATCTTCAGAACTTGACAGTTTTTGCTAAATGAATGTATTATCTCTGGCAAGAAGTATTACTATATACCATTCAAAATGCATTAACCTTATTATAAGAATGTCTTCCCATGTATAAAGAGCATTACATGCATATACATATAATTCTTTTCATATACAAAAATCTGACTATATGTCTCATAAGAAATTGTAACAGTAAATTTTCAGATAGCCCAGCTTTATAATTATGAATATCAGAAAAGGGCTATTGCCATTTGAATTTTTAAGAAATGTTTGGAATGTATTTAAGAAACATTGTTTTCTGTTCAAACTTCAAAATCCATTTTAATTGTTATACCTAATTATAGTTTTTGAATTATGCAGTTTTTGAGTATTATAAATAAATATAGATCTAGCACAAGAAAAAGGAAAAATAGGAAAATATTTACTTTTTAAAGTACAGTGAATTAATTTCACGTATAAGGCCAATAGAATGACTGTTACTTCTGCCAGATGGTATTTTACATTTTGATAAAAAGATATATTCTTAATCATATATGTCAAGGAAAAGCGACCATATGTTGTTAAACACTTCCAATTTGTCATTTAATTTAAAAGGAACCACTGATATTGCCATAAAATTTTTTGGTGATGTGGCCTAAGTATCCTTGGTGTCAATAAAATTTAATCTTCTCAAATTATCTTCTTTTGACTGTTTAAGCAAATAATTCAATGAAGAATTTTCTTAGTATCTACAAAGAAGAAATATAAAAAGGATACATCAGAACCCAGAGTCTATATTTAAGTTACTACTAGGTAAAAAGCAAAACTTCAGTTTTTCAAGAAGCCTCCAAAATGTAATTTACCGTATTCTAGCAAAGTAAATAAAATATACAGAATAACTCAAATGATTCCAAATTGTGTGCTTTAACTTCAGAAACCCAGTATATTCTTAAGATTAAAAAAGAGGGTGATTATATCACAAAATAATTTTGCACATTACAAAAGGGTTTCTAACTGAAAAAACCTTACAGGAGACACAGAAAGTAGCATTCAGTATATAATGGGAAAAGGAAATTGATATTAGATGATTATTGAAACAAAGGTTTTACAGTAGTCCCCCGCCCCCCATCTGTAGTTTCACTTTACGTGGTTTCAGTACTCCTGGTCAACTGCAGTCCAAAATATTAAATGGAAAATCCCAGAAATAAACAATTCATAAGTTTTAAATTGCATGCCATTCTGAGTAGCAGGATGAAATCTCTTGTCGTCCTCTTCCGTCCTGCAAAGGATGAGAATCATCCATGTTTCCAGTGTCTCCACGCTGCATATGCTACCAGCCTGTTAGTCACTTAGTAGCCATATAGTCAGCAGGTCAACCATGGCCTAATGCTACATCTATGATAATTTAGATTGCATAGCTAGGCAGATATACAGGCTTAGCCATCCACTGAGATTGGAATGCTGCTCCAAGCAGGCTAAAATCCATAGGGAACCTTGAGAAGTCATAGGTTTGTTCATTGTTTTGCAAATAACAGAGGAAATTAGTGAACAACTATCCTGGAAACTCAAATTTGGGGGATGAAATGGGGGAAATGTGTAGTGTAAATCAAGATCCCCAGATGAGTCTGATCTTTCTACTCATTGACATCTGTGTACCACTGTGTAAAGTGATTGAGAAGCAAAATCAAAATAAACTGTATTTTTCATTGTTTATCATGAGTACCAGGTGGCACACAGATGATTTTAGACAGACCAGGGGCATTTTCTACATTAATAAATATATACTTATTTTTATGTATATTAGAAAAATACATAAACAGCATATCTGATCTGTGACTTAATGTCTATTATTTTTTGAATTTTTAAAGCATCTATTTAAAGAAAAAAATAAACAATAACACAAATAGTATGTGGGTGAGAAAAATTGTGAAATCAATGCAGAAATGACCAAAATTTGGGAAACACCGGACAATGATTTTGATCATAGGTAAATCTGGGTTTATAAATTGACTCTATCACTCCTATTGGTGTGAACTTGGGAAGTTATTTACCTTCCTTGGCTGAATTGGTTGGTATATTAGTTGCTTTAGCAAAGACCAAAATAGTAATGGCTTAAACAAGTTACATCATTTCTTCCTATCTCACATGAAAGTTCAAGCTGGTGAGGGAATTAGGGTGGCATTGCTCCATGAGGTTGTCCAGAACCTGGGGTCCTACCTAACTAACCCATCATCTTCTCGATCCATCGTCTTCTCACACTACAGCATACGGGAAGGGGAAAGAGGAAGTATAGGGCAAGCAGCTTTCTATTAAGAGCATGAAGTAGAAATTACACATATCACTTTTGTTTACATTCTAATGACTAACTGCAAAAGAGACTGTCATCTCTAGTAGGGAGGAAGGAAACAATGGAACTTAACACATTAGACATTAAGAAACAAAGGGAAATGAACCCTAAGAGATGGAAAACAAATGAGGAGAGCCCTCTAGCTCCTCCAGTCGTCCCAGCTTCCTGGCCGGAGAAAATTTCCAAGCTTCAGCACAAGAAGAGAGAAGCCAGAATTCTACCTGAGTTGAAGAAACAGAGGTGGGAGTTTGGAGAAGCCAGGCTGCTAGAGTTCACAGGGTAGAGAACCAGACAGGAGAGATGCAGAGGGAGAATGTCAGGCATCTTCAGAGAGACCCCCTTGAGTATTCAGTTGAGTGGTGATCAGTGCAGTATGTGTGGCTGGGGAAAAAACCATGTGAAAGGATTAGAGGAAATGGTGACTGGCTCCTAGAGGCCAGGAATAATACTTGTTCCCAACAGCAACAGACTTGAGGGAATAAACCCCTCATAACTGAAGCAGTATCATTAGAGCACCAAGTAAGGTATGCTTAGGTAGTGGGGAATAATTATCTCTAGACTGGTCCTTCTTAAAAGGATCTGGTCCTTCTATGCAGATCTGGTCCTTCTTAAAAACATTAAAAGCAAGACCCCAAAGGTTCAAAGTGTTTCTATGTAACCAAACCAGATTCAGTATTAAGATATCAATTCTCCCCAAGTTGATTCTAAAATTCATATAGACATTCAAAGGACTTAGATTCACCAAAACAACTCTGAAAAAGAAGAACAACGTTGAAGAACTTACACTAGCTGACTTCAAAACTTATTATACAGCTACAATAATCCAGACTGTGGTATTGGACAGTTCTAGAATCAAATTCCAGTTCCGTCTCTTACTTAACTTGGGCAAGTCACTAATTGCTATCAGCTTCAGTTTTCTTATCTATAAAATCAAAATAATAATAGTAACTACCTTGTAGGATTATGTGACTACACAAAATAGTGTATATAATACACCAAGCACAGTACTGGACCTGTAAAAAGAATGTCAGCTTTTATTATCTACTCAACCCCAGGTTCCACAGGACAGTGACTGTCCTGCCTTGATTATCATTGTATCCTTAGGGCTTTAGACGGAAATTGAAGTTCAACTGTCTCAAGCAGAGTTAATAAGAAATGAGTTAATTATCAAGTTAAGGAACTTTAGATATTACCAAACTGACAATTAGCTCCTACTTTAGGAGTGAAAACATTAGTGATTCATTGGTTCGGACTTACATAAAGCCCCGAACCTTTTATAAAATAAATTTGATCCACTTATAAATATGAGAATTAAATGAAAATGTGCTAAGTATCAGAAAAGATTGCTTCAGTTAAATTTCAAAAGCTTTCTTAGCCTTTAATGAGGTAGCTTAAACAAGATCATCTTTGTTGGATGAGATTAATTGGGTCTATAAAGAATCCTATTATTAGAGTACAACTATTTTTATAATGAACTTACTTGATTTGGAGATTAGTTCACTATAAACCCTTTTAATCTTTATATTACTTTTCTTGGCATTTTGTGATTTGTTCTATAATTATTGTGTATTTAATACATTAAGCAATAAACTTAATGCTTTAAAATGTTAGTGTAATAGATGAATTTCCTAACAATTTGGGTAAAAATGAGCCCTTCATGAAGAAAATTTATTATTAATTCACAAAATGACAAAGGTTCTTTACAGATAGATGGTAACCTTTTATTTATTTATATATTTGTATTATTAGTTTCAGGTGTGCAAAACAACACAATAATTAGACACTGACATCCCTCACAAAGTGTAACTCCAACAAGTCTACTACCCCTCTGACACTGTATAGCTATTACAATACCATTGACTATATTTCCTATGCTGTACTTTACATCCTGTGACTATATATATATTTTTTTAAATTATAGTTGACATTCGATATTATTTTATATTCATTTCCGGTGTACAGCATAGTGGATAGGGATTTATATAATTTATGAAGTGATCCCCCTGATAAGTGTAGCACCCATCTGACAATACACAGATTTTACAATACTATTGCCTATATTCCCCATACTGTATTTCACATCCCTGTGAATATTCTGTAACTACCAATTTGCACTTCCTAATCCCTTCGCTTTTCTCACTCATCCCCCCAACCCTCTCCCATCTAGCAACTATCAGTTTGTTCTCTGTATCTATGAGTCTATTTCTGTTCTGTTTGTTCATTTATTCTGTTCCTCAGATTCCACCTATAAGTGAGATCACATGGTATTTGTCTTTCTCTGTCTGACTTATTTCACTTAAGATATGTACCCTCTAGGTCAATCCATGTTGTTGCAAATGGTAAGATTTTGTTCTTTTTCTTTTTAAAGATTTATTGGGGAATACTGGGGAACAGTGTGCTTCTCCAGGGTCCAACAGCTCCAAGTCATTGTCCTTCAATACTTGTGGAGGGCGCAGCTCAGCTCCAAGTCCAGTTGCCATTTTCAACCTTTAGTTGCAGGGGGCACAGCCCACCATGCCATGTGGGAATTGAATCAGCAACCTTGTTGAGAGCTCACGCTCTAACCAACTGAGCCATCCGGCCACCCCTCCGGAAGCTCAGCGTCAACTCATTGTCTTTAATCTAGTTGTGGAGGGTGCAGCTCACTGGTCCATGTGGGAATCGAACCTGCAACCCTATTGTTCAGAGGTCGTGCTCTAACCAACTGACCCACCCGGCCTCCCTAAGATTTCATTCTTTTTACGGCAGAGTAATACTCTATTGAATATATATACCACAATTTCTTTAACCAGTCATCTATAGATAAGCATATTTGTTGTTTCCATATCTTGGCTATTGTAAACAGCACTGCAATAAACATAGGGATGCATATATCTTTTCAAATTAGTGTTTTGGATTTTTTTTGGATAAATATCCAGGAGTGGAATTGCTGGGTCATAAGGTAGTTCTATTGTTAATTTTTTGAGGAACCTCCATACTGTTTTCCATGGTGGCTGCACAATTTGCAATCCCATCAAAAGTGAACAAGGGTTCCCTTTTCTCCATGTAATGACGAGCGGGGAAAAGTAGGAGGAGGGACATATGCTAGAATGGGGCTAATTGATTATTTATGTAATATCTAATAAATTTATTTAGCAATATGCAAGAGCAAAAGACAAATGCAATTAGCAGAATATGTTAATGTCAGAAAGTAAGACTAAACTATATACATTGATAACAATGTCATGTCAAACGAGTATACATACATGTAAGTTTAAGAGATCCCAAAATATGTTTACTATTGATCAAAAATCACTTGGCTAGATACACAAATAACATCAGTAAGGAGTATCCAAAAGCAGTAATAAGCTCTGTATAGGATAGTAACTATTACAGTAGATGTCAAAAGCTCACCAAACCAGGGAAGAACAGCACTGGAAAAGTCATAAATCAAAACCTTACCACATCTGTAGCTGAGAGAAACTCAGGCGTCTCCCACACCACTGTTTGCTAGTTCCCAAGAATACTGCTGCTGTTGGCGTTGTTGTTGTTGTTATTGTTGTTGTTGTTGGAAGTTAGAAGTCAAGGTGTCTTCTGATGCTATGAGCTGCAAGCTGCATATAAGTTTTCAAGGTGTTAACAGTCTGAAGAATGTTGCTGTTGTTGTCATGGCTGTTGTTGTTAGAAGTTAGGACGTCTTCTGATACTGCAAGCTGCAAGCTACATACGAGTTTTCTAGATGCTAACAAGTTCTCAAGAAGGCTAACTGAGGGGGACAGCACTGGAGAGGCCAGGAACCAGCCAGCCCTCACCAGGTTCATGGCTGAAAGTCAGGACATCCCCTGGTATTGTAAGCTGCATCTGCCTGGAAGTCTTCAAAATATTAGAATGATAAAAAATCACTAATGACAAATGACCAAATGACGAAATAATAATTTCACTGCCAACTGAGGTCTGTCTTATATGTTTTCTCAGATGTACCTTATATGTTTTCTTGTTCCTGCCCCCCACTCCGGGAATAGCCAGTTCTGGGAGGGTCCGGCAGTTACTGATATGAATGCTGTCCATCCGGCCGAAGGGCCAATTCATCCCAATAAGCAATATCTACTGTTCTTGCTTGGGACCATCAGCCCAAGGTCTTCCAAAGCCTGGCAATGTGCTTGTCACGTCATCCTGATATAACTTAGCTACTTCTTCACTTCATCTGCTGATGTGGGCAAAACAGACAGAACAAAGAGGGAATTCTCTCAACCCCTGATCAAGAATTTCTTTAACCCTAAGATAACCATCACCTCACAACACAGACAGAACAACAAACATAATCTCATATCTCCTCTACTTGAGAGAATGAGACTAAACAGAAAACCTCATCTCATGTCTCCCCTGCTCGGGAGAATGAGACCAAAGGGGGAACAGAAAAGCAACATCATTGCATATCTCCCCTGCTTGGGAGAATGGGACCAAAGGGGGAATTTACTCAACCCCTGATCACAGCACAGAAATCAACTTACATACAGAAACAGATAAAAGCTAACAGACAAAAGCTCACATCAACCAATGAAGGCAAATTTTCTTTAACACCTTCCCTACACTCCACATCCTCACCAACACTTGTTGTTTGTTAATTTATTGATGATGGTCAGTCTGACAGGCATGAAGTGATATCTTATTGTGGTTTTTATTTGCATTTCTCTGATGATTAGTGATATTGAGCATCTTTTCATATGTCCATTGGCCATCTGTATGTCCTATTCAGAGAAATGTCTATTTGGGTCCTCTGCCCATTTTTAACTGGATTGTTTGGGGTTTTTTTGTGTGTTGAATTACATGAATTTTTAAATAAATTTTAGATATGAGCCTCTTATTAGATGTATCATTGGCCAATATATTCTCCCATTCAGTAGGATGTCTTTTCATTTTGTTGGTGGTTTCCTTTGCTGTGAAAAAAACTTTTTAGTTTGATGTAGTCTGGTTTGTTTATTTTTTCTTTTGTTTCCCTTGCTCAAGGAGATATATCATTGAAAATATTATTAAGGGTCATGTCTGAAATATGACTTTATTTCATATATTTTCTTCTAGGAGTTTTATGGTTTCAGGTCTTATATTTAAGTCTTTAATCCAATATAGAAGAATACAAGTTTATTCTTGTATATGGTATAAGAAGGTAGTCCAATTTCATTTTTTTGCATATATCTGTTCAGTTTTCCCAGCATCATTTATTGAATAGACTGTCTTTACCCCAGTGTATATTTGCTTCCTTTGTCATAGATTAAATTACCATATAGACATTCTGCATCTTCGCCCCTCTTACCACTCTCAAGGTGGCTTCTTCTGAATGTCCTTAGTTGTAGGACTTCTGTTCAGCTAGACATAAGGTGATTCTCAATGATGGTTGTTCTGTAGTTCAGTTGTAATTTTGATGTGGTCGTGAGGGGAGACAAGCACAACATTTACTTACTCTGTCATCTTGGTTAGAAATCCTATTTAATTCTTAATCAAGTTATTTGTAGTCTCAGAATTACCACTTTTGAATTTTTTGTGCAATGGCTGAGATTTATTTAAAATGTTGCCATCTAGAAGGTCCACGATGATGGATTAGGCAAATGTGTATCCCAGGATCACATCAAAATTACAACTAGTATAAATTGTAGAACAATGAACCTCAAGAATCATCTCAAGACTAACTGAACATAACCCCTGTAACTAAGGATATAAAGAAGGGGCCACTTTGAGGCTGGTAGGAGGGATGGAGACATGAAACAGGCTGACCCCAAAACCACATAGTAGCTGAACACCCAGAGGGACACCTCGATGGTAGAGGTCTCCCCTAAAAAGGAAGGGGTCCTGGCTTCAGCATCTTTTCTGATCACAGTGGTATGAAACTAGAAATGAATTACAAGACAAAAACTGGAAAACACAAAAACACATGGAGGCTAAAGAACATGCTAACAAATAATGAATGGGTCAACAATGAGATCAAGGAAGAAATTCAAAGATACCTTGAGATAAACAAAAATGAAAACAATGCAAAATCTATGGGACACAGTGCAGGCAACACACCCAAAGGGCAGATTCTGCAGGCACCAGAGCCCTGCTAAAGCAAATCCTGCTACATAGGGTCAGCCCCTGCAGAACAGCTCCTCCACTGTAATCACAGTCACAACCAATTAGGCTGAAGGCCAACTCTCCCACTGATGTGCAAACAGCAACCAAGTCTCAACTACAATAGGAGGGCACACACAACCCACATAGGGACACACCTGGAGCACCTAGCTCAGGTGATGAGGGAAATTATGCCACCTGGCCCCACAGGGCACCTACTACATAAGGCTACTCTACTAAAACCTGGAGATATAGCAGCCCTACCTAATATATAGAGACAAACACAGGAAGGCAGTCAAAATGGGGAGACAATGAAACATGTCCCAAATGAAAGAAAAGAAAAAAGCTCCAGAAAAGAAGCTGAACAAAATAGAGACAGCAATCTACCAGATGCAAGGTTCAAAACTCTGGTTATAAGGATGCTCAATGAACTTAGGGGAAGAGTAGAAGAACTCAGTGAGAACTTTAACAAAGAGATAGGAAACATGAAAATGGAGATAGAAAAATAAAAAAGAACCAGTCAGAATTGAAGAATACAGTAACTAAAATAAAGACCACATTGGAGGAAATCAACAGTAGAATAGATGAAGCAGAGGATTGAATCAGCGATTTAAGAGTTAAGGTACCAGAAAACACCCAATCAGAACAGCAAAAAGAAAAAAGAATTTAAAAAGATGAAGATAACATCAAGCGTACCAGCACTCACAGCAGTGGGGTACCAGAAGGAGAAGAGAGAGCAAGGAATCGAAAATCTACTTGAGAAATAATGTTAGAAAACTTCCCTAACTTGGAGAAAGAAATAGACATACAAGCCCAGGAAATGCAGAGAGTCGCAAACAAGATGAACTCAATGAGGCTCACGCCAAGACAGATCATAATCAAAATGCCAAAGATTAAAGACAAAGAAAGAATCTTTAAAGCATTGAGAGAAAAGCAGTTAGTTACCTACAAGGGAGTTTCCGTAAGACTGTCAGTTGATTTTTCAATAGAAACTCTGCAGGCCAGAAGGGATTGGCATGAAATATTCAAAGTGATGAAAAGTAAGGACCTACAACCAAGGCTACTCTACCCAGGAAAGCTATCATTTAGTATTGACGGATAGATAAAGAGCTTCCCAGATAAGAAAAAGCTAAAGGAGTTCATCACCATCAAACCAGAATTACAAGGAATGTTAGAGGGACCTCTTAAAGAAGAAAAAGAAAAAAACAAAAATATGAATAATAAAATGGCAATCACTACATATCTATCAACAATAACTTTCAATATAAAGGGATTAAATACTCCAATAAAAAAGATACGGTGGCTGAATGGAACAGAAAACAAAACCCTTATATATGCTGCCTATAGGAGCCTCACTTCAGATCAGAAGACATATACAGACTGAAAGTAAAGGGATGGGAAAAGGTATTTCATGAAAATTGAAATAAACAAACAAGCAAAAAGCTGGGTAGCAATACTTATACCAGACAAAGTAGACTTTAAAACAAAGGCTATAACAAGAGACAAAGAAGGACCCAGTAATCCTACTTCTAGGTGTTTATCCAAAACCAAAACACTACTTCGAAGGGAAATGTGCATCCATATGTTCATTGCAGTATTATTTGCAGTAGCCAAGATATGGAGGTAACCTGGGTGGCCATCAATGGATGAATAAACAAGAGGCGGTACATACATACAGTGGAATATTACTAAGCCATAAAAATAATGAAATCTTATCATCTGCAACAACATGATGGACTTTGAGAGTATTGTGCTGACTGGAGTATGTCAGACAGAGAAAGACAAACGGCTTATGATTTCATTTATAAGTGGAATCTAAAGAACAAAATAAACAAACAAAACAGATATATAAACTCAAAGATACAGAGAACATTTTGATGGTTGCTGGCTGGGAGGGAGGTTCAGAGAGTAGGTGATAAAGGGGAAGGGATTAAAAAGTACAAATTGGTAGTTACAAAATAGTCATGGGGATATAAATTATAGCATAAGGAATATAGTCGATAATATTTAATAACTGTGTATGGTGTCAGGTGGGTACTAGATTTATTGGGGTGATCATTTCATAAGTTATATAAATGTCTAATCCCTATGTGATACACCTGAAACTAATATAACATTGTATGTCAACTGTAATTGAAAAATACAACAATTATTTTAAAAAAGAGCCTCCCAATAAAGAATTAAATAAAGGGCAGGTTATTGTTCTTTACTGAGAGATTATTTTTTATTTTATGTTTCAAAACGTAATTGGGCCATAAATATTTAACAGAGCAACTGAACTATTAATTGCTCTGATCAAAAACATTTTAAAGTACTCACATACAACACATCAAATCTTTTATACAGGTATATCTCTATGTATCTTTATGAGACAGCATGCAAAAAAGCTTGCTAGAGTTGTAATACTAACTAACCATGGTATCCTTCGTATGGAATTGCCTCAAAGATAACATCTCCTCATGATAAAATACTGTGGAAATTTAGCATTGTGTCAAATTTCATTAGGTTATAAAATAAAAGTTGGTTTCTAATAAATTTTTAAGTGTTTGGAAGAATTTAATAATGACTCTAAAACACACGTTGTGTATTTCTTTGAAAAGTTTATTCAATTTTTTCTAATATGCACATTTCTAGATTCTACAGTGCTGTGATAAGTAATTAAATAATCAACAATGGGACACATGCAAAAGATTTAAAACCAACTGAAACTACTAAGCACTAAACAAACTGAAAAAGTCAATAGACTATTTATTTAATTACTTACTGCACAAGAGGATTTATTTCAATGGCTAGTGCATTGTTTCATTTAGTTTTTAAAAAGGGATAGTTAAAAGAAAAAAGTACAGTTTGGATGAGATTATGCTGCTGTGTGACTTTAAATCATTTAACTGCTCTGAGCCTCAGTGTGCGTGACAAGAGAGTGTTTTTCAACGTCTTCCTCTTCTTTTTCTTATTCTAGCAAAAGAGCATTTTGTCAAGTGCAGTCTTACACGGAGCACCAAATATAAAGCAGAAAATGCAGAACTGCTTTGTTGAGGTGGTGGGTGGGAAAACCTGGAGACTTCTGCAGATATGTTTATGCTATTTTTCACTGTATAAAAGTTTCAAAAAAAACTGACGATTTTGCTTTTGCTTCTAGGTTGTATATACTCAGAAAAGGATTTCACAGCATAAAAATTGTTAAACAATTACATCTTCCTTCTTTGAAGACTTTTACATTTAAATCTTGATCTGTCTGGATTTTATTTTCATGTAAGGAGTAAGGTAGATCTCCAAATTCACATTTTTCAAGATTACTATGTACTAATTGTTTCTCCATTTATTAAGTAATATGTCTTTATCCTACTGATTTCAAATGTTATCTTTCCCCTATGATAAATTCTCACATGCCATCAAATCTATTTCTAGTACTTTCGTTTTAGGGATGCTTCTGTCTCTTGCCATTCTTTACCTATTGCCAAGACAAATATTATATTATAGTCCTGATTTTTTTAAATTATGAAAACTTTCAGTTCTGTGTACTAATTGTTACCATTTTGCATACCTTTCATACCACATTTACTATTCTTTATTGCCAACTCTGTAAAACATATTGACATATACTGCAATGGTAACCAAATAAGACATATATAAAACACTAGCATAGTGGTTAACAGCATGAATTCTGGAGCCAGAATGGAGACACTCATGCTACTTATTCAACAGAGTTGTAAGGATTAAACGACTTAGTATTTGTAAAGCACTTAATAAAGATTATGTGTTAGTTATTATTAAATTATTGCATATGATCTAGGAATCAATTGAGCTTGTACATTACACATTTACTCTTTTTTTAGTCACTACCCGTAAATTTTAACATGACTATTTCACTTGTCAATGTCTCATTTAGTCAGTATCTCTCTCATTTCTCCCAAACCAAGGATCTTAAGATGCTTGAACTCCAATAAACTCCTGTTCCATCTTCCATATTATTATTGTCCAGTTCCATCGTGCTTCAAAAACTCCCACAGTTAAGCACTATATTTATTTTTTCATTTCAATGTTAGGCTTATCCACATCATTATCTATAATCAATATTCAACAAAGTTTTTTTCTTAAACTCTATTTGTCTTTTTCATTTTATACCTCCCATATCTTTATTATTTATATTGACCTACATTCATCATCTTCAGCTTCTTCCTCACTTTGTGATCTTCATGAGTCTCCATTCTTTTGAAATTAAATAAATAATTTTCAGTGTGATCTGTACAATTTAAAATAGACAATTATTTTAAGATTTAAACAAAACCTCTGGATGCAACCAGCTCCACATTGTCCCAATCCAATGACAAAACAATTACCCCAAAACTACCGCTTTTTGCCACGAGATGGCGACTATGTCTAAATAACACAACCTCTATTTAAGTTAAACTATTTGGAAATAATCTTTGTCTTCCTTTGAGGTAAATCCTGCTAGTGAATGTTCATGATAGGTCAAATTTCTCTCTTTAAGATTTAAATAATTGTTTACTTTAGACAATTTGGATTAAAATCTTTCTCAATTGAGCTATACATTTCTCTCCCTTCTTAAACTAGAGCATATAAACCTGTTTCCTAATGATTGACCGTGATCATCATAAACGTCAATTACAACACTACACAAGCATATACAGGTTACTCTACTGTTTGACCCTACATTAAACAGCTCCAGATAACTATGCTTTTTGAGCTCACTCTTTATAGCAGTTTAGTCTAGTATTTTGGGGCTTGTTTTGTAATAAGCATTTTTGTCCTCTTTTTTCCAGATGTTACTTTTTAAAAATAACTTCTAGGAGTAAATGTCTTCTTTTATCAACCTGTGTTTTGAACTATTGCTACCTCTAATGTATTATGATCATATAAACTAGATAAAGTTATTAAAATTGAGTCAAAATAAGTCCTATTGATGGATTACACAGACTTTATGTTTTATGCCATCTGTTTTGAGTATCCTATGACATCAGTTTTGAGTACTGAGATGTTTTGACATTTGAAATTGCTTAAAAAGTGCTATATTTGAATATATTAATTGTATTTTAAATTAATAATTGAGGTACAGAGCACTCAGAAATTTGAATGTTATTTAGTGTATTAAGATTTCCTTTTGGCTTCTTTCTCCTTTTCATTTTAGCATTAATAATATCATTGATTCCATTAAGGTGACTCCAGGTCTGAGAACTTATTTCACATAAGTAATTTCAGATCTAATTTTTACACTTTGCATATGTATTTTCATATGTCTACTGAAAAAATAATTTTGTTTATAAAAAGGAAATATTTGAAAAAATTGTGAAAACATGGATATTAACCAATAAAAGCATCCTGAAGCTGTAGTATGCATCAGAATCAAGTAGAGATTTTGTTACAAATGTATACAGATAACAGGGCCCCATTCCAGAAATTGTTTCAGTTGGTAGAGACTAGACTCTATTTTAAACAAACATCCCAATTGATTCTTTTATCTCTCTGTGTTTCTCAAAATTCTTAGCTGACACTGAAGAAGAAATTCTCACTTGAATGGATATAAAGTTGAGTGTTTTATTTTGGATTCAAAATTAAGGTGTGTTATACAACTGTAACTTAAAGGAAGGAAATTAGTTTTCACATCAAAGCCTTTTCCAAAGTAAGGCAATACTGATAATTCCATTTACTACTTCTTTTCTCAGTAAATAATGTTTGGGGACATCTCTTCCCATTCCAAATCACATCAGAAGATGGTAAACTAAAGGCCCTGAAGATTATGTTAGTAGGACTTTCTAATATGCAATTATGAAAAATTAATTAAAATTAAGGTAACTATCTCATTTTCTGTTACACCGATCCTTATTTTTAAAGTGCTCTTTCTAAAAATCAACCTTTGCCCTCCTTACCTTGTAGTAACACTTTTCCGTTCCTTTTCAGTGACCCTGTTTTGAACAGTGTTAACACTTCAGAAAAATCTCCAGATATGTGTCATGTATCTTTTGGTCTACTTTAATAACAAAACAGAGTCTCCTCGTTATCCTCACTTGCTCAATCAATGTACATTCTTGCCCCTGTGTTTATACAGTGCATTCATTAGTGGTTTTTACTTGTCTAGTCTTTTGGACCATAAAACTGGAGTTTATTATCCTGCAGGTGATGAATCTTCTTATTTACAAATTAATTGTAGATCATGTGTGGGCAGCATGATTGCTGATCCTGCCTAACGAATACATTTAGTGTTTAATTTTTTTTTTCTGTTGCTATTTTCTAATTTGAAGTGGGTAGACCAAAACCAATTAATTCTATTCCAGTTTTTCAGTGCTTTGCTGCATGCTTCTTCTGTCACTACAGATGCTTATGACTCTTAATGTATGGCTTTAAATAACGTTGATATTAGAGATGTGCTGATATTAAACTACATGCTCCTGATAACTGCATCTTTCAGGTAAACTAGAGCTGCTAATTACTTTAAGAAATTTTAGGTCACACACTCATAAGTTTAATTAATTTATCTTCAACAAAACTACTTATATTCAGATTGCTTTAATAATAATCATACAACTAGAAATCTTTAAGAACATTTAAAAACACAGCTCAAAGACTCAAATATCTAGTTAAATGTGATCTTACCAGAGGGAAGTTTTGTAGGATTTTTAATATCTGAATATAAAATTAAGAAATAGACATGTAGATATTTTAGATGTAGAAGTTAGTAGGTTTTTGTACTTCTCAATATCCAGTCAATAAAGGGTATGAATGAAGTAGAAGAGCAATCTCGCGTTTGTGAAGATAAGCATTTATTGAGGCTATCGTAAGATTCCAAAATTGTGGGTGATTTTTATAGTTTCTAACAGATTTTTGCATTAGTGACTGAATGGGAAGGTGAATTTAATAACAGGTAAATATGTATGTTAATATATCACGGTACAGCCATAACCTAACACCAAAAGAACCTACAATATAAGTATCTTTATTTTTTTTCACGTTAAAAAGTTTTGAACTGTTTCTGTCATAATATTACACTAATGACACTTCAGTAACTCTAAACTTAACATAATAGCAGACAACCAGATATTCCAATATCCATGCGACATTAACTAGCACTAGATACATACTTGAAACATAAGAAGTAGCGAGTGTGATATAAATGGAATTAAATATAACTATTTTTAGTATGTATTATATTTCTACCACTGTGCTAGGTATGATTGCATAGGTTATGTCATTTAATTTAAATCCTCAATCTTATAAAATTTTGGCTTACGAAAAAACTAATTTATTCTTGGCTTATTAGTTTTCCTGTTGTCAGTTCTACATGCTCCAGCAGAAGTAAGCATTACCATCACTAGAATACGTATTCATGTTAAGGCTGTGTAAGTAGTTGAAGAGATTCAAGCATCAGATGGGTGCTTGAACTGGATAAATTTAAAATTCATCCAACCCTGAGATTCTCTACATTTATGTAATGCTACTCTGTTTTAGATCTTGGAGAAGCCTTAAAAAACATACAGCTAGGGCACACAAAATTATTAGGGTGATAGAATTATGAGGCAGAAACCATGTTCTGATGCTCATAGGCCACATTCATGGCAATCTGTCCAGGAGAGTTTGGATCTAATTATGTACACAGAATTAATTATTTGTCCTTCATTGTCTACATCATAGTAAAATAGTCACCTAATACATAAAACAAGAGAATTGGCTAGAAAGGATGCCCCCTTCCACCCTAATTTTTTAAGCAGTCAGCTTTGCACTCTCACCTACAGCATGAGCTGAGGTTAGAACATTCTGATTCTATTTCTCTGTAGGACACCAAAAATAGAAGCAGCTTGCATTGAAATAGTACTGTGACTAAGCCTAGCCTCACTGTTGCATGTTTCTAATTGCATGCACTTCAAGGTCTGAGTTTTTTTAGAAAGCTATTAAAAGGTGGGAAAGTAGGCCCTACAGTATGACTTAGAGTTTGCTTTCAAAAATTCAAGTACTTAAAATTCATTAGTATTTAAGGCAGTGTTATTTTTCACTTCTTTTTACTTTATTCTTTTCATTTATATAAATAGTCATGCAGACAAGTTATATGCTCATGCGCATGGGCTGTAAAAGAATAAACTGGGGGGAAAAAGATGGCCAGTTAGAAAAATATATAGAGGAGGGATTAAAGAATATTTAATAAAATTTGTATTACTTTATTATCTTTCGGCTACTTTACATGATAATTTGTGTTTGAACTTCAACGACAAACAATTCTTACATGTTTGTTTGCATCAATGAACTACGAAGAAAGTTGGGTTTTTCTGCTTGATCTCTCAAATGTATTTGCATCCATGCTGTAGTATAATTGCTCTATTGGTGGGGAAAGTAGATTATTAGAGTCAATCCCGAATGTTTCATTCAAGTTAATCTTAACACCTATTTTTAAAATAGTGGTAAAATATAGATAACATACAATTTACCATTTTAGTCATATTTAAGTATAGTTCCTGTGTTATTAAGTACAATCACACTGTTGTATAATCATTTTAACCATCCATCTCCATCCATCTTTTTTTTTTAACCGTTATCGCTAGAGATGTAGAATTGGGCCATTGCTGCAGTTTTTCTGACCCCTACTTTACCTTCCGAGTTGGTTTCCACAAGATAAATTTGCCAAAGACCATCTAATCTAAAAGGCCACGTTTGTTTGTTTTTACTACCATAAGATACTAATAGTATAAAGTAGCTAGGAAAAGTGTTGACCTTAGAAACTGGATGGGCCAAAGCAAATTATGAGGAGTAATAAGGATGCCTGCAGGCTCAAAGATGTTTTAAATTTTCTGTAAAATTACAACCACATATTTGACATAAAGAATTTTTAAAAATCTTTAAAACTAAAAGCTAGTTTAAAGGTATCAAATCCTGTAGCGTGGAATATTTCTTCAGAATTGAAAATGTAGCACACAAGATATGAATTTACATGATATGGGGGATAAAAACTTGTGAAAATGTCAATTCTTTTTACATTAATTATATATCTGAACCTATTGCTGCAGATATTGAATCTCCAAAATAGCTTCATACAGTTGTTTTAAAAATGTGCGGGTAATATAAGGCCAAACTCACTCTTCCAGTAAATCTATTCATTCCATAATTTAGTTTTCAATTGAGCCTGAACATATATCAGGTGAAAATAAGATGATCCAGATCTGTTAGTATTGATGTACATGTAGGTGGTTCCTTTATTATAATTTGCAAAATGCTTGCAAACTGTCTTGGTGAGGGATCTCATATGGAGAGAGATAATCAAGATACAAGATGGAAAAGGTCAGTCAAGTTGTGCAATTTCATGAAGTGATCAAGTACAATAGGTTTTAAACAAACAAGGCAAATTGTTGGCCTATTCAAAGGTGACATGCTATAGTACAGCATTTTAGTGCAAATGATTTGATATCTGAAAAGCTATTTCTTGTTATTTCTTTTCAGTCTAAAGTGACTGACAACACTTCTGAAATCACTTGCTTCCATTTGAGTGGCACGTCATTAAAAATCTCAAGCTTAGATCCCTCTTATTCCTTTATTAAGTACTGCAGTCTACATCAAACTGTCTAAAACCGTAAGTTGTGTGTATTTGCCTTTACATTAACTGCTTTTTGATTGTATGAGAAAATTACTGTGGTTTTTCAATTACTTACTGGATTCTAAAAGAAACAGTTGTCAGAAATAAGTTTACAGTGGTGAATAGCAGCCTCAATAGGTGTAAAATCAATTTGTAATTCTTATTTAAGAAAAGGGATCTGCCAAACTATCCACTGTTCCTTTAGTTACTGATTTTTGATAGTGATAGCATACCTAATTCCAAAGAAAAACATTTGTTTTTTTAAAAAACAAGATGAGGTACTTTACCACAAAATCAAGCCTATCATGAGCTATGTTGACATTTTGCAGGAAATATTTTTTTTCAAACTTCCTTTTTTATGTCCTAATTTTTCTCCCTAAAATGACATCATCTCTTCATCTGATAAGGAAATCTATTTCAGAATCACAGTTCACTGTGAAGAGCCAATGGTTAAATTTATTTAGTGTTAAGATGGAGAAATGACAAAGACTGCAGAGAAAACCAAAGGACCAACTATGCAAATAGATGTTATGCTAAAAGGCGGCTTGTAATTCTAGGTTTTTTTACCGTTTACATTTCTCTTGAGGTCAACTTCTGCACTTGAAAATCAACAACTAAAATAGCATAAGCAAGAACAGTAGGTAGATACTTGGTCTAGTAGGGTTATGTTGATGTCAATCCTCATTTGGGGTAAAAGAACCATTGTCAATTTGCAAATATTAAAACACGGGCACATAAGGCATTTAGGTTCTTGCTTAAGCACATCAAACAATGAATTTGCCACGTGGAAGATTTTCATACGAATAATAACTAGAGCAGTATAGTGCTTGCAAATACTCAGAAAATAGTTTTAAATCATACAAGGCAAAACATTAACGGCCTGCACTAGAAAAAAAAAATTATTGCGTTGAAGTGTAGCCAACAAGGCAAAAACAATGGGGTGGGGAGGACCCGGTCAAATATATGTTATTTTGGGTCTACCTGAGGAGGGACAAAGAGAAGTCATTTGGAAGCAGTTCTGCTTTCTGCCTCTTTTCGTTCTTGCCAGGGTGCCCATTTTTAAAGTATCCAAACAAAGAACCACAAACCGCCAGTCACACCATAATACCAGCTTGTGTTTACATTTTCAGCTCTCCGGATCGTGATCCTATTCAGTGCACACAGAGCGAGTGCTCGTGTACACGCGCCCGTCCGCCATCAGGAGGACTGAGACTGTAAACACAAGCTGGTATTTTGGTGTGATCGCGCTAATATGGCGGTGTGTGAGGTCAAGAGGTGGGAGGTGAATCATGGATCCAGAATTGCCTTGCTTTTGTCAGTTTAAGTCATGCTGCTTGCGCAGCAGCTGCTTCTCCAACTTGAATAACCCAGCTATGTTAAAGAAATGAAGACCTACCTGAAAGAATTCGAGGGACTACAGCGGAGAGTTGTCTTCCCAGGAACATAGTGGAAGCTGCCTTCCTTGGAACCTGTAAAATTAGGCGGTGGAAGCCACGTTCACCATCTAGTTTAGACCATGACCATGGGTTCGTTAGTCACTGCACAAGTGTTGGGTAAAATAACCCAATGTTTCTATAGGATGTCTCATCTCAAAGGGAAACCATTTAGGTGGCCTGATTTACTATGGAGAGTCCATTTAACCACGAAAATTTGGAAAGAAACGTGTTTAATTGGTCAGTATACCCTAAAGAGAAATGCACCAAGTTTGAAACATAACTCAGACTACTTTTCCCACTTTGTGGTTGAACAAAAATTTATTTTTGCACTTTGATTGCAGGTAGGTAATAATATCTTTAATCAAAGTTGTGCTAGATGGGATCTTCAAGATTTGGATTTGGAAGTACTATGGAAGTATCCTCAGTACAGAAAAGAAAATCAAAACATGGCATCCCAACTCACCCCAACAAGGACAAGAAAAAGATTACTAGAAGTAGATTTGTTGAAGCTTGATTCCTATAGAAACATAGGCTAGCTAATAAATAGATAAAATGAGTTTTATAGTATCATTTATTCCTTCCTACAGATACAGGTAAATGTAACACTTTTAGCCTGCTAATTTTTAAACAGTACCATCTTACTAAATCATCAATATTGGAAAGATAAATGGTGGTTTCAGTAAATGGGATGCATTTATCTTGCTCTTGGCTCTTTTTTTCCAGGACGTTTTTCGAAGTCAAGTTGTTGTCCTTTCAATCTTAGTTGTGGAGGGTACCTACGTTCAGCTTCAAGTTGTTGTCCTTTCAGTCTTGTGGAGGGCGCAGCTCAGCTCCAGGTCCAGTTACCATTGCTAGTTGCAGGGGGCGCCTTGCGGAAGTCGAACCCGCAACCTTGTGGTTGAGAGGACACGCTCCAACCAACTGAGCCATCCAGGAGCTCAGCAGCAGCTCAGTTCAAGGTACTGTGTTCAATTTTAGTTGCAGGGGGCAGAGCCCACCATCCCTTGCAGGACTCGAGGAATTGAACTGGCAACCTTGTGGTTGAGAGCGGGTGCTCCAACCAACTGAGCCATCCAGAGGTAGCTCAGCTCAAGGTGCTGTGTTCAATCTTAGTTGCAGGGGGCATAGCCCACCATCCCTTGCGGGATTTGAGGAGTTGAACCGGCAACCTTGTGGTTGAGAGCCCACTGTCCCATGTGGGAATCGAACCGGCAGCCTTCGGATTTAGGAGCATGGAGCTCTAACTGCCTGAGCCACCAGGCCGGCCCCTGCTCTTGGCTCTTTTGAATGAAGGTTACATGAGGACATTCATATTTCTAGTAATTTAAAATTTCTGTTCCTGCCTACAACAGACATTTCTTTCCATGTGTATTCTTTAGATTTGTGTGAAAAATAGCCCTAAAGTAGAATTCAGTTATCAAACTGTGCTTATTGTGTGTGTGTTGTTCTGTGTATAGAAATGGAATACAGAAAGAAAATTTTCTTCTTCCTATATAAAGTTATTTTCGGTTCATCAAAATTCAGTTCAAAACAAAGTTCAAAGAAATGAAGTTTTTCATCTTAATGCAAATAGACCAATAATATTAGGCTGGTGCAAAAGTAATTGAGGTTTTTGCAATTATTTTTAACCTTTTAAACTACAATTACTTTTGTACCAACCTAATAATTGCATATAATTATTATTATACACATATTTTATATATATGTATATATGCATACACACATATACACACACACAGAGGGTGTCAAAAATGTATACACAGTTTAAGAAAGGAAAAAGCTGTATTAAAATTGTAATACTCAATATATACTGATAACAAAAGATGAATGTAAGTCACATTTGACTTCTACAATTACAAGAGGTGCTCAAAGTGGTTACCGTCAGCATAATTTTAATACAGTTTTTACCTTTCTTAAAGTGTGTATACATTTTTTGGGCACCATCTGTGTGTGTGTGTGTGTGTGTGTGTGTGTATGTGTAGTTAGTTGTCCCATAGAGAACAATCACTCCTGTGACAACACTGCAATTTCTAGAAGTAAAAAGTTCAGGTAGTCCTTTTATAATCTTGAAGCTTTCTTCAAGCATGGAATTAGCAGCCATCCATATGTTGAAATATGTGGAGTCTGCTTCCCTTAGAAGCCATCTCTGATTAATGCAGAGCAATTGCCCACTTCCTCCCTTTCATGTGCATGTGTTCATATTTAATAATATATGTAATGGATGCATATAAATATTTATATAATAAGCAAACCTACAAATAAATAACTAGAATAACTAAATAATCCATATTAGCATATACCAGGGATACCAAAAAAATGTACACAAGTGGACACTTTTGTCAACGTTGCTCAAACAGTAGTTCACCATAATCAGAAGTGTCTGGACACTGATGGTAACCACTTTGAGCACCTCTTGTAATTGCAGAAGTCAAACATGAGTTGTATTCAGTTTTTGTTATCAGTATATATTGAGTATTACAATTTTAATAGTTTTCTCCTTTTTTAAAATATGTCTACTTTTTTGGGCACTCTGTATTAAGTGAATTCATTTCAGGCTTATCTTGTCTTTCCTATTAAAACATCAACTATTTAAAAATATGAACTAATTTAAATGAAAATTGTAGCTCCCAGAGCATCATTTATTCTGCTCATCTCAGTAATGATGGCAGTACCGATTGAAAATGGAGGTGGTGGGAGGTGAGAAAACAGGATGTAAGGAGAGGCCAATGTCCTGAAGGACCGTTAAGATCTCGATGGGATTTTCCACATTTTTTTTTAATTAAAATGTATTGCAGTGACAATAGTTAGTAAAATTACATAGGTTTCAAGAGTACAAATCTGTAATACATCATCTATATATCACATTGTGTGTTCACCACATCATTAACATCTTTTATTACTAGGTCTGCAACGATATCATAATTTTCCATTGATTTTTGAAATACAACTCTTTTACAAAGAAAAGGGAAGTAGATTTAAAAAAATAATGAAAATAATATAAATGATTAAAAACAAACAAAAAGCCATACTATTTTTTTGCTGTATTTTCCTGCTTTAGGTTTTTACCTGCCTCTTTCTTCCTTGGATGATTTAATAGAAAAATGTATGAAAGCAGTTTTATTTTCTACTTGTTTAGTTAAAAATTTTCCCTTGGGAAAACTGGTGGCTGTTTCTGAATTTGAATAGTTAGAGCAGAAGGGGGTAACTATGATAAGATTTTGTTTCATCTGATTAGTATAATGTCTTTTTATTTAGAAAAGATCAGTAAGTTCTATGAAACGATTTTTTGGTTTATAGTTCTTATACTGACCAGATCAGATTCTGTGGAGGCTAATGGGACAGGCTAATGCTTACATTTTCTTCTTAGTCTTATGTTAGAAGTCAGTTTAAATTGGCATCAAATGAGACAAACTTGGGTTTCAATCATAAAAATTTTCTTCTCTTTTCAAGAAAGAAATCTGTTCAGATTAAATTAGTCTTCTGAGGAAATAATTAAAGACTTGGTTTAGATATTCAGTTTTGAAAAGTGTACATCAAAACTTGTAACTGAAATCTAATTGAGAGTGTACATATAACAAAAAAGTTTAAACATTTGTAACATTTTTAAAATTTACTTTATTTTGGGGGGCAATTTTTCATTATATATCAGCATTTCTCTTTCTTGTTCATTATTTAAAATATTTCTCATATTATAACATAGATAGAAACAGGAAATAGTTTTATACTTGTGTTAGATTATATATAAGTCCAAGTAAAAGTAGAGAGTAAGAAATGACAAGAGACAAGTAATGCTTTCGTACTTCTTATATTTGAATTACAAAGGCATGGACAAGACTTAGTCTCAGCAATAAATAATGTCTGTGTGAGGTAGACAAATAAATAAAAAATAATATATCACAACAGAACATACATTAATAAATAGTAATACCTAGTGTAATTAAAGCAGTATAAGATGTACTTAAAGAAAAATATTAATCCAGTCAGATACTATTCAATGTAAGACAATCAGATAAAATGCTAACATGGGGTGTATCTATTCATTCAAAAGCACTGAAGAACTCTTCTATCTTAACCTTTGGTAGAAATGATCAGCTGTGTCTCCTTGCACAGTTACTAAGAGGGGCCAAGACTCAGTGGTGGCCTCTGTACCATGTGTATGAATAATATTCACTGGGTTGAACAGAATTTTTTTGCCACTAAACAAAGAGAGGGACATAATCTGAATGAGGAATTTTCTCGGTATATCTTTTATTTATTTCCCTTTTTCTGTTTTTCAGAGAATTTGTTTGCTTTTTGTAGCTGTGTAATTGGGATGTGTGAAGAAAGGAATGACAGAAAGAGATGTAGAGAATAATTATAAATATTTCACGTCATACTTTAACAATTGTTTACCAGGGAAATTTTTCTCTGTGTAAATAAGTAGTGTTTTTTTTTAAAAAAAATCACAGGTTTTTAAAAATTATTTAATACATAAATGTATGTTTATTGTTAAAAATTAAAACAATACACCAGTACAATAGAGTAAAAAGTGAAAGCCCTTATCAGCACTTTAAAACACATAATTTTATCATCAATATACCTTTCTATCCCGAAGGTAAATAAAATTAAAGTGTAGTGTCTATTGTTTCAGAACATATCATTACGCATTAACATCACATACATTTGTTGGGGAGATTTTTTTTTAACACAACAGTATATCTTGGATATATATATATATATATATATATATATATATATATATATATATATATATATATATATATATATCTACCTCATTCTTTTAAGAGGGCTGCATAGTGTTCCAAGTACCTCAATTTATGTAACTATCTGCCAGTGATGAACATTTAGTTTCTTTCAAGTATTTTCTATTGAAAACGATGCAACGCAGTAGCCTTGTACATCTATCTTTGTGGGTGTGTTTGAGTATCTTATAGGATAGGTTCAAAGAACTGGAATTGCTGGGTCAAATTCATGTGTATTAAATTCTGATGAACACTGTCAAATTGCCAACCACAATGAATGAAAATGCCTGCTAAGCACTTTTAAACTGTAGCTTTAAAAACAGCAAAATTATTAGTTTCAAAGTACCAAAGGGCCAGTTTTGATACGATTATATTACATTATCAGTTCATCCAACCAACAAATAAGTATTGAGTGCTGCCATGCCTCACATGCTGTTTAGTAGTGGGACAGTAAGTTACAAGGTACAATAAACACTCTCCTTAACATCAAGATCATGGTTAGTTCTGACAGCAGAACTCCAGCATGCAATTTCTCTTTGCTTTACAAGAAAGGAATGAATATTTGAATAAAATACAAAATAATTTAAAACTAAATTGATTTTTGAAATTGAAGTAGACAGCTGAAATTATTTCCAACCTGTGCACCTCTGTGCATGCATTGGTGATTTTATGACCGAGAAGGCAAGACTATCCTTTTTGATCACATTCTTTCAAATGGATTGATCTCTCTAGCTTCGATGCAAAGAACACTTTAAGGGATACTCAAATTAATTAATTCAAAACTATCAAAGAGGGCCGGCCCAGTGGCTCAGGAGGTTAGAGCTCCATGCTCCTAACTCCAAAGGCTGCCAGTTCGATTCCCACATGGGCCAGTGGGCTCTCAACCAGAAGGTTGCCAGTTCAAGTCCTCCAGTCCCATAAGGGATGGTGGTCTCTGCCCCCTGCAACTAAGATTGAACACAGCTCAGCTCCCAGATGGCTCAGTTGGTTGGAGTGCGTCCTCTAAACCACAAGGTTGCTGGTTCGATTCCTCAACTCCTGCAAAGGATGGTGGGTTGTGCTCTCTGCAACTAGCAATGGCAACTGGGCCTGGAGCTAAGCTGCAATCTCAACAACTAAGACTGAAAGGACAACAACTTGACTTGGAAAAAAGTCCGGGAAGTACACACTGTTCCTCAATAAAGTCCTGTTCCCCTTCCCCAATAAAATCTTAAAAAAAAAAAAAAAAAAATGAATGGATATGCTTTTGGCAACATTTTATTGGACACTTATGAATAATCCCAAAATGACCCAAATGTATTTCTAATATATCTATTGCTATTTAAGAAGAAATAAGTGCAGTTAGACCACTGTACTATTTTGTTTCATGTTCAAAATGCACATAAATGTCAATATATTTGTATGATGAAACTACATAATAAATATTTGAATTAATTTATTAACAATACAAATGAAAGTTTGAGGCAAATTATTTTGAGATAAATTCATAGGATTGCAGTGTTAGAGGATTCATCTGGTCTGTTACTGACTTTCAAATGACTATTTTAATGAGACTGATAATTGTCTATTCTCTTACTTATAAAATAGAATTATTTCTCTTTCCAGAAATTTAAAAATCTTTCAGGGCGGCCAGATGGCTCAGCTGGTTAGAGCGCGAGCTCTGAACAACAAGGTTGCCGGTTGGATCCCCACATGGGCCAGTGAGCTGCACCCACCACAACTAGATTGAAGACATAGAGGTGCCAGTGAGTTGCCGGAGGGGCGGCCTGAGGGCTCAGTTGGTTAGAGCAGAGCTCTTAACAACAAGGACAATGACTTGGAGCTGATGGTCCCTGGAGAAACACACTGTTCCCCAATATTCCCTAATAAAATAAAATAAATTGAAAAATCTTTCTTGAGATTTATCTTTAGTGTTTCCCTGACCTAACAATCAATGCTTCCTTATAAAAGTCACATAAAACTGTTCTACAATAAAACTTTTTTTGTTCTTATTTAAACACAGAGAATCTCTGCTTGGCATCTTTTCTCTAAAAATACCGTAAATCTTACAGTTGAATACTAATCAAGTCACACCTTAGCATTTTAATACTAAATAATGTCAATTCCTTTAACTTTCCGCAGGGACCTAAATTGGATCTCTTTGGCTATTTTTCGGTTCTTTGAACTCTCCTCAATTTCTCCACATCTTTTAAAAATGTAATCCAACAGGAAGTAATTTTGAAACAAAGCTTAAATACATGATACAGAGGGAAAACTGTCCTTTGCCTATTTAAGGTTATTTCGGAAATCATAAAAATTATGTTTTCTGCCACATTGTTGACTCTTTGTACTTTGTAGATAAACCTTAAAGTCTTTTTCTTTTGTCCTTTTTTTTGCCTAGACACTCTGTACAATCCTATGTTGCACTGAATGTTTATGAGTGCAACTTGCCTTTGCTTTTTTTGACCATTATTTTTTCATCTCATCGTTATCCTAAATTGGATTAGTTCATTTCTCTAGGATCCTAATCACCTCAATTAATTTAATACAATTTGAAAATTTGTGCAATATAGTTTTGACTTTTTTGAACAAACAGAAAATATGTTGATTATTATGGGTCCCAAGAGTAACCCCTCAACCCACTCATGGTAATGCCTTGCTCATCATTCTAGGTATTATACTAGATGGAGAAGGTATTTCCTTCAGTAATTAATGAGATGAACATATATAATGGAATCAAAAGTCTATTTATTCACTTGGGGAAAAAATGGTCAGAAAATTTCTGTGAATGAAAGAGTGATGGGGTAGGAGCTACTCTACCCTCCCACATATTAAATTATTTCGCAAAGCTAGAGTATTCTGTGAGGAAAACAGATACACATTTATTGAATTACTAGATTCCAGATATAATGTATTTGACATTTATTATCTATATCATTGAATCTTTACAACAATCATGGTTTTAACAGTGAGGAACCCGAGACCTACAAAATATAATTCTCAATGTGATAGATAGTATTGTTTGTTTATAAGTCTTCATTTTCTCCAAGCCTTTGGCATGCTTTCCCTGGGAAGGCAATATACTTTCCTTTCTCATTCACTTTTTAGGGCTTGGCTATGTGATCTTCTCAGACCAATGGGAGTGTGGATGGAAAAGAGAATGGGCTGAATTGAGATTTACAAAGTGTGGACAACTTTTCACCTGCCCTGTTATGGACATTCGTCATGTGAAGAGTATGTTCAGGGAGCTGATTTTACTTCAGCCTGAATAAAAGCTCGTGGGACAGTCATAAACCTGACGTGAAGCCAGAAGCAAAGTCCATTTCTGTCCAGCAGGATACTGCAATGACACAGTTGACCCCGATAACCATGAGAGAGGAATAAATGTTTGTTGTTGTGAGCTACTGAAATTTGGGGGATGTTTGTTACACAACACTACTGCAGCAAAACCTGACCAATATTCTCAGAATCTCACTAATACAGATCATGCTAATACAGATAAATGAAACAAAAGATAAAATCTGGACCTAGATTACAATATATTCAAGAACTTAATGGAGAAAATTAATGGATTGCTCAAAAATGGTATGGGAACATTAACTATCAATTTGGGAAAAAACTTGGATAGATCTCTACTTATGTCTTAAAAAAAAAGAAGGTCTAGATAGGTTAAAAATATAAGTACAAAATATAAATATAGTTAGAATAAAACATAGAATTTTTTTCTTACTAATCTTATCATAGAGAATGTCTTTCTAAGAATGATACCAAAGACACTGAATTCAGTGATAACTTGTACATTTGATTACATAAAATCTTTGTGTGGTGAAAATGACACAAATAAGGTAAAAAGACAAAAGACTTACTGAAAGAAATACGTATCACAAACAAAAGATTAATATTTTTAATCTTTAAGGAGACATTTACAAGTCAATAACAATAAGATATGTACTCCAGAATAAAAGTAGGGATAGTGTAGAATAGTTAATTCACAAATGTAGAAATAACAATAGATCATAAACACATGAAAACTCAATAAACTCTATCAGTAATCAAATTCTTGAAATTAAAAGAACAATGAAATGCCATTTCCCACCATCAGATTATAAAAGATTTAAAAAATAATATCAACACTCAATATTGAGAGCAAAATCACTATGAATTTTTGGAGGACAATTTGGCAGCATTATCAAAAGTCTCAAAATTATGCAAACTCATTGGTCTAGCATTTTCATTTCTCAGAGAAATAATGTGTCAAATGTAAAAAGATGTTTTAGAATATTCATTGTAAAATATTGGAAACTACCTAAATGTTAATCAATGGAGAATTAATCAAATTAATTATGGAACACCATGAAATAAAAAATACATTTTAAAGGTAGCTATTAAAAATTATGAAGATCTGCATTTATGGACACTAAAAGATAGTAATGATTATACATTAAAAGAAAAAAGGAGGCTAAAAACAGTATGTATAGTGTGGTCTCACTTTATAATTATATGAAATGTAAAAGAATACAACTAATTCTTGAAGAATAGGCAAAATAGTATTTTGGTTATGGTTAGATGACAAGGTTATGGCTGATGTGTATATAAGAAAGTACTTTTATTTCTATAATATTTGAATGTTGTTTACAATGAAAATATTAAATATTTATAGTCAAGAATAACAGAAATATGACCATGGCACTGTACGCCTGAAGCTGAAGTTGAATAATATTGTATGTCAACTATAATTTAATATATATAGTCATGGGATATGGAGTACAGCATAGGGAATAGAGTCAATGGAATTGTAACAGCTATATACGATGTCAGAGGGGTAGTAGATTGGGGGAGGGGAATTATCACTTTGTGAGGGGTAAAATGTCTATTGCATTGTTTTGTACACCTGAAAAAAAAAAAAAAAAATATATATATATATATATATATATATATATATATATATAAAAGAATAGCAATAAAACACTTTCACTTTTGAAAATAAAAACTATGAAAAATAGCAGTATCTTTACTACAAATATGGAAAAAAAGTCTACAGAATTCAAAATAGGTTATATCTACTGTTTCTTCCTTGTCTAGATTCTCATAAATTATTCGTGGAAATCCTATCTATACTAATCGTTATTTTTATTCATTATTTTTTTTCATTTCTTTTCAGAAAATGACAGGTATTATGTCATTTATATTTTAGAATACTCCTTATAATTGCTATTTTCTTAAGCCATGTTTATATGATTCAAAAAGTCCTATAAATAAAAACCATTAAATTGAGTAAATTTAGAGGAGTTCTACATAAACCATTAATTTTAGCGTAAAGTTGAACTGATCAATTTGAACTGACCAATTACTTTAGGGTTATTTTTAAAGTTCCTGTCAAGAAAATTTAAAAATCAACAGTTTCCTTCAATTATTTAAAGAAAAAATCCAATTAGAAAATAGTCTTCAATAAGACAAATTTTAATTTTACAAACATAGCAATTATGCAATGTGTATTTATAATATTATATAGCTATATTTCTGTATATAAATCTATAGATATAGGTACATAATTTACATATATTTATAAATATATAAATACAGGGATAAACTAATAAACTATAGAGCTTGTGTAGGACCCATCTGAAGAAAATTACAAAACTTTACTGAGAAGTATAAAAGTTTTTGAAAAGTGTTCCTATGTAGAAAATGACTATATTATAAGGATGTCTCAATTCGTTTATAAATTTAATATAATTCTGTTTTGAATTTCAGGTGAATTTTAAAATCCAAACTGCCTAAAAAGACTGCTTTATAGTAAAAAAGCAAAATTTCCTCTTCCCCACAATGTTCATTCCCACTCCCCAAAGGTAACTATAGTTAATAATTTTTTTGTCTATTCTTCCAGAAAGTTTGTGTGTATCTATAAGGCACATACTCACATACACATGGGCATGCACACGCACTTCTATGCCTTTTCTGACTTATTTTTAATTATAGGAGGTATAATATACATATTGTTCTACGATCGGCTTTTTTCACTTAATATATCCTGGGCATTTTTCCACAGGAAAACATATGTTCTCAAGTGAATATTTTTAACTTACTAAAGTAATTCTGAAGTATATAAAGAATAAATGGGAAAACAAATGACAAAGAAAACTTTGGGAAGAAAAAAACTGCTGAAGAGGGACTTGCAATACCAGATGTAAGAATGTATAATTAAAACATTGTGATAAAAGTGGGACAACAGAGAAATCAGTGGAGCAGAAATTAATCTCAGGAGTGGACGCTGGAATATAAAAGCTTTCAGCATGATTCAAAGTATTTTTACATCAGTAGGAAAGAAGTATATTATTCACTAAATATTCAGGGGCAATAGCTTAACAACTGGAAAAATGATCACATCCTCACTTCACATGATAAACCAAAATATATTGCAGAGTAATTAAAGCATTAAATGCACAAACTGTGTACATATGTAAGAAAATATAAGTGAATATCTCATCTTTGCAAGAAATGTTTTCTAAGTGTAAGCAAGGGTAGAAATTTTAATGAAAACATTTGAGAAATTGATAATTTAAAAATGAAAATGTCAATAAAAAATAAGATATTAGCTTGGAAAACTACTTGTAAAATGTATGGTCGAGTGTTACTGTCCTTTTATGAAGAACTCTCCTAAATTAATTTAAAACAAACATCTAATAGAAAAAAATGAATCGTGTAGAAAAAAGCTAGCCATAATGAAACAATATAAATAGCAAATAAATGCATGAAACACATTAAAGTTTTCAAATAACCAAAGTAACGAAAACTAGAACAAATTTTTTTCAAACATCAAATTAGAGAAGATTAAAACCATTTAGTGTTGGTGAATATATGGATGAATGGACATTCATTCACTTCTATTTTAGAAGACCCTTTGGCCTTATGTTAAAAATTTGTAAAAACAAAACAAAACAACTTTTTGACCCTGAAATAACCCTTTTAGAAATTTATGTGGAGGAAATAATTATAGATGTATGCAAATATTATCCACAGAGATGTTCATCATAGTATTGTTTATAATGTAGGAAAATTAGAAACCACCAAATATAGTGTTAGAAAACTTGTTAGATAAACTATGGTGCACTATATAGTAATTAAAATAATTCTGTTGACAAGATTTAATGACATGGTAAATATTTGTGACATATTTTAAATGAAAAGTGTAGCTCACAATGACAGGTGTCATGTATTCAAACTATTTTTAATATATATTATTGCATAGAAAAATATGCTGTAAGGATATTTAACAACGGTTATCTCTAACTGGCTGAATTATGGGTGGTTTTTATTTTATTATATTATTTCCATAACTTCCACAACAAACAATAGTTTTATAATCAGAAATAATGTTATAAAATAAAGTACTTTAAACAAATGTTTATGATGCAGACATTGAAATTTATGTTTTTCCTCAAGTGATAGTTGTTTTGGGTTCCTTTGTGCAGTTTAGGCATAATCCCAGGTCAGATTCTAATAAATCATTAGAATTGAAATTATATGTTGATTTTGTAAAAAGGAGCAATCTTTTGCTAGACAAAATCACAGAGCTAAAATACGATATTATTATTTTAAAAAATGAAACAAATGACTTATAATTTTAAGAATTCAATTATCATTATATGCATTTGAGATTAAATGGCTCTCTCCTTCAAATTATATAATCCAGCTACATTTTTGGCTTAATGGGAACACCAAAAAGTATAGTTTTGTAAATTTAGTACTCAGAATTAAATAATTTTTAATAAAAATTTTTGAAATAGCTTTCCATATACTATCCCTAGAGAACAAGTCATACCATAAAATATGGCAAATAATTTCTAGGAAAAGTCTTCATTTGTTCTTTCTAGAAAATGCTGATTTGTTGATTTGGTGGCAAACATATATGCACATATTATATTGAAAGTAAAATAAATGTGAACTTAATGAAATATTAAAATTTTGAAATGTAAAGCAGTTGGTTAAAACTATCTTCTTGTTCATATATCCTTCTTTCATTTGCTACTTATGTTAGTAAAACAAACTTTGCATAATCCTCAAATAGTTAATACAAGCCTTTAAAAGACTCCCAAGTAACAAATATCTTATGTGATCTTCTTTTAGGATCTGATTTTAGGCATAACTAATCTGGCTGGCAGTATAAGCAACAACCTGAATGACATGTAAACAGAAGGGGGTAAATTCCAAGTGCTATTCATTTTCCATAACCCAGATGCCTTTTTAAAGCCTCCTTGCGTGCTCCATCTAAAACCGGGTGCTGTTCCCAAAGGAGAAAACACTGCCCTCCAGTGGTCGTCATTGGAAAAAATGGAAATAATTTCAGGTACCATAATTGCAGCATTTATATGAAACACCGTGTATTTATCTAATCTCATTTGTAGCGATATTTCTTAAGCTGAAACCTATGTCTACAACCAAACATAAGGACAAAACCTCCCAATTCAATTCTAATCTATAGATAGTTACTCCAGTTAAACAGAAATATTAGCTAGGAGAAACGCTTATGGCATTCTGACCCAAAAGCTGACCGTTTATTTAACTATCATAATTGGATGATGCTAGCCACCTATAGCTTCTCAGTTTCCAGATAAGGAAGAAGAGATTTCATGTCTATGTTTCCCTTGTTGGCCAATTTTTTAGCTAAAAGACATTTAAAATTGTACAGCAGGCAGAACCCCAGGGGACCGAACAGTGTTCCAACATCCTTAAAGGCTTCCTATCTCTTGAAACACCAAATTCTCCCTCCTGTTTCTTAAACTAACCAAAGTAGGCAAAAGCAATTTTAAAAAGTCTTTGTGTCTAGCATTGGAACTTTCTCATATTTCACACCATTATATAAATGTCACTCTAACCTATATGTATCACAAATGCTACGCTAAATTAGGGCCAAATTTGCAACCTAGTTTAACTGGGTTTCCTCTTTTTGCAAATGCAGTTTTTGTGTCTGCATTTAGCAATGCATACAAAACTGTCCGTGCAGCAAACTGCTTCGAATTGCTAAAATTGAGGTTGGATGTGTAGATCGCCTGAGTCTTTCTGCATGTGCCAAAGCAATCCTGTTTCTAGTCCTATAAAGATTTCCTAATCAAAAGGACCTCAACTACACTGCTAAAGTCTTGGACTACTTCATTGACTCTTTCTGATTTAGTAAAGGAAAAATGGAGTTTTAAGAAGGGAGACATGGTTTTCTAACCTCCATCCCTCAATCCTTCAGACACCAGAGTGGAATGCCTCACATGGCAAGGGAGCTCCACATCCATAGGGGCTCATCCATTACTAGATATGTGACTTAGACTTAGCCTCATTTGCCCCATCAGTAAAATAAAGACAATAACGCTGGTCTCAGCAGGGGGTTATTACGATTGAATGAGGGAATACATGTCAAGTGTCTATCACAGAGAAAGTACTTAACCAAGAAATTGTTATTATTATTCTATCACCATCACTTCTTAGACTGTTAATCCAATGGCCAACTAAATATCCTAGAGGCACGACTTTTTAAAAATATTACCCTTTCAACAACTGAAGTAAAGGCTACTCATTCAGTTTACTATTATATAAAAAATGTCCTGAGATATAGTCTTCAAAACAAATGCCCTGTGCTAAGATAAAATATTTTAATATCATATTGCTCAAATATAACACATTTAAATAGGAATCAATTTTTTCTTCTTTTCATTTCTTTTCACAGAAGGTGGTATCTATTATATATTCATCTGGATCCACAAAGCGCTTTAGAATTAAAAAATGACAAATATAAAAATTATAAGTATTATGAAAGTGGTATAGGAATTAGACATATTTGCATATATTGTAGTGAATTATAAAGTCTCTGGGCTTGAGAATGTAGAGTTCCAGAACCACCCCTGTTCTGGTTATTTAACTCAACTTAGAAAATGTATACTTCAGAAAAGAAATATTGTTTCCTTTAGGAGATCAATACACACTCCCTTCAGATGAAGAAAAATCTACAAATATATTGTAATGAATACATGGCTTCCCCTTTTTTACTAACTGTGGTAACAAATTCTTACTGAGCCATGGTCCCACGTCTTCATCTCTTCCCACTGTGTACACCTGCAGCATTATAATACGTAGTTTCTATTTGGATAAGTTCACTGAGTGCTGTCTTCACTATCCATGACATCTCACCAATCACCTCATGATACTTTGTGTCATTCAACATAGAATCTTTGATTAATCAAAACAGTTCTTATAACTCAAACGGTTTATGACTGCAAACAGTAGAATATACTAAATTGAGACTATAACAATGCTTTGATAAATATCCAATATTTATCAAACTTTAGACAATTTTGAGATGAAGTTCCACTTACAGATGGAAGAAAGTTAAGTCCAGCTGGAGACTGCAATAGTGGATATGTGTTCATTGAAGCCCATACATAAGTATTATCTATGCATCAACAAATGCAAAGAAAATAAACTTTGGTTATAACAGTTATAGCTAATCTACATTAATCTGAAATTTTGACAAGAAAACATGAATTTGTGACAAACATTTTGAATTTTTAAAAACGGCATCATATTTGGAACAGTACCAAAATAATCTAAAGTCAGAATACTTTTTCTGGGTATAATTATATTATTATAATTCTCTACCTTGACAGATGACAATTTTAGAAAACTCTAAATACAATTTCTAGTATATGCACTAAAATAACATGTAACAGATAGACACCTCACCATAGTATAAGTAACACATTCGAATTTAGTAATTTATTTTCCAGGTGGAAACGAGGCTTCTTGGAAGACTTCAAACTATGCCAAATGGTCTGATTTTACCACAGAGGTAGGCACTAAAGGACTAATGTTACTTCTGTGTAATCTTTGTTAACTACATTTTACATGCAAATGTCTACATAACCATGTTAATGAAGTTATAGAGAAGGAAAGAAAATTGGCATTCCCATTGTTCTGTTTTATTCAAAAGCAACTTCTCAATTGACTTGCTACATCATTTTAAACCACTTTTCATTTAGTCACAAGAATAAAGAAAAGTCTAACAATGCATTCAAATCAACCACATATCAAGAAAAATAATACTTACGAATAAAATTTAGGCTTGACAACTTTTCTCTCATTCCTTATAATCTTCAGAACATAGAATACTTCTGGAATCAGACAAAAAAAGTTTTGTTAATCATAAATATTTAGAAAAGTGCCATCTACTGACCCAGAGTTGGTTATTTAGAGGAAGGGGCTTTTGTCCTTCTGATTAGGGGGCTCAAATCTCTCTGTACTTCAAATGGGACTGGATGCTTAACTGACAGTTACTTAAAATCTTTTTCCCAAGAAATACAAACAAATGTATTTAAATTCCACATGGATGAATTTCCTGTTAAAAATTTGATATTCAAGCTTCAAAACCTATATTGGCAATGAGAGTAGATGGTATCCTTTCAACCAGAATATTAATAACCTATAACTTGTCTTTGATTATAAAGTATCCCTAGGGTGTAAGAAAAAGAGTGTTTTGAAACTAAAGTCACACTTGATTTGCAACAAAACTGAAAGTACTAACGCCAGAAGTATAGGTGATAAAAGGAGAAAAAGGCAGAAATAATGGTCAAAACTCTGCACTTATGGTACATGTTACAAGCCAGGATTGATACAATCTCATCCCAAAACATCTAGAAAAATAAAGCAAAATAAAACCTCCTTCACTCTTACACATTGAAGGGAATCAGGATCCTGACCCAAATTTCAAACTCCCGGAACTTGGAAATATCTGTAAAAACCCAACCATCAACGTTTCTGAAACCTACCACATCCCAGAATAGGCAGATCTTCAACCATGGAAATATGACTATTAAGAATTCACAGATTTTCTGAAACAATTGCTAATCACCCCACTCCCATGCTAGAGGGAGAAGACTCAAAGCATTAGGGGAAAAAAGCCTGCTGTGAAAATGCCAGGGCCTTCTTGGGGTTTAAGTTGTTAACCTAATCCCAGCCACAACTATGGTGGAACTGTATCAGGGAAACAGTGTACTTGTGTGTAAGAACTGGGGTGGGGAGGGGGGGACCAGAATGTTGAGAACTTTAACAAATTCATATGATTTTTTTTTCTTTAAACATTTGAGAGTGTTGTGTTTATACATGCTGGGCAACAGAAACCATAAATCTTGCTGGATTTCTGCAAACTGCTGCATGGAGCCTACAAGCAGCCTCCCTGTCAATGGAAGAGACAGACAGAAATCAAGAGAGAGTTAGGCAGCACCCCCAGGCTGCAAAGCTTGTTCCTACTGAGAGCTGCAGTGGAAGGAGATGATGACATCCAGAACAAAATGTCTTCTCCACCAGGATGCTAAAGCTCTTGCTTTGTGACCTCGGTGTATAGAATGAATGATCAATGGAAAGAACTTAATCGCCCTCTTTGCTGGAACCAAAATATAAGAGCTTTTTAGTTATTTTTAAACTTCTTCCTGTAGAGTCCATTGTTGTGTTCCATGACACAGACAAAACTCAGCAAGACAACAAAGACTTGATCTGCAGGAGAAGGAAATAAAGAGCAAGTCCTCTCCGGAGGGTAATTAATCCTTAGTTATTCATCCTAGAAGTCCCAGTTACTGTTAAGGTTAATGTTCAGGTAGCTTCTTTCTATTTTCTTTTAAAAAAATTTTTAACATTTTTTCCCCAGAATGTTATACTATTAATTGCCAATTTGCATATGTGTGCAGCTGCTGTTTTGGCTCTGAACTCAATCCGATAAGCTTGCTGGAGGTATCGCAGAGCACTTGGCAGCTTTCCTATTTGAAAAGAAAGCCTCTCCCCGCTACAGAACAGCTGATCGTCTATCAGCGATAGACCCTGATGGCGTGAATTACAATTACACTACTTTTCACACTAAATCTGGGTGATAGCTACTTGGAAAGAAGTTTCATCATTTTTTACCACAAACTGGAAAAAGAATTACATGGTCATGCTGTGCTTTTAAAGGCAGTTTGGTTCACTTTTGTCTATTTAACACCTAATTCCAAGAAGTCCATAGGCATCCAGAGATCTGAATGGCGCGTAATGAATTCACTGTTTAGATTGAAGATTTTAAAAATCTACCTCAAATTACATTTATTAACAAGGCGACCAGGAAGTGTTAAAGTTGTTAGACGCTTCATTTATTAAATAATTTGTGGGTATTTTCAGTTGTCATATCTAGAGTCATGGGGTTTGCTTATTTTTTTTTTTAATTAGCAATCCAAAACAATGCTACTGCAATTTAACAATTCATCACATAATCTTGGGCTCTTCAGTTCAGCTGTGAATGTTAGATAATTCAGATTGTTATTTTGATCTGTTTATAAGTGATTTGGGTTGCATTGTGCTGCGAGGAGAATTGCAGCAGCCGAGGCAGACCTTTCTCATCTGTCTTGAATTGCTCAGGAGAGATGAGGGGCCTTCCAAAGATGCATTTTGGGAGTTTAGCGTCTAGCAGCAGGAAACAAGTGATTGGGGCAGGGGACACTAATAATTACTTGATTTATTATCATTACTTCGTTAACTTCCTTATTAATTTACATTTCTTGTCTGCTTGGAAAACTGCGGAAGGACATCTTTGCCAAGTGCATCTTATTAGAATCCTACATCTCTCTCATTTTCTGGGTCGTTAGAGCGTACCTTCTTTCCTCTTCTTGCAAGAACCCACCAATCACCAGAAAATGTAAGAGGCCCCCAAACAACCCTCTTCTTTCTCTCACTCTTCCTTCAGATCTCTTCCCCTCCCATCTTGACATTTAAATACATTTGTTTAAAAAAAAAATGAACAAGAGTTAAACCCACCTCAAGCAGCATAAGTGGAACACACTCATCCTGACGTAGATAACCTAAGAGAAAAATAGATTTTGTTTTCCTTTTTTAGTCTCTAGCTTTATTAGATTTCTCACTCTCACAGATTATCCGAAGACTACCCATTGATTGATCGCCCGTAGAGCTGCATTTGGTGTAAAGAAAAAACTCACAGCTTTATTGGCTCCCAGGAGACAAAACAAACAGTACAAGATATTCATATTAATGCAAACAATGCAACAAATGAGGGGAAGAATCGCCCGGCTGAAGCGAGGCGCAGCGCGGCGCGGCCGGGGGCCAGGAAAGGCCTGGGCGCCCCCCGCCCCGTAGCCGAGGTTTCCCGGCCTCCGCGACCCCGAGTGCTCGGAGCAGTCGGTGGCCCGCGCCGCTCGCCGGGCAGAGGGGTCCGGGGCCCAGGCGCCAGGGCTCCCGGCCTCGCCGGCTCCAGCAGGCAGCGGGCGGGACAGTCCCGCGAAGGCGCCGGTAGGCGGCCTCCAATCCAGGCCTCAGGGAAGGGCCTGTCTCAGGCCCTCACCCACCCGCAGAGCAGGGCTGCAAGGGCCCTAAAGCCCACCGTGCTTTCTGCTTTCCCTAACGTGCGCCTCCGGGGGCTCAACTCCCGAGTCTCGGTTTCCCTTTACACCTGGGCCCCATGTGGGAGTGATGAATTCCCGGAGTGTCTCCTGACTCACCTGAGGCAGCCTAGGAGGAGAGGCAAGAAAGACGCCAGGGAACTCTGTGGAAGGGAGGGAGCGGTGTGATTCGCATTCCCTCTCTTTGAAAAGCTCACATTATCATGGAGGAGACTATATAAACACATTTAAACACAATACAAAACATTGTATAATCAAAAGCTAGGGGAGTAGTACGTACAGCGAATGTTGAAAGATATTTTAAGAGGCCCTGAGACTTTCCCTGCAGAATGAGAAACGAAGAAAGAAAATTCCAGACCCAAAAAAGGATATTTGCCCTACACCCAATCACTGCCTCTACGACCCTTCTCCCCAAAACCCACAAAAAGCAAAAAGCTGTTAAGTAAGACTTAATTTCACATCTTGATAGTCAATGATATATTAAAAGTAGGGTTGCCAAATATTGCATAGGTCATACCTGGTAAAAAATTATTCGTTGTTTATTTGAAATTCAAATTCAATTGGGCATCCTGTATTTTTATTTGCTAAATGTGGCTATCATACCTAAAAAAATACTTTACTGAAGAAACCGTACAAGAATCAAGGCTCATTCTCTGATGTATATCAGGAAACTCAGGACATTTTTATTGGGACTTTGCCTTTGAAAGGAAATGAGTCACCCCCACAGCATACTTTTCCAAGCACATGTAGGATGGAGGAGGAAGAAATGACTGAAACGCTAGGAAATGTCCTTATATTTTGGAGGAAGTGGCAGTGTCATTGTTGTCTAGAAAACGGACCAGCGTTTCTTCCCTGAGGCTGGCTCCTTTCCAAGCTAGTACAGTAGATGGTACCTTGGCATGTCTGAAAGCAGAGTGGCCATTACTATGGTACTCCTATGTCAAGATTATGTATTTTTTCTGAACTCTTACTATGGAGCCACATTACTCATTGGTATTTATTATATTTTGAAAGAAACAAAGTTGGGACTTGAAAACTTCACAGACAGAAGGACAGAGCAAAATCTGCTTTGAAGTTCATCAAATGCTCTAACCCACAAATAGATCTCATCCAGGCCTTGTAGATGCTGAAAGGAAAGATTTTCCAAGTGTCAATGGTAAAACCTCAGGAAAAAACAAACAAAACAGGGGTCTTTGCATATTGGAGTGCGAGGTGTGTGTGTGTGTGTGTGTGTGTGTGTGTGTGTGTGCGCGCTGCTTAACTGAGGAAACCTGCTGCAGGCATTTCTTCCTCTGTCTTGGTTAGAGAAGCTTTTTCAAGGAAGCTTTATCACCCTTACTGATCCTTTGGACTCCCAGGGAGCTTGGTTCCTTTTGCTTGAAGTTGTATGAATACACCCACACAGGATGCCCCTTTCTCACTGGCAATTAATGCAATTTAACAACTTTAAAAAGGAGAGACTGCTTGTCTAACGAGAGCTGCTTTCAGAGTAGATTCACCAACAGTCGAGGAAAGATAATAACAATATAATGCCCAGACCTCCTGTGGAGCCTCAAGGCTGTCGCAAGACAAGTGAAGGCCAACTCTTGAACCAAATGAAATCTTTGTTTGCTTTAGAGAACGCTCTAGTTCCAGTTTAATAGTTTCAGAAAATACATAGGCGCCCTTCCAGTTCATACTGGTTTACTTTTTTTTCTTTCCCATATAACCTTTGTTTTAGAATTTGGAGTGTTAAAAACTTAGCATTGTGTTTTCGGTGTTATGGTGAGGCTTAACTCCATGCTTTAGAGGTACAAATCTTTTTTTGCCTTCTTTCTGGTCTTAGTTGGTATCTCAAGCTTCAAAAATAAGTTCTAACACTGGCTGTTCCCTCATTGGGGCAGGCAGTGAGAAAGGCTCAACACTCAGTGTGCTAAGGTGCTACTTCCTCCCAGCAAAAATGTTTTGGGCCCTTGTTGGGGGTTGATAATTGATAACCCATAAATAATACACCTCACTGGTCAAGGAATGTCAGCCTCCCTACTGTCTCTGTGGTTTAAGCTAACGATTAGTCTCTCTGTAGAAAAGACTTCTGATACAATGATTGAGGCTTCCTCTGAAGCCAAGTACAAAGCCAATGAAAAAGTGTATCTTTTTGAAGTGAGGGATTATTATGAAAAAAAATAGCGGATTCCAAGGCACAAGAGCTTGAGTTGGGTTCTAGCTATTTGAGTGGGTTTGAAGGACTCATTCTGTTTATTCATTGGTTTGCTTATTTATTTGTTTGTTTGTTTTTAAGGAGGGCACAGCTCACACAGGCCCATGCAGGGGAACAAACCCGCAACCTTGGTATTAATAGCAACATGTTCCAACCAACTGAGCTAACCGGCCACCCGGTAGATTCATTCTCTTTAGACCCAGTTTTGTTTTGTCCACACAAAAACAACATTGGATTATGTGATCTTTAAGATTTTGATATGTCTAAAACAATTATTCTTTGAATTAATTAATAAGCGACAACTCCTCTTTTGTATATTGCTTCCAAAGGATATAAGCAAGATATTTTAAAAGCTTATTCACGATATAGCCCTAAATAACAAAGGAAGCATGGGCATACTCCAGGTTATCCAGGCATTCGAGATTCCAAGGAGATGTTCAAATGAGGGATACCAGTTCAACATCAAGGGGTTCCATAATCAGGTGCAAATACTCTGGAGAAGTGTGAGTGACCTAAACGCAAACAACCTTGTACAGATAGGACAAGGAAATAACGTATTTGAGAATTTATACTCCAGTCCTATTTGGGGATTGAGATTTCAGAAAGAAGAGGATTGCAATAAAGAGAAAGCTAAAGCTATTAAGTAAACATCAACGTAACATCGTTCTGAATATTGTAGTGTTTGCTGCACTTTGACTGTACCAATTCACTCACGAGGAACTCTGAGGCTGGAGGACGTTAGCAATCTAGTTGAAACTGGTTCTAGAACTGACCTAAGAAAATTGCTTCCCTATATCCTATCAGTGTTATAAGGTGATGTGGCTTTTAATGTGAGGCCCTCCTTGAATTGTAAGCTCCAACAAGCTTTCGCTAAACAGACTTCATTCACATTCTGAATCTGGTTTTTGTCTCACACATATTAAATTTTACAAAACAGAAAGAAACAATAGAGCTTATTAGGAAAAACTTGTTTTGAATAGTAAATTAAGCTTAATGGAAATAGGCACATGTTTTAGCACGGGTTTTCCCCCCTTTTTTACCAATTGAACATTTACATCTTTTTCAATGTGCTGTGATTTTCCCCTTAAGTCTTAAGCTGGCACCACACACTTCCAAGAGACTTACATCACTTGTATCTACTGCGAGAAATCATTGTAATACTGTGGATTCCAAATGCATAGCTTTCCAAAAAAGAAAACAAGAGAGATTTAAGCAATCACCCCTAAACTGTATTAATCAAATCATTGTGGCATTCTAAGAACCCAAGGAACCACCTAACTTCAAAGACAGTGTAAATCACCTGTCAGTTCTGACTGGGTTCAAATTATGCCCCTTTCTTGGAGAAGGGAAAACTGTTCCTTCAGAGATACACCTGATTAGACGGTTTGTTACTAAGAGATATGCCCCAGGTGGAGGCATCTTCAAAGCCAATATATTTTCTTTATAACTGGTGTCAAATTGATGTATATATTAAAAAATCTTGGAAATTGATCTCAAAAAGGAAGTAACAGCCCAATGAGCCATATGTTCAGGGAACCTAACAGGTTTCCACTGGGACCAAATTTCACTTCACCTTTTTGTCCTTATGTGCAAATAAAAACTTATCGGTAAATACACCATTAAAACCATCATGCAAATTTGTGCAGTCTACAGACTGAGAAGAAATTACACTAAACCCATAACAACCCAGTTGTTGAAAGGTAATGAATTTGATTAGATATTAAAAAATACATAACATAGAATTGAACTAAATTTATTTGAACTCTATAGGTTCACTGCTTCAGAGAGACTTTGCTTCTATAGAATTGGTTAATGAAGAAAAGGCTGATGAATAGTTAATAAATTGCTTAATTTTGATGCTGATAGAGCATGAGTCTCCAAGTTTACATCAATAAATGTAAAGTTAATTTTTTCCCCCTGTTAGATAGGTTGTTATTTTAACAGATTCAGATGCCAGAGAGTTTTCTAAATGCCAGACGATACTCCAGCACTGGAAAGTCTGTGATGCACTAAGGGCAGAGAGGCCTACTTAGTGGTTTTCAAAGAGTGGAAACCAAAAAGCATTAACATTTATTTACACACAATTCTTTATATAATGCTTTTAAGAATTCTCCATTTAAAAACTGTTAAACATTCTGTACTATTTTAGTAGGTCCTAACAATTTTACATTCAGCTGTTGTATTGGTATGCCTGGGCATAGTCTAAAAGCAAAAAATGATTCACTCTGTGTAGTTTTTCATTTGATTAGATCAATAATGATGATATAAAATACCAAAATTTACTTGTGATTTTTATTTTCGATTTTGTGCTGCACTTTTATTATGAAACATTACAAACAGGAAGGGTAGAGAGAATATCAGCGAAACCCTCATGCACATACGAAGCTTTATCAAATCTTCACATTTTCAAGCAATTTAAAGGAATGATTGGGTGTTTAAAGTTATGCAATGATAAAGGTCAGAAGGAAAAAAAATCCTATAGCATGGATTATTTTTCAGCTGCTTTCCTTTTCCATCTATGGCTTGGGGGAAGGAAGTTTTATGTTAATTTAGACACCTAGTTAACTAAATAGCAGGGAACCCGGTGAGAAGGAATTGTATTCGCATTCAGTCCAAATTCCTACCAGTTCTCAGTAGCTGTGTTCCCTTTAACCTACTTAAGCCACAAGAACCTTAATGTTTCAATGTATTTTAATTTCTAAGGGTAGTGTATGTAAATCTGTAATAGTAAATATAGGAATAAAGTGTATTTTAAGCAAAAGCTTTAAGCTCAACAAGCACCTTTTAAACTCAAAAAGGAGGAGGAAATTATATCCAAAACCTCAGGTCGTGCAGGCCAGCCTCAACAGGTGTAGGAGACCTTTTCCAGCAGAGACTCGGGTTCTGGTGGATTCTGTCGAGGAATGGCCAAAGCTTTGCTGTTTTGATCAACTTCTTTCAAACCAGAGCACTGAGCTGAGCAGCCAGGCGGGGTGCAGTGCTGCCCGAAATGCCCCGGCCCCCTCAGGCTACCAAGTCTCTGAGGTAGAGGGTGGGGTGGCCGGTTTTTCAAAGGCTTTCTCTTACCCGCCACCATTTAATGGTGTTTCTCTAGGGGTCCAGAAGCCCTTTGGTCTAGTCTTGGGGTCAGGAGGTTAAGCCTTGGAAGCACAACTAATGTTAAGGCCCTTTGTATTCCTCTCTGGGCTAAATCATGTGGTATAATTCTGGCCTGGTAGGGATGGAAGGGTGCTGGAGTCTGCGGGGCTCAACGAGCAAGGGAGACTTTGCTATAGGCTGCTCCCAAGCGGGCTGCTGGCGGCGGGAGGCATGTGAGGTGGCAGCCGCGCTATGACCGGGTCCGGGGATCTGCAGTCCGTCCAGGGGCCTTCTTTGCCTTTCTGGCCCTCTCTTAGGCCCCTGGCCGTCGCTCGCCCTTCCTTAATTCGCTTGGGTTCCCGCTAGCTGCCCAACGCGTGCAACCCGCCAGCAGAAAGCAAGTGGGCAAGAGAATGCATGTTCCCTGGCTTCTTCTCGAAGACCTGGAACCGAGAACGCGAGCCCTCAGTCACGCCGGCCCCCGGGGCGCACCAGCACGGGCGGTGCTCGCTGCTCGTGCGGCCTGGGCCAGAGACGGGTGCCTGCGGGGGGCTGCGCGGGGACCCCCGGCCAGAGAGGGACGCGGTGGCGGTGGCTGGGTTCCACTTGCCACCGGCGGGAAGGACACGCGGGAAAGCAAGGGAGCAGGCAGCGGGTGGCGGCGGGCCCGCAGGAAAGGAGGGAGCGCCGCAGGCGGGAGGAGGGAGCGCGGAGGAGGGAGGCCGGGAGGAAGAAGAGAGCGCGGCAGGCAGGCGGAGGGAGGGCTGATTAGCATGCAGCAGCGCTCGCGCGCCCGGCTCCATTGTTTTAACACCTCCCCTCTCCTCCGCGCCAATCTGTCACCGTTCAGCAGGCGAACGCTGCTGCCTCAAATGCTGCTCTTCTCAAATGAGACGGATAATTAGTTGCCCCGCACGAATGCCGCACTCTTCTCACCCCTGATTGCTATCACCTTCTTGCTCCTGGCAGTTTTGACACCTCGTAATCAGCCTGCTGCTTTTCTCTTTTCTTCCCGACTTCTGCTTCCCTCCCCCCTTTCCTTCTTATTTATTTATTTATTTATTTATTTATTTATTTATTTATTTATTTATTTATTTATTATTTTAAACGCAATCCTGGTTCCTATTTGGACGAGGCGTCCGCGGAGTTAACCTTACACGTATACTGCATGCATCTATGTGTAGATGTAAAATAGTGTAGTGCGTGAGTCGGGGGCGGGCTTGCAGTTTTGCGGGAAATACTGCTTCCACGCGGAGAGAATTCTCTTCTGAAGATATTTTTGGGAAAGGAGGAGTTGGGGAGAGTGACGGGAGGGGAGAGTTAGGGGACCTCAATTAATGCTTTAAAGATCTCTTAGAAATTAACAAACTGGGGAGTCTTGGAATCTGCTGTCAGAAGCGTGTTTTCCCCTCTCTCCTCTAACAAGCACTGACAGTCTAATTACTGTAGCTACAAGCAGCTGTCGAGGCAGCAGCCCGGGAGAGAAGGCGCCACAGGCTGGGCGCACCCGGTCGGCTTGGCTGAACCGTCGGAACCTGGCCGGACCCCCGGGAGGATGGAGAGAAGGGCGAGGCCCCGCACCCGAGAGCCCCGCGAGCAGAAGGCGGGCCTAGGAGCCGGCAGACACGCTTATCTTTTCATATTTATAAAGTCTTTACCTTGAAGGTTAAAAGATGTGAAGGAAAAAGGAGGGGACGTGAGGGAGTGGGAAGAACATCTCTTCAGCTTCCATCCACCCCTTTTCTACCTCCTCGAGCTCTCCCTCCCCCCGTGTTGGTAAAATAACCACGCAACCCGGGCTGAGGGGGCGGGGTGAGCCAGGCGGGAGTGTAAGAAAGCAGATGTCCCAGCTGGCAGCAGCCTCAGCCTCCGGGGAAAGCTGCACCGGGGGGCCCTCCCGAGGACATTCACCTCCCACTTCTCAGGCATCCCGCTCACAACTGCCTCGCCTCGGCGGGGGTGGTTTTTTCAGACTCAGCGTTTCGCGTGTGCAGCTTTTTTACCTGGGAGCTGTTCTTACCCGGCCACGCTTAGCAGATGCCAAGAGGCAGCCCCTGCACGACTCAGTAATAAAAGACAGAGGCAGAGACCTGGCTGGTGCTCACTCCACATTTCAAGCTGCAGCCAGGGCCACCTCTGCAGTGCGGGACAGGAGCCTGTTCGTATGACTGCCTCTCCTGTGGCCCGAGGGCCTGCGTCCCTCGAAGTTATCGAGCTTAGGGTAGCACTGGAACCCCAAAGGAAACAAGAGTTCCCTGCCCTTACTAAAAGTGGTCGAGTTGGGCAAAGAGTGGACTGGAGAAGAGGAATCCGCGATACACTAATTTGAGTCACTTTTGGGCTGTAGTTTCTTTTGGTTCTCAGCAGGCCAGCACCGGTAGATGTCAACTGTGTAAGAGGGACTTTTCCTCTTCTAGAAAAGAAGGAAAAGGAATCCCCTTTCACGAGATAGGTACAGTGGTATACACGAGCTGGTAAACGCTGGGAAGTTTTTTGTTGTTTTTTTTTTAAATTGTGATTGTGTGTGTGTGTGTGTGTGTGTGTGTGTGTGTGTGTGTGTGTGTAGTAAGCGAGAGGGGAGGCTGGGTAGGTGGAAGGTGGGGGGGGGGAAGGGAAGAGACTTGGATAATTGTCTAGGCATTTCTATTCAGCCCCAGTGGCAATGAAAGAAAGATGTACATGCCTCAGAATCCTTCACAGTGAATACCTAATAATCGCTGTCACCTCGGTGAGGAAGACGTCAATGTGATGTGCTTGGCATCCTGAGAAGTTGAGGCACCACTCTCATTCTTCCTCAAGTTAAGGGTCTTCACTGTGGCACAGGGGTCTGCTCCAATTCCCTCATCCTAGACACTCCAGCTATTTAAAACCCTTGCTCCAAAGAAGGCTTAAATTTCTGTTCTGAGAGTTACAAATCAATGTTTATTGCATAAAATTGAAGTCATGCCTTAAACATTTTTAAAAATCAGGGGGAAGGGGAGAGAAAGCTAAAAGATAAGAATCACAGGGAAGACAAACGAAAGGGAAGTGTCATTTTAAACAAAATTCTGCGACTTTCCTCTCTTAAATGTCCAGTGGCCATCCATCAGGCTGCTAACAATGATACCAAATTTCTCAGCAAGAATGTTAATATTACTAATATAAATTAATAAATATGAATATAGTCTTTACAGGGTTTCAGATTTGCTCCAATTAAATACAAATATGATCTTTAATAAGTTAGTTTGAAAAATAATTTAAAAATTCAATCTACCAGTTGTAATAAAATTATCACCAGATCCGGTATCACCCTTCCATCAAGTTACTGGAAAGAAAACATGAATTTTATAAACTTCCCCAAAATGTGATTTATTTCCTTTATATTTTTTACTTTAGGAACAAAGAACACATTAATGATCACAATATAAGTAACTCTTAATACTTAACTCATTTCATCACATAGCTATACACACAGTAAAAATTAAAACTATGTATATCATTTAAAAAAAACAACCAAAGTGTTCAAATAATTCTACCAGTGATTTTATCACTGGGCAACAAATGTCTTAGGTTTGGTATTTACTTACATGTTTATATTGTCCGTTATTCTCTAGTACAGGTTTATTCAAAAAGAATATCACCTATAGCATAAATAATCTAAATTTTTAAATGAAAACAAATGAAAAAACCCTATAAACATTTGACATTACCAAACTCAATATATCTAACTAGAAATCTAAGCAATAAGCTTAGATAGTTGAAATGAACATAAATTATGGTTATATAATTCTGTAAGTCAATACATAATTTTGAATTACAGTAATAAACACTGTAAACATGAATACAATGAATAACAGTTTTGTACAGAATGACCTTTTAAAAGATAATAAAAGTTACATATACATTTAGAAAAAATTCAATTAGCTGTGATGTTTTAATAAATGTATTAAGTTTGCCATAAAGTATTTATAGTATCACAAACCCCAAATCATCATATAGAACTTGATATGTCTGCTTTCAAATTCGTCTTAAGTCTTCCCCTTAAAGTGTGAATTAAGATGCCGGAAGAAATCCCCCCTGGATGTAATGGATGGTGGGAAAACTGCTTGACAGAATTCACATACTTGAGGTATATGCTGTTCTGAGCCTGTGCCACTTAGTACCGATAAGTCCCGGTCTTGATTAGGAAAGGGCTTCCAAACAGGCTGCAGGAAACAAATAAACAAAAATATCTTACATTATGTGTATTTAAAATCAACTTCATTGCATTTCAAATTCAAGTTTTTTGAATGGGTTATGTACATATATATGAAATTCCTTAATGTGAAAGAAAGTAAATTACCTTTCCATAGAGTTAGCATGAGACATGACTCAATTCTCTTTTTTATAAAGGGCATAACTAAAATTGATTAAGAATAACTTAAAATACAAAGCCATGCACTTTATCTTCACATATTTAAAAATCTTCCAGATTAACACCAGCCTATTTTAATGCATGTTGTCACAAAAGAAGTAGTTTGGAAACAACAGTCAATAATTGAGACTTTAAAAACATTAAATTCTATGTTTTCAATTTTACAGTAGAAATTTTAAGTTATAGGGTCTTTATTAATACAGAGTACACTGAACACAATGTGTGTGTACATGCATGTTGATGAAGAGCAATTTAAATTTCACTATTTATAAGCAAATACACAATGAATAAATCATGTAGGAATCAGTGTTGTTTTGATTTTTGAAAAGTTTTTTCTTTGAGAGTACTACAAAAATTCCATTGATCATTTGTTTCTTGAAACCTTAAAAATTAATCATTTAACAAAATCTAACATCGATGCATTCTTTTGATTTCTTATTTGGTCCTGTTACATAGTGCAGAGTCTGGTCTTATTTATTCCTTCTTGCGGCAAAATGAAGTAAAACCTGTTAATAGTTGCTCAATTAAAGAAATACAGAAACTCACAATTCAATAGAATTACCTCCATTATAAGCAGTACATAAATACCTTTAAATACCTGAATTTATTCTTAAAAAAAAATCTAGAAGGGCAAGAAAAAGCATTTAGTTCCATAGTAGATGCTCGATAAATATTTGTTAACTGGAATACTGTATTTTCCTAAAATGCCGCACACCAATTATTTTTTAAATTTGCTTTCTTACCTTGACATAGGTAAATTACCTTGACACAGTTAAATTTTGATACTTTGAGGAAACACGCTTCGAAAAGTCAATTGAAAGAGACCATTTTGTGCTCCTATTAATAATGTTTTTAAAGTAACAGCCTAGTCCAACACCTGATATAGCTTTGGTTTTCATTCCCTTTCATTCTAGTTAACCTATCATTTACATAAACAGCATACATATTACTAATTGAAGCATTTGGGTTTCAGGGCATCACTGTCTTTTTATAAACATTTTACTGGATAGCTATGTACAGTTGGTGTAAATATACCAAGTCTGTCTAAGCACTGAGATACATTCAATTATCAGTACAGAGGGCTTATAATAACACTGACTCAATTCATTTTGTGAGAAGTGGTAATTTTATTATAAGAAATAGTAATATTTAAAATATATATTTTGAAATTTGGGGTGAAACAATTTTTAGAAAAATCTTTCTTCCATGATAAAAATAGTAATAGTGAATGTATAAGCAAAAAACCTAGTTAGTTAATTAGATTTAAATTTTACCACTTGCAGTTAGAACAAAAAGTACAATTGATTAATATGCACCACTCTAATGGGATATTGATATGGATATAAATAAAAGATTATGTTAAAATAATTCTTATTTAAGATGTATAAAATAATAAGAAAAAGACTTAGAAGCAACTTAGCTTCTAAATTTGGTGAACCAATCTGCCAATTTATCTTCAAAGTCCGTATTTATCCTTCTTTATTAGGAGCTATTAGTTCAGATTTGATCTCCTCATAGAATTCAGCTGGGATCCAATCACTGACTCAGCAAAAGTAGGAAGAAAAGAAAATCACATGGAGCAAAAATAAGCAGATACATTTAGATTTGTAATGATAGCTGAATATATAAAAAGTGTTAAGTAGTAATCATTAATAAAAAGAAAAAATTTGAAATATGTAACCATGATTTCACTCTTTGTTATCAACTCAAGAATTTTGTATTTATTATAACAGCTTTATTAATATAAATAGCAAAACATTTAAAAAAAAAAAAACACTTTAAGAAATATTCTTTTAATCCTAAACCGTAACATGGCCTTCAAAACAAGCTAATTTTGCCTTTCCTGCCAAAATATCAATTATCTAACCTTATGCCCCATGTCTTGTGACAGCTCAACACCAATGCTCCTGCATTTTTTAAGCTGAATACTTTTCCATCAAGTTGTAATCACATACCAGCTGTTTCCTTTGCCGTGGCACAGAAAGCAAATGCACAATGCAGGGTGCCATCTACTGAAACATGAATGCACAGACTAACTAGTAAAAGAACAAGCAAGAGATATAATGGAGAAAAAAGTACCAAGCATTAGAGCTGATGCACTTCACAGCTCCACAGGAATTCTACTTGCAATAAATGAAATTGTTTAATTTGCTTCATTTAGTAGCAACTATAACTGAGACTATGATATGAAATAAGGTGCAATGTAAGAGACAAGTAAGTTTATAATTAAAGCATATTGTCAGAGATGCCTAGTTTCCCCCACTACTAAAATATACCGCAGCTTGACTATTGTCTCCTCTGTATGCTGATTTAAAAGTCTGCAGCCTATGAGAGTACTTATAAAGCCAAAGGATATTCGTCAAGTTGTTTAAGACAGAGAAATCAAACAAATGTGTGCAAGTTACATCGACACGTACACCAATCTGTACTTTCCTGAGTTTCTGTTTATTTTAACAATTATATATTTTCATTTGCCTTCAGGCATTAAAAAAATTTTTAAAACTGAAAGAATCATCCTGTGATAGGACCTAAATGAAAGGGATGGTAGGAGTGGACTGGGGGGCTGTAAGTTGTCTGTACGCTTTAGGAACATTAAAGTATTTGATTAAAACCATATATATGGAGATTTAAAAAAATATATATATTAGGCTGCATGTTTAGTGCTAGGTTAGAAACCAAAACCAACCCTACAGATCTATGTACTGTATCACTAATAATGTAAGAGTATTACATTATTAGTTGTAAGACAGTATTAGCTGAAAGACAGGTCACTTATTTTAAGAAATAGGAATGTACATGTGATTACTTATGAAACATCATGCATTCTTATAAAGATGAATATGATCTACACAAACTTTTTAATAGAAAAATGCCATTTGTTTCACAGTATGAAATTTAATATAGTATGAAATTTATAACACTGATGGTAAGTACAAGAGCTTTGAGTAAGGGACTAAGAAAGTGACACAAACTACCTAGATATGGATAAGGCTTACATGTATTTTAAAATGTGCCATAAATTTTAAGGTACTTTATAATAGGGCTTTACCATATTCATCTTTTGCAATTTCATGTCATTTATTATAGGGCTTGGATCTTTTATTGCGAGCTTAACTTTGGCTAGTCATTAGTTTAAAAAAGATGTCTGATAACCTGAAAGAGATGCATATCTGTGCATGTCTGGCAAAAATGTGTGTTCACACGTAATATATTTGTTAATACAAAACAGTTACCTGCTGTGGTCCTCGGATAGCTTTTCCTGGGGAATCAAGTGAAGGAAAAGGTGCATCAGACAGGTCCTGAAGTGGGAATGTATTTACATAAAATGTATTATGGTCTCCAGGTGGCAAACACGGAGCTCTATCCAGAGTTGTCCTGTTACAAGTGTTCACAAGATTTGAAGGTTTTGTTTTGTCAGTTGTTTTAAGGTTTTGTATAGCTGAAGCTATGGGGTCAATTCCCTGAATTTCAAATAAAGTTTCTTCTGTTTTAACAAAGTTTCCTGGATTGTCTCTGAGCTCCAAATTACATTTTTCCTGGCACGCACCCTCAGATGTGGCAGGAACAAGGATGTTGGGTCTTTCCGGAGTGCTATGTAAGAAAGTAGAGTCACTGTCCACAGGTGGAAACTTGACATTGAATTTAGAAAGTGATTCAAAAGAGGTGTCTTCCTCATCTCGGCCCAGTCCTCTTGGTGTGACAGATGTGATGCATGGTGTACCTCTATTTATATCATCTTTAGCCTGAGGCTTAAACAGCACTTCTTGTTTATCTGTTTTATCTGTACACTGTATAGGCACTGAGCACTGTGTTTCTACAGGGAAAAGAACAAAAAAGGAAAACAGTCACATTCCAATCATTCTTAACAATCTGAATGTTCAATTAGCTTTGGACAGATGAGTATTATTTTTTCGATTTTTTTTTATACAAGCTGATCGCAATTGGGATTTGTTACATTTGCTACTATCTTACACAGAAATATCAGCAGTCTCCAGTGGGTGAACTAGAACGTAGCTTAGCTTATTAGTCGTAGTTTAACTGCTTTGTCTTTTCCCAGGTCTTTTCCTGTAAGCTTTGTATCTTGTTCACAGCTCCACTGCTCCACTTAAAAAAACATTTGCTTGTAGTGTATACATTTAAACATTTTGTCAGTAATGAAAGCTGCAACTGTGAGCTTGCTTAGACAAAGAAGTTGTTAAAAGGGAAAATCCTTACTAGGCATATATATATATATATATATATATATATATATATATATAAAACAGGTTAATAATCTATATGAATTAGGTCATTTATTTCCCCTAATATCACTGTGTGACAAAGTATATCACCAATTAATTTAGCCACTATCTACTCTCAATAATCTATGTGAGGGAGTGGTGGTGGTGCTGGGGTTGAGGAGAAAGAAGACAGTGGAGGCAAAAGAGGGATGACATTTTGGGATACATATTCAGAAAATTATGTGAATATATGATTTTCTCATCTTACAGATAAAAAAAAAAGGCCTCTGCAGATAACAGGTAGACATTAGGTAGATACCAGGGCCTCTGTAGCTCATTTATCTAGAAGTTACTATGCAACAAATCCAGCTCTCCAGGACATAAGCAAAAGCTAAAAAGTAAGTAAACAGAGCATCTGAGGAGTCACAATTGGAGCCATAAGCTTCACAGATATATACATTTTGCTCTTATACTCATTACAGATTTATTGCGAAATTTGATGATGTTTCACCAGCTCATAGCTGGTTAGAAGTACCAAATTAAAGGTATGGATATGAGTTGTTGAAGGCAGATATATATATATCAACAAGAGCTGAAAGCAGGAGAGGAGACAAGAAAAACAAAAGCAAAGATGAGAACTCAGAAAACACTACAGTCTAGTGTTGGCCAACAAGGGCTCCATTTCTTAATGCAAAAACCCCCAATGATCAAAGCACTCCATGTTGATGATTCCGATACCAGAAAAAGCTGAGTTATGCTCCACAATGGTACTTTAAGAAGGCAGTGAGGTTGGTAATGTGTGTCTTTTCATTAAACTGACAAATGGTAAAAATTAAAAAAAAAAAAATGAGCACTCTAAAAAGGTAGTCATCAGTGAAGCTGTACATTCACAAAATTTACCAAGCATGCCGATTTAAGCAGACAGGGTAAGCACAGCACCTTGCAAAGTGTCTGTCCAGGGCAGTGGGCACTTACTGTCACTTCCTTTCCCTTCCTCTGGTTGTTGCAGTCTCATGCCATAGCATGTTCCAACACAGTATTTTCTTTTTGGACATGATGGTAGCACAATGCAACCAACTTCCTTGGTTCACCCTGTTATACACTCGCTGCCGCTCTTTAGTACATACCGTCTTCTACTATTGGATTATTACAATAGCCTTTGAACTGCTTCCTTGACTCTAAATTTATCTCATATTCAATCCATTCTCTACATTGCTTCCCCGCCCACCCTCCCTCAGTTTTTCTCAAGTACAAGCCTGGTCGTGTTACCTTCCTAACAAAACCTTTTCGTGGATCTCCAAGGCCCTCAGCCCTCAGTCATATAAAACTGTTCATGATTGACTCCTGGTCACTTCTCCATGCTCTCACTTCTCATGATACCTGTTTCACTCCACCCTCCAGCTATAATAAATTTTGGTAGAATTCTCCAAAATAGCCAGTCTTTCTTGTCTTCGGGTCTTTGCACATGCTGTGCAGACTGCCCGAAGTGTACCCTCCCACTACTGTTTGCCTAACTCTTATTTGTTCTTCATTTCTTTGCTTAAACATTGATTTCTCTGGATGGCTCTCTCTGGCTTCCCAAGACTGGTTTAGGCATGACTCTGGAGTGCTCTGCAGACTAAATACTCTGCATTGTATTTGTAAGCATATCTCTCTCTCCCATGAAAGTAGGTTTCTTGAGGTCCACTTATTCCCAATACCCTGCCCAGAGCCTGGCACATAGTATGCTCTCAATAAATGCATTCTGAATGAATCTGTATTCTCTTCCCTACAGAGCTTAGTATAATAATGTACATTTACTAGACAATTCGGGACTAGAAATGGTACAGTAATTGAGAACAAGCTCAACTGTTTAGCAGGATTTCTTTGTCCTCTGAGATTCTTAAAGTCCGTTAACTCTCAAGTAGTCATTTTCCTGGTAGTAGATATAAGAGTGGTAAAAAATCCTATAAAATAGCCAGAAAAACCAACTGTTGAGGTACTCAAATTCTGTAACACCTGAGAAGGAAGAAACATTTATCAAAATGATCTTTGCAAGGAGAAGAGGGTGAATGTAGAAGAATCTGCTGCTGCTGATAATGACAACTATTAATGTTAATAGCACTTCTATGTGCCAGGCACTATTATGATCATTGTATGTGCATTAATTCATTTAATACTCAAAATATTCACGTGGTAGGCACATTATCCCCACTTGACGTATAACGAAACCAAGACAAGGAGGGGTAATTCCAAGGCTGTATAGCTAATGAATGAGTGGTACTGTGTTTCCCTGAAAATAAGACCTAGCCAGACAATCAGCTCTAATGCGTCTTTTGGAGCAAAAATTAATTATCAGACCCAGTCTTATTTTACTATAACATAATACAAGAACGGGTCTTTTATTAATTTTTGCTCCAAAAGATGCATTAGAGCTGATTGTCCAGCTAGGTCTTATTTTTGGGGAAACACAGTAGGTCTGGTACAAGAACCAAGGCAGCCTAACTGTAGAGCCTGTGCCCGGAACCATTTTGCTAATTTGAACATGATGCTTTCTGTACATAGAGAAGAATTCACAAAATGATAGAAAAGTACTTTGAATTTCTTTTCCAGTAGTTGATATATCCTCCCTGTGAACAAAACATGGAAACCCAAACAGCTGTAATAAAGCAGATATTTTCTTTCAGGATAGCTAGCTGGCATATCCCAGCTACATTAAAATCTTCTGAATTAATCTGCTCAAGCAATGGGAGTTACTATCTACCCTCCCCCACCCCCCAAAAAGGGTACTATAAAATCAAAGCTTAGAAAACTTAAAACTCAGATGAGGTGCTGTAAGCACTTGTCATCCTAACACTATACAGAGAACCATGATCAGGTAAGCAAATTGCTTTTCTATTTTGTTTATTGTAAGAAAACTTATTTTTGCAAGGAAAAACAGTAAAATGAGAAACATTTTTAGATTTTTAAATTTTAAGTACAGGCTGCCCACTTAAACTATTTTACAATTTAATTCCCTTGTATATTGACGAAAGAAAAAGATTTGATGGTTGTTTGTAACCTCTAATCCTATATTCTTTTATCCTGATCACCACTGGAATAGGACTCTCTTTTATAAACTAAATACTGCTTTTTTTTGAAGCCACATTTGCTTAACATACATTTTGTCTTTATTCCCTTCTCAAAGCTATTATGTGGATGAGAAGAAAAAAGAAAGTAATAAAAAAGAAATGTACAATTCTACTCACTCAGCAATTTTCATGAATTACATCTGTTTATTTAAAAGTAAAAATCAAATCTTAACAACAACAAAAAACCATACGGACAATAATGTTAAGTATACTTTTCCCAGATGTATTTTGCAAATCACAGTTGAAATAGTTCCTTTATATTTTCATTCAATGTAGTGTTCATTCTTAAAGAAACCCCACACAGTCATCTTTTTCCCAAATATTTCTTTTACTTTCTTTTCCCTTTTGATTTACTACTGTCAGAAGCATTATAGTTGCTATTTTGGTTTCTTTTTGTACCCAACAAAACATCACTGGAATCTGTAGCACAACAGATCTAAAACATTTCAAAAATAATGCTGTATTTATTATTTGTGACAGTTAATATAAAGCATAAGAAAAATGTTAGGAAGCAGTTTCAGTGGAAGAAATTGAAGTCAAACACTCAGTGTTCTAGTTGACAGATACATACTCAGAGTTAGACTTGGGCAATTTAAAAATGGTCAAAGTATTAAGCCATTGATAATGGGATAGGGCCAATGAATATATCACCATCCAATGTTTTGATAAGATGCTGATCAAAAATCATGTTTATGAATTCTAGGTACTACATTTCTAAAGCAAGTATATTTTAAATAAAAAGAATTGTTTGACTTCAGAAGTACTTAGCGTCTTTGTTCAGCAAAAAAGATAAATTTGTAATGAAAATGACAAAAATTAAGATGGAAAAATTGGAGTTCTTTTTGGAGAGGTAGGAGGAAGGCAGCAGAAGCAATAAATTGTATGTATCTAAAAAGATTGTTTTGCTCTTCTAACATCACATTGTGTACCTTTTCTGAAAATAAAATGGCAGTAGTAAGAAAAAAATGCATTTATACTATAGAATGATTTTCAAATAGCCTAGATATAAGAGCTATAAGGTATGGAAAGTGATCTTTAATTAAAGGGGCGTTAGCACTGCAGCAACGTCTTTCAGAGTAAAAACTGTTAGTCACATCTCTTGGGAATTTTATGCAGAATATCTCAAATCACAAGGGTAAATGAGAATTTATCCTAAGTGATCAGTTTACCTTCTTTTTGCTTACAGAAGTGTTTGGTAGCTAGATTCAATGCTGAGTATTATGCCATTCATATAGAACTGATGCAAACACCCGGAAGAGTCTAGGGTTTTAGGGAATGGTGGAGCTTTTAAAGAATACACTGTTAACACATGTGTAAAACAGATGTTCATTTTAAGTTCTTTTTTTTAATAAATTTGTACTTTGTGCCTCCAACAGAACTGGCCTCGTGAAATGTGTAATGTTTATATCTCGAACCAAATTACAAGAATCTATCCATAGTGTTCAATTAATTTTCAGGCAGAAGTTAAAAACAAACTTGATGTTATAATTTTACTTAGCTTATATATGGTAGTGCAGCTTCAAGGTTGGTTACTAACATTTTCATTTATGTTTAGTAAGACCCCAAATAGCAACTGAAAACTTTTGAGAGATACAGCCTATATTTATTTTGTATTTTTTCCAAGGTGAAACTTCTAATTAAATTATGTCATTCAATTCAATCTATATCTTACCACACACAATTAAGAGAGACAGGAAAAAGCCATTAATTATATAATGTAATACATTACACAACTTAAACAGCACTTACCAATTATAAGTGGTGTGAAGTACAAGTTGCAGATCCTTGGCATTTAATAAGCATTTAGAAATATTTTCACAATAAAAAAGAAATCAATTTCAACCAGTAAACTTAATATAACATTAAATCAAACCTTACCATTTGCAGTGGCTGGTATACTAAGTTTGATTAAGTGGTCTTTCTGTGCTTTTGCTAGCATACATATTCTATGAAATTCTTCTTTCAGGTCCCAGAAAGTCTTCTCTAGATAACTGCTAAAAATAAATCAATATTTAAAAATGTAAGGCTATATTTTCAAACATTTTAAAATCATAATTAAACGTATATAGCACTTTTTTTGTGTACCACAAAATAATTATTGAAAGATTTTAACTTTAGTTAAAAAAAATTTTAAATTCCTAGAAAATGTTAAAAAAAATTCTAATCTTTGGAGAGCCAGGTGAAAAATTATAAGTTTTAATACATGTATGTAGCGCAGACTGGCATATCTACTTATTCATATATCACACTTATGCTGGCTCTCTCATTCGCACATTAGGTATTTCAATGTATTGACTTTTGTTCACTGTAAGCTTCTTAAGAAGAAAATGCAGTATTTTTCACTTTGATAAGGTTCACATTAAGAGCTGTCTGTATAAAACAATGCAGCCATAATACTTGGTCTATTAAAATATTAGAGCGTTAGAGAATTCTGTTTTTAGACCCATTTCTGTTATTAACTGTATGACTTACTAGGTCGTTTTAATATGGAGGAGGCTTGGGTTGGTTTTTTCTAGTTCTAAGAGGCTGCTCAATTTTCTTACAATTGCTAAAATTTAAAACTATGTACATAAGAATGCATTTCAATATTTATAATTTTCAGAGTTGGCAAAAAAGGATACAGAAAGAACTACCTTTCATGGAATAAAGGAATGCCAAGATTCCTTGGTGAAGTTTCTTTTCTAGGAGAAGAAACTTCTTGTCTTCTTTCCTTAAAGATACAAAAATGATTACCACTTTAAATTGCTTCTAAACTCAAATGAAACTGGGTTAACAGAAAACACAATGGAAAATTTATATTCCTCATTGAAAAATAAGTTTAGGTAGCTTACAGATATATTTATACATACATACACACACACACACACACACACATATATATATACACACACACACACCTAGATAGATATATACATACATATATACACACATATATAGTACAATAGATGTTTTTCTTTAAATGAGAACCATCAGGGAAAAAGAAAAATGAAGGTAGAATAATAGGATGAAGATATGAACTGTTGTTTTCAATTACTATTTCCAATACTGATAATTCAAGGAATTTCCTCAAATTCACGTATTGATCAAAATTGCTCCTCTGATCACCAGTAGCACCTGATATGATCAGAAACTAGGAAAAAAAATCTATTTGTGTGTTTGTACCTCTTTTCCATTATTGGCCTAAACATTTAAATCAATGTCTCTATATTTTGTTAGAGATTCTTTGCTGAGGAATGCAGCTGTATAAGAGGAAGAAAACCAAGCTACAGTATTAGCATTTAACAAGTATTTTAAAGATAGTGCCAATTAGGGATTTAAGCTACTTTAACACAAGTTCTTGCCTTTCACTCCCACCCTGTGGCTTACACTGGTATTACATTTATCCTACCATTTAAAAGTCAACACTGAAAAACATGATGATCAACTATATGGTTTAGATTTTTTAAAAATCTTCAATATACCTAGAAAACTCTGTTTACCTAAAAAGCTAAAAAACTACAAATTCAAAGATTTTAAGAAATTCTAATATTATACACTCATAAATTATAATTCAGCCCAAACTGTATAGGTCTTATATATAAGTTCAAATTCAAACCAGTGGACATTTATATTTACGTAGTAACTTTTTAGATTTTATTCAATTAAGGTCATCATAGCTATTATTAAAATGAGTGACTTTACCTCATTGTTTTTTGTCATCTGAGACATCTCCTTTTAATCTTGTTTGAAATTGAAAAGTTCTTTCAATTTCTTAGGAGTCTATTTGTTCTTTATTAAGACTTGATTCCTGTTTGCTTTTCTTAAAATTAACATATTTTCCAATTTATTTTAGTTTATTGCTATACTTTTCCAGCTTTTTCTAATGTAGCTTTTCAAAATGCTTTCTAACATAATATGGTATTTTCTAAATACCAGTGTTTGGTTTACATTTTTAAAATAGAGTATGACTTTACAGTAATTAATAAAATAAAATCTTGGCAACCCAAACAATTTGTGATTTTATAGCTTATGTTGTCAAGCTAAGGTAAAATAAAGATAATTTGCTGCTGCAAACTTTTTATTTGACAAACATTTAGGTCATGTCTTCTTCTGGATTACAACTGCTTTACTGGGCGTATAAAATAGGAGTCACATCAGAAGACATTTTCACATTCACAGTTTGTTTCTAAAAGTGGTAGACAAAGTATTTCTTTAGTGTTATGTGCAGTTAGAACACTCAGTGGCTTTTAATGTGGACTAGGAAGAAAGGCAACATTTTAAATCTAGCCAACCATTCAGGATGTACAAGTATGAAAATGAACCTTTAAAAGATTATACTAAATCTTTATCAACAGAGGTAATATTAGGAGAATAGAAACATTTGACAATTTAATGAATTAAACAAATCATAAAAATAAGTAATTAAATTAAATGGAATGATTAATCTTTTAAATTTTACTACTAGAAATTCTCAATATGAAGAAATATTTATTGGAAGCTAGAAAGAACCAAAAATAGTACTCTGTAATTTAAGCCTAAAAATGAAGACACTTACAGAATGTGATAAAGACTACTCTAATTTTCAAAGTACTGATTTTGACATAAACTAGGAATGACTGCTTCTGATGTTAAACTGTAAAAACTAAAGGGTCAGAGGGAGGAGGTGAAGGGAAAGGTAATAAACCGTTCTTTGGCTTGGCAAATAACACGTCAACTTATTTCTGTGATGTTTAGATTTGATTATTGGTATGAGTGCATTTATGTGAAAAAGATCCTTGGATGTACTGGTAGGGAGTAAAGGGAGGACTCATTTATTGAGGAATTTCTAGGAAGTATCTAAGGTGTTCACCTTCTTTGGGACTAGAAGTACAGTTCTGCTTATTATTATTTAGCTCTGCTTACTGTTTTTATTATTGAAGAAAAGTATTAGTAATTGTACTAAACAATACATTGCATCTTCTATCATTCATACCAAATAAATCTGTTGATGTATTTTGAATAAAAATTTTAGGTCCCCAGCATCACAAGACAAAATTTCAAAAAGGGACCTTTTAACATGTCAGTTCCAAAAACAAAAAACAAAAACTTTGACAGACATTTTGAAGTAGGGTTTATTTATAAAAGATGTATCATGTTAAAGCTATTTTCCATTTTAGCAATCTAACACATCTTTCTGAAAATGACTGTTTAATTTTTGAAAGAATTTAGGATTATTCTAGTCAATGGCAACTCCAACACTTTTCCCAGAAACTAAAACTTTCCTTTCAATGCTAAATTATCTTACTTAATGATGATTACTCAGTTTGTTGAGCATCCCAGAGAGTAAGTTAGCATTAGAGGAGATAGCTTGTATTGTTTTTTCTACTCTCAAAATTATCCTGGTGGATGCTGTGCTGCAGGAGTTGAGTTATTGCAACTTCAAATAAGAAAGCAAGGAACTTTGAACATTATATTTTAGGAGATTTTAAACATTAAATCATTCAACAAATGAACTTATATTGAGGTACCAAAACTTAAAATACTTAACATTATAAACTGTTCCAAGTACTAGTTTGGAAATGCCGAACTTGTGGAATGAATACTGAAATAAGAGTTTTACACGTCGTACTTTTCATTTACACTTCCAGTATGGCGCTGGATAAATCATTCAACTAAATCATTAAGATAAACCCATTTGAAACAGTTGGAAGATGTGAAATGATTTCTTAAATTTCCTTTTATGTGAAATGGGAGAATTTTGTTTTAGTATATGTAAATCAACTTAAGCTTAATATATGTAAATCAATTTACCCATCTCCTAGATAAGTATTATGAAAAAATATATGTTCAAGGGCTATTTGAATAAGCAATCCTATTTAAGGAGAAAAAACAAAACATGGCTAATACTTCATTAGTTCAAATCCAGATTTATTCTTAACGCAAAGGTAATGGAAAATATTTTTGTGTTAGAGTGCAGGATCTGTTGGGTATCAACATCACAAAGAAAGAAATGTGTATTTTCCCTAATGCTTACCTTTTAAAATATTTGGTACTATAAGTGGAAGTATTTTATTCCTTTTATAAACCAATCTGAAAAATACAGAAATGATTCACAACAGTCAAGATGTGGATTCAACCTAAGTGTCTATTGGTGAATGACTGGGTAAAGAAAATGTGATATATACACACATATATGGATATTAAATATGTAGGAATATTTTAAGGCTATATCAACCTTAAAAAAAGAAATTCTGTCACTCAAGACCACATGGATGAACCTGAAGGATATTATGTTATGTGAAATAAGCCAAGCACAGAAAGACAAATACTGCATGATCTTACTTATACGTGAAATCTAAAAGTCTAATTCATAGAATGGTAGTTGGCAGGGTTAGGGGTGTGGGGAAATGGGGAGATGCTGGTCAAAGAGGACAAAGTTTCAGTTACATGGGACAAATAATTTCTGGAGCTCTAACGTGCAGCATTAGTGATATAGTTAATACTACTATATTGTACACTTGAAATTTTCTAAGAGAGTAAATCTTAATGTTTTCATCACATTAAAAAAGAAAGATAACTATGCGAAGCGATATATTAATTAGATTGACTGTGATAAATCATTTCATAATGTGTACATATGTATCAAATCATGTACACTGTAATATATACAAGTTTTTATTTGTCAATTATACTTCCATAAAGCTGGAGGGAAAAATAGAAGCACGATGAAAATTTTAATTTAGAATGTATTTTCTTAAAAATATTAAGCAACTAAAGTCAGCAAATTAAATTGAGTTATGAAACTTTTGAAGATAATACTAAACTCAATACAATGTATATTCTCTCACATGGAAGGAATCTAAACTTTAAAGCCTAATACTGAATATAGGTGGTAAGTGTCCAACGATATGTATTTGACCAATAGCAATGACTATCACATTATTCCAGTGTTCATACTGTGTTTCCCCGAAAATAAGACCTAGCCGGACAATCAGCTCTAATGCGTCTTTTGGAGCAAAAATTAACATAAGACCCAGTATTATATTATTATATCATATATCATATATCATATATCATATCATATCATATCATATCATATCATATCATATCATATCATATCATATCATATTGTATCACATCATATTATATTAAAGACCCAGTCTTACATTATAGTAAAATAAGACTGGGTAGTATATTAATTTTTGCTCCAAAAGACACATTAGAGCTGATTGTCCGGCTAGGTCTTACTTTCAGGGAAACACGGTGTCAAAGACGGCCTCTAAACTTTAGCTGAGATCCTTGCATACAAAAGGAATATTTTTAGATATATTAGGCACCCGAGTGTAGCTAATATTTGATTTTACTTCTGGATAAGGCTTAATAGAATTATGCTTTTAAAACAAAAAAAGACAATTATACTCCTTTCTGGAACAATGTAAACCAAGAAATAAACTGAGGCGAGATGGCATGAATTAGTAAAGGGAATATAAACTGTGGAATAGTTATAAATACTAGCTTGATAAAATTTACTATGGCAAAAGGAAAGAAATGAGCAGTGGAAAAAGAAAGTGAAAATAAGGATTCACTTATAACTCAGATTTTTAAAACTAAGACTGAAATGTTAAAGGAGAAACAGGTTGAATATTTCCTAACCAGTCTTAGACACATTGAGACAAAGATGTTATGCTTAAATTCAAACACTGAATATGGTTGAACTAGGGAGAAAGTGAGAAAAGGGCTGAGACATGAGGAGATTAAAGTAGAAAGTAGAAACAGAAAATAAATACAAAAAAGAGATTTGATAAGAACTATAAAAGCACAGTAAAAGGAAAGTTTGAGGACAAAAGGTAAATTTAAAAAATATAAGGCAATTGCATTTACAAGAATTTATGGCCACGTGAAATCTGTGCTTCTCTCACCCTCATTAACATTACTGAAAATCTAGCAAAGCAAGAGGAACACAAATTCTAGGAGTCTTGTCTGCTCTGCATGAATGCAGTGTGCTAGGCAAACCCACTGCCAGTTCGGGAACAATTCCAGGGCAAAATGGGATCCATCCCAGAGTTCTGAAGGAAGTGGCAAGAAAATAAACAATATAAAAATAAAATTAAATACTCCAATTACTTCCAAGTTCTTTACAGGGTTCTGGTTTAATGTAAATCCCCCAAAAATCTCTTATCAGTTCAATGTGACAATAAAACATTCTTTAAAAAAAAAAGTTAAAATCCTTTACCAGTACTGCCACAATTACTATAATTTTAATTCTAAGAAGTTAATTTTAAGCAGAGTGAGATTAATACTTTCCCACTGTCTGTCTTTTGAGTCTTTTACTCTGAGTCTTTTAGGTGCCTTCTGCATGTCCTTCTGAGTTTATTTTCTTAATGGGAAGAAACATCTAATGGTGGGGATGCTTTTTATGCAAAATAGAAAGTGAATAAATGACCAACTAAAAAAAATAAGGTTCCCATTGGCCCCTCATCCCTTCTCCAAACACTACATTTGTAATGAACTGATCTGTGAAAATCCTTTCCATTAACTACACATTTTGTTATACCATTACCATGGTGAACAGAAAATACATTCATGAAAATAGATATTATTTAAGCAATTTGCATGTATTATTTCACTTAATCCACATAATCTTGTGAGTTAAGTACTTTAATTTGATTTTAAAGTTTGCTATAATAAATAAGACTGTGGCGAGGTCAAATAATTTGTCTACAGGTCCAGTAGTTGGAGTAGCTTCAATTGGAACCTAGGCTCCAAGTAAGAATTTGTTTTCTTTTACTAACTTAGCAGGCACAGGGCTTGGTTGGCTACTAGAGAAGCGAAGCAGTACGGTAGGTTATCTGGTAAGGTAGTTATAGAAGGGTAACATCTACACATTGCACGAATGCAAAATAATTTTAAGATTCTAAAACCTGTCTGCCATACAACAAATATATTCCTTACTGAAGAGTAATTATAAGCCAAGCTTTGCTGTTTAAATATTGCCTGGGGTAAAAACCCTTTGGTATGGCTTGTTTTGTGCTCAAGAATGTACAAGTAGAAATTTACATCCAAAAATAACATAGAAAGATTTCTCAAGTTCTGCCAAACCAGTTCACTTGTCGACATAGGCAATTTGCAATAGTTTCTTAACCAAAGTTTCACAGTCTATTTCTCAAACTTGCTATTAGAAGTTAACCATTCGACAGCATGACAATGGAGTATCTTACTGTTAAATTTATCCTTTCAAAACCGTAATTCCTTTCCTCGCCTCCCTAACTATCGTCTAATAGAAGAGTGGGCATAATTATAGTAGCTGATTTAAAATCCTTGTCTTGCAGTTTCAGTATCTGGATCATATCAGGGTTGGTATCTATTCCCTTGAAAATGGGTGCTATTCTCGACTCTCTATATGTTGAATAATTTTGGACTGTACTCTTAACATTGTGAATATTATGCTGTGGAGATATTACATGGTGCTGAAGGGTACTGATGTGTTTGTAGGCAATTAAGTTGGTTAGGCTCAGACTCCAAACTGTCACATCTTTGAAGCACAGTAGCTCACATCTCAGTTCAGTCCTTCAAGCCTCTGGCTATCTATCCTGTGAACCTACACATCCATGGGTTCAGGGGATAGCCAGAGACTTGGGCTGAGTTTACACACAGAAAGTAGGGTTTTCCTCTGGCTCTCTCCTCTCTGGGGCTTCTTTCCTCACACTTTGGTGACCATGGTTATTTTGGACTCATTCTCCTTCCTGGTTCTTCCAGCCAGAAAGATGGTGGGGCTTTGTATTGGAATTTCAGCCAACTGTGGCCACCCTTAGGGAAAAAAATCACAGAAAACTGGGAATTTACCCTGAGTTCATACTTGGTCCACATTTTGATTCCCCTCCAAAATGTGCGAAGTTCAGTCTCCAAAGTCCTCAGGTAGTTAATTTTTGTATGTTATTACTGTTAATATAGAGAGTTATTACTGTTAGTTATAGAGGATTTGTTCAGTACCCATTCCTTTAGAACAGAAACTGAACTCCCAAACTCAGGTGTTTTTTTTTTTGTTTTTTTTTTTAAATTCCTCCATTCTTCTGAAATTTCACAATGATTTTCCAGAGATGACAATCACCAATCCAATCGCTTTTCCCAAAGCTCTCATTCTGTTTAATGCTCATTTGACAGTATTTCACTACTGACCAGCTTCTCCTCCTCGAAACTTTTTTTTTTGGCAACTGATATATTTAGGTTTTCTTTCTAAGTTTCAGTATTTTTATTGGTCCCTCTTCTTTGTAGTCCATAAATGTGGACATTCTATAAGGTTCAGACATGGGCCCACTGTTCTTCCCTCATTAGACACCCTTGTTATCTTTTATTCTCATGTCAAGTCTATTGATATTCATCCTTAAAGTCTGTATCTTCATGCTCACCCTCTCTCGATAGCCACTCTCAATTCTCTTTTGATCCAATACATTTTCACTTGTTGTCTATTATAGACCACAAAGTTTAAAACATAATATAATCACCTTGCCCTCAATATCTGGTTCACATTTCTCATCTTTATTCCCATTTTTTTAACGTTAAGGCCATCCTCCTTAGCATCAAAAAATATTAAGGCAAGATAAAACCTTAAAGAAACTGAGATTAGACTTTCCTGGAACAGTAAAACCCAAAACAACCTTTTATTTTGCCAAAAAAGAAGTTAGTCAAAACAGCTAATTACCAAGATCTAATATATTTTTCTTGTCAAAAAGGGATAGACACTTATCAGAAAAGCACGGAGAGAGTTTTAGATTCAGCTTTATAAAAATGTAATCACTTTGTCCTCAGGATAAAATGAGAAGCAAGAGCTAGGGACAGGAATGGCTGCAGAATGGGGAAAGAGGAGGAGATAATGTTCAATCAGTAGTGGCAAGAAGGAAAAAGATTCACTGTGGCCATTTTGTCACCCAGCAGGAATACATTCCAGATGACACTTTCAGGGAATATGGACAAGTCACTGACCCCCTACAGCATTATTTGGATGAAATGTACAGCGAAACATGCTGTCCTTAATGTTAAGCAGTGGGGAGCAATTAGGAATAAAAATAAGAGTGGGTAAACCATCCGATATATAATTACTTAGATGAAAACTTAGTTGAAATACAAAAATCACTCCACTATTGATAAACACAATGGGAGAGAGAAAACAAAAAGATACCCATCTCAGAATTATTTGGTTTTCCAAAAGGGATTTATTAGGAAAGAAAGAAAAAAAAAAATCACAGGGTAATGACATATAGAATGCCTGGGATATACTTTACAATAGTTTAATTAGAATTTTGGGGCATATCTATTTATCTTAGAGCAAATTATCAAGCATATGGAAAGATGTATAAATGGCCAAGAAAAAAATCTCTCAGGGAAAAAGTCAGCTTTAATAATATAGCAAGACTACCTAAGCAAGCAACAGAGAAGTTTAGAGAGCATGAGATATTGGTGCAAATGAAAATTAGGGAAGCCTTCCCCTCCATTCCCCTGCCAATTTCTAGCAAATCCAGTAAGAGCTTGTTAAATACTATATTGGGAAAAGTGCTAGCTAGAGATTCTGTGGTTAAAGGAAGTTAAGTGGTTTTCTTACTGTTGATTTCAGATCCTATAATACATTCTTGAGCCTTTAAAAATGACCAGAGTACATAAGTACGTAGGCACCACACTATGTTTTAATAGATCAGAGTGAAAATTCGAGTTTGCTCTAGACGTAATGTAATAGGTATACAGATAAGTAACTGGGAGTAAGTTACAGGTATCGTGATTTAAAGTATAAAGATGTAAAACAATTTATTATCCAATAAATGTAAAAATGACTGATGAACAACCAATATGACCTCTATGTAAGAATGAGGGTTCCTGAGGAGATACCAGAATAGTCTTAGAGCATGACATTTTTTTAGTAGGATGAAAAGTAAATAATTTACTGAGAAAAAGGCAACATGACTTTTCTAACAGGACATTAAAATCTGGTAAAACCAGTGGTTCTTAAAATTTGATCTAGGATCCCTTGGAGGTCCTGAGATCCTTTCAAGGGATCCACTGTTGGGAGAGAGAATCTGCAGAGCCCCTGAGTATCCCTGCATATTTTTGTAGTGCATGCCAAGAATACAAGGCCTGAGATATTTCTCAGGGGTTATGCTTGTAGAGGGAAAACTTGAAGAATGAGGTATCACATGTCCCTCTCAGATAATGAACAGGCTGCTTACTACTTGCTATAAAATGGTGAGGTTCCCAAGCTCAATGTTCTTCTCCTTTAATGCAACCACTGCATGTCCAGGCATCCATCTGGTCTACCATGTCACTCCCTAGGTGGCACCAATGCAAAGATAATGCTCTTGTTGCCTGCTGTACTATGAATAATAAAGACTTTTTTCTCTGATCTAGGAGTCGCATGTCTTCTTCCAGCATCCATGAAGCAGTAACTGGTTAACTTATTAGCCTGTTAGGGTAAAATCAAATCCCAGACCCTGACATCCATGCAGTCAACCACTGTCACAATAATGTTAGATATTATTTCTTTTTTACTGTGTTGGCACTTACACTGATGATACAAAAGCAATGGTGAGTAAAACTGCTGGTGCCTGAGTATGACCAAGGCCATGGTACCAAACTATAGTAACTGTATTCTTCAATGCCACAGTCCCAGTTAAAAAAAAAAAAAAAAGCCAATGTCACCCAAGAATGTCCTTGATGAGGCAGTAACAATTATTAATTTTATGGAATTTTGATCCCAAGTTATATATTAACATATTTTTAACATTCTGTATGACAAAATGAGAAATACACACAAAAGGGCTTGCATTTCACACTGAAGTAGAAGGGCTGACTTGGGGAAAAACACTTGTGCGATGGTTTGAGTTGCAAGCTGAACTAGCCACTTTTTAATGGAACACCATTTTCACTTGAAAGAATGACTGACATGCAAGCATGGTTATTCAGACATTTTCTCATAAGCAAATGAAGTTAGCCTTTCACTTAAAAAACAAAACAAAACAAAAAAACAACTGACAAGATTTGATATCCATGAAAAAATTTAGGTTTTCACTTGAAAATTAAAATTTTGGGACATCAGTACCCATTACAGTAAGCTTGACAGCTGTCCAGTACTTCAAAGACTTTTCTAATAAGATCAGTAATGAAAATGTGATTAAAAATATATGATGAACTAACTCAATATGTGGAAGACCTGCATAGATCAGTGAACCACTATTTTCCAAAGGAACAATTCATGATGCTACAAAATTATGTAGAGGAAAAAGATAGATTCAAAGTACCAGACAGATCAATTGCTTTTAATGTAGCAGACAGTTCATTAGTTTCAGCTTTTATACTGCAGGTAACACTTAAGCTACTACTTCTTGAGTTTTGGCGTAGTATTAAAGAAAAATATCCACAATTTCTAAATAGGTTATTAAAATACTCTTCCCTTTCTCAACTACATATCTGTGTGAAGCTGGATTTTCTTCACATAATTCAACAACAACCAAAAAAACAAAAAACAAAAAAAAAACCACACACATTTTGTAATACTGAAAAACGAGTATCTTCAAAACAGATTTTGAAAACTTTTAGGATGACAGATTACAATATATTAATAAGAGAAACTACATTGGATGGTTTTGGATGGCTAATCGTAACCTATTGAGGTTGAGAGAATAGCCTCTTATGCTTTGGTTAAGAGAAATCAGGGCTAAATAAAAATATACAAGCTCTGTTTTGTGAGTTCTAGAGAAGAGTAGAAAAAAGAAAAATGGGAAATGTGAGAAAGGAGGAGTTGGGGGAAATAAAGGGAAAAAAGCCACACTAGAGATACTCAAATTTGCTTAGAAGCCAGGGAAAAGACTTTAAAAAGTAATATGCTACTTCTCATTTTCCTCCCCCTACCCCAAATTATTTCCAGTATTATGACAGAGCAAAACCCTTAAAATGATGTATTGAATTAAAAAGCAGAGACACAGAACAGGAAAGGGGTAGGATGAATTAATAATTCAGATTCAGAAATAAAATTTCTGCAACAGAAATTTCAATGTATATATTAAAATGCTTTGGATATCAATATATTTTTTCTTAGAGTTTGTGATACATTTATTATGATACTTTGCAAAAAACTATGAACTTTAATGAATGCACTGGTTGAAGATATTTTTTTCTTTCTAATTATTATCCTACTAGAGAATCTACAAAGACTAGTCCCCAAAGAGGAATAATATAGAAGTGTTACATACAAAAATAAGGTATATTTGATCCATTCTCTAGAAATAACACCAGGGGGAATGGGACATTTGCTCTGACTGAGAAGGCAAAGTAACACACACACACACACACACACACACACACACACACACCCTTCTCCAATCTTCTGTAAGCCCTAGCATAGGTTAACATGTGCCAATGTGGGCACAATCACCATTTCTACCTAATAAAAGATGATGAAAAGAAGGAATCAAGCATTAAAGGAATACAGGGACAGTTTGTTTTACAAAGTTGAGTAATGAATATAAACAGTCACATTTATTTCAAGTTCCTCTCTTAGAAAATGTACTGTGTTTAGATAATGTAAACCAGATTTGACTTTTCCACAGAAATCACTTGGTAATTACATATCTTCACGAACAGTCTAATTTCTAACTTTTGTTCAAATGACGAAAGACATATTTATCATATACCTGTATACGATCCTCTGTTTTAAGGCTGTTATAATATATATGAAACCAGATACCTAGACGATATACAGCAATTTAACAAACACATGAATACTGTTTAAGAGACTCGCAATCGAGAAACTATCTAGTGTTGAGAGAAGCCATGGGGGCCTAAAACTAGATGAAGACCCCTAAGTGAAAGTTTCACCCGAAGTCTAGAGTACATGACGTATGAACAGTTCAAGGATGGGGATACCATCCAAGACCTAGACTTGTGTTATTTTATAAGCTACAGAAGGCCGGAAAGCAGAACAGGGTTAAAGTTCATACATTGTCTGCTGGAACTCGTACATAATAATAAGAACACACTGGTAAATGCCTCTCACTGAAGGACTGTCTCTAGAATAAAGTAACAAAAAGGGAGGGAACACTCTCTCTTCTTAAGTCATGATTATGTCACTTAAAAAAGATTACAGTAATTTCATACTCCTCAGTTTTAGCTTTCAGTTTACATAATGCTCTCAAAAGTGGCATGGAATAATTCTGCTTCTTGTCTAGGAATTAATCTTTCTCCATTAAAATCTTGTAGACAATTTAAGTTTATGTATCTATGCACAGCAAGATACGGACAAGTAAGAATTTGTTTTCTTTTCCCTACTTGAACTAAATGCTGAGCTCCTGCTACCTTGAGCTCACCGGAATTGTTATTTTTAAAATAAGGTCCTATATGTTTTATCTGCACCATAAATTATAATTAGGATTTCATTTTGTCCTATTAACTTGGACTTCACATTGTCTTATAATGCTTGCTAACTGCTTTGAGTCTCCAAATCTTTGTTTCTCCAACTGAACTGAGTACTTCTCTAATGTCTCTAAACTGTAAGCAGAGTACTGAAGGTCATCCAACGATACGGGCTCTGTCTTGACTTCTGGATGTCCTTTTAGAACTCAAAGGATTCTGCATGCTGTTTGTGTAGGATTAGCATGAACAGAGGCTGAACTGTGAATTTCATGTTTTCAAATAAAATTTTCTAAAAGGGACTCTTTCCCCTCAACATACGCTTCTTTACTCTTTGTCTCATTCTCCAAGGCGGCCATGCTTGCCATTTGCCAAAATGTCCATGGGTCTTTTCCCTCTCAAATGGTCTAACCAAGTCCTAAGCAAAATAAACAGTCTAAAGAAAACAAACCCTCAAACCACCCACCAAACAGAAGGAGGAAAGGACCGTGGGTGGTTGGTACTAGCTTCCTTCTGTTACTGGTTCAAAGCATTTCTATTAATTTCCTAATTCACTACAGAGGCTAGGCTAACTGATTGGGAATGTGATTTCTAGAAATCAATTCATTTTTGAGAAGACAAATAATATAAAAATATACTGAAAATAGAAAAAAAAAAGTACTATTATCTTAGCCATTTTTGCACTCTGCCTTCTAGTTCTTGTATTGTATCATAGATACACACTTTTACAAAATTGAAATCAACCAATATAGAATTTTTTTCATCTCAGAAAACCCTAATATATCTAAATCATTCAAAGGTCTTTAGAAAAGGATTTTACTTGTATTACCTAAGAGCAAATTTAATTATAACTATGTAAGTATAGATCAACATAGGCCAATGGAAAAGATTTTAATTTCAGTACTTGATTGGGCAATATTTTTCTAAATCAGGCTTAATATTTTACAATGAATATACAGCCAACTCTCAAATATTCAATAATTCAACTTATCCTCTTTTAGAATATATTTCCCTTTCTCTTTAATCCCTTATATATCTGGTGCTCACTGGCACTTTGGTTCTGGATATATAAAGGAAGATGAAAAAGCTAAAATTCAAGACAGTTTATTTTTAGAAGACTGAGTTGATGAGTTATTAAAAGTATTATATATGTGGCTGTCACATAACTCTTTCCCCTATTAGTAAAGATAATTAAGAGAACTCACTAAATTTAGACTCAGTTCTTACAAAGAGCTTTATCATTTTTCCTCTTATTGTCTGTCCACAAATGAAGCTAAAATTGATGCAACATCAATAATTCTTGGAAATAAGCTATCTCTGACATTATTCCTGTTACTTCTACTTAATTTCAGCCTAGATGTCCAAATATATATTTTAAGGTAAAAGACATCTTACAAAATTAAAACAAATGTAATTAAAAAATTAATTCTGTTGAAGAGTTCCTTTGAACACTTACTGACTGAAAAATAAACTCTGAAACTTTCATAAATAATGACAAATTATCCAAATATAAAATAAACTAAATTATTAACATATCTTAAAAGTCTTTCACATCATCCTTTTTGTTCTAACCAAGACTGCTATTTTCAAAAATACTGTCTATATATTTTGAACTGGATATGTTTTATTATCTTCAAAGAAATGTTATAACTGGAATAAACATAATTTTGATTAAAAATTAATAGTAAATAATGACATTTAGACATCCTTTAAACAGGAAAAGGGAATGTAATTATTATTTACTTAAGCAGTAAATTTCTGTCAGGATTTTACAGTCGGTCAGTGATTTTATAATGTACTATAATAGACCCAATAATGAAATTATTCTAAAAGTCAGAATCATTGTTTCTGAATTCCGTCTCTTGCAAAATAAACCTGAACATATTCCAGCACCATGGTCTCTTGTGTTTATCAGCATTTTTAGATAAAACAATAATTCTGAATTAAAAAATATGAACTGGGAGATACGACAGAGAACTTCTCATTCTAAAACTTTTATTTATAGAAAAATATCAAAATCGGATTTGTCAGATTTGAAGTTAAATAAAAACAAGTTAAGACGGTCTTAGTTTTATGGGATCAGAATAATCTCGACAGACAAAGCCAAAATCTACATTATTTAGAAGGAAAGAAATATAGCACTCTTGACTTAATTGGCCTTGTGAATGTTAAGAGTCCTCTTTGTTAGGAGATCTTATTTTATTCAAAAGCTATTTCATCTACTAAAACCCAAGTCATCTCATTTAAATAATTCCTTTTTAGGGGACCAAACACCAGGGATGCCAAAAAAATGTATATACATTTTAAGACATGTCATCTATACTCAAGCAGTAGTTTGCCATAATCAGAAGTGTCTGGACGCCAATGGTAACCACTTTGAGCACCTCTTGTAATTGCAGAAGTCAAACATGACTTGTATTCATCTTTTGTTATCGGTATATATTGAGTATTACAATTAATACAGTTTTTTCCTTTCTTAAAATGTGTATACATTTTTTTGACACTCTCTGTATATGGTGATGTATCACAGAAATGTACCTACGTAATTTTACTCACCAATGTCACCCCAATAAATTTAATAAAAAATTCCTTTTTAAACATAAATTTAAATAATTCAAAAAAACATGGGGAATAATATACATCTATATACCCACTACCCTGCTTTAAAAGTGTTAATATTTTGCCAATTTGCTCTTTTCTCAGAATCAGTCTCCTCTCTCCAACTGTAGAGGTGATCATTTTTCTAAAGATGTGTATACCCTTCCTATCCATGTTTTTATACTTTTACTACATATTTGTGTTTTTATTAAAAATGTCATGTTTTATAAACTAAAAATTTATATCATTCCCATTTTGTCATTTTTGTAATTTCCATTTTGTACTCAACATATCTTTTGAAATCTAGGAATATTAATATATGTTTAGTTTATTTTAATTTTTCTAAAATGTTTTATTGTAAAGCGGTACCATTCTGCTATTGATGGATGTTTAGGTTGTTTCTAACCAATGTAGCATGAACATCCTTTTATAATACTTGTCTTCTTGCAGATATGGAATGTGCCTTTTTATATTGCTTCAGTGAAGACTTCTGCATTAGTTGGTTAGGTGGATTTTTTTTTTTTTTTTAATTTAAGCACAGGCAATTGAGGAAAACTCTGGAATGCTCTTTCCTGATCCAGAATTATCTGGATCTTACTATCTACCTTAACTTAATCTTTTATTTCTTTGTTAAATCTTTTATTTCTTTGTTAAATGCCTGTGATACAGAAAAGAAAATACTAGAAAATATGAAACCTAAGCCTTTCTTTTACTTGAAAATATTGCTTCTATTTAGGAACATGCAAGTCATTTAACTGTATATACAAAACTTCTGTTTAGACTTCCAGTGGTGGATCCCCTGCAGGAAAATGAGGAAGATGTGTTATGTATCGGCATTTGAACGTTGCTTTTTGCAGAAGCAATGTTAGTGTTTAAGAGAACCTTGTCCACTCTCTCCCCCGTTTCTGCCCACCCAAGTTATTATAAAATACTGACTAAATCATCCAAGAAGTCTGTGCAACCTGATTTCTTATTTCCTTTAGGGAATAAGCCAGCAGTGCAGTCTACCTTTGATTCTTTTTCTCTTGGTATTCCTGATTTTACTTTATCATGTGGCTGGTCAAGAGTCAAATTATTCTTCCTTGCTTCACTGTCTTCAAGCAGGGGAACACAGCCATAACTGTTATCTGTAAAACAAAACCCTCTTGGACATAAGTAGGAAACCCTTGTTTCTGGTACTACCTGGAAAAGAAAAAGAATATAAATCCGTACCCCTAATGTTAAAGAGCAGAGATTTTAAACTATGAGTTTTTAAAAATTCTTCAGAAAATAATTACTTTGACAATTTAGATTTACCCATTTGGATTTTGGCATATTTGCTTCATATTTGTTTTTTTCGTTCCCACTAAACATACAAAACCCATACTCTAACAAAATCAGTGGTGTATAAAACCTGTAGAATTTAGAAAACTAGAATTATGCTCTTTGCAGCTGAACCATCAGTAATAGCAATTAAACTTTTATACAAGTCATATTTTCAGGTATGCATTTTATGCTTAAGACAGTCATTTACATAACTACTCCATGATTACAGAAAAATTTTAAAAAGCATACATGCCAAACAGAACAACAACAAAAAAGCTATCTACAATTTTTATCACCTGTGAGTTATTCCTATTACCATTTTGGTTTATATTTTATCAGAGATTTTTTTTTTTTTTTTCTGCACATATCACACAAAAATCATTTTGTTGCATAAATAAAATATTTATTTTTGTACCCTGTTTTGCTTATTTTGCTATATAGCATATGTCATGTAAGTTTAATGTATTATCATCACTTTTCTTGGCTACATAGCTATTCTTTTTATAAATGACTGTAATTTAACTGTTGGACATTTCTTTATTTCTAGTTTTTCATTATTAGAGTTATGTTGTGATGAGCATGCTTGCATACATATCTTCGAGGACTTGAACAAATATTTTCTTATATTCTTAGAACTTACACTTTTGGCTTAAAAGGCACTGACATTTTAAAAAGCTTTTGTTATTTATTGGTAAATTGTCTTCTAGGAGGTTTTATCAACTTAGAGTTCCACCATATAGGATATGTGAATGTCCATTTTCCCATATCCCGCAATGTTCATTTCTTAAATAAACATAATATGTAAATGTACCACCGTTATTAAAATATCAGAACTAATGAGAAACAAAGGAGTAATAAAATGGAAAAACCTGGCTTCCACCTTTCTTTTCTATAAGTGGTTCAAGAAATACATAAAAAATTAGCATGAACATACCTCGACTGGAATTCACAAGAAGTAACTGTGATTTTAGCTTGTCAATAATAGTTTGTTGAAATAACAGCTGCTCCTGTTGCTCACGTATTCTCTGCTCATAGTTCTCAGTCTGCTGATATAAAAACCAGTTAGTTTGATATTTACTGAAATATCTGTACATACATTTACTGTCTTATTAATAATTATGTATACATAGGAGTTGCCCATATCACTATTTCCCAGGTGGTGAGCATTTATTTGTGAGCTAAAAACTGGCTCCAGCAATGTATTTATAATCATTACAAACATCTGTGATTCAAAATACTTGAAACACTGTAAAATTTTAAAAATTATCTTAAAGAAAAATTTCAGTTAAGAGATCAACATATGGTTTCTTGGTTCTGCAGTCAGGACACAAATTGTAATTTAGAAGTTAATCCTTAATAACAAGAAAAAAAAGGCATGAATGATAAAATGAATGCTATATTAAGTTATTCTATAAAAATATCCCACTAACTTTAAAAAAGATAAGATTTCATGTCTTTTTAATAAATACACTTTTGAATTTATTTTTAGAGCACAAAATCAAAAAGGAAGTGTGGCTATAGTTAAGAAAACTAAAGGGACATGTACAAATTATAAAATCATATTGATCTTCAACTTTTCTAAGAAAAGTTTTAAGAAGTCAAGAGAACACATGGTTACTCTTTAGCGGATATCTTAAATACCACAATTTCCCTTATATTTTTAAGCCATTCATCTTGCTATTTTAGCAATGGCTGTGAGAATTAAGTAATGAAAGAAGACACAGTTTGCATTAAACATAAAAGCAAATTTGAACATGTTACATTACAGTTATCAAATTAGTACAAAGTCTTACAAATATATTACCAAAAAATAAGAGGATTTTTAACCAATTTCTTTCACTGAAGGAACAAATAAATAAATGACTAAATTGTAATTTCTTGAAATATGAAATGGAGTCCTAACAATCTCAGCATGTACTTCAGTAGATACTAAATATTTGATTGTGAACTGATTCATAATCAAAGTTCAAAATCAGTAAAGCTCTATTTCAGAGACCAGTAAGTCTAAAGTTCTATAGACCTTTAGACCATTAAGTCTAAAGATCTATTTCAGAGGCTAGTAAGTCTAAAGTTCTTTATAAATTACACAGCTGTTCCTGGATTCCCAAAATAAATTAGCTTAAGAAATTAAAGCAAAATACCACATCTTCCCAAATAAAAGGTGAAATTTTATAATCCCCTTCAAACATGATAACTGACAGAACTGATAAATAACTCAAGTGATATGCCATCTTTGCACGTTGCCTGAGTGTAGTCTTATATAACTTGATATTCCCAGAGAGCTCTGCAAAGTCACTTATACATAGGAGGTAGTCAGTACATGCTTATTGAAAAGACATTTTTAAAAATTAAAGGAAATAAAGAATCCAAGTTTAAAAAAATCCAAGTAAGTTTTTTTATTATGAATAGAAGAATAAGTCTTGTGAGTCTGTTTGGACCATATGTCCTATAACTGTGAGTATCAGAACTAAATCTTAAGATACCAAAATTCAGTCTAAGGCCAGGTTTCCCAGGACGCGATGTCTTATTCCTACATAAATTTATATTCAAGGCCCTAGAAAGAGTGGGTAGGTTGACTGAAAGAAGGATTCAAACGTCTACAGCAAATTCTGTAATACCTGAAATTCACCTGGGCTACACAGAACCACCAGGGCTGAGGAATCAGCAAACAAGTTGATGTTACAGTCTTCTCTATCTATGTCTGTGTATTCGGAACTTTCTCCATGGAACTCAAAGCTCTTCACAAACATTGACCAGTAATTGCCCATTCTTTACTGCTATTCAGACATGAAGTAACCAGTACCAAAAAACCTAGCAAGTTAGAGACAGGCCCAGAATAAACGTGTAACTTACTCAAGCCTCAGCCCATTCTCCATCTACTATCTATTTTTTCCCCACATTAATGAAAAACCAAATGACCTGTATTCTCTTTTGGAACCAACTCAGAAAACTTCTGCCAAGTAATTGTCATCTTCTAGTTTCTGGCTTAAAATCACACTTCAGCACATCTGCATGTAACATAATAAATAAACAACGCTGAAAATATCCTCATTAGCTTAGAAAAATCAATAGATCAACAATTTCAAGTTGAAGTTTTGAACTATTTCTTAAACCACTTAATAAAGTACTTTATAAACTCAAGCAAATTTTGTAATAAATTAAAAACTAATACTTTTAAAGGCAAGGCAATGGAATAGCAATGGTCCACGTTCTTTCACTGCTCTTTCCACATACTGACATTATAGAAATTATAATATTCTAATTGTCTATATGTCTGATTCCCTTTAAACTATGACCTCCTCAAGGGTAGAGACTATTTTCTGATATCTCCAGAGTATAGCAGAGTGTCTGGCACATTACTTGAATACATAAACTACTTTAAGTTGATAAAGAAATATTATAGAAATAGATATGCCTTCAGAAGTGACCTGAAGGAATGGAGAAAAGGCTTTGCTTATATTTCTAGAATGGAAACAGGAAAAATAGAGACAAGGTCAGTGGGTGAATAAGACAAAAGGAAGCTAAGTTTGAAAAAATGGACGCAAAAAAAAGAAAAAAGATGCAAAATGTTTTCAGATTTTTTGGGTAAGTCGAGAACCATATGATTTTACTGATATGTGGTATATAAAACTGAAAACAACAAAAGAACAAGACAAACAAATGAAGAAACAAAAACTCAGACACAGACAATAGTTGAGTGGTTACCAGAGGGTAAGGGGGGAGGGAGATGGTAGATGAGGGTAAAGGGGATCAAATATATGGTAATGGAAAGAGAACTGACACTGGGTGGTGAACACACAGTGTGACATATAGATGATGTTATTACAGAATTGTTCACCTGAAATCTATGTAACTTTACTAACAATTGTCACCCCAATAAACTTTAATTAGAAAAAAAAAGAAAAAATGGATGCAAAAGATAGGCAATGTTTTAAGTTTTTTTTGGGGGGGAGGGGAAGGGATGCTTATACCATCACAAAAAAAGGTACTAATTTGAGAAAATAATATAAAGATTTTGACCACAGGCTATGAGAGGGAAAGTCCAAAGGATATATAAATTGGGAAATAACCAGTAGAATTTAGTTTATTTGCTGTATTTGGAAACTAAAAGAAATAAGAAGCGTTTTTTTTTTATTAAATGATTTTGTTCACTGAACAGATCTGAATAAACTTACAACCTGAAAAGTCCTTTTAAAAGGTCAGATGATTATTGCACAGTTACAGTATTTTTTAAAAAACAGTTACAAAGCAAGTAAATTTCAGCACTATCAAAGATCCCACAAAACAGAAAATCACTAACAACCACATTGAAAATGTACAACAGCAATGTCTTGTCAACACTTCTGTACAGAGCACAGACATGACAGCTAAAACAGACAGAAGAGAAGATGCTTTTGACAGCCAGTGTGTGTGAATGATTCTTTGAGTCAGATGGCAGCAACAAGTTACCAACTAAGAGATCTGCATGACAACTAACCATCCATCTGTATCAAACACCATCTGGCCAAGATGACTCTGGCTTCTGTGTATTTGACACTCCTTCCAATTCTAACGACTAGAAAAACAAGTGGTCTACCAGCATCTAAAGAGGTAAAACAGGTACTTAGGTACTTGCGCCATAATGTACTTTGTATTCTTTCTTAGTCTTCAGAAGCAAAACTTAAAACAATGGTGATCATATAGTACACATCTTAAATTTATTTAAAATTGTTGTCCATACATCCTCTCGACTATCATAAATCAAGCAAAAGCTTAAGTAATGTCCTTTATCTTTATCCAGGCAAAATTTCTATCCCTCTTCAAAACTAAGGCAGCATATTCTTTATAATTTTGGACATACAGATGCTCAAGTTTTCGTGAGTTTCATAAATATTAAAACAGCTTTATAAATTGAATTTTTTTCCTATTGTTGACACTGAAAATTCTCCTTTTTCGTACTTTCCAAAGCACTTATTTCTTAGATGGGGAGAAAAAAAGTTCAAGTATCCTTAAGTCATCTATAATACTCTAAAATAGATCAAACATTATCTTTTCTCATCCTCAAGAACTAACCTCAATATTCTGAAAAATACCATTGTTTTCCTCTAAGTATAAAAAGAATAAGAATTTAATAAGTGTTGAATGGATTAAAAAAAAAGTCTCAATTTAAAAACCTTTCAAATTGTGCCAAGATTAACAAAGTAAAACAAAAGCTTTCTTGAAGGATTTGCTTGGCTACCACAAATGTCCTCAATAGGAGCTCCACAGTTCATGAAGGAAGATTATTAAACATTAATTGTCCCAATACATAGCACTTTAGACACAAACTAAATGTTTTGACACTCTGGTAAACTAAACATCAACTTCAATTTAAGTTAAAAAAATGAGGATGTATAGGATTAGCAACTCAGAGATCCTGGTTTACACAGCTCATCCTTTAACCATTTTCTGCTGAGTTTGCTTATAACTAGGTTATAAGTCCTACCCTCCCTCACTCTTCCAATACCAAGACTTATCTAGGAGGTCTCCAATTTGACAGATCAGGTTACCAATCTGATTATCTATTAGTAGGTGACAGGGCTGCCATCGATTTCGCAGTATGTCAAGTGGTATAAAATAAGAGAAACTATTTTTGTTTTACAATCTTGTGTTTTCGTCCTAATTCAATTAAGTCTCCGTAAGCCTTGGTTTCTTTCTCTTTGAAATGAAAATAATACTTAACTGAAGGATTGAAGGAGATTGCATGTATAAAATATCTGGTACATAATAAACTCTTTGCAAATGTTAGTTCCATTCCGTTAATAATGATCAAGATATCTTCATAATATCTACTACCGTGTTTCCCCAAAAATAAGACCAGGTCTTATAGAACCATGGCATGTAGTGTATACATCCATTAACTAAAGCTCTGAATACCATTGAGCAATTTGTCACCAGATGTATCACACAACCACCCCTTGCTCTAAGCCTGATTTCTCAGTTTTTTTCTATTAATAGTTCATTGTAACCTAGGACTCAGAAGTTTCTTTTTGAGAAATCATTGTGGTATCTCCAATGAATAAAAACATTCTGTCAAGCAAAAAAACAAAAACCCTGGTTGTTCAAAGTTTACAAAGAATGTTTATAAAGTCTAAGAAAAACAAGGTCAAAATAATTAATGGCTGTTAAAAATTACAAAAGTAGCACATTTATTGAAAAAAGGCAAAGAACAACAAAATGTCCACCATCACCACCACAATAAAAATCCAGATATGTACAAAGTAAAAAGTGACAGTCTCTTCCTTTACTTTGCCTTTCATTCCTCAGCAGGAATGAAAGAATAAAGATGCTTCTGGCTCTTACACTTCGGTATGTGCCCTTTCAGAATTCCTGTGTAAATGTACATGTTACTTTTAAAAACTGCGAACTCTTCTATAACTGTTCTGTAACCCAATTATTCAACAACACACTATCATCACATGATTATTTCACTGAATACTTATGCACCAAAATCAGAGAGTTTATTTTCTCTCATTTAATCTTTACACTAACCTTCTGAGGTTATAGATGACAACACTGAGGCGCACAGAGGCAGAGGTGGGAGTTGAATCCAGGCTTTGACTACAAAGCCCAAACGCCTAAATAACCACTAAGGCATATCAGCTGAGTGTATCTAGCTCTACGAAGGTCTTCTTTTCGCTCCATGTGTTTTCCTTAGGCATTCTCACCCCCGGTGGCTGGTTATATGCCAGACTCTCAAATTTCTCCTTCTAGCCCAGATGTCTCCTCTAAGCTCTGAAACTATGCAGCCAAGTGCTACTGGAAAAGTACTTCAAATTTTACCTCTTCAAAACGGATGATTTCTTCCCTCCAACTATGCCATCTCTTGCTCTGCTCGCTGCAAAACTGGGTCCTTTGCTAGTATTCCTTCTCTCAGTATATGGCACCACTACCTATCCAGAAAGCTATAACCATACTTGACATCTACTTGTTCTATAGCCAATCCATTAGCAAGTGTCAATTTTAATCTTAGGTATCTTTAATCTGTCTACTTTTTCATCTCCAATGTAGTCATCACAATTCAAGCCATCACAACCTTAATAAACTACTGCAATAGCCTAACTGCTCTCTTTAAATCTACCAATCGATTCTCTACTCTAGTTATTGAGTTCTGTGCAAAATGCAAATCTAATCATAACAACCACTTTCCTCCCCCACCCCTTCCCCCAAAAAACTTTAAATTGCTTGCCAGTGCTCTTAGAATAAAGAACCAAAAATTCTCAATATGGCCTCTAAGACCCTACATAGTCTTGCTCCTGACTTTTCTCATTGCACTATTTCACTTATACTTTCAGTTCTTTTAGGCCAATGGGTCTTTATAACACAGGCCCTTGTACCTAGAAAGTCCCAACCCAGCTCTTTCAAAAATCACTTCATAAAGATTATTCTCTCTCACCTTTAGATGAGGTCAAGTCCCTAACAGACATTCTAATAGCAGTTTACCTTTTTTTCCTGATACTTATCAGACTTTGAAACTTATTTATGAAATTGCTTGACTAGTCTCTGCTTTACTAGACTGTTCCACTGTTCCACGAAGCAGGGAGCATAGCTGCTTATCATTGTAGACCCTGTATTTATAGCAGTTCCTGATACAATATATTCAATAGGTGTTCAAAATAGTTTTGAATAAATATCAGAATTTAAATATTTCTAATTATAAATGGATCTTCTTGAACCTAGCATACCTGTCTAAAAGTTTTGACAGGACGTATTTCTGGAAATAAAAACCTGGAACAAAGGATACAATCATTCCAAATTCTGATAGGTGGAAAATGAGTCGATGGCAAAGTACTAACAAGTACAACAGAAGAAATAAGCCTTCGATTAGAAACAGTCAGAAGCATCTATATTCTAATAAGAGTAGTTTTAGTAGGAAAAAACCAGAGTGAACTGCTCTAGTCTCACCACAGAGATATATGTTTTGGGGAACAAAGAAAGGAAAAAAAGGGTGGTAAACAATAATAAGGCCATTTACATCTTAAGTAAAAGTAAAGGAATTAAAAAAAATAGTAAATGTGCAATAAAGGCATTTTATGCCTTCATGCAATCCTTTAAAACATGTTTTACAAGGTTTTAGAGGTAACATAAGCCTTCAGGCTGAGAGTTTACATTTGAGATGGGTCAAGATTAGCTCTAGAAAAACACCAATCTGACAAGACAGTCCTTATGGCTTTAGATTTATTGTCAGAAAAAGGTTTGGATCTGTAATTTATGATAAAAAGACAGAGCACAGTCAAATTTAGTCTTTTTTTTAAATCTTTTAAAATTTTTATTGGGGAATATTGGGGAACAGTGTGTTTCTCCAGGGCCCATCAGCTCCAAGTCGTTGTATTTCTATCTAGTTGTGGAGGGCACAGCTCACTGGCCCATGTGGGAATTGAACTGGCAACCCTGTTGTTCAGAGCTCATGCTTGAACCAACTGAGCCATCCAGCCACCCCTAAATTTAGTCTTCTTTGAGGCCTTTACGTTAGACTCACTGGTTAGTCAAAAGGCTCTTTGCTTAATAAATGGGATGGTTATAAATATTCTGTATCCTTCACCTTTCTTATCAGTACAAGAAAAAGTAATTTATATAGCACAGCACCTGAAGTGACTGAAATCATACAAAATATCTTTTCTAATCACAAGGGGATGAAACTAGAAACCAATAGCAGAAAGGAAACTGGAAAATTCACAAATATGTGGAAATTAACACACTCTTAAGTAACCAATGGGTCAAAGAAGAAATCACAAGGGAAATTAGAAAATATCTTGGAGACAAAGGAAAATGAAAACACAACAAAACTTAGGGGATGCATTGAAAGCAGCGCTAAGCAGGATACTTTTAGCTATAAATGCTTATATTAAAAAAAATCTGAAATCAATAACCTAACATTTCACCTTTAGAAACTAGAAAAGGAAGAACAAACTAACCTCAAAGCTAACAGAAAGGAAATAGTAAAGATTAGAGCAATGATAAACAAAATAGAAAACTAATAAAGTCAACAAAACCAGTTCTTCAAAAAGAAAAACAAAATTGACATACTTTTAGCTAAATTGGCTAAGAAAATAAGTCTCAGATCCCTAAAATCAGAACTGAAAGAGGTGACATTACCACCATATTAGCAGAAATAAAGAGTTATGAAAATAATAAAAACAATTGCATACCAACAAATTGGATTACCTTGATAAAATGGATATATTCCTAGAAACACACAACCTATCAAGACTGAGCCATGAAGAAATAGAAAATTTGTATAGACCTGTACTTACCGTGTTTCCCTGAAAATAAAACCTAACCGGACCATCAGCTGTAATGCGTGTTTTGGAGCAAAAATTAATATACGACCAGGTCTTATTTTAATATAAGACCGGGTCTAATGTAATGTAATGTAATATAAGACCGGGTCTTATATTAATTTTTGTTCCAAAAGACGCATTTGAGCTGATGGTCTGGCTAGGTCTTATTTTTGGGGAAACACAGTAGTAGAGATTGAAACAGAAATCAAAAAGTTCTTAACAAAGAAAACGCAGAACCCAGTGGCTTCATTAGTGAATTCTACCAAACATTCAAATAGGAATTAACACCAATCTTTCTCACATCCTTCCAAAAAAATTGATTATGACCGAACACTTTCTAACTAATTCTGTGAGGCCAGCGTTATGCTGATACCAAAGCCAGACAAAAATACTACAAGAAAGGAAAACCAGACTAATATCCCTTACAAATATTGATGTAAAAATCCTCAACAAAATACTAGCAAAACTAATTCAGCAGCATGTTACAAGCATTGCACACCTTGACCAAGTCAGATTTATTCCTGAAACGCAAGGATGGTTCACCATACAAAATCAGTCAATGTAATGCCACTTTAACAGAATGAGGAGTGTGTGAACAGACTGAAGTGGGGGTGACCACATGATCATTTCAATTGATGCAGAAGAAACATTTGATAAAATTCAACACCCTTTTATGATAAAAACACTCAACAAACTAGGAATACAAGGAAACAATTGCAACATAATAAAAGTCCTATGTGGAAAATCCACAGCTGACATAATAGGCCCCTGTGAAAGACTGAAAGCGTTTCCTCTAAGATCAGCAACAGGATGAGAACGCCCCCTTTCACCACTTCTATTCAACATAGTCCTGGAAGTCCTGTATGTTTCAAGTTGGCTCCTGAACCCCTATAGTGAAATTGAAATTTATTTATTGTCTTTTTCAGGTACAGAATTTCTGTTTGGTTCTTTTTTAAAAAAAAATTTTAATGTTGTTATTCTCATTTTGTTCATATTATTGCTTTCCTGACTTCCTTTAGTTCTCTGTGTTTTCGTTTAGCTCTTTGAGTATATTTACAAAAGCTGTTTTAAAAGTCTTTCTCTAGTAAGTCTGATGCATGTGTTTCTTCAGGAACTATTTCTGCAAATTTATTTTGTTCCTCTGAAAGGGCCACATTTCCCTATTGCTTTGTATGCCTTGTGATTTGTTGAAACTGGGCATTTGAATAAACAGCCACCTCTCTCAGACTTTATAGCCTGGTATGGAAAATCTTCACTAATTAGTAGGCTCCTTAGCCTTGAAACTAACCCAAGGTAAAGGTCTTTTCAGGTATTTTCCAGGTGTGTACCCTTTTTGGGCCTGTGCATGTATGTGCTTTTTATTTTTCTCCCTGATTTTCCTGGCTGCTTGGAAATGTCTTAATTTCCCAGAGTCTTATCTCAGCTTCTTCTTGGGGCCTTAGCTATCCTCTTGTATTCCTCTTCCTGCAATCTCTTGTGCCCACATGTTGACGGCAGTCCTCCTGCAGTTTCCATGCGCTATGATACCCGCCACTGCCTTCTACTGCTGCCAGCCTGAGACCCTAATTATGCTACCGTTCCCAGGAGTCGGGCTGCTTTCTCCCAACTGCACCATCACACACTGGGGTAGGCGTCACGGGAGAGTAGAAATGCCATGAAATGTCCTACTGTTTTGAATGTGGCTTTTTCTTGACTAGCTGTTCACTTGGTGGTTCTAGATCACTGACTGATTTCCAGAGCTCCTATCAATGCATTTCAGTCCGTCTATAGCTTGGCATTTTTGTGGAATAATGAGGGCCTGGAACTTCCTCATTTGCCCTCTTACTGATGTCACTCGACAGACCAATTCTTTAAGTATAATGTTGGGCAACTAGTCTTATTCACAGCACATCCTTTGGGGCCTTGTCAGTCATCGGAATGACAGGCGACTTCTCCAAGGTTGTCTTCTTGCTTCTCTTCTTCTCTTACTCTATTCTCTTTTCCCTTGGTATCTCCTTCTCCTATTACTTCATATATCATCTCTACAAAGAACCCCCAACTGGTACCTTATTTCCAAAGATCCACATTTCAATTGCCTGCTGATCATCTTCCCCTGGCCAATTTTCTATCACTTGAACTCAAAATATCCAAATCAAATCAAATAATAATAACTTCCTTTCCCAGAATCAGCAGTCTCTGTATTTCTGTGGTTGCAGCATCAACCTTCCTGTCATCCAGGCTGAAGATCTTGGAAATGGCAGAAATGGCATTTAAAAACTCAGCTCTGACTTCAGAGCCTTTGTTCTTCTTATCCTCATACTAGAAGTTTGAGAACTTGTACATCTCATCTTATTATTAAAGATTCTAAGTAAGACATACCTAGCTTGCTTTACTGCAAAGTTCTACCTCATTTCTGGGAGTAGACATATGAGGACAAATTAGCAATTTACACTTGGTACATGTGATTCTGTAATTTCAAAAACAATAAATGTTCCATAAAACAAAATCCCAAGAAACGTCAAAAGGAAGTACAAATGTATTCCCACAAAAATGTTTTAGAAAAAAAGTGAATTTAAAAAATATAAGGAATGAGATCCAAGTATAAAACCCAATGTCAGAACTCTTATTTCATTACACTACAGGCATACCTTGTTTTATTGCACTTCATTTTATTGCACTTCGTAGATAACTGCACTTTCATCAACACTGAGGCAAGACCCTCCACCAGCAAAAAGATTACGATTCACTGAAGGCTCAGATGAATTTACTGAATAAATCTGGCATGTACCATTTTGAAAGTTTAAGGTGTATAGTGTGTCACTTTGATACATTTATATATTGTAATATCATTACTGTTGCAGGGCCATTTATCACAGTACAGAATTATAGCACAATATCATTGTCTATATTCAGTATATTCTGCCTTAGATCCCTATGGCTTATTTACTACTTGTTTGTACTTATTTACTACAAGTGTGTACCCTTAAACACCATCAAGCCCTGGTTGCCACCATTTAACTTTTTTTTACAGATTTGACTTTTTTATATTTTACATATAAGTGACACATGATAACCCTTCTAACTCTGGCCAGCACCACCTCCTATCTGCAAAGTTATCTTCATTTGTAGCTATTTTCCATCTTGTTCCCTGCAGTCTCAGAGCAATAGGTGTTTCTCCTCTTGTTCATAAATTTCTTAACCTATTTCTGAATCTCCAGTGACCAACTGGTCGACCTTATTTCCTTCCTCTTACCCTTTTGTCCTTCAATTATTTCTTTACCCTATACACTGTAACTCAGAAATGTTATCCACATTCAAGGCTGTAATAAAATTTGTTGTTATATAATCTGTACCTACAATTTGCAATTCAGAACTCTACATGGGCTGCTAGATCCATATTTGCAACTATCCATTGGACATTTTCACCTGAATGCCCCACAGGTAACCAAACCTAATAACTAATACCTACCCGCACACCGTCTTTCCTTATCCCCAAATCTGCAACTTTTCTCCATTCCTGGTTTCTGTCATCAGCACCGCCAGTAATCCAGTCTTCTACTCCAGACACTTAGGTATCGTCCTAACATCTATGCCGTCACCCTCAGAAGTGGCCTCCATTCAGTTGCCACCTGCTTTCCATTCTATCTCCTAAATAAATCTTAGATCTCTTCCCCATTTCATCCCTAATACTTAATTTGACCTTATTTTGATTGTTTGAAATGACTGCCATTCATTTTTTCTTTTAAAAATATTACTATAATATGTAGATATATATTTAATATATGTATACAAAAGATATTTGCATATAATTATTATTAATATATATATTAAAGTGCAACTTGATGGTTGCCACTGATTTTTCCATTCCTGGATCTCAGAACATTGCTTAGCAGCAGTATATGTTTGCTGAGCTGAATTCCACACTTGTTCTCTATCCTATCTTCTACCCCACTGTCAGGAAGACTTTTCTAAAGCACATACTAATCCTTCAGTAAATTTTGATTGAATAAGAATATAGTACAGACTACTTAGTCATACTAAGCATGACAGGGTTCTAATCTACCTCCACAGCTTCTTTTCCTGGACTGCACTACAGCTCTTTTGGAACCATAGGATCACCTTATGGTACAATGTGTACAGGCGTAATTTTAAAAAGCTAAAACTTCTGGTAAGTCATTAAAGATTTCACTGAAATAGTCTATTTTTAACTGTTATAGTTAAAAAATGGAAGACTATTATAAATTAACAAACTTAGTTCTAGGTATTTTAAAATTTGTACGGTCTTCCTGCCAGCCAAGAAACAATGTAAAAACCCCCAAAATAAAACTAGCTGAGACAGTGATACTTCTACCTTTCAGTTTGTTATTTTATTTAAAAATTATTTATGAAAGATAAAATTTGCCATCTTTCCTTAACACAATCACCTTAAAATGAACTCTTACCACAGGTCTCAATGTTTTTAAAAGACAACAAATAAAAATCTCAAATTTTATCCATTAACATATCCCCATGTTTCAGTAATTATAGTTCTTCAAGGCAGTTTCTCACAATGTAATCTTTTTTGAGTTGCAAAAAACTCTCAAATTCCATTTAGCAGGATAAATAACTTTCACAACAAAACCCACATACCTTTTGTTGCAGTTCTTTTATTGCAGAATCTCTATCCATGCAGGCCTGTCGGAAGGCTTCGTAAGCTTTATTGAGTTGCTCACCAATGTTTTTATCCATTCCTCTCCGTCCTGTTGCATCACTATAAAGGATGGAGTAAATGACAGGTCTGGAAAATAATCAGAACAATATATAATTATTAAGTTATATAAGTCTCATTTTTAAAACGCATCTTGAAGACAGTTCTATATGGTTTATTATGAATATTATAGCACCAAATACTATAAAGGTTTATAAAGGCATAAAAGTCTCATCTAAAATCCTAATAAGACTGTGAAACCTTAACTTCTTTAATTTTTTAATATTCTTTTTAATGTTTAAGAAGCAAGTGGGGTTCCAGTTCATAAAGATGCTACTTTTAAAATAGTAATCTATAAGTGCAGCCTAAAAATGGAGAAATATAAACGACCATTTGTTATTAATACTTTTAGAAATGTACAACAGGATTAGTGATGTGGGAAGGGGTTTATTTTTACTAAATGGACAGTTACTCCCACTTACAAGGTGAATTCTTGCTACACTGAAATTAGAGCAAAATAAAATAGATAATAAATGTTTGTGGATGGAGTTCACACTGTTATCGCAGAGCAATTAAGATGTGTGAAAATGCTCTTATTTTAGCACAAAATCTAGGAAGAACTGCTGTTGGATTGTACATTAAAAAAGAAAAATCACATCCCTTCAAGTCCCACCTCCATTCCCTATTAGTTTTCCAACCTCCCTGTTGTTTCTGAACTATAGGTAATTTACTCAGTGAAGGTAAATTTGGTTTTATCATCTCAATTTACATAACATCTCTAAACACATTCCTGGGCTCTGAGCAGAGGGTCATCTAATGACTGATTCCTGCTGTCCAGCTGTAAAAATCACACCACAGGACCTTTCTCTTAATCTTCTGAAAGTCACAGAATAGACAGTTCTATATCAGGTTTTTTTGGGGGGTGTGGGTACCAAATTATTTAGTTTCTTTATGATTGGAAATCCTTTGTAATCTCAGTCTCTAATCTTTCATAAAGTCTTCCGTTTTACCTTTGGGTACATAATGCTCTTAAAAAAATTTAGTATTTTACATTAAGATATAATTCTCCTAACATGAAATTCACCATATTAAAGTGTACACTTTTGTGGTTTTTAGTTTATTCACTATGTTGTGCAACCATCACCATTATCTGATTCCAGAACATTTTTATTACCACATAAAGAAACCTTGTACCTATCGGCAGTTAGTCCCAATTCCCCTCTCCCCCGATCCCCTGGCAACCACTATCGGCTTGCTAACACTATGGATTTGCCTATTTTGGACATTTCACACAAATGGAATCATACAATATATGACCTTTGTATCTGGCTTTTTTCAAGTAGCGTAAAATTTCCAAGGTTTATCCATGTTCTAGCATGTAATAGTACTTCACTGTTTTTTATGTCTGAATAATATTTCATTGTGGATATACCACATTTTGTTTATCTTAGTCCTCAGTTAATGGACATTTGGGTTGTTTCCCTTTTTTGGTTATTTGGAATAAAGTCACTATTTGTATACATGTATTTGTGTGAACATATGTTTTAAATTCTCTTGGATATATACCTAGGAGCAGAATTGCTGCGTCAGATGGTATAATAATTGTGTTTAACTTTTTAAGGAACTGCCAAAACTGTCAAAGAAGTACCATTTTATATTTCTACTAGTAATGTACAAGAATTCCAATTTCTTCACATCTTCATCAACATTTACTGTCCACGTTAAAATGATATGCATCCCAGGGGGTGTGCAGTGGTTCCTCACTACAGTTTTGATTTGCATTTCCCTAATGATGGCAAGCAGCTTTCCAGTGTTTACTGGTCACTTGTATGTCTTCTTGGAGAAGCGTCTAGTCAAGTCCTTTACCCACTTTTTAATTGGGTTATTTGTCTTTCTAATGTTGAGTTGTAAGAGTTCTTTGTATATTATGGAAACTACACACACACACACACACACACACACACACACACACACACATCTCTCTGAAAGGTATCTAGTTTCCATAATATATAAAGAACTCTTACAACTCAACATTAGAAAGACAAATAACCCAATTAAAAAGTGGGCAAAGGACTTGACTAGATGCTTCTCCAAGAAGATATACTATATATGTATGTGTGTGTGTGTATAAAATTTGCAAACATTTCCTCCCATTCTGTAGATTGTCTTCTCATTTCCTTGATAGTGCCCTTTGACACACAAAGTTTTCAATTTTGATGTAATTCAATTGATCAATTTTTTCTTTTGTTGCTTGTGCTTTTCGTGTCATAGCTAAGAAACCATTGTCTAATCCAAGGTCACACAGATTTTCACCTACGTTTCCTTTTAAGAATTTTATAATTTTAGCTTTTCCATTTCGATCTTTGATCCATACTGAGTTGACTTGTATATGGTAGGAGGTAGGGGTCCAGCTTCATTCTTTTGCATGTGGCTATCCAACTGTCCTGGCACCATTTGTTGAAAAGCTATTCTTTTCCCACTGAGTGGCCTTGGCACCCTTGTCAAAAATTGGATGACCATAAATCACACTGCTCTTTTAAATACTTAGGTAATATTTCAATCCTATCAGCCACTCTTTCAGTTTAGGAAGTTTGTTTCTACTGCTACCTCTGATAGATGGAAAAGATGAAATACTGTTAGAATAATTAACATTGCCAGGATTTTTGACATGCCACAGACACTTTGGAAACATAAGTAATTAGCATTAATACAAAGTATCACTTCGAGTACTTTATTTATATACTAAATCAATCAAAGCAGGATTTAAGGTGGCTTACATACAAGATTAAAAATAAGTATACAAAAAAGGAATGAAAAATAAGGGTCGCTACAGGGACCATAATATACAGTGATATGCTAAAGTAGAAATTGGAAGTTTTAAGTAGCTAAGTTATCTATTACTCTTAAAAAGCTGCACATGTCAAGACAAATGTCAATGTAAATTTCACCTATATTTTAAAATCTGGCACAAACAAGCGCCTTGACTAGGGAACCCATCTAGTTTCTTCCTTTGTTCTATCACTATCTGATCCTGTGGCCTTAGTTCAGGGCCACTAATCTTTTTGGACCCAAGTTTCTTTCTCTCCAATACGGAAAAAAAAATAAAAACTGGAATCAATTTCTAAAAATCTTCTTTGTGCTACAGTTCTTGAGTCTGTGAGTCTAAAAATGCATGTCTGTTCCATCAAGAAGGTGCATTCTTGTTTTTTAAAATGTAAATGCAGAATTAAAAATAGCTGCATCATATGCAAGTAAATTATGTGAAGCCTTCACTTCAGGTCCTCGAATTAGATCACGCAAATGTCAGTAAGAAGAGTTATAGAGTAAATCCCACATGGATGCATCGTATTTCCTGAAATAAAAATGTATGCTGGGGAGATATAACTCAGGTCAATAGAAGTAAATAAATAATACACTTAATTCCTATCTCACCACCAAGAAGAGAATTGGGTGTTAGATCCGTGACACTGACCAGAGAAAAACGAAAGTCTCTCGGACCCAGCTAATTAAATTGGACAGATTTTAAATATTAACACCCTGAACTTAAAGCCACTTGTTCCTCTATTTTTTAAAGCATTTGTTAAGTGTAAAATTAATTTCACAATTTGAGAGGCAGTCACATTTCAATTACATTTTGGCATGTCTTCTGCAAAACTTGCCAGGCTCCAGGGAAATGACTTTATTTATAGTAAACATGCTCAAACCCAAATCTTATGGCCATTCTCACTCCCCAAAACCAGGAAGCCCAAGCTTGAGCAAACTCTGCCTTGGAAATATTCTTGTAGTTAAGGTTTCACTCCGCTTAAATGTATTTTTAAGAAAGCCTTTCACTGTAATTTATTTCTGGGTCTGGTTTGCAGATTGCTTCCATCACACTAGGAAAAGATTAAAGGTAGCTGGGAAGATAGAACGCAAAGCACTGCTCGCCTCCCCCAGCCCCCCCAACCAGGGCATCTTCCAGAAGCCAGGACAGTCCCCACCCACCCACATCAGTAGTTCCTTTTTCCCCCTGGGTGATCGCTGCTAGAAGGAAAATGGAAGTTAGCAAGTTCCTGCTCTGCCTCCCAGGTCTTCCCCAGCGGGGAACCACCAAGAAAATCCCTGGGCAGCAGGCTGCTTCCTCTTTCACTGATCCCTTGGTTCATTAATGAAACTGTCCTAGGGTATAGGAGGCAGCCTGCACACGGGAGATAATTTTATCTTCCCTTGGTATAGTTTCTCTGCTCCAACAAAGATATGTCAACTGCTAGAGTCAAAATTTTATGTTAATAAAATATATCCCATTACTATTCCACTCAATTACAAAAAGTATCCGTTTGCTTAGTACATGTAAAGCGCTGTGTTGGGTGCAGCAAAGGGCTTCAGAGATAGTACTGCCTTAGAGTTGTGTTCCTTTCACAAATTTTTTTCACCAATTCTGCATTTATTATTCATATTCCCATTTGACTGATAAGGCTCAGAGGAGTTACAATAGTTGCTTACAGCTACGAATTCTCAGTTCCAAGATTGTTCACGAAAGCGTGCTGCAAAGTATTCTTCCAAGGTACCACGGTGGACAGGCATTATATATGCTTATTCACTACATTTACTAAGTGCCAACTATGAACGAAGCCTATGCTGGCACCACTGATGGAGTGAGAACAAACAGAAATGAAACCTATCCTCACGAGCGCACCATTAGCTGCAACTTAAAACATACACCGGGGGTGCCAAAAAAATGTATACAAGTGGACAATTCGGTCAGTGTTGCTCAAGCAGTAGTTCGCCGTAATCAGAAGCGTCTGGACGCTGATGGTAACCACTTTGAGCACCTCTTGTGATTGCAGAAGTCAAACGTGACTTGTATTCACCTTTTGTTATCGGTATATATTGAGTATTACAATTTTAATAGTTTTTTCCTTTCTTAAAATATGCATATATTTTTTTGGCACCCTCTGTATATGACTACACTCAGATATCCAACGGCTATAGACTTGGGAAAGTGGCCACATCTATTTATGAGGTTTAGGGAAGGCTTTGGAGGTCGGTGATATTTGAATTAGGTTTTGAATTATGGGTAGGAGTGACCTCACCCATTCCTTTTGATTATCAAATAGCAGTCATCCTTTCTGAAACAGATTCCTGAGAGCTATAACAATGTTTTTAGTGTTGGATAATATCCATTCTTCACTAAATCAGGCCAGGATTATATGCATTTTTTAACCCTGATTCTCCTGATTAGGACAAGTCTGCAAACCTGAGACAATTCTTATGTACAACAATAATGGTTACTCACAGAAATGACTGATTAGGCTAGAGCTTTTCCTGTGACGCTTGAGAAGAAGTAGGGGTGGGAATGAAATAAAGAACAAATCTTGTATTTTCTCTGGACCTCAATTTTCCTTGCTTTTAAAACAAAAGGGTTAAATGACATAATCCCCTTCAATTTTATGATTTTATAGCATTTCCAAACAAAGAACAGAATAGAAGCTTTTGCTTGGCAAATATAGTGACTTATTTTTCCTCATAAATGATGTCACAGATTTAAAAGGAGTAGACATTTGTTTCAAATTGTATTACAAACTAGGCCTTGGTTACACACTGGTTGATGACGGCATTTAATTTCAAGATGGTGAGAAACATGGAGTAAAGTTATATAGGGTGTCCTAAAGGAGATGATACGATATTGTGAAAATATGTGATATGAAAATGTGCCATAACTCTGTGAAAATTAATGACTTTATTTATTTAATAACATTTATATATTCCCTGCTAACATTTTACTAGGTAGAATGAGAAAAAGTGTAGCCTTTGGATTCAGGATCTCCAATCTGTAATTTTCTAGCCCATGCAGGAGACACTGTTCTGTGACGTGACTGCTGTCTGTCCTGCAAGCTGGACCCAGGCCAGGCCAGCAGTTACTTTCTGCAAACCCCAATACTGTCTGATCACGTTCATGCTGACGTAAGCCAGCGCTCCTCCCTTGCCTCCTGCTGTGTGCTGGCTCCTGTTCTCACTGCATCGGTGGTGCCAGCACAGGCTTCCTTCATTGTTGCCATGACATGGTCCGGCATCATTTCCCATACGTGGTAACATTCATGTACTAGAACCTGTGACTATCCCCCCCCCCCCTCAGTCCCCCACTCCCACCGCGGGCCCCTTACCCTGGATAATTCTTTGGCACCTGCCAAGCTGCACGGGGATCCAGTTCATTTGGCAGCACCCCAAGTTTCCCTTAATAAACTATTAATTACTGGACTGGAGCGGCCAGTCTCTTTTTTCAGTCTTTCCCTGCTCTCCCCTCAAGGAGGTTGATTTTCAGTGTGGGGGCTTTTCCTGAGTCTGCGTGTACTAACACAGCCACTTACTTAGCTTCGTTTATTATTAGTTTTCTTATCACAGCTTGCAGGATTATTATGAAGAATAAATGAGATCATACATGAAACATTTTTGTCATCTGTTCCTCATATCTGTTCTCTTCTTGTATTCCTGATTTTTAGCTGGTGTGGTCATGTAGTCACATTTTCTGGACATTGGCAAGTAAATCTAACTTCCAAGACGAGATCTCTTCACCTGTTTCCCTTTCCCAGTGGGGTGGAATGCTGGGTGAGTCACCCAGCACCCCGTGGTGAGGGGCCACTTCTGGGGTGGGTGAACTAGGGAATGGTGGAACAACAAGAATGGAGAGGGTTAGGTTGTTGACATCGTAGAGCTGCCTGGTCAGCTCCTGATATCTTAGACTTTGAATTGTAATATGTGAATGGAATAAAATGTCTGTCTTAAGCCACTACTTACGGGGGTGTCTTAAGAGAGGAGTTGAGCTGTATCCTAACTGGTACAATATTCAAGACTGGTTCAGTGCTGAACACATAGTAGGTGCTCCTTTTTTCCCATGGGAAAGAGACAATGTCATAGTCTTGCCCGTTCTCCCTAATTAGAGCTTGTTAACTTCACACGGTAGACACACATGAAAATGACTGACCGTACCAGCAGATCAACTTTAATGTGTAAGAAGGGATGAGCATGTCTTGATAGGGGAAGCACAGGTAGAAGTATTTGTAGGAACTCACCAAATAATTCACTCAAGATTTGTGCATTTAATTGTATGTAAGTTTTACCAAAAGAAAACAAAACAGAACTGTTAAATAAAAGGTACAAGCAGGATAAAGGCTCAATAGCGGGAACAATTAAAAAGACAGTGGTTGCAGAAGACATGGGAGAGGATTTGACAAACGGCCCTGAAATATGAGAAGGATGTCAACAAGTAGAGAATGAGAGGGGAAAGAACATTCACTATGAAAGGGCAGAGGTACTGAGAAGTCACTAGGATAGTGCATTTAGGGACTGGAGGCGAGTACTCTATCTATGGAAGTCCAGTGTATGTGCAGAGAGGACGGGGGGGGGGGGGGGGAGGCTAAGACAGTCAGGGCCACCAGGCATGACAAAAACCTGCACGGCAAAACCCCATGGGGCACCATTCATACAGACCTCAACTGGACCAGAACCCCCTAGAGATATAGAAGGTACTAACTACATAAACTCCATGCAGCAGACTCAGTTATGACCAGACTGCAGCACATCTTGAATGTCACTCTAAGAAATTTAGACTTTACCCTGCTGACAGGAAGGAGTCATGAAGGATTTCCAAGCAGGAGATGGACATGTTCTAGAAAGGCAAACTAGATACCAGCACGGAATACAATCTAATGAGGGAGACAGAGTGAGGATATCTGTTGGAAATGACTGCTGGATTCTGGGTGAAAGATAAGGGCATGAACTAGAGCAGGGAAGTGAAAGATGAATGGATTCAAGAGATATTTTAAAGGCAGAATCAATAGGATTCATTGGCCAACTTGATCTGTATACTAGACAAGGCAGCATTCACGTCTCTGCAATTCCAGATCAGTTGGCCTGGGATGGGCCCTGGAATGTGCATTTTGATAAGCAAAGTAACCCAGGTGATTTTGTTGAAGATGGTTCACCAGCCATATTTTTCAAAATGCTAGGCAGACGGAGATGACAGCCAGACATAAAGAAACAGGAAGAAAAATTTGAGGGAGATATTTAGTTCAATTTTGGACAAAAGTGCTTGAAGAGACATAATTTACAATAGGCAGGAAAAACGTAGCAACGGTGTGGTAACAAATCTAGAGGAAGAAATGGAGGCGAAATATGCCTTCCCTCCTGCTTATATTCTTGAAGACCTGTTTTGAATGTCCAGTGTTCTCTGGTACTGGTAAATCCTTGGACAGTCAACCAGACCAAAATCTTTGTACAAACAAACAAACAAACAAACAAACAAAAAAAGGCCAGGAAAAAAAGTACATTTTTGAAAAACAAAAATAGCGGAGAGAGAAAGAAGCAATACTCATTACTGTGCCATTTTGTGTCACAAGATGTACACTTTTTTCCTCCCAAACGTAAATCAAAAGAGAGAATATGGATGATGTTAGAAGGAAAACTATGAAATGCATAAAGTAGAAAGGCATTTTCGTAGAAGTCTGTTGTCTTATGTACAGAGACTGTTAGCTAAACAGGTAGGAATGTTATCTAATGCTCTGTTCTGTTAATCCTTACACACCATTAAAGAACAGGAAAAATAACGCTCTGGTAGAGTGTTTGAATGTGTGATTTTTCTTAAGTCTCTTATACTCTACGAAATTTATGACAATAAAATAGTATTAATAATGATCTTGCACAAGAGTAGGACACTGTACCTATCTTCTGGTCTTAACCACAAAAGTTTGAGAAATAAAATAACTGCAAGTGATCTTTAAAAAGGAGAAGACAATAAAAACAGAAGACAATAATATAAGAGCTGTCACAGGTTGCACCAGGTTCATAAAGGGCCCAGTTGTTTTTGAAAAAGTAGTTAATATCTCATTAGTTAACAAATTAAGGGCCCCTCCAGCATCTCTTGAGTCATTTACTGTATAAGAACAAAACCATTTATGAAAGGAGAGAGCTCTTCTATAAAGAATGAAACTTCAGGAGACAGAGGATCTTTTCACGATAGGCCTGTTTTCTCTTAAATCACAGTTTAAAGTGCTGAGCAGTCATTTAGCCTTGCGAACATTACCAGTGATAAATGAGAACAGGCAAAAGCCCACTAATTATAAAGCTGTACTCTGTGCTCTTAACCACTGGCACAGGACTCATACCCTGCTTTTCATTTCCCTGAGGACACCTAGAGGCTGCTGGGCAAATGTTTGCGAGTCACAACTTGTTTTATGAGAACAAATTGTGAGAACGCCAATGAGAAAATACATGAGGTTTCGGAGATTTCCAGATCTTTATTTCCAGTCATTCCCAAGATGTTTAGGGTATGACTTTAAATGCACAATATGATAAAAATTTAAAACCAGATACAGTAATGTTTTTATACCATGCAACACACTTATCTTACTCTAACTGTTGAATACTCCTGAGACGGGACCCAAAAAATCCTTGGGTAGCATGACAAACCAACCTCTCAAACCTGTATTTGTGCCAAAATTACCCAAGTTTCCACTCTTCAGGGACAGACCGATTTTTCTCAAATATGAATATTCAGACCTAGCAAACCCTAACACTTGCTGTAGGGAAGTAAAAGTTTATAAAAATTTTTGATTTGCTGTTTCACTTCCTTTTGTATCTAGAAAAAATAGAAAGATACTATAAAATAAAGATTCCAAAACTTAATTTTTAACTGAGACCACATCTTGTGTAAAATGTATTAATTTTTCTCTTATGACAATTTATAGATTATAATCAAAATTGAAAAGCCTAGTCAACCAAAGGTAAACTCAGAGCTGGCATATAGAATACATGTCCAGTCTAGACATGCTTGCTAATGGCAGGAGTGGGCAAGTCACTTAACCTTTCTTTGGACCTCAGCTCCCTCCTCTGCCCCCCGTTTAAAATGTTAGAGGTAGAACACGCTGTAGCACATGGGTTCCCAACCTGTCAGTACATTAGAATCATCCAGGGTGGTTAAAAAAAAAATAGATCGGTAAACCTGGTCCAAGACTTCTTGGATTGTATTAGGGGGAAGGGGAGGGAGGGGCAGCTGTGAAACAGATTTAGAATCACTGCCATGGGGGGTCTAGTCATAACTGGGAAAGCTGTACCGTGCAAAACACTACACAAATATGCACCAACGCAGGGGAACAGGCTTTCATAGTGTTCTTTTGTTCCATAGTGATCTGCCTTTTGAATTGTTCCAGAAGTGTATAGCATCCAGAAACAAAAACAGCAGTTGCTAAGGTAGAAAATGTTCTTCAAAAAGAAAAGAAAAAAAAGGTATTTTAATACTTTGGCAGATGGCCGAGCAATAGGACTCTAAAGATCTTGGTTCCATAAAATTTCCACAACTCAAATCGGTCTATACGACAAGTGTTCTATCTATTAATGGAAGAGACTCCATTAATGGCATTTGCACTGAAGTTCATGTTGAGAGAGAAATGTGAGTGTGACCACAGCTCTCTCACCAAGCAGCAGTGGCCCCTTTACCAATACTCTTATCATCTGAATTCTATTTAAATTCTCAAACGACCAACAGATAGGTGAGAAAGGACATATATCCCAATGACAATCCTTCAATCCAAAGAGGCAGAGGCATCCAGCCATGGACCAGAAGGACAATCTTAGTCTTGTGCCCAAATGGCAAACTTCTCAACAATGAAGGAGGTGGTTCCTTATTTTCTCCTGGGAAACGCTAGGGACAGGGGTAGGACTGACACCTACTGAGGTAATATCACTTGCCAGGTGTCTTACATCAACTGCCTCATTTTAAATATTCCCTCTTCAGGAGCATATATTATCTTCCCTTTCCAGACAAGGAAACTGAGCTTCAAAAGTTTAAGTCAATTCACTAAAGTCACAGATTTAGAAAATGGAAGATCCATATAAATCCAGGTCTCTCGGACATAAAAGTGCAATCTCTAGCTCATTTCACCCTAATTTAGTTATTTTATTTTTTAACCAAAGCTATACATATCTATATTTTAATTAGTCAAATAGCTTTACAAGCCTTAAGAAAAACAGTAGTCCCTTGCTCGCCTCTCCCCCCTCCCCATTTCCTGCTTCACCTTGGCAACAATTTTCAGAACTTTTGGTTGATTCTTTCTGATATTTATCTCTGGATTCTAGCTAACACGCTAATATTTCCACTATTGATTTTTCAGTTTTACTTGTCTTCCCACTACGCAAAATAAGAATAAAGCTCTTTAACAACCACCCTCCCCACTTTATATTGTCCCTATTTTCCCAATATAGTTAGTTGTACCCTATTTATGGTTAGATTCATGTTAACCTTTCGTTTCCTAAGAGTATGTAAATGCTATTCACTGCTGAGCCATATAATATACTATGGCTCCTTTTCCTTTCCTGAGAAACTTATTCCCTGAAAAAAACTTGTTTGCTTTAGTTTTTATCTTCACTAATACAACTCTTCAATCAACTCAGACACCTCAGTTATTTTATCAATTCCATCTTCTTAGAAGAATCTCTCATGAGTTTTCTGACTGCTCCAGTCTAGACTTGTTTATTTCTATGCCTGGAGGAAAGCCTTCATCTTGAGACCTTCTTTCACCTTGAATTTGAGGATTCCCTTTGTTCATCTCTCGCTAGTTGGATCCCTCATTTGCAGTATCCCAAATCTTCATTTCTTGTTTTACTCTCTCATTTGCTGAACTAGCCCTCTAGTAGCTTCCTGAGAGTGTGAAGTAAATTTTTTGAGACCTTGCATAACTGCAAATGTCTTTACTCCATCCTCTGACTTAACTGATAGTTTGCCAGGTTAAGAAGTCTAGGTTGGAAGTAATTGTTCCTCAGAATTTAGAAAGCTTTGCTGTGCTCTCGTCTCGCTTCCATTTGTTTTTGTTGAAGTCCAGAGCCATTATGATTCCTGATCTTGTACTTAACCCATCTGGAATTTCATCCTTCAGTTCTCGGAAATTTTTTTGAACTGTTTTTTTGGGCAATTTCATTCCTTCTGTGTCTCTTTCTCCTACTGTAGAAATATTGAATCTTCTGAAGTGGTGCTCTAATTCCTCCAGCCTCCTTCTCCTTTTTAAATTAACTTCTTTTCCTATTTTATACATAAAATATCTTAAGCCTGTTGTCTTTTGACAACCAGTATTATGCTGCCAAATGATAGTTAACCCATCCTGAATCAATGAATAATCAAGGTAAGTAGCGGTGCTTCTAGAGCCCCACTGAGGCTGAGAGTGTGTGAGCCAAGCAATGTTCCACCACCTTTTGTCCAGTTCAAGCAGAGTAGCTCAACTTTGATATTCTTTCTTTCTCTCTATAAATATACATACATATATACATATATATGTATATATATGTGTGTGTATATGTAAGTGTGTATATATACACACACACATATATATGTGTGTATATATATATATATATTCTTTTTTTCAAGATTGAAAAGAATCATAGGCTTAAAGGTATATTCCCATCACCTTGTCCCTAGAATGGTTTATAAGTCTTTAATAAGTTCTACTTTTTGTGGGGTGATAGGTTAAGTGTGGGTGACTTGGGAAGTAGGCAAGGCCCTGCTGCTGGGTTTTTCCCACTGCTGAGACCACTGTGCTTCTGGGTAAGTGTTTTGCCAGTGTTTATGCTGGTGGTGAGAGGCCAGTTTAAACCTAAGACGGTTTCAGGACGGAGGACTGACATCACCTTGAGTAACTGCTAGCTCTTCTTCTTTGCCCTAGAAAAGAAAGGCACCTGCTTTTCCCAGTCCTTTGGGGTATGAATAACAACAGTTCAAATTCCATTTCAAAAAGTTGCCACCTTAGCAAACAAAGAGGCGAGTGACAGCTACATCCTGTCTTCTCTATATCTTAGTTTTATGTTTGCCTCATCACCCACAAAAAGCATCAAAAGCAAACAGCAGAAAATAAGTCAATAATGTACATACACATAAATAAAAGGACATCCTCTCTCTTAGATAGTTAACGTAAACCTTTAAAGACACTCAATATATGTGTGATTTCCTTACTTGAAGAAAGAAAATGGAAGAGAAGTGTCATTCCTAACATTTACTCATGATCATTTCCCACCTTTAAGAGAGCAAGCAAATTGGTTGATAACTAGTGTGTATATGTAAGTGTGTGTGTGTGTGTATATATATATATATATATATATATATATATATATATATATTTTTTTTTTTTTTTTTTCCCCAAGATCGAAAAGAATCACAGGCTTAAAGGTATATTCCCATCACCTTGTCCCTAGAATGGTTTATAAGTCTTTAATAAGTTCTACTTTTTGTGGGGTGATAGGTAAGTGTGGGTGACTTGGGAAGTAGGAAAGGCCCTGCTGCTGGTTGATAACTAGCAAATTGGTTGATAACTAGCAACCAATTCCCCAAAATGATAGCTTGCATTTCTAGTCTCACTTTCCAGGTTGTAAACTTCGGTTATGGATATATCCATAGCACAATGCACTATACTGTCCCAATCAGCCAGCAGAAATAATAGAAACCCAAATACCATAAATCCAACAGTGTCAGAGTTTGGATACTATGTATTTTCCATAAGCTGGTTGGCTAAATACATCAGGATGAACAAGGTAAGGCAATCCCAAAGATCAAACCGAAAGTTCCCTAGAACAGGTTCTCCATTTTGCTGAATGTTAGAACTGGGTGAAACTTTCTGTGCTATCTTCTAAAAGACTTCACAGCCAGAGACCACACCCATGAGCCCCAGTTTTGCCTCATTTACTTTTTTTCTCCCATAGTACTTTCTTTCAGACTGTTTATCAAATTCTATGGGTTGAACTACACAACTAAACAATATACCAACAACGGGGAAACTGGACATGTGATATTCTACCTCTCTGAGGTAAACACAAACATGGCACTGCTCAGTTAGCTTGCTCAGCTACGTAAGGGGTATCCTCTCTTCTGAATAGGGGCCATGGTAGAATCTGGAGAGTGTGGGGGAGGCTATGCAGTTTGAAGATGGCTATTTAATATTAAAAATCTATTGTCATACAGCATATAAAATAGGGCTCTGCAGAATATTTTTGGATGAAGAAACTACATACAAGAGAAATTTTATATTCAGTACGAGGTGTGAGACAGGACTGTGGGGAAGGAGGCGACATATTAAAATCTCCTAGGATTTTTGAGATTTCAGTGTTTATTAAAAGAAAATATGGATTTTAAAAGGTTGAGAAACATCAATATCAAAGCAATGGCATTTGTAGTTTAGGGATAGCAAATACATGAAGTCATAAAATTACATCATAGTAAATGTCACATAACAAATGGTTATGAATAGTAAAACCATTTAAATATTCCCCAGTAACAGTTGATTTTCTTCAATTTAAAATAACATATTATCTTGACGTGACCTGAGTCCCTGATTTCTGTTCTTTCAGCAAGTCACTCTCCATAGCAAAATTACCTGATTTGTGTTGGTTCTGCAGCTCAAGAAACAATTCTCTATACCTCATTCTACACAAATATTTCAAGGATTCTTGTAACTTCAAACTTACTAAATAACCATCAAAATAAAACTTGTATTATTTTTCCTTAGTGCACTCAAACTCCAATAATTCCTTACTGTAATGACTTGAAAGACAGGCTTTGTTTTCACTGTTAAGCTACTTTCAGCAGACACTTCGTTTTTTGCAAAGGAAAAGTATTGGTGGCAAGTGAAAGCTGTTGCAGATCATCGGTGCTCAAACTGTTTACTCTTACAATTTAGAACTGATAATTACCCTCATAGAGAGTATATTTCTGAAGTAAAAGAAAAAATAATCAGGTTACTATACAGGACATTTCCCCCATGAGACAAACAACTATCATATTATTTAGTTTCCAGAGCTTTTTTTCTTAAAAAAAAAAAAAAAAAGTCTCTTAAATCTTTTTCTTGGTTGTACAACAATGTGAATACATTAAACACTAATGAATGGTACAAGACTTGAAAATGGTAAGATGGTTATGCGTATTTTACCACAATGAATGAAAAAAAGGTTTCTATAGACTAGGGATTGAAAAACTCTGACATATGTATTACATAGGTCCCAAAGACTTGTTTTCAGTTGCAAAGGACCTGGTGCCACTGGCTGTTCCAATCCTCTTCAACTTTTCTGAACAACTGTTCAAATACTGCACCTAGTTCAAAAGATTTTGTACACTAATTAGCCACCCACCCACAAGGCAGTTCATTCCATATTCTCTATTATCCTTTTTTGAAGATGACTTAGAATCTTGCTCCTAGACTATAAAGAGATTTCTGTTACCTTCTAGATAATAGCCTCCTCTTTCCCTCTACCTATGATAGAAAACCAGAGTAGCAAGCATAAAAGATAGTGGGGGGAAATGGCAGCCACAGCATAAATCCTACAGGAAATAGAAACTAAAACCTGGCCCTTAATATAATTAAAGACAAAATGAAACAGTAATATTCATGCTTATAAGGTGTTAGAAAACAAAATGGATAAATAGTAGTAAGAGCTAATTAGCTAAAGTATTGTATCAGAGTAGTTAGAACAGTGAAGTTTTACATCAATAGACTGTTTTTGTTTACCATTTACTTTTGGATAATGGGTATGGTTTTAAAACACATGCAGTCTTTCTTCGTTATAGGGCATGCTCCCAAATCATGTCAATTGTTTTTTTCCTAAATTAACAGATGATCAATTAAGATACTCAAATATTCAAGCATTCATATAGCGACTGCATCCCTCTGTAAATAACACTATAACTGTCTTGAAGTATCCTCCACAGTTCACAAATGTACATTGCTAAATTATATTACCTGCTTAAGGTCATATTCTTGAAAGTGATCAATATGTTTGAAATAATCATTTATAAAAGTTAGTAACTCTACCAAAAATTAAATAACACACTATTATCCACATGTTAACAGTATATTAGTTGAGTAAAAAGGTGGGCTTTGGTTAGATGGTTTGTATTCTTTAAAAGTCAGCCCTGCTCTATGTGTGCACACAACACACACATAACCTGCACTCTAATGATTTCCACTTCATATTTAAATAAGTATAAACATGCTGAGTTTGTGTATTTTCTCACCCACTCATTTTGAAACCACCCTATGGGATTTGGCTACAGTAAAATTTCAGGTTGGTCATTACTAAATAAGAAATTTCCCAACAAAAATGGGAAGGTAACAACAAACTGAAATTGATGCTTTTCCAGTTGAGTTTCATTCCTGTTTCCTTTTAGGGCATAGAAGAACTAACCGACGTAGAAGAGGAGAGAAAGAACAACAATACACTTTATTATTAGCCTCAGCCTACCTACTGCATTTTCCCTGACCATGAAAAAAAGTGTTTGGGGGAAGGGAGGGTAAAAAATGACCAGGATCAGTACTGTAGTTTGTTCACAACATAATTGGTGTTTTCAGATTCTTTCATTTATTTCAAACTACTCACAGGAGTCTTTGTTTGCTTTTTAAAATTCTGGACCTTCTGCTGAATATTATTACTGTTTTAAGAACAATGCACTTCTAGGCCAAGACGGTTTCACGAATGAATTCTTTCAGACCTTCAAAGGACAGAGAGCTCTTATGTTATCCAGACTACTTCAGAGCAGAGAAAGAAGGAACTCTTCACAGTTCCTTTTAGGAAACCAGCATAATTTTGACATCAAACTTTGGCAAAGATAACAGAAAAAGATGACTACAGATAAAACTCAATTATTGATTTTAAATATGGTGTTTCAATATTACACCATGACCAATTACAAGCTTGGTTCACAACTGGAAATCTGCTAAAATAATTCACCACCTAACAGGTCAAAGAAGAAAAACATATGATAGGTCATGATGGATGCCAAAAAGTCATAGGACAAATCCATTCCTGATAAAAATGTTTAGTTAAGGTAGTAATAAAAAGACATCGATCATCCTAAGAACAAGAAATAGACCAAATGAACAGTCAACATCTATTATTTAAAATTGCTTGTCAAGGCAAACAGACCAAAAAAGCCAAAGCACTTCAGATGCAATCCAAAATTCATTCTTTGCAAAATCCTAGTAAGGTAAGACACTTCCTTGATAAACAGAATTTATTGGAGAGTAAATAGTTAAACCCTCCAAAGCATTATTTTAATGAAACATGAATAGTTTGCTTTAAATTTTACGTGAAACAGAATGAAATAATATTCTAAAAATGTTTGAAAAGGTTAAATGAAGAGGGACTTTTTTTTACAAATTACTAAAAAACAAATTCCATAATCAAAGAGATTAGTATTTGCATGAGAAGAGACAAAAAACAATACAGAACAAAAATACAAACAAACCTCCCACACCCCCCAAAAAACCCCAAAAAACAGAAAGCAACAGAAGAAAGACTCAGGTACACCTGGGTAGTCAGTTGGGAAGGAATTGGTTTCTAAAAACGATTTCAGGAAAAATGGCTAAATCCCTACTTTAAACAATGTACAAAAATAATTTTTAGATGTTTTAATGATGAGTATATAAAAAACTATAAAAGGAATTAAGAAAATATAGGAAAATATTTTAATAATTTTTGAGTGGGGATCACCTTTAGTGTTAACAAAAACTGGGCATTAGACTAACAGTTTTTGAAAATATCTGCCATATTATTTCACAAAGGATTAATATATCTGTATCCTAATGAAATATAATTTTGAAGAATAAAAGGCAAAATATATGGAAAGGCCATATTAAGAGATGGTTACCTAGGTTATGGTACATCCAGTCAAAGAAATACCATTCTGACAAGATAAAGTAGAGCTACATATGGCACGACTTCCACCATATATATTTTTTTATCTGAAAAAGCAGATAACGGAATAGGATGCATGTATAATCTCATTTTTATAAGAAAGCGAAATAACATGTTTATGTACATATAACAGAAACGTGAAAGGCCTTGGAGTACCTCTGGTTGGGGGCAGGGCTGAGAAGGAATGTCATTTTCTGCTTTACACATGGTTGTATCATTTTAAGGTTTTCCTCCCCTCCCAAAAGATGGGGACAAAATAGTTTTTCAATAAAATACAGTGCTTGTTTCTCTGCTACGTCTCCTTTGAAATGTGTATTCCAACCGTAGTAGACAATTTTCTTTTCTTTCACTTTCATGTCATTCGCCTCCTTTACTACCTTTTCTCCCTTATGATAACTTTGTCAAAAGCATCTGGGAAACAAATGACACTTTCCATAGCAAGGCTGCTCTATTTTTGCCTGTTACAGCATAACAGTAAGCGACACAACTACTCTTTGGTTTGAGTATCTTCACTTCTTGACAAGCGGAGCTTTTTTATACTTGTAACTCGTCCCCAGTAGTTTACACCGGGTAGGGGGACCCTACCTAACACCTGGGTTCCCACTGGGGGCAGGGTTTGCTTTTGCTCCTTCTGCCTCAGACTCCCATTATCTCCGTGACCATCGGGGAAGTTACCCAACTTCTCAATGACAAAGCTATGATGACACCCCACAAGAAAGCAGAGCATTGTGAAACAACCTTGGATAAAACAACTGAAAGAATCTATTAAGAAATTTTCGAAAGAGTAACCACGATAGTACGAGCTTCTGGAAGGCAGCCCGTCCCGAAGGAAGTCTGTGACACGCCGAACGCGGTCCACCGCTCACCCTGACATCCCAACTCTGCCGCCCCAGCTTCCAAGCGCAGAAGTCAAATCAGCGTGGGGCAGAATCCCTCCCCTCGCACGTCGCTCCGGGGGACGTCGGTGCTGCGCTGACGTCGCGGGCCCGGAAAGCCCCTCCCGGGTCCGCACCGGGATGCAGACCCGGGTGGTTTCTCTTGCACAAGTCCCACCCCATTCTGAGAGCTGGTTGTCTCTGCAACTCCTCAGCTTCTCTCCCTGCGACGCGAATACTGCCAGCGCATCCCTCTCACACAAACAAGTTCTCCGTCGCCGTGTTCGCAAACACCAACTCGGTCACGAAGTTTCTTACCCACAGTTCAGGGATTCCAGGCCGGTTTCTCCCGTCTCGGGTCGGCAGCACCCGGCAGAGTGACTCCAACCGGAAGTTGTTTTCCGTTCCAGTTCAGAGGGCAGCGCCTGCGCGCGGAGCCATTAACCTATCACTCAACACCACGCCCCGGGCGGGCCGCGCCCTCCTGCCCCGCCCACCCAAGCCCCGCCCCGCCTCGCCGGGGAAACAGTCACTGAAAGGCGTCAAATGTCAAGTTTAAAGGTCAATTGAAGGAGGTAGGTTTTTGCCAAACAATAAATAACTAGATCTAACATCACCCTTTATGTGAGTTAGCGTGCATCTACAACTTGTTAACGGTGTAGATTCTTCCAACTCACCGTCATAGATTCCTCGAGTTTGGAGCAACTGGATGAAGACCAGCAACGTATATTTTCCACAGATCGCCCTGTGAATGTGATTAAGGTAATTAAGGTCCATACTCTGAGAAACACTGTCCTACACACACACACACACACACACACACACACACACACACTTGTTTTTTCCCCAAGTAGTAACACCTTTCACTAAATGTATTTTCTAATGTTGAATAATTGTTAAATGTAAGTAGACCTTTATTAGAAAATTTCCCATGAATTAAGACTTCCCCACTTTTCCATTTCCTAGTCATGTTTGAATATTCTCCAAGACAGGAAATTTAGAGAGATAACTCAAGAAAAGTGTACTCCCAGTTTTCGTTCTGGTACCTGGCTAAGACAAGTTGCTTAACCTAATGAATCTTATTTTTTTTAATCTGATAAATGCAGACAATGATAACATATTTCACTGGATGGATAGTTGGGAGAATCAATCTGCTAATGTAAGCAAAAGCAGGTGGTAAAGCTTAGAATGCTCTGCAAATGAAAAGTGTCCAGAGTTACTCATGTCATGCTGGCTTCTCCCCGCTGCCAAGGTTTTTTTCTGGTATTCCTTTCAGGAAAAGAGAGCAGTCAAATCCACAGCACATGTGGAAGTTTCCTGAGTACACCGAAGGCTGGGACTCTCCACATTGACTGGATTGATTGCATCTGGCTGAATGTATGTAGCACTCTCAGAAATCGTCTATGGTGATGACCATAGAAGAATTCTATTTATTCATTTTAAAATATTTTTAAAACTCTCACTGCTTTTGCACATGTTTGACATGGGTTAATAGTGTTTGGAATAGACCTCGCCACCAAAACCACAAGCATACTAAGGATGTTGAAGTAGCAATTTGACAGCCAAGATTAAAATGACTGTAAATACTATATATTTTTGTCAGGCGGAGCCTGCTCTGGAACATAACTTTATATCCATAGACTTGAAAACATTTCTGAAGTTGAGAATTCTCCTGTTCTAGTGGTGTTGGCCAAACCATGACAGAACACGACTTCAGCCCATGATTTTTTCTTCATCCTGAAAGGTTAAAGCCTAGCTTTGGAGTTCTTGACCCCCCCCCTTTTTTTTTTCTCTGGTCATATGGTCCATATAACTTAGGAGCTGTTGTTTCCACAGGGCAGTCCAGCATCTTGTGATAGTATCTTTTCTCTTGGTAGAGCAGGAGGATCAGGTTCTGGCTGCCCCAATTTTTACCTGCACTTCTGAACCACGGACGTGTGAATTTCTTTCCTTAAGCTGATAAGTCCAACGATTTAAAAACTTACCAAGTTGCAATGCATTTTTTAAAATTGGGCTTACTTTTAAAAGTTAAAGCCAAGACATAGTTTTAAAAACATTTTTTTTTAACACACAGAAACTTCTTGGTATATAACCTTGTGACCAGATGAACAGTTTTCTTGTAATAAGTGATTGAGTTAAACGTGACAATGCAGAACTGCTTTCTTAAATAATTTCTTTTTTTTTAGAGTAGTTTTAGGTTCATAGTAAAGCTGAGAGGAAGCTACAGAGATTTCCATATACTCCCCTTATGTCAACACATGCATAAGCCTCTTCCATTATCAACATCTCCCATCAGAACAGTACATTTGTCACAACTGATGAACCTACATTGACAAATCATTATCATTCAAAATGCATTGTTTACATTAAGGTTCACTCTCAGTGTTCTATGAACATAAATTCTGTGGGTTTGGGCAGATGTATAAAGACATATGACCATCATTATAGTATCATATGATACTAGACTCATTTCACTGCCCTAAAAATCTTCTGTGCTCCACCATCTATTCATTCCTTCTTCCCCTCAATCCCTGGCAGATCCGATCCACTGATCAGATCCACTGATCGATTTACTGTGTCCATAGTTTTGCGTTTTCCGCAATGTCTCATAGTTGGAATCATACAATATGTAGCATTTTCCTATTGGCTTCTTTCATTGAGTAATATGCATTTGAGTTTCCTCCATGTTTTGTTCACGGCTTGATAGCTCATTTCTTTTTAGCATTGAATAATATTTCATTGTCTGGATATACCACAGTTTATCGACCCACCTACTTAAGGACATCTTGGTTCCTTCCCAGTTTTGACAATTATGAATAAAGTTGATATAAACATTAGTTTGTAGGTTATTGTGTGAACGTAAGTTTTCAAATCCTTTGGGTAAATATCAAGGAGCATCATTGTTGGATTGTATGGTAAGAATATGTTTAATTTTGTAGGAAGCTGCCAAACTGCCTTCAAAAGTGGCTGCACCATTTTGCATTCCCCACAGCAGTGAAAGAGATTTTCTGTTGCTCCACGTCCTTGTCAGTATTTGGTGTTGCCAGTGTTCCATAGTTTGGCCACTTAAATACATACGTAGTGGTATCTCATTGTGTTTTTATTTTCATTTCCTTGATTACATATGATGTGGAGCAGCTTTTCATATGGTTATTTGCCATTTGTATACCTTCTTTAGTGAGGTATCTGTTAAGATTTTTGGCTCGTTTTAAAATTGGTTTGTTTGTATTTTCCTATTATTGAATTTAAGAGTACATGGTGTAATTTGAATAATCAGATGTATCTTTTACAAATATTTTTTCCTCCTCTGTGGCTTATTTTTTCATTTTTTTGATAGCATCTCATGCAGAGCAGAACATTTTAATTTTAGTGAAGATCAACGTATTCAGCACTGGTTTGGAAAAAATTGAAGGGGCTGCTTGATGATTTCTAATTGAAGTAGTAGAATTTCATAATACACTTAGAACCTAAAACTGAGTGCATAAGCATTTTGAAATATGGAAGTGCTGAAAACTGTGAATAAGGAAGAAAAAAATTAAACATACACATTTCTGAAATATATATATTTTCTCTTTCCAATCACATGATGTTGTTGTTATGAAGAGAAATGGCTGCATACTTCTCCAATGTGTGAAACAGTCATGAATACTGTGGTAGATGGATGAGTTTTGTGCTGAAACAGTGTCAAACATTTTTCTTCTTCTATACTGATGATGAATTTTTTAGAATTGACATACAATATCTTTATTAAGGTTAGGAATTGAGTTAAAATATTTATTTGAGGAATAATGTTTTAAATGAGTGATATAATTTTACTCCAATTTTCCTTTCCTTTACTCATGTTACTACATACCTTAGGTTAGCAAGTGGTACTGTGAGGTAGGGTGGGATGAAAATGGGAACTGCAGTCTTATTAAAAATATTTTAGGATCTAAAAAGCTGCTTAATATTTTGTTGAGTTCTGAATATACATCTTGGGATTAAGAAAGCTGCCGGTATAAACACGACAACTTGGAATGTCAGGTATGCAGTAATAGTCTCACTCAAATCTTTGATGTGAAATATCACTATTAGTAGAATCTGGATGACTTCTGATTTAGAATGACATCTGGACTAGCTGTTTGTGTCTCAGACTCCCTAAACTAATGCCTAATGAAAAATTAGAAAAGCATGAGAACTCATAATACCATCAAAATGTAAGATTGATTACCGGGCCCAGTGTGTATGGCTCAGCAGGCTGTGCCTCGTCCAGGGCACCCACCTGACAGACGTGCTCACTTGCCAAGGTTTACCCCCATGGTCTTGAATCTTCCTTGGAGGGATGACTTTTCCTAAGTCATAAAAAGGCAACAAAAGAGTAGCTGTAACCCTGCTGACAAGGATCCTAATGACAAAATTCAACAGGATTTTCCACCATTTGCAAGGACTGTGGGGCTGAAATGGAAATGATCTTTGTTGTATGCAGGTGAGCAAATCTGCTGGCCTGAAAAATATTAAGAAAGCTATCTGCCTCAAAGTACCTACTCATGAATTGGACAGTAACTTCACTACTATGTGTTACCCACAAATAGTATTTTATACCTCCTTGCTTCAATGTCCCTCATTTAGTACTTCTCTCTATTTTCCACTTTGGAGCTATAGTTTGGAATATACCAACATGACCCTAATGGGAGTGGATAGATGTAATTCTCCATATTTAAGCATATGTGAAGCCAACAACGAAAGGGGCGAGGCAGACGGAGAGATGTATGTCTGTCTCTCCCTGGGAGTTTAATTTTTCATATATGGTTCCTATCAAGGAAAAGACCGATGATTGTTTCTGATTAACCAGGAATTCTTCTCTTCATAGTAAAATAACCAGGTAATAAAGGTGTAGGATCTCACCACAGGCAAATACCCATAGTGACAAAATTAACAATGTCAGCTTCAGGTCGAAAATTTACCTGTGAACTATGCATGTTTACTTGTCTCTCAGCTCAAGGAACAAATAGAAATCTGGCAGCTCATGAGAAGAACTAATAGAAATCTGACAGATAATAAGAAGAACCAAGGAAAATCCATACATCTGGTTAGTAGAGGATACACAAGGCTTAGAATGAGTGAATAAACAACAAAGTATCCCTTTGAAAAGATTATGCTGCATTAAGAAGGACAGAGTCTTCAAAATGCAGAGAAAGTTGGAGAATGGTTTACCAGAAGCATAAGTAAATGGAAAGGATCTCCTTTGTATTTTCTATGAAAGAAAAGATGAAATAAGACGTTAGACTAAGATGAGGAGGGACCTAGTTAAGAGGCAAAGAGAAATAAAAACAAAGTTGAATAAGTTAAGGCTGTAAGAACACAAAACATGCAATGGCAAATTCAAATATAATCAAAGATTTGAACATAATCAAGGATGGAATCAATATTGCAGAACCTTAAATCAACGATTAGAGTAAAAGTATGCAGAACTCTCTCAAAATGTAAATGTAAAGGACAAATAGATGAAAATCATTAAATGTAAAAAAGGAAAGATAGCTCTCCAACTTCTTCCTGAAGAAGAGATCAGAGTAAATTAAACAGAAATAGGAACCAAAGATATATCAAAAGATGTCTGAAATAATACTTCAATGCAAAGTAGAAATGAAAAGGACTCAGTGAGTTTTGAAACATATTAAGGGGACCAAATACCTATCCTGATAAAGAATTTGATATTAAATGATATATCAATTGATTCATTTAATCAATAAATGTTTTGTGAGTCCTTGATATCTGCTAAAAGTTAGGGATATAAAGATGACCAAGACATGGCTCTACCTTAAAAAAAAAACTTAGTGCTATTGTGGGTGACCCACAAGAAGCAGGCAATTACTACACAATGTAGTAGTACAATATTATAATAGGGGTAAGTGTAGGATACTCTGAAAAAATATTGGAGAGGCCTTAGTCCAGGCTTGAGAGGGTGAGGGAAGACTACCTGTGTCTAAAGTATGGAAAAATTCAACAAGAATCTGGGCAGAAAAAAAAATTACAAAGGAAGAAAAATAAAGAAAAGTAGACTTCTCTTCAATATTAAACTTCAGAAGCTGACTAGAATAACATCTACAGTTGCCTGGAAAGTTTTCACTCTCAAATTCTATACCCACCCAAGTTATCATTCATGTAAGAAATGAAAACAAAGACATTTTTAGATACCTCAAGGTTCAGAATATACCACTCATTTCCTGAAATAATTGAAGATACACTTTGGTTGGTCATGAATGGAATCATAATTAAAAATAACAAGGCGAAATTCTGATATAAAAGAAGTATTTGAAATAATTTAAATATTAGATTAAGAAAAAACTTGTTGCAAATATAATGAGAACATTAAAGGGAATTTTACAACATAAGATATAAGTATAAATACATACATAAACAATTTAATAATAATAATTCTAAACTTCTTGATTATAACAATAAAAATTCAACTGGGTGAAACAGAGGTGGCAGGACGTAAAAAGTTCTAGTTTACTCATTTCTTATCTTCTATGTGTGGAAATAAGGAAATAATAGTTAGAATCTCATTTTAACTATGATAATTTAACATATATTATTTTAGTTTCTTGAAATGTAATGGTAAGTAACTACAAGTAGATTTAAAAATTGTATCTTCATATTTGTCTTGTAAATACAGGAAGAATGAACACATTGCCCATATAACAAAGATATAAAACTCTTGCTTCCCAACATTTAATCAATCACCCAATAAGGTAACTCATGTGAATACTTCTCTGAATACATTTCTTGCATGCACATATTCTGTGTCCCTATTGTTACACTCTGGCCTCGTGGCCACTGTGTTTCTATTGCTTTGTTCAAGCCACCATAATTCATATTTACCATACAAGCCTCCTCACTCTTCTCCTCACTTTTACTATTGTCAAATTCTAAGTGTTATTATGTTCCTGTGTTATCTAAAATTGCTCATTGGATTCATATTACCCTTAGCATAAAATCCAAACTCTAAGCCTGGGATGAAGCTGTTTTTTAACCTCTCTAGACTCTTAGGCTCCCTCTTCTTCCTGGTAACTTTGGGCTTCTATCAATACCTCAAATGCGCCCTGTTTTGTCCTTTTCACATTTTGCCAATGTGCTTTCCTCATCCTAGAACATGTTTCTCTTATGTTTTACTTGATTTGTTGAGGCCTCAGAAAAATGGTCTGATCTAAGCAGGAAGTCACTTGACTCCCCTTCCAGGTTAGAACTGTGGGTTCACCTGTGGACTCCTATTTCACTCTGTCCTTTCTGCTTTATGACATGCATCGCGCTTGAAATTCCAAGATGCACATTTGGATGTTTTTGAATTTAGGATAGCTATTACAATTGATATTAATGAAACGTGCAACCACCAGTCTGAGACCTATTTGACAAAACTATTCTTCAAAAATGAAGGAGAAATTAAGACTTCTGAGATAAACAAAAGCTGAGGGAATTTGTTGCTAGTAAACTTACCCTATAAGAAATGATAAAAAGAGTTATTCAGGCTCAAATAAAAGGCCACTAGACAATAAATCAAAACCATACAAAAAATTAATTCTGGTAAAGACAACCACATAGATAAAAATAAAATTCAGCATGAATTTTTGGTTTATAACTCCTCTGTCTACTTCCTACATGATTTAAAAGACAAATGCCTAAAAATAATTATACATCCATGTTAATAAGAACACAACGTATAAAGATGAAATTTGTGATTACAATAACATAAGGGAGGGAACCAAGCTGTGTACAAGTAGAGTTTTTATATATTATTGAAGCTAACTTAGTACTAATTCAAATTAGATTGTTATAAATTTAAGTTGCTAATTTCAATCCCCATGGTAACCACTAAGACAATATCTTAAAAAAATAAAAGAAAATGAGAAGGGAATAAAATGGTACACAGCAAAGAATTAATTAAACACAAAAGAAGGCAGTAATGGGGGAAGTAAATAACAGAAAAATGGTATGTCAGAAATCAAAGAGCAAAGTGACAGAAATCCTTTCTTATCAATAATTACCTTAAATATAAATGGATTAATCTCTCCAATCAAAAGAGCTTAGAACCATGGCTAATACAATATGATCAAACTAGAAGCTGTCTATAAGAGACTTACTTTAGATCAAAAGATAAATAAGTTAAAAGTAAAAGGATGGAAAAAGAGTCTCCATGCAAATACTAACCAAAAGAGAGATGAGGTGGCTATACTAATATGAGACAAAAGAGCTTTTAAGTCAAAACTGTTACAAGAGACAAGGAAGGGCATTATACAGTGACAAAACAATAATTTATCAAGAAGATGTAACAATTATACACATATATACCAAACAATGAGCCCCAAAATATAAGAAGCAAATCTTGATAGGATTGAGGGGAGAAATAGACAGTGCTACAGTTTGAGATGTTACTACACCACTTTTAATAATTGATAGAAAACAGAAGATGAAAAAGGAAAGAGAGGACTTGAAGAATAGTATAAACCAGCTAGATCTAATATATATGTGTATAATATAATAGACATATAATATATGTCACTCCACTCAACAATAGTAGAATACACATTCTTTTCAAGTAGATATGGAACCTTCTCCAGGATAGATCAAATGTTAGGCCATAAAAAAGTCTCAGTATATTTAAAAATATTGAAATCATACAAAGTATCTTATCCAACCAAATAAGAATGAAGCCAGAAATCAATAACAGAAGGAAAACTGGAAAATTCACAACTATGTGCGAATTAAACAATATAATCTTAAACAACTATGGGTCAGAAAGGAAATCACAAGGGAAATTATACTTACTTAGAGATAAATGAAAACCAAATCATACCATACTAAAACTTATGAGATGCAGTGTAAGAAATCAATAACCTAAGTTTACACTACAAGGAACTAGAAAAAAAAAAAAAAACCTAAATGCAAAGCTAGCAGAAGGAAGGAAATAATAAAGATTAGAGCAGAGATAAATGAAATAGAGAATAGGAAAACACTAGCATCAATGATGTCAAAGTTAGTTCTTTGAAAAGATCAACAACATTGACAAAGCTATAGCTAGACTTATAAGAAACAGGAAGAGAATAACAAATAACTAAAGTCAGAAAGGAAAGTGTGGACATTACCAACAACCAAATAAAAATAACAAGGATTATAAGAGAATACTATGAAGAGTTGGATGTCAACAAATTAGATAACCTAGATGCGATGTACAAATTCCTAAGAAACACACAAACTACCAAAACAGAATCTAGAAGAAATAGAAAATCTGATCAGATCTATAACAAATAAAGAGATTGAAGCAGTAATCATACACCACCCTACAAAGAAAAGTCCAGGACCTTCATTGGTGAATTCTACCAAACGTTTAAAGAAGAATTAACATCAATCCTTCTCAAACTCTAAAGATAAAAAGTAGAGGAGGAGGAAATACTTCCTAACTCATTCTGAGAAGCCAGGATTACTATGATACCAAAGCTAGACAAAGACACTGCAAGAAAAGAAAACTGAAAATCAGTATTACTTATGGATAAAGATGCAAAAATTCTCCACAAAAATAGTAGTAAAATGAACAGTGTATTAAGTGAGTTATACATCGTGACCAAGTATGATGTATCTTTGGAATACAAGGGTGGTTAAACGTAAGAAAATCATTCAATGCAATATACCATGTTATAGAATAAAGGAAAAACACTCTACATGATGATCTCCACTGATTAAAAAAAGGCATTTGACTAATTCCAACACTCATGATTAAAATATAAAAAAGACCCAGAAAACTAGAAATAGAAAGGAACTTCCTTAACATGATAAAGAGAATGTATGAAAAACCCATAGCTAATATCATACTAAATGGTGAAAGACAGAAAGATTTCCCCCTAAGATCAGGAAGGAGACAGGATGCTTTCTTTCACCACTGCTATTCATCATTGTCCTGAAGTTCTAGCCAGAACAATTAAACAAGGAAAAGAAATAAAAGACATCCAAATTAGAAAGTAAGTGAAAAATGTTTCTGTTTGTAAATGACATTATCCTACATATAGAAAACCTCAAAGAATCCACAAGAAAGCTACTAGCACTAATAAATGATTTAACAAAGTTTCAGGATACAAGACCAACACTCAAAATTATCAGCTATGTTTCCCTACATCAGCAATGAACAATCCAAAAAGGAAATTAAGGAAACAATTCCATTTACAATAGCATGCAAAATAATTTTATATTTTGTGATTTACCTCAATTTTTTAAAAAGAGGAAAAAAGGTAAAAAATTAAGGAAATCTGAATAAACTATGGGCTAAATTAATAAAAAGGTATCAATATTGGTTCCTTAATTGTAACAAATGGACCATACTAATGTAAAATATTCATAAGAGTGGAAACTGTGTATGTCAGGGGAAGGCAGGGTGGGATATGAAAACTATTTGTAGTGTTTACTCAGTTTTTCTCTAAATCTAATAAAATCTAATAACTGAATAACTTGGATTAAAGAGGAAATAAGACTGCAATTAAAAAAACATAAAATAATTATTATGTGAAAGTGAGATGTGAGATGTAGTTAAAATGGTACTCAGAAAAACTTCCTAGCCTTAAATACTTTAATTACAAAATAAGAAAGAATAAAAATAAATGAACTAAACATTCAATTCAAAAACAGAGAAAAGTAAAAGTAAAATGTTCTAAAATGAGTCATTAACAAAATAGTAATAAAGATGAAAGCAAAAACTATTTTTAAAATAACTGAGCATAAAAATGATACATCCAAGAGATTAACCCTTTGACATGTCCAATCAGAAAAAAAAGAGAGAGAGAGGGTGAGAAACATAAATGGACAAAATTAGTAATAAAAAAGAGTTATCCACATAGATATGAAAATAATTTAAAAAGTGAAAGAGAAACCTATGTATGCTAATACATTTGAAAAATTTGTTGAAAAGGATCATTTATAAACAAAACGAATAACCTAAACTGTGTGAAAAAATAGCATAAAACCCAAACGGATCAATAAAACAGAAAACATTAGAAAGCTTTTAAAGAATTACTTCCCAAAGTGGGTGCCAAGGACAATCAGTGTTAATTTCCTCTTTAAACGTTTCAAGGAGCAAATAACGCCCATCAAACTTTTAGAACATGGAAAATTTTGGTATTTTTATCAAAAAATAAAAACATAGATTAATTTTACTTATGAATATGAAAGCAAAAATTCTCAGTAATTTACAAACATTTATTTTTCAGCATACATTTTCTTAATATAAATTAGTACAAGATTAACTGATTGACACTCATTTTGCGTACCACTGTTGGTTGTAACTGAACTGAAGTCTGCAAGTAACATTGTCATAATAGGGAGAAAGCTTTTTGCACGAAGTGTAGGAACAGCTGCTTTGTTTGAGTATCTGGTTGCTCTGCCTGGATAGGGTTTCTTGGCTATGTCACATTGTTTTCATTCTTTTCTGTTAATTTGAGTTGTGAAACCAATTGTGAAGTCGAAATAATAGAGCAGAGGCTTCTAGCAGGTGGATTGAAGAGAAAATAAGGAAATGTGTAGGTTTGGTTTGGTTCGTTTTAATCAACCAATGTATTATTTTAACCAAAGCAAAAACAAAATATGCTTTATAACTATAAACCTACCTTTATTATGGAGGCATGATTGTTGATAACACGGAATTTTTAAAAATGCAATTACTGTATTGTGTAACAGCAGAGTACTATATAATTTAAAGCAACAAAACTATACAGCTGTCTTGAATGATACTAAAAAGATATTGAATATAGTTTATCATGAAGTCTTGATACAACTTTAGTAAACTAGGGTTAGAAGTATATTTGGTAGTTATTTGGTTTCTTGATGAATTTATCTAAAGCCGACAGCCAACGAGTAGGGAAATTCCCACTGAGTTCAGAATAAGACAAGATTGGCAGTTATCGCCTCTGTTATTAAACACTGTTTTATAAGTTCTGGCCAATGTAAGAAGAAAAAGAGGAGACAAAATTATATTTTTCCCATCTAGGCATCACATGTGAATTACCTAAAATAATTTAGAACAGATAAAGGACAAATACAATGGCTGGATATAAGATGAAATTACAAAATCAAGAACTTTCCTACATGCCAGCAATAATTAGTTAGAAAATATAGTAGAAAGAATGTCCCTATCAAATAACATCCCTACCACACAGTTAGAGTATAAAACAAAATATATTGGAATATATTTGATAACAAACAAAGAACCTAGTTATTTCCTGATCCCTTAAGTACTTGGAAAGAAAGAGTGTTGGCAGACAGAAAGTTTCTCTATGGTAAGGATGATCATTTCCCTCAAATTAGTGCATAAGTTTCATGCAATTTCAACCAGAACTTTTTTGGAGAAATTTAATAGATTTATTTTAAATCTTCCAGTTGGCCATCTCTTTCATTGTCACAAGTGTTTAAGAAAAATAACTAGACGTTGCTTTAAGGCCCTAGTTGGCTGCTAGGAACTTCAGTCAGGTCGGACGTGGTATTACAGCCCCGTGGCCACCACTGCATGAAAGCAGAGTCATGTATTCACCTGTGCACAGGTAAAAGTGCACCCTGGAAGGAATGAGGAGATGGGGTGGGCAAGCGAGGAGAAGGGAGACCTAGGAATGACTTCTAAGCTTCCGTGAGTGACTTGGCTGCTCTGTGATTCTGGCCAAGTCATCTTCATCTTTCCCTTATCATTTTGCATTTGGATAGAGCATCTTAAAATACTGTTTCAATATTGTAAGAAGGGAGGGCAGTGATAACAGAGAGCCATGGAAAAAGAAGTGATATGAATTCATGTTTAAGCCCGGCTCTGCCACTAGCTGGAAGATACCGTGATTGTTTTCTTCCAGAATACACTCAATAAATGGCAGCTTTTACTATCACAATAACAATGATTGTTTATATTTAACCTTTTGAACTATCAGTGTTTCTTAGGATTATTCTTAAGAAAATACTATATAATCTTTAGTATTCATTTTTGATTGTGAACATAAAAGCCAATTGGTAACAGAATAAGACTAGAGTACACTAATTGTGTAAGTTTAAATGTTTCAAGATAGGAAATGCAAAGTTATCTATAAGGTTAATATTTTACTGTAAAGATATATTCATTAACACGTTTCTTAGGAAATGGAAAAGCACTAAACTTGAGTTAATGTTTGAATGGATGCACTGGATCAGGCCTGAATTGATCTTTAAAATTTTAGCCAAAAAGAAGTATGAATATATACAGTATTAGTGTACTTTTCAACCTAGTAAGCTATGTGCAAGCTAACTCATGCCAAATACATATATTTTAAGTCTTACATTATGTTATTAAAAACACTCATTAGAGAAGGCTTATATTCTAGATATAAACTTAAAAAAATAATTTCAAGTAGAGACATAAATTCTATCTTAAAAGTTAGGAAACGTAAAAATATCACAGTATTTTAAATTTTCCTTTAGTCTTAGCTATGGACCCCATTTTTCACAGGTCAAATTTCCAACTATGACAATGAATACAAAGGCATTATTGAATCATGTCATAAATTACTCACTTAGCAGAAGCAAGAGAACAAATCAGCAACCCCTCAGGTTAAGACATCCAGGACACCTTGCTAGGTTGAGAATCGGTGGGAACTCCTGAAGTTTTGGTTACCTCTTTTCCAGGTTACAAGTCTCCTTCACAGACTATTGCTCTTTAAAGATGTGGGCAGTTAGAGTTTGGAAGCTTTACCTACAGGCTGTAGCAATGCTGCCTAAACCTCACTGAGCTCTGCCTTGTGTTTAACTGGGAACTTCCACTGAGAAATCCCCTGACTTGAAGACTTCCTTATTTGTAGCTATCAACAGCCAATCATGGCAAGATACTGAAATGAAGCAGACTACCAGAAAATGTTCTGTAAACCACCCGTGACTTTAGCTCTGACTTCCTTTTGAAGAAAAGACACTTTACTTGACTACTTAGGGCATTTTAACAAAAATCCAGAAATTATAAACACAAAAATATTTTGGATTAAGCACACTTTCATGTAAGAAAATTTAAAAGTTAGTTTATTTGATGGCTTTCTTTTCTTTTTTTAGCTTTTAAGAAGTCACATTTCCCCCTAATCTATTTATAAACAGAAGACAAAGACGATATTTGAGTATAGTCATCTGCTTCTTGGCCAACAGAAGTCACTGGAATGAAGAAGCGTAGTGCTAATGTTTACACTGGATTCCAGAGCCTGACCTCAGGTACTTAGAAAAGAGGTGAAGAGGCTCTTAAGACAGCTTTTCTCCTTGGGAGCTAAAGTTTACTGTTCCTCTGGATGAGCGTCTGTTCCAGTACACCGGGGAAATGCTTTACAAATACATGTGTTCTTCTCAGCTACTTGGAGCAACCTATCAAGTTTTACATGCAAATAGAAGGTAGCATATGCACCACAGACATTTTTCTTTGTTATAAAATTTTAGAGCTGGAAATGTCCTTACACACCATCTGTTCCATTTCCTTTTTATTCAGATGAGGAAATAGGAGAGGGTAAATGCTCAAAGTCACAAAGAAAGTTAGAGGCAAAATTCAAATTAAAATCTGAATTTTTTTAATCTGAGGGCATTTCTTTTTTTAGTGTACTATCAGTATATGAAGTTATTAAACAGGAAAAAGACTAACGAAAAAAAATTGAGAGTCTCTTTCTTGGTTCAATCCCTACAGTTTGCAGATGAGGAGTCTGAGACCTTCCCCGAAGTTCCACAGTTAGTAAAAGCATTAGAATTTAGAAATTCCGATTCTCAGTCTAGTTTCCTTTCACTTTGCCCTCTCTTAAATTAGACGTGAAATAAGCCTGAGATATTTCTACTCATGATAAAATTATTCTATAAAAAGGAAATAATTTTGAAAGTATCCAACGTAATGAAAAAGCTTATGATTAAAAACATTCCATTTACTCATCTGACATATAATGAAGAGTTAATTTCCTTCCGTGCCTTGTGTTTTATAATTATCTTACTGATATCAAACATTAAACTTTCTTGTGTGCAACGGAAAAAATAAAGCCTAACTGATACTGTAAATACAGCAAAATAAGAAAGTGTGATAGCCACTAGTGGAAGGAAAATGTTCTTCTCAAGAATTTACATTTTTGAATGAGCAGGATTTTAAAAACATGGCTCTTTTAAAAAGCAGTGCTGATGTCTTAACTGGGAAATGCCCCTTTGGTCTCTCTGTCGGTGCCCCTTCCCTTTTCTATTTGCTTTGGCCTGTGAGCTTGGCTGGTGCCCAAGCTCCAGCAGAACTGGCTAGTCCTGGGTACCAGTATTTGGCCTCAACCTGGAGGGGCACCGCTTGCAAGAGGGTCCTGAAGCCAAGACAGGAAGCTATAGTTAGAGATCTTTTTAAGGAAATTCTGTCTGAATGCGTGGAATTTAAACCTATGCCACGGACCCGTTCTGGCTCTTGGCAAAACATGTGAGGCAGATGGAAAGTTTTGATCTTTGTTGTCTCTAGTGGTTCCCGTCCCTATCCCACCCCCACCTCCCATCCCCCTGACCCCCACCCCTACCCCCTGTCTGCAGAGTCATAAACCATGTGAACAGGGCAGATAGAAATGCAGAGAGATTCCAGGAGGGGAGGAAGGAGTAAACTGGCACCAAGCCAGGACTGGGAAGGGTTAGGGTACAAGATGAGGGTAGAAGGAGACTTGAGGAGGGTGCTCTAAGCCCCAATTTGAGAACCGGAGGCAAAGTCAGATTCCCATTCTGGCAGAGGTGAATGATGGCCAAGGGGTTGCTAATCAATGAATGAAGAGATCCCCACCATGGGCAGCAGGGCTCTCAGGGCAGGTCTGCCCGCCAGGCCTCCCTACGAAGCACCCCTGGGAAGCGGAGTCTTCCCTGAGGACAGTGGAGGGCAAGAAAGCCAGGGCTCTTAGTTGCTGACTGGGATTCAAGGATGGGCTTCCTCCTTCAGGAAGGGACCCAGGTGCCTGCAACTCCGGCCAAGAAGCTAGTTAGGCGGCCGGGCTGCATGGAGTAGGTGTTTGATTGAGAAACTTTGTTCAGATGATTCCATGGACACCTGCAGGATGAATCCATGCTCCAGACAAAGTATTTATGGGAGCAGCTGAAGTTTCTAGCCTCTACTTGCCAGTGGGCTGATGTTCCAGGATTTTATTGGCCCACAGCCACAGCAGAGTGGGACCTGCGGGAATGATGGATACTCTTTTTCCAATACAGCCCCAATCTCTATAAACTGCACCGGGGGTTAGTAGCTGGTATTACTAATTTGCAACCTAACATAAGTTTATGCCAAAGTATTGCTTCTTCATTGGGGATGCTTGCACTTTATGTCTTAAGAGAGTTGTAGATTTAAAGGTGTCTTCATTTAATGGAATTTCTAGCCAGGGAATGGGGGAAGGGGATTTAATGCATGTAGGGATAAGGTCAGGAAGGGGAAATGCCTTACTCCTTACAATTCTTCTCCTTAAAGTGTAACCTAAGTTCAGACTGGTCTTATATCAGTAGGAACATGTAGTTAGCATGCTTGCTCAATTATCTATTCAACAGGCATTTATTATCTATTGCGTGTTAGGTTCTGTGCTGGGTGTAGGGATTATTAAAATGCTTTTTCTTGCCCTTGAGGAGCTCATGACATTAAGGAAGAGACAGACAGGCAAACAACATTTTGCTCTACCCATTGCCAAAGATGAGAGCAGAGATCTATAGAAGGTGCTGTGTGGGCAGAGAGGCACTTCTCAGCTGGAGTGACTCATGAAGAGATGCCTAGACATCTACGAACTGAACAAGCAAATGGGTCAAGGGTTAAACATTTATTTTATACTTTTTTCCATATTCTCAGTAAATTCACTCTGATTTCTTTTAGGCTTTCTTTTTGCTCATTTCTATAGCTTTACTTGTAAAAATTTCCTAAAAAAGTCTTAATGTGCTTTTTAATATTGTAGAGGATTATTTATATTCTTGATGATCGTTAGATAGACAACATTTTAGTGTTTGTGTTATTTATCCTGAGAAAACAAACCTGTGTGGCACACAGATGCCTGAGCAGTTAAGAAGTACCTTAGCCTATTATTTTGGAGACGAGGAATAAAAGTAGGACTCTGTTTCCCCAGCACTTTGTCATCCTCGTTGTATGATGGTCACACGTTTCTGGCTATCAAAGGCAAGAGGATGATAAGTGACGTATGATGAAAATAAGGTTGATAGAACTAAAATACAAAAATATCTTGACAAACTTAAGTTATATAGGTTGGTGCTAACATGAAATTTAACAGGAATAGTTATAAAGTTGTTACTTCCATCCTACATCCTACACCATCCTACAAGCGTCCCACAGCCATGCACCATCCTACAAACAAACAAAAAACAGGAAAAAATTGCCTAAGTCCAGATAGGGGATGATGAGATGCAATTTAGTGGCAGTCAAAATTTAGTGGCAATACAAAAATGACTTAAGAGTTTTACTTGATGTGGTTAATACGGGGATGTTAAAACATTTGAAAATGAATAGGAACTTAGAATTCTTGCTAGAATGAGGAAAACATGAATCCTGCTTTCAGACCCTCTTTCTGGGTACCACTCTTTGAGAAGACCATAGTCAGACTAATTGTTAAATATACGTCCATATTATATATATATATATATATGATTGTAGTAATAGGGGATGTTTAGCCTAGAGAAAATGAGAAGAAATAACAGTATTCAAATATCAATTACATTCTTTTATATAGCTCCAAGGTGGACCTCAGACCTAAAAGGAAACTAAAAGGAAAACAAATTTTGGTTCACTATAGAAAGTTCCACATTCCAACAGTAGGAATAATAATAAATCACTTTGTGAGCTAATGAGTTCCATGTTCCTGGGAAAAATCAAGCACAAGATTAATGACTGCTGTTTGGGGATGTTGAAAGAGCATTAACATTTCAGATGAGATAATAATGACTAATATAACCCATATCGCATTTACTGTGGTCCTGGCACAATTCTAGGTACTTTACATGTATCACTTCATTTAATCCTTTTAAGTACCTTATGAAGAAGGTGCTCTTTTGTAGCTACAAAAGCGAGGCATAAAGATGTTAACGAACTTAACCAAGTACATGTAGCTAGTAAGTAGAAACCAGGCATCTGTCTCCAAAGCCCATGCTCCGAACAACTTTACTGCAGTGTAGCTGGGATGTCCATTACTTTTATTCCCTCTTATGCCTGGTTTTGAAAGCTTCCAGCCTGACAAGAAGTTAATTAGCTGATAGGGTGTCACCTCCAATCGTTGCCCAATATCTGCCAGTTTGGTCTTAGGATGGGCGTGTAAGAGTGATATCCTTGGAGACAGCTAGAGGTGGGAAAGGAAAAGGAGAGAGGTACAGAAGCAGGCCCTTGTGGAGCATGGGAGAAGGGAACTAGACTTGCTGCCATTTCTCAAATGCCAATTTAGGAAACCAGGGCGGCCTTGGAGCAGATTCAGTGTCATTAGTTAAGGAAGATGACAGTGCACATTTTGTTTTTGCAGATTTACTTATCCTTCAATTTTTTATTTTCCAATCTGTTATGTATAGCTTAGTAAGTCTCATAAAAAATCAATGATATTTTCTTCAGGGTACAAGGCGAACTATCTAAGGCTCCATAAAAAATTTCTGTAAGTTGACAGAATTTCATCAGGGAAGAAGGCACCTTGCCATAGAAAGGTCTGCTTCAGGTATTATACATTCCTTCTCTTTTAGTGGCCAAGGTAGCAATACATTTAGTTTATTGCCAAATAGCCCTTTTATTTTGATCTATGTACTGGGATTTCTCCTGTCTAAGGTTAATGAGAACCGCCAACCAAAAGAATGAGTCTCATTTTCTTTGTAAATTGAGAAACCCAGAAGAGTGGTTTAGATATTCGCATAAAGAAAATAGAAATTACTTGGCTCCCTCACAGAGGTCCAGAATTTATAAATGGTAGAAAACAAATTTGCATTACCTAAAACATATTTCTTTTGGATTTATAAATTCATGAAATTGCAATTGCTGTGAGATGCTTAAGGTCATCAATAATTTTCTATGTGAGTACACGCAGTACAGTAATTTAGTCCTGATACAGTTTCTAATATTAGGATTAATAGTTCATACTTGTAATTCTCTATAAATAAGGAAATAAAAAAAAACATGTGAGACCATCTATAGCAATGACAGCGAGAGAGAAATTAGAGAAGAGAAGAAAAAGGAGGGAGAGACAGAAAGGATAATCCATAAACTCTGAGTTTTTCTATGACTGTAATAAAACAAAACAGACTTTCAAAGAGATTTGACCTTTGAAATCTGTTTAGCTTGACTCCGGGGAGGTTGGGAGGAGTCAGTAGCTGAAGCTCACAGAGAGGTTTCAGGAGTCTTTCTGTGTTATTTATTCTTTGATTTACCAGTTAAGTAAGATTCCTTTTAATTTGATCATATTTGGAGGGATGCCAGAGTCATGATGAAAGATTTAATAAACATTCGTTCCAAGTGAAATCATAAGTTATTGTTTGAGGGAGAAAAATTGAGGTAGTGCTGGAAGTGTCGGAATAATTGTGTGTGTGAGTGTGTGTGTGTACATGCTATTCTTTAGATAATTTGGTTGAATCCCTTCACTTCAAAGAAGAAGAAACTGAGACTCGAAGAGAAAGATTTTCTTAATCTCAAATAGCTGATTAATGGTGTTGGCAGATTTCCACTGGCATTGAGATCCTAGTTCCAAAGTCCTCGATCATCTCCGACTGCTGTGAAGGTTTGGAAGCTAAGCGGGGTGTGATTGGAGAGCTTTCTCTAATTACTCTATTAGTGTAAGGCTTGTCTCTTCCCTTGTCATTGGGTTTCAGATTTTAAAATATTGTTTGAATGGGAAAAATAAACCTTCTAGGAACAGGTCTTTCCCACATCACTCATTTATTCATCAATTGCTGTACATTCACTACCTCTTGGAAGAGGATGCCATAGAACCAAGCTCCGTGGCACTTTCTGTAGCACATCTGGAGAATTAAAAGTCACCTTTTTGTTGACAGGCAGTCTAGCAGAAGGGCTAGGCACACCGGTCCTGGAGCCATATTGCCTAGTTTCTAAATCCTGACTCCATTCTTGAATAGCTCCTTGCCTAAACCTTATGGTAATTTGAGGATTGAATGAATAAGTATATAAAAGGCATTTAAAACTCTGAGCACATGCTGAGGCTATATAAGAAGTTTTTTGTTGTTGTTCTTTATTCCTTGTTATAATTTTATTCACTGTCTCTTTAAAGTCATAATGTGAATTTATACAGGTATTGCAGAAAAGCTAGAGAGAGGGAAATTAAATTATTTGAGCAAGATACTTCCAACTTGGTCTGTTTGTGACCTATTTTATGCTAATGTTTTTGCAGAAAACAAATGGAAAAGCCTAATTAGTCCCTCATCTCTTATTCTCCAGATAATTTTTTTTTGTAGGTAATCTAGAGTTTAATTTAAAATTCTTAAGTAGTTACTCTTTTTTTTTTTAGTTTCAGGTGTACAAAATAATGTAATAGTTAGACATTTACCCCTTACAAAGTGATAACCCCCTCCCCCAATCTACTATCCCTCTGACATCATATAAAGCTGTTACAATTCCACTGACTCTATTTCCTATGCTGTACTCCGCATCCTTATCTATATATTGTTATAGTTGACATTCATTATTATTCAGCTTCAGCTTTAGGTGTACACTGCAGTGGTCAGGCATCTACACCGTCCATGAAGTGGTCTCCCCCTCAGGTAATTTTTAAAACTATATATAGAAGATACTCATTTGGGCACAACAATATTGACCTGACAATTGAGTAAGGCTCTTGTGTATTTAAGTTCGAAGTTTTTAGTTTGTTTGTTTATTTTGCTTTATTCTATTTTTAGTTGCAGGTTTATGTGCTCACTTCGGCAGCACATATACTAATTTTAGTTGCAGATTTAATATGAAAATCTATTTTCCTGGGATTTGAATGCTCACTGCCTTTTTTCTTCCCCTACCTTACTTATTGTAACCAAGATATTAGGCTCATTTGCAATAGATTAGTCTGGCAGAAAGTCAAACTCTCTCTCTGGTTGTTCACATACTTTGGGTTTTTAAACAAATGTTTATTTGCTCAGGAATAAGATCTTTTCTCCTCCTTCTTATATCAGTCAGGGACCAATCAAGAGACAGACACCATATAGTAATTTGAATAGGGAAATTTTAATGAAAGATTTATTAACTATAACAGGTGATGATCTATAAAGGTAACTCAGAAGAATCCTCTAGGGCTCAGGGAGGGTGCCCAAAGAAGGAACAAATATGGAAAGTGCCCTCCTCCCTGTGTGGCTATGGACTATTGGATTGCAGAGAATTTTGCTGGGTTGTCTGGACTAGAACCGATCCACAGATACTGGGCAAGCAGGAAACCCCCTTCCAAAGTGCAGGTGGGCCAAAGCAGGGAAACTGACTTCTGGGATACCTGTGGACTTATTGGGAAGACGTCAATAGGGATGGCACAGAAACTTGAGAAGCCTCCCATATGTATGCTACTGAAACTTGACGGGAGGGGTGCCACTGGATGAGCCCCATACATGAAGCTGGAAGCCAGGAGACAGGAACGAGAAGAAGCAAATGGAAAACAGCAAATCCAGGATGAGAAGCCCTGTTCCTCTTGTAGTATCTCTCTGGTTTCCTATACTGACAAAGCTTAACATTGTGCTTGCTGCAAAGGAGAAATATTTCAAGCTCCATTTTTTCAGGGCAGACAACAAAGGGTGGCTTTGGAACTGGGAGACCATACATTTCTCATTGGCACACTTTTAAACGTAAGAGATTGGTTTTCATTATACCCTTTTAGGTCAAAACCCAATAGTAGCTTTTATTTTAGTATATCATCTATATTACTTGAAGGTTGGTAAAGCAGGTGTTAACTATAAAATGTCTTTTCAGGTGTGGTCCCCACCAAATTCTTGGCCTCCCCAAATCCTCCTTGACTGGTATCTGAAATAGGTTAGACCTTTATTTGTAATATAAGACTTTGACCCCAACTAAAATGTAACTACTTCATGAAGGAGAGCAATTTTACTGTTAGGGGCCGTTCGACCTCAACGTGACTGAAGACGCTAATGATAACTATTGATAGGGGACATGAAAAAATTTGAAGGAATTAGAATGGGAATATTCACTGAAGAGGAATGTGGGCTAAGAACGAAGAGGCTAGGAGTACAAAACACAGTTTTGTCCATTTCTCAATCAGTTTATCTAAACTGATCAAATGGAGAAGAGGCAGGGGAGAAGATTCTTAAAGATAAGGGAAATTTGTCAGACATACAGTTACTGGGGACTTTGTATATGATAAGGTAGCTAAGATATTTTTAAGTGAAATAATGAATGACTGAAGACAGTAGTAGAAGATGAAAAATCCTTGACTGTATACAATGAATGAAGGGAAAGGTAACTCTATGATGTCTAAAATGCCATCCAGCACTCACCTACCAATAATTTGTGATTCTATTTCTTGCCGTGATTGAACGTCTTATACATAGCTTGCTTATGAGGGGATGAGACAAAGGAGAAAATTGCGAAGGGAAGAAAGTGGAGTGGGGTAAATGTGAGCGAAGGAAGGACGTGTGCAAGGATGGCTGCATGCAGGCTCACTGCACAGAGATGGGCTCTTGCCCAGTGTGCGTGGCTCAGGTTGGGGTTCTTGCAAAGAAAAATAGCGTTATCCAACTGGGAACAAAGACAATGTATTTAGTATTTGATGACACATTTATCGTGGACACGCTGTTCTTCCATTAGATGTCTTTTTTTTTTGGCCCTATGAAACTTTCCCTAGCGTTAATCTGAAGACTTTCCTGTCTCTTGAACTTTTCTCGCATTGAGACTCTGAAACACACAGTTTAGCTATATCTTTTACATCCCTTCATTGTTGTAGACTTACTCCTGTATTTTGAGAGCGGAGGCAATGACTGGCACATAATTTGTCCCCTCACAGCATCTAAAAGTGCTGTACTGGGCACTTAACAGTTAGTGATATATGTAGTACACGAAGGAATATAGGACTGAGGTTTGAGATGTGACATTCCCTATTACTACTGACTAGATGGCCATACAGGGTAAGTTTATATTTCAAAAGGAAGAATTTCCTATTTGGCATTATAAGTAAAGAAAAAACTTCCTACAGTAACAAGACTCTTATTTAAAGAAACAAGAAGCTAAAGGATTTGGGCATTCACTCTTCTTTTTGGCTGAGTCCTATCCAGAAATTTGAGGAAACTACCCAGTTGAATACCTTGGCTCTACCCACTTATACAAGTTATAGTCCAAGGATTTAACAAAGAAACTTTATGACAATACTCAGTACAAGCTAAAGTTATTATTGGCAGGACTCCAGGCTTTCTTCCAAGATCCTCAAAGTAATTCAATGTACAAAATGAGTTATCCAAAAATAAATACTAATAAAAAGATAAAGAAGCATATTTATTAAGTAATGTTATTGTGCCAGGTAAAATAATTGCTGCTATATACAAATACATTGTCTTATTGAATCTTTTCAGCGCCATTGTGGAGTAGATTTTATTCTCATTCTATAGATGAGAAAACAGAGGTGAGGGGTCACAGAGTTACTAATGTGGAAACAAGATTTGAATTGGCACCTATAATGCTGGAGCCCATGCTCGTTCTACCACATTACACAGTCTTTCTTAAGAAGAGAATTTATAGTAATCAGAATGAGTGAAAAATTCACTTACTGAGTTTAGGCCCATGACCTGGGTCCCCTCTAAAATCAGAGAAATTTTTCATGGGGACTGAGTTTGTAGCTTTGAATGAAATTAGCTAGAGTGGAGTGAGGGCTAGTCAGAAAAACTGCCCAGACAAGAACCACAGTTTTAGTCCAGTTGGTGGCCCAGTAGGGAGAAGGTGTGCTAGTAAAGATTTTCTCCAGTTGGGTGCTCCATGCCAAAAAGAGGGGGTATGGTTGGAAGTAGGTAGTGCCCAGCTGGGGTAGATTTGGAGCCCTTAAATACTTGAAGATAAAAGCATCTTAAATATTCATTTTTGGGGGGTTTCCCATTACATTTTTGTTTTTGATTTCTGTATACACACACTTTTCTGAGGCTTTAGAGGAAATGGTTATTTAATCGCTGAAAGCTCTAATTGGATAGGATAAATTACTTTGTACTACTATGTGGGATACAGAGAGGTATAAAACATTATAATCTAACCTAATGAAGAGAGATTAGAGGAAGGGAGATCAGTTAGGAATAATTATTTGACTGTAAAATTGGCAGAATATGAAGACTGATTAAATATGGGAAACCAAGGAAAGGAAGTTGTTGATGATGCTACTGGTTTCTAATTGAATGACTGGCAAGTTGGTCATGCCAGTGACTGTGAGCATAACAACTGTGGCAAGCGCCGTTCTAGCTGCTGCATAGAAAGCTGTTATTTCATTGAACCTTCTCAACAACACTGGAACCTAGATGAAAGGATGTAGAGAGGACAGGACCATGGTGGTGGAGCAGAGATGTATAGTTTTATAGAAGTGATATTCAGGAGCCGGCAGAGCATCCATGTGGAGAAATCTAAGAAGTCGTTGGACGTGAGGTCTATCAGGATTTCAGTTCACCCATAAAGTCTTAGGGCAGTAAACACGTGCTACCAAGAGTCTGAGGAGAAGACTTTAACTGAAGCTCTGTGTCTTAATCACCATTCCTTTTCCAAACTTTTCAACAAGTGGTACCAAACTGAGCTCTCAGAACATTCTCTCTCCTTTTCTAGCTGCAGAAACATGATTAAAGCCTTCAAGGTAGCACTCCTGTCTAAACATAAGTTTATGTTAATGAGAAAAGTTTACCTATTTTATGTCAGGGAAATGGTTTCTTTTTCTGACATGTAAGAAGATGCAATATGAGGCTATAATATTTCAGACATTATGTGTTAGAAGATTTGAAGATAGAGAAGTTCACTCCTAGTAAGATGGTAAAATTTCTAAAAAGATGCTGAATTGAATTCCAATTTCACTTGTTAGGTTAATTTTAAATTTGATAGAGGTATCATTTAGAAGTTTTGTGCGACTATAAGATATATAGCATTTAAGTAACAGCAGAAAATGTTTGCCCTCCATTAAGTGGTTAATTAGATATGTTAGTTTGCTAGGGCTGCCATAAGAAAATACCACAGGCTAGGTGGCTTAAACAACAGAAATTCGTTTTCTTATAGTTCTGGGGAAAACCTGAAGACCAAGATCAAGGTGCTGGTAAAAATGGCTTCCTCTGAAGGCCCTAGGGTTTGTTTTAGACCTCTCTCCTCAGCTTACAGATGGCTGGCCTCTTGCTGCCTCTTCACATGGTGGCCCCTCTGTTCATCATGCCTCTGGTCTCTTTGTGTGTTGACATCTCTTTTTATAAGGACACCAGTCAGGTTGGATTAGGGCCTATACAATGGCCTCATTCTACCTTCATCACCTTTTACAGTCACATGTGAGGTACTGGGGGTTAGGACTTCAACGTATGAATTTGGTGGGACACAATTTAGCCCATAATATTACATAAACTGAACTTGGCATGGTACAAGCAGAAAACAACTTCATTTCTTTTCTCACCTTTGCCTTTCACCTGTGCTGTGTGAACTTTCCCCTGACACTTGATGAAGTCTAGGGAAATTCCAAAATGTCTCCAGTCCTCTTGCTGTTTTTTTTTTTTTTTTTTTTAAAGATTTTATTGGGGAAGGGGAACAGTACTTTATTGGGGAACAGTGTGTACTTCCAGGACTTTTTTCCAAGTCAAGTTGTTGTCCTTTCAGTCTTAGTTGTGGAGGGCGCAGCTCAGCTCCAGGTCCAGTTGCCATTGCTAGTTGCAGGGGGTGCAGCCCACCATCACTTGCGGGACTTGAGGAATTGAACTGGCAATCTTGTGGTTGAGAGCCAGCGCTCCAACCGACTGAGTTATCTGGGAGGCAGTTCAGCTCAAGGTGCCATGTTCAATCTTAGTTGCAGGGGGCACAGCCCACCATCCCTTGCGGGACTCGAGGAATTGAACTGGCAACCTTGTGGTTGAGAGCCCACTGGCCCATGTGGGAATCCAACCGGCAGCCTTCAGAGTTAGGAGCATGGAGCTCTAACCGCCTGAGCTACTGGGCCTTGCTGTTTTTAAGGTACAGTATTATTTCAAGTTTTAAAAATTCTTGTTCTATCTAAATAAGTATTAATTTTTCTCCCAACTTGGGCCTGACCTGTGCTCAGAGCCTGCAGTGAGGAAAGGGGCAAAAAGGGGACATAATAGGCCTCCCCTTTCTTTTCCTGCCTTACTTTTTCACTCCCGCGTCCCCATCTCACTATGCTACCTCTGTATCTTCCAGACATGGGTGCGAGGTTGTGAGGATGGAGGAGAGGTATGGGACAGAAGGTGGTTTGCTGGTTGGCTGGCATGTTCATCGGACTTGGAAGGGCTCTGTATAGGGCAGATGCCCACTTGTTTGTGAAACGCTTGTCCTGTCCCTGGGACGAACAGTGCACTCCCCGATTTCATGCTATTGGTTCTCAGCCCCTGCTTCAACAGTATGTCCTACACACTCTTTGTTTTGGGACCTTGACTTAGACTTGGTTCCCTCCCATGGTGTCCACTTGGACCACAGGAAAACCTGTGTCATTGCTCTGCTCAACTGTAGAAGTGTGGGCACTTCTATAACAACCCTCTCTCCTTGCTCTGTTTTCAAAGTCAGGTCCAGGACAACTTCTTGCCTTTAAACTTTTCCAAGTAAGAGTCTCTGTATCTTACCCACTTTAGTGGACACAGGACAATCTTTCTCTCTCCATCATCTGGCTGGATGCATTGTGTGTTTGTGACTGCTCTCCCAAATTCTACAATGAAATGGTAGAGAAAATGCCTTATATTCTAATTGCTCTCTGAACAACTCCCTATTATAATCTTGTTAGGATTCATCACCGTGCCTCCTTTTCTTTTTTGGGTTGAGTGTCTGGATCACCTTTCTGGGTGACTCCTGCACAACTTTATGGATAATGTGAGCTCTTAACACTGTTCTCTGCTCTGGGGCTTCAGGTGAAAATCAGAGGCAATAGGAACAAGTCTATTTATACTTCTACACACATCGGTAATTTTACTATTGAGACAATTTAAACACAAACTTAAGATTTAAGCTATATCCATGAACAGAACAAGATGGTTTAAAATTTACAGGCTTGTTTTCTCAAGGTATTGCTTCAGTCTATATGATTGGACCAGTCGGTGTGTACAATTCGTCTCAGAGACTTTCATCATTCTTTCAGCGTGGTTTCCACAGACAGGCAAATGGATAGATTCAGCAAATTGGAGTTATTATGTAGGCTAAAGATAAAAGAGGGGAAGATTTCCAACAGGTAGATTTAAGGTCTCTTCAGCCTTCTTTCACAGAAAGCCTGAATCAAGGCGCTTCACTTAGCATGCATCTATCTCTGTTTTTTTTTGTTTTGTTCCTGATCCTCAAATAATGACCTAATTCTGATCTACTGTGTTACTAATTTTGACATGATCACCAGACTCCGACAGCCTGTGTTTCTGTGCTATTTCTGCTTTACTCTATCTTTAAAAAGAATTTTATTAAAAGTATAGCTAATATCCAATATTGTATTAGTTTCAGGGATACACTATAGTTATTCAACATTTATAGACCTAAAAAAGTGATCAACATGATAAGTCCAGCAACCATTTGACACTGTACTATGCTATCACAATATTATTGACTGTATTCCCTGTGCTGTATATTATATCCCCGTGAATTATTTGTTTTATACTTGGAAATTTGGACCTCTTATTTCCCTTCCCCATTCCCCTCTCTTTTTAAAATTTTTCAATTATAGTTGACATTCAATATTACATTAAATTCAGGTGTACAGCATAGTGGGTAGATATTTATATAATTGAAGAAGTGAGCCCCCTGATTAGTCTAGTACCCACCTGGCACTATACATAGTTATTACCATATTATTGACTATATTCCCTGTGCTTTGATTTACATCCCCATGACTATTCTGTAATTACCAATTTGTACTTCTTAATCCCTTCACTTTTTTCACCCTGTCCTCAACCCCATCCCATCTATAACCCCAACAAATCTTGTACCCATCTGACACCATACATAGTTATTACAATGTGATTGACTATCTTCCTTATATTACCCAACATCCCCATAACTGCTTTGTAAGAACCAATTTGTGCTTCTTAATCCCTTCCTCTTTTTTCACCCAACCCCCTCCCATCTGGCAACTATCAAAATATTTTCTGTATCTATGAGTTTGTTTCTGTTTTCTTTGTTAATTTTTTCTTTAGATTCCATATATAAGCGAAATTACATTGCATCTGTCTTTCTCTGTCTGAAACTCCACTCAGCAAATAGGCTCTGGGTCCATCCACGCCACAGCAGATGGCAATAACTCATTTCCTTCCATGGTCGAGCAATATTCCACTGTATATATGTACCACCTCCTCTTTATCTATTTTCCATTGATGGGCACCAGGTGGCCTCCACATCTTGGCCTTTGTAAAGAATGTGGCAATGAAAATATGGATGCACATGTCCCCTCGAAGTAGCGTTTTGAGTTTCTTTAGATAAATACCCAGAAGTAGGATTACTGGTCCTTCATTATCTCTTCTTATAGTATTTGTTTCAAAGTCTATTTTGTCTGGTATAGGTATTGCTACTTCAGATTTTCTCATGGTTTTTGTTGTTGTTTGTTTCCATTTTCATGAAATACATTTTTGCATCCCTTTACTTTTTCCGTCTCTCTGTATCTTTCAATCCAAAGTGAGTCACTTGTAAACAGCATATGTAAGGGTTTTGTTTTCTTATCCATTCAGCCCTCTTATGTCTTTTGATTGGAGCATTGAAGTAATTTACATTGAAAGTAATTATTCATAGATATGTTGCCGTTTTAATTCATAATTTTGATCTTTTTTTTTTTTTCCTTTCCCATCTTAAAGACGTTCCTTTAACATTCCTTGTAATGCTGATTTGGTGGTAATGAACTCCTTTGGCTTTTTCTTGCCTGGGAAGCTCTTTATCTGTCCTTTGATTTTTAAATGATAACCTTGCTGGGTAAAGTAGTCGTCGTTGTATGAGGCCTGACAATTAAGTTCATGAACTTGTCACTGTGTGCTTACATTGGCAGCACTGTACAAACAGCTCGGTAAGGGTTTATAACCTTGGAATGTCAGTGTGTCACACTGTGTTTGTGTCGACATATGGCGGTGTCTTGCTAAGTGGCATTCATTATTGTTGTTGCGTATTTTTGTGTGCCATCACAAGAATGTCTGAACTTGAATTAGAGCATTGAACATTAAATTTCTTGTTAAATTTAACAAGAGTAGAAGTAAAATCAGGGACATATTAGTACAAGTTTATGGGGATAATGCTATGAAGAAAACGGCAGTGTACAAATGAATTAAACGTTTTTCTGAGGGCGGAGAACACATCACTGATGAAAAGAGGTCAGGGCGGCCAGTAACAAGCAGAACATTGCAAAAATTCATCGAGTTGTGCGTCAAAATCATTGGCTGACTGTGAGAAGCATAGCAGACCAAGTAAACATTGATTGAGAAAGATCTTAACTGAAAATCTTGGCATGAGAAAGGTGTGTGCAAAAATGGTCCTAAAGGAACTCACAGATGAACAAAAACAAAGGAAACTTGAAGTTTGCCAAGACCTTTTGGAGAGGTAAGACGATGATTTGGGCCATGTTATCACTGGTGATGAAACATGGATATATCAATATGACCCTGAAACAAAGTGTCAAAGTGCGCAATGGAAGTCAGCCAATTCTCCATGACCAGAAAAGTTCCATCAGTCCAAATCAAGAGTCAAAACAATGTTGCTAATGTTTTTTGATATTGGAGTGATTATTTATTATGAATTTGTACCAACTGGACAAACAGTTAACCAAGTTTACTCTTTGGAAGTGCTGAAAGGTTGCATGAAAAAATTAGATGACCTGAACTTTTTGTCAACAATTCATGGCTCTTGCATCACGACAATGTACCAGCTCACACAGCACTATCTATGAGGGAGTTGTTAGCCAGTAAACAAATAACTGTATTAGAACACCCTCCCTACTCACCTGATTTGGCCCCCAATGACTTCTTTCTTTACCCAAAGACACAGAAAATATTGAAAGGAAGACATTTTGATGACATTCAGGACATCAAGGGTAATACGACAGGTCTGATGGCCATTCCAGGAAAAGAGCTCCAAAATTGTTTTGAAGGGTGCACTAGGTGCTGGTGTCAGTGCATAGCTTCCCAATGGGAGTACTTCAAAGGTGACCATAGTGACATTCAGCAATGAGGTATATAGCACTTTTTCTAGGATGAGTTCTCCAACTTAATTGTCATACCTCATAGGTCTTTGGCTTTCATCACATTGCATATTTCATGCAAATCCCTTCTAGCCTGCAAAGTTTCTGTTGAGAAATCAACTGATTGGTTTGGTGCCAATGCTAAGCCTGGAGTGACTCACCAAAAGTCACAGAGCACACTGAGGCCAGTTGCCGCCCACCAGGGGCCCACAGATTCTGACTATTTTCAGTGAAAGAGTGCAACTTGGGCAGGGCTGGCTGCTCAAAGAGAAAGTGCCTCTGGCTGGCATTGTGGGAGTTGAATGGTGGGGGTCCCAGTGCGTCAGCAGGGTAGAGCAGCGGAGTTCACCAGACCAATCAGATTCAGATTTAGCCATGAGGGGGCAGGCTCAACACAGAAAAGATGGTGCCTGCCAGCCAGCTGCATGGGAGAGGACAACTCACAGGGAAAATGGCAACTGTCCTTCAGCCCTCTCCTTAAGCCACACACTTCAGTCAGCCCCCGTATACCTCCATCTCCCTTCCCCCCTCCCCCCGTCACCATTCCTCCTCCAGGGCCCAGGGTGAGTGCCTGCGAGTAAGTGAGTCTGTGTGTGGGTTGTTTAAAAGGTCGTCTGGGTTTCTCACCGCCTTCCATCCCACTGTTTTTCACAGCCAGATGTTCTGGGGGTTCCTCTTCCTTGCACTAGTACTCTGGGCTGGGAAGGCCGGTATGGGGCTGGGGTTTCTTGCTCCTCTGGGGGGACCCTCCGAGGCTGAGATATCCCTCCAGATTCTCAACCACCACATGGAGGTTTGTGGCCTGTTCTGCATCTCCGCTCCTCCTATCAGTCTCAAGGTGGCTTCTTCTTTATAATTTTAGTTATAGGACTTCTGTTCGGCTAGACTTCAGGTGGTTCTCCAGGTTGATTGTTCTATAATTTAGTTGTAATTTTAATTTTAATGTGTTCGTGGGAGGACACAGGCACAGTGTTTATTCACTCCGCCAGCTTGGATGTCCTCTTTGTGCTTTCCTTTTGATTTCAGTGTTCATATTTCCCATGCAGGCCTGATTTCTACTCCTACTCTGTGGCCTTGAATTTGCTTCACTATGATTCATCCCATTGTCATGATTGAAAAGGAAGTATCCTGCCACTGTTCTGAGTAATAAAGATTTCAAAAGTTAGTATATCTCTAATTCCAAAAGTCTTTTCTTCGATTTCATCTCTTCTGTGATTGAAGTCACTTTTAAAACATGGGAAAAAACATCGTTTTGTCTTCTTTTCAAAGCCAACACAACTTCTTAAAAATGGTGGTAGAATTAAGTCCTGACAGAGACTCAGAAACTTGTTTCTTTTCTAGGTATTTATACTGTGTGGCCTGGGCTCATAAGTGGGCTCATAAGTGCAGCCCACTCAGCGTAAAGCAGTCTGTGGCAGCTTGGTGGAAATTAGAGAGTCACATTCTGGAATAAATGAAAAGTTATTTTTGTCCACAGCGTGGCATTTCCTCGGTAGATTGGAGAGAGGATTGCTACAGCTTGATCCAGCAAGTAGGAGAAGGAAGCTGAGATGGAACAAATGGAAACAGAAACTGGTCTTCCAGGGACAGCTGGGTGTCCACTGCACAGAACACAAAAAACACGATATGCACAGGAATAATTTAGCAGGTACTGATTTTCAAGGCTGGTTCACAAAGAGCCAATGCATTCCCTGACCAAAGCTCCTAGTCCTTGTTGGTGAGGAAAACATTACCTGTTGTTAAAAATTCCAGTTACTTAAGTCTGTAGTCCTCAAAGGAGCACGTATGGACTGCTGTTTTCATCAGATCATGTGAAATGAGGAGGATAATGTAGTGATTTTTCCTCTAAAGCTAAATTTATTCACTTTAAAGAACTCTTTATTCTGAGATTAGTTTCCTCCTACTTTTTTTTTTTTTGGTATTAATATGTGGGTTTACAAAATTAAACAACAGTGTTAGTCATTCGATTTGACATCTTTGCTTAGCAAATTAAAGATTAACAACCTTTCACTGGTCCCCAAAATGGTTTTGACAGTATTGCTAGTTTATAAAATCCAAACATTTTGGAAGTTCAGGTTTAAGCCACACACTATACAGTGATATACCATTTGACAAAGAAACAAGCAACCTAATGAGGAAGGGACCATGTTCTTTGGATGGTGGCAAACAGATTGTGGAAGAAGAGTGGCATCAAATTCCAGACCGAGTTGTCTAAGTTAGCAGCAGGAGCTGAGCCCATCATAAGTGTTACCTCTGGGTTTCCTCTCAATGCTACGTCTGAGTATCATTTGACATAGTTGTTGTTTTGTATGATTAATATTATATCAGGAAGATGGAAATCAAGGGTTTCATGACAAGCATCGAGAAAGCACACATTGTTATTACATAGTTACAAATCAAATGAATATTTAATGTTATCTTAAGTGTGTGAACACAAACATTTTAGTTTATTATCACTGGCAGGTTGGTATCACAAAGAAAGGAGCGCTACTAAATTGTCTGGCCAGTCTGAATCAAATTCACTTCCTTTAGGGAAATGCTCCTACTTGGAGTTCATTGTTTCCTCCTCTGAGCTCTCATCACATTCATGTCAGAGATGCCCATATTGGATATTGGGTAGGTTTCTGTGTTGGGAAGGATTCGAAGGCTAACTCTGAGCTCAAAGAGAAAGAATGTTGTGAATGGTCAGTCACTGATATCTGCCAAGGGCTCCAGGGAGGAGGTAGCGCGACATACTCGTGGTGGTTGAGTATTTGCTATCTCTCGTCAGTGCCTTCATTTGATATTTAGTGTATGCTGCTCCAGATGTAGTTATTAGTGTGTTTATACAGGAGACTCTCCATTTTCACCATGGTGCTTCCTGTAAACTGGATATAAAAGTGGGTTTTCATAAAGTGGATTGTGCTTTTCCATAGGAGTAATACTTTAATGGTGGGATGCATTTCCACCCCAAAACTCAACATTAAGTATACCAGAAATGGCAAACAAAGAATGTCTCACAGAAGAAAAAAGACCTTGAAACAGTAGACTTGTGTTCTTCCCTAGAATTTAGAGACGAAAAAGACTATTAGTGTCCTTGCTACTGAAGTCTGGTTGGCGAATTAGCAGCATCAATACCATTCGATGATTAGAAATGCAGAATCTCAGGCCTCTGCCTCTGCATTTCTCAACTTGAATCTGATGAATCTGCATTTTACCAAGATCCCCAGGGGACTCTTGCTTTCTCAAGGAAACCAGGACCTGCAGGACGAGCAGACAGAAAATTCTGTTATAACCCCAATCTGGGGGGCATTCTTAGCACAAGGCTAGGAGAGAAGCCCAGTAGAGCAGGGACACCGGGCCAGGCCAAGTTATCTGGAGGGTTGAGAGGAACAGCTGCATCATAGGAAATGCTGCCTGGCTGGGCCTGGAATGTTACTGCAAACTCACAGGGCTCCTTCCTGGGAAGAGATGATGTGGCTCTTCTAAAGTCCCAACCAGTCTCTTGGCTGCAGTTGGCATTCAGAGATTAATCATTGAGGAGAAGGATTCTGAGGTGGAATAAACAAAAGGGGAGAGAAGTAGTCACGTTTCCTCCAACCCACTTCCTTCAGGCTGCTCATTAAAATTGTCTGGGGAGCCTTAGAAACCCTCCAGTGCCTGGTACCACCCGAGAGATTCTGATTTAATTGGTCTGAGGTTTGTCCCAGCATCAGTATTTTAAAAATCTCCCCAGTTGATTATTATGTGCAAACAACATTTCAAAGTCTGTAATATTTTATTTCTTTAAAGACCTTAAAATAATGACCTACAGGGGAAAAAATCATGAGTATTTACACTCCATAAAAAAGCAGCTGTACTACAGCATAAATGTATGCTATATAAATTAATATGAAAACTAGAGTAAACATTTAATTAGAAATATCTTTTGATTGTGTTCGAACCTAGAAGGATGAGGAGGAGCGTGAATTTGAAGAGCTGTATATATGTATTTTAAAAGTACACATAAAGTATTGTGTTTTCATTTTATTTAAATTTTCTGACACAACAGATAGAGGTATCATTTGGGATTAAGAACTGGGAGGCCTGGGTCTGCTCTGTGACCTCCTGCTAGAGAGATTAGCCCTTGTTGAAACTGATGAAGTGTGGGTGAAGGTGAAGAACGGGTGTTAATTAGACTGTCTTGAAGTGGAGCAGCTCCATAAAAGGCTAGTCTTGGAAACAAGGAGATTCTTTTTGTTACCTTCCCATCTAGCTTGCAAATTCCTGCAAAGATAAGGAGCAAGAAGCTAACTTTTACTGGGTGCCTATTCCGGGCTGAGCTAGGATGTTTTCTTCTCATTTCATTTCCACAGCTACCTTGTGAGTTAGGTATTTTTCAGAGGGTATAGCAGCCTAAGCGAGAGTAACTTGGACATGTTAGTGAATGGCAGATCAGGATTTGAACTGAGGTTTGTCTGTGTCCAGGGTCTCGGGTCTTTGTGTGGCACACATGCTGTTCCCTAGAGGGCAGAGAGCCTGTCAGATCATGTTTCTGTATATCCATCTATTTCCTACACATGATAGATGGCTGATAATTATTTCTTTAAGAATCAACAATTGCGTTGCATGTGAAACATAGTAGGTAGATGTATACGGCTGTGTCATACATCATGTGAGTGGGCTGTGATCTGGCTCCCTCACTACTCATTACCTCCCATCATTCTCCTTCTGGTGAATCTTCAATTATTTTCATCCTGTGATATACTTCTTCTCTCCCTGTGGGGCTGAAGAGCCAAGTGCTAGCCTAACTCCCAGACTATAAATCCTGTCGCTGCTGGTTCTGGCCTGGAAGTTTAGTGGAAGGGTCAGATTGGCCCAAGCCTGGAGACACCCAAGATAATTCAATGAGCTGCATGATGCTTGAGCCTTGATTTAAGTTAGGCCCAGGTGGAATTGGGAGAGACTTGTAGCCTCAAACACTCTAATTCAGAGATTAGTTCAGGTTCACACTCAATGTTACGGGTTTCTGAGACCCTGTTTATTTCCAAATTATTGATGGACTGCATAAAACTGACTGTTCTCAAAGGTTAATTCTGGGGTTTCCTCTTCCCTATAATTTGGCGTGTTCAAGGCTTCTTGAATCACTAGAGCTGAGCTCTTGGGAAATATTTTTTGGGTAGCAAGCAACTCCACAAAATGGACACTAAATATGAAATAATAATTGAAATGAAATCTGTCATTTTTGCTAGATTTAAACTAGAGAAAGTGCTAAAAATGAGCAATTCTAAAAAAAAAAAAAAAAATACCAGTGACTAAGGAATTAATAACAGTTGTAAGATGGCTTGGTGGTAGAAACAGTCTTGTGGTGGTTTGGGACAGCTGTGTGGGCACATGACCGTCACAAGTTATGGTTTCAATCCTAAGAGTGTTACAGACATTAATCTGGGTAAGGGTTAGCTAAGCAGAAAATACAGTTTTATAACTAGTCTGAAACTTACCCAGTGCATTACTTAGGGATCTCCCCACCCCTAATTTAATGCTTGACTAATTTCCTCTTCACTCACAGTTAAGATGAGAGAAACAATAGTGATAATATTTATAGTTCATTAGGTACAAAACTGTGCTAGGTTTTGTGTTAGGCACTTGTATACATTAACTCTGAAGTGAAAAGTTCATAAATAGAGAGGACTTATGGTAGGTACATAACGCCAGTTTATATCTTTTATTTCGTATCCTGAAGGAGCTATGCCATTTTCAGGACACAAGCATCATTATTATTGAGCTTCCCTTGAATTGTGCTTGGATGGGACAGGTGCTACAGTTGAGGATTATCCCCCTTTAGTCTGGGAAATATGTACAAGTTCAGGAGTCTGTGCCCTGAAGAAACCGAGCACTGGGAGTAGTCTTGGCAAGGTCTGCTCCAGCTCCTTTGTTTCCCAGTATAGTTAAAAGAGCAGGAAAAATAAAAAACACTAAGAAAGGGAACAATTCTGTATTCACAGGTTGTCTATCATATTGAAGCTCTTCCCGGGCAGGCATTTTTGATAGGGTGAAAATCACGGAATCAAGTAGCTTTAAAAATATACAAATATATGGTAGATTTCTTCTCCCAACAGAGAATGTACACCTCCTTTCAGGTGTTACATCAACAAAAGAACAGATCTGATGAGCAGAATTCTGGCTGGATGTCGGCTGCCACTCAACCTGTTGCCTGAGCTCTTGTGCAGTGCACCTCCTGAACAACCTTTAGTGGCATCCCCGACACAAGATTTTATTTTATTTATATTATTTTATTGCTTATAAAATAAGGGGATGGTTTAATAAGAGTATTTCATCTTGAGATTCTCAATTTCATTTTCAACTTTTAAGTAGAGGGAAAAATTTCTCTCTTTGTAAGTTGAAACTCTAAGAACAACTGCAACCAAAAACCAAATATTTTCAATTTTGACAGGTCACAGTCAGTGACGTTTGCACTGCAGAGCCGAATTTATTGTGAATTCTAAGTTTGGCTGAGAATTTCTAGAGAGGGGAAATGTAGGTACTTTCTGGAGGATGGGTCTTTATGCTACCTCTTGAGAGACAGTGAACAGATGCTGGCACTGGAAGCCATTAGAGGAAAGAAGAGAATAGGGAGAATATTTGATTTCTAGTTTGAGAAGTGAGTACAGAAGTCTTGATAAGTGTTTGGATATTAGTAGCAAGATGGTGGGAAATGAAAAGATCTTAACATGGTAAAGTGAAATTTATTACTGATTTCCTTGTTTCATAGTAGTTACAAAATAGGGTTGTTAATCTACTTCGTAGAATTGTAAGAGGCTGTATTTGGTTTCCCAAACTCTATTACAATCTAAATTTTGGGAAAATACAACATACAACATTAAGTATATTTTTGGAAAAAAAAAAATAGAGGAAAAGGACTCACCCATAACCTGACCTTTTCTCTCTTAGTTTTTTTCCCAATATATACATTTAGTTGTAGTCATTATGTACATGCAATTTTGTGCTCTACATTGTGTTCATTTTCTTATAGATACTTTTATATTGCTTAATAGTTTTCATAATGATCATTTATAACATCTGCAAAATATTCCATTGAGTGGATGTACTCTAGTTAACTATTTTCTTATTATTAGATTTTAAACTTTTTAGACTCTGCCTTTTAATAAAGAAAATCAGGCTATGTATGTACTATGTTATTAAGATACACTTGGTTTTTAGAAATCATTCTATTTAATTAAAAAACATTGTTTTTGTCTCACTTTTTTTTTTCCTTTTAATGAATGGCCTGTGCTTCTGTCTTACATTCTAAAATTTAGAAGAGAAACATAAATATTGAAGTTCTATTGGTGATTATATTAACAGAATGGTTCTCAAACTTCAGTGGCTATGAAAATCACCTATGGTACTTGCTAAAATGCATATTTCTGGGCTCTGTCCTCAGATCTTCTGATTAACTAGATCTGGGGTTGTGGGCCGAGGCATTCTCTTGTAAGGGTTATAGAGCACACGTGGTAAGCACTGTCTTCAGGGAAATCTAGGACATCTTTCCACACAATTGTTGTAGAATGAACCATCCAATGCTGGCGGTTCTATATTTAAATTTAGGTAAACTTTTAAAGACAACCTACATAGTCTAATGATTCTTGTATCTATAAATATAAAGTCTAGTTTGGACTTTATGTCAGAACTCACTAGACAGCAGAGAGGAAGTTGAGACAGGGTGTGGGGTGCGCAGGGGGGACAAAGAGGAGATCAGTGCCACCTAAGCTGGGGTGGAGGCAGGGAGGCAGTCCTGCCAACGGTGTGTGTGAGACGATGAGGGATATGGGGAAGATGTTGGAAGGAGGACTCCAGGATCACAGATCAGTACTCTTTTCCAGCTACAAAGTGATGTGATAAGGAGACAGCAAACCTATTTGATTTCTTAAGAAGTCTTAACAGTGATTTCAGTAAGAACAAATTGTTTAAACGTATCTGGTCAGCTTTATAGTTTGATGAAATTGATGGCTTAAACTCATATTTACCATTTAAAAAAATCACTATCTCCACCGTATTAGAATAAATATCTGTATGTTTATCACACTTCCTCCTGAGGCATTAGGGAATAAAAGTGTGATTAGAACCTAGCATGTTTTTTATATAGTGTCTTCTGTTTTCGAGTGTCCATCATGAAACTCAAAGCATTTGTCAGACTGTTCTTTTTCCTTTATTTCTCAAAATAAGCAGTGAGTGGGAAGGTATCATTCCTATTTTATAATCACAGAAAGGGAAGCACTGAAAAGCAGATTTCTTTGCTTATAATCCCACACTAGCTAATTGATCTCCTTTTACTGGATAATCTGAGGGTTGAGGTCCTGTTATCTGTGCGTGTCACAGAAAGCTTAGCACAGCGGGAAGATAATTTTCCATGTTTCTCATATTTCTGCATGTCTTGGGAGCGGAGACATGAACTGTCCTTTGCTCTGGAATGTCTTTTCAAGGATATTTGAATAGCCAACAGTTTTTCAAGACAGAGATGATGTTTCCCTCCAGAGCAAAAGATAGGCATACTTGCTGCTCAGTATAAAATATTCAAGTTCCCTAAGTTCAAGGTTTCTTTTCTGACATGTAAGCCACTGCATGTGCAGGCATCCATCTGGGCCTGTCTGCATTGCCTCTGTAGACTTGCAGACAAGGAAGAACTGACAAAAATATGCTACCCATGCTGCTTGCTGTGCTATGAGTAATAAAGTCTAGTGTCTTTGACCAACAAACTGTGGCAGGCTCGCTTGTTATCTAATCAATAGGATAAAACTCATAGCCCCCACAGTTCTCAACAGCCACAAAATGGCATTCAATTAAAAATTGTGGAATAGAATCAAGACCCAACTAATAGACTCTAGGTCTTCTGACCATAAATTTATGGCTCCTGGAGAGGTCAGCATTTTCAAGAAATAACAGCAGCCACATGTTCCCTGGGAGAAAAAGACACCAGGCTGAATGAACTACTAGCAAATATGGTTCATTTACTTTGTATTCGAAACTGTTGAATTTGGAGTCACAAACTAGTGTGATCAAGAAATGTCACATTCCTTTATTTTCTAGTAGGAAATCCAATGTTGGTTATGATTGTGCTCCTTTTCCTTCCTTCCAGAGGATTAAATTTGCCCAGGTCATGGGGCACATGGTCCGTACGGGTCCATTATGGTCCCTACTGATATGCTCTTTGTCTCAGCCAGTGCGCTCCCCTTGAGACAGCCGGCCCTGTTCATCCTGTGACAACCTGATCATGGAAATCTCTGCTGAAACTCCACGTAAGGAGGGAGGTGTAGGTTTCAGGCTCCTCACTCTCTCCAGGTCTTCTTTCTCATCATCCTCATAACATAATACCTTTCAGGAACTTACACTTTTTGGAAAACAAAGTCAAGAAGATAATATTTGGACTCCTGGAGCAAAAAAGTCCCATGGACGTGGCTCTTTTTCTGGGGAGGGGCTGAAGAGGGAAAAGTAATTTGAGAATAAAGCATGATTTCATATCTCAATGAATTATCTCACTACACTGCATTTTATGGCTTTTCTTTCTTTACATTCTCCTTGGATTCTTCCCCCTAATGAAAGTAGATGATGATTTTTCAGAGTGTAAGTTCCAGGACAGTAGCCTAGGGGTAGGTGTGGGTTTAAGGCAAGAGTTGCCACATTCAGAGAGCCACTAATGAATAGGAAACTAATGAATAGTTCGTGTCTTAGGCTCCTGCCCTCTTTGTTCTCTTCCGCTAGTAAACTTTCCTCCATCTATCAGGCTCTCAAGGTAAAATCAATCAGCAAAATGCCTGCTTAGCTAACACTTTTACATTTGAACACGATGTAAATGACCATAAAACACTGTCAGTGTGTGCAGATTCCCTTGCATACTAGATTCAGAAAGGAAAATATGGCCTGTCTTAACTCTCATCTGCTGTCAAGTGTTTAAATTGTCCTTGGAGCATGTATTTGAAACACATTGTCATTGCAATGTTACGAAACAGTGAGCAAGTCCATGTATCTGAGACCACACAACGATTGACACTTTATAAGTCAAACAGGGAGACAGGGAAGCTCATCCTGCTGCTGCTATTTCCAGGACTGCCGATACAGTTTCTGGTGGGGTAGAGGGATGTGTAACGTTGGGTCACAACCAGACGCTGTAGAGTCAGAAGGTAGCTTCAACTCTTTGGTTCTTTGGTTGGCATAGTTTGCACCTCAAATGGGGGAGAACAGAGGCAAAGGGCAGTGATGTCGCTATCACATTTCCAATCAGTTGTTCTTTTTCGTCTGAATGGTGAGGGTGTTTTTAATTTTGTTTTTTTGGGTCTTTTACTTTAATTGAGTTTGGAAAAGGTGAGCATATCTGGGTTGCATGCTCATGCAGGACCACTTAGAGGATCACAGAGCAAGCCAAGGGAAGACGTGGGCCTTCTGGGTCACATGGTCCTATATGGGTGAACAAGGTCCTTGCTCTCAATTCAAATCATTTGCTAAGTTTCTCACACATCGTTGGAAGCATTCAACTAAGAGTCAATTTTTTAAAATGGGAGTTGCGCCTACGATGTAAGGTCAGACTAATCTCCTTAATTAGAATGAAGTTCTACCTCAGCAGCTGCCCCAACCACCACCTCAACTGAATTAGAGTGAAACATTTTTTTTCACCCCTAATTGTGAGCCATTGCTGAAGGCAGAAAATACATTTTTTTCATCCTTCTATTGTAAAAGTATATAGCTCAGTGCCTGGCACAAAATACATGTTTGATAAATTTTGTCAAATGAGTGGAGGAACAAATGCCAACAATTAAATAACAGTGCAAATAAAATAAGAGCCTTTCAGGTTTCCTGGGTTTTGTTTTCTGAGGTCACTTTTTCTCTGCCATTTTTTCAGCTCTAATGACTACATCTCATTTTATGACATCTTTTATTTTTTTCTAATTAAGCTCGCTATGGTTCACAAACCCTGTGAAAACAGCAAGGTTATCCACTAAAGAGTATTTCTTGACCCTCATTGCCTTAATAAGCATCCCTGCCATGTTTTTGACTTCCCAAAAGAGTTGTTACATAGATTTCATACTATTTAGATGGAGAAAGAAGAGAACAACATGATCAATGAAATTAAGACTTTTGCATAATTAGGGGAAAAAATACCCTTTGCCTGGCACAATTTCAATCTTCTTTTTCACCAGCTGCTAAGTCATTTTCATACCCCTGGCTGCTTCCTCCAAGTGCAAACACACCTGTTCTCCCAGCTCAGTACCCGTTTTATGCTGGCTCCATGTGAGCAGGAGATGTGAGTGTTTTGATTTGAATAATCATCTTGTTTTGAGCTGAATAATCATGCCTTTATTCTGGGATGACAATGGTCGTCTTTGGCAGAAGTAGGCGGCTGAGTAGCGGTCATCTTCAGAAATTTTCTCCTGAGACGATGAGCAGGACAGTTCACTTAGTAAACCATTTCAGGTATAACTACAAGCTTGGATTTCTTTTTCTGGGCAATTTCTTGCTCTATCAATCTGGGAAAACCCCTCTGGCCTGCTTGTACCTTCTGCAGTGGCCAGAGTTCAGTGTCTGGTGGCCAGTCCAGAAACAACCAATCTGGTGCTTTCAACATCAGCTGCAGATGAAGTCACCAACAGATTGGGGGACTGGCAACCAGTGGCACTTTCTGCTCTGGCACTTAAGGAAGCAGCTCAAAAGAATGCATAAAGCCTGCACAGCATATGTGTTAGCAGGAACAAAGCAAAAGCTAGTGTCAAAGATGAGATGAAGAAAAGTCAAATGGAGACCCATCAGTGTGCTGATTGGCAGTGATATTTGGCAAAAGTAGGGGCTGTTCCACCTCTGCTGTTCCTGTTATACTCCCGTTAGGCACAGATGATTCCATTGAATTCAGGATTTTATGTCCTCCGCATCCTTAATGCTTTTTACCACAGAATGTTCAACAGTGACGGACTCATTTTTTTTTTTTTTTATTGGGAATTGCTTATAGGTCTCCAACCACATCTGATATAAAATAGTTTCCAAAAATAATGGTGTCATTCTGAGGATTTCTTTCCATTGTGCCACTCTGTATTTCTCCCATCTGGCTAGTACACCACTCATCTTAATTAGTAAAATGCCATCCTGTCTGGTTCTTCCTTGCCAGCAAGTCATTCAGTTCCCAAATCACTTCTTCACCTCCATCATACAGTTTAGTATTTTGCAACAAGAAGACTGTAACATAACTTCCCTAACAGGGAAAAGTGAAATTCGCTATAGCAATACTAATTAAGCAGAGTTTAACACTGGCTTTAATTTAAAGCAGCCCTCCTGAGACTTCCTAACATACACCCAGTGTCATAAAATATGAAGCCACACTCCTCAATTCGCATCCATTTATTTGGGAACAACACCACGCAGCAATAAACAGGCACAGACTGTTCCTTTCTTTCTTATTCTGCCCGGCAGCAGCCTACTCATTGGAGACTTGCTTCATCAGCAGCGTCCTTTAGGAGGCCGGGTTAAACCACACAGGGGCCAAATGAAGTGTCTCGCTAGGCATCTCCCTCTCAAATCTTAGACGTGTTTTTCAGCGTAAAGGTGCATCATGACAGTGAGTTAACTGTTGAAATAACTTGTATGAAAAGAAAGACTAACTCACACTCAAAATGGAATTCGTTTGGCCAGAAGTGGTTTTAAACAGAATGCAAGCTGGTGGTAGAGACTGCTGGGCATGAGAGGGTGATGACCTTAGGTCTATGAATCAGGCTGTTTTTTAAAAAAAACTTTTGTATCCCTGCTTTCACGCTGCCACCTGCCAGATCTAACTGCATCCTTTCCTCTTCTCCTGTTTCTGGGTTGCCAGTGCCTGCATTATTGCATCTTTCTAATGCCCCTCCTTTGTGGAACTGTAAATGACTCTTGTATCTCTGGTCTGTAGTTAATGCTACTCTATTAGTCTGAAGTGTTCACATTAAATCTCCCAGATAAGCATTTTTAGTATCGGTAGAACTGTACATATTTTTTCTTTCAAACATCAAGCACCAAAAAAGAATGTATTAAATGGAAGAAAAAGAAGTCACAATCCATCCCCTCACCTACGTTAAATCCTAGTACATCCCTAATTGCTTAATCCAACCGTGTCAGTTATTCCTGCTGATGAGAACTCCCTGCATTTACAAATGCACGGGAGTAGCACAGTTTAAACTGCCTGGATAAGGTGATCTGCACAAATTCAAAAGCCCCAAAGCAGAAGCCTTCTACTATCTTCTTGTTAGGTAGATTAGAGCTAGAATTTTAACAAATAAGAAAGGTGGGATGAGGGAAAAATTCCAGGGGAAATATCAGTAATATCAAATGTCTTCGGGCCCCCTCTATTGCATAGCCCATTAGTTGAGAAATTGCAGAAAGCCCTAATAATACTACTTGTGATGTAAATAATACCTTTCAAACAAAGAGATTTGCCATCGCTAATTGTATCTATTTTTATAGCATCCTTATAGGGTAAGGGCCTGGGACAGGTATTATTATCGATATTTTATAAATAGAAACCATGGCACAGGGTTTAGTGATTTAAGCAAGGTCACACAGTTAGCCAGGCAGATACAGGGCATGTACCAAGTGCTTTAACTATGCTATACTTTCACAGCAGCTACACTGTTCAGATCTGTGCAGACCCAGACCCAGAGCAGGCACTCTGTAAGCAAGTTGTGCGCTAAGATCAGATCCTCTGCTTAAGGGAATGCTGGTTATGTAACACTCATATATTCTTTGTAACATAATAAATGTCCTCTGCCTAGGTGAAAACACGGAAAGGTCTTTCTTTAGCAAAAATTTGATCTTTTGATAGAAATCTATATTTATCATAGCTTGAGTTCAGTTGTGCGTGCCATGCGTGTGTGTATGTCTGTGTGTGTGTGTGTGTGTGTGTGTGTGTGCATTTAGGTGTAGAACTTTTTGATGTGTTCGTCCAATATGAGCTACTGTTAGGAGAACAAATTCAGACAACATGCAGCAGTAAATCTGTTCAGAGATAAATATGTAACCAAATTCTGTAAGTCTTAGATGCACTCTGGCAGGTTTCCTTGGGGTATGCATGTGAGTGTCATCTTCTATTAACAGAAAATATTCCTAGTTGGAGGTCCAAATAGACTTGGCTGTGGCAAGACCTTGCTTCACAAGAAAAATGATAGGGAGAACAGTAGATCCTTTAATGTTTAAGAAACATTTACTATTTCGGAAAAGAAGGGCAAGTATCACGTTTAAAAATGTTCTCTATTTTTCTCAGTTTTTCTCATTTTATAGCTCTAGATGCAAGTATTTGGTAGATTTAGTCAGTTCGTCCATCAACAAATATTAATTAAACTCCTACTATGTGTCAGATCTTTATGTAGGAGCATGGAACACGGCATCCGAGGTCTACATCGAACTGATATTTAAGGGGAGAGATAGGTAATAAGCAAGAAAAGAGTGGGGTCTACAGAAAATGAACACACAGAAAACCAAACAAAGAAATGAGATAGAGAGGTTTAAAAAGTGCTCTGAAGGAACTAGGGTAAGGATGGACACACACACACACACACACACACACACACACACACACACACACACAGAAAGAGAGAAACTGGGAGAAACTACCCCTTTAGACAAGGTAGTCAGGGAAGACTTTTTTAGAGAATGACATTGAAGCTAACTCCTAAAGGTGCTGCTAATATAGTATCTGTGTTATTTATGTGTTCTGCAATCTCTGCTAGTTCCTTTGTGCTGGAAAAGAACAATCTTTCATTATCGATTACGTTGGAATAAAGCTTGCAACACACCACACACGTTGGTTCTCCTAGACCAGTGGTTCGTAGGATCCCTTTACACTCTTAACAATTGTTGAAGATCCCACAGAGCTTTGCTTTATGTGGATTATATTAGTGTTTGCCATATTAGTAATTAGAGAAATTTAAACATATTTATTTGAAAACATCGTGTGATGAATGTATTATTGTTAACGTAGGTACTGTCATTTATACCATATATTACACATTCATGTATAAATATAATTAGTTTTTTGAAACAAAAAAATTTGTGAGGAGAGTGGTATTGTTTTACATTTTTGCAAATCTCCATCTTTTTTTTGGCTGAATAGAAGACAGCTGGATTCACATGTTTGCTCCTGCATTCAATCTGTTGTGAAATGTTGTTTTGGTTGAAGTGTATATTTTAAAAAATCCAGCCTTACACAGCTTCATAGTTGGAAAAGGGAGGACCTCATGCCCACTCTGAGAACCCACTGTCACAAAACAGCTTTTAGCTCAGTATGTCTCTACTACAATTCCAGGAAAAGTGAAAATTATTCATGGGAAGTAGATATCTGGTGATCTTAATCATCCTCACATTTATTACTTCCAAGTGTGTTACAACTCTCACTGTTATGGGCATGCATGGGGTTAAACTCAGGTAGCAAGAAGACTCAAGCCTGACTTCCAGCAACTTACTCCTTTTTGAGCAATTTACAAAGTGACGTTTAAATCTCTGAACATGGAAAAGGTAGCAGGTGGCAGAAATGTACACACTAAGACTCATATTTTCACTTTGTTTTCTACAACTGATTTTACTGTACTGTGGAGACCCCATTCCAACTGACAGGGGACCACACTGGCCACGCCAGGAACACAAATCTTCATCTCTGCAGGTTCAGAACAGTGTTTTGAGCAATTACTCAGTTTCTCAGGGTCTCTTTCCGGAGGTGAATTAAGGGAAGCTTATGCTTCATGGCCTCTCGCTCACCTGGGACCCTTTCAAGGTCCTGGGAGGGGCCCTAGAAATTTCCTATTTGTAATTTTGTATTGTTTTTCCTAAAGGTGAGTCCTTAAATTTTATAAGCTTGGGGAACTGCAGAATCTGGACTTGCGCCTTCCTTGCCCTTCTCAAAGGTCCCTTCCTTCTCCTTTTTTCTTCTCAAGATGGCATCTAGGGGAGAGGAAATGCTGATTATCCTTTTGGCGATGGGAGAGGGATGTCTGCCCTTGTGCTGCACTTGGATTCTTGCTGAATGAGTTGCTGAAATGCCCTTAGCCCCTGTAATGATGACACACCATTCTTTGTTGACGTGGCCCTCACCTTAGTTACAGTGAGAAAAACCTTCAGGGGTCTGGCTGCAATCCCTGGCTTAGCCGTGGCTCCGCTACAGTCTTCTCACCCATGATCTTGGTGAACTTCTCATGAGCTTGACAGTGAATACCCTGACCAATCTCTCTGACCACCATGTCATGGGCTGGCCCTGGGAAACAAGGGACTTTCCTAGGCCCATCCAGTAAGGCACCTTGTCTAATTACTTCTCCTCTATTGCTTAGGTGCCATGTGCACAAGGTCCCATGTGACTGTGGGGCTTCTGTGAGAGGCTTCTAGCGCGTCCAGGAGAAATGCTCTTGCTCTGAGAACCTGCCATCCTCAACCATCCGAGTGTGTCTACCACACGGCCCATGTGAAGTTTATCGTGGAGGATGGAAAGGGGAAGTGAGCTCAATGATCTGACTTCTTGTCTCCTCCTCCTCCTCCTCCTCCTCCTCCTCCTCCTCCTCCTCCTCCTCCTCCTCCTCTTCCTCCTCCTCCTCTTCCTTCTTTTTTAAAAACCATCTGTAATTATTTTGAAGTGTACTGTTTAGTAGTGTTAACCGAACTCCGGAACATTTTCGTCTTGCAAATCTGAAACTCTGTATCCATAATTGCCCCTGTCCCTGTGTCCCAACCCCCTAGCAACCACCATTCTCCTTTCAGACTCTATAAATTTGACTATTCTAGTTACCTCACACAAATGGAAGTATATAGTGCGCACCTTTCTGTGACTGGCTTATTTCACGTAGCACGTCCTTAAGGTTCATCCATGTTGTAGCATGTGTCACGAGGTCCTTCCTTTTTAAGGATGGATAATACTTCATTGTGCGTATTTTGTTTATCCATTAATCTGTGTTGGACATTTGAGTTGCTTCCACTTCTTGGCTATTGTGAATAGTGCTATCATGAACATGAGCACACAAATGTCTCTTTGAGACCCTGCTTTCATTTCTTTTGGGTATATACCCAGAAGTGAGGTCGCTGGATCATATCCTTTTTTTTTCATTTTTTGAAGAACCTCTATACTGTTTTCCACACTAGATTGCACCTTTTTACAATCCCACCAATATTGCACAGGAGTTCCAATTTCTCCCTATTTTTGCCAACATTTGTTATTTTCGGGTCTTTTTCTTGTTTTCCAGTAGCCATCCTAATGGGTGTGAAGTGATAATCTCATTGTGGCTTTGATTTGCATTTCTATGATAATTAGTCATTTTGTGCATCTTTTCATATGCATGTTGGTTATTTGTACATCTTCTTTGGAGAAATGTCTGTTCTAGTCCTTTGCTCATTTTCCTTTTCTTTTCTTTCTTTCTTTCTTTCTTTTTTTTTTTTTTTGCTGACATCTCCTCCCACTTTGTGGAAGCAGTCTTCCTTTTCGTGGTCAGGAAATTACCAATGCTAATACTTTTATCTCCCCTACACTATGGTTCTTGGAAAAGAATATTCAGTAGGGTACCTTAATGTGCTCATTCCTACTCTCCACTCTACCCCAACTTAACTTCCATCTTCCTGCTATGATTGTAGTTCAAGCCCATATCATCTTTCATGTGAACGCTTGCAAGTCTTCTGTTTGGTTTTCCCATCTTTGGTCTTGATCCTTTCAAGCTATTCTGTTCCCTGTTGCTGGAGTGTTGCCATTTATAAAGCATAATTTTGGCAATTATTCTCTGTTTAAAACTTTTCAATGGTTCTCCTTGCCTGCAATAAAAAGTCTAGATTCCTGTGTGTAGAATAAAATGTTATTTATCATCTGGGTTTTGATTACCAGTTTGTTTCTCTACCATATCCTGAATACCTTTTTTTCCCCCCTCTTAGCATTGAATTGCTTCTCTTATAATAAATCTCTTGAGGACAGAGTCTTGTGTTAGTCACCTTTGCATCCTTATATCTTACATAGTGTCTGACACAAGTATTTCATAAATATATTTTAAATTAATGAAGGCAAATAATAGTTTCTAATTATCCATTTTCTTATTTTGAATTTTATTGCATTGGCTTTTTCTTATGTTGGAATACACATGTATGTAATTAAATTGCCTTTTCCTAAAACAGAAATATATCCCATTAAGAAAATTAGTATAGGGATACATAACATTGTTTTATTATTAGTTTCAGGTATACAAAACAATGTAATAGTTAGACATTTATACTCCTCACAAAGTGATACCAATCTACTACCCATCTGACATTATATAAATTTCTGCTGTCTCTATTCATTATGCTGTACTTCTTATGAATATATACATATATGTATATATGTATATGTAAATATTCATTGTAGTTGACCTTCATTATTGTTCAGCTTCAGCTTCAGCTTCAGGTGTACAGTGCAGTGATCAGGCATCTACACTATACCTGAAGTGATCTCCCTAATAAGAAGTGTCCATCGGATACCCTACAAAATCTTTACAACATTATTGATTATATTCCCCAAACTGTCTTTCGTATCCCCATGGCAATCTTGTGGTTACTGATTGTGCTTTCTAATCCCCTCACTTTCTCCCTCATCCCTACCCCCCTCCCGTCTAGCAACCCTCAGTGTTTCCTCTATGTCTCTGAGACGGTTTCTGATTAGTTTGTTCATTTATTCTATTCTTTAGATTCCACATGTAAGTGAGATCATATGGTATTTGTCTTTCTCCATCTGACTTATTTCACTTAACATAATGTTCTCTAGGTCTGTCCATATCATTGCAAATGGTAAGATTTCATTCTTCTTTATGGCCGAGTAATACTCCATTGTATAAATGTACCAGTTTCTTGATCCAGTCATCTACCAATGGGCATTTCAGTTGTTTCCATGTGTTGGCTATTGTGTATAGTGCTGCAATAAACATAGGGGTGCATAAATTTTTTTGAATTAGTGCTTTGGATTTCTCTGCATAGATACCTAGAAGTCGAATTGCTGGGTCATAAGGTAATTCCATTTCCAGTTTTTTGAGATACCTCCATACTGATTTCCATAGTGGCTGCACCAATCTACAATCCCACCAGCAGTGCACGAGGGACCCCTTTCCTCCACATCCTCACCAGCACTTGTTGTTTGTTGATTTATTGATGATAGCCATTTTGACTGGTGTGAAGTGGTATCCCATTGTGGTTTTTATTTGCATTTCTCTAATGATTAGTGAGGTTGAGCTTTTTTTCATATGTCTGTTTGCCATCTGCATGTCCTCTTTAGAAAAATGTTTCTTCATGTCCTCTGCCCAGTTTTTAATTCGGTTGTTTGTTTCTTTTGATGTTGAGTTGAATGAGGTTTTTTTTTAATAAATTTTGGATATTAACCCCTTATCAAATATGTCATTGACAAATATCTTCTCCCATTCAGTAGGATGCCTTTTTGTTTTATTGATGGTTTTCTTTGCTGTGAAAAAATGTTTCGGTTTGACGTTATCCCATATGTTTAATTTTTTCTCTTACTTCCCTTGTCCGAGAGCATATATCAGTGAAAATATTACTAAGGGTAATGTCTGCAAATTTTCTTCCTATATTTTCTTCTAGGAGTTTTATGGTTTCAGATCTTACATTTAAGTCTTTAATCCATTTTGAATTTATTCTTGTATGTGGTATAAGGAGGTGGTCCAGCTTCATTTTTTTTTGCATGTGTCTGTCCAGGTTTCCCAGCACCATTTATTGAATAGACTGTCTTTACCCAAATGTAAATTCTTGCTTCCATTGCTGTAGATTAAATGACCATATAGGCATGGATTTATTTCTGGGCTCTCTATTCTGTTCCATTGATCTATGTCTGTTTTTATGCCAGTATCATGCGGTTTTGATTACTGTAGCCTTGTAGTATAATTCCATGTCAGGTATTGTGATACCTCCCATTTTGTTCTTATTTCTCAAAATTGCCAAGGCTATCTGGGGTCTTTTATAGTTCCATATAAATTTTAGGATTATATGTCCTATTATTATGAAAAATGTCCTTGGTACTTTGATAGGAATTGCATTGAATCTGTATATTGCCTTAGGCAGTATGGACATTTTTTTTTTTTTTTTTTTTTTTTTTAATTAGTTTCAGGTGCACAAGACAAAGCAAAACTTAGACATTTATCATTTATATCCCTCACACTGTGTGAACCCCCCTCCCCCCATCTACTATCCCTCTGTACGTTCCCAAAACCTCTCACCTTCCCCTTATCCCCACCCCCCCGCCCCTCTAGCAACCCTCTGTTTTTCCTCCATGTTTCCAAAACTGTTTCTGATTAGTTCATTCACTTATTCTTTTCTTTAGATTCCGCATATAAGTGAGATCATATGGTATTTGTCTTTCTCTTTCTGACTTATTTCACTTAACATAATGTTCTCTAGGTCCATCCATGTTGTTGCAAATGGTAAGATTTCTTTCTTCTTTATGGCTGCGTAATACTCCATTGTATAAATGTACCACAGTTTCTTAATCCAGTCATCTACTGATGGGCATTTCGGTTGTTTCCAGGTCTTGGCTATTGTATATAGTGCTGCAATAAACATAGGAGTGCATAAAGATTTTTGAATTGGAGTTTTGGATTTCTCCGGATAGATACCTAGGAGTGGGATTGCTGGATCATAAGGTAGTTCCATTTTCAGATTTTGAGATATCTCCAAACTGTTTTCCATAGTGGCTGCACCAATCTGCATTCCCACCAACAGTGCACCAGCGTTCCCTTTTCTCCGCATCCACGCCAGCACTTGTTGTTTGTTGATTTATTGATGATAGCCATCCTGACTGGGGTGAGGTGGTATCTCATTGTGGTTTTTATTTGCATTTCTCTAATGGTTAGTGAGGTTGAACATTTCTTCATATGTCTGTTTGCCATCTGTGTGTCCTTTTTAGAAAAATGTCTCTTCATGTCCTCTGCCCATTTTTAATTGGGTTGTTTGTTTTTGGAGTTGAGTTGAGTGAGTTTTTATAAATTTGTGATATTAACCCTTATCAGATATATCATTGGCAAATATATTTTCCCAATCAGTAGGATCCCTTTTTGTTTTATTGATGGTTTCCTTTGCTGTGAAAAAGCTTTTTAGTTTGATGTAATCCCACATGTTTATTTTTCCTCTTACTTCCCTCGAGGATATATCAGTAAAAATCTTACTTGGGTAATGTCTGTGAAGTTTCTTCCTATATTTTCTTCTAGGAATTTTATGGTTTCAGATCTTACATTTAAATCTTTAAGCCATTTTGAATTTATTTTTGTATGTGGTGTAAGGAGGTGATCCAGCTTCATCTTTTTGCATGTGTCTGTCCAAGTTTCCCAGCACCATTTATTGAATAGACTGTCTTTACCCCACCGTACATTCTTGCTTCCATTGTCATAGATTAAGTGGCCATATAGGCATGGATTTATTTCTGGACTCTCTATTCTGTTCCATTGATCTATGGGTCTGTTTTTATGCCAGTACCATGCTGTTTTGATTACTGTAGCCTTGTAGTATAATTTGAAGTCAGGTATTGTTATACCTCCCACTTTGTTCTTATTTCTCAAGATTGTTGAAGATATCCGGGGTCTTTTGTTATCCCATATAAATTTTAGGATTATATGTTCTATTTCTGTGAAAAATGTCGTTGGTAGTTTGATAGGAATTGCGTTGAATATATATATTGCCTTAGGCAGTATGGACATTTTAACTATATTAATTCTTCCTATCCATGAGCATGGTGTGTGTTTCCATCTATTTGTATCTTCTTTAATTTCTCTCTTCAGTGTCTTATAATTTTCTTTCTTTTTTTGTTTTTTAAAGATTTTATTGGGGGAGGGGAACAGGACTTCTATTGGGGAACAGTGTGTACTTCCAGGACTTTTTTCCAACTCAAGTGGTTGTCCTTTCTTTTTTTTTTTTTTTAAATAATAAAAACTTTTAATATGAATCATAATAAAGTTACAACAAAAGATTAAATATCAAAAATTTTTTGATGCAGATAAAGAAGTGTTAAAAGAAATGTATAGCCTTTGAAATTAAATGCATGCCTTTTTGCCTTGGCTTTCATTGGAGCCCACTCTAAACTCTTTGGAGTGTACTGTCCCTTTTTTTTTTTTTTTTTAACTTTTTTTTTAAATTTATTTAATTAGTTTCAGGTGCACAAGACAAAGCAAAACTTAGACATTTATCATTTATATCCCTCACACTGTGTGAACCCCCCTCCCCCCATCCACTATCCCTCTGTACGTTCCCAAAACCTCTCACCTTCCCCTTATCCCCACCCCCCCGCCCCTCTAGCAACCCTCTGTTTTTCCTCCATGTTTCCAAAACTGTTTCTGATTAGTTCATTCACTTATTCTTTTCTTTAGATTCCGCATATAAGTGAGATCATATGGTATTTGTCTTTCTCTTTCTGACTTATTTCACTTAACATAATGTTCTCTAGGTCCATCCATGTTGTTGCAAATGGTAAGATTTCTTTCTTCTTTATGGCTGCGTAATACTCCATTGTATAAATGTACCACAGTTTCTTAATCCAGTCATCTACTGATGGGCATTTCGGTTGTTTCCAGGTCTTGGCTATTGTATATAGTGCTGCAATAAACATAGGAGTGCATAAAGATTTTTGAATTGGAGTTTTGGATTTCTCCGGATAGATACCTAGGAGTGGGATTGCTGGATCATAAGGTAGTTCCATTTTCAGATTTTTGAGATATCTCCAAACTGTTTTCCATAGTGGCTGCACCAATCTGCATTCCCACCAACAGTGCACCAGCGTTCCCTTTTCTCCGCATCCACGCCAGAACTTGTTGTTTGTTGATTTATTGATGATAGCCATCCTGACTGGGGTGAGGTGGTATCTCATTGTGGTTTTTATTTGCATTTCTCTAATGGTTAGTGAGGTTGAACATTTCTTCATATGTCTGTTTGCCATCTGTGTGTCCTTTTTAGAAAAATGTCTCTTCATGTCCTCTGCCCATTTTTTAATTGGGTTGTTTGTTTTTTTGGAGTTGAGTTGAGTGAGTTTTTTATAAATTTGTGATATTAACCCTTATCAGATATATCATTGGCAAATATCTTTTCCCAATCAGTAGGATCCCTTTTTGTTTTATTGATGGTTTCCTTTGCTGTGAAAAAGCTTTTTAGTTTGATGTAATCCCACATGTTTATTTTTCCTCTTACTTCCCTCGCGAGGATATATCAGTAAAAATCTTACTCCGGTAATGTCTGTGAAGTTTCTTCCTATATTTTCTTCTAGGAATTTTATGGTTTCAGATCTTACATTTAAATCTTTAAGCCATTTTGAATTTATTTTTGTATGTGGTGTAAGGAGGTGATCCAGCTTCATCTTTTTGCATGTGTCTGTCCAAGTTTCCCAGCACCATTTATTGAATAGACTGTCTTTACCCCACCGTACATTCTTGCTTCCATTGTCATAGATTAAATGGCCATATAGGCATGGATTTATTTCTGGACTCTCTATTCTGTTCCATTGATCTATGGGTCTGTTTTTATGCCAGTACCATGCTGTTTTGATTACTGTAGCCTTGTAGTATAATTTGAAGTCAGGTATTGTTATACCTCCCACTTTGTTCTTATTTCTCAAGATTGTTGAAGATATCCGGGGTCTTTTGTTATCCCATATAAATTTTAGGATTATATGTTCTATTTCTGTGAAAAATGTCGTTGGTAGTTTGATAGGAATTGCGTTGAATATATATATTGCCTTAGGCAGTATGGACATTTTAACTATATTAATTCTTCCTATCCATGAACATGGTATGTGTTTCCATCTATTTGTATCTTCTTTCATTTCTTTCTTCAGTGTCTTATAATTTTCTGAGTACAGATCTTTTACTTCTTTGGTTAAATTTATTCCCAGGTATTTTATAGTCTTTGGAGCAATTGTAAATGGAATTGCCTTTTTAATTTCTCCTTCTGATGTTTTATTATTGGTATATACAAATGCAACTGATTTCTGAATATTAATTTTGTATCCTGCTACTTTACTAAATTCATCTATCAGCTCTAATAGTTTCTTGGTGGAGTCTTTAGGGTTCTCTAAATATAGTATCATATCATCTGCATATAATGACAGTTTTACTTCCTCCTTACCGATTTGGATGCCTTTTATTTCTTTTTCTTGTCTGATTGCTGTGGCTAGAACTTCCAGCACTATGTTGAATAGAAGTGGAGAAAGTGGGCAGCCTTGCCTTGTTCCTGATTTTAAGGGAATGGTTTTAGTTTTTCCCCATTGAGTATGATGTTAGCTGTGGGTCTATCATATATGGCCTTTATTATGTTGAGATATGATCCTCTATTCCCACTTTCTTAAGGGTTTTTATCATGAATGGCTGCTGAATTTTATCAAATGCTTTTCTGCGTCAATTGATATGATCATATGATTTTTATTTTTCATTTTGTTAATGTGGTGTATCACATTAATTGATTTGGATGTTGAACCACCCTTGCATACCAGGGATGAATCCCACTTGATCATGGTGTATAATCTTTTTAATATATTGCTGAATTCTGTTTGCTAGTATTTTGTTGAGGATTTTTGCATCTATGTTCATTAGCGATATCGGCCTGTAGTTTTCTTTTTTTGTGGTGTCTTTGTCTGATTTTGGGATCAGGGTGATAGTGGCTTCGTAAAAAGTGTTTGGGAGTCTTCCCTCCCTCTGGATTTTTTGGAAGAGTTTGAGGAGAATAGGTGACAATTCTTTTTGGAACGTTCTGTAAAATTCACCTGTAAAGCCATCTGGTCCAGGGCTTTTGTTTGTTGGGAGATTGTTGATTACTGATTCAATTTCCTTGGTGGTAATCAGTCTATTCAGGTTTTCTGTCTCCTCTTGAGTTAGCCTTGGGAGGTTGTATGCATCTAGGAAATTGTCCATTTCTTCCAGGTTGTCAAATTTGTTGGCATACAGTTGCTCATAGTAATTTCTTAGGATTTTTTGTATCTCTGCGGTGTCTGTTGTCACTTCTCCTCTTTCATTACTGATTTTATTAATTTGGGTCCTCTCTCTCTTTTTTTAAATGAGTCTGGCTAAAGGTTTGTCAATTTTGTTTATCTTCTCTAAGAACCAACTCTTGGATTCATTGATCTTTTGTATTGTTTTTCTGGTTTCTATTTCATTTATTTCCGCTCTGATCTTTATTATCTCCTTCCTTGTACTCGCTTTGGGCTTATTTTGTTGTTCTTTTCCAGATCCCTTAAGTGTGAAGATAAACTGTTGATTAGTGATGTTTCTTGTTTCTTTAGGTAGGCCTGCAGTGCTATGAACTTCCCTCTTAGGACTGCTTTCGCGGCATCCCATAGATTTTGGGTCGTTGTATTTTCATTTTCGTTTGTCTCGAGATATCTTTTGATTTCTTCCTTGATCTCCTGTTTGACCCATTCATTATTTAGTAACATATTATTCAGCCTCCATGAATTTGTGTGTCTTCCAGTCTTTTCCTGTAGTTCATTTCTAATTTCATAGCACTGTGGTCAGAGAAGACAATTGGTATGATTTCAATTTTCTTAAATTTATCCAGACTTGCTTTGTGGCCTAACATATGGTCTATCTTGGAGAATGTTCCATGTGCGCTTGAGAAGAACGTGTATTCTGCAGCATTGGGGTGGAATGCTCTGAAAATATCGGTTAAATCCAAGTGGTCCAATGTGTCATTTAAGGCTGTTGTTTCCGTATTGATTTTCTGTCTGGAAGACCTGTCCCTTGTTGTCAGAGGTGTGTTGAAGTCCCCTACTATGATAGTGTTACTGTTGATCTCCATCTTTATGTCAGTCAATATCTGTTTTATATATTTAGGTGCTCCTATGTTGGGTGCATAGATGTTTACTAGGGTTATATCCTCTTGTCGAATTGATCCCTTTATTATTATATAGTGCCCATCTTTGTCTTTTAATATTTTCTTCATTTTAAAGTCTATTTTGTCAGAGATAAGTATTGCAACTCCAGCTTTTTTCTCATTTCCATTTGCATGGAATATCTTACTCCAACCCTTCACTTTTAGCCTGTGTGTGTCTTTTGATCTGAGGTGAGTCTCTTGTATACAGCATATACAAGGGTCTTGCTTTCTTATCCATTCAGCCACCCTATGTCTCTTGATTGGAGCATTTAAACCATTTACATTTAAAGTGATTATTGATAAGTACATAGTTATTGCCATTTTTAAATTTGTGGATAAATTGTTTTCGTCTTTCTTCTATTTACAGAAGTCCTTTTAGTATTTCTTGCAATGCTGGCCTGGTGGTAATGAATTCCTTTAGCTTATTCTTTTCTGGGAAGCTCTTTATCTCCCGTCAATTTTAAATGATAGCCTTGCTGGATAAAGCAACCTAGGTTGTAGGCCTTTGTTTTCCATCACTTTGAGTATCTCCTGCCACTCCCTCCTGGCCTTCAATGTTTCTGCAGAAAAGTCATTTGATAGTCTTATGGGAGTTCCTTGTATGTAACCCTCTGTCTTTCTCTTGCTGCTTTTAGGATTCTCTCTTTGTCTTTAATCTTTGCCATTTTAGCTATAATGTGTCTTGGAGTGGACCTGTTTGGGTTTATCCTGGTTGGAACTCTCTGCACTTCCTGGACTTGTATGTTGGTTTCCTTCATCAGGTTAGGGAAATTTTCAGACATTATTACTTCAAATATGTTCTCAATCCCTTGTTTCTTCTCTTCACCTTCTGGTATTCCTATGATGCATGTTGTTGCGCTTGATGTTATCCATAGGTCTCTTAAACCATCTTCATTGTTTTTTATTCTTTTTCTTTCTGTTGTTCTGTTTGGGTGATCTCTGCTAACTTGTCTTCTAAGTCGCTGATTCGATCCTCTGCTTCATCTAACCTGCTGTTAATTCCTTCAAGTGAGTTCTTTATTTGGTAACTGTGTTCTTTAGTTCTAACTGGTTGTTCGTTATGATTTCTACATCCTTCTTGATGTCCTCTCTAAGTTCCTTAAACATTCTTATCATCAGTATTCTGAACTCTGTCTCTGACAGTTTGGTTACCTCTGCTTCATTTAGTTCCATTTCTGAAGGTTTCTTCTGTTCTTTTATTTGGGATATGTTTCTTTGTTTCCTCATTCTGGCTGACTCTCTGTGTTTGCTTCGATGTATTAGGTAGATGCCCTGGAGTTCTTAGTTCTTGCTGGATTAGTATATAATAAATGTCCTTTATATTTGACTTGCACTACTGTTCTTCTCCCCTCGTGTGCTCTAAAAGTGACTCTTGTGTTGTGTATATTGTCCTGTTAAAGAAGATCCTTAATTGCTTTTCGCTTGTGAGTAGGTGGAGTTAACTCCTAGGCTGACTAGTTGTGAGACTTGGCTTTGCCCACGCAGGTATTCTGCTGCGTGAGGATTGACCGCTTAGATGTGGTTTGCCCTTTGGCCTCTATGTGCCTGTAAAGAATCCCCTCTGAGTGTGTCACTTGTAGGTCAAACCGGTAGTACTCTGGCTTGGTCTGGAGTTGGCCGCTGGGTATGTTGAATCTTGTGCCTCTTAAGCTGGGCACTGGTAGGGCAATTACAGAACAAAGCAAATCACCAAGCACAACAATAACAACAAGGAAAAAGTCAAATACATTCACATGTAAAAAACAATCGACAACCCCCACTCGACACAGGCAAAGATGTCAGAAATATAAAGACAAATCAAAACAGAACAAAAAAAAACAGCGCCAGTTGTGGCTTAAGCCCACCAAGTAATCTCCAGGTTGTTCTCTGCTATAGCACAGAGTCCCCACTCGACACAGGCAAAGATGTCAAAAATATAAAGACAAATCAAAACAGAACAAAACAAACAAACAAACAAACAAAAAACAAACAAACAAACAAAAACCACAGCACCAGTTGTGGCTTAAGCCCACCAAGTAATCTCCAGGTTGTTCTCTGCTATAGCATAGAGTCCCCACTCGACACAGGCAAAGATGTCAAAAATATAAAGACAAATCAAAACAGAACAAAAACAAACAAACAAAAAACAAACAAACAAACAAACAAACAAACAAAAAACACAGCGCCAGTTGTGGCTTAAGCCCACCAAGTAATCTCCAGGTTGTTCTCTGCTGTAGCACAGAGTCCTCACTCAACACAGGCAAAGATGTCAAAAATATAAAGACAAATCAACACAGAACAAAAACAAACAAACAAACAAAAACAAACAAACAAAAAACAAACAAACAAACAAAAAACACAGCGTCAGTTGTGGCTTAAGCCCACCAAGTAATCTCCAAGTTGTTCTCTGCTGTAGCACAGAATCCCCACTCGACACAGGCAAAGTTGTCAAAAATATAAAGACAAATCAACACAGAACAAAAACAAACAAACAAAAACAAACAAACAAACAAAAACAAACAAACAAACAAAATGTTATTTATCATCTAGGTTTTGATTACCAGTTTGTTTCTCTACCATATCCTGAATACCTTTTTTTTTCCCCTCTCAGCATTGAATTGCTTCTCCTATAGTAAATCTCTTGAGGACAGAATCTTGTGTTAGTCACCTTTGCATCCTTATATCTTACATAGTGTCTGACACAAGTACTTCATAAATATATTTTAAATTAATGAAGGCAAATAACAGTTTCTAATTATCCATTTTCTTATTTTGAATTTTATTGCATTGGCTTTTTCTTATGTTGGAATACACATGTATGTAATTAAATTGCCTTTTCCTAAAACAGAAATATATCCCATTAAGAAAATTAGTATAGGGATACATAACATTGTTTTATTATTAGTTTCAGGTATACAAAACAATGTAATAGTTAGACATTTATACTCCTCACAAAGTGATACCAATCTACTACCCATCTGACATTATATAAATTTCTGCTGTCTCTATTCATTATGCTGTACTTCTTATGAATATATACATATATGTATATATGTATATGTAAATATTCATTGTAGTTGACCTTCATTATTGTTCAGCTTCAGCTTCAGCTTCAGGTGTACAGTGCAGTGATCAGGCATCTACACTATACCTGAAGTGATCTCCCTAATAAGAAGTGTCCATCGGATACCCTACAAAATCTTTACAACATTATTGATTATATTCCCCAAACTGTCTTTCGTATCCCCATGGCAATCTTGTGGTTACCAATTGTGCTTTCTAATCCCCTCACTTTCTCCCTCATCCCCACTCCCCCTCCCATCTAGCAGCCCTCAGTTTTTCCTCTATGTCTCTGAGACTGTTTCTGATTAGTTTGTTCATTTATTCTATTCTTTAGATTCCACATGTAAGTGAGATCATATGGTATTTGTCTTTCTCTGTCTGACTTATTTCACTTAACATAATGTTCTCTAGGTCTGTCCATATCATTGCAAATGGTAAGATTTCATTCTTCTTTATGGCCGAGTAATACTCCATTGTATAAATAAATGTACCAGTTTCTTGATCCAGTCATCTACCAATGGGCATTTCAGTTGTTTCCATGTGTTGGCTATTGTGTATAGTGCTGCAATAAACATAGGGGTGCATAAATTTTTTTGAATTATTGTTTTGGATTTCTCTGGATAGATACCTAGAAGTCGAATTGCTGGGTCATAAGGTAATTCCATTTCCAGTTTTTTGAGATACCTCCATACTGATTTCCGTAGTGGCTGCACCAATCTGCAATCCCACCAGCAGTGCACGAGGGACCCCTTTTCTCCACATCCTCACCAGCACTTGTTGTTTGTTGATTTATTGATGATAGGCATTTTGACTGGTGTGAAGTGGTATCCCATTGTGGTTTTTATTTGCATTTCTCTAATGATTAGTGAGGTTGAGCTTTTTTTCATATGTCTGTTTGCCATCTGCATGTCCTCTTTAGAAAAATGTCTCTTCATGTCCTCTGCCCAGTTTTTAATTCGGTTGTTTGTTTCTTTTGATGTTGAGTTGAATGAGTTGTTTTTTTTATTATAAATTTTGGATATTAACCCCTTATCAAATATGTCATTGACAAATATCTTCTCCTGTGGGGAGCCATGGTTACAGCTAACTCTGAGCCTTAACAGAATGGCTCGGTTTATGCTTAACCTATTTCCTCCCCCTGAGGCAATTGTCTCTGCCTGCATCTGGAGGGTGCTTGCAGGCTGCTCAGGAATGTGGTGGGAGCTGTCTGTTCCCGGACACAGAAGACTGATGGCTATTCAAGGCAATTGAACAAAAAACAAACAAACAAACAAAAAACAAACAAACAAACAAAAAACACAGCGCCAGTTGTGGCTTAAGCCCACCAAGTAATCTCCAAGTTGTTCTCTGCTGTAGCACAGAATCCCCACTCGACACAGGCAAAGACGTCAAAAATATAAAGACAAATCAAAACAGAAAAAAAAAAAAAAAAGACAGCGCCAGTTGTGGCTTAAGCCCACCAAGTAATCCCCTGCGTATTGTGCAGGTAGAGCCGGTCACCTGATGCCCAGAGTGACTCTGAGGCTGCAGCTTTAGATGCGTGGGGCTGAGGGGTCTGGACAGTAGGTTTTACAAAGTCAGTGCAGTTTCTGCCCTTGCCGGCACATATGCACACCGAGAATAGCACCACCAGCCCTGTGTCCAGCTCTCCTGAGTCTTAGGGCACCTCTTCCCTGTGTGTGTGTGTGGCGGCAGGAATTCCTCAGCTGCTGAAAGCTGAGTGCTGTATCTGCCACTTACTGCTGATCCCTGGGAGTGCCTCCGCTGATGTAATTGCCCGCCCTAGGCAGGCCAGAAAGGGTGGGGGCTGGGGATGGAAAGAGGGGTCTTCTCTTTCCCAGCCCAGCTGTGTCACACCCCACCCACAGGCCAGAAACGGTGGTATCTGGGGGTGGATGAGTCTTCTGTCTCCTAGTCCAGGGCAGACCACACTCTTCTCAGCCTCTTCCCTGGACCAAAGCCAGCGGCCAGTCTTCCCTTAGCCCAAACCCCAAGGCTCCTCTGTAATCTGACACTGCTCTTAGATCAGGAGCCAGTTTAAGTCTCTGGAAGGGTGGGGGTAGGATTGGAAGAGCGGGGGAGGGGCCCAGGTATGGAGTTTAATAGCCTCAAATGCTAGATATCCTCCCTCTGCGGGGGAGAGGTCTGCTGTGGGACGCAAAGTAGAGTCCACCACCTGGCTTTTGTGTTCTCTCTTTGTCCTGGGAACCCCTGCGTCTCTGCAGCTGGGGATGTGTTTGCCCCGCTCTAGGCTGGCTAGAAAGGGTGGGGGCTGGGGATGGAAGGAGGGGTCTTCTCTTTCCCAGTCCCGCTGTCTTAACACTCTTCCCGCAGGCCAGAAAAGGTGGTGGCTGGAGGCGGAAGATTCCCAGCTCCTAGCCTCCTCCCTGGGCCCGCCTGTCTTCCCGGAGCCGGGGCTCCAAGGCGCCTCTGTAATCTGCCGTTGCTCCTTAGTGCAGGGGCTAGATCAAGTCTCTAGAAAGGCGGGGGTAGGGTCGGAAGAGCGGGGGAAGGTGCCCAGGCACGGAGTCTGTGTTCCTTGTCCGCCCAAGGACCAACTGAGGTTATTAGCTGAAGTTAATGCTGGATATGCTGCCCTGCAGCGGAGAGGTCCGCTGTGGGACGAGGGCAAACGCCCACCTCGTGGCTTCCGGGCTCTCCTCCGTCCTGGGATAACCTGCGTATCTGTAGCCGTGGGTGTGGGCTGGAATTTCACAGGCACAGGTGCGGAGCAGATTTCCACAACCCAAGGGTGGGGGCCGAATTTCTACCGCCACAGGTGTGGACCGCGATTCCAACCCGCGTCCCCACCGCCGCCGCAGGTGCGGCGTGTCTCCGCTCCGCTCCCTTCCTTCTTTCCCTGCTCGCCCAATTTTTCCCCACCTGCAAGAAATCCCTGCGCGAGTCTCTTCGCTGTTCTGCGTGATGAGCAGAGAGTCCTTTGATGGGTTATAAGCTTCCCGTTTCTGATAAGATCCGACGGAGAACTCAAAAAGTGCGCCCCGCTGCCGCCATTCCTATAAGTGGTTGTCCTTTCAATCTTAGTTGTGGAGGGTGCCATTCAGCTTCAAGTTGTTGTTCTTTCAGTCTTAGTTGTGGAGGGCGCAGCTCAGCTCCAGGTCCAGTTGCCGTTTGCTAGTTGCATGAGATGCAGCCCACCATCCCTTGTGAGAGTCAAATCAGCAACCTTGTGGTTTAGAGGACGTGCTCCAACCAACTAAGTCATCTGAGAGCTCAGTGGCAGCTCTGCTCAAGGTGCCGTGTTGAATCTTAGTTGCAGGGGGCGCTGCTGCCCACCATCCCTTGCGGGACTTGAGTTTAACCGGCAACCTTGTGGTTGAGAGCCCACTGGCCCATGTGGGAATCGAACTGGCAGCCTTCGGAGTTAGGAGCATGGAGCTCTAACTGCCTGAGCTACCAGGCCGGCCCAGTGTCTTATAATTTTCTGAGTACAGATCTTTTACTTCTCTGGTTAAATTTATTCCTCGGTATTTTATAGTCTTTGAAGCAATTGTGAATGGGACTGTCTTCTTAATTTCTCCTTCTGATAGTTTATTATTGGTATACACAAATGCAACTGATTTCTGAATATTAATTTTGTATCCTGCTACTTTACTAAATTCATTTATCAGTTCTAATAGTTTTTTGGTGGAATCTTTGGGGTTCTCTATGTATAGTATCATGTCATCTGCATAAAATGACAATTTTACTTCCTTCTTACCAATTTGGATGCCTTTTATTTCATTTCCTTGTCTGATTGCTGTGACTAGAACTTCCAGAACTATGTTGAATAGAAGTGGAGAAAGTGGGCATCCTTGCCTTGTTCCTGATCTTAAGGGGAATGGTTTTAGCTTTTCCCCATAGAATATGCTGTTAGCTGTGGATTTATCATATATGGCCTTTATTATGTTGAGATATAGTCCCTCTATTCCCATTTTCCTAAGAGTTTTTATCATAAATCACGGCTGGATTTTGTCAAATGCTTTTTCTGCAGCTATTGATATGATCATATGATTTTTATTTTTAATTTTGTTAATGTGGTGTATCACATTAATTGATTTGTGGATGTTGAACCACCCTTGCATACCAGGAATGAATCCCACTTGATCATGGTGTATGATGTTTTAATGTATTGCTGAATTCTGTTTGCTAATATTTTGTTGAGGATTTTTGCATCTATGTTGATTAGGGATATTGGCCTGTAGTTTTCTTTTTCAGTAATGTCTTTGTCTGATTTTGGGATTAGGGTGGCCTCATAAAAAGTGTTTAGGAACTTCTGTCCTTCTGGAGTTTTTGGAATAGTTTGATCATAGGTGATAATTCTTTTTTGAATATTTTGTAAAATTCACCTGTAAAGCCATCTGGTGCAGGGCTTTTGTTTATTGGGAGCTTGTTGATTACTGATTCAATTTCCCTGGTAGTAATCAGTCTATTCAGATTTTCCATTTCTTCTTGAGTTAGTCTTGGAAGGTTGTATGCTTCTAGAAAATTATCCATTTCTTCCAGATTGTCTAATTCGTTGGCATTTAGTTGCTCATAGTAATTTCTTGTTTTATTATTTCTTTTGTATTTCTGTGGTGTCTGTTGTCACTTCTCCTCTTTCATTTCTGATTTTATTAATTTGAGTCCTCTCTTTTTTTTGATGAGTCTGGCTAAAGATTTATCGATTTTGTTTATCTTCTTGAAAAACCAGCTCTTGGATTCATTTATCTTTTGTATTGTTTTTTTTTGGTCTCTGTTTCATTTATTTCTGCTCTGATCTTTATTATCTCCTTCCTTGTACTCCATTTGGGCTTATTTTGCTGTTCGTTTCCCAAATCCCTTAAGTGTAAGGATAAACTGTTGATTTGTGATTTTTCTTTTCTTTTTTTTTTTTAGATAAGCCTGCATTGCTATGAATTTCCCTTTTAGGACTGCTTTCACTGCATCCCATAGATATTGGGTCATTGTGTTTTCATTTTCGTTTGTCTTGAGATATCTTTTGATTTCTTCCTTGATCTCATGGTTTACCCTTTCATTATTTAGTAACATGTTATTCAGTCTCCATGTATTTGTGTGTCTTCCACTTTTTTTCTTGTAGTTGATTTTTAATTTCATAGCACTGTGGTCAGAGAAGATACTAGATATGATTTCAATTTTCTCAAATTTATTGAGACTTGTTTTGTGGCCTAACATGTGCTCTATCTTAGAAAATGTTCCATGTGAGCTTGAGAAGAATGTGCATTCTGCAGCTTTGGGGTGAAAATATCAATTAAATCCAACTGGTCCAATGTGTCATTTAAGGCCACTGTTTTCATATTTATTTTCTGTCTGGAGGACCTGTCCCTTGTTGTCAGTAGTGTGTTGAAGTCCCCTACTATGATAGTGTTACTGTTGATCTCTGTCTTTATGTCAGTCAATATCTGTTTTATATATTTAGATGCTCCTATGTTGGGTGCATAGATGTTTACTAGGGTTATGTCCTCTTGTTGGATCAATCCCTTTATTATTATGTGGGGCCCATCTTTGTCTTTTAATATATTCTTCATTTTAAAGTCTGTTTTGTCGGGATACATAACATTTTGAGTTAGTTCCTCCACCTTAAAAATCAACACTGAAAATAAGATTTGGAGAGTAATCTACATCCATAAGAAAATTTTAATTGGCTAACAATTTCCTATCAGAGTTCTAATAAAATATCCTAAATAGCAAGGAATTATTCCACATTTAATTTCATCCCCATATGTTTTAAAACAGCTGTTTTTCACTGTCAATTTCTTCTTGTTTCAGACTAATGATCCAGGGCTTTAATCATTTTGGGCATTAAGATCTCCCTGATATTTAAGAGATATCCTTTCTCATTTTACTATGACTTAACTTTGCATGCTGAACCAAACATAACAAAATCAAATAATGCATTTTGTACTGTGTTTACAAAGTTATTTGTTTACCTAGGAGAGTATCTGTCTTTGACCTCATTTTCGCCCCTTCTCATGGCTGACCATCAGAAAGCATTGTTGTAGCTGAGGCTGAAAAAGCCCTTTCAAATCCTCATACACTGCTGGTGGAATGTAAACTGGTGCAGCCACTATGGAAAACAGTATGGAAATTCCTCAAAAAATTAAGAATAGAATTACCATGTGGCCCAGAAATCCCTCTTCTGGTTATCCACCCAAAAAATCTGGAAACATTTTATCTGTAAAGATATATGTACCACTATGTTCATTGCAGCATTATTCATGATGGCCAAGACATTAAAATAATCGAAGTGTCCTTCAATAGTGATTGGATAAAGAAGATGTGGTATATACGCAATGGCATACTACTCGACCATAAGAAAATATGAAATACTGCCATTTGCGACAATATGGTTGGATCTTGAGATTATCATGCTAGCAAAATAAGTCAGATAGAAAAAGTCGAGAACCATATGACTTCACTCATGTGTGGGATATAAAACGAAAAGTAACAAATGAACAAGACAAACAAACAAAAACTCATAGATGCTGACAACAGTGTAGTGGTTACCAGAGGGTAAGAGAGAAGGGAGGGTAGTAGAAGAGGGCAAACGGGTCAAATATATAGTGATGGAAAGAGAGCTGATTTTGGGTGGTAAACACACAATGCAATATATAGGTGATGTACTATAGAATTGTACACTTAAAACCTATATCATTTTACAAACCAATGTTATCCCAGTAAATTTAATTTAAAAAGAAAAAAATAAACAGTGAATAAGAAAAAGAAAAAGCCCTTTAAGCTGCACTTCACATGTTCTTCCCCAAATGTTCCTATGCCTCAATATTCTACAGCCAGTGTTTACTTGGCAGAAAAATGGGTCTCATCTCTTCTGTGTAAGTGTATAAAGTTTTGCACAACCATAAGTCTGTGTCATTCTTCTGTTCTCTACATCTGTGCCTTTGACAGCTGGCTCCTGATGTGCCTGGGGATCAGTTGCAGATGTTTATGTCACCAGCAGTACCTTAGGGCTCAGTTTGAAAATGGGCATGTCCCCTTGGCAACCAGCATAGGTGTTTCCCACATTTCTTTTCTTTATTGCATTTCTTCCTGTTTCATTATGTATTTCCCAGAATCATGATTGTGTATCATCTATCTATGTATCTATGTATCTATGTATCTATGTATCTATGTAGCTATCTATCTATCTATCTATCTATCTATCTATCTATCTATCTATCTATCATCTATGTATCATTTGTTTATTTATTTTTAAGTTTCCTCTTGTACCCTAAAAAGGTCCTCAGAACTGGAGTATGACCTTAGATTTGGGGAATCTGGGATCTGTGCAGGCTCTGATCCTAACTGAGTAAATTTGGGTAAGTCATTTGACAGAAGTCTGTTTTTTCATTTATCATATGGGTTTATTTTCACCTCACAAAATGATTTCTTTAAAGCTTCAAAGAAATTATGTGTGAGCAAATATATACTGCATTGTGTGTTCACCACCCAAAGTCAATTCTCCTTCCATCACCATATATTTGACCCCATTTACCCTCTTCTGCTTTATACCTTGGACGATATAAATTGTTGTACAGCTTTGACTTGGTATTATAATGATGTATATTTACATCTGTGGCTATCAAATTTCTGTTGGCAGTTATGTGGATGAATCTTTTTTATATTATAATAACCAGTCATTTCACCTAATTCAGACAAACATCTGGTCAAATCCATTGTGATGTTATTTTGACTGAATTGGTTAACAGGCCTGTGTAGACGAAGTCCAAAATAGCCTGGAAATTTAACTTTGCTATTTAACAAAGAAGCTTCCTGTTTGTCTTGTTAATGACACCTGTATGACTCACTTCTAAGCCAGATGTTGTGTTTCATCATTTCATAACGTGTCATTTTTGCTCACCGACTTTCTTTTCATAGTTCCTGAAGCAAAATCTATTTCATCCGTCACCAGGATATTGTTGGTGACAGCTGCAACACCTGAATAGGTAGCTTTAACTTTCACATGGACATAGATGTGGAAAAATTTCTCAGAGTGGAATCAGCAGGGAATGAAACATATGGCAGGAAATGGAAGAAACGAAGACTCGTTTCTATAACAAACCTCTGCGAGTTTTGACAAGGCTCTCTGATATACTGTCAAATCACCCGAGGGCTGAGATGCAGGTAACTCTTCTCTATCTCTAGTCTGAACACTAATGCTTGCCTGAGAAAAGAACTTTCTTACATTGTAATCCAAAACAACTGTTGGAAGGTGGTGAGTTCTTCTCACTGGATATAATAAAGGGTTTGTAACCCTAGATGCTCATCAGATTCACCTGTATAGACGCTTAGGACTCCACCCCACATCCCATCCTTGGATATTTTAATTCAGTAGATCAGGGATGGGCTCAGGCATATATATTTGTAAGAAGTTTTTCTAATGTTTTTGAGGTGCAAAAAGCTAGGCACAAATGTACTGGAGAATTTACCTAATGGATGACTGTTTTAGAAGATGAACTTTAAAGCCCTGCCAATGTTGAGTTTCTATGAGTGTATGAAAGTAAATCTTCAATTGCAGGAGTCAAATCTGGAATGTATCCAGAGACTAATAGGTCAGGTGAATGTGTGTAGCGGCTCTGTGAAACATAATAGATAGTGGTGGGGATTCTGGCAAATGAGCTAGTGAATCTCTATTGAAAAGCACGGTAGCTAACAAATACATTTAGGACAGATTTGGCCTTTGGGTCTGCAATTTTACCTATATAAAGCCTTCTGGGGGGTTGAGCGAGTAGGGGAGATTCTTCTCATGTCTCAAGGTTTCTTTGGTTTCTCCACTGTGAAATACTCAATACTGTTTTCTTTTTGAGATTTTTTAAATACCAATGTTAAAATATTTAATGTAAGAGGTATATCTTGCGTATTGCTTTTTACAAAGATGGAGGAGAGGAATATGATTAAAATGGATCCACTTCATTCTCTCATTTTGTCCCTCAGCTTACCCTATCTGACGACATGTTTAGTCCAAGTTTGAGCTAACTGTGGATAAGCAGAGTATGGGGGACTTGACATTTCATTTATATTGATTTCTTCTGCTCCTGGATCCACTCCTTATCCTGTGAGACAATAAGAAAATCTCAATAAAATAAGTGAACTATCAATGAATAAAAAGCACTTCAAGTAGATTTAAAGAATTATTTTAAAGTTAGAGGTATTTTAGGAGCATCTGCTGAAAATGTTGCCTTAGTGTGTGTGTGGTTTTTTTTGTTTTTTTTTTTCACTTTGGGGCAATGAAATTTTATGAGTCACTAAATACATATTTTGACATCTGGCTTCACTGCTTTTTTTTTCATGAGTGCTGTAAATTTTCATCATAAGAGTTTCCTTCTTGTCAGTCTTGTGGTACTATACTTTCAATCATTTTCTGGGTGATTTACAGATGGTTGTACCTAATTACCTGAGGTCTTACTTTCCTATGAATTCTCTAGGCTAGGGTAAGGCATGAGGGCAAGAAATATAAATGTTAAATTTTATTTAAGGACAGGCTACATTTTGGCCTTCCTTAATCGTGTAACTTTTATCCTGTGCCTGTTTCATTTGTTAATGTAAATTCTTATATCTAGCATTATTTAGACATTTCTTAAAGATCTGAAGATTTTCTTGCCTTAAAATTTCATTCTGATACCTCTAGTCATAATGACAGCTACCAGTTTTGGAACTCTTATCCATGTGAGATTCTGAGATGTTTTAATTTTGAATTTGTCTGTTGACTTCGTTTTGTAGACAAATTAATTTTAGATTGACATAAGATAATGAAGGCTCTTTTCGTGAGTAAATTTTAAAATTCTAAACTAGATATTTATGATAAAAAATTTTTAATTACTATAACTGAGGAACTATGTCTACACTGTTTGATATATGGGTTTCCTGGCTCTGTATTTGTGGACTCATGGTTTGATCTGTGAATTTTTATATCAAGAGCTAGGAGATAAATAGGAAATGACTATTGACAGTACACCATCAAAACTGGTTGCCTAGAGAGTGTGTACGAGGTCTGACAATTATGTTCATAAACTCATCCAAGAGAAAGTGCTACATACTTTATTGCTGAATATCACTACAGTCACCTTCGAAGTACTCCCTTTGGGAAGCTATGCACCAATGCCAGTGCCTAGTACATCTTTCAAAGCAATTTTGGAACTTTTTCTGGAATGGCCATCAGAGCTGTCATTGTATTATCCTTGATGTCCTGAGTGTCATCAAAATGTCTTCCTTTCAATATTTCTTTATCTTCGAGTAAAAAAAATGCATAATCCCTCTGCTATCAAAAAAAATTTGCAACATTGTTGCAACAAATTTGTGAACTTAATTGTCAGACCTGGCATGTGTTTTCCTCTGATTCTCCGCGTCTCAAATTTTATAGATTTCTCTAGTATTATTTTTGGAGTTTCATTAAAACCTGATCGTCTTCATGAAGAGAAGGACCTATGAAGTGGTAACGAGTAGGTAATCTCTTGAGGAGGTACACAACGAAGGTGCTGGGGTGAGTCTGCAATCACATGTGCAGTGAAATTGAGGCAAATGTGAAGTCCCAGCTCTCTAATAACCTTCTTGATTAGTGAAGCTGAGAAAATGTGATGGAATCCCTACGTATGTATGTATGCTTTTAGGAAATTAGCTCAGGATCCCTCAGGAAAATCGTAACATCCGAGATGTTACGACACAAAGCCTTGGAGGTCCCATTAATTCCTTAACTGATATTGCCTAATCTTAGGCACTGCTGCATGAGTGTGAAACAATGTGTTTTGGGTGGGTGTCTCTTTGTATTTGTCAGCAATAGTTCTTGCCGTATCTAGAGGCACAGAGTTAATTGCTAACGCGAACTATAGGAACTCTGAGAACTATAAAGTTCTCAGGGCTTCAGTAAGAAGTTTAGAATAGGGCATCACCCTGAGTTGCTAATTGTTCCCAGTAACTCTGATTTCTACTTGAGAACAACTGTAGAATAGCTTTTACTTTTTGGTTGATTCTGCTTTCACTTTTGACCTTGGAATTGGTGAGGAAGGTTTTGCTAGCCATGGATACAGTCCTAATGGCCCAGTATCATCATCAGCATCATTATTGGGGTGGTGGACAGTCAACCCATTTGCCTGAGGGTAAATGACCAGTTGTGTTTCCCCATCTTTCTTAAAGAGAACTGCTTCATTATGTAGCATAGCTTTGGCCAGTTAATAAAATTGAGGTCCAGTTTTGAAGGGTAATTTTGAGCTACTTGAAGTCATTTATATTTTTTTGTTTCATAGGTTGCCTCCACATCATTCACTGATTTTTATTCTCACTCATATCACATCACATATGTCAATCCCATAACATTTGATTAAAATATTAGAATATATTTTTATTTTATTATCTCTTGCTTCTGAGCATGGCTTACCCAGACAGCCACATGACAATGAGCACATTATTGATTATTCGTGAAGGTACCCTAGGCATTGCAATTATTAGTTTTTCCTGAATAGACTTAGTCATATAACTGAAAAGATTAATAGGAGCAGGAGCAGCAAATGAAACCGAGAAGGCCAACTTGCAAATCTGATTAAAATGTCTAGTATATTGAAATTGAGGAGAAGATGTAAAATTAAGAAAGTTACAAGCAGGAAATGGCAAACACCAGCTGAGGCGATAGGGAATGCCATATGTTATATGTTCTTCATGCTTTTTTTCCCCCTCTTGCTTTTTTCAAAAAAGACTATATATAAAACACACACATTATATATATACATGCATACATTACCCTGGCACATGTATCATTAAGGATCTCCTTGGAAAAGCAAGTTGACATATTTATTTTTTGGAATAAAAAATCCAAAGCTATTTTCTGCAACATCAGGTTCACATTTATACCAGTAATCCCACAACTCTGTTCATTGTTAAAGATTTAAAATTCTAGTCAGTTTTCTTTTGATTTTCCTGTTGGGTTTTATCTGTCCAAGTTCTGAGCTCTGTTGTCTCTCTGTTTCTGTTGATGAAGCTCCAAGGAATGCTTTTGGAGCCTGTTACCATCTATTCTTCCCACAATATTTGTTTAACACAGGATAAACAACTGATCACAAAGAATAAACAATGATAGAATATTCTTAATCTTATCGTATTGGGGCCATGCAAATCTGGGCACCATTTATTACATGAAGGCAAGTGTGAGTTTTATTTTATTTCATAATGTGGAATTAGTTTTTGATGTCAAAATGAATGGTCCCATTTGTGTTCCCTGTTCAGATTTATTTTTAAATTTGACATTCCCCCCCTGCAATTCACTGTTCTGCATATTTATATTCTGTCATTGTATGCTGCTATAAACAATAATCAATAAAGCATCTAATAAAAAGTCTGGAACTGGTAGTTGTTAAAATCAACAGCTTCGCAAAAGGAGCAGCTATTCATCCTATTGGCTCATCTACATTTCTCTAGGCCTTAGATGTCTTTGACCTCCCTACTTTGCCTTCCAGATGGCAGTAGCAACTAACTTTTCTCTGTGTGTTCTGTATTCATGATTTCATAGAGCTTAAAAAAAAACCAAAAAACTCTTAGCCCTGGTTAACAATTTATTATCAGTTCACAGATTTGCAAAATTTACATCAAGAATTCTCTTCCTCTCCATTACAAAACCAAAACAAAACCAAAAATAGCAATTATGCTTTCTACTTTAGAAAGAAGCCCACCACTTAAGTGACTGGGCCTTATTCCATGTCTTAGGTTTCTGTCATTCTGTTGTCCTGCAACCTGTGGGGACTGTTCTCCTTTTGGGGAGACAATGGAAGTAGGCTCTACCAAAACAAAAAATATGTTTCATTAACACCACACACTTCATTCTGGACGTGCCTTTCTCTTCTGGAAGATCCACTGGCTAGAAAGAAAGCGTTCCTAGTTCAGTCAAAAATTAGCAGTGACCTACTATGTCAACTTATGCTAAAAGACTGCAACAAAAGTTCTTTTAAAAATATTTTCTAGACAATGATGACTTTAGCTAGCACAGTTCCCTTGACCAACGCTTTAAAGGGAATTTACTGGTAGGGATGCAAACATTATAATAATTCTTCATTCAGAAAGTCAAAAGTTCTAAGACCTAGAGAGCATAAAGGGTTAGGGATTATAAAAAACTATGTCTACAAAGACATCAATAATCTTTCTATTATTCTACAAAGTCCTGAGTCACTGGACGTTTCAAGTCAGTTTCTCCTTCTCCTCTTCCTCTTCTTTCTGTAAACCAAAAGCAACAAAAGAACAAGACAAACAAAAGAGAAACAGAAACTCATAGACACAGACAATGGTTTGGTGGTTGCCAGAGGGTAAGGGGGGTGGGGGGTGGGAGATGAGGGTAAGGGGGATCAAATATATGGTGAGGGAAGGAGAACTGACTCTGGGTGATAAACACACAATGGGATTTATAGATGATGTAATACAGAATTGTACACCTGAAATCTATGTAATTTTGCTAACAATTGTCACCCCAATAAATTTAATAAAATTAAATTTAAAAAAAAAAGTAGCTTATTTAGTTATGTGTTAGTTGTCTATTGTATTTTACATTGATAGTTTAGGTCAGGAAAAAGAAAGCTGGAAATAAATAAAAGCTTATTCTTTTTATATTATAAATGAAGTACTAGTTACAAGTAAAAATCCCAGGATAATTTGACTGACAAATATATCAGACATACCTAATTCTTTGTCTTGGTCTTTACAAAGAGAGATTTAGAACAGCTACCAGGGAGGGATCAGTGTAATCTATGCCTCTGAGGGGAGAAAGAAGAAAACCTGAAGGAAATGAGGACTATGCTAGGGCAAATGCTTAAGAAATGACAACATTGTGAAATGTAAAAGAACTGTAGCATCAGGAGAACAATTGAATGAGAAAATAAATTACTGAGAGTAGAGCAGTCGGTAGGTTTTGAAAGTGGGAAGGTGAGAAAGAAAGAAAACATTTTGGAACCTCAGTGTAAGATGAGAAGTGAAATAGAGCAGTATTTCTTTCTGTCATTGTCTCTCCCCCACTTCCTTCCTCCCCACCAAATCATCATGTTGAAGGTCAGTGAAACCAGTAGATCTGGGCTGGTTTCTCACGTATACCAGTCATCCAGGATATCAGTATTCTTTATGCAGAACGATTGCGATAAATATGCTTAAATAAATACACATTCCCATTTCAACTGAATCATTTGGTGGGAATCACAGGGTAAAATGCCACGTTATGAATCATATCACTTGTCGCCTGGCAAAGTGAAGGTGGAGTTTTTGTACTTGTCTAATATATATATACATATATATGTATTTTTATATATATACACACATATATATGTATATACACACATATATATGGTATATATATACATACATATGTATATATTTACAATGATATTTGCATTCTGTGTGATATTCAGATACTGAGTATTCCAGGGGTAGAAAGACAGATGAAAGGGTAGACAAGAAGGGGAAAAGATAGGAGAAGTATTTTACAATTTTGTAATGTTTCCAGAGTACTGGTGCCTACTTTTTTTTCCCTAAGTTTGCTTTTATTGTTTTCTCTCTGGTGTACATGCTCCTAAAGAGAGCTATCCTTGAATGAGATGTTACCTTATGGTAGGATTTAAGAGTTACCGGGAGAATCCTATTCCTTCTAAAATATTTTAGTTTCTTATTCTTTCAGTTTCTGTGGTTTAACTATTCCAAACTGATTTCTTCAGGTCCTCAAAAATGTCCCATTGAAATGTAATTATACCAGGGAAGACTTAGCAACCGTGGAAACGTGGGTGAGTAGGTGGGGGTGGACTTCGTTCAGAGAGATAAACCTGCTGGACTGTGATACAAGCTAAGTGTGAGGATAGAAGGACAGCAGTGTTCCAAGAGGATAGCTGAGCAGGGAGGTGAGAAGTTGTTATGTAGAGAGGGAGAGTTGTAACTTGCTGAAGAGAACTAGTTAGCAGTTGAATATACCTTCCATTTTAGAATTGAAGAGAGAGTTACTTAAAACAGTTGCTTTGGGGGCCAAGTTGAAGAATCTCATGTCATTGACAGTTTTACTGAGAGTCATACGTAAACAGGCTTACTTTCTATTTTAAAACAAAGAAAATAGAGGGCTCTGACAGAAGCATACTGTAATTGTGACCATGTGTGAAACCCAAATATAGGCCATAACACCATTTCTACCTGCCCCTGCAGGAACTAAGACATTTGGTGAACTATTTTCTAAAACTTCTAATAAATTCCAAAAAAATTCAGAAAATATAAAGAAAAAAATTGCACATAGTTTCATCTTCCAAAAACAACTGCTGATAATATTTTATTTATTTCTAGTCTTTTTTCTTTAAATTAATGTTTCTCATTATTTTATGAAGGCAATAGGTAGCAATCGCAGAAAGCTTATACAATTCAGAATGTTCCCTATCTTGGAGAATCCATGTGCCCTTTGGAGACTTCCAAAGGGGTACTCATCAGGAGGAGACCTGAGTGTTTGTTAACTTGGAGGTTAAGAGCTAATGATCCTTTGGATTTAGTGGGCATCCTTACAAATAAGCTGATGGGACCGAGGGGAAATTTGCATTTATATATTAACATTTTTATGACTATTTTAAACATTTATAAATACTCTAAATATTTTAATAAATACTCTATATTAGTTTTGGCAATAACTATATCATTGACTATTCTTTGAAAATATGGTCTTTAACAGTTATATAATAATTATCATTATATGGATAGACAGTTACTTACTGAACATTTTAGTTGTTTTCAATTTTATGAGAAATAATTTTTGATACATGTAATTTTTGTTTACTTTGACTTAATAATTTTGTACTTTGGATGAAATGCTAGAAGTGGAGTTACTGGGTCAAAGGGCATATTCATTTTAAACATGCTTGACGTGTTTTGGGATTAATGACTTTGACCACAATTGTGAGGTGCTAGGGATGAATCCGTGAGTCTCTTCCCAACAGATAAATTATACATATGGCAGCAAGGGAAGGGATCATGTAATGGTTGTGCAAGTTTCACAAAAAGCCCCTCATTATCAAGAAATGATGGTTGGTTTACACTCTAATATTTCCATTTGAGAATACAGCAGGACTTTCAGTGCACTGAATAAATCAAGAAATTTGAGATTGATATCACCATGGATCTTGGCTTACATAACATGAGACTCCTGTACTCTCCCAATTTCTGCTTCCATGGAGGTGATTAAAAGGGAAATAATCTTTTCCCCACTTAAAGCAATTACCCACTCACTACCTTGGAGCGTGGCTGTAGTCTGAAGTCAAATGCTTCCCTGGCGTCCATTCTGAAAGAGAGTGGCCATCCAGAGGGGGCCTCCGACTGCAAAGTATCTCATCTTCAAGAGAGGCCTAGAAGTTGTGAGGTATTATTTGAATATTGTTTACTGCTGTATGTATTAGGGAATGAAGGAAGAATAGAAGCATTTGGCTTAAAACTTCTGTTTCACTGTGATGGGAAAACCCATCAGTGAAACTTAGCTCAGTGTGGGGGAAGCAGCCCTAGTTCTGCTAACTCCTAACAACTTCCGTGACTGTTCGGAGGCTTAATTTCACAGATATAATCTATAGCCTGGGGAAGGCATTGCTGCTTTCATTACACAGATGTGCCATTTGTTCCTACTCTAAAATCTTTTTCCTATTTTAGATTACAATTTGCAGAATCAAATTCGATATGAATTTCACAATGAGGTTTTCTAATCACATGTCACAAAAAATTATTTTTATATTTTTATTTTTGTTAGGAAAAGTCCTGGTAAGTAAGACTGTATTATGCCGATTACTGTAAATACATAGTGGGAAAGGAGATGACTTTCTAGCAGGGTTGTAAGTCCCAGGAAATGCACAGCAGAGCTACAGCGTGGTGTGCAAGTCAATTCTCCACTTCCTCCACTCCAGCTTGATTTAGAATACCATTTGAATTCATAGGATGGCACATGTGTTTCCTCTTTGCTGTAGAAAGCAAGGCAATGACCTTGGTTCCTTGCCTTGGCGGTACAAACAGGAATGTAGTTTCTCTTAATCTGATGGTCTTTGAATGGCAAACGTAATCTTCATTGTCTGTCCCTTCTCAACTTCACTTGTGTTTCCCACTAGCATTGCAGTGGCAGGACCAATGTACGCAGACTTACTTGCTGCCTGCAGTCCGGCTAAGAGCTGATTTCAATATAATCTCCTCACTTGCCAGCAATTAAAGGAGAATTATATCACATGCTTGGACTGGCTAGTGAATTACTGGCCAGGCTCAACTCTGAGTGCTAGCCCTGCTGTTCCACAGAAACAATAAAAAGAAAGGAAACTAATTACAGTCCATGAGTCAAGGTCTACAGTCCATGATACCTCTTTAGCAGGTACTAGTCTCTCATTGTCCATTTTTTGCTGCATTCCTGTGGTCAGACATCTTGCAATATGATACTGAAGATCACCTTGGGGTTGGGGTAGGGAAAGGACAAGGGAAACGGTGAAACAAAAGAGTAATAGTGGGGGTTGGGGCCAGGAGTGGAGAACAGCCACCCCAGAAAATATAAGGTTATAGCAATGTAAAAGCTTTGAAACTAGACGGACCAATGAAATCGAAATGGGAGTCCAGATATGGACCCAAATGTGCAATGAATTTAGTATGTTGCTATTTCAGATTAGAGGAGCAAATAGCCATTAATCAGAAAAAATGTTGGGGTCTGGCTAGCCATTTGAAAAGTATAAAGTTGTATTACTAACTTGCTCTATAATTGAAATAAATTACAGACAAATCAAATATTAAATGTAAAAATTGAAATTGTAAAAAACATTGGACAAAAACATGGGCAATTAAGAAATTGTGAAGAAAGCAAAACTTTTCTAAGCATGACACAAAATCTAGAAATCATAAAGGGAAAGACATATATTTGATGAGCAATAATTTAAGATTTCTGAATAGAATAAAACTACACTATTAAAAGTCAAGAGGCACATACTAGGAAAAATAACTTCAGCGAATGTGGCCAATAAGGAACTAATTCCTTCAATATACAAAGAATGCTTACGAATCAATAAGAAAAAGATGCCCAATAGAAAACTAAGCGATAGCCATGAGCAGTGGAGACTCACCTGGGATGATAGAGATGGGAGAAAAATGGGTGGAAATGAGCTTTGAAGTAGTTTGGTGGGACCCCAGGTGAAGTGACTGGACTTCTGGGAATCAGACCGAGAGTAGCAGTCACCAGATCAGGCAGCAGCAGGAACTCCCACGGGAGTGAGCTAGTGTGGACCGGCTGTCACCATCCAGGGAACAACACCTGTAGCCTGTGCTGAGAGACTGTTTGGCTGTTTCTGTATTATTGTCCTGGTGAGGGTCTGGCATGGTATGTGGACTGTTCGGCAGTTGTGCCCCTGGCTGTGACCTGATGCTTTGGCCGCCCCATCTGATTGCCCCGTATGGTTTCCTCCCTCCTAGAAATGTAGTACCAGGTCTTTGATGTCCAGAAGGACACTAGAAGTCAGGAAGGGAAAGCCCATCACACGTACTTAGGCAGGCCTGGCCAGCGACACAGCTCAGCCTTCTTACATATAGGCTTGTATTGGCAAAGACACTTTCTGGAAAGATACACAGAAAGCGAAATGAAGAGTTCTATAACATGTACTTTATAATGATTAATATATTTTATAATAAAAAAGTGTTGAAATAAAGTTACAAGGAACCTCCCCACAATTCTACTTTAATGTAGTTTAGGAGCTGTCATAGCAATGTATTATTTGTTACCTGCCATCAGGTGATCTTAGTTATTAAGGTGCCTTTAAGCCTTGGGGATGCTTCAAAGTCACAAGATTGAAGCCACCATACATACTTCAAGATCAACTGCATGGTAAATACAAGGAATTATGTTGAGTGCCTTGCTCATAGATGCACCTCCTCCTAGTTAAATAATTCTGAGAGTTAATGTTTTTCCAGCCTCAGTTTCCTCATCTGTTAAGGGAGAATTATAATAATACTTATTTTTCTGGGTTGTTATGAGGGCTTAAAGAGATCAATATGAAAACATTCTGTAAGCTGTGAAGTGACGTTTAACGGTTAATCATGAATAACAACAATTCATGCAAATGGAAGTTTTTGTTATTATTCAGAGCAATAGTGTAGGAAGTTGTACGGTGGCTTATGACTTACTGGATGGAGATTATTTGAGGGAAAAAGAAAGCTGTCTCCACAGGTGAGCCAGGTAACAGTCTCTAGAGATCCAATGTCCAAAAATGAAGGGCTGACAGCTAGAGTAACCGTCATGTCTGGGACAGAGTTTGGGTCCAGGTTGAGGTTTATGGAATCAAGGATTTGAGGAGCAAGGTAAGAAGAGAGCAAAGTGAAAGTTGGTAAGGCAAAGCAGTGAGGAAGGTGATTTCCCTTCATCACTGAGAGGTTTTGACTGCTAGTCCCAGGGGCACGACACAAAAGCTGCTTCAAAAGGGATTGGCTCATACAACTAGGAACTAGTGTCTTCAGCATCTGTGGCTTTAGCTGTTTCCGTGTCTCTAGGATCCTGATGTTTTAAACCAGGCGCTCATCCCGGATGGGCAGCTTGGCTGAACTGGGAGTTTGTACAGACTATAAGTCCACTATGCAAGAGGCACCTAAGAGTACTCACTGGATCCTGGCTGAAACACTGTATTTTCAGTGATAGCTTGAATGTGCAAACATCAGAGGATGAGCTAAGTGGAAGAATTTCAGCACTTCTGTATCTTTTTTACTTTTCAACTTAAAAAGATTGAAATAGAATATTAGTTTTTTATGGTTCTCAAAAAAAAAAAAAAAGCCGAGGTTTGCTGAACGTTTGCCAATTTTCATGATATAAATACTCCCACCACTGGCAATTTCAAACTACCAATGTGACACCACTGAATGTAGAGTTGGGAAGAAATGTACACAGTTCATAACAGTTGTTATGAACTGCTCCAAACTAATGCTAGCAATCCCTGGACAGATGTCAAAATCATTATGTTGAACAAAAGAAGCCAAAATACACACTGTATTTATTATTTCATTTATATGAAGTTCAGGACAAAACAGAGACATGTTCCTTTTGATTGCTGAGTAGTAGTCCTCTGTATAAATGTACCACAATATGTTTATCCATTTGCCTGTTGAACATTTGGCTTATTTTCCGTTTTGGGTATTTTAAATAAACATTCTTGCACAAAACTGCTATGAACATTCTTGTACAAACCTTTCTGTGGATATACATTTTCATGTATCTTGGGTAAATACCTAGGAGTGGAAATTTCTGGGCCACAGAATAGGTTTACATTTTACTTTACGAAAAAAACTCCACATCATTTTTGAGACATTAGGTATCCAAATTGAAAAATCGAAATATGGAACCAGGGATGTCCAGTATCTTCTCTTTAGACTCTAGTTTCAATGCTCCCGGTACCCACCCTACCCAAGATTAGAAGAGAGAAAGGCATGACAATTTGTTCATTTCATCATTAGTTTGTTCATTCATTAAAAGCTATTTACTGAACACTGACTATGTACCAGGCACTGTGGTACACATAGGAGATACAATGATAAATAGCACATGGTTCCCACCCTTAAAGAACTTACAGTCTAGTGCGTATGAAATCTCCCTTGGACCTCGGTTTCTGCCGCATTTTTCCTCTGTCAAAGGGACAATTGTAAAGCCACTCCATTGGCTTCTGGGACAGATAATTTCATGGAGAGTGACTCCCAATCACAAAATTCAGCCATACTTGAGGGTGGTCAGCAATGATGACTTGGACCTGCTTAAGGTCACTTTTGCTCTGTTTTATTATCTACCTGACAGACAGAGTGTGTGCCTGTTTGGTGCCCTCAGCAGTCTGGGCAGAGTGAAGACGCCACAAGATCAAAGCAGACCAGAACTGTGCGTCCTCTGGCCCAGTGTAGGACGACATGGTGGGATGACCTCAGGACAGCACTTCAGGCTCCATTCTATTCCCATATAAAACCAAGTGTTGCTCTGCCACAGTCATCTGCTTTTATGTGTTATGTCTTACTGTGTCAGGGAGCCTACTGAAAATTCTTATGCAGGAGATCGCCTACACTGCAGTCGAATTTGCCAACAGGAAGACAATATTTGTTCCATCCAATGCTCACCCTCTTGTTGGAGAGAGAGTGTGGTGGGTATTATATCCTCTCTCTGGACAGAGGCAAATACGTGATAAGAAAATATCCCCCCAATACTCATGATGTTGTTGCAAAATGATCATTTCCAATTTGAAGATGAGGAAACTGAGGCTGAGACCAATCTGTGCTACACAACTTAGAGTACTTGAACTAGGGTCTATGTGGTGCCAGGGTATATAGGGTCTGCACATCTTCCTGACTCCTTGGTGGATAAAATATTGAGAGCTAAGCAGATGGGGAGCTTTGGGTCTTCTGGGAAATCCCATGGCTTAATATTAAGTGTTTGTCCCTTTGGAATTCTTAAAATATTAGGAAAAATTGACTGGAAGTGGAGTCAGCTCCCTAAAGTTTTTGCCTCATCGCTACTTGCTAAAGGCTTGCCTGTATTTTTCTTATTGTAGTTCTGCTAGCAAACAAAGGCAAAACCTGCTTGCTTGTTTGCCTCCTTTACGAAATTGCTGAGGGCTGGCCCTTGGTATAGACTGCCAGTATATAGAACCTAACTTGTGGGACTACCAAGTTATAAATGGTTAAGAGACAGTGCCTGAATTTTCTTCTGGAGGAACTTCTGTGTGGACGCCTCTGTTTGAGAGAGAGATTTGGGTAGTGTGTGTAGCATGGAGGAATTTGCCTTGGTATGAAAACTCTGCTTGCAGGCATAGCTCACTGTGCCAGATTTTTCTGCCAATGTGTTGCTGAGTAGAAAAGCTGTGTAGTTTCTTTACCTCCCTCTACCCCTCTGAAACAAAGCTTTACCTGTAATCACAAACCAGATGGATGAAAGAAAAAAACCTGAAGAGCTGAATGCAAACACTAGCAGTTATTTTGAAGGCAAGTGATTAATTGAACTTAACATTTTACCCCAGCAACAAGTTTTGGTGTGAAGACAAGACCTTGGATAAGAGCAACAAATTTAAGAAGCACAGAGTAAAGGAGAGAAACCTACTTTCGTTTGGTTAGTTGTAATTACTCAGTTCAGGTTGTTCTATCCACAGATATTTTGATTCAGTATCTTTATATTTAACCTTACCAGGACCAAAACAAGGATGTGAGGCAGCTTGGTCTTAAAATATGAAATATGTCAATCTACATATGCACATATACTATATAACCGCTAGAAAGTGGCTTTTTCTTGCTCTTTAAACTTTTCTGTGTAAATTCAACAAAACAAGAAAACACAAGGAGGTTAATTCACCATATTTATTCCCATTGCACAGAAAGTATCTTGATTGCTTACTTAGTAGGTCTGCAGCAATTCTGTGTTTCCTTATCTCATTTCTCCCGTGGTAATTAACATATGTTTTTCCTTAGAGGAGCATATGGCATCCTTACTTGTAAACAAACCCTGCAAACCTCTTTCCATATTGTTGAGATCTGAACTGAGCTGTAATTTTATCAAGTCATAATCATGGAAGCACAATGCAGTCCAGAGATAATAGAATTTAACACACAGACATAATATGTAAATTGTGAGGAACTTGCCTAACTTGGTCTTTTATTGCCAGATGATTCAGAGTATGTACAATGTATAGAATTAAAGGATGAAGTGAGGACTCCTCATTGCAGCAACTGCTGCCTGCAAACAAAGCTAGGAAAAATGAAAGGCCAGACAGAAATAGAGCTGCTGTGTTTGAACTAAAAATCTCGGTTCAGTGCTCTTCAAGGAAACTAAAGTTGTTCGTTAAGCAAAACAGACTTGGGCTAAGAAAATTCCTTTTGTGTGAGATAAAGGGGCCTAAACATGAGTTTTAGCTACCTGCTTTGTCATAACTCAGTAGAAAAGGGGTTCTTACGTATAGTCACATTTTGGAGTCTGTTGTCTGAAATTGTACATGGAAATTTTGCTTGACAATCTTTGTATCTATAATAATATGCTCATCACAATTGCGGCACACAAACAACATTTCTCTCTACTTCCTAAATGTGTAGGTGTAAATGTAGCCATTCTAAGTTAAAAAGTAACCCACAACATTTAAAAATTCTGGCCCTGAGTTTGAAAGGCCAATTGTGCAGAAATCATAGTGAATATTTATAAACTGGTCACGAGAAAAATGCTAACAGAATAATTCAATATACTATTTTTCTGTATTGTGACACCTATGTATACCCAAGGAGAGAGCGTAGGTGACTAAATGGAGAGGTTGTGTGGGTGCTTGTCTTTCTGCCAAGGGAATCATTCTAGCACTTTGAAGCTGTATTCTTGTGGCACCTTATAGAAGATGTAGAGAAAATATGACTTGCTCATATCAAAGAATAGAGGGAGGAGAGAAGGTGAAGATTGAAGAGTGTCTAGAGAGTCTCCGTCATTCTCCCCTTCTCCCCCAATCCTTCCTTGAAGCTGCTGTGTCCTGGACTTTTCTAAAGGCTTCATAGAACTAAAAAAGCCCAGAAGATTCACATCCATTTACATCCATCCACCCTATCTGACTTCAGCATCTCAGGGGTAGAGATGATTCTGCGCCCTCTCAGGAATTCTGAGTTAAGTGGTTTGGGAATAGGCTGAGAAAAAGACAAAAAATGTTATAAGGAGTGTCTGGACCCCTGGGATAGCCTCAGGACTCCCACGCAGGGGATTGAGGATGCGGCTGGGATATGACAAACACCACAGCTGACCCGTGAAGAAGGTAAGAGCCAAAAACAGTTGGGTCTCCTGGGGTGGGGGGAGAGTCACTTCATTAATTATTCTCACAATTCCTGGCTCTATATTGGTCAAGTAAACACAATAAGCTCAAGTGCATCACATAAGTACTTGGGATAAATCTTTTATCAGTGGGTTTCAGCCTTGGTTTATATTAGAATTACCTGGGGAGCCCTAAAAAATACTGATGCCTGGGTCCTCCTCTTAGAAATTGATTTAATTGGTTAGGAGCGCAATGCAGGCTTTGCGATTTTTTTTAAAAAGCTCTCCAAGTGATTCTTATGGGCAGCCAAGTTTGAAAACCACTGTCTATAACCTTCATTGAGTCCATTTAGGTCAAAACATTAAAAATTATTTTCTTTAAGAGGGTAAAAAAAATTGATTTTAACTTTGCACTAGTATTTTGGGGTTCAATGGCTACCACGGTCTAAGAGTTCAGCAGTGCATGTTTGAGACAGTGACAACCCGGGGTCGTATTGCCCCTGGGTTCCAGCCTTGGCGTGATGACGCTTGCCTGCCCTTCACTTCAAACGCTCGCAATAATCCTGTGTTCTCTCACTGGAGCCTCAAGACATTTGGCAATTGCATGTCTGCTTGCTTATCATGTATAAGTAATGGGTAAAGCAGAGGTTCTTAGTAACCAAAGATAGCTGTGGTACCTTATTATCTGTAAGATTACTTGATACTTCATTGAATCATTTGGGTTTTTTTATTTGTGTGCGTGTGTGTTGTTGTTAATGCTTTGCTTTTCCTTTTCCAGAAAAATAATGATTTATTCAAAATCTGTCAACCAAACATAACTGAAATATTTTGCTCAACAGATATATTGCCTCTGAGGATTTAAATATGGATGAGCTAAAAGCTTTGAAAACCTGGCAAGAATAAAAATGTCTGGAAAACACTTGGTTGGCCCTGTGTGATGTTGTAAAAAAAGGGAAGAAATGGAATCAAATGATTTTTAGTTGTACTATCAAATCGTCTTGAATGTTAATAGGCGTTGTCTTATGATAATTTCTAAGGGATTTTAGTGTTGTTTTTATATCACTGACTCGCACTACTGGCATTTTAAATGGACCCAGGACTCCTACTCCCAGGAGAGACCAAGCCTCTTGAAGGCCATGCTTATGAATTTTCTCCTCAGATTATTCGCATAAAAGGTATAAGGAGTAAAGCTGTAATGGTGGAATAAATGAGGTGCAGTGGTGATTAGGGGGTCTGTCCTTATCACGTCACCTGGGTGGCTGACCACCCCACTACTTCCAAGTTCAGCAGTGTCTAAACCTCAGGCTCTGCTTGCAGAGGAAGGAATACTAGCTTCTCAAAGGAAGACAACCTTTGGAGAAGACTGTTAGCCGTGTGCACAGATCACATTCTACAACACTTTTTTTTTTTAATTTATTGGGGTGACAATTGTTAGCAAAATTACATAGATTTCAGGTGTACAATTCTGTATTACATCATCTATAAATCCCATTGTGTGTTCACCACCCAGACTCAGTTCTCCTTCCATCACCATATATTGGATCCCCCTTACCCTCATCTCCCATCCCCCACCCCTCTTACCCTCTGGTAACCACTAAACTATTGTCTGGTTCTATGAGTTTCTGTTTCTCATTTGTTTGTCTTGTTCTTTTGTTCTATAACATTATTTACTGAGACCATTCATCCATTTGCAAAATTCTTGTTCTACTTACAAAACTGTTGTTGTTGTTCTATTCAGTGGAAAGGGACTATAGAGATCTTGTCATTTGGACAGAGCAAACCAAAGCCCAGGGAAGTTAAGATACCGGAATCAACACTGTGAGTTTGAAAAAGAGCTAAGACTAGAACCTGGCTCATCAGCCCCGATTCCATGGCTCTTTCATCCTCCCAGGTGGTTACAGTTTCAGAATGAAATGAAGAACCTCACTGGTCAACCTCACAGTTTAAGAAAGCTGATTGGGGACTGTGAAAATATCAAAGAAGACTTGTTCAAGTGGTACTTAAGGAGGGAAAAACACAAGTCATTTACTCTGAGCTAGATGGTTTTATAAACTAGTGGTGTGACTATAGATTTGTACGTTCTAGAAATAAGCATTTGGCAATATGCACCAAAAGTTTTAAAAATATTCATGGTAATTCAACTTTGGGGATTTTTTCTAATAATCAGAGAAAGACACAAAGATTTATGGTCATAAATGTTTACCCAGCATTTACTTCCATTATAAAATATTGAAAATTGTGCACAGAAGTGGGGATTGCTTGCTAAATACTGTCTCTGTCATATGATATGGTGAAATGTAATTTGTCCATTTAAACAATCATGTTCTTGAACCACACCTAAAAATATTGAAAGATGGTCCTGATGAATGGTAAACAAAAATCATGTTTACAAAATATTAAGTAGGATAAAATCCCCATTTATAAAAAAAAAATACCGTGTTTCCCTGCAAATAAGACCTAACCAGAAAATAAGCCCTAGTAGGTTTTTCAGGATGACATCCCCTGAACATAAGCCCTAATGCATCTTTTGGAGCACAGCTTAATATAAGACCTGGTCTTATTTTCGGGGAAACATGGGATATATAGTACATATAGACATAGAAGAAATGTTACAAAGATACATAACAAAATGTTAACAGTTGTTATCTCTGGGTGGTATGATTATGATTCAATTTTACTTTCTTTATACTTTTCAGTATTTTCCAAATTTCTACCATGAACCTCTATATAGCATAAATATACAAAACAAAAATTCATTGAAAACATAGTGTAGATGAATCTTCAAAAGAAGTTATAGCCACGTTCTTTAGACAGAGAAACATTTGTCTCAAATAGGGAACAAGACCTAGATTTTCTGCCCTCCGGAAGGATGTGAAAAGAGGGAAAAAGGGCCTTGTTATAAAGGACAGACCTGCCAGAAACACCCTGAATCCAATATAACTGAGGCTGTTAAGGCCCAAGAAGAGTAAACATTTTAAAAGTGCATAGGGATGGGGCATCTGAGCCCAAGACAGAAAGTAAAGTTGAAAAAGCATTAGGTTTAGATGCTAAGCATTATTTCTAAAAACTAGCCTTGGTGTCTACGGCTATACATTTCTGAAGTTTACAGAGAAACTTTAAATGTCAGCATCATTTTTAGCCCAGAGCTCTTTTCTTACACAACATCTAAAAATATCTATTAGTTTAAATTGTCAGCATGTAAAACATTTGCTATGACTTTTTCTCATCGTATCACTCAAATCATGTCATAGCTAGAAAAAAAAAAGCTTGGATAATCTGGCAAGTACTAATATTATTTGATGAGATTTTCATGGGGATATTCAATAGCAATTTAATGTTGATTATCACATAAGAAGCCTAACCAAACAGTACTATCTACTGCCCATTTCCACTTAGATGTCCCAAACTATACCCATGATCTTTCCTCTTATTCTCCATCTGTGTATAGCACCGGTATCCATCTCATTGCCTAAACCATGAACTCAAATTATCCTCTCATTTTTGGATTTCTGCTCTGGTTTACTATAAAAGCATTTAAATGGTCTCTCTAAATCTTGACCCCTCCAATCCATCCTCCCCTCTGAAGAGGGAGCGGATGCTCAAAAAAGGAAATCAGATTATATTATTTCTTGTTTCTAAGCATTAATTGGAGTCCCATTGCCTTCAAGATAAAATGAAAACTTCCTAGCATGGCCTTCAAGTGTTTATATGATCTCTGTTCTGCTTACCTCTGTGGCCTCAATGCTGTCTAGTTCCCCAGGTGTGCCATGCTCTTCATGCCACCTGACTCACTTCTCAACTTTCAGAACGCAGCTCACATGTTGTTTTCTTTGGGACTCAAGGCTGTTTGAGTGCCCATCCCAGGAGCCTCCTTGGCACCATGATGTAACACACTCTATCTGTTCACATTTGCATCTTCTCTCCTAAAACTATAAACTTTATAGTTATAGGAGGAGAAAGGCGAGGTCCTGTCCATAGAAGTGAGGTCCTATCCTCAGCATCGATCACAGTGTCCGTTACTATCTTTAATTAAAAAAGAATCTTCCCTCTTTTCATGTCATTAATAACATGGAGGGTTGGAACAGAAAAGGTTGCCTACGCAACGTTCATGTCACGTCCCACCCTTGCCCTCTCCACTGCTCCTGCCTCCACACCCAATCTTCCTTTTTCATAACAGAATCTAGACTGTGGTCACATGTCCATCCTCCAAATGTTTCAGGGGAAGCTCACCCCAAGCCTGATTTGTCTGTGACAGTTATGTGAATCCCCTTCCTCTTGATGTTGGTTTAAAATGGCCACATGACCCAGTTCTGGCCAAGGAGGTTTGTGGGGTAGGTAGTCTGATGAGGGAGCCTGTGAAAGGTTTCCTTGCTTCTAAGAAAGAAATGCATGAAGAGATGGTCCGAGTTATTCCTCTTGACATTTTTTATGACTAAAGCCGCTGTAGCCTTTTGTTCCCATGAAGGGAACCAGCCTGGGAAGAAAGCCGGCACATTAACAGTGTCTGGGTAGAGAAGCGTAAAGGACTTGGGCCTCTTTTGGCATAACTAAGCCATTGATTATATCACTTGGAGCCCACCCAAGCTCCAGATTTCTTACGCAGGATAATAAATTTCCTAAGTTTTCAAATAAATTTGAGTTAGGGATCTCTGTTATTTGCAGCCAAATACATAGGAAATGATTCAAAGATGAATTGTAAATGGGCCTTGTTCTACTGAGAATTATTATCCTGGTATAAAAAAGTACGCTTTGTTCTACTGAGAAGTGTAACACTGCACTCAGCGTAATTGTACAACAGTCAGATCTGGAATGGCAAATTATTATTGCCTTATATTGGCATATATCTCATTTAGATGCTCTTGTTGGGTTGTTTGGTGGCTCATGTTGTACCCTAAGGAAAATATGACATTTGATTTTTTGCGAATTTGAGACAGCAGAGAAAACAGACTCTGCATTTGAAGTTGCTGAAGTCAATATTAACAGAGTTGGATAAGCCATAGCTTAAGTATAAACTAAAATACAATAAAACAGCTTTTAAACTATTTTATATATCTCATTCTTTTATTGAGGTAGAGGTAGATATAAAGTTTCCTAGATGCCAACAATCATGGGAAAATTGAAAAATACAAATAAATGTAAAACAGAAAGAGTAGCATGTAATTCTACTATATGCAGCTAATTTTAATACTTTGATATGTTTCGTTTAAATCCAATATGTATAGCATAATGAATGTATTTATTTTTTATTTAATACACTTATGTATATATATGAATACATAGATATATACATAACCTTGAATCATATATTTTTCACTTAATATTTTTTCATGAACATCTTTCCATGCAATTATTTGTTTGTCAAAACTATGCTTTTAAATGATTATATAATACTCCATCACCTAGACAGATAAGCTATCATTGTTTAATCACTCTCTTTGGATGGCTATTTCAGGGTTTTCTTAAGATTTTTGTTATTTAAGGAAATTGTAAAACATATATTTTTGGGTACAAAGCTTGGATTGCATCCTTCGGGTAAATTTTAACTTATGCTAGCCTGGCTTTGGGTCATCTATTCTGTTTCATTGATTTTTCTGCCTATTCTTACATGAGTCAGTATCACTTCTTAAAAATTATTGTAGTTTATGATATATGTCAGTTTCTAATAGAGCAGTTATCCATACAAATCTTTTAAATATATTTCTTATCCTCATGATTTTTCTTCTAGATAATTTCTTTAAAAAATTGGCCAAAATTCCAAAAACTCTAATTAAACTTTTTATTAAATTGTATTGTGTGTATATTGATTTGGTAACAATTAGCATCTCTATGGTATTGAATCATTTTATATAATTTCCTCATATATCTCTCCATTTACTGAAGCTTCTTTAATGTGAGAAATATTTGCAGTTTTTCCTGTTTATCACTTTTTAAACATTTTCCTCCGCATTTCTTTAAAAAATTTTTGTTGCTATTGTAGGTGTGTGGGCAAAATTCTTGAAAGTATCTTAGTGAAAGCTCTGTCCTTTTATTGTCAGGTTATTTGTCTTAAGATATTTGCTTTGGCATTTTTCTGATAACAAAATGTAACTTCTACTAAGTGTGAAGCAGGAATAGTAGCATGTTCGAGTTCCAGTTCTGTCACTAATGGTAGCAGTTTATAAAAAGTGAATCCCTTATCTCATCAATTTAAACATAAAATTTAATACGCCTTGAACATATGCCCTTTGAAAATTTCTATCATTGCTTATAAAAAATTAAAACTATACTGTAAAAAAAGGTAAGTTATAAAACAATAAGATTTTTCCCCCTTTCTTCTTTACATGTAAAGCAATATAAGACCAATTGCATTTGGTTTTAGAGACTTGATGGCTAACATAATTATGCAGAACTAATTAATTCAAAATCTGTTTATCAACAGTAGTCTGTAGCTACAGCATTTTCTCCCGGAGGCATTAACAAAGGCTTATCACCTGCTTTCTGGTTGCAGTTTTCTCAAAGGCAAATCAATACGAAAAATATAAAAATGCTATTCCCAGAACTAACACTTCCAACAACTTACAAGAACTTTTATTTTCTGATGCCAATTAGTTTTCTTAGCTTAAATTAAAACAGTTTTATTTAGCAATAAAATGTGTCAAAATAATAAGGATTTTAAGGCATAATAAAGTGTTCCCGAAGATTTTCTTTTTAATTTAGGTATATATATATGTATATATATATATGTGTGTGTGTGTGTGTGTGTGTGTGTGTATAAACATATATATATATATATATATATATATATATATATATATATATATATAAAATTTTAATCATTTTTTCAGGATAAATAACTGTAACAGATGGTTGAGGACAAGAAGATATAAAGGAAAGCTATTATATGCCTTACAGCTCAAACAATATAATGTTCCTTGCACACACCCACATATAGTACATGCGTATAGAAATAAAATTATCTACATTATGGGCAATATCTTCCTTTGTATATGATCAGCAAAATAGCAGAAATGAGTTATCAATGATTGTATGTGTCTGATTTTTTATATGGTTTTCTGATCGATTAGATTCCTTCAAGCTTTAATTCAGTTACTACATTTCTGGATAGTCATTTGATAGAACACTGGTTAGAATAAAATGTGTTTTGGGTTAGAAAGCCACGATTTATTTTTTAAAACAAGAAAAAGGACTTCCAGAAATTAAAATTCTCCTCGCTCCCTGTTTTTCAAAAGGTGCATTTGTCTTTTGAAAGATGAAAAGTGCTCCCTGTAAAGTAAGTGAACTTTGGGTAGTGGAAGCCTGCTTTTATAGTTGGCTTTGCTGGCTCAACGAAAGGGTTCACATCAGGTTCTGGCTCATTAGCATCAGGATGCCTGAGGATTTGACCCTTGGTCTTTTTTTAAAAATTACACTTAATGGGTGACATTGGTTAAAAACATGATATAAATTTCAAATGTACACTTCTACAACACATCATCTGTACATTGCATTGTGTGCTCAGTACCCATAGTCTAGTCTCCCTTTATCTATCCTTTTAGCAACACAACTCAATGGACTGTTAGGCGTTTCCCTCTGCCAGATCCAAAATAAGTGAGACTGCTGCGACATACCAAACCAAGTGCCTGCACCTCATGGCTGAGATTGTTTATCAAGTAGTGATTAACCCGCATTGATGAGAGGCAGCTGCATCAGGGAAAGGGCATGAGTCCTAAACCCCTGAGGAGGCTACATGACTAGCTAGGTATAAAAGCTGAAGTTACCCCAGAACTGATGGCTTCCTCGAGCTGAGTGGGTCTGTGTCCACTCAACTTCATCTGTCATCGTGACCATGTGAGTCACCAGTGTATAGATACTGGGACATTGGGAGCTGTGCCTGGGAGTCATGAGGCCTCTACTGTATTGTCATTGTATACTGCGCTGTTACTTGTTCTGATTCTTTCTTCAAACAAAGTAAATTTGGAGATGGGTGAAGTTTTTTGTGTCTCATGAGTTTGATTATTAGTCTGAACCCAAGTCAAGCAGAGCGGGTGTTGCAAAGGTAAATTTCCACAGCAAGAAATTACCCTCTGTATTCTACCTGAATCCTTCTATCCCCAATCTCTAAAGCCCAAAGTGTCTAAAAAGGGGTAAAAGCTACTTAGTGAATGGGTAGGTGGATTCTCAGTATAATTTAGATGTTCCTCCCAGCATTAGCTCAGCATCTTCAGACACCAAATTGTCAATGACAGCAGTGATTTTCCGAGATGGTAGAAAGTTTAATAAAGAGGTTAAAAACACAAAGGCTAAAAATTCTATGAAAAAAATGGCATGAAAATATTAGCCCCAGATTCAGTTTCTCCCAATCTCACACTAAAATGCCTATGAAACATTGACAAAAGGCAAAACCTCACATTACCTCATGCTGAAAACTAACACTGACAGATAATCTATTGCTAAAACCTGTGAGGAATTTATCCATTACTGCAAGCCAAATAAAAGTAGATTGAGAAAAACAATTTGTGACCTAACTAATCTTTACCTCCTGAAATAAAACAGGCTAGCTAAGTTGAAGGAAGGTTAAAAAACAAACAAACAAACAAACAAAACGCAACTCATGTATTTCTGTATTGACCCCTGGTGAATTGATACAGGGTTTAGTACACTTGGGAAAAAACAGGATGGCACAAGAAGCACGAGTACTTTTCAAAGCATACTATTTTCTGTCATTCCCACTTTCTACATCAATTCATTAACACCCTGGCAGGAAATGAGATTGGTGATGTGTCATGTATCTGGGGAGATTTGGTTCCCACAAATAAAGCACTGTTGTTGAGAACAGTACTTAAGAACCAGACAGATTTGCCACTTACCAGCTGGGTGACTCTTTTTTTTTTTTTTTAACTTAATTTCATCATCTGGGTTGCTATAAGTATTAAATAAAGTAATGAATGTAGAGCTCAAAGCACAGGGCCTGATACAATACTTTGTTTAATAAACAATAGATATTTTTAGTATGTTAGAGGGCAGAAAATGGGAAAGTTCTAACAGTTCTAACAGTGTGCATATGTGTTGTAGATTTAGCTTTGTTTTATGCCCTGTGTCCAGTGTACCAGAGAATCTGGCCATGGGATAAAAGGGGTTCTAGTTCAGTCTTGCACTGTTACATAAGATGAATGTGTGTTGGATATTGGGCACGGCCGGGACCTCTTCACATCAGCCAGATCTCCAGCTGCATAGCCAGTGAGGGGGTCACACCATTGTTGAAGTGGATAGCACTGTGCAAGCCATACACCCTGTCTTTTGGTAAAAGACAAAAACTCACACTACAACAAAAAAAAATAATATGGGTTATGGGTCTATGGAAAAAAGAATGCAGAAGAAAATGGTTTGGAATCCTAAATAGAAGATATGACCTCTATGAAACAGCGGATTAGTCAGTTTCCTTAATCACTGCAGTGTTTAGTCCCTCATTCACCCTCTTCATCTCTACCTTGCTTTCTACCATCATTCTGAGTACCTTTAGCCTCTTCCAGGGTGACCCATCTCTTATACGCTGCACTGTGTCCTTCCAAGATTCATATGTTGAAGTCCTAATCTCTGGTAAATCAGATAGCAGTCCTAATCTCTGGGATCTCTGCTTGGAGATAGGGTGTTCAAAGAGTAAAATGAGATCATTGAAATGGGTAATACAATGACCAGTGTCCTCCTTAGAAGAGGAGATTAGGACCCAGACATGCACAGAAGGAAGACGATGTGAAGGCACAGGGAGAAGACAATCACCTGTACGTGCAGGAGAGAGGCCTCAAAAGAAATCAATTTTCCTGGCACCTTGGTCTCAGATTTCTAGCTTCTAGAAGTGTAAGAAAATAAATATCTGTTGTGTAAGCCACCCAGTCTGTATCACTTTGTTATGACAGCCTTAGTAAACTAATTCACCATCCAAATACCTGGACTCTCAATTTCTTTATTTTCTCATCTCCATAATCTTCACTCTCATTCCTGTTCAGCCCACTCTCCCTCCTTCATTGGTTGGGGGGCATCCTGATATTGTCATAATCCAGAATTGCTCACTTCTGAAATATTATATTCAAATCTGTACAGTTTACTAGTAATCTCTGACCACAGTTACACTGCTTTGCAAACTTCTCACAAGGTTACTCCCACATTATCTGTTCTTTAAACTCACTGACATCCCCAAATAAACCCCACTTTTTCCCTTCTAACTCCGTCCTGTCTTCTTCCTTCTCAATTTAATCTAGACATTATGGTTTATCACTTCATTCTACGTCTTGTCAGTATCTTCAGACTTCTGTTTTCCTTCCATTGTAACAGTCTTGCAAGCCCCCTGCTCCCCGTCATGCTGTCTTCCCAGTGCCCATGCAGCATTTCTGAGCACTGCTGCAGGAAACTACACAACCACATCACGCCTGCTGAGGCATCGTTAAGTCATGTAGGCCCTCAACACTGTTCCTCATCTCTCCCCTTCTCCACAACTAGTACTTTCAACTTCCCCTATTCTCTTCTTCATAACCACTTCCACCCACATTACCAGCAGATGACTTCACTTCCTATTTTGTAGGGAAAATTGAGGTCACCAGAGAGAAATTTCCCTACATCCCATCAACAAACCTATAAACTGCATTCTCACAACCCTTTCTTTGTTACTTCATGTTACAATGAAGATGTACCCCTGTTCCTTCCTAAGGTTAATTCCTTAACAACTGCTTAGAGTTCCGTTCCTTTCAGTTCCTCCAAGGCCTTACTCTTTTTATCCTTCTTTATTTTTTTTTTTTCATGCTTAATTTTCTCTCTCCCCTTATTTGTTCTTTCTGCTTACCACTTAAATAGTATTAAAATATCTCAATAGCCCTTGCTACTGCTGGGAGTGTGCCTTATGCTTCCATGCTGGGGCAAAAAAATAAAAAAAGTTTGAAATTAGTGCCACCGATATGAAAAGTTTTCAGGCACAAAAAGCAATTGACCCAACTATTCATATTGAGCTGAATTTTCATTCAAGGGTGAAAGAAATGAAAAGATATTTGTCATGTGTTGGGAGGCTCAGAAAATAAAACACCCCCCCCATCATCATCATTAGTAGTGATGATGATATAAATTAGCAAACACAGCATTTCTTCTGTGTCAGGCATTGTTCTAAGTGCCTTCCATATTTTCACTCACCTAACACTCAACAAAGCTCTGAGGAAGGTCCTATTTTTATCCCTACTGGAGAACTCAGAAAATAAACCATATATAACGACACCAACAGAAACAAATATTTCCATGGCACTACTATTATGAGTGCTTTTCATTAATAACTCATTTATTCCTTATACGAACCCTATGGGGTCCATACTATAACTATCTCTGCTTTGTAGTGTGTGACTTTCAAGGTCTTGCAGTTGGTAAGTGGTAGAGCTAGGATTTCAACCCAAGCACTCTCAACATTCTCTACGTGCTTGTCTATATGCACGTTTTTGATAATTACTTTATGTGACCAAAAGCAAACAACCATTAAGAACTGAAGACGGAGGAAATCACCAAATAAAAAGATCATGACTAATTTATGTCCTATGAGTGAAGGCTCTAGAAGCAGGCTTCCTGATTTTAAGTACCAGCTTGAATATACCAGCTCTGTGACCTGAGGCAGTTTACTTAACGTTTGTGCGTCTCAATTTTTTCATTTATAAGAAGGGGAAGAGTAAGATTATCTACCTCACTGGTTGTTGTCAGGACTAAATGTGATAATGCATGTAAAATGCTTGTATCGGTACTTGAGAATATATGTGCTAAATAGTACTATTTCTATGTTATTTTTCTTACATATCCTCAGCCATGAATAATTGATGATAAACAGATAAAGTGAAAAGGGGGTGGCAAAATCTCTCCCGAGGAATCTACAGAAGTGGCTTAATGTCTTTTGCAGTGTCCCTCACCATCGCCGTGATGGATCTTCAGCAGTACAGCTCTTAGCCCAGGCCAAAGGGGCCTCTGCCCTGGTTCCTTACTGTAGAGGGGCCTTGTATTATACATAAAATAAAGCCCTTAAAGAACACATGGGTGGCTCTGACACTTGGTGATGCTAACCATTCATTTTCATAACTAAATGTTATTCAGGCCCCAGAGAAGCACATCTGTAAAATCTGCCTTGATTTCCTCAAAAACAAAAGTCAACTGTTCAGGTGAAGGGATTAAGATGTACAAATTGGTAGTTATGAAATCATCACGGGAATGTAGAGTACAGTATGGGGAATATAGTCAATAATATTGTAAAAACTATATACAGTGTCAGGTGGGTACTAGACTTATCGGGGGGATCATTTCATAAATTACATGTCTCACCACTATACTGTATACCTGAAACTAATATAAACTAATTTTGAATGTCAACTATAATTTAGAAAAATAGTAGTAAATTATTGTCAATAATATAGTAACTATGTATAGTGTTAGATGGGTAATAGACTTATTGGGGTTATCGCTTTGTGAGGTATATAAATGTCTAATCACTATGTTGTTTTGTACACCTGAAACTAATAAAAAAAAGTCAACTGTTCAAGTGGCATAAAGGTGTGTAGGCTGAATCATCGTTGATATTGGAAATACACACCACTTTCAGTCCAGGAGTAATTAAGGAGTGGAAACACTTAGGTAAGCGAAAAATATAAATATATTAACTTGTCAAATTCTTCCTCTTAATTAGCATAATGAAATAGACTCTTATATGATAATGTTTCCCAGTAGTACCGAGAGTCTATTTTCTTGCTTCACTTCTTGTTCCAGTTTGTGGTTCCAGAAGTGCTCATAAATTGGTGCAATATTTGAAACAGTTGCAAAAGGCTATAGAAATTCTGCAATATTAAATAATTTACATTACTCAAATGTGTATGTATATAGGTATAAACTTAAAATGTATGAGGCATGTAAAGAATATTGATTCTTTACATGACTCAATGGGTCTACATTTTGCTTTAAGAGATGATAAAAGTTGTAACATAAGCAATAGCTATGCAAATAGTGAAATTAAAAATATTTTATAGTGTTTTCTGTAATAACAACTTGTCATACATGATTCTATTACGTTTGAACACGATATGTATATCTTATTCATTTCTAAATCTACTGCATTAATAATTTGAAAATTCCTGTGGCTAGTGCCTCAGCAAAGAATCTTCAAACTGGAGCAAACAAAAACCTACTTATAAACAACGACTCAGGACAGATTGTCTAATATGACATTACTGTCTATAAAACACAACGTGAAAGTCTTGATTATAACAACAGTGTTAGTGATTCTACTGAAATTAAAACAAGAAAGAAACATTTCATGGAACAAATATACAATAATTTACTAATTATATGTGTCCTCATTTTATTTCTCATTTGAACATTACTGGCCTACCAACAGATGTGCATGATAAAAATTAATTCAGTCATTTTTAGTATTTTTGACAAATCTCAGTTGTATAAAAATCATAGCTTGACACAATTTTTAAAAATCATTATGAAGATGTATTTGTCAAGATAATAGAATAGAATATATTTTAGCTAAGTGCTTGTTAGCTTGCTTCCTATTTTTTTAAAATAAATTTTATTGGGGAATACTGGGGAACTGTATTCCAGGGCCCATCAAACTAATTGTGGAGGGTGCAGCTCTGCTCCAAGTCCAGTTGCCGTTTTCAATATTAGTTGCAGGGGGTGCAGCCCACCATCCCATGTGGGAATTGAACCGGCAACCCTGCTGTTCAGAGCTCACTCTCTAACCAACTAAGCCATCCGGCGGCCCCTTGCTTTCTATTTTTAAAGTAACCAGATGTATAGAACGTGAGCTCCCATGCGTACAGTTGCCCTGGGTCCTGCAAATGCAGGAGGGGTGGAGCCTGGGATCAAGGGCTGGGATTGTGAGTTCAGGAATTAAATATGCATCTCGAGAATAAAAGTTCATTGTGCATATAAAAATAACATTTTTACTCATTCAATATATGTGCTCATTCGTTCAACAATAGTTTAGCTCCACGCTGAAGATAAAGATAATCACTAAGGAGTTGGGAAGACAGACAGTCTTCCCTGCACCAGCAGTGTAGGGATGGGATGTGCTCAGGCATCACCTCATTCAGGGAGTTTTTCCTGACTGTAGGCTGAGACTTCGCTCGGCTTTTTCTTTCCATTGGTCCTATTTCCATGGAGCAGAGTGGCACCGTGAAAGAATTCCCTGGACTTAGTCAGAAAATCTGATTATGAATCTTGACTCTGTCACTTATTGCCTATGAAATCTTGGACAAGTTAATCACTTAGCTGCACTGAACTTCAATTTCCATGCCAATAATGTGGCACTAAGAGAACTTGTCCTGGAAAATGCAGTATTGTTGCATGGACGTATAAGTACAGAGAAGAGATACATGCAAGATAAAGAGCCTGAGAAAAGTCAAATGGAAGAAAGTACTCGTCAGATTGTAAAGTGCTATAGAAACGTGGCATGGTGTTATCCTTAGAGCCCAGTTCTGTTTTTTCCCAAGATTTTCTCTGCTTATAGCAATTTACTCCAGGGATGAATGACCTCTTCTCTATATGGTTAACATGACAAACTAAAGCATTTATAGAGTGCCATGTGTAAACAATAACAAAAATGGAGCCACTTTAAAGTGGAGCTGGGCTGCCGTGCCAGAGGAACTGCCTTGCACATCTTATGCCTCAGACCTCTGGAATGTTAAAGCAGGGCAAAATAACCTTTGGGTTGGGCCTAGGGCAACATCGTGTCTGAAAGAGCTGTTTGCAAAGATAAGAAAATAGTTACTATGACTACTGGACTGATGACTACCAAACTGAAAATGTAAAACATTGAATTAGCATCACTATATTATGTTATCTGCGTCAATAGAGATGCCTTCTTTCTATTGATGTAATTGTTCCCCTTCTCATAAATACCCATTGCCTTTGTATCTTAATCAGGACACTGTTTGGTCTTCTGCCTGGACCAGTGTGTCCAGAATAGCTATTCTTATGGATCTCAAATAAATGCTTATTGTCTTTCACTTTGAAAGACTTTTTATTTTTAGGTTAGCACATGAAATTATATAACCCTTTCCCGTGCATACACAATTTTCTACATAGCACTTTAATAAAATCTGTAGCTGTGCTAGTTATTTAGATACCCACTTTTCTTTTTTTTTTTTTTAAGGGAATTTTTCAACAAACTTTAGGAGGGAGGGAGAAAGAGAAAAAGAGACACTGTGTTTCATTTCCTTAGTTTCCAAATTCGATAATTTTAACACTTTCCAGGGATGTAGTGAAAATCTGTGTTTGGGAAAAGGCCTTAATGAGCAAGTAAATATTGTTTTACAAAACTAAAGGGGGAGAAACCAAGCGTACAGTTTAACAACTGCACAGTCATTGCTACCTTTGTAAAACCCGAAGGCCATTCTGAGTCATTTGTGCATATTTCCCGTGTCTCCCAGATGTATCAGTAGGGAAAGTCTGTGGTATATTGTGGTAACAAATAATCCACAAATACTAGAGGCTTAAAACAACAAAGGTCTATTTCTTGCTCACATAGGTTTATTTCCTTCTCCAGGACCCAGGTGATGGAGCATCTGTTATGAGGAAGGTTGCTGATCTCCATGGCAGAGGGAAAGAATTCTGCAGGGTCTCACATTGGCCTAGACTAGCAAGGAAGTGCTAGTCTAGCGATTAAGGAAGTGCTAGTCTGCACTAGTGTGACACTAGCGCAGAAGTGTGACACATCTCACAACTCACCGGCCAGGAATTGTTACATAGCCACACCCTGCAAGGGACCCAAGAAATAGAATCCTGCCTCAGGCCCGAAAGGGGAGAACCAGAACTACTTGGTGAGCATTACAAGTGACTCATGTGACCTTGCTGCTTGCACAAAGTGGCAATGTTGTGCATTGACTCGGAGGCTAGGTGCTAACTTGGCGTAGTTGTTGGTCTCAGGCTGTCTTCTCTCATTCATCCTCCTCAATCTGTCCTAAAGACTGTCATTCCCTCATCAGAATTTACTACTTATGCTAATTCTAAATAATTTTGTATTCTTTTAAAATGTAAATAAACAGTAAGTCTACTATAATTTTAGTGTGTTCATCTGATGGTTTTGGAGAGCTGGTTGCTATAGGGCTCTTGAGGGTGGAAAAACTGTTTTTGAAAGACGAGAGCGCCTTTCCATGAAGGGGAGAAAGGATGCATGAGGGTAAGTCATCCACTTCAGTATATGGCCCAGGGTGGATTCTGACCAACTGCGTGGGGATTTACAGGGCTGTGTGCTGTGTATGGCTCTATAGTTGCAAGCCCTCAAGTAGCCATGGGATCTATTCTCATCCACTTTAGGAAACAGGCCTCAGGGGTCCCAGGTTTGGGATGCTTCCCACACAAAATGACAAAGTGAATGCTGAACTATAGATTCTCTGGTCCCCAATACGAATAGAATCCTGCTTTTCTCTTTTGATAGATATCTAGGAACTAAAACATCTTTTCTCCTGAACATTTAAAAATGCTTTCCATTATCTTTAAAAACATCTTAGAGAAATTATGCAACAAAATCACTCTCAGTTCTGGTATGTTGGTTAAAAGTTAAAACAGCTTGTATTTGAATACAGCTATACACATTCAACATTCAAAAGCTGTTTTCATCATGATAATTAGACATTAAATTGTGAATTATATTGTTAAATACTGATTTGGAGTTAACTAAGTAACAGTCTGGAAATTTAGACATACTTTAGGATATTATGTTACAGTAAAGTATGTCCATAATGTATCACATTTCCTTTTTTTCTCTCAAATTTAATGGATTATTTTAATTTGCATCTTAAAATATGAGTAGGTAAGATGTATATATAATACAAATAGGTAAGTTACAACAAGGTTTTATAGTGAAAAGTAAGTATTCTACCTGTTCTTGTCCCCTAATCCTTGAATTTCCCCCTCATAAATAAACTCAGTTTATTGTGTTTCCTTCCAAGATATTCTATATTGCTATGAATTTTCAAGTGTGTGTGTGTGTGTGTGTGTGTGTGTGTGGTTATTTACTTGCTTTACACTTTGTTTTTCATTTAGTATATGTTGGAGATGTTTTCACATCACTATATACAGAGCTGCTTTATTCACTTAACAGCTATTCCATTGTATTGATCGATCATAATTTATTTACCTGGTTCTCTATCAATATACATTTATGTTGTTTCAAATCTTTTGCTATATGGAAACTCCTGGAAATGACATTCTTATATTTAAGTCTTTATGTGTCTGACTTGACTGTAGAACATAATTCTAGAAGTGGAATTGCTAGATTAAAGTCAGACTTTCTTAATAAAAATGTCATTAGCATGAATTAAATTTTAAACTGTTTGACAGCATAAAATTGAAAAAGTTTTGTACTAAGGTGAAATATTTGTTCACTCTATTGTCCAAGTCTGGCCTAACAGTCAAATAAGACATGGTTTCAGACCTGAAGGGACTTAAGTACTATAGATAAAACGGTAGCTGTTTTGAAATTATGTACCTTGAAAACTATTCTTACATTAGCTTCATAAGATTTATTTATCAACCATAAAATTGAATCTAAGAGATATTTAAATATTCCTATGTACATGTCCAGACTATGCAAATTTCTTAACTGTGAAAAATTATTATACAATTTCTCCTTCAAAAGGAAATGCATTTTCAAATAATGTTCTGGTGAAAATCTCACCAGGAGTAATAACACTAAACCTGTCTTGGAATTTCATAAACATATGACAAAGTCACAACAGTGATGTGCTTTTTTAAAGGTCTCACTGAGAACTTCTTTTAACTATAAAATTCTCTGCTCCGGCTTCCAAGAAGATACCTGGACTTTTTAGAAAACCTTGCATGATTAGAGCTGATTAAAGAAGCCCTAAGTAACTTCACTGGAAAATGTCACAATCCATTTCCTAGAGAAGAAAGGGTGTGGTTTCCCAGAGCAGCACAGGAAGGGTTAAGCTATCACTCTTTCCTGATTATTTCATATCACTTGTATAAGATTGCTAAATGTCAAAAAGTGTTTATTTTTTTGCTAACAGTATAAAACTGAACATACTGTGAGACATAAGGTAGCAGGTGTCTTGGCTCTAAACTATCAAGTCTGTGGGCATTCTGTTATAACAGGTGCTCCAAAAAATTTGAACAGATTTTAGCAAGAACTGTATGGGCTTTTTAATTAGCCTGGTTATTCCGCATGTGTAAAAAGCATTAGGTATATGCTTAAAACATCATAGGGTCTAAAAAACAAATGCTTCACATAGTCACTCTCTCTTTCTGACTATTACATTTGACGTATGTGTTTTCTTTTATCACAGAATTTACCCCTAGATGAAGTAGGAGCACCCCAAAGAATGACCACAGATAATAGTAATAGAATAGATGATCTAGAAAACTGTTCCAAGTGTCACACAGATACTCTGTACACTTTTAATAGAGCTCAAGTTTGGGACATATTAGGAGGCAGCCTAACCCTCTCTGGAATAGCCTCTTTTAAAAAATTCATCTGTCTCACAAATTGACTATTACCAAAAGGACCTTTCACTGGTCTCTACAATATGAAAAGATGAGCTCTTATTTGGGATTCATGTTTAGGATTTTAGGGATAGATAACAACAACAAAAACCTTAATTTTGTCAATATTTTAGTCACTTTTCTAGGTCATTAGGTTAACAGATATTAATTTGAGTCTACCTTTTTCCTTTTGTTTTTGTGTGCTAGCGTTACATTTAATCTTTGGGATCCAACAGTGCAGCATTACTTCATTTATCCAACAAATATTTACTGAAAATCTATTGAGTGTGTGTGTGTGTGTGTAGCACAGAGGAATAAAGCAGAGTTCTCATCCTTAAGGTACGTAAAATCTATATAATTTATAAAGCAGAATGTGTTTGACAGCCTAATGGTGTATGGGGGTGAAAGGATGGGGTATTTACAGGTGGTGAAAATAGGGAAAGTTTCATGGAAACAGATGACATCTGATCTTGGTTTCGAAAGTTGGGTAGAATTTTGAAGTCATGATAGATAGCTAGCATTTGGGAGTGAGTCCACATTCCAGGCACAAATAACAGCATATTCTATACAGGGCACAGAGTCGTCGATTATAATTATTGCATATGTTACTATGATCAGTATTTCGTTTTTTAGATATACAGATGTAAGGTACAGATTTGTTTTAAATTAAGCAAATAAAAAGTTGTCAATTATTGATTGCTTACCATGTGCCAGCCTAGTGCCAGGGGCTCTACCCACTTTGCCTTACTTGCTGTTTATAATACCCTGGGAGAGGTATCATCACACCTGTTTTACACATAAGGATGTGTTCAATAACTTATTCAAAGTCATGTAATATGCAAGTGGTAGATTCAGGATTGCACTCAAACACATCTGGTGCCAGGGTACGTGCACTTTCTTACAGCACAACACCACTCCCTGTTTTAAAACTAGAAGCAATCTTCTTGTGGATATAATCAATGCATTTTATTGGGAGGCAAAAACTGGTTCTTAGGGTTCTCCAGAGAAACAGAACCAATAGTATAAATAGATAATATAGGAGGAGATTTATTATATGAATTGGCAGATGTGATTATGGAGGCGAAGTCCCAGGATCTGCTGTCTACAAGCTGGAGAAACAGGAAAGCAGTGGAGGAAATCAGTGTGTGTTGGAGGCCCTGAGAACAAGTAGCACTGATGAATGAACCATGTATGAGACAGAAGAAGATGAACATCCCAGCTGGAAGTCAAGCACAGAGAATACATTTACCCTTTTTTTGCCTTTTTGTTCTATTCAGACCCTTAATGGGTTGGATGTCGCCCATCCTATTGACGAGGGCCAACTTCTTCAATCAGCCTATGGATTCAAATGCTAATGTCTTCCAGAAACACCCTCACAGAGACATCCCAAAATAACATTTGACCAGCTATCTGGGCATTGCTTAGCCCAGTCAAATTGACACATAAAATTAACCATCACAGTGGATAAAACAGTTCTCTCTACGTATAAAGCATAGATACACATACAGTAAATAACACACAATGTGAAGTAGAACTGTGGTATTAACATTTTGTGATGAGGGTGATTGGTGAAAAAGAGTCTAAAAAGGCTCCGTAGGGGGGTGATAATGATAAAAGGTTGAGGAACACGGTTCTAACTCAAGCTCCTTTATGTTTCAGGAAACAGATGAGGAAAGTCAGAGTGAAAATGACCGCCCAGTCACACAGCTAGTCCGTGGTATATATGCATGTTCTTACTTTAAAAAACCCACTATTTTTAGTGACAAAAGGGCTTAAGAAGCATTTATCATGTTGCCAACCTCAATGATCTCTTTATAATGTCTTCCTCTTTAACTTGATTTCTTTTGGTGTTTGTAGGTGTGCTTATTTACGCTGTCATCTCACCCTTAAGCTATAAATAACTAAATTCTCACTTCTTGGATGTCAACCACAAGGAGTGAACTGGCCCTGGGGTATATATCGAGCTTGACTCTAGAATGTAAATCGTTCAAGTTGCTGTGTTTTGGGGGTACTCACGAGCTGTCTACTCATGTGCTCCGACAACAGCACCTAACATGTCGTAGGTGCTCATAACTATGAATGAATGCGGCAGCAGAAAGAATAGGGCTAAGAAGGACTGAGAACTCTTCATCTTTTAAATTATTTAAGTACTGTATTAAACTCATTTCATACAGAAATAAGTGACACTTACTTATGTGCCAACTCTTGGACATCTGCTCATGCAAAAAGCGGCCTGAGGTCTTGAAGAAAGGTTGGACACTCAGCAGAGCTCTCATCCTGGGGTTAGGTGCCCTATTGGGTCTCAAATTCTGCTATTGTTAGTGCGCTGACAAGCAGTATCCTTATTTTGCTGGGGGCAGACAAAGGGTTTGTCAGTAAGGGATAAGTACTACATGGCCCTTAAACAGTGTTACTTCCACTCTTCCTACACATCAACACACAATTTACTACATTTGTTGAAGATAAAAGAGTTTTTTTAACCTACTTACATAAATGATTCTATTACATTTAATTTTTGTATATGTGATACTCTCATATCATATCTCTCCTCACCTCCATAAGAATATAGTGAAATGTTTTCTTCCCACAATCTGCCTTTCCCATTAACCAATTTTATCACTTTTTTGGGAAAGCCTTCTAGAGGCTCTTTATGTTTATAAAGCAAAAATAAAAACATGTTTTTCTGTAACTATAAAGTGGCATATTATGTACACTTCTGTAATTTGTTTCAAGTAATTATCTGGGAGGTTGCTCTGTATTGGTACATGGACAACTTCCTACTTTTTAAAAATATTTTTAAATTAAAAATATAGCTAACAAACAATATTATATTAGTTTCAGGGGTACACCATAGTTATCCAACATTTATCTACCTAAACAAGTGATCACCATGATAAATCCAGCAACCATCTGACACTGTACCACGCTATCACAATATTATTGACTATATTCCCTATGCTGTATATTACATCCACATGACTTATTTGTTTGATACCTGGAAATTTGGACCTCTTATTCCCCTGCACCTCCCCCTGCCCCATTTTTATATTTCAATCACAATTGACATTCAATATTAGTTTATATTAATTTCAGATGTACAACATAGTGGTTAGACATTTATGTAAATTAAGAAGTGACTCCCCTCCCCCACCCCAACTAGTCTAGTACCCACCTGGCATTAAACATAGTTATTACTATATCATTGACTATATTCCCTATGCTTTGTTTTCTCATTTTGGCTGCCTCTCTGTGTTTGTTTCTATGTATTAGGTAGACCTGCTCTGTCTCTCAGTCTTGGTGAGGTGGCCTTACATAGTATGTGCCCTGTGGGGCCCTGGCACAGTCTCCCTGGTCACCTGCTCCATGTGCTCTAGGAGTGTCCCTTGTGTGGGTTGTGTGTGCTCTTTTGTTATAGTTGAGCCTTGGTTGCTGTTGGCACATCAGTGTGTCACATTGGCCCTCAGGCTGACTGGCTGTGGGGTTTAGCCACATCCACAGTTTACAGGCAGCTATGCAAGGGGCTTACCCCACTGAGTGGGACTTGCTCCAGCAGGCTCTGGTGCCTTTTGAAAATGCTCTTTGTGTGTGCCCGTTTTAGGGTGGTGCTTTGAAGCCTGGGTCTTCTTGGGAGGGGCTCTGGTGCCGGCCCAGGTCACCCCCTGCCTGTGACTGGCTGGGGACTACCTGGAAGGAGTTACAAAGTGATTGAGGTTGTTTGCTGCCTGTGCTAATGTTGGAGGCACATAGGAGGAGACACCCTGTGAATCTAGGATGGTTGCCACCAGTACCAGGCCCAGGTGAGCTCTGCAAAGAGCCAAGATACCCCAAGGCCTACTGCTACCTGCCGCTCCCTAAAGGTTCAGCCACTGATAAAGCCTCACGTGGTATGTGAGTTGGGTGAGAAAGAATCTCAGGTAGTCACTTGAGTGGGAAGAGTTGTGGTCACCAGGTTAATGTAGACTCTGATTTGGTGCCAGTGCTAAGCCTGGAGCTACTCAGCAAAAGTTCTCAGAGCACACCGAAGCCAGTTGCTGGCAGCCTGGGACCCATGGACTCTGATAGTTTTCCAAGAAAGAATTCGATGTGGTTGGGGTTGGCTACTTCCAAGAAAGTGCCTCGGGTGTTGGAGGAGTTGGGTAGGGAGGGTTCCCAATAAGTCAGCAGGATGGAGCAGCAGAACTCACCAAACCGAGCAGATTCAGATTTGGCCTGTGGGGGTGGGCTCAACACAAGAAAGATGGTGCCCACCTGCTGGCTGCACAGGAGAAGGACCTCACACAGGGAAAATGGCGACTGTCCTGTAGCCCTCACTCCAAACCACATACCTCAATCTGCCCTCATATGCCTTCAACACTCCTTGAGTTACTGTCCCTCTGCTGGAGCCCAGGTAAGGGTCTGCAAATTATAGTCTGTGCTTGGGCCATTTAAGAGGGCGTCTGGGTTTCTTACAGCTTTCTGTCCCACCCAGATGGTCAGAATCCTCATTGTTTTTCACAGCTAAATGTTGTAGGGGCTCCTCTTCCTGGCACCAGTACTCTGGGCTGGGGAGCTTGGTGTGGGGCTGGGGTCCCTCTCTCCTTCAGGGGGAACTTCTGTGGCTGAGATATCCCTCCTGATTCTCCACAGCCACATACACATGGAAATTGGGGGCCAGCCCGTTTTGCTTCTCCACCCCTCTTACCAATCTCATCGTGGCTTCTTCTTTATATCCTTAGTTATAAAACTTCTGTTCAGCCAGACTTCAGATGATTTTCCAGGTTGATTGTTCTGTAATTTAGTTGTAATTTTAATATGTTTATGGAAGGAAGCAGACACAGTGTTTATCTACTCCACCATCTTGGATCTCTCCAGAACTTCCTACTTCTTTAACAGCTGCATAATATTCTATTTTATAGATGTACTTTCATTTATTTAACTGTATTTTTCTTGATTGACTTTTAGGGTGTTTGCAATTTTGTGCTATTAAAAGTAATTCTGCAATTAATAACATTACATGTATGTCATATTATGTGTTTAATCATGTCTTAAAGCTATATTATAAGACACGATATTTGCCAGGGCCAGGAGTATATATATTTGTAAAGTTGATAGTTTTTACAAAATTGTCCTTTCTGGGAAGTGTGCCCCAGTTTATACGCATACCAGAAATGTTGTAAGAGTGCTTGTTTCTTCATAAACTTGTCAAGAATGTCTCAACAAATCTTTTAATTTTTGCCAACTGAGAGGTGAGAATGATATCTCAATGTACGTTAAATTTTCATTGCTCTCAGTGTGAGTGAAGTTGAGCTTCTTTTCATGTTTTAACTATGTTTTTTTACATATAAATGGTCTGGTCACATTCCTTGCCGTACTGAGTTGTTAATTTTTTATTGATTTCTTACAGCTCTTTATTTATTGTAAAGAGTCTCTGATATGAGGTTATGGATGTTTATTCCCATTTTATATCAATGATGTTTAATATGGAATAATTAAACAAAATTTTATTTCAAATTTTATTAGAATGATGAATTAACATTGTTGACAAAGATTGTTTAATATAATTAGTCACACAGTATTTAATTCTCATTTTAAAAGCAAATAAATAGGGCATTTACAAAAATATTACATCTATGAGAGAATTACAACACCCAATTTAGCTAGGATAGAGGTAGTTTTGTCATTTATTTGGCAAATGCTTCTAAATGAATAAAAAACAGATCTAGGGAAGTCTAACTTTCTAAGTCTGCTCTTTGTAATTAACTGCCAATTGACCAAGAAACATGTTTATGTTTAGAGCTTGGCAAAAATTATCTAGCATTTAGGGCTTGAAAAATGTTCATTTATTGTGTTTAAAATTTTTCATTGTAGTTGCTAGAATAGAAAGAATTTCCATTATTGGACAGTATTCAAAGGGCTCAGCCAAAACCATAGGGGCTGGCAGAAATTTCCCTGGCTTATCTTCATATATTACATTAAACTGTATGAAATTGCCATTTGTTAGCTTAAAAATGGTTGACTATCAGCAATTTTATATGGTTCAAACTATATCTGAAAGCCTGGTGTAGTTAGAGAGGATTTAGCTCTCACAGCAAGAGGCTCAAAGCTTCCAGTACTCTGGGCAGACTGGAGTTCCTAGTATCTCCACAGGTCTATTTGTAGGAAGTTGTCGGGTATTTTCCAGCTCTCCAGCCGGAAGCTAGGAATGCAGTATTCAGCAGCCACCACAAGAGGGGGCATTTCTCTTGGAAATGCGAAGATTCTGACTGGTTTTCAGAATAAGTAATGGCAGAGGCAGGCTGGGGGTGTGCCACCAGGACAGCAATAAACATTGTGAGAAGGAGGGGTGGGCAGTGATTGCACGTTCGGTCCTTGTCTAGCTCAGAGGAAACCCCAGCAGTTTGCTATCCTGCAACTTAGCATTAGTAATGTTGGGAACAGGCAAGCCAAAATGAAGGGAGACCACAGCAACGGCAGGTTCTTCTTTGGTGGCCTAATTGCTGATTTGGTAGCCAGAATCCAAACATCAAAAATGACAAGCAGAAAGGATTGAAAGTACGCCTCTCACACATTAGAAAATAGCAGCTGCTTGGGAAAGGTCAGGATGAAATACAATACATGCAGCATTTCCCTGCTGCCCTGCGCGTTCCTTGTCTGAAATTCTCGGTGCCTTGCTAAAAATGCAGTGCACGCTGGCAATAGTCTCCTTTGCACAGATGTTACATAGGCCCTTACACTAGGCATATTATGCAAAAGAAATTTTTTTCTTTTGTATCGCCACAGCTGTTAGTATCTTTAACTCAAAGACTGTGGAGCCCTTGATTAACAGGAGGCTTGTCCTTTGATCAGCTCCAGAATTTGCTCTAAATGAGAGAGACACTAGGCAGCTGCTCACTTCCTTCTGCAATGCCACGTGACAAATGGGTGCAGAACAAGGGCAGTCCTGCCTGGCAGGGTTGGCTTTTACGATCAATCTCCAATTGACACAGAAACCTTGCAACAACCAAGACCCCTCAATGAGAATATTAAGTGACCTTAAAGAAGTTGCTCAACTAGAGGCATTCTTGTTAGAAAACTAATAAACAGAAAATGAGAGAGAATTTATTGGACAATTTATGGCATATTCTTCTGACATTCTGACTGAATGCAGTCCTGACCAGCCTTCACTGTCCAGTGTCTGAGGTCAATGAGAATTCAGGTTCTTGAATTCAGCTAGTGATTGGTCTAATTTGATTGAGAGATACCAAACAGGTGATTTATTTCCTGTACCTTTTCTGTCCTCCAAATCTGTACAAGTATTTCAGCTGAGGGGCTATTTATTTTTTTATTTATTTTATTTTTTTTTTGCTTTGTTGGAATTCTCTCTCTTCCAGCTCCAAAACAAGCTGTCATGTTTTTCATTTGTTATTCTGAGACAGAAACATGGTTGTTGTGTTTAAAAAATGTGAGCTTCCACTTGTTATTGGAGATAGGCTCGGCAATGGCTGTTTGATCCACTGCAGCAAGTGCAACGTGCACTATCTCAGGCTAAAAGGCAGCAAATTACCAGGAACGCTGGTGCCAGATTGAGATTCCCAGTGCATCTCAAGTGAATTACCATGTCTATAATTTTCAAGAAGAAAAGAAAATGGCAAATAAACAAAGCCAAGAAATGTAAGAAGGGGGATATTGGGCCAAGCTTTGTAAAAGGTATATAATTCACTTCTGAGATAATGGCTGGCTAGACTGCCCTGTTTCGTTTCTAAAACAAAAAGATTCTGCATGTGAGCTGTGCACAAGGAATTGCAGATTGTCCTTAGGGGTGTTTTGAGTTCTTGTAGCACAGTGATGAGTAATATGCAGATTGTGGGTCTTGCATATTTTGTGTGTATGGTCTACAAAATCCCATGTGGAGGGTAACATTTTAACATATTTATCTGGCGTAATAAGTGCTTTATAAATGTGTTTTTAAACCAACCAATGAATTAAAGGGGACAGTTCGTAAGCAATTCTACTATATATAGCTTATGAAGTACATCACATATCATGAGTACAGTAAATACGGATTGAAATGTAGATGGAAAAAGATGGTCTGTTGGGGAAAAGTGTTTGCGGGGGAACAGCATGTGTGTTCTTCCAGCTTAGAGCCCTTGAAATTTGAGCCATGGCTTCCCTCTCCCCAGAAGCCCCACTTCAATTCCTAGAGCAAAATAAGGGAATAGAGGTAAGAATTGGAAGGAGTGGAAAGGAGAATTTATTAGGGTGCAGAGAAGGCAGGATGATGGAGAGACATCCTAGGAGTATTGGGAGGCTTTAATTTCAATCCTTTTTGGGAGATTATCTGACCACATTTGTTCAGGATGCCATTCTGTGAGCAAGGGCAAGAAGCAGTGCTTCTGTGATAAAGGCCTACCAGGGGCCAGACCACTACTAGCAAGTTAGAGGCCAGGAGGTATGAGTCAACAGGTGCTTTCCGTTAGTCTAGTTATTCTAATTCAGCCCTCACCTGCAGCCAGGATTAGAAGACCCTCTGTAAGCACTCACCACTGAGAGAGAAACAGAACATCTGGACTTCTATTTGTTTTTCTTATCTTGCTCTTACATTTCAAAGTGACCTTTTGTTCTAGTTCCCTTGAAATGGAAACAAGTTTTAGTTCAGGGCATTTCTCTGTGGTTATTTGTATTTCACAGGAATGTGGGCCTTCTTACAAGGAACTCAAGAGTTTCAGGGATTCTCAGGTCTTCTTGACAAAGATAAGCCATCTGAGTCAATATGCATTTTCCAAAAAGACGTGGAGGAAAGGGGAGATGAGTATGTCCTTCCTGATCATATAACTCATTGTTGTGTCACTGTCAGGCTCAACATCATATTAGTTTTCTAGACAGGAGATGGGAGTGGGAGGCGGCTGAGACTATTTAATGTTCATTCATTTTGTGGAGATGATCCTCTCTTGGATGCTAATGAAGAATACTGAGGTCCTGGAAAGAAATGGGAGACAGGTCCTAGATGCCTGTAAATGTATCTTTTTATCTCTAAGTGAATTCCAAGGCCTACAAGTCAATCATATTCCATAACAGACCAGTCCTTAATGGAACTCTTATGAGAACCCTAGGTTTCATGCTCAGCGGTCAGGCCAGTGGCGTTCCTGCCCGTGGATCCATAGCACTGAGATTGATCCTAAAACCAGGACATGCCATTGTGTTCTAGCATCACAGCCATGCGTGCATGTTCATGCTGAGATAGAGAGGCTTCTCAGATGTTCAAGAAGGCTCTACTTTCTTTTCCAAACATTCTCCATATTTATCTGGCAATTGCTTTGCACTTGCATCAGTCAGTTTTTAGCATCCGTCCACCATCTATTTTCTAAATGTTTTGGGATTCTTACTTGATGCAAAGTTCCTGCCAGGATGAGGAGAGCGTGCAGAAAAACTGAATTCTCATAAATTTTCTAAGGATTATGGTGATGTGTTTCCATGAAGGTCGAGTCCTTTGGAGGCTCTCGTCAGGCTAGAATATTGTTCTCCCTCTGAGGGAACCAGAGACACATGGGGACATGAAGAGGCTTTCCAGAATCATAGGGGCCAGATCTGGAATACAAAGACTGTGGTTCCTTTGAGACCGAGAGAGTTCTAGGAGGACTCTGAACTAACAAAGCTTCCAGGTCGCCTCCTCTAACAAAAATTAGAACGAGAACAAGACTGTCTCCTTGAAAATCTCCCTTTCTTTGGCCAGAATCTGAGCCCTGGCCTCTGCCTGCTCTGATGTCAGGCCACTTGAACCCAGGCCCTAGTACTTGGCTTGACTAACTCCAGAGCAACCTCTTGTCCCAAACGGAGTCCAATCTTCTTTGACCTATGACGAGCCAAACCCCTGTGTCGCCCATAACCACCCTGGGTCTCAGTTTGCTTCCCTAAATCATGTTTCTATTTCTTTCGTTTGTTTCTTTCGAAAAAATACACATTGTTCAATGTTAGGAAAAATGATATTTGAAAATCAAAACTTAAATCTGATGAACTAGGCAATGCTCCTTATCCTAGGTGGGAACAATAAGCTTAGCTGACCAGTTGAGAATTCAAGGTGTGCAGCAGTAGCCTGACACTGGATGGTAGGCCAGGCTGGTGCCATCGGCCAGCTAGAGCAAGGGTCCTGACAGCCTCAGGGGGAATTCCTAGGAGTTAGGGCTTTATCTGGAGCCTGAGGCAGCGGCTGCTCTTTATTCCTGGTCACGCAGGTCTTTTCTGATTTATCTTGAAGGCCTAAAAGCACGACCAGGGTGCGTGTTATTCCCTTGGAGAAGAAATCTTAGAGCCAAGCATTCTTGGTTTGTGTGTCTAAACAAGGGTCAAGTCAGCTCTTGGCTGTGTTAAGCTTCTGGGGAGTCTGATTCTTCTCAGGAGAATGCACACCCTGGACTCTTTCTGAAGGAGTAAGTAACATTAAGTCCTCACCATGATCCAGCCACTCCGGTATTTTGCACACGCTACCTCATTAAATTCAGTTCTACAACATTCCACGAGTATGTTGGGTTGTTGCCATTTTACTGTTAAGAAAATCGAAGCTCAGTGAGGTAAAATAACTCACCTAAGATCACAGAGTCAGTAAGAGGTGGAGCTCGGTTTGAACCCAGGTCTCTCACAACTCAGAACTGGAAGACACATTCCCGAAAGGGGATCTCGATTAGGTAGGATTATTTACCCTAGGAAGGGTTTTTTTTTCATGCACACACACATTAAACACACAGAACTACACTAGATAGAAAATCTATTAGTGAATTTCAAAGATTTCATTTTGAAAAGATCAAGGTATGCCACTCTACCGGAAGTGCCTTGGTGCATAAAGCAAGCTACAACTTGCAACTTTTGCGTGTCTGTTTTCTTGGCACTACTCGAGAATGCTTTTTCTTCACTTAATTACTTTCCGTCCTTTTATTTGAGTTGCTTTATCCTTCATTTCCCCACACTACTATCTTAATTAAGCTTTTTCAAATATGATAATACCTTTTCATAAATTCTTAGGAATACATTGTTTACACCACTATGCTTTTTGTTCTAGAAACAGAGAAATCACACAACTAATTTTGGATTCACGAAGAGGCTTTGAAATACTGTCAAGAAAAAGCAGAAACTCCAAAATAACCGCACCACACACTCGTCCCCGCCCCTCCCACTTCTCAGCAGCCCCCTTTTCAGCAGGGCTTATGGGCGGGAGCCACTGCAGGCCCCCCTCTACCTAGGACCCCAGTCGCATTAAGCCATTAACAATCCTTTTGTTTCTGTTCCTGCTTCCACAAAAGAAAATGCGTATTCATCGATAACCTTTCTCCTCTCTCTTTTTGTGAATATCACAGACTGAATTTCATGTTGTCAGACAGACAGTGATATTGGCTCTTTTTGGTGACTGATGTGAAATTGCTCCATTGTTATCAGAAATTAACAGGGCTCCAGACTACATCTAGGTAGCAGCACTCCATTTCTCTTAGAATTTCAGCTGTCCTTCCTAATAGCTCTCAACTGACCCACTTCAGCAAAAAGCTGGCCAAATCCCTGTTCTGTTCCCTTGGGGACATACTACTTACCTCTGGTTTATCTAACAAATATCTTCCCAGATACTGAATCCTCCTTTGGAATTACAGGGGTCGTGAGCACATCCTTTCTCCATCCTCTCTTTAATCATCACCACTCACAAAATAAAGCTGAGACCTAAGACCTACAACCACCCTTTTAATTGACTGGGCCTCTTGTATAGTATTTCAGGAGCAGGGTCCTTGGTGAATAAAAATCAGTGTCTCTTTTTTTACACTAATACAGCCCTGTTTAAAATGGTTGCCATGTCTTCTAAATAGCCACATATAGCCTTCTAAATTTAAATAAGGACAGAATTAAATTTCAGTGACAATAGCCACAGTTCTGGTGCTCACTGGCCATATGTGGCTAGTGGCTACTGTGCTGGATACCACAATGGACATTTCCATCATTTCAGAAAGTGCTGAGTAGATAGTGCTGGTTTGTAATAATAACAGCTAACATTTTTGAGTGTGTGTTACATGCCAGGCACTGTTCTCAACATTTTTTTTACTGGTGTTAATTATTTTATTCCTTACAACAAACCTATGAGTTAGGTACTGTTATTTGTCCCATTTACAGATGAGCAGACATAGACACAGAGAAATGATTTCTATCATAAAGTCACTTGCAGCACACTGCTAACATGTGGAACAGACAAGACAAACATGGGCAGTTTGGCTCCAGTGCCCAAACTCTGAACCTGCATGCTGAATTGCTTCTCACATTTGATGCTTTCGGAAGAGACTGAGCCCCAACCATCTTTGATTTAACCAAATGTTTTTTACTTAAAAAGAATGAAAGATCGTTAATCTCGTAATCACCACTTCTCTGCCCTCCCAGCACCCACCCGCCCTCTTGGCTGATGGTTGACCTTCTGTTGTGCAAAAGGAACGAGGCAGAGCACCTGGCTCCCTCAGCCTCGTTCTTTTCTACTTAAATGTTGCCCAGTTTCCTCATCAATTTTTGACTCGTTGCCTCTTGTCTCTTCTTGGGAAAGGCAAATTCCTTTACTGGCCTGCTTGATCTTGTCCTTTCCTACCTCACGCAGAACCAAGCGGCCATTACTAACCCTCTCGCTTTCTCATCAATTTCTGTTTTTCCCTCCTGTAAGAGTCTCTGTCTTTGCAGAAAACATAGGCAGTACTTTCTCCCCCACTCCTTGATTGACATATGCCATGCTACCTCCTAGTCCCTTAAGACTCAAAGGCAGCACCTGTCCAGGAGGTCCTTCAGTACCGTCCGGAAGGACTCCTTGCCCCAACCTGATGAATGCCCCTCTTTGGTGCCCCCACAACCTTCTGCCTACCATGACTGCAGTACTTACCACACTGTGTTGAGCATTGTCTTTAAAGTTCTGTTTTATCCACTAAATTGTTTACGGTTTGAGGGTAAGGCTCAAGTTCTACTCATCTTTGGATCTCGGCAACTAGCACAATGGCGCAATGTAGGCACTAAACAAACATGGATTAGAATATAACCTAAAATATCTAAAATGAAAAAGCCACAAACACCTAAGTAAGTCAACTTTCTTTTGACCTTATTCCTCCTCTGATATTGGCTTCTGGAATTTTATCCTTAAACTTCTTGAAAAATTAATCTACCTTCCTTATTTATTACCAGTAAGTATTTACCCCTTTGCAATTTGGCCTCTGTGTCCATTGAAGAAAACAACCTTCTAAACACAGATACAATGTCTGTGCCTTGATTATACATTTTTGAAATTTGCAATATTTGATATTGGTGACGCTTCCATGAAATCCTTTCTTCCTTGAAATCTGTTCTCTTCAACATTTAAGCTCTCATTACTCCTTTGGTCAAATCCCTTCTTCTTGGTCTCAGTTTTTTTGTTAGCTTCTGTCCTTCTACCATTCACCAATTACGGACATTACTCAAGCTTTAAGATGTTTTCTCTCTCCTTTTGTGATGTTATAAATTTCTGTGGCGTCATTTATTTTCTCCATGGAATTATTCCTACATTTATATTCCAATCATTTCCCTCTGTTTGACATTTTTACCTTATGTTCTACTGGTTCTTGAAACTTAACACTTGTAAGCTAATTGAATCATTTTTGCTGTTAAACTTGTTCCTCCTCCCAACTTCCCAAATTCTTCCAATGGCATCACTATTTCACATTACCATATTTTGATCCCAAATTTATCTCAAATAAATCTCCAATCCCATATACCCAATAAGTCATGATAGCCTACTGAGTTTTCCTTTGAAATTGCTTCACTTTTATTCCTTTCACAGCCTTTCACATGGCTGCCTTCCTAATCAAGACGCTTATTTAGCTCTTGGCTGTACTATTGGAATAATCTCTGAGCATCTAGCCTCCTCTGCCTTCTAATACACCCTTCATACCACTGCCAGAGTAATCTTCCCAAACAACTCTGATTATGTCTGATTATGTCGTCTCCTTATTCAAAATATCTTTAATGACAGCTCCATGCCTATTTAATACAGCCCATATCATTTGCTTGACAGGCAAGGACCACATATAACAATTTTTCTTTTCATTTTTATCTCCCATTGTTCTCTGGCATATACCCTGAATTTCTTGTTTCCCAATATACTTTATAGTCATTTACCTCCCCTCCATGCTTTTTTGTTTATATCTATAGTCTCCTTCTGCTTAAGTTGCCCTGGCCCTTTTCCCTGCTCTTCTCTATCTCCTATTTAACTGAAGTACTTTCTTTTCACTGCTCTGTCCAAATGCCATCTGCTCTATGCAGCTTTCCTGCCGACTTCAGTCAGGAATGATCTCTCTTGTCTAACCTCCCATAGAATCTCTCTGGGCCACGATGACACACAATGCCTGGTGCTTGTCAGCTGATCACATGTCTTCAATGAGATGGTCACTCCTTGAGTATGAATGCGTCTAATTCATCTTCATAGTCCTCAACATGTTTTTCTATAAGCAGATGCTGATTCAGTATTTGTTGACTATGGGAAGCCCCTAGTTTTTCTTACTGTGCTCCTTTTGCCCAGTGACTAGAATGAGCATCTTCACTATGAGAACTTCAGCAGAAATAAAAGAAACTGAAAAACTGTCATTTAAATAATGGTAAGAAGCTCTGTGGTGTGTCTGTCATTTAATCTCTTTTAAATTCAGTTTTGATGATAACAGAGTATAGATAATACATAGACTTGAGGAGAGGAGAGTTAAATTTCGATCTTGACTTCATCACTAGACTTTCTGTAACATGCACCCGTCTTTTCCATTCCTTCTTGTCCTTGTCAATGGAATTGGCCTCACTGTGCTACCTAAAAGGAGGCATAGTGATAATGGCACATTTCTTTGACACTTTAAAGTGGTAAGGCCATGATGCCATCACTCCAGCCTGTTGTGCTCTTTTCTCTGAATTTCCACAATTCTGCTTGGGTACCCCACTAATTTAAACCTGTTGTGATTGGATGGTGTCTCTGAAAACATGTCTACACCCTAATCTCTGGGACCTGGGAATATTACCTTATATATGGTAAAATAGTGAATATTATCTTCTATGGCAAAAGATGAGATTAAGTTAAGGATCTTGAGATAGGAATTTATCCTGGATTATTCTGTTGGCACCAAATGCAATCACATCTATCTTTATAAGACAGACACACAGAGAAGACTGACTCAGGGGAGAAGTCAATATGAAGATGAGGCAGAGATTGGAGTGATGGGGCTATAAGTCCAGTAACACTAAGTACTCCCAGCAGCCACCAGAAACTCGGAGAGGAGCATGGAAAGAATTCTCTCTTCAGAACCCCTATATGAAGTGTGGACTGGCATCTTAATCTGGGGCTCCTGGTCTCCATAACTGACAGAATCAAGTTTGTTTTAAGCTACCACATTTGTGTAATTTGTATGGCAGCTGTAGGAAGCTAATATACCTAGCCTATTTTATGGTCCATCTTATACTGGTGTTTAATATTTGCATCCATTCTTTGGCTTTCTTATGAGCTACTGAAGGTGTTACTCAAGTACAACCACTGAACTTGAAACTATTTCATTCAACAGTTATTCATTGAGGCTCTACTTTGTGTCAGGTACTGTTTTTGGTCCCAAGGTTACAAAAATGAATTAAGATCTCATTTTACCCTCAAGAAAGGTTTTTAGGGAGGTAAGGAAGTCTAAGTGGGGAGGGCAGTAAGGAAGGCTTTGGAGGAGGCGACATTTAAACTGAAGTTTAAAAGTTGAAGTGAGGTTCACTAGGTTGGGGGGTTAGGAGATAAAACTATTTTAGGCAAGGAGAACAGCATGATGAAGGTCATAGAGGCCAGAGCTCATGGTATAGGTCCACGTGTGAGAAACTACAGAGTTGTTGGAGAGGTTGGGGTCAGGAGCTGAGGGGAACCAAAGCTGGGAAGTTAGAGAGGAGCCAGATCAGAGAGGGTTTCCTATGCTAAGATGAAGGGGAGAGACCAATGAGTTTTTGTCTCTTAGTTAAACCCCACATAATGGGTGAGAGGTTTTAACCATATGCTAAGTACTCAGTAGGTGTTCCCTGAATAACTATGCATGAAAATGGACCCAATTTATAATAAAAGCTATTAGCATTGCCATGAAAAAAACATGTTTTCTTACTAAATGGGTGTTGGACCCTGTTGGTTATCATCTCTGAGAGTGTGATGAGGATAAATGTGACGTAATAAAATTTACAGGTTCATGTTTTTAACTACAGGACAGTATGATGAATATTTTATAACTTTCTACTTTTTTGATTGCTTTTATTAGGTCCATAGAGTAAGTTTGTTCAATGTATGTGTATTAATTAAAAACCTCTTAGTATCAAAACCAAAACTTAAACTTCTCTTTATTTATGAAAAGTGAGAACTTATTCTGGAAAGGAAAGCAAGTGTCGTTGTTTATCTGGTATATCTACTACAATGAAATTTGAAGATGTCTGGGCAATGAGACGCAATCCTGATTTCACTAAGGTAGATGAGCTGTCCCACATGGTGACTTTCATGCTGTTAGCACTAAACTCCCTGGAATCAGGATGGAGTGGAAAAGTTGGCATCAGATGAAAACTCTGTCCTGGCAAGGAATTCCCTGCTGATGGAAATAAATTAAATTAAGTGCTTCCTGTCACTGGATCAGATTTGTTAGGACTCTGCACATCTGATATCTGGTACAAGCTGAAATCAACTATGTTGAAATATATATGATAAAATATAGTAAAAACATATAGAACTATATAGAGAAATATATATGTGTATATATACATATATATACATATATATATATATATATATATATATATATATATATATATACATGTATGTATTTGTCAATGGCTACTGTTGTGTTAGATTAGAAAATACCCTACATGTAAAAATCTCCAAGTGGGCATTTCAAAGTGAAATGAGCAAGTTCCTAGGAAATGTTTACTGTGCATCCATTGTTTTGGGCTTTGCCAGACAAAAAGGAGACACGATTTTTGCTTATGAAGGGCTTAAAGTTTGGTTGGAAAAATAATGAGAAGGCACTTGAGAAAAACACAGAATTACATAAAGCATAGTGTGATGCTAAGTGGAAAGTCCTGTTGGGCAATCAGATTGAAAAATGAAAGGGGTGGGACTGGGATCTGACTCAGCCATAGAGGACAGGTTTGAGTTGAATTGGTAGGTGAAACAGGCTGGAGTAGAGGGACAGTGGGGGAATTGATACAAATGAACATGTTCATGGACTGAAAGGAGACCAGGTTGACTGGAGCAGTGGCTTCATGTTTCAGAGCAATGGGATGTTTTGGGTACATAAGTTGGATCCAGATTGCTCAAGTTCTTGTATTAGTTTTCTACTGCTGCCATAATAAATTACCACAAATTCAGCAGTTTTAAACAACACAAAGGTATTGTTTTACAATTCTGTAAGTCAAAAGTCCAGTGGGCTTGACGGGTTTCTCTGCTTTGAGCCATATGACTAAGGTTAAGGTGTGGGTGTGGCTGGGCTAGGGGAGAATTTGCTTCCAAGCTGATTCAGGTTGTTGGCAGAGTTGACGTCTATGTGGTTATAAGACTGAGGTCCCGGTCTCCCCGCTGGCTCTTGGAGAGGGGTTGTTCTTAGCTTCCAGAGGCCACCTACATTCTTTGCTTGTGGTCCCCTTTCTCTATCTTCAAAGCTAACAGTGGCAGTTTGAATCTTTCTCACACTTCGAATCATTCCTCGCTCTCCTGCCATAGCTCTCTGATTCTTTTGTCTTTTTATTCCATTTTTAAGGGCCTATGTGATTATAATTGTATAATTAAGGATAATCTTCTTAACTCTCTATTTTAAAGTCTGTAGTCTTAATTCTATTTACAAAGTCTGTCATGCCACGTAACGTAACATATTCAGGTTCCAGGGATTGAGTGCCAAAGCTGAGGAGTTTGAATGGCATCCAAAAAGTAACTGAGAAACATTGTAGGTCTTGGAACAGAAGAGAGGGATGTGGGCCTACAAAGTAGGCTGATGACATGGCACTCCTTCAAAGCAATATTGTTTAACTATTCATGCAACGTTGTTTTAGAGGAGAGCCTGAGCAGGACATAGGGAAGGCAGGGGGAAGGGGAACCACTGGGGGCTGTTTTCGGCCTCTCTGAGTTAGACCCAGGCAATTCTGCTCTGACCCAAACTTGCAAACTCTACTTGGTAAAAGAAAAGCCCTGTAGCTAGTTGTACTTACTCTGCTTAGAGAGCAGTTTATCTAACACCTCCAGTGGAGGGATGGCTTATCCTCGCCCAGTCCCATGAGGTTTATCAAAGTATTCTTTTTAAACATTTGCAGGATTTTTCTTGAGAGGAGTTTGAAAATAAATACCGTCCATCCCATTACCTTTCCAGTGATGATTGTACCCCTCTTATAAATTGACACCTTAGGCAGCCAGGGCCACAGCCCTAAGCGGGCTCTGCTGAGAGTCATTCATTTATTCATTCATGAGCACTTGCTATGTGCAAGGACTGCTCCAGGTGCTGGAGTTATAGCAGTGAACACAGTCCCTTTGCTCATGCCGCTGACTTTCAAATGGGAGAGGAGAGTCAAGAATCAAATATATATCCAATGATTCAAATATGTAGAAAACAATTAAGCAAGTTAGAAGGATAGAGGATAATGAGTGAAGACGTGAGGTAACATTGAGCAGACACTTAAAAGAGGGCTTATGTTATGTGGCTATGTGGGATAAGGTAAGAGTGTTTTGTGCAGAGGAAGTAGTAAGTGCAATGGCCCTGAGGTAGGAGTGTGCTTGGGACATTCATGGAAAGTAAGCAGGTCCCCATGGCTGGAGCAGCGAGAGTGACGGGAGGGGACTATTGGGAAACGAGGTCCGAGAGGTGTGGGCAGTGCTGTAGTAAAGTCATCTGTCACCAGTCTGCACTAAGCCATCTTCTAAAATCGAGCCTGTAAGCTCTTAGACACTGTTTACTCCAAGATTTTAGTATGATTACTATACAGAAGGATTTATTTGTCTCAAGAAATTTGGACCAAAGAACAAAATAGCATATTTCAAGTTCTGGGTATGAATTGCTGTGAAAAATTAACTTGTTATATGCATTTATTGACTATTGTTTATGACATAAACAAAGCTGCTCTTCTTCTATAATAAGAAGAGTTGGTAATATTGTACCTTTCTTATTTTCCACACTCAACATTATTATGCAATAAGGAGCTGAATATATAATATACTGCCAAGAGGGTAATGAGCAGGATTCAATCACACATTTAAATGAATTAAAAAAAATCTGAACCATGTCCAAGTTCTTCCATCTAAGCATCACTTAAGAATCTGTTTGTTCAGTTGAGTTTCATCTCTGCAGCTGCCAAGCCACTTCAGTTCTGCCAGCTCGACTCTCTGATTGCAAAATACAGGGTGGTCACTTAACAGTAGATGTGCAAAATAAGAGTGTTCTGTGAAAAGAACGACATTATGAAAAATCCTAGTGAGAGAAAACTGGAGGCCTCTCTCCTAGGCACCCCCTTAGCCTGAGGGGGTTGATGTTGAGAGGTATTCGCACCTTCTCCACCTCTAAGCAATCTTTGGCGGGGTGTGTGCTTTTTGAAGATGGATGTACTTTGCTGCAGCTTACATTCCTAAATATTTCTGTAGTGTAATAGGTTGTCAAAACAAATCTGTATTTCCCATTTGTGTGTGTTTGTGAGTGTGTGTATATCTTTTTGTCCATCTAGAGGTAGAGCACAATACTTTACTTTCCTCCTAGTGGGTTTTTCTGACAGTATAGATGTGTGCAGAAGTGAGTCACAAGGTGCTGGGTAAAGAGATGGCCACGTGAGCTCTGGGAACAGCGCCTTTATCTGTGTCTTCCCTGGAAACCTGTGGTTACTTCTAAGCATTTTCAATTGAAAACCCCATCTGAAGCTTGGCATCACTACACTAAAAAACTGTGCAGGGACAGTTAAGGTGGTCTTATGGACGACACAATCGTGGCTGTGAGGATATAGCGTTGTGTTCAGAGCACAGGCATCGTTGCATGGCTTTAGAGTCAGGGAACAGATAGATCTGGGTTGGTGTCCACCAGCCTCGTTACTGATTAGCTGTGTGACCTTAGGTGGGTTGCTTAACATCGCTGAGCCTCCGTTTCCTGCTTTGTAAAATGAGAGTGATAATGCCTACGTCCGCAGGTGGATGTAAGAATTACATGAGATAATGTAAGAAAAGTGCCTAGTGTAGTGCCTGCACCTGCTAAGTGCTGTATAAATGGTAGTCGTTTTTATTATAATTTTTCTTTGGCTTATTTCATTTTGATGGCACAGCATGTAGAGTTGGCATGAAGCAGCCGTCTTCTGTTGCATGGAAATGTAGGTCCCTAGAGGATAGCACATCAAACCCTGAAACTCAACATGTACCTTTCTTTGCATTTTTCATAATATTTTTCTCTCTTCAAGTAAACCTGGCGAAAACATTTTGCTGCTTACTGCCTGAATTGGCCAGCAATTCTAGTTTCCAAGGAGATTGTAAATGGATGTATTTGTGTATGCTGATTTGCCTCAACTTCTGCAGAATTCCTCAGGGAATTCTTCAAAAGAAACAGAACATAATGGAAATGCTTTTTCTTCTTCCATGAGCCATAAAAACTGTGTGTGTGTGTGTATATTTGTATCCTTAGTGATCGAAAAGTTACTTAGAAGTGGTCAGGCAAAATGGAAAGATTTGCTAATGAAAGATTTATCTCCCTATGACTGCAATTTTATATGTCCTTTCAAATTAATTGATCTGGGGTTGTTGCTATTGAGAAAAGCATTTAGTGCAATTTGGTATTGTAATTAGGACATTCTATACCATCAGCAGTGCTTGATGTAATTCTCTAGCTTTACTATGGTTACATTAGAAGGAGGCTGGAGCTGAAATCTGTTCTTCTGCTGTAGAAAACCCCAAAGCACAGTGCAGTGTCTAGTCTAACTGGTTAATTGACAACAAAGGTCTCCTTCTGGTGCAGTTTCCATTAGTGCATGGGGCGAAGAATTGTACATGAGTATTTGAAAAAATATGGATTGTTGAGCAGAGAATGCAGCTGTCAAAGGCTCTTGGTTCTAATTCTAGATTGACACCACCAGCCTATATGACACTGACCCAGGCCTCTCTTAGTCTCTCTGTTTCCATTCAGTCAATTGTAAGATGGGATAATAAAATAGATGTGCGTTCCAGCCTTGTAAGGGAAATTGTTCCTGTGCAGTTTTTTATATATCTTAATGCTGAAAATTTTAATTAGAAACCAATGTCATTCTTTTCACAGAACACTCCAATTTTTCACATCCATGTTTAAGTGACCATACTTTAGTTTGCTAAGAGCTGAGCCGGCAGAATGGAAGGTGTGTTGGATTAAGTATTAGTAAGGAGTTTGTTGTCTCAACTACACCTAAATAGATTAAATGGCACATTAACGTGCTTCTCATTTCATTATCTTTAATGTTTTCAATTCAAAATGTATGCAACGAGTTGGGAGTGCTGGGGGACGTACCCAGCCCCTACAAGCAGATTCGTTACCACCCCATCTGCCACCCCAAATGCTAAAACCCAGGAACACCACTGCTTTGCAGTATGTTATATTTTACAAGACTTTGAGGAAAGAGAAACACAGAAAGATAGTGACAATCACTGCAGGGCTAGAAAGACAGAGAGCATAAGGTTAGAGCTAAAACTTCTAAAAAGCAACTGGAGTGTTGGAAAAAAGGAACAGAGAGAGGAATGGAATACATTTACCAGGGAATTAATAAACAGGCTCAGAGTATTTATGTAGGCAGAGAACAGTAGAAAAGGGGGAAATGAATCATGGAAGAAGGCAGCCAGTATTACCATACAATTTATTTCATGTTGAGAAGTGTGTGTGTGTGTGTGTGTGTGTGTGTGTGTGTGTGTACATACACACATAGGTGCACACACACAAGTTAACTTTTTTCATAGTAGAGGAAGAAAAAGTTACTAAGTCCAGTCTATACTACATGAGAGGAAAAAGTTGTCAGCCATGAGGTTTTATGATGGTTCGTGTGCTCTGCAGCGCTGTATCTAAACTGTATCTTATAGGGGAATTCTTCAGTAATTATAAAGAGAAAAATAGAGCGGGGGAGGGGTTGCAGAGAGCTAAGATCTGTAAGAATATGGTAATTGCCCTCACTTCCTGGCACTTTTATTGCTGCCCCCTCCCACTTCCTGGATTCAAGATTTGCCATCATGCCAAGTGATTGGTGTTGCCAAAGTCCCAGTAGTTTCTGGTATTGGTATCGCTTGCAAGGATTACTGTAGAGGGGAAATGGGAGTTTGGGAGACAGTGTAGTTTTCAGAAGAGTATGGCGTGATAGGTTTGTAAGCTTCCGCAACTTGGGTCTATAGAGATAGATAGGGAAGGGAAAACAAACTTGTCCCTAAGTGTTTCTGATAAAGAATATCTGTGTCATTAAATGTAATTGTAATATTTAGGACAGAGCTAAGGGGAACATGTGGAACAAGTGAGGGTGGGGAGAGATAACACATGCGACAGGAACCTGAGAATGAACAGAAGGAAAAAGTGTAGGTGAATAAATGACTGAACCTGGAAGATATAGGAACAGGCTCTGAGGAGGTGGGTCTGCACGAGGCCAGGGGTGGCGAGGGGTAGAACTGCCGTGCCAGTGTACAAATGGGAACCACCTGAAGTTAGAGCTGAGCAGCCAGCACAAGGCCAGGAGTCAGAGCAGTGACACCTGCGTTAAGCTTAAGGGCAAGAGTTGTGTTGCTCTTGCAGGAAGAATCTGGAACTGTACCTCCTGGCAGGGTGTTCTCTGCACAGCTACCTGAGAAGCCAGCGTTCCAGCACTACACTCTGCTCAAACTTTGTGCATGGAAATTGTAAACGAGCCCAGAGCCTTGAAAAATCTCCTGGCCATAAGGAGTTCATCGCTACAAACCTCTAGATGTAAAAGGAAAACACAATCAAAGAAAGAAAATGTAGCAGTTTTACATGCTTAAAAATGTCAGTATATTTAATAACCTCAAGATAAAAGAGTGGTAGTATCTATAAAACAAGAACAAGAGCTTATGTGGGGTGACGGGTTAGCTCAGTTGGTTAGAGTGTGGTGCTAATAACACCAAGTTTGCCAGTTCGATCCCGCATGGGCCACTGTGAGCTGAGCCCTCCTTAAAAAATAAAATAAGGGGTGTGGGGGGTGTGGGGGGGGGGAGATGAGGGTAAGGGAGATCGAATATATGGTGATGGAAGGAGAACTGACTCTGGGTGATGAACACACAATGGAATTTATAGATGATGTATTACAGAATTGTACACCTGAAATCTATGTAATTTTACTAACAATTGTCACCCCAATAAATTTAATTAAAAAAAATAAAATAAAATAAAATGGGAAATTATTAAAACAAGAAGAAGAAGAAGAAGAAGAAGAAGAAGAAGAAGAAGAAGAAGAAGAAGAAGAAGAAGAGCTTACAAAATACAAATAAGATGTTGTGAATCCATAATGGGATATTAGGGAAGAGAACCAATTAATGAAAAATAAGATTGTTGAAATAAAACTAAACATAATGGCCTGAATATAACTGAAGAATGAATTAGTATATCAGAAATTGAGCTAAAGAAATACTAATATTATCTAATATTTATTGAATACTTAGTATGTGCCAGGCATTATCAAGCATTTAACATGTATTATTTCATTTAATCCTTGCAAAAACGATATAAGCCCATTTTATTGAAACCCAGGCAAAGAGAGAAAAAGTAATTTGCCAAAAGTCACACAACTAGTCTTAAATTCAAGGAGAGTTCTTGTATTTTTCACTGTACTATAATACCAACTCTCCAAATTTCTCAAAATGTAGCACAAAGAGACAAAGGGATGGAAGAAAAATTAGAGATATGGAATAAATCCCAGCACTTGTGAATAAAATTACGCATTTTTAACAAATCCCCAATTGATTCATATGCACTTTAAAGATTGAGACGACTGCTTTAGTAATTAGTACCTGTCAGTGATACTGAAACCAAAATGCTTGGGCTGAGAAAAAGTTTTTCTCAGTGAAGTTTTGAGGAGTCCAGGGGATAAGTGAAAACTGCGAAGCCAAGTATAACTTTACTAAATTATGTGTTAGTCAGGGGAGCATGTTTTCCCCAGTTTATGTACACTGCAGTTAGCCCAAGGCCATAGGTGGCTTTTGTTCAGTTAGCTGGTAGCTTTCTGAGGAAGACTAACACTTTATGGGTAAAGAGATGGAGGGATGAGCTTCCTCAGGTGAGAACATATAGAAGTGGTGTGTGTGTGTGTGTGTGTGTGTAAGTAGATAAGGGCTGTACCTCATTTTGGCCTTGCCCATTGAGGTGTAGCTACAGATTTACTAGTCTATCTCTTTCTAGACTGTGAGCAATATTGAGAGTAAAAACTGTCTTACTCTTTGTATCTGTAAAAACTAGTACAGTGCCTAGAACATAGAAGCACACATGTTTTCGTTCTTGTTGAATGCTTGAATTAATTACTCCCAAGTCAAACCAGTAACGAACAAAGCCTTTCTTTCCTCTTCCATTTGGGTGTTTCTCTGAATAACGACTCGGATTCTGGGAGGATGGACACACTAAAACATTTGAATGCCAACTCCAAATGATTGGTGGTGGTTGCCTCCAGCAATGCTGAGAAGGATTCTGAGGCTGCATCTGGCCACACCAGGAGAGAGCACTGTAATCAATTAGTGGTGTGTGCCAGGTGCAACAGGATGGGAGGTAGCAGCGTGTGTCCACACATTTGCCCTGAAGAGAGCCCCATCTGTCAACCATCTCTGGAATCCAATTAAGGTTAGGGTCGGAGTGGGATGGGCAGTCATGAGGGCCAGTCCTTTTATAGAGATTTTAAATGATGGGTTACCAGACTTTCAGAAGAATGCCTATGCTTTGATATGACATTAGAAAGTCATGTGTGTATCAACATGGACTTGGGACCTACTTACATTGAACTGTACCTTTTTATTCCAAATCCTAGTGCGTAAGAGAGCCATAATGAGATTAGCTGATCCGGGGAACCTCTGCTCCAGTTTATTGAACTGGATTTCTGTAAGATCACTGTTGACAGGACAGAAGTCTTGAGAATTGGTCAGCATTCATACTAGCGTGTAGCATTGAGGATGACTCTGAGTCTGTTGGGACTTTCAACATTGTGGCTTCGTTCCTCATTTCTTCCCTACTCTTCTCAAACAAACCTACCATCTGGGACTGAGACAGCTTTCAAGAAACTGCCCCCATGGCCTGTCACCCACGGCAGGCAACAGGATGTTGTTCCATCAAATATTTTACTTGGACAGTTACTTTATTTTCTTTTGTTTTTTCTAGAGTGTTTCTATTTCCCAAGATATTTTAAAATCTCTAATGTTTTTTCAGCAAAGTCTTTCTATAGGCAAATGTTTGTTATTGGCAAAGAATTCAAAGGTCTGATAATGCTAGACATGGGGTTTAAAGAATGAAATTCTGGAATCAGAGGTCTATAATGAAATGACACCATGGCTTTCACTGGATAAATTGCCCTATCAGAAAAATCATGAACTTTAATATTTGACAGCTCTAGGCAGAATTTTGACTTTTCATTCCAAAATGTAAGAATTTGAGACAGGCATTGTTTCCTCATCTATAAAGTGAGACCATTAATACTTACCTCACAGTTTGAGTGTGTGAGTGTGTGACACTATAATAATATCTCAACAAAAAACTGCATGTTAGTCTTGCTCCTATTTTCTGGTTTCATTGCACATGAGACAATATTATCAACCTTAATTTTAAACATCAATGTTTTAGTGTTCAAACTCCCAATTAGGAAATTCTTTCTTACTCTGCCTTGCTATCCAATTCAAATCTCTCTTGTCTTAATTGATGCTGTAAAATGTGAACAAAGCTGATTTCTCATGCTGATGAGGCTGCCCCTAAAGACCCACATGTGGAAACTGAGAACCACAAAGCTCATGCAGAGTGTTGTGAGTCAGTGCACTTTTTTTTTTTTTTTTTGCCAGCAAGATAAATTGCATTTGCCTGCTGAGATGGAGGGGGGAGGTGAGGTACCCCTGATCATTCTCGTCTTGATTCTGAACCCAACTCATACTCTCGTCACAAGAGGGAGTGTCACAAATGATGAGGAAATGCATCATTGTCATGGACTAAAAGAGAAATGTCCTGTATAAACAATTCTTGCATTTGTAAATACCGAAGTTTCTAAGGCCGATCTTTTCCAGTCTATTTTCCCTGTGAGAAGAGGAAACTGAGGCACACTCAGCTTGTCAGACATGGAGCCAGGAGTCTTCATGGTCTCCTGATTCCAAGTCACTCCAACCTGTTTGCCTCTTGGTTGCCTCTGAGGCAAAAGTACAAAGGATTTATGGGCAGAATCACCCCTTTGTGTGGTGCTCCCAAGGCATCCAGCATAGTGCTGGCATCTAGAAAGTGCCATGATGACTGATTATGGTGGCAGAGAGCTGCTTCTATAATCATGGTCAGCCATCACAATTTAGGAATGTTTGGGGTTTGAGATGGAGTCTGCTTTTCCCTTCTCTCCTGAACTTGATCTGATCAGTATGAACGGAAACTTGATTGCAATGCCCAGTTAAGGAAATCTTCCATAAGAAGACATGCTATGCAGACTTCAGCACGTGATGGAGTCATCTTTCCAAAGTTGATAATTAAGGGTAGTTAAAGATGTGGGAACTGGCAGGTGGAATAATTGGAGCAGGTTATGGTCATTGCGAATCCTTTGGTTTTGATTGTAGCAAAGGTGCGAGTAAAACCAAACCAGTCACAAGTATCTGTAGTGGACCCATTATTTGCAGGAAACAGATTCCAACAAGAAAGCCTTGATGCCAATAAAGTGACAATCACGGACATTTTTATGTCTACTACATTCTAACAAGTAGCTTAGTGACACCATGAAGACCCAGCGACACCAGCCTGAAGTAAAAATATTTGCTAAGCGCTGGTTCATGGTCTTGACATTAAAGGGAAGAAAATATCTGAAAATCAAGAGATGAATCCACTAGATTAGTTAATGAGGCCAATTAACTCCTTTTGGGACCAAAACCAAACAATAAACAAAACAAAACAAGAAAAAAAACACCATGCCTAGAAAGTAGAACAAAAGAGAAAGCATGGGTGTGTCAAGGGTGTGTGAAGCTCTGGAGCTCCTTGGGAAGGAAATAATAAAGAACATTACCAGCTAATTACTAGGCAGAAGATGCCAGAGTAGGGGAACAGCACGAAGGAGTGTGGGGACAGAGTCCCAGAGAGCAGTTTCCAGGCTCTCGGCCTCACATGGAAAGGTGCTGGCTCGGGTAGTAGATGGCCATCAGCTGTGACTATTTGACCATCAGCTGTTACCGGTCAGCCATTAGCCATTGATACCATATTTCCCCGAAAATAAGACGTAGCTGTACCATCAGCTCTGATGTGTCTTTTGGAGCAAAAATTAATATAAGACCCGGCATTATATTATATTATATTTTAATGTAAGACCGAGTCTTATATTAATTTTTGCTCCAAAACACGAATTAGAGCTGATGGTCCAGTTAGGTCTTATTTTTGGGGAAACACAGTATAACTGCTGTGGCTACGCTAGGGGGGTTGTTGGTTGGTTGGCAGAGAAGCGGACGGCGGGTTGCAGTTCGTGTGGCTCCTGCTTCCTGTGTCTCCAATCCAGCCGCCCGCGAGCGTATAGTGGTATGACTCCCCTATCCATGGCTCCGTGCGTGTTCCTTTTGGGCCTCACCATATCCTCCGTCCTGGTGCGGGGAGCAGGACCAGAATCCCCACATGACGAGGAGGAATCAATTTCCCCTTCGTGAAGTGCTCATTGCAAAGCCTGGATAGGCCTGTGTGGCTCTGATTTCTTGGCTGCGGACAGGTGTGTGGAATTCCCATGCTTTTCCACGCTGCTGTCAAGCTCGCCCCACACTCTATCCTTAGGTGTCACCTGACAACATCATGAACCTGAGACACCTGAGTTCACACCTGCTCGGACAGAACTACAGCCAAACCGGCTTAATTTTAGATTGAATATTCAATTCTCACTTCCGAGCCTCCATCTCCTGGATCAGACACTGGCAGTCTTTGCACTTTTCCTAGCTGTTCCTGGGCACCTTTGTGCGGAGAGGCTTTCTTGGAGCGGTGGGCCTGTCAGCGTCTCTGCTAACTGAGCTATTGTCTCTGCAGGATAACAGGTCAGTCCGGCAGAGTCCCCAAGTCACTGAGCTCACTCTCATCAAACATATACGCCTCACGCCACACCACCAAGTGACAAGACCAAATCATCTTTCTCCGCGATTGGGGAATGAGGATGTAAGGGATGTGTAGGGCCAAAAGAGGATAGGAAAAATTTCTTTCCTTAAGTTTCTCATGGCTATCAGGGGATCACACAGGTTTTGGAGTCAGGAAACCTGAGCTCTAATTCTGGCTCTGCTACTCACTTATTTGAGAGTCTCACTTTCTTTAAGTGCAAAAAAGAGGGGGTTTCCTGGATGATCTGTAGGGTGTGTCGTAGCCTTAATTGCCTTTAATTATCTGTGAAAGGGACTTGCAGTCTTTAGGCTTCAGGCTTTGCGTTTCTGGCTCCTGCTCTTCTCCTTTCTTGAGTTCCCTGCTCTCTCTCTCTCCACTGAATCTTCATAACATAACCTTTATGGCATTTATCATATTCTACTTTATCGCAGTTTGAATTCTCGATGTCTCATCTCCTATAGATAAGTTTTGGGACATCAGAGATGGCATTTTATTCACCTTGATTTTTCACCAAAGTACCAAACAAAGTGCTTTGTGCATAAATATTAGGTGAGTTCTCAGGGTACGGCATGGGACCCATAAAAAGCCAACAGGGTCTCCCTCCAGGCAGGTGCCTGGTGTCTGGGACGATGCTCAACTCCTTGGTCAGGTCACATGTCTCAGTCAGCATCGTAGCCTTGGCTGGCCTCATGAGTGATAGTTGAAATCTTTCATTTTAAGTTGTTCAGGATCAACGTGTATGTTTTGTGTTCTTCTTCAGCTTTTCTTTGGATTATGGACCTTGGGATTTTTTATTAATTCCCTTGTATTTTTTGCCCAGCACTATGGTACTAAAAATACCTTACTCTGACTGCTGTAATCTCAGGAGTCTTGAAACCAGGGGGATTTGGTAGGAAAGATTTGAGGTTTAATTGGACAATCACTATTAAGGTGTCCAGTGTGCTACTGGGAAGTAGTCACTTGGTTAATGGACACAGAGACATTTTTCCCCTTCTGTTATTTTTCCCCCCACTTTGCTTTAAAGTCAAGGGACCATTGCAATTTATAGAAGTTATAGTCATATCCTTTTGTTCTAAATTTATCAGTGAATTTGGAGACTGTTTTGAACCCCTATATTGCCAAAGGGGCAATTAGCTGATTCAATTAGTCCCCAAAACATCACTTTAATAATTTGTGATGTCAGGAAGCCCTCAGGGTTTGATGGCACTCAGTTCTGAGGAAGATACTAAAGAAATGACAGCCATGGCTACAGTAGACATTTGTCATGATTTTTGATTGCTCGGTGCCTGAACATGCTGCCTGTTTGGGGGAATTTTCATCTTAGGAGGTAAAGTTTTCCTATCATCACAGAAGGTGAAAATGCCAATCCTTGCTTTCCTGGCCTTCCTTGCAGCCAGAGCATGAGCATGTGACCTGGCGCTATGGGCCAAATGTTTGTGTGATCCTAAAATTTGTATTTTTATTAATAGTTGCACTAACATAAGTCAAAATAAGTTTTTGTCATTGCTTTGCCTAACCTAGGATAGACTAGACCATGATAACCGGTCTCTTTTTTTCGAGACAAAACATAAGTAACACGTACTTTCCATGGTCTGCATTCAGAAGGCTCACTGTTAAAATGAAGTGCTCCCAGGCAGGAGCAACTTCAGACAGCTCACTCCTTCAAGATTGGGTAGAGTTAGGAAAAGGATTCCATTTGATGTCTCTTGGCCACTCCATCACCAGCCAATGTGCCCAGACCTGTAAGACACGGCCTACAAGACACATCTCAGGGACAAATATGGCTAAGAAACTGATTAAAGTATGCAAATATGACCCAAAAATGATTATTCTGCTTATATTGTTTTTTTTCAAATGTTCAGAAAAATCAATACAAAGAAGGTCAAAAAAATGTTTGCCTTTAATGTATACTGACTTATATTTTTTTAAAAAAATATTTCTGAAATAAGTTTTGAATAGAACTGTTTTATAGATCCACGGATAAATTTTTACAAAGTGGTTGGTCAGTAAACCTTTTTAAAATAATATGTATTTTACTTATTTTTAGTGTTCCTTTTCACATTCAGAATTACATTATTTTAGATAATAAATGATAAGGTCACCTTATTTGTTTGCATTTACTCATTTAATCCTCACAACAACCCTCCACAGTCGATTTTTCTTTTTAAATTTCTATTTACAGTTGAGGACACTGAGGACCAGGGATATATAGAAACATTTGCTTGAAACACTTTGCTAATCAGTAGCAAACTAAAATTTCAAACTTGGGACTCTGGCTCCAGAGTCTTTGCTCACAGCCATCATTCAAAAATAGGTTTCAAGGAAGAAACAGGATTCTAGCCCAAAGTCCTGCCCTCCTCCCGCCATCCAACCCTGAGCCATTCACTTGCCCTCGCTGAGCTTCTCATTTGTTATCTGTAAAATAAGGGGACTAGTGACTATCACATGGAGTTGCTTAAAGGATTCAATGAGTTAACATGTAAGAAACTGTTTTTGTGAGCTGAAGATGCTGTACATAGTTAAGACCGTCTTGTGTGGGCCTTTTACGTAAGTGGAAGGCAGTATTGTGTGTGTGGGATGATGCCTTAAACTGAAAGTCGGGGGGCACACTGGGGGACAGGCAGTGACTCTCAGTTGCTTCAATTTCTATCTCCAATCGAATAAAATAGAACATAACACTTCAGCTGTGTGCAGAGAAACATCCTGTGGTCCTTCTATAGCAAGGAGCCTCACACTGGTAACATGAAGCATATGTGTGTGTGGTTGAATGGTCCTGGGTAGACATAGATTCACAGGGTCAAGCGATCTGATAGGTTTAAAATCTGTTCTATTACTTCAGAAGTGGCTGCCAGCACAGAAGAGCCATTTCTGACTTGTGTCTCGGATATCTTAGACTCCCACTGCCTAAAATCTAGATGGAAAGAGGAAGGAAAAAAAACAACAACACAGCACATCCTTGTAGCTGGTTGATGGGCTTTTAATGATCCCACGTAGGGAACGTGATGCTTTCCTGTCCTCATGGCCATTGCTTAGGTCTGACCGCTCTCATCTGGACAATGACATGAGTTCTAATTGCTTTGAGTCTGAATTCCCTCTATTTGCTTTACAGCTGCTGCACAAATCTTTTCTGAAATAAAAATCCGAGCATTCCACTGCTCTGCTTACAATCAGTTAATGACTTCCTTTGTCCTTAGGATAAAGTTTAAAGCCCTTTACGTAGTTGGGTGAACATCAACTGTTTTTCCTGCCCCCTTCTCACTCCACATAATTTGGGTGGATTTGACTAAATTCTGTGAAACTAAGAGTGGGCACATGCCCCAGGCCTGGCGAATCAGAATCTTAGAGATCGGTTCAGGAATGGGCATAAGATCTAGTTCAGGCCAAGGGGAGTTTGGCCTGGAGTGGAAGAGATTCCTGACAGCGTCAGCTAAGTCCTATACCAGCTATGTGGGGCAACTCATTGACCTCTTGAGCTCGTTAGTAACTTGAGTCATTGTATTGCAAATTTTGTGGTTGAAGCTATTTGAGTTGTTTTCCTATGACTTAAAACCAAAATAAATTCTTAACACATTGTGTAAGAATCACGAGAATCTTCGTTTTTTTCTGAGCCCTGCGTTAAGGACGGATAACGAGAATTCTCATTTTTACTGTTGACTCTGTTAATTTTATTGAATTATTTGTAGAATAATTATGTATAGAATAATTTATTTGTAGAATCTATTATTTATAGAAAAATAATAAATGACATAGAAGCATTTACGCTTTAAAGAGAAGAGTGCATATTAAAGTAGTTTCTTTTAAAAACCTGCCGGAACAGAGGGGTATGAGGGATTTAAACCCCGCCGTACGCAACGTGTTAACTAACACACTAATATACAAAGTTCTTCATGCTCTGGCCCAGGCTTACCTCTTCTGACTCATTTCCATGTCCTCCCAATATACTACGGTGCGTTCCCCAATACCCCGTGCCAGCTTATGCCCCTGGGTCCTTGCACAGGCTCTCCTCTCCACCCACAATGCCATTTAGGGTCCTACTTTTCTCCATTCTCATGCCTGATTCTATTCACCGTTCAAAATACCACTTGAGAGTGATCTCTTCGTAAAAGTCTCCCAGGAAACCCCAGTCTGATTTAGTCACCCCTTCCCTGTCTCAGAACATTTACTCTGCACTGTAACCACTAGTCTGTTTCCCTGTCTTCCTTTTTGTATGATAAATTCCTTACGGAAAGGAACTGTATTTTACTGTGAATCCCTACCTGTTAGGAGGCAGTGTTATGAGGTTCAATACATATTTGTTAAATGAATAGACCCAATTCACACTTGGCTGAAGTAATCTCTAGTCCACATAATTTTGGGCACACTAAGAAAATTGACCAAATTGAACAATGATTTGGGTTGGTGGGGAGTTCTATGCCTCTTCTAGCCTGATTCCATTTAGACTAAATTACTATTTAGAGCAAATGTCTTTTCATACTCGAGTATCTTCAAGTTACTTCCTCCCCAGGACACAGACAGTCTTCTGTTCAGTGAGTGTGAGAGTGAGAGTCCTCATTAGCCTCCAGACAGGTCTGGGCCAGGCTGGGCTCTGAGTGAGTGGCTGGAAGAAAGTCTCAGAATGGCCCCTGACCGGCTGGTTTGGGAGTGGTTGGATGTGAGGAGCTGATGAAGATGATGCTGTAGCTCACACAGTGTTTCTAGAGTTACTCACCTTCCAGTCATTTCTCAACCCAGTCTACTGACTCCTGCCCCTTCCACAGAAATAGCTCACGCTAAGGTCACCAACACATGATTGCCACAAAGCCACAGTCATATTTTGGTCCTTGTTGGACTTGAATGCTCATCAGCCTTTGCAATGCTGATGTTAACTATCTAAGACACGTTTTTTTCTCCTGCCTTCTGTGATTCCCAGCTTTACACTTACCTTTCCTGGTGCCTTGTTTCAGTATCGTTTTCAGGTCCATCTTCCTCTACAAAGGCCATCGGGCCATCAGGCCTCAGTCCTGGCCTTCCTCTGTTGACATTGTACATTTTCATCCTATGAGATCTCATCTATATTCATGGCCTCAGTTATCCCCACCATATACGTAACTCACAAATTTGTATCACTAGCCTAACTTTCATTTAAGCATCACATTTGTATGTATAATTGTTACCTAATCACTCTAATTAGATGACACTTCAACCTCAACGTATCTAAAACCAAACTCTAGATCTTCTGTTCTCAGCTTTAGTCCTCAGTGTGTTCCCTGTCTTAATGAAGAACACCATCTTACGGTCATTTACTCAAGCCAGAAACTCAGGGGTCATCTTTGATCTCTTGTTCTCCCTTTTATTCAATCTATCTCTAAGGTCAGCTGAATTTCTAGAAATATCTTTTGGATCTTCTCATCTATATTTATCACTACTACACCAAATCAAAGCCTTTTTCCCTATGAAAATCATCTCCTAAATGATTTCCCAACTGTATTCCCCCCTCCAAGACACTATTTTCCATGCTGTAATGATAGTTATCTTTTCAAAGCATAATATAATTTAATATAACACAAATTTGTTTTGTGTCAATCATGCTGTTTAAAAACTTTAAATGACATCCCGTTGTTCATGGACAGAGGTAAAATCCCTTATCTTGACCTTTAGGAACCTACATAGTCTGGCCTCTGCCTATATTTCCTGTATCTTCTTATAGCTATATCTTTGGTTTCTCTGGATTGCTCTTCTTTTGCCACACTGGCCCTTATTCATACTTTCCTTTTTGCCATGCTCCCTCCCAGGGTAAACATTTTTACACATTCCTTTCACTCCCTTCTTGAGCTGGTTAAGTCCTACTCATTCTGTAGGTCTTAGTTCAGCTGTCATTCTTTTTCAGGGGAGACTTCCATGTGTGGTCTCAGTGCTGAGGACCTCGCCTTCATAACACTAACCACAGTTTTAACTTTACCTTTATTTGTACAATTATTAGAGTATAGTCTGTCACTTCTTCTAAGCTGTTTGCCCCATGAGGATAGGGCAATCTGATTTTGCTTACTTTTTTGTTGTTGTTGTTAGTTAAGTAATGCTACATAATAGACCGCTCCAAAATTTAACCATTACATGAAAAGATGCTCGGTATCATTAGCCATTAGGGAGATGTACATCAAGATTACAGTGAGGTACCACTGCACACCGTTAGCATGGCTACAATTGTGAAAAATGGAAAATAAACACATGGAGAAATTGAAACCTTTGTATGTTGCTGTGGGAATGTAAAATGGTTCAGTCACTGTTGAAAACAATTTTACATTTCCCAGTTTGACATTTCCCCAAAAAGTTAAGCATAGAATATATATGACCTTACAATTCCACTCCTAGGACTATACCCCCCAAATTGAAAACAAGTACTCAAAGAAGTATACGTACATGCATGTTCATAGCAGCATTATTCACAACAGCCAGAAGATGGAACTAGTCCCAATGTCTATCAACAGATGAATGGATAAGCAAATTGTGGTGTATACATACAATGGAATATTATTATTCAGCCACAAAGAAGGAATGAAATACTGAAATAAGCTATAATGTGGATGAACCTTGAAAACATTATGCTAAGTGAAGACAACCATACACGAAATGCATAGAGTACCCCCCATCCATGGGGGATACGTTCCAATACCCCCAGTGGATGCTTAAAACTGCAGATAGTACTGAACCCTACATATACTATGTTTTTTCTTATACATACATACCTATGATAGATAAAGTTTTATTTATAAATTAGTCATAGTAAGAGACTAACAATAAATAATAAAATAGAATAATTATAACAATATCGTGTAATACCAGTTATGTGGATGTAGTCTTTCTTCCTTTTTCAAAATGTCTCATTGTACTGTACTCACCTTTTCACTTAAAGAAGCACTTCAGGGCTTCTCTTTGGCATATCCGAATTGTCAGCATCACTACTCTTGCGCGTTGGGGCTGTTTAAGTACAATAAGTGTTGCTTGAACACAAGCACAGTGATACTGGGATAGTTGATCTCATAACCAAGATGGCTAACAAATGACTAAAGGGCAGGTAGTGTACACAGTGTGGATATGCTAGACAAAGAGATGATTTACATCCCAGGTGGGATGGAGTGGGACAGTGGGGAATTTCATCACACTGCTCAGAATGGCATGCAATTTAAAACTTATGGATTGTTTATTTCTGGAGTTTTCCCATTTAATGTTTTCTGACTGTGGTTGATCATAGTTAATTGAAACCACAGAAAACAAAAGCATGGATAAGGGAGACTACTGTATATTGTGTGATACCATTTCTATGAAATATCCAGAATAGGTAAATCCACAGAAACAGAATGCTGACTAGTGGTTGCTAGGGACTGCAGGGAAAGGGAAAATGCTTCATAGCTTCAGAGTTTCCTTTTGGAATGACAAAAATGTTTTGGAACTAGATGGAGGGGGTGGTAGTATCACATTGTGAATGTTCTAAATACTGTTGAATTGCTCACTTTAAAATGGTAACTTTTATGTTATGTGATTTTCACCTCAGTAAGTTATTTTTAAAACAGCGTTAATCATTTATTATTTCACAAGAATCTACATGGTTGACTTGACTCAGTTCTGTTAACCTGGGTAAGGCTCATTGATCTCAGATGGGCTCATTCATGGGTCTTTGGTTAGCTGTGGGTCACTTGGGAGTTGGATGATCTGGAATGACTTTGGCTTGGATGTGTTGGCTCTGGTCCATGGGGTCTTTTGTTCTCCATCAGGCTACCTTGGGTTTATTCTCAAGGCAGAGGGCGGGGTGAAGATAGCAAGACATCTTGAGACCTAAGCTCAGAATTAGCACACTCATTTCCTCTGAATTAATTGGTCACAGCAAATTTCAAGTCCAGCTCAGATTCAAGGGAAATAAACTTTATTTCTTTATGAGGAAGCTGAAAAGTCATGTTTTAAAGGATGTGCATAAAGGGGGTGTGAAGGATTTGGGTTATTTTGCAACTGATCAACCTTAGTTTTTATCCTCATGCTTGGCATATGGTGAGGACTCAACCAATATTTTTTCAGTTAATGAATAAGTCATTGAATTCAGGCCAAAAGGGAAGCTGGGGTCCCAAACCAACATTTGAGATTATGAGAGCTCATGGACTAAAAGGGAAATAACAAGATTCCTGAGGGTATTTAAGACTAGGGCGTGGGGTGGTTCAGAGAGCGCCACCTCAAGATGCGCCTTTGTGGTATGTAGATTATTTTGAGCAAAAAGCAATTGAGACACTTTGGGCTCAAGAGAAACTTCTGTCTACCCCCTAACTTTCTAGAGGAATTTGAATTAGGAGCCTTGCCCATAAATTTTTGTTTTTGTTTTTAATCTACCTATAGGGCAGGGAAAACTTCTATTTACTAAACATCTACTGTTCTTAGAATGTCATGTATACCCATTTTCCCTTTCTGTCTTTGAACCTCTCATGTATGTGGGATCTCTGAGTCTCTCATACATGCAGGGTTCCCATGTGTATGTATGTATTAAACGGGTATTTTCTCATGTTAATCTGTCTCATGTCTATTTGATTATTAGACCAGCCAAAAGAACTGTGAAGGTACAGGAAAGTTTCTTCTACCCCTACAGTACCTTCTCAGATGATACTAACTTTTGCAATCATAAATTAGCAGCCCTTCCCTCACCTTGTAAGGAGGATTGGTCCAGCTCCCTTCTTATAAAACTTGTTTTGGTCAGGGTTTGGAGGACTTCTTCGTGTTAGAACTCTGAGCTAAAACAAGTTGAATAGCTATGCCAGTGGTGTGCTGGTAAACTGTCTCTCTTAAAAAAAAAATAAAAAAAAATAGAACCACAAAACCTGATTTGTGGTGTTTGCTGATTTGCATGGTGTAAATACCTCCACCATGGCCAATGTCAAGCCACCAGCTTAAAGTCCCTGAATGCAGACATGGGAAAAGATGCACATATCTGGCTCTTGAGAGTCGGTGGGAGCCAACTCCAGCATATTGCTGGTATGCCTCTGTTTCTCAGGGCTCAGCAATACCTCGCCTGACTTACCTCCTCTTCTGTAACCGTCAGAGTTAAGGATCTGTTCAGTTGTCCTGCCATTTAAATTTTTCCTTTCATTTATTCACTAAACAGATAATTATTGCGTAATTCCTATGTACTATTATGTTAGGCTCTGAGGAAAAATAATGAACAATCGTACTTCCTCCTTTCCAGAGCTCCCATTCTCCTTAACTGAAGCGGTACATCCAGGTCTTCCTGAGGGAATTAATTCTGTGTCTCTGATGTTTTGCTCAGTGATGCCCTGAGAGGGTGCTAGTGTGGCAACACCTCAACCTAGAGGAAAAAGACCCCCAATTTCTCTTCAGTTTACCTAGGATGAAGATGTTCTTACTCACACAATTATCATTTGCCACAGTGTTTCTGGATTAGAACAAAATTCTCAATTATAGCTTAACTATATAATTCAATTTTGATGGCATCACTTCATCACAATGTGAGAAATGAGAGGTTATTTTAGCACCAAACAGAACCAGAAGAAATCAGAATGCATTTAATAGTTACTGTATCACATAATAGTCAACATAATGTAATCAATACATAGCACTCTGTATAAATAAACCATTTAGATTCTCACACATCTGAAGGAGAAAGAGGGCACCATTCCCGGAAGTTCTTTCTTTCCATTTGTTAAACCATAATTCACACCTTTGGGGAATAAAATATTAATTTAAAGTCAAATATTAAGGCTAGTGTTATCTTTTTTCTTGCTTCCTTTTCCCCTCAGGTGTATGTAGTTTTATTTGATATACTATTAACCATGGACATATGTTTTTTATTTTATTATGTATTGTTTTCTTCCAAGGGAGGGGGTCCTGGGTTGGTGGGGATAATCAATATATAAAATACAACAGCTGTAACAAAACATGTGTATTTTTAGATGACTGACTAAAATTCCTAACACAAATTATGCCTTAGTGAACAAAAGAAAAATTTGTGATTTATTTACCGTGTCTAGAACCCAAACATAAAGCTTAATGTAATCAGTCATCTACAGCACTCACGGCTTTAATATTAATTGCACTCGGAAAAGCAGCAGAAGAACAACCTTTGGATGGGACAAAGCAGCCGAAAGGTGTATTTTTAAGAATACAAAGTGGCTGGTTACCCTCGGTGCATGTAGGGAGATGAACTTGAGAAACAGTAACTCATCCCAGGAAAAAAGTGCACTTCACTCAGCAGCCAAGGTCACAAAGCCAGGCGTCCTAGAAAAGTACCTACTGCTGGGGCAATTTGGTTTAACAAACTGTTATTTCCCCATGCAAAATACGTTGCCAATTTTCATGAGCACGTAAAGAAAAATAACCACTAGTACCAAATGCGTTGGGCAGCAGTGCCATTGTGGGCTGTGAATGATGGGTTGCAGTGAAGTCCTGTGGGGGGGCCCCCCAGGGACACAGAATAAAAAGATCTGTGTTTTGCTAAATTCCAGGAGAACTGGTGTATGTCTTCAAAACAACTCGCTGGCCAGCCTCTCCATTGGGAGGAGGCTTATGGAGAAGAGAGTGAATGTTTTTATTTGGCTTAGAAGTGAGGGTTGGAAGTCCTGATGTTAACTCTCAATGTCAAAATCTATTCCTCTTTGCTCTGCGTTCCTATAGCGCATGATTCCACTTTTAGTGGAGTTTACCCTCCAGGCAGCCTTAACTGAGGGTCCCTTGAGGGTGGAGACCATCCTGGTTTACCTTAATAGAGCTTTGTTGATAGGTGTGGAATGAACATCTGTTCAGAGAGAATGAGAGAGAATTAAGTTGTCTCACAGACTTTGCAGTTCCACAGCTGAGAACACATTTTCTGTTTAATGGGGCCTTCGGTGAATCTGCTGCCACGCCACCTCTGGTACGCTAGTGCCTCCTGGGTCTCTCTTTCGGTATGGAAATAATCATGCCTTCTCTACTTGACAGGGTTTTTTTGTAACATCAAATCTGAGAACATGTAGAATTCTGAAGATTTGAGAAAGAACTTTGAGCACTTGCAGTAGTTCATCCAGAAAGCTCCTTTTTCATCATCTCTACCCAGTAGTCCTTTGGCTTCTACTTGGGGGCTGCTAGGGATCCCAGCGGCCACGGGGTTTTAAAGCCATAAAGTTAGGTCTACAAACAGTGTAACTTTTTTTTGTTTGTTTCTCAGTAATTGAACAGCAATGTCTCTCTTAAGTCCCCATTCTACCCAGTGACAGAAAAATCAATCCAGTCAATTCCAAATTTCTTAGTCATTTCAGGTTTCAAATTTGGCATTTTAGTCAAATCCATCTCTCTGGTGGCAGCTTTGAGGCCACACAAGCGTACATAGTATTAGAGCATCTAGGAGGTGTCTGGTACTGCAGAATATACTGGCACCCATTGCAATACACAGTCCTGCCAGTCCGGAAAAGGGCACAACCCCTTTTCACATTGGTACCCACTATGATGTCCAAGTCCCCATTTATCCCAAGTCATCAGTTTGGGCCAGCAGTTCTCAAACGTTTGGCCTCAGGAGCCATTTACACTCTTAAAAATTATTGCAACCCCAATAATTTTGTTTTTGTGGGTTATAGCTACCAACATTTATCACACTGGTAATTAAAATAGAGAATTTTGAAATATTTATTTATAGATTAAATAAAAGCCATCACATGTTAACATAAATAACATTGTTTACAAAAATAACTATAATTTGCGAAATAAAAAAATAGTGAAAAAAATAGTTTAAGAAACATTTCTGCAAATCTCTTTAATATGTGGCTCAATAGAAGACAGCTGGATTCTCATCTGTTTCTGCATTCAATCTGCTGTGATACGCTGTTTTGGTTGAAGTATATACAATCTGGTTTCATGCAGATGTGTATTTGGTAAAGAGAGAAGTGTTTAATAGCTTTTTCAAATGTCCATATTCTTCTTTAATACTATACCAAAACTCAACAAGTGGTAGTTTCTTAAAGGTTAGTTGCAATGTGGAATCTGAAACTATAGCAATAAGTTTTTCATATCCTGTCACATTAAAGTCCATTGGTCTGTCTTATACTTGGAATGGATCCTCTACTCACATGGTTTCATAATATCATGCATTGGTCGGATTTACTGAATAATGCAGCTCTTCTAAATGTTGACATATTTCAATATACAACATGAAAAACTCAGTTCATTAATATCATTACCTATTTCATAAGAAGAATTTTTAATTACTGAGTAGCTGTCAAGTTCACAGGGGTAGATGCAAGTTTTCCCAAATACTAATTTTTGTTTGAAAACTTGAATTGTGTGATGGGCAGCAAATTCTGTCATAGTTTTAAAGTACCATACTCACTTGGTTCATGTTCAAAAATAATACTCAAGCCTCTGAAATACTCAAGTCTGAATAATCATAATTTGTCTTTCAGTCTTTCATGGGAATAAAAATGACGTTCCAAGAAAAAGGTAGCTAGTTCCGTAAAAAGGGGCCGCTGGTTCAGCTTGTACTATGCTGTTCCTGGACACAACCATTGTGCTTTGAAATGCAGCAGAAAGGCTTGATGCATTTTCCATTTCATCACATGGAATATTAAAAATATTTATACTCAAGGGACTAGATCTAACAAAATAATAGCTTCTAATGTGTCATCAAGGACATTCTTGAGTAAAACTGGCATTTAAAGAAACATGAGTATGTGGTGATGAAGATTACAAAGACAACTAGTACTGTTTGGTGCCACTGCCTTGATTTGTGCTAAGGTACCAGCAATTTAACTCACTGTGGCTAATGCATCCATCAGTGCAAATGTCAACAGATTGAAAAAGGCAAATGATGTCTTAGTATTATTTTGAAAATAGTTTAAATCTCACAGATGCTCTGAAAGGGTCTCAGTGACTCCCAGGAGTCTGTGGACCCCACTTTGATAGCTGCTAGCCTAAATACACAGTGTTTTCTTCACTCTAACTGTGAAGCTTCCATAGCCTTTCCAGCCCTCTCTGAGGTACATTTAAACACTTGGCGTTGGGGAAGGCATTGGTTTGTTCCCCATGCTTAGAAGGGGATACGAGGAATCTGTAAGGCTGCCTGAGGCCCTTTAGGGTGCAGTCTCTATCCCTCTGTTGCTGTTGTAGTGCAGAGACACTGTGAAGGTAGGACTTGTCAAAATGCCATCCTATCAACTCTCAGACACGTAGCTTTGTGTATCAGTAGGTTTGTTTTCATCAATTTCAGAACTTGGTGGGCATAAGATACCCTCTCAGGGACAGTCAGCAATATTCTTACATTGAACCAAATCTGCCTCTTATTATATTCACACTTTGGTACAAATCCCATCTTTTGGACTTATAAAGAACAATTCTGGTTTTTTTTTTTGTTGTTTGTTTGTTTGTTTGTTTGTTTTTTATATGACAGTCCTTGTGATTTTTTTCAAAAAGGGTATAAAAACCTCCCTATCATTTTTGTTCTCCAAAAATGATCTAATGGGAATGTGACAGACTGGGTATAAGTTTTTGCGTTGTCACTTAATGAAGTGTGACCTTGAGCAAGTCATTTTATTTCTTTTATTTTAGGTTCATCATCTGTAAAATGGGAATAATAATTCTTGCCTCAAAAGATTTAATAAGTGTTGAAGGAATCAAATTAATACCCGGTCCTCAGTAAGCATACAATAAATGTTGTATGCTTCCTTCTTTTGAAAATGTCGTACATAATTGCTCATGACTTCTCTTAAAATATAAATGTGTTTTGAAAATGTAATAATAATAAGGTACTATCAATCATAATGGCACTAGGATATCAGTGGTTTTATAAAGACTCATTGCTGTACTTCCACCTTGATTTTTAAAGTCTATAAATTTGATCCTAAGAACTACCAGTTGTAGCTGCAGAACACTTAACTGTTGTGATATCTATAACAATAATGGTCAATTTGGGGCTCCTTTTTTTCTTTTTGGATAAGAGAATAAAAGGTTGTAGAAATAAATGTTCAGGGATCTGAGACTGAAAACTTAATATTTACTTATATAGTTGGTGTCTCCATAAGCAAAAGCGAGATGGATGCCTAATATTTCACAAAGATAATTAAAGTTAAGGAGCAGATGTGGGAAATACCCCTTCTTGTATCACCAAAAAGAATAAATGGAACCAATAGCTTTCTAATTTTATAACAAACAATAGACCAGTGACATGAAAGCTGGGATTACAAGAGCATAGAACAATGATCTGATTACTAAGCTCTTGTAAACTTGAAGTTCATAAAAACAAAGTTAGAGATGTGGAAATGTATCACTACAGGATATCATGGAGTCTTAGAAGATGAAAAGATTGTTAATGTCTCCCAGGACCAGTCTAGCCAGTCACAGGGTAGTGATTGGCAAAGGTCTCTTACAGCTTTATGAATTCCAGGACGCGTCATTTATCTCGAATTATGTTTCAGAGGAACAAGCTGTTTCACAGAAATAAAAAAAAAAATTCAGATAATTAAATTATAAGCCTCCAGAAAGTATAACTATTTTTTAATTTTAAAATCGTGATTTATAAACCAGGGTTCATGAACCAGATCTAGGGATTTTTCTGAACCGCCTAAAATTATATGGAAGATTTTGTGGGTGTTACCTCACATGCATTTTTCTGAAGCGAGAATTAATAATTAGAACTGTTTTATGCAATTTGAAGTAATTTTAAAAATTGATCACTAAATTCCCTATTTTATTGGCTACCTATTGGGAAAATGACACATTTAGTGATATTGTTTTCCTATTAATGTATCCTATTTTCTATAATTTTGATTTTGTATTGCCTTTTTATGGTATTTCTGTCTCCTTCTTCCCTGATGCAGTTACCTTTTATCTCATTACCAGCAAGTTTGCTTCTAGTAATTTCTCCTTATCGACTGTAAAGTGGCTGGCAAATTTGACAATGGAACTTGTTAGAATAATAGTAAATTGACTTTTAGCCAGAGTCTCTCCTTTGAATAAAGTGTGCAAGTGTGAGTGCACAGACTATGGGGCATCTCTTCTGGTAAATCAGGGACTAGCTTTGCATTCTTCCGATTCTTCACCTGGGGACTAGATGACCCCAAGCTTACAAGTTACTTGATTGCCTGATATTTGAGAGATAAATGTATTGTTTATACAATGTGGAGTCCACTAGGATGTAAATTTTACTTTGTATTATTAGGCTTTGTATTGGTCAACTATACCACAATCACGCTGCATAACAAACCACCCCACAGCTAAGTGGCACACATGGATAAGCATTTATTTTCTTTCTCTGCAGGTCTGCTGGAGCTTTGCTAATTCAGGTTAGTTTAGTTGGATTTGGCTCAAAATTGAGGATTGGGTACAGGACTGCACTAAGATGTCTATTTGAACCACACAATAGGAAAACAAAAGGAGTGAGCAGAGACACGGTACTTCTTGTGGCCTAGGCTTGGACCTGGCATCCTCCTCTTTGCACTCATCTCCTAGGGGCCACAGAAAATCACATGGTCAAGCTCAACAATGACAGGGCAGGGAAGTAAGTGCATTCCTTTCAAAGAGAGCTGGTGGATATTTGCCAAACAATAAACAACAGCTTCTTCTAAGTGAATTTGGATATTTATTAAAAAATAAAAAATAACAGATCATCTTGCCCTGTTTTTTTAAAAAAAGGCAGATTAAGCATTCTAGTATGATTCAAAAACTTCCAGAAGCAATGAGTCTTTGTTGTTCATCTTAAGAGTATAGGTAATGTACAAAAAACCCAAAATCAGACACAACAAAAAAATATTGAAAACTCAGTTTAATAACCAAAAGAAAAAAATATTGCCAATATTCCCTCAGCCATGAAATTTCAAATCCAATTCTGGGTCATAGTTTATGGATATTGCTGTCGGAGCAGCTTTTTTTGAGCTCCCGTGATACAGGAATCCCACAAGGAGCAGTTTGTTTGTTGTTTCCCACAATACCATCTGCTCTGAGCAGTGTCTATCCCAAGTCCTTTTCTCTTCCGTTATGACAACGTCTTTGTGTAAGTAGAGAAATTTCACCTTCATAACTTATTCATGGCTGGGGAGAAGGGTCCAAACTCGGGGAGAGCACTGCAGAGAGGTTTTATCAGTCCTTTGCCCTTCCGTAGGGACAGCTCTCATTCACCCTTCCCTAGGATCAATGAGAGTCACTTTCCTTAATTTAGAACATCTGAATAGACTTAGTGGAGAAATGCTGACGTTTGTATGTACTTCCTGGCTTTTTATTCTTTCTTGATGTAATTTTCTCTCATAAAACAGGGACAATACGGCCTATGTCTCTAAGATTTAATAAACAAGCAGCCAAGGGCAGGATGTGGAGCAACCTTGATGAGAAAGCCACAGAGCTTGGCCTCAATTAGCCCAGGCTTGAATTCTGATGGCTATTAATAAGCTGTGTGTCCTTGGGAAACTGACATGACTTCCCTGAGCCAAGTCTCATTATCTCTAAAGAGAGTATACTAATACCTATCTCACAGTGTTGGGAATTTAACACAAATTAGTCCTCATCTATCTACAACATGGAAGGTATTCATTAGGTTACATGAACAGGAGAACTGAAAAGAATTTTAATTCTAGAAAGCTTAAAATCCATGGAAGAACCACCAAAATAAAATGAAGAATGCCCTTTGATTCTAATCTTGGATGGCATGTGTACAAAATTAGAAAGCAGAAGAGCAGAAAGGAGTGAGTTTCCAAACACCTAGATGTTATAACAATTGTTCACAGTCATTGATTTTTCATATTTAAGTCTTATAAGCTTCAAAAAGGTTAATTCAGACAACATACTATTCCCTCTACTGATGTTAGATGGATGGGAGGAGTGGGGGAAGGAGAAATAAAAAAACAAAGAAAGATAAATTTGCCACTGTTTTCAAGTTTCTAAATATTAGCTTTTAATGGAGAGACTAAGTTTAACTGTCATGAAAACAATTTCACTTCTGAGCAACAATGTAGAAACAACCTGTCAGCAGAACACTAACTGTGTTCTTATTTAATATCGAAAATCATGTTTGTCTAAAATGGATAATTCTGTAATAAAGGTAGTAATGACTACTTTTAAGGCTTACATGGTATGTAAGGTACTATGCAAAATGCTTCATCTCATAGACTTTATTTCACAGAGTTTCATGAGGATAAATACTAGACTTCAATTAAAAAAAGAGGCATTGAACACTGAAGTATTTAGAATGCTGATGTAATCACCTTCTAAAAGCGAAAATTGTTTCCTTTGTGTAGTTATCCTAAATAGGAAGAAATAACCACGAAATAGCCAAATGAGACAAGTGGAAATGGAAATATACATATAGCTCATTGTGAAAGCAAGGAAAGACCACAGCATCAGTAGCTATTGCTTAGTTCCATAAACATATTTTTACTGGCTTAGGAAAGGATGTATTTTGTCTGTATATTTAAAAATCAGAGACATCTTGAATTATCTAAGAAACTTTACAGAACACTGAAATGTACCAAAAATAAGCTGGTGGAGTTGAAAGAAAAGCAACATTTGACTGCTGGTTAAATTATACAACGCTGTCATACCCTCGGCAACTGAAGGACATTTCTCCTTTGTGTCAAGAAACCTCTGCAGTATTCCCAACAGTCAAGTTGTAGGTTGAATGTGTAGCTGAAATTTTTCACTAGGGGGCAGCCTCTCACTGAAATGTGAGAGGATACTTTCTCCATCATCTGATTTCAATAAGAAACTGGCCCAGGGAGGCACACATTCTCGGCACAGCTTCTGAAGGAAAATTTATGCGTCTATAAAATGTTGAATCAGCACAGTCACTCAGTGGAGAGTAAAGAAAGGAAAAAAAATCTTGCATAACATGAAAAGCCCAGCATAAATAGATGGTTAGCCATGCAAATGTTGTGTGTTCTGAACACAAAATCTTTGCAGGGTGTGCTGAGCAGTGAACACGGCTACTGACAGATTTTTTACGAGATTCATAGTTTGTTCTCTCTCTCTCTCTCTCTCTCTCTCTCTCTCTCTCTCTCTCTCTCTCTCTCTCTCTCTCTCTGAAATAAAAGCCACTGAGCAAGTAAACATTTTACAATAGGACATCAAGTAGAAATTGATTAATTCCTTAGGCTTTTAAACCCTGGGTTTTAGCTGCGCGGAATGCTGTGGCTAGGTTGTTCCTCCACCGCTTCCTGACTTTTGTTTGACCCTATATATCCACCTATTGTTTTTCCTCCTTGCCACTCTTTCTCTTGCGTTTCATATTCCTCAAGTGATCTCACCTAACAAAATCAACAACCCCAGCCCCGAGGAGAATTGTGACTGTGTTTTTTTAACCGGGCCCTGAATGGTCTCAGAACATTATGCAGAGGCAATATTTGAAATGTGATACTGCCCAGTTCTCTGGCAAGCCAGCAGGGCTGTCAGGTCCTATTGTGTCTGTGATTGTAAAAGGCATCTGAGAGCTCCCACATCCCTGAGCAACTGGTATGACCTTGTGTGGTCTTGGAACCGGAACAGAGCCAGGGTGGCCTGGCAAATTGTCACCTAGGACCCATGTGCAGCACAAGGTGGCGATGGGGATGCTTGTGGAAACTTGGGGGCCCCTCTCAGAAGCCTGTCTTGCAAATGGAGCTTTAAACCTAGGAAAGAAAATAAATGCTTTAGACCAGAAGTGGGCATGCACAGAAACGGAAGCCCATGGAATCAATAATTATTCAGTAAGGTAGAGGCTAGAATTTGTGGCAGTGGAAAGCATGGCTGGGTTTGGGCTCTCCAGCCAGACTACGGTTTGAATCCCAGCTCTGTCTATTGCTAGCTGGATGACTCTGGGAAATTTCTTAATTCCTTTTTGCCTCAGGTTCCTCTTTTATAAAATGAGAGCTTACAACAATGTGTGGCATATAATGAGTTCAGTGAAAGTTAGTATAATTCTTATTATTATTATTGTTAGAGGTGCAGAGATGAGGGTAGAGGACGTCATGAAAAGTCTGTTTCCTCATCTGTAAAATGGGCATAATAGTAGAACCCACTTCCTAGAATCCTAAAATTTAAATGAGATACTATATGTATATGTGAAGTGCTTAGGACAGTAGTTGGCAAATAGTAAGTGCTCAGTAAATTATCATTATTACTAGAAATCTTGATGGAGATAATGCTATTTTCCACTCTAAAGAGCTAAAGGGTTGTTGTGAGGAAGGAATATGTGTTCATTGCATCATAGTCACCCAGGATGTTCAGTAAATGTTGATTCCTTTTATTACTTACCTGGAGAATTCTGTTGCTCAGATTGTTTAGTATCCATGTGTGTATTGACCCCAGAGGAAAAATTAATTTCAGCGATGGGGACCTGAAGTTTACATATAATCAGTCCTGTAAAGCAGTGGGTCAACTGTTTTATGTCGTGGAGGCTCGTTGATAATCTGAAGATATCTATGGATTCTTAAGCCAGAAAACAGCCTACACGTGCACACACGTGCAGAGGCCTGGAAACATGTCTTGAAGAACATCCAGGGATTCTGAAGAGATTCATGGGCCTGACGACTAAGAATTCCTGCACTATAGAGAAGAATGCCACTGGAAGGGGGTAATTCTTAATATAGATTTCATTGGCAAGAATAGGGTTAGGAAGATGCCCAAAATATCAGCACAGGCCCTTAAGCGGTGGTTCTCAAGTTGATGGTTGTGGAGATATAATACTAATCTGGGACATTTATTAACATTTGGATCCATGTGCTATTCCACCAGACAATTTAGTTTAATCGGTCTTGGGGATGGTACAGCCCAGAAAACTGAATTTTAACATGTACCCAGCTGATTTTGATGTAGGAGACTCTTAAAACACACTTTGAAAACTATTTCTTTAGTTTTTGAAGAACTTTCATCAGGTCTTAAAGACATTGGGTTCTGAGTAAAGTAGAATTATTATTATTACTATTATTATTATTTTTAAAAGATCATGTCTGTCTTAAATCTCAAAATACCATTTACCTAAAGTAAGCATCTCAGCCAGCATGAAGAACAGGAGTAAAACTTCAGCTCTCTGGAAGGGCCCGGAGGAGGGCTGGGTTTTGCCTGAGAGATGCAAGTTATATCACCAAATAATTAGATGGCAGGAGGCATTTTGATGATCTCAATCCCATTCTTGTCACTAACGAGGTTGCAGCTAAGGTAGCTTAGCTCCAATGGTGTCAGCCTCTGCTGTATTATTTTGTATTTCGGGGCATGAATTTATTTATTCCTCCCAACCATATTATCTGATTATGGTTGCTTTTTTCAGCCAGGTGGCAAACCTGAGGTTGGGAGCCATATTTGATTATTTATCTGAATTCCTCCACCCAGCTACCTTGTAGCGTGCTCAGTCGACAGTTTTATAGGCTCAATGACTGCTTACTTCACGTACAATATAATATGCTGGAAAGGCACTAACGTGGAGTTCAGTGGTCTTCCTGGCTATAATAATGACCACGCTTCTAGCCGTGGCAATGTGGGAGGACTTCGTGGTAAAGTGAACTCCGATTTATTTAGATCACGCTTCTCTCCTAGACATACAACACAAAGGATACAAATCAGCTCCTTTAGGCTGCATTCCTGTTGGGCCATTCTAACGTGTTGGGAAGCATTCTCTTTATGGGGCCCTAGCTTTGGTGGGCTCACTTTGTGCAAGCGCTCCTGACTTGTTAGATGTTCCTCCTTCCTCCTTCCCTCTTGTTACGCTAATGGCGGAGCTAATTGCCAACTCTAGAGAGAGCAAGGGCTAAGTAAATATTGTCCTCTGATCCTGGGAGGCAGGTGGGTGACAAGGGCCTCCGTGGTTGCTACAGAAACCCAGAGAGTGCCTGCTGACTGAAAGGCATCAGCCCTCAAAAATCAGGTTTGCAGGGGCCCAGAGCTGAGAACAGTTATTCACCAGTGTTTGTGGCTCTGAATACATTTGATATTGGAGATATTATTTGTATCTCAAACTGATGTTTTTCTTTTCTTAGAGTCACTGTCAAATGAGCCCCTTTGTCACCGTGATTCTTCCCTACCTCGCCTCCTCCTGTGGTGGAGGCCTCTTTGTAGGAATATTCTGGCGGTGCATGAAGCACCCATTACCAAGGCCACACCTGGGCAAAGGTATCCCAGGCCGGCACACAGTCCAAGCTAAGGCTCCAGGCTCATCTGCCCATTACAAAAAAAAAAAAAGAAAGAAAGAATAAAAAAGTTATTTAGATGAAAACAACAAAAACAGTTCACCCATTTTTCTTCAAACTGTTATTTTAATACCATGAGAAGGACATTTGTATGAAGGAATTCTCAAGCATATAGGGCCTGGCCATGTTTGGAATTCCCATAAACCTCATGACTTCTGAGCCTCAAATTCTTTGCTCCTACCTGAAGGCAATTGCTGGAGAATTTTTTTTAAAAAAACATTGTCTTTTGTTGGTGGCTCTTTTTTAAATGGGCTTTAAAAAGTCTGGACTCTTAGGAATGTTGCACAGAAACATAGGCTAACAGCAAGGCAAAGGAACATAAGGCAAGGTTTTAGGCAAATATATGGTAACAGAAGGAAAGCTTAAAAATGAACATTGGTGGTACCTGGCTGTGCACAGCCTATATTTCATTAAACCCCAAACATCTGGAAAACAATTTTTGGCATTCATTACCTTGAACTCCCAGAAGACCCTGCCTTTTTAGAGGAAGTCTCTTAGAAGTGTTCCTTAGAAGTGACAGAAAACATCATCCTCGTGCCTGTGGGAACAGCTATGAGCATTCAGCAACTGGAAAGGCAGGCATGAGAGGGTGCACGGCATGAGGAAACTCAAGTCATTTTGAAAAATGAGCAGAGATCAGGTGAGCTACTTTTATTGCCAAGAATTAAAAAACCTTTTTGAAAATGTGGTTCTGCATCAATAATAACCTAATAATAAGGGAATCCAAAGTGTCTTTAAACAAAAGAACACAAGTAAAGTCTTACACACATAACACACATGGTCATACAAGCCTCCCTCGATTCTATTCTTTTGTTGTTGTTGTTTTTTAGTGACACTAATGAACCACTGAAGATACCTGAAGCAGATTTATTGAATTGAGCGGAAGCGAGTCACAGTCACACAGCTTTGTTCAGAGGAGGGCAGTTGTCCAAGTAGGGAGAGGGACAGCTTTACACGTTTGTCGCTGGTGAAATCTCTTAGCTCTAAACAGTCACCAGGCGGATGTGTCTATTGTTCCACCAAAGCTTCTGATCTTTCTGAAACGGGCAAAAATCAATGGGCTTATATCTGAAATTTCTAGCATTGCCCTTCTCAACCCTTACTACAGAAGTATCACAAGTTTTAGTAGAGGGCTTGCTCAGTGGAAGACACACTAGAGCAAGAATTGGAGGCACCCAAGCAGCATTTCTTTTATTCACATATTCTTTCAGTTGTGGTCAGTTGAATATTGTGTGACAGTCCAGCTCCCTCCGGGAAACAAAAGGCACCCTCCACTGGGCACAGGCTTACAAGTCTGGGAGCTGGAGGTATGGAAGAGGGGCTGCACAGAATATAGACATTGCCAGAACCCTGAGTGGGGCAGAGGGCAGGGGAAGTAGCAATCAGTGTCTCACCTCACCCTCTGATCTTGGCCGGTGACTCCTGTGGCTCAGACCCACCTGGGAGCCAGAGGGAAGGCAGCCAATGATCTAGTTGATCCACGTCAGTCTCCCAGGGCAGAAAGCCAGGCAGAGAATAAGGCAGAAAATGCATGAGGAGTGGCGAGGAAAAAACTAACCAGTGCAACCACACTTCAGGAACAATAGACCATAACAGCAGGGCATAGTATATATGTGCTATTTTTTTACAAAAGCAACTTATAGTAAATCAGGTATATATTCTGTCCCTTCTCTATAGATCCTCACAGTACATCTTCACTAACAACTCTGCTGAAGAATGTTAAGCGTGTGGGTTAGGACTTATTTCTTCTAGTTGCTTTACCTGTCTTCTACCACCTGTGTGTAGAGCACAAATACATAGACATATCTTTACACTTCCCTGTCTATCTTTTGGTCTCCTTTGATATAAATCCACTGGTAGCAAAGACTGAAGAGCTGTACATTCTGGCCTTTGCTAGGCAATTAGCATGTTCTCCATAATCACAGTTAATGATATTTGTTGTTAAGATTTGTAACCAAAAGTTATTCATTGGTGCCCTATGTTAGTGTCTCAGAGGATTATAATCTTGGACTTTGTGTAGGCAATAGGAACAGGGATTTCAAGGCTATTGTGGTGGTAAATAGCTGGCTACTTAGCAGAGGAACGGAAGATTCACTAACTGTTCAAAAACCACTTATGAACCCCTGCACAATGCTGTACAGTTTGCTGAGTCCAAGGAACACACAGGTATCAGACATGGGAAACAGACAACTCCAAGGCATTGCAATTTAATGGGGTAAGTGTTTTAATAGAGAAATGAATAATGCCCTGGTAAATCAAAGGATTCACAGAGACGTAAGTGAATGGGGTCATTAAAAAAGAAGAGGGATTATTAAGGGCATGGACTGGGTAAAGGGCTAGTGTGGGTGCTATTGATGTGTTGGGGGTGGGAGAGAACGTCAGAAACCAAAAAATTGGGAAAAGCTGGACAAGCCTTCCTTGTCTGCCACATTTTGGTGTTTCCTGAAGGTTCATTTAATTTAAATATAATACATGATGCAGTTTTGATGTTCATTTCCAATCTCTCCTCATTCAGACAATACATATAAACATCTTTCATTTTCTTTGGTCATTCTAGTCCATTGGTCTTCTCAGCTCCATGCCAGTTTGCGTAAGAATTTAGTATTACTTTTGTAGACAGTAATTGCTCAATGTTTCGACTTGGATCTAAGCTTAGTTAAGACTTCATGTATCGTCTTTCCCTTGCTCAAGCTACTGCTGTCACCAATTTACTGTTGCACAGATTTAAGAAAGGTTGGTTTTCTTAAGAAAGTTTGCTTTTCTTCAGAACATACTCTTCAAATTGTAAGCTGCTGTTGCGCACGAAAGATTTGTCTCTAGGTCTCTTTTACTTTTCTCTCTATGATTATGCTTTCCTTTGTTTTAGGAACAGGCTGGGGGAAGAGGGAAGCTGTATGAGCCGCTCTTAATTTTGATGGAAAAGAAAGCAGTTTTCGGATAGTTTGGTACCTGAAACTAGAAGACAGTAGTTTTGCTATTTTTAAGAAGTGGTTTCCCTTTCACTTTATCACACTCTCATGACTCACATGGCCTGGACATTCTTCTTAGACTATTTCATGCTCCTATGATAGGTTATGACAAGAATAACTTTATATTGGATTCAATTTGTATTTTAGAGCAAGCAAATACAAAAGGATCCTAAAGTACTCACATAATTACTGCCCTTATTTATCCAGTTTAGTTGTGGGCTAGCCTTTAACAGGGAGAGAAAAAAATCACAGACCATGCCTGAAAGGTGGTGGATCTTAGTTGACACGAAGTTTCTATGATGAATGGACAAATTAAAGTGACACTTAGGTTATCACCAGTGGGAGTCACAAAATGGTGTCATACAGTATTTCAGTACAAGGACAACATTTTAAAAACTATAGCTCATTGGAAAAGTGTAAAGCAATATTTCCCCAATATAGTGAAATCCAACAACTCCATTCTTTAAATAATTTTTACTCTAATCTCAAGCTAAGGAGGCATTCATTGGGGATTTTTTAATATTGTCAAATCTGGGCAAGCGTTTAAGCTGCTTTCGTGGCGTGATCAGCATGGACATAGCTACTCCTCTCCGTCCCATCTGCCAACAGCGAAGTCATAGATCAGGCAACAGGATATCAGGATTAACCAGATCCTCCAGCTTGTTCCAGTTGCCTCATGTACGGGGCTCCGAAACTCCCCAGAGCATTACTATTTCTAAGACTAAGTCTCAATAATGCTGCTTTAGGGAAATGATGAAGACGAAACATAATCACATTTCTGTACTGTGTTAGAATTTTTATTTACTTATATGTATTCTGTGAGAAATTGCTGACTAAGACCGGGAAGGTGGTTAATTTGGTTGACTCAATTTCTATTATGAATGGATTTGAAAAGCTCTGAGGCCTGTAACATTTGAAAAATACAATCTATGTGAACACATTGTTTGATTTCATTTTAATCCTCAAGTGATCCTGTGAATCAGATGGCGCAGTTACTATTATCCCCATTTTATAGATGAGGAAAATGAATCCCATAGGGCATAGGTGGCTTGGCCAACGGCGCACAAGTGAACAGCGCAATAGGAACTGGAACTTTGTTCTTTTGACTCCAAGGCCTTCATGTTCTTTCCCTAGAATACCATGGAATAGAGGTGGAATTCCCGGTCCACCAGGAAAAGGGGCATGAATGCTGACCTGTTTCTCCAGAGGTCATGTGTTTGTCAGGATCCAGTCATACCTTCTCCTGGGGCTCCTGGTGACCAATGGCCTACAGTGGTGAGCGCACTGACTTTATTAAATTGTGGGCTGAAGTAAAGAAACAGAGGACAGAGTAGATGATTCAAGCAATTGCCAACACGTCCCTGGTGAGTGTGGGATGTGGAAGGAGATGAGATTGGAGAGAGACAGGGCTGGATAACCAAAAGTGGTGAATGCCAGATTAAGTTTGTACTTTCTTCTCCAGACAAGAAAAGGGAAAGCTGCTCAGGTTTTCTTTTTTATTAATTGAGGCAAAACTCACATAAAACTAACATTCTGAAGTATATATACAGTTCAGCGACATTGAGTACATTCCTCGTACTCACTTCTATCACTTCTATCTAGTTTCAAAACATTTCATCACCCGAAAAAGAAATCCTATACCCATGAAGCAGTCATTTTCTACCCCCTCGCCCCCTAGCCCCTGGCAACCACTAGTCTGCTTTCTGCCTCTAAGGATTTACCTGTTCTGAATATGTCATTTAAATGGAATCTTATAATATGTGATCTTATGTGTCTGGCTTCTTTCACTTAGTATATTATTTTTGAGGCTCGTCCATGTTACAGTATGTATAAGTCAATACCTCATTTTTTTATGGCTGAATAATATTCCCTCATATGGAAATACCACAATATATTTATCCATCCATGACTTCATGGACATTTGCGTTATTTCCACCTTTGGCTATTGTGAATATTACTGCAATGAACATTTATGTACAAGCTTTTGTTTAAATACCTATTTTTAATTCTCTGGGTATACAATTAAGAGTGGAATTATTGGATCATATGATAATTCTATGCTTAACTTTTTGAGGAGGTGTCAAATTGTTTTCCACAATGGCTGAACTATTTTGCATTTCCAACAGCATGTATATGGGTTCACATTTCTCCACAGTCACAACAACACTTGTTCTTTTCCATTTAAAAAAAATTATGACCACCTTACTGGGTGCGAAGTGGTATCTTATTGTGGCTTTGATCTGCATTTCCATAATGATTAGTAATATCAAGCACTTTTTCTTCTCTTGTTTGGCTATTTCTGTATCTTCTTTGGAAGAATGTCTACTCAAGTCCTTTACTATATTTTAATTGGATTCTCTTTCCATTGTTGAGTTGTAGGAATTCTTTATATATTCTGGATGCTAGGCTCTTATCAGAGATATGATTTGCAAATATTTGCTCATCCTGTGGGTTATCTTTTCACTCTGTTGGTAGTGTCCTTTGATGCACAAAAATTAAATTTTGACAAACCCTCAGCTAATCTCATAATTAATGGTGAAAAACGGAAGCCCTTTGCTCTATGTTCAGGAACATGACAGGGCTATCCCCTATCACCTCTGCTTTTCAACACAGTGTTGGAAGTCCTTGCCAGAGCAATCAGACAAGAGAAATAAATAAAAGGCATCCAAATTGGGAATGAAGAAGTTAAATTGTCACTCTTTGCAGATGACATGATGTTATATATAGAAAACCCTAAAGACTCCACCAGAAAGCTATTAGAAACAATCAACGAATACAGTAAAGTTGCTGGCTAAAAAATCAACATGCAAAAGTCCATTGCATTCCTATATACTAACAATGAAATCTCAGAAAAAGAAATACCAAAAAAAAATTCCTTTTGCAATTGTAGCAAAAAGAATAAAATACCTAGGAATAAACTTAACCAAGGATGTGAAGGACCTATATGCTGAAAACTATAAGACATTTTTTAAAGAAATTGAAGAAGACACAAAGAAATGGAAAGACATTCCATGCTCATGGATTGGAAGAATCAACATAGTTAAAATGGCCATATTACCCAAAGCAATATACAGATTTAATGCAATTCCTATCAAATTCCCGTGGCAATTTTTAAAGAAATAGAACTAAAAATCATCAGATTTGTTTGGAACCACAAAAGACCCCAAATAGCCAAAGCAATCTTAAGAAAAAAAGAACAACGCTGGAGGTATCACACTCTCTGACTTTAGCTTGTACTAAAGGGCAACAATAATCAAAACAGCATGGTATTGGCAGAAAAACTGACACATAGACCAATGGAATAGAATTGAGAACCCAGAAATAAACCCACATAAATATGGACAGGTAATTTTTGACAAAGAAGCAAAAAACATACAACAGAGAAAAGACAGCCTCTTCAATAAATGTTGCTGGCAGAATTGGAAAGCCACGTGCAAAGAATGAAACTGGACTGCTATCTGTCACCATGTACCAAAATTAATTCAAAATGGATCAAAGACTTAAACATAAGACCTGACACAATAAACTGCATAGAAGAAAACATAGGTACTGAACTTATGGACCTCGGGTTCAAAGAGCATTTTATGAATTTGACTCCAAAGGCAAGGGAAGTAAAAGCTAAAATAAATGAATGGGACTATATGAAACTTAAAAGCTTCTGCACAGCAAAAGAAACCATCGATAAAATAAAGAGGCCATCAACTGAATGGGAGAAGATTTTTGCAAACAGTGCCTCCGATAAGGGGCTAATATCCAAAATATACAAGGAACTCATGCAACTCAACAACAAAAAAACAAACAACCCAATTGAAACATGGGCAGACGACCTGAAGAGACATTTCTCCAAAGAGGACATACAAATGGCAAATAGACATATGAAAAAATGCTCAACATCACTAATCATCAGAGAAATCCAAATCAAAACCACAATGAGATATCACCTCACCCCAGTTAGAATGGCCATCATCAACAAGACAAATAGTAACAAGTGTTGGAGAGGCTGTGGAGAAAAAGGAACCCTTATACACTGTTGGTGGGAGTGCAGACTGGTGCAGCCATTATGGAAGGCAGAGTGGAGGTTCCTCAAAAAATTACAAATAGAATTGCCATATGACCCAGCAATCCCTCTCCTGGGTATCTACCCAAAAAATCTGAAAACATTTATCCATAAAGACACATGTGCTCCAATGTTCATTGCAGCTTTGTTTACGGTGGCCAAGACATGGAAACAACCAAAATGTCCTTCGATAGATGAATGGATAAAGAAGTTGTGGTATAGATACACAATGGAATACTATTCGGCGGTAAGAAAAGATGATATAGGACCATTTGTGACAACATGGATGGATCTTGAGAGTGTAATGCTGAGCGAAATAAGTCAGACAGAAAAAGCAAAGAACCATATGATTTCACTGATATGTGGTATATAAACCATAAACAACAAAAGAACAAGACAAACAAATGAGAAACAGAAACTCATAGACACAGACAATAGTTTAGTGGTTACCAGAGTGTAAGGAGGGAGGGGGGTGGTAGATGAGGGTAAAGGGATCAAATATATGGTGATGGAAGGAGAACTGACTCTGGGTGATGAACACACAATGGGATTTATAGATGATGTAATACAGAATTGTACACCTGAAATCTATGTAATTTTACTAACAATTGTCTCCCCAATAAATTTAATAAAATAAAAAAAAATGAGTATATGGAAGAGGTACACAAGTGTTCATAATAGTCTTTCAATTTGTTGGTAGATTTAAAATGTTTCAAAATAAAAAGCTGAAAGAAAAACGGAAAAAAAAAAGAAGTTGTGGTATATATACACAATGGAATACTATTAGGCGGTAAGAAAAGATGAAATAGGACCATTTGTGACAACATGGATGGATCTTGAGAGTATAATGCTAAGCGAAATAAGTCAGACAGAAAAAGCAGAGAACCATATGATTTCACTGATATGTGGTATATAAACCAAAAACAACAAAAGAACAAGACAAACAAATGAGAAACTAAAACTCATAGACGTAGACAATAGTTTAGTGGTTATCAGAGGGTGGGGAGGGTGGGAGATGAGGGTAAGGGGGATCAAATATATGGTGATGGAAGGAGAACTGACTCTGGGTGGTGAACACACAATGGGATTTATAGATGATGTAATACAGAATTGTACACCTGAAATCTATGTAACTTTACTAACAATTGTCACCTCAATAAACTTTAATTAAAAAAAAATTTGATGAAGTCCAATCTTTTCACTCTGTTGGTATGTCCTTTGATGCGCAAAAATTTTAAATTTTGATAAACTCCAATTTACCTATTTTTGTTGTTAACTGTTTCTTTGTGCTTTTTGTTTCCTGTCTAAGATTCATTGCCAAAGCCAAGGTCATTAAGATTTTACTTATTTTCTTTTAAGAATTTTACAGTTATAGCTCTTACACTTGGTCTTTGATCTATCTTGAGTTAATTTTTGTAAATGGTGTGATGTCTAGGATCCAACTACATTGTTTTCCCTGTTGATATCCAATTCCCTTGTCAAAAATCAGTTCACCATATATGTAAGGGTTTAGTCTTCAATTCTAGTCCACTGATCCTATGTTAATTCTTATGCCAGTACCATATGGTTGTGGTTATTGTTGCTTTGTGATAGTTTTGAAAATGAGAAATATGGCTTCTCCAACATTGGTTTTCTTTTTAAAGATGGTTTTGGCTATTGCAGTTCTATATGGATTTTAGGAACAGCTTTCCCATGCTTGCAAAAAATTCTGTTGGGAGTTTGATAAAGATTGACTCTATAGTTCAATTTTGTTAAATGTTTTCCTGGTTTCCTTTAGTTCTTTGCCCATCATGTCCTTAATCTCTTTCAACATATTTAAGACAGTTGACCTAAAGTCTTTGCCTAGTAAGTCCAATGCCTGTGCTTCCTCAAGGATAGTTTCTATTAGTTTCTTGCTTTTTATCCCCTTGTAAAAGAGCCACATTTTGTGTGTGTGTGTGTGTGTGTGTGTGTGTGTGTTGTGTGTGTGTGCTTCACAATTATTTTTGTTGAAAATGGATATTTTTACTATTATAAAGTGACTATATAATAATTAATATTATTATGAGAAAATAAGATTCTCTCCCCTCCCTGTGTTTTGTTGATGCTGCTTGTTTTGGGTTGTTGTTTGCTTGTTTAGTGGCTTTTCTAAACTAGTTTTATAAAGTGTGTATTCTTTGTCATGTGTAGCTCCTGAAATCTGTGTTCTAGTAGCTTGGTGGTCACCCTGTGTTTTGACAGATTTTCCTTAAATGCCTGGAGGCAATAAAAGAATAAGAAAACTCTTCCAGTAGATGCAGATAGGCTCTGTGTGGAGGTACTTCTTGAATAGTTACTCAGCCAGGCCATATAACTCTGTTTTATCCTGCTTGCTCAGAGCCTGAAGGTCAGTCAGAGGTGAAAGCTTAGGATCTCCCCAGGACTTTTCTGAACATTCGTCCAGCTCTGGGTGTTATCATTTCCCAAGTATATGTAGGAGGTTTTAAAGGCCCTTATCCTCCGATGTATCTCCCTTCTCTATCTGCTCTTTCCCAGGCGTGTCCTGACCACTATCCCTTGCTCCAGGATCCTGTGGCCAATACTTTTGCTTTTAAATGCTTTTGTAAAGGCTGCCTGGGAAGTTGCTCCAGCCCTAGGAACGCTCTGACTATAGCAAAACAAAGCCAGGCCCTTGTGTTGGTCCTTTAGGAACTCACCAAAGACGCTGAAACATATAACCACCATTCTTTGAGACTAACATTGCTTTCTCTGCCACTAGCAACCTATAACAGGAGTGCATGCTAGCATCTTCATGGCTGCCACTGCTCTGGGGAATGGGGGATGATTGATGGGTAATGCAAAATGCCACAGTGCTTTTATCACAGCGTAGCAGCTTCTTGCATCATTAAGTTCTACCAAAGTTGATTCTAATAATTTTTGCCAAATTATTACTTGTTTTTTTCTCTTTCATGTGTTCTTTAAAATTTTTTAATTGTGATAAACATATATAACATAAAACTTGCCATTGTAACTATTTTTAAGTGTAAAATTCAGCGGCATTAATTACATTCACATTGTTGTGCAACCATCATCTACTATTAGTTGCTTTTATGAATTTCCTACTCTGCCATTTTCAGTGACATCCCTTTCTACTTCTGTTTTTTTTGTTTTTTGTTTTAGATTCTTAGATCTTTATTCTTTTTTTTAAATAATTTATTTTTTAAATTTATTAGGGTGACAATTGTTAGTAAAATTGCATAGATTTCAGGTGTACAATTCTGTATTACATCATCTATAAATCCCATTGTGTGTTCACCACCCAGAGTCAGTTCTCCTTCCATCACCATATATTTGATCCCTTTACCCTCATCTACCACCCCCCTCCCTCCTTACACTCTGGTAACCACTAAACTATTGTCTGTGTCTATGAGTTTCTGTTTCTCATTTGTTTGTCTTGTTCTTTTGTTGTTTATGGTTTATATACCACATATCAGTGAAATCATATGGTTCTTTGCTTTTTCTGTCTGACTTATTTCGCTCAGCATTACACTCTCAAGATCCATCCATGTTGTCACAAATGGTCCTATATCATCTTTTCTTACCGCCGAATAGTATTCCATTGTGTATCTATACCACAACTTCTTTATCCATTCATCTATCGAAGGACATTTTGGTTGTTTCCATGTCTTGGCCACCGTAAACAAAGCTGCAATGAACATTGGAGCACATGTGTCTTTATGGATAAATGTTTTCAGATTTTTTGGGTAGATACCCAGGAGAGGGATTGCTGGGTCATATGGCAATTCTATTTGTAATTTTTTGAGGAACCTCCACTCTGCCTTCCATAACGGCTGCACCAGTCTGCATTCCCACCAACAGTGTATAAGGGTTCCTTTTTCTCCACAGCCTCTCCAACACTTGTTACTATTTGTCTTGTTGATGATGGCCATTCTAACTGGGGTGAGGTGATATCTCATTGTGGTTTTGATTTGGATTTCTCTGATGATTAGTGATGTTGAGCATTTTTCATATGTCTATTTACCATTTGTATATCCTCTTTGGAGAAAAGTCTCTTTAAGTCCTCTGCCCATGTTTCAATTGGGTTGTTTGTTTTTTGTTGAGTTGCATGAGTTCCTTGTATATTTTGGATATTAGCCCCTTATCGGAGGCACTATTTGCAAAAATCTTCTCCCATTCAGTTGGTGGCCTCTTTATTTTGTCGATGGTTTCTTTTGCTGTGCAGAAGCTTTTAAGTTTCATATAGTCCCATTCGTTTATTTTAGCTTTTACTTCCATTACCTTTGGAGTCAAATTCATAAAATGTTCTTTGAACCCAAGGTCCGTAAGTTTCTACTTCTGGTTTTGAGAAGGGAAATCATTTGGTTTGATCTGTGTTAGAAAAGTTAGGGTTAGTAGCTAAAATATTACTGATGGTAAAAAGTATATGTTAAAATATGGGATACACTGAATCTCTTGGTACTATTTTTGCTACTTCCAGTGAATCTACAATTATTTTAAAGTAAAAAGTTTTAAAAAATATAATGAATAATGTATTTCAAGAATATATATCTAGATATATAGATAGATACAGCTACACAGATCTTAGAAGGGAAAAAGCCTAAATTCAAAATAGCAAAGACAAAGAAATACAGAAAGAAATATTACACATAGCTTCCAAAGAAAATTCTGGGATCATGCATGCCATGGCACAAAAGAGCAATCAGGAGATAATCACACTGAGAACTGAACAAGCCTGGAAGAACATTTGGCTTGATTTGAAGGGGGAAAAAGAAGTTGAATTGGAATGGGTGTTAAAACAAGCTCTCACAGGACCAATTTGATTACATTTTCACTTGTCAGCCAGGTTGGGCTTTATGCAGTAAACAAAATATACTTGAACAAAACAAAAAAAATTAACAAAAACCAAGGAAGAAGAAAGTAGAACTGGAAAATAAATATTGGCTAGAGGAAAGGGATCAGAAGCCACTCTAGCTATTGTAAGGGAGGCAAAACCTTTTTCCTCTACCCTCTTATGTTTAGGGACTGAGCACCTGAGCACCTGAATTAAAGTGACAAAAGACAGAGTAACAGGAGTAAAGGCGTACAATTTTATTTGATATTTTAATCTTTATGTGTACATGGGGCTCACTCAGAAAAGAAAGTGAACGTCTAAAGAAGATGTTAGGCTTGAATGCTTATATACCATGTTAACAAAACGTGATACATTTGTGGAGAAGTGATAAGACAAAGGAAAATTATTTGGGCTTCTAGGGGTGGGAAATTGTGGGAAAGTCAATATCTGAGGGAAAACTAATGGAAGGTAAGGGATATTTCAGTAAGGTTTCTTTGTGCAGATTCAAGTTGGTGCTGTCTCCAGTGAGAAGAGTGTTTCGTCTTCCTGGTACTAGAGAGGAGAGAACACTTGGACAAAGGGAAATTTATATGCTGTCTTTAGACATAAAGGGGGAGAGTAGAGAGCTTTCTCTGCATGTACTATTTCCCAATTACCTTCAGCTCAAAATAATCCTTATGCCAAAGTAGCATATTTTGGGGTGGAATATGCTGATCTCTTTTAGTTATTTTAAGGAGAAAGTGATCTAATACAAGGAGCTAGATGCCCACAACACCATTAGAACAGAGGAGCAGGCTCTAACAGCAGATGAGTCATGACTTCCAGAACACCACAGATATGACCCTCTCAAGGTGCTGCAATCTCAACTGCAAAATACAAAATGGGCTTAAGAAAGCCGGCTTAGGAAACCACAAACACCGCTATCACAAATGCTTCTTGACCACCCCCAATGGATTGTAGTGATTGGGCCTGGAACACAGAGTGTGATATTCACCACCCTTATAGCTGCCTGCTGCCCTATGAAACTGTGACTGGACACTGGCATTTCTATGACATTCTTTCCCAACAGCTACAAAAGGCACCAATGCTGTTTCTGCTTCATTTCCAACTTCAAAATCTCATGCAAATGTATCTAGTTGTAGAATCTCATTCACACCCGGGACCCTAGCTGCAAGACTGCAGAATGCAGTGTTTAGTTTTACAACTTGACAGTACGGAAAGGCACACGAGAAGGAAGTGGGAATGGATGTCAGCTGCCTATTGAGTACATTCAGCTCTAGTAGTTGAGATAGTCCATTTTCCTCTATTCCTTTGGTTGGCAGTGCCGTTACACCAAGATCAGAATGAGAAAAATTACCTAATAGATCATTTCATGCTAACCCTATAACTTTGCGGACGAGGAAACTGAGATCCAGGAAATTTAAGTGACCTGTTCTGAATCCTGCAGCTAAATAATGGCAACTCTTAATTCCTGGTTTAGGATCCTTTGCAGACATTTAATTTATTTATGTATACTCTCCTTTCCAAAGAGAATTTAAAGTGGCTTACCTATATAAAAAAACAATATGGCAGAACATAGTTCTTAAGAAATAAGTATGAAATATGAGGCACACAATAAGTGAGAAGGAGTAATGGAGGGGATCACTTCAATGAGCCAGGACTCCAGCTTGTACAAGTAGATATCAGAGCTCTGAAGAGTAAGCAAAGACTCTATCTCTGATTCAACTTAATTTTGAGGTGCTTGGTTCATTTGATCTCAAGTTTGGTATGTTTGAAAGAGTTCCTTTATATTTTACCACACACACCCACAAAAAGTTCTTTAGTCAAAAAGAATAGTGATTTCTGGGGTTGGCCCGGTGGCTCAGGCGGTTGGAGCTCCATGCTCCTAACTCTGAAGGCTGCCGGTTCGATTCCCACATGGGCCAATGGGCTCTCAACCACAAGGTTGTCAGTTTGACTCCTGCAAGGGATGGTGGGCTGTGCCCCCTGCAACTAGCAGTGGAAACTGGACCTGGAGCTGAGCCTTCCACAACTAAGATTGAAAGGACAACAACTTGACTTGGAAAAAAAAAAAGTCCTGGAAGTACACACTGTTCCCCAATAAAATCCTGTTCCCCATCCCCAATAAAATCTTTAAAAAAATAAATAAATAAAAGAATAGTGATTTCTTAAAAGCTATTTCTTCAAGACATAGAAAGCCCCAAAAGCTGAAAGGACCCCCTGGAAAGTTTAGGTGGCTCAGACAGACGTGATTTATTTTGTGGAAGGGGTGACATTACCCCTAAAGGTTCGGAGAGGAGATGTCAATATCGGATTACCTGTAAGTCAACATGTCACAGTCGGGGGCTACCTGCGCATGTCACAACTGTCAGCTGGGGCTGCTGAGATGATTTGGGGAGAGAGCTGACAGCCGAGTAGCAGTTGATTCGGTGATTACCTTAGAAAGTGGTAAATAAAATTGCCCCTCAAGAGCCAAATAGCAAAAATAGAATGAACACCAAGTATAAGTTATTAGCTTTGTGTTTTTGCAAAATGTATTTTAGAAATTAATATTTTTTTTTCTTCTTACCACCTAGCTCATTTCCACTACATTAATTTTTTTTTTTTTTTTTTACCAGAACACAATTTGATGTTCTCTCCAACTTGTTCCTCTAATTGCAATCAAACTCTGGGGGAGTAATCTTTTCAAATGCCAGAAAATAAGTTAGTGTCCAAGGGAATGACAAAGCTGGAAATGTGATGTGAGTAATCACCAGACCAGTTTTTTCTGCTCCAGAACAAAAGTAGGGCTGGGAAGATTGGATCGCCCACAATTCTCAAACAGGAAGCCCTAGTGTTTATTTCCCCAAGAAAATAATTGTTCTGTATTCTTTGGATTATCTGACAAACTGCTTCCTAGTGTATTGATTTACTGCCACACTAAGAAAGTAATAAATCAATAACCAGCTTTGTTGAGAAAGCAGGGAAAAGTGGTGTTAGCTTGAGGAACCACATAAGACTTCAACAGTGGAATTAAGTTTTTGGAAAAAAAAAGTAATGTGTTTGAGAGGATCTTTGAGGACCTGAAAAAAGCCAAATGACAGTTGTTGAAGAGAAACATAACATTTGATTAGTTCTATGACAGTCTCATTTTACATAGGTTAGTATTGTAGGCAGGAAACTAAGACTCCCCGGTGATACTGGAGAAGTGAGTGGTCCATGAACCAGATAAGATGGTCAGACATGAGCACCTGGGTAGGCATGTTAGATTCATGGAAGACACTGACATAAAAAAAAAGAAGTTGCTTTGGCGTCAGAGAGACCTGAATCTGAATCCTAGCTGTCACTTACTGGCTGAGTTTGCCTGGGCAAATTACTTAAAGTCCTGAGACTCAGTTTCTTCACCTGTAAAACTGAAATAACATTTTCCCCCCACAGTACTCTTATAAGGATAAGATATAGGTCTCAAAAGTGATTGGTACATTGTAGTTGATAACTAGTAGCTATTATTGTTAAGGAGGGGACTTTTGGGGTCCTGAGACTAGATTAGGAAGGATGAATATTAGGAACTGCTTTAAATTTTTTTACGTTGATAGAGCAGTTTCTGAATTACAGAGAAACCAACAAGTTAAGAAAAGCATATGAGTCACTGGAGGTAATGTGATGCTAAGTCATTGAAAGGAAATCAGTGATTTATTTGAGGAAAATGATGTCCAATTATCAGTAGAAAGCTATTTGACATTTGTGGGAAATGGGAGAGAATTCAGGTCAAAATATAAAAATGCAGAAACCATTAACTGGATGAAATGGAATGCTTGCTGGTATGGGAGGGAGGGGACAGTGTGAAATAATTGGTTTTGATATAATTGGAGGAAGATGGGTAACAAATGGTATATTTAGGCTGGAGTTCGGGGAGTTGTATCATTCTTTGTGAGGTAAAGATGCCACTAGAGAAGTCGCAAAATTTTTTCTAAGCCAGTATTCTCTCTGACATCTATGCCAGCATAAATGTCATAATTAAAAAAAATAAAAATAATGCTAAGTGAAATAAATCACACTGAAAAAGCATAGAACCATATGATTTCACTGATATGTAATATATGAACCAAAAACAACAAAAGAACAAGAGAAACAAATGAGAGACAAAAGCTTATAGACAAAAATAATAGTTTAGTGGTGGTCAGAGGGTAAGGGGTGGGTAGATGAGGGTAAAGGGGATCAAATATATGGTGATGGAAGGAGAACTGGCTCTGGGTGGTGAACACACAATGGGATTTATAGATGATGTAACACAGAATTGTACACCTGAAATCTATGTAACTTTACTAACAATTGTCACCTCAATAAACTTTAATTTAAAAAAATTAAAAATAATAAAAACAGGGGGGAAAATTGCCTGAGCAGGGTACTAATGATCAGTTTCCCAATGAAACTGGGGAAGCTGAAAAGTTAGGTCAGATAAGAAATTAAAAACTTCAGTTATTTACCTGTCAGTTGTCAGGCTGTCTGATTCAGGATGAAATACAGAGATGAGCTTTTTAGGATGAGACAAATGACTAATTCTACCAAAGCAGAGACTAACTCTGTATGGCACAGAGTGTTTGTGTAATGAACAGGAGCTAGTTTAGTCAGGTGCTTATGAGTGATCCTTTACGCACTCATAGTGCAATGCAATCAAGTCCAGTGTTTAGCAGGTGGGCTAAAGCCCCCAAAACCCAGCTAGATAAAATTCAAACACTGATTAGGAAAATTTGGTTGAAATAGATTTTAAAATAACTTTTTAAAAAGCCCAGGCTGATTTAAAACATTATTGTGAACACATGAAAATTGTTTGCCACACATAAGTAAAAAAGCCCAGGGATCAGGGATGAACCAGAAATTAGGGACTAAATAAATAATTCTAGAAATTAGTGACTAAATAAATAATTCTAAAACATTGTAAAGTGTTCTAAAATGAATATAACAAGATTGTTTTTAAATACATCAAATCAGTAAGCAATGTAGGCATGGAGAAGTGACGTGTAGATTTAAAAAAAACAATCTAATTAATTGAATTACATTAGTCCCACACATGTGTTTTCTATCTTTTTGTAAATTTTGTACAGAAATGAGATAGTACTATTTTGGAGTCTGTATTTTTGGAGCCTGTATTTTTCACTTAAAAACAAAATCTTTCCATGTCAATAAATGTAGATAAATACTATTTTTAATGTCTGTGTTGTCTGGACATTATGTAATTTAACTAATCTACCTTTTTGATATATAGATTATGTTAAGCTACATAATTTGAGTACATACTTTACTTTTAAAGTCAGTTTAATATTTGGCTCTTTATGCACATTATGTTCTTTATGCACATTATGTTCTGTATGCACATTAATCCATATACGTGTCTGAATTATATTATGCTTTCAGACTCTAGTATTATGCTCTGTGCGTCATGTAGTACATCAGAGAATGATCGAGTATTTTTATCCACTCACTAGAGGGGATTTTAGAGCTTCAGCTCAATATTTCACTATTAAAACAATGCTAAGCTGAACACTCTTGCTTGATTATTTCTTAGAATAAATTTCTAGAAGTTGAATTGTTATCCCAGAGGGGATGACAAATTTTTAAGGCTTTTGCTACATATTGCTAAACACTGACCTCTTGAAAGTTGATCAGTTTATATCCATGCCTCATTTCCCCACACCTTCCTCAGTGCTGTATAGCATCATTCTATTTAACCTTTACAAAGTTGATAGGTTAAAAAATGGCATCTCACCCTAATTTGCAGTTCTTTAATTGCTAATGAGGTTGAGAATATCTTCTTACAGCTATTTATCTGTTTTCTCTCTCTCTCTCTCTCTCTCTCTCTCTCTCTCTCTCTCTCTCTCTCTCTCTGTCTCTCTCTCTCTCGGGATTCTAAGTATATGTTCTTTCTGTGAAATTCCTGGGGGAGTATTACATGTTATGTGGTGCAAACAATGGGAGAAAAAAATGACTGTTTATATTTATAAGCATATTGAGTTTCTTGGAGGCCAAGGCCTTGTCAGTAATGAGTCAGCCTCCTGGATTCACCACTGAGTTGTGTGAAGGATTGAGCTGTGACTTGTAGGGACTTGCTTGATATCTTATACATTATCAAAAAAGAAAGGTACTGTAGTCTTAAAATGATAAGCTGTTGGGACTTGAGTACAGGAATATCTTTCAAGGCTATGTGATGAGCTAGAAAAGTGGCAGCTAACCCTAAATGTTTACTTGCAAAGTATTACAGTGGTGGCTGGGAAATGTTTACTTTATTAATGAGACTTTCAAAAACTTTTTACTTCTACTCTAAGTTTCTTTCTTTCTTTCTTTCTTTCTTTCTTTCTTTCTTTCTTTCTTTCTTTCTTTCTTTCTTTCTTTTTTTTTTTTTTTAATTTTTATTGGGGAACACGGGGGAACAGTGTGTTTTTCCAGGCCCATACGCTCCAAGTCAAGTCGTTTGTGTGTGTGTTTTTTTTTCCAATCTGGTTGTGGAGGGTGCAGCTCAGCTTCAAGTCAAATGGTTGTTTTTTGTTGTTGTTTTTCTGGTTTGTTTTTTTCAAATCTAGTTGAGGAGGGTGCAGCTCACTGGCCCATGTGGGAATTGAACCAGTGACTTTGGTCTTAGGAGCACTGCACTCTAACCAACTGAGCCAACTGGCTGCCCCAAAGTTTCTTTTTTTTTAATAAAGCTAACTATTCAATATTTTTTTGGATCAGATTTTAAAAAAAACAAAATTATTTAGCATACACTAAAATTGGCCTTTTGGGATGTATAATTCTATGAATCTTAACACATGCGCAGATTTGTGTAACCATTAACATAGTCAGGATGTGAAACAGTTACATTTTCCTCCAAAACAGCCATATTTCCCATTTGTACGGAAGCCCTCCTCCCACCTCTAACCCCTGGCCACCACTGAAATGTTTTCTATCACTTTAGTTTTGTCTTTTTGAGAGCATCATATAAATGTAGTCATAGAGTATGAAAATTTTGAGACTGGCGCCTCCCACTCAGCATAGTGCCTTTGAGACTCATCCAAGATGTGTGTATCTGTAGTTTGCTCCTTTTTATTCCCAAGTAAAGTAATATTCCATTGTATGGATGTCCCACAGTTTGTTTAACTACTCACTTATTGAAAGATATTTGGTTGTTTTGAATCTTTCGTGGTTATGAGTACAGTAACTCTTGTACATGTTACTGTGTGAATATGTTTTTATTTTTCTAGGACAAATATGTAGAAGTAGGATTGCTAGGTCACATGGTAAATTTATGTTTAACTTCATAAGAAACTGCCAAAAACTGTTTTGCAGAGTGGCTGTGTCATTTGAACATGTCTCCGAGCAATATATGAGTGATCTAGTTTCTTCGAATCCTTGCTAGCACATGGTGTTGTCAATATTCCTATTTTAGCCATTGTAAAGCCTAGTGGTATCTCATCATGGGTTTAATCTGCATTTCCTTGGTGACTAAACATCTTTGTTGAACATCTTTTCATTTGCTTATTTGCTATCCACATTGTCTCCTCTGTGACAAAGGATCTGTTCAAGACTTTTGCCCATTTTAAAATTGGGCTGTTATCTTACTGTTGAGTTTTGAGAATCCTTTATATATTCTGCATAGAAGTCCTATGTCAGATATGTGATTTGCGAATACTTTCTCCTATTTTGTAGCTTGTCTTTTCATTCTCTTAACAGTGTCTTTCGTAGAGCAAAAGTGTTTAATTTTGATGAAGTCTCAGGGTCAGTCTTGAATACTCTGTGTGATGCTGGTTGACTACTCAGTCCTGCAACCTCCCTTTCATCTCATTCCCAGATATTTGGTCTCCACACCCAATTCCCGGGACTCTCCCCTCACCTGCTCACAAAAGTCCATCCAAATGGCTTATTATATAAGGTAAATAAACACTTGATTTGCTTTTCAAATCAATTTAACATTTGGCATGTTCGTGTATGCACTTTTATTGATGCATGTTTCCAAGTCATATACCCAGAAGGTAGATATTTGGTCTTTTTTACCTGGCTCGGAGCCACACCTAGCATATGAGAAGATGATAGAGCATCATGGCTGAAGGGATTTCAGAGCGCTGGTAATAAACATGTGGGTTGTGGATCAGCAATATCACCATTACCTGGGAACCTGGGAAAATTCCGACTCTCAGACCCTACCCCAGGCCGCTGAGTGAGAATCTGCATTTTAATGAGATCCCCAGGTGCACATTAAGGTTTTGAGGCACAGCTGCACAGCTCATCTAGTTCTTACTCTTATTTTCCAAACGAAGAAGCTGAAGTTCGGAGACAGCAAGGATGGTCTCAAGGCCAGTGGCAGCAGAGCTGAGATGAGAGAGAGCCTGGCGCTCTTATTCCAAAGCCAGTGCCTTCTGCACGCACCGTCCTACCTCCAGCATTCTAGATGACAGTGACAGCCTAAACTTCTCCCATCTCATCCTGGGCCATGATAGAGCATCAGCATTTGTCTTCATGTGGTCTTTCTCCAAAAAATCTCCCCTTGCTCCTTATTCCTAATACCCCCTATGGATATCCCACTTTCAAAATGCAAACGTTCAAATTTTCCTAATGAAGTAAGCTAAACACTCTTTGGGGGAATAAAGTGATTTTTTCCCCCTTGCATTTGTTTACTTCTCTGTAAGCTCCTGAGATGGCTAACATGCTAGTTGTTAATCACACCATCTGTTCAAGCAGCGCTTCTGCATCATTTGATTCATACTTTTCTTTTTAAGGATTTTTTTTTCAGAACAATATGTTTGTGTCTGTGTTATTCCCATCATTTGGCAATGCAGTATGAGCTATTTAAATTTTCCTATTTATTGTAAATGGCTTTCCAATCAGCAAATATTTTTTTTTAATGTGCACACACCACAAAAAAAGCTGTGTGTACTGACTTTTTAAACATTGGAAACAGTAGAAAAATCTGCTCTCGTCTGCCTGCTGTCACATTTGTAACCATCTGATTATATTTAAATGAAGTATTTAGGAAGATAATTTATCCGACTGACCCTGAGCAATTTTCCCCACTGGTCCTGAAGATGGCAGTGCTGTGCAATTTAGTACAAGCCTGCATTCCCCGCCACCTCCCACCCCCCAAATGGAATTTCTGGAATGGCAGAAACTGGGGGAGGATTCACTGTCTGAACCTTCTAACAGTTAGCATAAACCTCTTCTGAACCCTGGGACAATTTGGTTTATCTTTTGGTCCTTTGTTTTTGTTTAAAGCTGTAACCCCATGCGTTTCCTGTTTCCAGCCAGGATCAGAAATGGAAATAGTTTAAAGGTTATTCTCATATCATGGGTAACCAGGAAGTGCCTATATAGTTTACTGAGAAGCTGGTTTTCACAAGACCTCTTGGCTTTTTTTTTTAAAAAATCCTAACAAAGGCTCGACCCAAGATAAGCTGGAGCTAAGAATACGGGAGGTTTTGAATGCCTACTGGGAGCACATCTCTGGGAGCTCGCCTCTCCTTGTTTCCTCTCCTTAACAACAGAAGCCTGCCGCCTGACATTCTTTAAATTTCATCAGCAGGATCTGGAACGTGGGGCTTAGTAGGACACATGCTTAAGCCCCAGGCAGTAGAAACCAGAGGGCAATTTCTTGGTCCTGTCATTGTTAAGGTGTGGGCTCAAAAATGGAGGGGGTGGGGGAGTGTATAGCTACACCGAACTTTTGAGACAGTTAAAAGTTGGTGACAATTGAACAAGCCAGAAAACATTTATTGAAGACTTAATTATATGATGTACTGTTATAAATAAGAACCAGCAATGTTTATGTGCTACGAGCTAGCCCCTTGACAAATGCTTTAGCAACATTTCATTTCATCTTCACCAGAACTGTGTGAGGTAGGTACTATATCCATTTTTTTCTTTTTTCAATATCAGAAAACGGAGGGACAGAGAGATTTGGAAATATGCCTAAGGTCATGCAACTCATAAGTAGAATTGTTGAGTTTCAAGGTCAAGTCTTCTAACCCCAGAGCCTGCTCCATCAATTGTTGTCTTGTATTTTGTTTCATAGATAAAAATGTCATAGACATCAAGCTCTCAGATTGGAATTAGACGTATTTGGTAACCATGTAAGAATGCCAGAGCAGGAGATGTAGTTCCCAACACTTTCCTTCTGCCAAGTGCTACATCATTGTAAAGAAGTCAGGCCCTCAGCGAACATGTTTGTCATTTGGGTGGGGGATCTCCATGTGGAACAGCATACCTAAGTGACCTAAGATGTCTTTCTCTGGTATGATCTATTCAGAGAATTTCTGGGTCAAAGATTTGCTAATAAACTAGGGAGACCAAAGATACCCGGTTGGGAGTATAGTTTTGGATACCCAGGGATAAAGTGCACCAAAGTTTCCAGGCTGTTCTTTCCCCATGTGTAGTACCATTTCTCAAGCTCAGAGGACATCCCAAGCTAGTTCTGTTTAATCCCCTAAATTCAAATATGGGGGCTTCTCTTTCATCTTTATCACTAACATACAGGTGTATAGGATCCCATTTCCCTTCTCTGGGCTTATGAATGTCTTACAACATAGCCTGGAGCAGTGATTCTCAAAGGGTGGTTCCTAGACCTGCATTGTGAGCATCCCTTGGGAACTTGCTAGAAATGCATATTATCCGGCCAGACCCTAGACCTACTGAATCAAACACTCTGGGAATGGAGCCTGAACATTTGTGTTCTAACAGCCTTTCAGGTGATTCTAATGAAGATTAATGTTTGAAAACCACTGGACTATGCAGTTGTCTAGGTGTAATTTAGAGGGAAAAGATGGAGCTCAAGTGAGTAAATGGCCAAAATGTTGAATACTGTGGAAGGGAAGTCCGTGCTAGATGCCAGTGGGAAGGGCAGGAAGCACAATTCCTAGAGGGGGCTGATGTTGACCTTGGTTGTACTCTGGTCCTAGAGGGGTCATTGGCTCCAATGCCCTCTTTCAGGACCTTTTTCTCACATCTCTTCCATCCCGTCTTGTTTGCCACCTCTTCCCCAAGCCTGGGGAATTCTTTTCCAGCTTGGAGAGGAATGAGGGATAGGAGACGGAAGTATGGATGTGGACAACTTCCTAGGGCTCATCTCATTTTCTTCTAAATCTTTTATCTAGGCTTTTGTAAGTCAAAAGTCAGGAAAAGACTCCTGTCTTTTCTACTTTGTGCGATTATATTCTCTTTCTCAGGCAATGAGCTTAAAACAGCTGGTCTGGGAGGTGAAGAAAAGTAAAAGAAGGAAGGGAAATATATTAGTTAGTGTTGGAAAGTTATTATGGCAACACACTGGAATGCAAACTACTAGGTTTTCCATATTTCTCCCCCAAATGCCTTGGGCAGCAATTGTATCTCACAGAGATTAGATGTAGCTCTGTAGCTCTGGGTTGCTGAAAAGTAATTTGAGAAGCTCCAAGGACATCCCCTCAGTGGGAAAATGTCTTCTCCATCAAGGATCTAGTGTAACTTAAGTTTCTTCTTAGAAGTTTATTTTTATGAGTAAAGCTTAGATCTATTTGGGCATTGATTCCTTAGGATTCAAATACTTCCTGGAGAATATGCCTTAGTTTGCCAGATGCTTGCCAGGAATATCTCTCCCTCAGGATCTGTCTTAAGTCTAAACTACTCTTTCAAATATTCACTGATCACTCTAGCCGATATGGATCACTTCCCTTCCTCACCATCCCAATACTTACACCTTTAGTAGTTTGTTCACTTTCAGGTTAGAAACCTCTTTTATACTGCCTTGTTTTATTTTCCATTTCAAGTCAGGTTTCTCCATGTGTAGATAAATTTTGTCTCCTCTATAACATTATAATCTTACAGGAGATGGGGAACACTTCAGTTTGTGAGGAAATTACTTCCTCTCTGTCACTTCACTATTAAGTAAATGCTGAGGTTATTATTTTATATTAAGATGGTGTTATACCATGGATCTATATTTGGGACAGGTCATACCGAAACCAAGGATCCAGCCACAGCTCAAAAGTAAGGTTAAGTCTAGTATCTGTCACTTGATGAAGGAACATAGGTATTAGATCAGCACTGATGGTGCAGGAGAGAGAAATGGAGTATTGCCTTGGTTTTGACTTTGAAGGAAGGGTTGGGATGTTGGAGATTTTGTGTGTGTGTGTGTGTGTGTGTGTGTGTGTGTGTGTGTGTGTGCGCGCGCGTGCTTATGAGGTATGTTAAAGATAGTATCTGCTACATGGAGGTCTTTAGTTCAGGTTGCTTTGAATGATGCTCAGAGACACTGTAGGGTTCCACAGAGGAGCCTCCCGGGTCTCCTTGGGGTGCAGGTCAGTGGTAAGTAAGGGCCCAGTGGATTGTTCCTCCTCTTTGCTTCCTAGAGCAGTTCCAGGGTTTCTTTTGTTTATCTGTGAGATCTTTGTGTAAAAGAGTCTGTTTGAAATACAGGTCTTCCTGCTGAAAAATATTAGAGAATAAAAGGTCTTCTTTGTAGCCTGGATTGTTTTAATTACTGTGCTCTCAGTGTCTCTTTCCCTTTATTAATTCTTAGGACCTTGAAAACCATGGTTGAAAGCATCTCAGCTGGGCTATGGGGAAAGTTTTTGCTCACATTGAGATCATTCCCAGAGCTGACCTTGGCGGTGATAGAGAAAACCAGAGGGAAAGGCTTACAAGGTGAAGGCAAAACCTGGTGAGACGGGGCAGAAATCAGGTCAGGAGGCACCTTCTACCCACTGTTCTCCCTGCCCCAATTTCTTTTCTTTTAAATTTAAGTGTGTTTTTCCAGGACCCATCAGCTCCAAGTCAAGTAGTTGTTTCAATCTAGTTGTGGCGGGCGCAGCTCACAGTGGCCCATATGGATATCGAACCAGAAACCTGTTAAGAGCACCACACTCTAACCAGCTGAGCTAACCACTGTCCCCCCTTTCCCCTGCCAATTTCTTATTCCAGTGATAATGAGAGTTTGTTATGAAGATGTTATTTTTTAAAGTGATATTCTTTTCTCCAAATATCTAGTACAATACTGAGTGTTCAGTAGGTGCTCAATAAATACTTTTTGAATTAAAATAAATTAAGAAACCTGGCAGTGTTAAAGAAAAGAGATGCTGAAAGTTGAGGGGAGAATATAAAGAAGGAAAAATCATTGAAGATGAAGTTGTCTTTCTTTATGGATGGTTACAAGGAAATACCAAGGTCAGAAACGAAACCTATCCCTGTCCCCCACCTTTCCCTCCCCCTGCTCAATACGATATTTGGCTTATCTTATTAAGGATCGAGAACAGATCATGCCACACTGGGTCCCAGAATTCTGATTTGGGGCCTTATTTTCAGGGAGTCCATGGGTGCACGTGATTTCATTTCACTCTGGTTGTCTCTCAGACTGCTGCAGAAAATAGCCTTTGGGCTGTAATGTTATTTTCTTTTCTTTATGCTTTAGGAAAATCTCTTCTGGCTTTTCTCAGTAAAGAAATAAAAAATGGAAAGGCATTTTGCAGCAGTCGCAGGAGCAGTAGCGGCCGCAGTGGCAGCCACTACTGGCCCAGCTGCCGCCATGCTTCATAAAACTATCTCAGATGGGGTGAGCGCATTTAGCAGAATGATCAATCCACTGCTGCCATATCACTTCTATTTATAAGCTTGGCAGAGCTACAGATTTCAAGGGTTTTCGGAGACAGAGCAACTCTGCTACATGAAGTGATTTCAGCTCTCATCTTTTCCGAGTTTGAATCTGCAGGAGTGGGATCTTCCAGCCTCCGAGGGAACTGAGGCTCCTGCAGAACTAACCCAATGAGCTTCCTGCTCGTGGAAGGTGATTTTTAATACAGGCAAGGGAACGTCTCAGAAGGGCCTTTTTTCTCAGGAACCTTTTTACTTTTTAAGGAGTTTAAAAGACAGGGATCTATTTCATATATTTTTGTATATTTATCCATAGATAATAGCCTTAAATCACCTCAGGGTTTATCTCACACATCTCTCTCTGTCTGGCCTCAAATTTTTCATTTTCAGTCCTGGCCTCTCTGTTAATTAAATGGTATGTCTATGGGGGCATTTCCACTTAAATGATAATTAATGTGTTTTTTTCCCCCATCCAGATGCCCATGAACTCTTGGTAGATAAATTGTTTTGTAGCACATATTTGTGGCTGGGCTTGGATAATGATTTTTCTGCTTAGCTAAAAAATAATAATAATAAGATAAATAAAATAAAATTAAAAAGTAAACATTCAAAGCACAAGATCTCTTCTCTATCTTTTGCAACTTGGAAATATGGGGAGGAGAAAAAAGATACTTTCTAATTCATAAATAGCAGCACCAAAGTACCACAGTAACTGTGATGGAAGCTACACTGACCCTTTTGGTGAATTTTGATAGTTATTTGATATTCTTGCCAACCTCCCTGGTGGTGTATAAGGCGTATGGTTTCTGAGACTTGTATAAATTAAGAGTAGGTTATTTATCTTTTGTTCCAGAGATAGGTTAAAATGGGACAAATTTGCTTTTCAATGCACAAAGTCTTCTATTTCATTTTAGTATGCTCCTAATGAGTTTTTTGTGAGAGGCAGAATAGATCATAGTGGCTCAAGGTTTAGGCTCTGGAATGAGAGGTGTGAGAGGTACATTTGAACCCTGATTTCACTCTTGGCAACTAGGAGACCTTAGGCAAGTTCTCAACCTCTTTTTACTTTTCTCATCTATGATGTGAGAATAATAATAATTAAACACTTCCTCATAGGGCTATTGGGAGGACTAATAGCATTATCTATGTAAAGCAAAATGGAACAGTGTCTGGCGCATACTAATCTCTGTATTAATTTTTAATCACTATTTTCAAAAGAATATACTTTAACATTGAAACAGATTTATTGGAAAAATGGGAAGAACTCGCCGAGTTCTATAAAACTAGGCAAAAGTCTTAACTGACAAATGTCTCTGAAAGTGTAATTGTAGCTCCAGAATACAAAAACTTCAGCAGATCTATAGTATGGGCATAAATTTATAATTTTAATGAATGTGAACCTCAACGACAGGAGGTAGACTCGACATGGCAAGATAGGGGAGAATTGGCCCACCAGGCAGGTGAGTGTCTAAAGGTGAAAAACATCCTCACAGTAAAGGGAGGAGAAAATGCCGTGGGACAAAACTCCGATCTGAATACCTTGCTGAAATAAACCCTTTATTCCATGTACTCCATTCAGACTTTGCCTTTCCTTACCCTCAGCAAAAATGTTATATATTTAAAAAAATCATATAGTTAGGAAAAAGAAAATTAAAAAGCCTTTGGCCTTACAATGCCTACTCTTGATTTACAATGACAAGATTAGGGAAAAGGAGATATCAAAACTGCATTACTCCACGAGCTGATGTCAGCTACGGTTAGAGACCATATCTGGCTTGATTCTTGATCACAGCATCTGAGGTGGGGGTGGTTTCCAATCCAAATGTTAACATAACTCATAATAAATATCTAGAAAGGAAGTTGGTACCACATTTAGGGAAACGTTTCTGATGAAGATTTTAGAGGGAAACAGGTCAACTGGAACTTTTTGTTGTTGTTGAAAAAATTGTCTTCAGATCTTAAGAATGTTGTTAGATGGGTCACTTTTTTCCATGCTCCCAGCTTTGCCTGAAGGAATTAGGAACCTACAGATGACCTAGCTAATGTTTATGAAATAATTCTGACTGCTGGGCACTGTGTTAAGCACCTTAAATGTTACTTTGTGTGATGCTCTTTGCAACTTTAATAATTTCCCATTTAGAAGCTGAGATTCAGACACACAGCTGGTAAATAGTAAAGCTGGGATTCAAACGCCGGTAGTCTGACTTAAATCCATATGCTGTTAGTCTTAACATGATATTCCCTTCTATGATTTCCCATAAAGTGTTAAAAAAGCAAGAGTTGATAAGTATCTATAGCTTCATTGCATCAATTCTAAGACCTAAAAAAGATATCCTCTGAGATTTCCATAGATATTAGGAACAATGCTGACAATTAGACTAAAATGTCAAATAGCAACTATTGCAACGTTGGATAATAATAGTCTTCTCTAACAATTACTGAGATCACTGTTTTTTTTTTTTTTTCCTGTGGAAGAAGTGAACAAATCCCACAGATAGAGCTAGTTCTAAATGGCGGCATTTCATTGATTATAAGGCTCACTAATAGCACCAAGAGAAATATCACAGTGAAACCACTGATGCTGGGCACTGCTGACGCTGGGTGCTGCACCGACTTGATATTTGAAATGGTGAGCTTCGCAATCTGCCTAATAATTAAAGCAATTTATCTTCAAATGGATCTAGGCCATTTCGTTATTTCAACATGAAACTCTTGGGGAATAGAGATGACTGTAGAGAATCTCTGTTGTGCAAATACTAATATGAAAAGTAAGTAAGTGACTCTTTGAGAAGCTATCAACTATGTGGCCATCAGAACCTTGGCTGCTGAATTGATGCCACTATTTCTGGCTGCAAGAGTCTTACTCAGAAATTGGCAGCAAGGTAACTGAAGCGTTGCCACCATCTTGCAGGACCAAGAATGAGGACGAAACGACAATGCTTTATCAACAATACAAGTCTTTATCCTGTTTCAATGGCCAAATGAAGAAACAAATGTGATAAAATAGGGCCTGTGAAAGCCAATGAATTCTGAAATTATGTGGCAAGCCAATTGAGTACAATTTTGTTCTATCCAATTCGATACCCGCTAGATAGTAGTAGCATGTGGCTACTGAGCAACTGAACTGTGGCTAGTCCAAATTCAGATGTGCTGCAAGTATAAAATATAAACCAGATTTAAAGACACAGTATGGAAAAAGAATGTAAAATATCTCAATAATTTTTTTATATTGATTATGTGTTGAAGTAATAATATTTTGATATATTGGCTTCAATATAATATATTATTCAAATTAATTTCATCTGTTTCTTGTTACTTTAAAAAATGTGGTTACCATAAAATTTAAATTGCATATGTGGCTCATGTTGTGTTTCAACCAGGCAGTACTGGTAGGTGTTCTACACCAGAGGCAGTTGAGGAATGAGACAGCTTTATCCTTCGTCGTGGACCCTGAGGAAGTCTTTAGGAGCCAGATGGAATACTTTGATGGCCTCCCCATCTCTATTGATTCTGTTTTCAATTTCATTAATTTCTGCTCTTTTCTTTAATAATATCCTTTCTCCAGCTTTCTTTGGGCTTATTCTTTCCCCTCTAATTGTCAATAGAATCTTCAGCTCATTTATTTTTCAGTCTTTCTTGCTTTTAATAAATTCATTTAAGGCTAAATTGTCGCTTTAGAGACATCCCCAAATTTTGGCATATAGCAGTTTTATTGTGTACAGTTATATTTTTAAAAATAATTTCCTCATGTGGTTTCCTCTGAGTACTAGGTTATTTTTATCATATAGATATGATCTAGACTCTTTCATATTGCTTGAAATTTTCTTGGTGACCTATGTAGTCAGATTTTCTGACAGTAGAATTTCTGCTTGAAAAGAATATGTATTTTCTATTTGCTATGTGCAAGCTTCTACATATGTCTTTTAGATTATCTCTTTAATTACGTTCAAATATTTTATATATTCTTAATCCTATGGCCACATAGTTTTTTTTGTTTGTTTTTTGGTTTTTGTTTTTTTTTGTCAGCCTGATATATCAGTTTCTGAGAAAGTGTATGAAAATCTTCCACTATGATTCTGCATGTGCTAATTCCTTCTTATAATTATGTCATTTTTTACTTTATGTATTTTGAGGAGATGTTGTTAAGTACATACAATTTCATGACTGTTTTATTTTCTTGTTGAGTTGTTCTTTTTATCTTATGTATCTATGTTTCTATCAATGCCTCTTGGCTTAATACTCTATGTGTGTGATTCGAATGTTGCAACACTAGCTATCGTTTTTTTGATCAATATTTGCTCAGTCTACAAGTATTTCTTTCTGTATCATTACATTTTGCATATACCTCGTTATAAATAGCTGGATGTTATTTTCTTTCTATAAAATCTAATTTGAGGTGATTTTAATTCGTTTTATATTTCTTATGATTCCTAATATATTAATGCCTATTTGTATTATCTGGTTTTATGCTTTGTGGATTTATTTTTCTTTTCTTGGTTTTATTGAGTTGATCAAGGCTTTTTAAAAAAAGATTTTTTATTAAAATACAGCTAACATACAACATTATAGTAGTTTGAGGTGTACATCATAGTCATACAACAGTATCCACCTAGCACTATACAGTGTTATTATCTTTATTACCACATTATTGATTATATTCCCTATGCTAAAGAAGTGATCATCATGGTAAGTCCAGCAACCATCTGACACTGTACCACACAATCACAATATTATTGATCTTTCCCCCCTTTTAAAATTTTTCAATTAGAGTTGACATTTAATATTATTTTATATTAGTTTCAAGTGTGTAGCATAGTGGTTAGACATTTATGTAATTTAGGACGTGATCCCCCTGACTAGTACCACCTGGAACTATACATAGTTATTACCATATTATTGATTATATTCCCTATACTTTACATCCCAGATCAAGTCTTTTTTATTCCCTCGATTTCCTCTCTACTCTTTTGCTAATTATGCATTTGATTTTTATTCTTTTTGGTACTTACTCTTTAAGTTTCTAACACGTATATCTGACTTAACAAAATGTGAAGTTGAGCGAATCATCTATAGTCCTCCTAAACAACATAAGGTCTTAGAATGATTATTTCCTCCTGTATTCTAAATTATCATCTAGTATCTTAGGTTTTTTTGCATCTAAAACACCAAGTTAGTTAATATTATCATTACATTCAAAGTTCATTTTGATTTACCAACATGCTAAGAAGCGTCTTGTTCTCCTCATTATTTTCTGCATTCTTCTAGATTTACCTGAATGATGTTAATTTTTTTGCTGAATAATGTTAATTTTTTTCAATAAGCTTCTATGACTGGTAAACTCAATATTTGTATTTATTTACTGTCACTTGACATAGTTTAATTGGGAGATATTACCTTCCCTTTACCTGTGAAAATGCTACTCCATTGCACTGTGGCATCTTTTGCCACTAATGGGACATGTTCTTTTAGTCTGTGTTGTCTCTCTGCATACAGGGAATGGCATTTTGAATCCCTCTGCTTGTGATAGGTCTAAACACCCTGCTCCTATTAAGTTTTATAGTATTCATTAAGGGTATAAACTATGAGCTGCTTTGGTTTAAGTTCCTATTCACTTCTATGACTTGGGTTCGTCTTTTCACACTCAGAGATTTCACACTCTGGATTTGAAATTTGGCTATGTCTCTAAGTTTTATGTTTGTAGAGTTTAATTTTTCTATGTGGGAGGGTTATTTTCTGTCAGTTCAGTCTGCCATATTGACTTGACATTTTCAATGGTCTCATTACTGCTATATTCCACAACCGATGACGGTGGCAACCTGAGAGGATGATCTTGGCTCTAAAGTCTGGAAGTTAGAGTCATGGAGAATTCATGACAAAAGTCCAAGACTCAGGGCTCATGTACTTACTGAGAGAACTCATCATGTACTCCCCTCCCCCGACTGTGTTCTACTCTCAGCCTCTAACTCCTGTGGTCCCTTCACCTTGGAAGTCTGCTCTTAGGCAGAATTCCATTTCTCATGCCCCCTGCCTGGCATTCCCATCACGGGCTCTGCATCTGGTCCCTGGGACGTGCCTCTTTGTCCCAAATGTACTTCTTAGAGAGAAGTACATTTATGACCCAGCTGCTGCTCAATCTATGCTTCCGTGGGCGGCTTGAAGTTCAGGTAAGTCTTGTTCCAGTCAACCAAGCCTTCCAAATTCAAGGAACATATGCGTCTGAGAGGTCCTGTCGAAGCCCCTAGCTCTAGTCCTGGAGAGAAGTGTCAGCAACCCCTTCTGCTGGGGAAGGGGTAGGACGATGGGAACTCACACTTCAGCTTGTGCCAGAGAAACCTCCTCACAAAATTCCCTCTCTCTGCTCTTTGCCCTTTCATAATTTTCCTAAAGGTTAATAACTGGAACTTTCCTCAGCACCTACTTTAACATTTTCACATGATTCCATTTCCTCATTCTCTTTATTCTCACCTCTTTTTATTCACCCTCACCAATATTCTGATGTTTTATATTGGGGCTCAGATATCTATCATATTTTAGTGCCTGTTTAGTAACAGTAACTTGTGAGTTAGTTATTAAGGATTTCTAAAATTTATTATCATTTTTCATGAGATTTTTCTTCAGTCTTAGTTGTTATGGCACATTTCTCTGTTTTGGAAAGTGGAAATGTACATATATGATCTGTGGTCCCCTGTGTGGGACATGGTAAAAAAAAAAAATGAGTGAAATTCTTCTGGGAACAGAAATTACATTTGTAGTGGTCATAAATGCTAATCCGAACTTTGGTAGATTATCTTTCACATGGTAGGCATTACGTAAATATTATTGAATAAATGAATGAGAAAGAAGCAATCCAAAGTCTGAAATACTTGCCCTTGAATTACAGAAGTACTGGAAAGCATTGAAGGAATTGTTACCTCTCAAATTTCAAACAGAAGCAATACCTTTTTGGTGTGCTTTTCCTGAATTCTAAGCAAGCACATTCTCTTCAGTGTGCTTAAGGCATTTTACCTATAGTTGTCATGGTGGTTTGTCTGCCATATTCTTTCCTGAATTTTTGACATTATCTTACTTTAAAATGCTTATCAAGGATGCTCGCAGGTGACTGTGATACAGTGGGACTGGATGAAATTTAAGGTCTCGTACAACCTAGAGATTCTGTAATTTCTTTCAGAATTCTGGCACCGTCTATTCTCTTCATACTAGTGGTCCAGCAGAAGTGAGTTATGCAGGGCACAGCTTGGAGCCTGTGGAGCAATTACTTTCCCAAACATCTTCACTGGCAATTGTATGCTGCCATATGGCTTAAGTATAGCATGCCGGTGTCACAGATGAAATCTTCCAGAAGCTTTTGTGGCCTCGCAAAGCCAGTTCCCAACTTGCTTTGGAAACACTGTGTACTTTGTAAGGAAAGTTAGATTTTGGTCCACATGTGTCTTAAGAAGCATGAGTTATTTCGAATGAAATATGATATATCTATGTAAAGGAACATTTTGTTTCTTCTTAGCATTGAGCACAGTGATATATTGAACAAAGTATCAGGTGTAGGCTTTTACATTTTTTAAAGTTATTTTCCCTGAGAGTTCACATTTTCACCCAAGTTTGTTACAGCTTTCCATCTGTCTGCATATGGAAAGAAACATAGGACAGTAATAGGAACTTTTGAGTTCTATTTATTATCTTATCAATTACCATATATAACAACTTGTTGCAGTTCTTTGTAACTCATTTTCTCTACAATGAGGAGGATACTTTCTGTTCTCCAAAGCTGTACCTATTATTTACTTATAGAATGGGCTCTAGAAGGACATGTTTATGAATACTAACAGGTGTCATCTTCTCTCTTAGCTTCTCTACATGTTTAAACTCCTATGGCTGAATACAGTAAATAGGAAACAGGAACATGTACACCCACATTCTAACTGATTGAGAAAGAAAGTGATAAATAAGACCACATTTAGCAAAGCATTTTAATTTGGGGAAGAAACTGCACAAAGGAAAGAAAAAGAACTTCAATAATGCTGCACTTCATCGAACTATATTTATTAGCAACCATATTGTGCTTCCAGTAAATACAAATAGCATCGTGTAGTCTACAGAATAACTCTCATCTATGTTTCCACTTATAAAAATATTCTAAAAATATCATTCTGAATTACTGAAAACAGAAATCATTGATGCCAGATGATTGTGTGCACTAACCTTAGTAGATCTATAAGTATGCATGAATATATATATGTATATATATATATACATATATATACACACACGTGTGTATGTGTGTGTGTGTGTGTAAATACATAAAGTGGTGGCCCCTCTGAGACTTTTTAGTTGCTGAGAAACAACAGTGAATTGTATAGGCATACACATTTGAATATAATTAGTAGGAATAAGAGGTTGAAGGAAAAACTTTTGAAAAGGAAGTCTCCTGGAATGAATTATGCTATGTAGTCCAATGTAGTCCAGTAGAGGCAGTTGGATAGATTGCGGCTTCTGAGAAGAATACAACAGAAAAGTTTCAAGAAAATCTTGCTAAGAGCACCTTAGTGACCTGTGGCATGGAAGAGCTCCCATAGACGGGCCTCCCAAGTAGCCTTTTCAACTTATGGTTCACATTTTCATAAGAAATAGCTAGCTAGCTAGTCAAAAAAAAAAAAAAAGTGGCAATAATTGTATTCTCAAGTGGGAAAATAAGAAAATGAAAAACAGGATAACTTAAGTAAGAAAGGCAAAACTCACTTTGCATATTCTGAAACCTTTCAGTTTGAAGTAAAAACTAAACATCTTGTTTCTCTTGGAAGCAACAAACACTTTTTCCCCCTTTATAGTGGAGCATCATCTCCTACAAAGAAAAACACAGCAGTGCTGTTTACATGCTTAATGTTAAAAAAAATAAATAAAAAAAAATAGAGACTGGTAGTCACCAGAATGATGGAACAATGGATAAAGAGCAGACCCAAAGGTTTCCTTCCCCGCCGTGGCCCTCCACCCTGTGAGTTTCCCTAATGAGGGGAGGGCAGAAGCAAATCAGAGCTGGGAGGATGGAACTCTAGAAAGCCATCCCCTGCTCTTTCAGAGTTTGGATCCTAGGAGGTTGATTGCAGCCACACTCTGGCCCTCTGGCTATCTCTGGAAAGAGTCCAGGAACTTCTTTAAGTCAAATGATTTGACTGCCAAAGATCCTGACAAGAAATCTTTCCGTGACCTGGGGCAGGCTGTGGAAGCCAGGAATGAATTATCTGCAGGAGCATGGACATTTCTGCCTGCTCTAATGCCTCTTTCCTGAGAGATGCTGTACTTGGAATCCCAGTCACATTTTTGGGTCAAGCCCTGGTGCATTCACCTGTGCCACCTCTGTGGAAGAACATAGCCAAGTCTCCTCCCAGCTCTGCCTGTTCATCCCAAAAGGAATCACTGTCGTACCTGGTTTAGCCAACCTTCTCCTATAAATCTACAAATCTTTTCTGCTTGGAGTGAGGCATTCTAGGCAGGCAATGGACAAGAAAAATCACGGAGGTATTTGCTTCTCCACATGAGGCTAAACTCTTCAACTGGCAGCAGGAAAAGCATGGCTCCCTGCCTGAAGGGCTTTGCTCAGGTTGATTGTGCAATGAGTGGTTGAAAAATCAAATCATCTTAAATGGCTTTAAAACTGCAATCAAGTTTGTTATTTATATATTAATGATGTTACTTCATCTTTATCTAAATAGAGTGACTATAATTGGGAGACCGGGATATTGCTTGCTGTGTGTGTGTGTGTGTGTATATATATATATATATATATATATATATATATATATATATATATATATATATGTTTTAAGTATCTATCTTGAAACTGGGGTTTCATTTCCCAGATGGGGATGCAGCCTGGGGTGCATCAAAGGCACTGGCCTTGGAGATCGACTGGTTTGGGTATGAGGATGGACCCAGCCACACCCAGGGATGTTGGCTTTGGCCAAGTTACTTTCTGAGTAAACTTCCTGAAGTTCCATTCCTTCCTCTATAAAATGGGGCTAAGGATAGGATACGTACGTCACAGGGTTGTTGTGAGATTTAAATAAATAAATACGTAAGACAGAACCTGGTACATAGTAACTGGTCAAGAAATGGTAACTATATTTAAGTTACTAAGGTGGAAAAACATAAAGCATTAAAAATAGAAGGATTTAAATATCAACAGGTATTACTAGAGCTATGAGATTATGGGAAGCTTTTTATTTCTCTATCATTGTTCTGTTTATTAAAAAATCAGCAAGATCAATGAAGTTTATGGTATTGATTTTCTACATATAGCATATCTGTATCTAGCCTTCTTTTTCTACTTACACATACATATAGAGATTTGAATGCATGCATTGATTCAGGCTGAAATGAGTGCTTGCTCTGGAGATTTAACCAGGACAGCAGCAATAACACGCCAGCATGGGGAGAGGACGCTGGTATGGGCTTCAGTGTCCTCTGAAGGCTGGTTGGGATATTCCCTTCAAGGTAGCTGGGGAACTTTTGGCTTAGTTCTATTTTTTCCTTCATAAAACACTGTGGAGGCCACGATTTTGAAAGTCTCTTTGTGCTCTGAAGTGATGTGATTCTATGCTGATCGTAAGGAGAGCAAACAACCACTTCCACGCTTCCAAGTCCTGCTCAGAGTCCGGAGTCCATGCACAGAGGGAGAATGTGTGCTCTGAACTGGGTTTCACACGGAGAGAATGATTCCCTGCAAATTTCCTGTCTCCGGGCTGATGAGAAAGGAAGAGGAAGCTCTTGCAGTGTGACTCTGAGGCTTCCGAGTCTCGGGTCATCCATAACCACACAGCTGCAACTGGCATTTGGTCAGTGAGCCTCCACACTGACATTTACCTGGTAAAGGCTGGTTCTGCCTTTTTGTTAAGTAGGCGCCTGCTCTGCTATTTCACTGAACTAATAAATCATGAATACTTTCCTTAGCCATTTAAAAGTCATTTCCTCTCATTTTCCCTGGGCACCAGAGGCAATCTTGCATGTGAAGACTGGTGTGTGTGTGTGTGTGTGTGTGTGTGTGTGTGTGTGTGTGTTGATTGCTGCCTTCAAAATAGCCTATGATAGCAAACAACTGCTTAGAGATTTTCAAGCCAAAATTTATCAGTGACCCAAAATCTAACTGTGTATTCATCAAAAAGCAAAGATGTATGACTTGTATTACTTAACCTTTCCAAGCCACCTGCTTTATATTATACTTTTTATTTCATATTCAACTTTTTATTTGAAATTCAAACATCTTATTATGATCATGTGTATGCTTTCTGAACTGAAGTGAAACATTCTAAAATCTAGTGTTTCATGTATAAAAATTGCTTTTACAATAATTCATCTATTCAACAAATATGTATTGAGTGCCAAGTGTAACACAGTTTTCTAGATACCGGGGATATGTCAGTGAGCAAAGGAGAGGGTAATATCTGCCCTCGTGGAGCTTAGAAGTCTAGTGTGTCCTGGGGCGGGGGGGGCAGGCGGTGGTGGTGAGGAGAGACAGTGACAGACAACGAATAACTAATATTGTATATTAGACTGTGATGAGTGTTATGGAAAAAAAGCAGGGCAGGTAGATGGGACGTTCCAAGCGTGTGTGTGTTGCAGGGAAGGAGGGTTCAAATTTAAATAAAGTTATTAGAGAAGACCCTACTGTCAGGGTGACTTTTTTTTTTTAACCAGAAACAACATTTATTTTACACATGTGTTCCATCTCTCTCCCTTTTTTGTCCAAGTATTTTAAAACTTAATTTATTTTCCAATTACAGTTGATATACAATATTAGTTTCAGGCATACAGCATAGTGATTAGACATTTATACACCTTATAAAGTGATCACCCTGATAAGTCTAGTATCAAGGTGACTTTTGAACAAAGATCGGAACAGGTAAGGGAGCGAGCCATGGGGATAACTAATTGAGAAGGGGTGGCAAGTGCCAAGACCCCAAGGCTGGACCTGCCTGGCCTGTTTGAGAAACAATGAAGAAAGAGGTCCATATGACTGGAATAGAGTGAGTGGGGTAGTAGATAAGGCAGGAGAGAAGAGGTGGCCAGATCAGAAATACAAAAGTATTTCAGAGAGGAAGAAATGATCAATTAGTATAATTGTTAGGCACAGGGGTAATATCCATGAACAAACCAGATTAAAAAACAGCTGCTGCTTCTGGAGTTAACATTCCAAAGAGGGGAGATACAGTTAAAAAAAACAAAAAAAGAAAGAAACCAAAATAGAAAAGTAAATTGTATAATATGCTAGAAGGTGATAAATGCAATGGGAAAGAAATGGGCAGGGAATGCTGGAAAGGGGTGTGTGGGTGCCTGGTAGCTCACTATTGCCTGGAACAATCTTAGAATATAAACTCCTCACGACCAGACCTTGGTTCTTTCATGTAGTTATCTATTTCTTAGCACATCATGAGTAACTAATAAAAATCATTGGAGGGGCAGCTGGATGGCTCAGTTGGTTAGAGCGTGAGCTCTCAACAACAAGGTTTCCAGTTCAATTCCCGCATGGGATGGTGGGCTGTGGCCCCTGCAACTAAAGATTGAAAACGGCGACAGAACTTGGAGCTAGAACTGCACCCTCCACAACTAGATTGAAGGATGACGACTTAGAGCTGATGGGCCCTAGAAAAACACACTGTTCCCCAATATTCCCCAATAAAATTTTTAAAAAATCATTGGAAATGATCCTGTTAAATTATATTCATGCAACAAGTGTATCTTGGTTATGTTCTGTGCATCAGGGACTGTAATAGGTGAGCAAAAAGAGACATAGCCTGGCTTTGTGGCATTTATAGTTTGGTGGTGGGGAAAACATCAATCAAATAATCACAAAAATACATGCAAAACTGTGATAGTGATGGGCTATAAATGAGAGGTATTTAATTTTAGAAAAGCAAGTAACATGGAGAGGAATGACTAGACATTATTCTGCTTTCAATATTTTAGTAGTAACTTCGGCTTTCTCACGCAAAGTGGCTTTGTGTAGTGATGGTGAAATGGGCCCTAAAAATAGTGCAAATGTTTCTCGTCCTTTTTAAAAATATACTGGAAGCGACCCTTCTGAGAGGCAGTAATAGTGTCTCTAATATTGTCTTGCAAAATTTGCTCAGTTGAAATCTATCTAAACAGCAATAGCTTCTTGCCAGTATAGTTCGAACCATAGGGAAAAGCGGAGGTTCTCATCTAAAGCTGGGTGAACTTGACTCATGATCTGGAAAAAGACAGGGGGCCTTGGGTGTTTTTAGGGCAAGGCCTTTAATAGATTCGGGGATGGAAGAAAGAAAGATACTGCGTAGTCAGTATTCTGTTTCTTACATGAGGCCAGCAAGTCTGACTCCAACTCAATAACTCACTTTAGGTAAACCTATTTTCAGCTTTGTTTGGAGGATGTAACTCTTGGTCATTCTTTACTGTCCATTACTTTAGATGACTAGTGTATTTCTAGCAAAAATTGAGCCAGAAATATATTCATTCACTAGCAGCAATGACGTATTTTTTCTGCATTATACCCGTCCTTGGCAAAGGATGCTTCAGCTGCTCCCTTTGCTGCCTTGCTGTCAATATGATAAACGGACAAGCTTCCTTCCCAGCAGAGTTGCTGTGGCTCCAAGTTGCAGCACTGCTCACTTCAGCAGTCTGCAGGCCATTGTTCCTGCCTCCACTGAGCGCGCAGAGCCCATTCCGAGAGCACCAGGCCATTCCAAAAGATGCTCAGGCTGACAGCATAACACCAGTACAAGGAGAAAATAAAGTTTCGTTCTGTTCTGGTAAGTGTCGCTGCCAGACTCTACACAGACATGCTGCCAGAAGAATAAAAGGGAAGTTAATTCTGTCCATTGCACAGAGCTATTTTGAAAATGGATGGTCAGCCCCTTGCAACAGATATATTTGTATATTTTAACTTTTCCTTCACGCAGTTTTTTGAACTCAATGATGATTCATTCATGTATTGGATTTTTTAAAAGGAGAACGGAGTAAAATAGTGTATTAATAAGCACAGTTTTCAATGGTAATGAGAATGAAATAGGACATGCCGGATCATAGAGACTACAGAAAGGTTAGCTAGAGAAGACCAGTCCTGTCTAAGCATTTCTACTGAATTGATAACTTTGGTTTTGGGAACAGACTACGGATTGATGATGTTGAACCAGGTGCTTCTTTTATGTGTACGCTTTTTTGTACTGTGCTTTAAGCGAAGGCGTGACAGTAATAGTTATGTTTATGTACTACATCTTCCACAGCACTTACGTTCTCCCTCCTACTCCCATCCCGGCGAGGTTCCTGTGGGGAAGGTGAGGATTTGGGTCACCATTTTACAGAAGGGGAAACTGACACACAAGGAGATCTAATCCTTGGGTCTAGTTCACACAACTAATGGCGGTAGCATGGGTTTGTTCTAATGCCCTGTTCCTTAAAGAAATAAGTAAATAAAAAGTAGGTAAGAAGTTGAGAGTTTTTCATTATAGAAAACTGAAAGTTTCTCTATAAAATTAAGCATATTGAAAAAATGGGCAGACGATCTATCTTAAGTTTGGTGGAGGAAGCACAGTTTTTTCCTATCATTATTATTTTTAAATTCAATGTGTCATATGTGTATGTGTGTTTTGCATATATGTGTGTTTCATGATGACATTAAGAAATAACAGGATGGGAAGAGAACTAATTGGTTTTTCATACCTACCATGTCCGTGGCCCTGTGGTAGGCACATTAAATATGTAATCTTATGCTTTTAATATTAGACTTATTCTGGTTTAAGAATTTTTCTTAATCATTATAAAATTTAATGACACATCACCCTTATAGTTAGACTTACCTATGCATTTTACTGGTTTCACTAGTTACTGCTGCTTCTCATATACCATGTATTCCATTTCATGGAGTTCTTTTTCCAGTTTCCTCTGTTTTCTAGACAATCTATGCTATTGTAGGACTTTCTGAAACCATACATGTCTGAAAATATCTGTCTCTTGATGTTACACAAGGATAGTTTGACTATGGAATCATAGCATCACATTCTTCTTGCTTAACTCCTTTACAAACATTATTGTTTTCTAGTGTTCAGTGTTACAGACGAGATTTTCAATACCAATCTTATTTTCTTTTTCCTTTCCAGGTTACCCATTATTACTGTTGTCATTATTTTCTGCCTAGAACCTTGAAGGATTTTAATCTTTATCCTTGGGCTTGGGCTTTAGAACATTTACCAGGATACGTTTAAGTACTTGTACTTTTTTCCAGTATTCTATCCCAGCTCTAGTCTATTTCGTTAGATATTCACAATAATATTTTTCTTAGGTTCTTCCAAAAAGCAGAGCCTGAGACAATGCCTTGGTGTAGGTAGTTTATTTGGGGAAATTATCACAGGGAGTAAGACTGGAGGGAGTGCGAAGAGTGAAATAGAGAAGGAGGAAAATCCAACCTCAGGATGCATGCGTAGAGAGGGCTCAATTTACGTGGGGGTCTTCTGAGGAACGGTGTAGGCTGCGCCTCAGAATTATCCACCCGAGATAAGGGGAGGGAATTATCCACTAGCTTCCTTCCCCCATTGGCCAAAAGTTGCTCCCAAGAGAGTTAATTTCTTTGTATTTGCTGTTTGCACATTTATCCACAGGGATTGGCTCTCTTAGTTTTACCTTTGTTAGGCTGTTGGCTGGTATTGCATGGAAGCGTCAAGAGAAGCCCCAGTGAATATTTATTCTTGCCACCACTCTGTAGCAAATACCTAATTTCTTGATGCTAACCAGGGTCAGTTGCCACACCAGTGTGGCAACTCCTTTCTTTGGTTGTTGGTTCATCAGTTTAAGGAGCCCCAAATGACAGAATAATGGACATAGCTTTAAATTCAGTAGAACTCCTCTTCCTGTGTTCTCTGGCAGAAGCCTCCTTGCCCACCCTCCAGCTTCACCCCCAGTGCCCAGATTCAGGACTTTGAATGCAGCAAAGCCTAAGGACCTAGGGATGGGAGCACACATCCTGGAAATGAGCCATCAGGCGTGATGATGAGATAGGCCAATGCTACTTCCACTCCTTGGTTTTCAGACCCATGTATTCTAGTTACACGTCACCATAGATTGGCTATAGGTTCCCTGCAGAATCCAGGAGGATAGCTCCCAGACTTGCAGAATGTGGTCCGCAAGCTGGTTCCTTCACTTGGCCTTTCATAGGCGGTCCAATCATTGTACTAAACTGGCTTCTTCAGAATGATGTACTATATGGTGGGGTCTGAGGATTCTCTAGTCACATACTTGTTTCATTTACATTCACTGTAAGTGTGTCCCTCGGTCTGAGGCAATTTTTATTGGAATCCTATGTTGGTAAATCATACACACACATGTCAAGCCCTCAGGTGATGCTGGCTAAGGCACCTTGTATAGAAAAGGCAAACTCAAAATCAACGTCGGTGTGAATTCTGGCAAGAATATATTGCTGCCCTTCTAGGATGTCACTAACTTGTCACCAAGTGATTGGCTTTCTTGAGGTATGTTTCTATATTAAAGTACCATACTGTGTCTCTGCTGCTGGCAGCTTAGGAATTCAGCAGTGGCAGTAGCTAGATGAGCCTTAGTGAGAGAGAGAGAGAGACCATGCTGTTGGGTCTCTCTATGCACAGCCTCCATACCTGCCATCAAGGCCGCTTCATTCTTGGGACTATTGTGCAAGCACTGGGGTGGCTGAAGTCAGAGGCTCACTGATATCCACTGGACAAATCAGCCTCTTTGCCTGATGGTTGAGTATCTCTCCGAATGCTCTCCAGTGGGGATTAACACAAGACACAGATATCCATACATCCTTTGGTATCTCTGCCAAAGATTCATCCACAAACCTGTTTCTCAAACTTCCTTGTCTCCAGTCTCTAACTGTGCTCCTTTCAGGACCCTGATGAATCAGTAGAGCCCTCTGTCAGCCCAGTAGTCTGTGCATGACTGTACCTTAGGCAAATTCTCCCCGCATATAAGGTGTGTAACCACATGTGTTTCTCAGAGGTATACCCACTGGGAAAACTTCCCTTTTCCACTGCCCTTCAGGGCCACCTTTGAGTGGGGCTGTATTTGGTGACAGTCTGTTTTCAGCTATCATAAATATTTTGAGCTAATCCACCTGTGAACCATGCAAGTACTTCCTCCTCTGTGAGTTGGTCATAGGAAAACATCCATGAGAGTGCGCGTGTAAATTGAAGGAAAGGCATCCAGGTAACAAAGGAAAGTGGAAGTTGAGGCCACCTGCTTATGCAACTTACCAGTGCTCTCTGGACCTGCTCTGTTTCTGGGTGACCTTATGACTTTGCATATCTCATAATCCCAACACATCATAGGTGGCTCCAGTCAAACAGTCATACTTGATGTCCTAGCCTCTACTCGGCCTCAAAAGCATGCCAAGAGCTGTTTTCAAAATGTACAGTAGCTCTCTCTGCCTTTGACGGTTTGACCTTGCTCTAGAACTCAGGGGTCTGTGCTGCGACTCTCATATTGAGGTTTAACAGAGACTCTACATAGCATCCTGATTCACTAAGACGTCCTCTGGCACCATCCCTCTTCTAGCTCATAGTGTGTGAGCATCAGGGCAGCTTGTACTGTAGTCTGGACCTACTATAGCAGCCTCTCTTTCTCTGGGAAACATATACCACTCCTAAAAATGGCAGCCTTTCAAGACATTAATAAATGGTTCACATGTGTTGTATGAGCTGATGCCAATATCTGAACAAGTCTACCAAGTACAATGCCTCTTTCTTAGTGGTTTGAGGTGTAGGTGCAACTATTTATTATTTATATTAAAGAAGATTTTTAACAGGTACCAATCGGACCTTTAAAAACAATACCCATGTGGTAAGTCCTTGAAACTGAGGGTTTTATCACCTACCCTCTGGCATGTATGTGTCTTACTGGGCTTCTTGCCCGTCAGATCCAACGACCATGATGTCATCAGTGTTGTCAACCAGTAATCGTGATGATTCTGTGGAATTTTGAGGCAATCAAGGTCTCTGTGGACTACACTGTCACAGAAGATTTAACCTTGTCTGAGCAGTCAGTGTGTGCTATTATCTGTTCTACATGATGGCAAACTGCTTTTGATACTTATTATTTATGGGAATTGAGAACAATACATTTGTCTGCTCAAAAGCTTCCTATTAAGTGCCAGGAGCTGTGATAATCTGTTCTAGAGAAATAATACATCTGGTATAGCAGTTGTGTTTGTGGCTACCACTTCGTTATGTTTATTTTGGTCCAGTCATTCACCATGATCCCTCTAGTTTTTGCAGAGGCCACATAGGTGAATTGAGTGGGGGTACCCGTTCATCCTGCAAATCTTTGATAGTGGTGCTAATTTCTGCAATTCCTCCTGAGATGTAGCACAGCAGTTTTAGGGACTTCCCATTGTGCATTTGAAACATAGTGGCTCTTATTCCATTGGCCAAGGAACCAGTCTTGATTGTGGGTTCCACAATCAAGAAATGGGCAACATAAGAAAATGGGCAACAACTGCACTAATGGTCTGTGAACCCATTGGGCCACTGTTAGAGGGATGTGGGTCAGGATTCCATTCATTGCCTGGCTTATATGAACCTCTCTCGAATGAAGGATTACATGGCATTTTGGATTCCTTGCCATCAGATTCAACTGAGACCTTGGACTTAACAGTCCTTGAATGGTCTGGATAATCTCCTTTCCCAAGTACATACTTATTCTGATAACTAATTTCAGATTCCTTTGGGGAAGAATCAGGGGATATTTATTATACATTCTTATAGTGGTGTTATAGGATATACTTCCTGAAGGGGACCTAACCTCTCCATTAGTCAATAAACTCTGGATGTGAGACTGTGTTCTGGGTCTGGGAGTTGAGTTAGATCTAGAAAATGGGTGAGTGCTTATAATTTTCCATTGTGGTGGCTGACACCAGTTTTTTGCTTGCCAGGTTTCAACTTCTGGTTATACAGATTGAACAAAACTCTAGTTGGCTCCCCATCTGTCTTGCTCCCATGACCTATTAACAATTGCCACAGATTCCTATGGGTCAAGGTACTCTGATTGTCACTCTGGCCTTGCTGCCCATTTCAATAATTATGTCCACCCTCTTTTTTTGTAAAGGCAAAAGAGCCTCTGCTTTTTATAATCCTATCAACTCCAGTAATAAAAGGGAAACCAGTTCCAATATAGTATCTCCCACTGTCTACTTTCATAACCAAGATTCTCCACAGTGTTGGTACTTCCCTTCACCATGAATTCCTTATTGACTGGGTGGAAATGTTTCCTTTGGACCTCCTTGGGGAACATAGACAGGTGTTGGGCTCTTGGATCTATCGTAATAAATCCATTACGTTTCCACTTCCCTGTGCCTTCCAATCTTTTACCCAATATTCTGCTAAAACAGTTTTATACCTGATTTACACTGGTAAGTCTCAAGTATCAAGGAATCATCCCAGCAGTGTATTAAGACTAATTTTGTTTGTCCTTGCTGAGACATTGAACCCGTTTCACAGGAGTGCTTCAATATCAATAAACTCTTCCCTCTCTAGCCTTATGCTCTAACCTCATGTGTGAGCACCCTCAAGATCTACACCTATGCTTGTTCCCCTGGTTTCTGTCTTGCAATTCTTTAGCTGTGCTGTTTCCTCCCAGAGCAGGGAGCATATATCCTCTGCAGTGGTGCTGTGACCTAAACATTCCTATCATTACCGCTCTTACTCCAGGATGGGAACCATGCGTGGTTCTGCCTGCTGTTTAGTATGTGCACTCATAGAGCAAAGAAATAATCTTCTGATAGCTCCAGTCTGGAGCAGTGAAGGGGATGGGGTCTGAACATGACGGGGAGGAACATATCGTAAAAGGCATCTCCCTAGATGCGTTTTTTGCAGGTTCTCTTGGTCAGGGTTTTTCAACAGCGGCACTATGGGGGCTGTCTCTTGTAAGTTGTTAACAGCGTTCCTGGCCTCTAACACTAGGTGTCAATAGTACCTCCTACCCTCAGTTTTGATAATCAAATCTGCCTGGTGAGAACCACTGCTTGGGTGATAGGATCCAGTCTCCTGCAGATGTCCCTCGGGTGATGGCAGGATTCCTCAGGGTGCGGCTGAGGGGAGGTGTCATGAGGCTATTTGTGTGCGCGTGTGGTAGCTGCAGCCATTGCTGGAGCAAAAATAGGGCTAAAAAGATGGAAGCCAGGGCATAGACTGTGTGTGACACAGAAGTAAATAATATGAACTCATTTCACAGAAGGGAACATTGAGGCTCGGGAAGGTTAAAACAACTTAAATTGATTCATTTAAGTCTGATGTGCTGGACGTAAAGACGAAGAAGACAAAATACCTCCCCTCAAGGAATCCGCAGTCCAGCAAACTGTGAAATATTTTATAATAACTACACATGAGCATTCATGAGGTCATACAACCAGCAAGCAACAAAGCTAAACACGGAATGAGGTTTATTTGATTCCTGAATGGATATTCATTTTAGTCCACAGATATGCCTCAGGATTTTATTATATTTATTATATGCTAGAATTTTTGCTAAATTATTTGCATACCTGATATTTAACATTCGTAGAAACCTAAGGTAGGCAGTCTCATCCCCATTTTTCAGATAATGAGGTGGCCCTTTCTTGCACACCTTCATATTCTTAAACACATCATGCTTAAGGAGACACTGATTTGTAGGGGACAATGACCTCAGACTGATAGAATCAATGAGGACCAGCGTGGAGATGCAGCTCCAGGGAATACATCATGTGGCGAGACACAGCAGAGCCCAGTGGCCTTTTGCATTAACTCCGTCTTCATCCTCCCACAGTGTGACTAATTAAGACATGGGCTGGTATTAGGAAGCTCAACTCTTCCTAACAGTGGCGTGTGAAGCTATAGATGCTATCTAAAAATATATAACTAATGTGAAAGAAATAATGTTGTTACAAGGGAATTGATAACCAAGGATAACGGGAAGGAGAAGGAGCAGCAAGTTGGAGCTAATTACCAGGGAAAGCCCCCTGACACCGAGAATGGTGAGCCAGGATAATGGTCTCCTGAGGGGAGTGGCAGAATCACCATCAGTTAGTACTTTAAAAAATAGGCAACAGAGCGCTAGAAACAGGACTGCTGGGAATAATCTTGCATTAGGCAGGAAAGGAGGTAATTGACTGAGTGACCTAGTATTAAGAGCTTTCTTTCTCATGAATTTCTCAAATTCTAAAAAAATTAAACTTTATAGGCTGTATACAGAAATTTGGGTACCTAATGACTGAAGTTACCTACCTATAGCCCCAAATTATTCATAAATGGAAAATGAGAGCAGCCATACCCCCAGATGGAGCATATACGAGGGTCAGAGGAACGGCAGGAGGTGGACAGAGAAAGGGGAAGCATTGTCAGCAGTTGGTCTCTGATGCATGCAGGTGGGGCTGTGCCCAAGTACACTGAGCTGAAAGAAAGCTGAATTAGTTACATAATGACCTAGATCTCTCTTTTTTTCTTGCAGTCCTACTCTATCACAGTGTAAGGCAGAGTTTACAGACACCAGCCGCCCTTGTGGACTCCTACATTGTCCTTACCTTCCAAGTCCATGCTCTCCGTCTCTTAAAACTGGTGAGTGGCAGGATCTTAAACCACTGTTTCCCAACTCATCGCGCAAAACTTGACTCTCAGCCACAAGGAGCTTGCTGAAAATGCAGATCTCGGCCTCCCACTGCAGTTCCATAGAATCTTCATGTCTGGGATGGAACCCATAATCTGCATTTTTAAAAAGATTTCCCTAGTAGGTCTATACACTCCATTAAGCTGGAGAAACTCTGCCTAAAGGGCATAGTGGCTTAATCAACAAAAACGACAGGGGAGGGAAATGCAGCCCAACCCTCCTCCCCTCTTTCCTTGTTTGCTGTCCCTGATTTCCCTTTACCTCCAACCAATGAGATCATTAACTTCCATACCACTCTCACGTGCATAAGTATGCATCTACATACCTGCATTTATATTTTACCTACTTTTCAAAAGACTTCAGTCTAATTTTGTTTTACATGTCCAATATGCTAATTATTATTTCTGTGCTTTGGGTGGGGGTTATAGTCTTTACCATGTTTCTATCCTTCATAATTTTGTGGTAAAAAAATGCGTTTTTCTTTTTAGTGCAACTAAGTTGGATCTGTAAAGAGTAATAAAACCGGGCACTAGAAACCCAGGGTTTGTCAGCTTTGCCAGCGTGAGAAAGCACGGTCTGGAGGCTGAGCACTGCGCCTGATGTCAGGACCTGCCATTTGTTTCCAGCTCTGCCTACAATCACATATGCAAACTTCAGCAAGTCATGTGGCCTCCTAATTTATCTCCCTGTAGGCAGGGATAGCAATCGCTTTCTTATTCTCTCACAAAGCAGCTGAGAGAGTAAGCATGATAATATCACTGTTTAATATCACTTTTCACTTAGGAAAGCTAAAAATGACATCAACATTATCAATATCGTTTCATAATCTACAAACCATTGAACAGGAGTTCAGTCTGGGTTCCCCAGAGATAATTATATTCCCTCACACCAGGACATACGAGAAAAAAATAAAACAGTAAAAAACAAAGATTCCAGGAATTATGTCTAGTTAAAATGTATATCAGTAGTCAATCTTTTAATTCCCCGGATGATGCTAGATCTCAGGACAAGGAAAATAATTGGCATTGTTTAATTTTTGACATGCTACCTAATGAACAGCTACCCCGTTTTCATAGAAGGCAAAATTACAGAGCTGCTGCTGGTATGCGGCTACTATAGCTAAAGTTAATTGGATTTTCCATTATGATGAGGCTTGTTTTTCAGAATTTAATCTCTCAGTCTCTTCCAATTTCTCTGAGTCGATGGTGAGACAGGAGATATATAGGGCAAGCGGAGTGACTCACGGGTTGGGGAGGAACCTCATTAGGGTCAAAGAATCCTCAGGTATATGGAGGCATTACAATGAGCAAACAGCAACTAGGATTTGTGCAGAGTGCGTGACTTCTCAAAATGGAGTTTTTCTGGATGGAAAACAGACTTCTTGTTATTGTAGTGTCTCTCTCTCTTTCTCTCTCTCTTTCTCTCCCCCTTTTCCCTAGACAGTGATGTGTTTTAGTTCCATTAGGATGTTGTGTTATCTGTGCAGACTGGAACAAAATAGCAATACCAACTTCTTTTCTGGTCTGAAGGATTGCTCTACAGATTACCTAATTTAGCAACAGCTTGTTCTTTCTGGTGTTTTGAAACATGAAAAGAGCTTTCAAAGTGAAGGAACCAGTTTGAAAAAAGCTTCAGCGCCACTGACGGGCCAGGAGACAATGGGGCTTTCCCAGTTGTGAAATGGCAACTCGCACGGTCGCCTGAAAGCAATAATGAAAAAGGGCACGGCTGAATATATGCCTGGCAACCTCAACGGCCCAGAGAGTGGGTCCCTGGGGGGGATGGAGGGGTTAAGCAGCCGGACCAGTGCACTCAGGTCCCCCAAAGGGGTCAGGACAGCCACTTGGCCTAGGCTTCCACACAGGAAGGAACTTCAGTTTAGAGGTTTGACATCTCTATGAAAAAAAAGGACAATTCATTAAGTACTTTCGGGTTGTATGACCTTATCAACTCTATGTGCAATTATTTATTATATAATATTTCACAGTTTGCTAGGCTGAGAATTCCTTGAGGGGGGAGCATTATGTCTCATTCATCTTACGCACAGTGCATCAAACTGAAGGGCATCAACTTAATTTGGTATCTATTCATGTGTATTAAGGGCATTCATTTGTGAAATGTAAACATTTAAAAAAATGCCATAACTTTGTTAACCCTAATATGGTATTTCTAAATGTTTTAAGTCACTAAAAGTTTAAAAATGAAGTGACCATGGGCCTCTCTAGACTTCCAACAGCACTGACCACTCGTGGAGCCTGCTGGAGCCACTGAGGTCAGTGAGACGTGCTTCTGTCCACGCTCCTTCGAGATGTGGGAGGAAGCTGAGAGAGACAAGCTAGGCGGATGGCTGACTTAACAAAATTCTAGAATTTTTTAAAAGCATTTCCCCCCAATATCTGACTTTTAAGGTCCTAAAAACAAAAATGTTGCCTCTGTCTACGTCAATTTTTCCATTAAACTTATTTGAGTATTTGTTCTAAGGTCGTATTGAAGAAATAGCACAAGAACATTGCCTGGCACCTGAATGACTTAAAATAATTAAAGAGCAAATTGATGAAACTGTAGACCCAATTGACAATGGGCTCCAGAAACTGAGCACTGCAGTTCAATCACAATTCCTCTTTCATTGCCAAGCTCAGTTTAACCATGGAATAGTCACAACACTTATATTTAGATAGCACTTTGTAGTTTGTAAAGTATGTTCACATATATTGTTATCTCAAGCACCCCCGATAGCAGAATATTACACACTGCCCAGAGTGGCACAGTTGGGCTTTGTTTTGAGGGGCAAAATTGTCTTGCAATATCTTTGGAGACTGATAATTTCATACCACAGATGGAAATCTGAAGGTAGAGTTCAGAACTCTAAATCCTGTGGAACCCAGAAAAAAACCAGACTAACTTCACAGATGTCAAGGTATACTCTGATCCCAGGTTATCTAATTCCAGCAAGTTCAGACAGTGATTTGCCGAGGGCTGCCTGCATTCTGTGATTATAATCTAGAAGCCAAACTCAAAGCAAGGAAACCAGGTGACTTTCTACTCTCCCCGTTCATCTCCGGGTGGGTTCTCTCTTCCCCACGTCAGGGCCCACTGCCCACCACGCGCTTGCAAAGCTCTATTCTCAATTTGTAGGGAAACCAAATAGTTTAAACTTCTCCGAATAGACACTTCTAGAAAAATCTCTTCCTTACAGTTTAGTAGATTTAAAAAGATGCTCCCTGTCCCTTTAGCATTGCATTTCTGGAAAGTTTCTCACTTCAGATTTGAAAAATGACAAGGATATCGCAATGGTTTTCTAAAGTCTCACAAAAAAGTTCTTGTAGCCTTAGCACATCTTAATTGCTTCCATCTTGTCCTTTGCACTTTAAAAGGCACACCCACCAAAAAGGACATAATTATTACATTTCGACACTCTAATCCTGTTGGTCTCTAACAGGAAAGAAAATTAAGGATATTAAATCTCCTCCATGTTCTCAAAATTCTGAGAAGTAAATCCAAGATGGCAGCATGAATGAGCCTGGACTTCTTCCTTAGGAACTCAGTCAGGTATTGAACTGGGGCTGCTTACACACCTGCTCCTTGAGGTTTTCTCACTCCTCTCTTCATTTGTCATCCCACTGCCATCTCTTCCCCTCTCACGTACCCTCTTTGGTCCTGGATTGCCTTTCTCAGCCCCTAGTTCTACTTTCAGGTCATCAGGCATGCTCTCAAATCTTATTAGAGTAGCACTAGATAATTTAACCACTTCCAGAAATCCTTTCAACTAACCAGAGGAGAGAGGGTTATTTTATTCAAACTACACATTTAAAAACATACACCTACTACTGTTCTTGTCTACTTCTTTTTGGTGTAATGGAAATATTTGTGCATGGCCTAATTTTTATCTTTCCCATTAAGAAAACTTTCTTTCAATTACCTCTGCTTCCTCCACATTCGATTGTTCTACATTAAGTAAACATCTTTCTGCAGTTTTCCCAAGGGAATCTTAGTTTTCCTGGTTAAATATTCAACTTCTTATTCAAACCTCTCGATGACCACCATACCATGACAGGCAAAGTGTGGTGATTCATTATCAATATGTATCAAATATAATTGTCAACATGTATTTGTTAGCAACCTCCTACCTTTTACTAGCCTCATCTAGCCGTTTTGTCCACGCCTAAACGGATCTTAGCTAAAAATGAGACATGGTAACGACAAGCAAGGTCCAAAACCAGACTTCTCAAGTGTTTCCCACTCAACACACTCCACTGGGAAAGATAAGTATGGAGAACAATACAAAGTGGTCCCATAGCAAGAGCTCAAGTGAACAATCAGAAAATAGGTTGGTAAAGGGAAATGTTTTAAAAATATCGGGGTGCAACCTTAATTGCGATGGCATGGATATTTTATTACCTCAATCAGCCAACATGTATTGAGCACCTAGGGATAAGGGCACAATTCCTGCCCCCCAAGGATATCACATTTTAGTGGGGAAAAAAAATGACGTAAGAAACAGATATTTAGAATCTTCTAAGGCAGTTCAGAAAATGATCATTTCTTCTTATTTTGCACGGAAAGAAACCAACTAAATCTTAGGAAGAGTAAAGGACTGTGCCAAGGTTATAAGACTAGTACACGGCAGCAAGTTGGCCAGGATCCATACAGAAAGGAGGGAGATGAAGGGGAAGTGGTTTTCAAACTGCTTAAGAAGGAGAAATTCGTCACAGTCTTCCTCTTATCCACAGGAGATTCTCACGAGCTTCTGATACTATTATTAATACATAAAGTTGCATTTTTAGTCAGACAACTGGAAAATAATCATTTCTTATTGACCAGCTGAGTATTTTTCCTAAAAAATTAACATGAAAGGAATATTACACAGTCCCTAATTATTAAAGTGCTCAGAAAATAGTAAATGATAGTTGTTTTTCGGTCGTGGTAGTGGTGTGTGTGTGTGTTGTGTGTGTGTGTGTGTGTGTGTGTGTGTGTGTATGATAAATCAGTATTCCACTTATTATGAACATCTTGTTCCTGTATCACCTGTGATATGAACTGAGACTCTTAGTCAAAACAAGTCCTGACAAGATAGTAAAACACAAAGAACTCTGTAACAAGTGCAACAAGAAAAGCACCTTTTTTTCTTTTCTTTTTTTTTCTTCTGAGCACACCTTGATAAATGCACAGTGAAATGCATAGTTCCCAGGTGAGTTCTCTGCTTTCCTAGGGGAGTTCTCTAAACTGTAGTCTTACTTATCAAAAAACAATATCTTGGTGTGTGCTCTAGAATTAAGAATTTAAGTACATCAGCATGAAAGCCTTTGCATTTAATGGGCTAAATTAAATAGGTTATACACTTAGAATGTTATTTCTCTGCCTTTCTTTTCTAGTTCATCCCCTTGAGCACAGTTCGCATTCACTTAGTATTTATGGGTGATAATCCCTAGCAATGTTGGCAAAGATTTGAATGTCATATAACACAAACAAGAGTCATACATCATGCATCAGCACATACACTGTTTACCTGCTGAAGTCGTATCTTGAATGGATTGTGTACTTGGAGAAAATCACTAGCATTAATGACTCATGCATCACCTCAGCATGCATCACCATTCATTCATTGACTTGTTCACTTATTCAAGTATTTATTGAGCCCCTATGTATGTTACAGATACTCTTTTTGCCTACTCAGCAACAACTTTTCCCTTCTTCTATATGGCATAGCTCAAATTTTGTCCTAATATCTACTCTTGCCTCACATGGTACAGCTAAAACCCAATTGGTTTAAAACAATCTTGATCTTATTTCCCTTGCAAATGATTGATTTCATGAAGGGTATAAATCCCAGTACTGGTCAATGAAAGTTGCGAAAAAGTCTGTTTGGAGGCTTCTGGGAAATTTTTCTTTGCTCTTAAGAGTTGCACAAGTCTGTGATAGTTTTGTGTGTCAACTTGGGTAGGCTATAGTACCCAGTTATTCAAGTAAGTGCTAATCTAGGTGTTGCTGTGAAGGTATTTTGTAGATGTGGTTACCATCTACAATCAGTTGAATTTAGGTAAAGGAGGTTATGTTTGATAATCTAGGCAGGCTTCCAGTTGGTTGAAAGGTCTTTAGAGCAAACCTCAAGCCTACAGAATCAGCTTCTGCCCAAAAGTTTCCAGCCTGCTGTCCAATCCTATGGATTTTGAATTTGCCAACTCCCACAAATGTGTAAGTCAATTACTATACTTGAAATCTCTCTAGATAGATAGATAGACAGGTAGATAGGTAGATAGGTGATAGATAGATAGATAGATAGATAGATAGACAGACAGATAGAAGATAGATAACTATCTTTCGGGTTCTATTTCTTGGAGAGCCCTGACTGATACATTGTCCTTTTGTCGGTCTGGAAATTCAGATGAAAGAGTGAAAACATGGAAAGAACCTGGGTCTTTGATAATATGATTGAACTTCTGAGTTAATCAGGACCAAAGCCTCCCTTATTTGGAACTCCTTGTGATGAAAAAAATAAATCCTGTTATTCTTTGAGCCATTTTGAGTTGAGTCTTCTGCTATTTGAAGCTAGAAGCAACCATACTAATACAGAAACCATCAGAAAACAATTGGTACCATACATAATCACAATTAGTCAACACCAGAGAGTTTAAGACGAAGACATATTGGTATTGGGGTCATTTTCTTTCAGATAACAAATAACTTACACTGGCTAGAAGATCAGACTAAATGAGTGCATTTAAGAGTCCAGCTAAAACTAGGAATAGAGGTGCAGTAAAGAGATCTTCTCCTGCAGTAACAGGCTGTTTTATTCTATGGAAGGAAATCTTGAAAACATTATTCATATTCAGAAAATAATAAAAATGTGCTCAATGTTTTTGCAAATTACTTTTGGAAACTACCTTGTTCTTTATTTTACACTTTTGAGGCCTTCCTAAGAAAAAATCATCTGCCCGATTCCTTATTTTTTTATTTTTTTTTTTAAAGATTTTATTGGGGAAGGGGAACAGGACTTTATTGGGGAACAATGGTCAAATTGTTGTCCTTTCAATCTTAGTTGTGGAGGGTTCTGTTCAGCTTCAAGTTGTTGTTCTTTCAGTCTTAGTTGTGGAGGGCGCAGCTCAGCTCCAGGTCCAGTTGCTGTTGCTAGTTGCAGGGGGCACAGCCCACCATCCCTTGCGGGAGTCGAACCGGCAACCTTGTGGTTGAGAGGATGCACTCCAACCAACTGAGCCATCCGGGAGCTCAGCGGCAGCTCAGCTCAAGGTGCCGTGTTCAATTTTAGTTGCAGGGGGCGCTGCCCACCATCCCTTGTGGGACTCGAGGAATTGAACTGGCAACCTTGTGGTTGAGAGCCCACTGGCCCATGTGGGAATCGAACCGGCAGCCTTCGGAGTTAGGAGCACGGAGCTCTAACCGCCTGAGCCACCGGGCCGGCCCCCCGATTCCTTATTTTAATGTCTATTTTAGTTCTATCTCACACCCAGGATTATAGTTACAGGTAAATTACAAACAGCTGTGATTCCTGCCCCAAGAATATGTGTAGGTGTGCACAAAATGCTTAATGTCATCTGCAGGAGCAGGTGTTGCCTGGGCAGGATATGCTGGAATGAAATAAATTTACTCTTACGCTGAAGCAATGTAATCCAGTTGCTAAGATTTGGGGTTTTGAGTTACGTAGGAAAACAGGTATACAACAGAAACGCTGAAAGATTCTTAAAAAGAGAAGCTTACATTTTCACTGTGGCATTATCTTCACAGGCTAATCATTTCTAAGAAATTTCAGTTCCTTTGAACAACAACTACCCAGAAGTACAAAGCAGTAGGTGGGAGCCTGAGAGGAGTGACAGACTGATTTGCAGTGTTTTCTTTCCCAAGGGCCCCTCGTTATGCTTGAGGAACATTGCAACTGTGTACAATCTTAAAAACTTGTGTGAACTTTTGTGGGGTTTGGCTTTAAATGGAAGTTTCAAAGAAAGTTTTTTAAAATAACATATTTTTTTCTTTTTGCTTTTTTTTCTTTGTAACACATACCAGACTTTATAACGTACATTTAAACTGCACTAATTTTTCCTTTCTGTTCAGTAATAAAATGGTCCCTATTGACGTTTACTGAACAGTTATCATCTACTCCATGTGCTGGTACTAGGGATACAAAGATGGAGAAAACTCAGTGATTTCCAGTGCAACAGGATACTGTAAAAAATTAAAAACTCTTTCCTATGGAGTGACATTCTGTATAATTTGTTTAAACAAATGCATAAGGAAACGTAACATTTCAGCCACAGTCTCTTTTCTGGGCAGATTGGGTCCTATCAGAAGCAAAGGAAAGTTTCAGAGCCCCTTTCCTGACAAACCTATGCCTAGTGAAGAGTCCTAGCAAAAATGCTGGCTTTGACACCAGTCTCCATGATATACAAGTCACTTGGGAAGAGGATCAAATGTCTTCTTTCCTGATGGGTTAGTTTGACCTTGCTCCTAAGATCCTGCGCATGATAAGGGGAAAGAACTTGATTAAGCTCCTGGAAATAACTTATTAACCTATCAATAAATTAACATATCTATCTCTATTCTCAAAATGTGGTCCATGGACCGAGTGCATTAGAATCTGTGGGATGCTCAGTAATGCATCACATTGCTGCATGCACAGGTTCCCACAGGTGACTCTTATGGTCACTGAATTTGATTAATAGATAACGGGTGACATTGGGCCTGACACCTTCTCCATCCAAGTCACTGACCCAAAAAGCTGACCTAGATGGACTACGTCAACTAGGATCTCTCCCTATCTGCCTTCTGATTGGCTCTGGCCACTGGACCTCGGAAACTGATTGGAGGAAACGAGGAACATGATCAAGGTTTTATTTTCTGGGCTTCCTCTTCTATGTTGCAGTCTCCTGCAACCCATAGGACCTTCTCTTTCCCAGTTCCTGCAAAGACTCTCGCCTCTTGTCCCTTTGGGCCCAGATGCGGTAACAACTCCTCCGATGTTACTTGCCCTGGAGTATTGCACTGTTCCCTTGCCCCTGCCTCACTCTGTAAACAGTCCCTTTATAAATAAACTCTCCTCCAACGTAGTGTGAGCATGCCATTTGCTTTCTGTAAGAGTATTGACTGACACAGATCCGTTTAGTAATATTTTATAAATAGTCATAGTTTATGTTTAGCAAATTGCTTTTATATTTATTTTTTGATTTTTACAACAAAATATGATACAAGTAGATTTTTTTTTTTAAATCACCATTTTATGAATAAGAAAACTGAGGCCAAGAGAAGTTAAATACTTGTTAAAGTTTACCCCGTTGGTCAGTGGGAGAATCAGAGAGCAAGTCTAGTTTCGTGACTGTGAATTTAGAGCTCTCTGCACTGCATCAAACTGCCATTCCCCTTTCTTCCTCAGCGCATGTCACATAACCTAATACCATTACCTGATACAAATGCAATTGAAATGACATCTTTTGGGTAAAACTGAACAATGAAAGAAAGAATTAAGTGTAATCCCTGCATTCATTTCACTTGAGGCTGAGACGCAGGCACTCGGAGTGGGAAAAGAATTTTCTCAGAGGACGTGAGTGTCTCCACAGTTGCACATGTGGTCATGACAGCTGGCTCTGACACAACCTGGTCTCTGAGGATCTTTCTATGCAGCAGTGACTTAGCCACCCTTTCCTTGGCCTCCTTATTCCTCTCTATTCTGAGCCAGCATCTCTCATCATCACCAACACCTTTTCTGTTTCCAGCTCTTCCTTTAGATTGGCAGCTCCCTTAGGACAGGAACTGATTTGTTTCATTTGCTACCATATCTCCAATTTCTTGCCTAGTTCTGGGAACACAGTAAGTGTTCCATAAGTATTTGTTGACTGAGTAAAAGTGAACTATTTGTTGAGTGCCTTCATATATCAGCATTATTATGATGAAATCTTGGAGTTACTTTCTCTTGCTGTCTTTCTTATCCTCTCATTCAGCCAGTTGCCAAATTCTGTGGAGTTTACTTTTGGAATGTTTCTTAGATATATTTCTTCCTTCTCCTTCCCAGTGGCACTATCCTAGTGAAGGTTGTCAATTCTTTTTCCCTGGACTTGGTTGTAACAGTTTCCTAAAACTTCTTGTTTTTGTCTGTAGTAATGGCAGCTTAATCTTTTAGAGTCCAGCTCTGATCAACTCACTCCTCATCAGACTTTCAATGACTTCACATCAATAGTTTAGAAACCCCAGTGCATCATTCCAGTGCTGAGCACCTGGCTCTGTATTTATTTTTCAAAACACCCTTTTTTATACTCTAGGTTTGAGCCAGCCCGAACTTTGTCTTTTCTCTGTGACTCCTGGTTTCCTCCCTGCTCCATGCCTTTGCTGATATGGGTTTAACACCTGAAATACCTTTCCTTGTCTCGTATATCTGTCTACAAGGCTATGCTAAGAAGCTATTTCTTCCACAAAATCTTCCTGATTCTGCTTTGTTCATCTTTTTCAAAATTACTTTTTTTTTCTGATTTTGAGTTCCCCTATCACCTTATCAATATTGTTTTAGTGGCACTTAATACTTTCTGTGTATTAGAATTATTTGTTATTCCTCTACATCTTACCCTTCTACAAGATGGTAAGATCCTCAAGTTCAGGATATACACCTAAATTATTCTTGTACCTTTCTTGTTACATATGGTGTTTGTACATAGGACCCATCACTAAACATTAATTGAATGATTGTGTATAATTACACAGGGAAAGCATGGACAAAAACTGGGGGACTGGGATCAATGAAAGGTAATAGATTAGGTGACGCTGAACACATGAAAAGAAAGCAGAGGGATGTGTCACTCTGGCAAAGACAGAGAACAAAAGAAACATATGTGCCTGTATTACTACTGAGCACTTGAAGAGGCCTCACTTGCCTGAATAAGAGATGAGAATAAGGGACACTAGACATCAGGGAAGAAGACCCCGAGCTCAAGGGGAAAACTGACTTGGACCAGAGGGTGATGGGCAAGCAGTAAAATTGTTCTTCATGACAAAATGACAGAAATCTTTGCAATAGACAGAAAGGCAAACAAGAGGGAAAGGAGTATTAAAGGTAGAGGTTACAAGGGACTATAATTAGGTCCTGAATTAGACTGAAAAAGGATATGCAACCAAAAACTGGCTGGACTTGGGGACCAATGGTCAGTTGACATGTATGGATGTTGGTGGGATATGAAAAAAGAGGAATCGGAGGCAGGCAGTGTTACATCAGAGTGAGATCACCAGGCTGACCTTGGGGAAAAGCCGTTGACACCCAAGATGCTTTTGGGCCATTAATATCAGAAATGGTTAGTAGCAGCACTGACTTGGGGTACTAAGGTTGCCTCCAGACAGGAGAAGAGCTCAGGGGAGATGTTCAGCCCTGTGAAAGGACTCTGAAAGCTCTCACAGAATTCTCAGAAGCCTCTTCTGCCAGATGAGACATGTATTGGATACCCATTCCAAATGGGAAATACTGGTACTCTAAGTAGTTTACCTAGGTTATACTTATGGTTCTAGCTGGGTTACAGCAAAATTCCCTTCTTACTGCCATGATATGCTGAATAGCTGATTCCAAATCTGCGAGTAATTCAGCATGGAGAATGAGGCACTGGGAACTCCTGGATTCTTTTTCTAGGCTTTTAAATGCCTTACTGAACAAATCTAATTGCTCAACTGCTCTGCTGGAATTTCATCTCTGTTTAAATGAATTCAGTAGTATTCACTTCAAAGTGAAGCTTAATTAATGAATGTCTTATTTATAAATCCTTGTAAATAATTGTTTTACTTCAAACCTTCAGGATGAAACCAATTTGAACTTGAGTCTTTTTTGTGTCAATAAGTTTTCAAAGAAATAGTCTCGTTCTCCCCATGGAGAAATCAGCGTAAACACTATTGGAATTTATCGAAACCAAAGAATGGAGCATTTTCATCATTCCACAATAAGATGGAATTTTTCTTGGAAAGGAGGTGTTTTCTAGTCAGTGTTCAATTTCTACTTGATTTTTCCTCCTCCCACTGCCTGTCAATTATCTAGGGCTAGAGAACATTTAGATTTAAGTGGTGAGCAGAGTTTACCCAGGGAGACAGAATCAGGGCAAAGTTGCATATTACATTCATCTTTAAATTTCTGTTCCCTTGGCTGTCTGTGGCCTGTAACTATAGCTACATGGTCAAATATTGTTTTTTCATATCTACCTCTCTTGGGGTTTGTGGGTAAATGCCAAAGAACAAAATAGCTGGAATAATAGTTTTGAGAAATCTCTCCACAATTTTAAAACCCATTCATTGTATGGGAGAGATGACAAATCTATGTAGAAATCTTGTTTGGTGCCCATACAAAAATAACCCCACGGTTTTCTGTGGTATTTGGCACTCTCCTGTTTTTTAGTTTGTTACAGGATGAAACAAAGTTAGATAAATCACAAGTACCACTATACTGGAGTCAAGATTACAACAAAGAAGGAAAGAGTTGGTGAAGGTCAAAGTCAGTGGTTGTCAAAAACAGAAGGGTGTTGGGCTCTAAAAATGGGAGTTTGGTTTTGGCAAAATGCTGAAGCAGGTAAAGACTGCCTTCCATATTCTCTCCTTTTTCCTCTTCCCACACACCACACACCTCCGCTCCTCTCCTCCACATGAAGCCCAGTCTCCACATGGTTCACTCGACCTCTGTGCACTTAGATTTCAAGAGAACCTGAAGTTCTATTGCTGAAGTATTGGCTGATGCTTGATAGAGAAGTGTGGGTGTGGTAACTGTGGCTTAGGATTATGCAGAGTTGATTTTGGGGCTCCTTATATAGATAAAAATAGGGGAAGTAGCTTTGGCGCTGTGAGGATGGTTTTTTGGGGCGGGGGTAGGATCCTTGCTGGAAGTGGGTGAGGAGTGACTTTAAGACACAAATGGTAAAACTTTAAGGCACTGTACAAGCTAGTAAAAGAGCTGTTTTGAATCCTTTAAATCACAGAATGTAGAAAGTCACCTATCCTACTTCTTCTGAAGGCACAGAACAATAGATTACTAGAGCTGGGGGAAAAATATCACTTGGTTGGCACAACCAACAGCCCTTGTACCTAGCCCCAAGACACTACATCTGAGAAGAATTAAAATCTGAGTTTTTGCTCTGATGGCGTTATAACTCCTTTTGATTTTCCATCTCTAGAACTTTTAAAATGAGTGATAGAGTGGCAAATGCTTTTAAATTATACTATTTACATTCTGTGAACTTATTATGTGTATAACTTATTGGGCCATTTTGTAAGGAAAAATAATTTTTTAAGAGGGTATATATGGCTATATCATTATCACACTGTGAAGAACCATGAATTGAGAAAAATAAAAAAGAAAATGAGAAAAAATAAATTTCTGTTTTTATCTTACAGGGCAAATAAGTATAGGATTTCTCACAGGAGGCCTATAAAGTATTTTATAAGCAATAAATCCTTAATCTCCTGAGGAGGCAGCATGTTATGTTAGAATAAGAATCAGAGAGCAGTTCTTCCTCCAACTAGCTCTATAATATTATGTAAGTGTGGCAAGCACTCTCAGTTATCTCCCCAACCACCATTCTTCCAGGCTAATAGCACCACTCGTTTGCCCATTCTCTTACAGGTTGACAAAGCTGCACTTCCAAGGAGGCTGGGTTGCTCCTCATCCCCAGGGATGGAATCGTGATTAGTCTAAGCCAGTAACAGAACACCCCTCTCTTTTGTCAGTGAGTAGGTTAGCAGTGACCATGTGATCCATTCTGACCAATAAGGTGAGAGGGGAAGTCAGCTGGGGTCCCTTTGGAAAAAATTGCTTGGCATTTAAAAAAGGAACAAAAGAGACATCACCATAACTAAATGACCCAGCCTCGTATCACCAAAAAGGGGGCAAAGTGATATGACGAGTCTCCTAATATGTTGCAATATAAAGTATGTAATGGATATTCTTTTCTTTGTGAGGGGGGGAGAGGAAGGAGAACAGGACTTTAGAGGGGAACAGTGTGTACTTCCAGGATTTTTTCCAAGTCAAGTTGTTGTCCTTTCAGTCATAGATGTGGAGGGCCCAGCTCAGCTCCAGGTCCAGTTGCCGTCATTAGTTGCAGGGGGCGGAGCCCACCATCCCTTGCGGGAGTCGAGGAGTCCAACCGGCAACCTTGAGGTTGAGAGCCCACTGGGAATCAAACTGGCAGACTTTGGCGTTAGGCGCATGGAGCTCCAACTGCCTGAGCCACCAGGCCAGCCCCCATAATGGATATTCTTGATAAAAATATATAACTTGAATCTATTCATGAGGAAGCAATCAGATCCAGATTGTGAGACATTTTATTAGACAACTGGCCTGGACTCTCCAAGACTATCCATCTCATAAAAGACATTTCAACAAAAGGTAGAGCAACTATTCTAGAGCATAGGACATCAAAGATACATAATCCTTGATTGAATCCTGGATCACAGGTGGAAAAAACTGTTCTGGAAGATATTTTTGAGACAAATGAGAAAATTTGAATATGAACTATATTTTAAATAAGATTTTGTAAAATAAATCAAGTTTCTGGCACATATAATAGTATCCTGATTATATAGAAGAATGTTACTTGTTTTTTTTAGAGTTATGCTGAAGGATCTAGTGGTGAACTATCATGAGGTTTGCAACTTGTTTTCAAATGATTTAAGATAATGAGAGAGAGAGAGAGAGAGAGAGAGAGAGAGAGAACAAAGGTAAGTAACCAACCAGTAACATCACCTGGGAATTTGTTAGAAATGAAGACTCCTAGGTCCCTCCACAGAACAACTGAATCAGAATTTGAATTTTAACAACATTTCCAGGTGATTCCTATGCCCACTGAAGGTTAAGAAGCTCTACTCAAGGCATCTAGTCTGGTCAAACAGCCATATTTTTGTATGTACATGGACAAATGCATGACCATAGTCTGTAGGCACAAAGAGGAAAATAAAGTCGATGTGTAGAGAGAAACAGAGAGGTAAAATCACAGAGCTCTAGACAGACAGTGAGAGTGGTCCCATTACTCTTGCTGCACAGTAGTGAAAAGCAACAACAATCAATTATCAATATCTCTCACAGTTCTGGGGTTAGCTGGGTGGTTCTCCTTGGAGTCTCATGTGGGTGCAGTTGGACAGTCTCCTTGGAATCATCCTGACAGCTTCCATACACACTTCTCTGTTTCCTGGGCTGGGAAGACTCAAACAGCTGGGGGCTGGAACAGATGGGATTCCCTGAGCATCTCTATCTCCATGTGGCCGTTTCAAGTGTGTCTCCCACACGGCAGCTTCAGGACAGTTGTACTTCTTACACTGAGGCTCAAGGTTATAGGGGCAAATTCCAAGAGAGAAAGCCAGGCAAAACCCGTATCACCTTTTATGACATCGCTTTGCATCTAGCACTTTTTCATCATGGTCCTCTATTAGTTGAGGCAGTCACAGAGGCCCGTGCAGGTTCAAGAGAAAGGGTCATAGATCCTAACTCTTGGTGCAGGAGTGGCAAGGTTCAGGAACAGCATGCGAGATGCAGAATTCTGCTGTGGCCACTTGGGGAAAACACAGTCTGCCACAGAAAATAACCTCAATTCTGGGCTATCAAGAGATGAGGTCCAATTGTACTTCTTTCCCTTGTATTTTGTTAGATACCTGGTATCTTTCCACAAAACTCACCTTCTTAGTGTGTGTGTGTGTGTGTGTGTGTGTGTGTGTGTGTGTGTTAAAGTAGGTTTCTGTTATTTGGAATCAAAACAGCCTTGACTAATGTGTGTAAGTAATTATTTCAGACATTCTTCTCCAAACTTGACATCTGTCTTCAGAATGAATCCATTTTAATCCTTATTCTAACAGGTCATGATTAGATTGCTGAAAAACACAGACAATCCCTTTGACTGATACCTAGAAAAAAAATAAGTGCAATGTGATGGTGTGATGGCCTGGTTGGTAGGATCCTTGCTACAGCCAGACAGCTAACAAGGCTGGCCAGGCTCCGTGTTGCATCCTCAGTAGCAAGCGCTGTTAGTGATTCTGCAGCTGACAGCCTGCTGCAGCAAGCCTCATGAGCAGTGCTTTTCTACATGTAGTTCAGGAATTGCATGCATTTCAATGACATGGGAAGCTTATTAAAATGCAGATTCCCAGGCTTTATCAAATCTCTAGTGTATGGAGCTCAGGAACCTGCATTTGAAAACCTCTTCCTCAAATCTGTGCTTCTGAAACTTCAATATAAAACTGGGATGGGGTGTGAGATTCTGCATTTTTAAGGAGCTCCCCAGGAATGCTGATGCCGCTGGTCAGCGGATCACACTTGGAGACCTCCAAGTGTGGTCTCTGCATCAGAAGCATCGACATCCCTTGGGAATTTGTTAGAAATGCAAGTTCTTAGGCCATACTCCAGACCCACTGAATCAGAAACTCTGAGGGTGAGACCCTGCAGTCTGTAGTTTAACAAGCTCTCTAGGTGATACAAGTTGGAGAACCACTGCCCTAAGGAACATTCCATTGATGGAGAGAAGTGGTTCCCAAACATGGCTAATCAGAATCAGCAGGGGAGGAAGGGGAAATGAGCCTGCTATGGGGTTTTTAGACCCCCCGCAGGAGATTCTAATTCTGTAGGTCTCAGTTGGGCCCAGGAATTCTGAAGTCAGCCATGGTAGGGAACCACTGGTTTAGAGTGATTAGCAGGACAATGATCCAGAGGAAAGGCTAATGCCATCTGGGGGAGGAAGCTAGCGAGCAAGAGAAACAGGGATCAACACCGGGAATTCACAGTTACTTAAGCGATTACTATGTGACAAACCCTGGGTTAGGGATTTTATACAATGTTATTTAATTCTCCAAAGTGCTCTAAGCAGCAAGTACTATTCCCTCCATTCAATAAATCAAAGACTAAAGATAAAAATTGTCAATAATTTGTCTGAAATCACACTGCCAGTAGTGGAACGGAAAATTAAAACCAAGCCTCTTACTTTAAATCTTTTTTTCATTTTACTCTGTAATTAAAAAAAGACTTTGTAAGGTGGCTGAAAGGAAGTCTGGAGATCATGAAGAAGGGGGTGGAAGGAGACCACCACGAGCAGTGCAGTGTGTGGTTAATGGTGTACATGCCAATTCCCCACCGAGGTTGTGAAGCCACGGAGAGATCCATGTTATCATGTCTTTATTCATTTATTCACTCAGCAAACTTTCCTGAGACTCAACAAGGTGCTAGATGCTACCCTAGGTGCCAAGGACGGATACAGTAGTGAAAAAAATTGTCTTCGGGGAGGTTAGAGTCTTATTTGTCTGTTTCTCAGTACCTAATAAAGCAAATGTCACACATAAATACTCTATAATTATTGCCTTATGCATTATCTGTGGATGGATAATTTAGAATTAACTGTAGAATTAGTCATAGTTGAGCTATTGAGCCAATGTATTAGCCAGGGTTTAATTACATAAGGCTCTAATGTCTTTTCCTACTCTGTTTTATTGGGGGGGAGAGGTATGTTGATGATAATTAATAACAGAACCAGCAGACTAAGGAAGAGAATTTGTTACTTAGCAGCCATGAGGAAAGTCTTCTAGGAAGAAAGGTGAAGTAAATTCAACTGAATTGCTATAAATGAGTCTTGGGAATCAACTAAAATGTCATTGATCTGAGTTTTCTTACAGTTATGTGGATAATAGAGATTGCTGAACATCTTTCAAGTGTTTCCTTCAAGCATACTTTCCTGCAACTCTTTCCAGCAAATTTTTAATTGCTCCTGGAGGAGTGAAATTAGACACCGTCAAGAACTTTTAAAATGAAGATATAATTAGGAATCATGAAAAAATATACTTTTTAAATATATTTATTTAAAAAAATTATCTGTGAAGGATTTCATTTGCCTTACTAATGAAGTGCCTAGAGAATACTGCTGGTTACAAACATTTACATTGTCGGTAATTACTTGTGGATGTGGTCATGGATAGTATTATATTAAGATTCTCCTCATTTGAAAAAGATAATCATAAACCACTGATATTCCAGGCTGGTGTTTTTGAGTCTACTCTACGCCTCACGCAGGAAGCTCTTGAAAAAGAAAGAGTGTTGCTGTTGTTTAGGTTTGAGAAGACTAATGGGAAAACTATTAGCCATTTAAGAATCTTTGCAGCATTTGCTTCCATGTGATGGTTACCAACCATTCTCCAAGTAGGTTATTTATAAAAAACTTCAACATGCCAAGGGTATTTTCAGGGAGGGGATAGGCAGAGAAGGGATGGCATTTCTGGGCACTTTGACATACACTATCCCCACTTAATAGCTAAGGGGCCACCAGACATACTAAGTAATGTTCTCAAGGCCACTTAGCTAATCAGTGTCAGCCGAGGATAGCCTGACTCTTTAGCACGAGGCCATCCCGGAATATCTTGAGGAAGAATTCTTCGGAAAGAGAATTTGTTACATTTGAATGAGACACAGGAAGATTATGATAGTTCCTATTCAAACCTAGAATAGATTCTAATATATCTGAAGTAATCGTCACGTTCCAATGTTTCACTCTCCTCCTCTTCCTGAAAATGAAGGAAATGATAGGGATTAGATCTTGGCATTGTGCTCTTTGATACTTGGAACTGTAGAAAGTAAAATTGGCTTCTATGTGAAACCTTTCCTGACTTTCCTCTGTGTTCTCTGTTTGCACAACTCCTGTACATGTGTTTTCCCATTCAATTGTAGCTTCCTGAGAGCAGGATAGTACTTTCTTTATCCCTGGATCCGTGGCAGTTGGGGGAATAAATCCACAGTTTGTTTTTTGGAAAAAAACAAGCTCTGATGAACAAGTTCTGTATTCTGGTGGCAGATTAACAATTTTTTCAACAAAATTTATCAAGCACCTCATATATGCCAGGCAGTGTGCTAGGCACAGAAGACAAACCATCAGTGAAAACAACAGCACATCCCAGGGCTTCTTTGCTGCAGAGCACCGGGGGTACCAAACACACCATCATCAGTTCATGTGCCCAGTGCAGCCTGGAGCTGTGCCACCCAGGCTGCGTGGCCGTCAGGGGGGCCTAATGTGTTCTGTAGCTCAAACTGCCACAAATCATGTGATTTTTATGTACCCAAATAGACAAACGTGCTGTGATTGTGTTGTGAATGCGATTCGAAGGCTGAGCATGTGTTTGATATTACCCTCCCATTCTGTCTTCAGATTCAGAGCCATCTGACTTTACAAACTGCAGTGGTAAGTTTAGTGAAGCCATAGGGGAAGGAGGGGAGGACATGTCCTCGCAAAGAATTATAATCAAACCCCGCCCACCACCGCCACCAAAACATTGTCGTCTCACACAGCATAACTTTTTAATTTTGTGATATTCTGAACTTGCAGCTGTTTCTATGTAGTTTTTCTTCCTTCTCCACGCTGTTCTAGAAAGTAGAGGACACACTGTCCAGACTCCACGTCCACAGCCACGTGAGCCAAATGCCAGAGACCTGTGTCCCTACTCATTCCTCCCTTCTCTCTCTTTTGTGTACTGTTCCCCCAGTAATCTTTCATAAAATGTCTTAGACAATATCGTAACAGGTTTCTAGTGGATCCATATACTTGTGTTTTCAAAACAACATTTTACCTCTCTGACTCACAGGCAGAATGGAAAAAAGAAAGAAAGAAAGAAACAACCACACCAAAACAAACCCCTACCCATTCGAGATAATCCACAAGGAAAGCCTGCATTGGAAATCATATTGCCATATAATTATCCTGTTTACAATCTCTCGTACATCTTTTCTCATAGAAAAATGCAGATTTGGAAACAAAGCAGGAAAAAGATGCCAGAAAACCCTGGCAAGGCTCTGACCACTGCCTGCTTAGGAATGGCCGTGGAGGGAGAGAAATGTGTTTGCAATTAGGCTGCCCAGAGCAGGTCCGATTACATCTGCACGCAGCCGAGCTGAAGAGATTTCCAGAGTGAACTTGTCATGTGGACCTAAGTGGATAAAAGGCAACCTAGGCTAGAGCCATTACAAGGAAATAAACGGGCCTCCCACCTCCCACTCTCGTGTTACCCTTTCCGGACTCACTCCTCCCTCTTGAATGAAGAACAAAATCACCATCATTTTAGGCCCTCTTATGTTGTAGTTCACAAGGTTTTCATATATTTTTCAGCAATACACAAAAAAGGAGAAATAAAATGACTGTTGTGAAATGCTTTCCATGCAGGTTGTGACTTACAATGGCCGGGGGTGGGGTGGGGGGGGTGGGGGTCAGGGGGGAGTGTTGAAGACATCTCAGCAAGACCAAAACAGCTAAAGGCTCACCACTGCAACTCTCTGCTCCAGGGAGCAGCGTCCATCCTTTGTTTCTGGGCTTTAAAACCACCACTGACTGCAACTCCACATTGATCTGGTAGAACCATTAGCTAAGCCCACTCTTAAGGGCAATGCAAGGCATTCTCTGTAAAGAATTAAAACTCAGTAAGGTTTTTCTCCTTTGCCACAATTTTTTGACACAAAAACACTCCACCAAACCTGCTGCCACTCCCTCAATTAAAGAACAAAAACATAAGACAAAACTGTGTTTCTCACTATGCCCTGATATATCTGTTGGGTATTGGTTTCATTGTGTGTGCACGCATGTGTATGTATGTATGTTCTGTCCCTCACAGATCAGTTCTATATTTGTCATGAGAGAGAATAGCTGGCCTGACAGCCATTCAGAATTCAGAAATGTATCCCTTTCCCTCGTGTTCCAGACATCCCTTTGCTCATAGTCTTTACAAATGAATCTTTGTTATTGTTTTTTAAGCATTTCAAATCAAGTATGACAAGCTGTAATAATACTACTTTGTATGATATCTTAGAGACCCCTAAAGGCCTTTTAAGAGATATTAATGGTAATTTCACACACATGCGCGCACACACACGCGCACACACTAAGCACCACTACTGCCCACTCCAAGATGAAGAAATTAAAACAGCAATTTTAAAAGGGTCAACATATCTCTAATACTTTACCTTTTATTGCCAATTAATTATAGCTAGTTCTTTACTAAGAAGAACATATTTTAACTATCTACATTGTGTTTCTATGTACAAGCAATTTTTGTGTGTGCGTACATTTTTCAGTCAGAAGATCATTTTTGTAAATAGTGCCTTTAATAGGGCACCGAGATAATACAGAACCCAAATTGGGATATTTAAGTGTAATGAGGCACTATTTATAGTTATTCTGCAACAGTAGCCATAAACTGGCACTGTCTTGGGCAAATCAGTTTGCACGTTCTCATTCTTAAGTGATTTGTCTGAATTTGTAGATCCATAGTCAACAGGGTTCTCTGGATAGTACAACTCTTATTATTTTTTACACAGCCTTCCCTATCCTCTCCAGTCTGCATCTGACATGGTTGTCCAGGCCCCTTGCCCAAACCTGTAAGATGGAAATGATAAAGAGGGAGCCTGGGATTTGGGACCTGAGCCTCTCTATTTGTTTGGAGCACCCTCATGGTTTCCATGGTGGTCTAGAGAAGATATCCTGGACAGTCTCGAAAAAATATTGAAAGGGTAATGTTAGGGAGCTTTATTATATTATCACTGAAAAAGGGTACATTTCAAACCTCAGGGGCACCAAGAGCTCTTTGTAAGCCACCTTTGGCCCTTTCTGGAACATCTTGTAGGAGTCAATCTTGGATGGGAAGACTAAGAACTGTGCATCTTAGCTGTGGACAAATCCAGGCCTCCCCATTAGTTACTCGAACCCCTTACTTTCTGGTGACCTATTCTTAGGAAATCGGTCCTGTGGAACATTCCTGACCTGATGGCCAGCTGGTTCAGATACCATGGCCTAGCTTCTCTCTGGACATATGGTCCCCATCTCTATTTCTATTTGACTTGTCAACTCAAATCCCTTCTCTCCCTACACAATCAAATGTGATAATGTCTCTCTCAAAATCTGTTTTTGGAACATAATTATCTTTGCGACTAGTTTCATTCTCATACAAATTCAGAATTCCACCAGCATTAGTTTTGCTGGAATTCAGATTAAACTTTTTTTCCTGAAGTTAGTGTTCATATGGGGTCAGACAAGTACGTTCGCGAACTCATCCTAGAAAAAGTGCTACATACCTCATCACTGAATATCACTATGGTCACCTTTGAAGTACTCCCCTTGGGAAGCTATGCACCAACACCAGCACCTAGTCCACCCTTCAAAGCAATTTTGGAACTCTTTTTCTGGAATGACCATCAGAGCAGTCATCGTATTACCCTTGATGTCCTGAATGTCATCAAAATGTCTTCCTTTCAATATTTCCTTTAACTTCGGATAAAGAAAGAAGTCATCGGGGGCCAGATCAGGTGAGTAGAGAGGGTGTTCCAATACAGTATTTGTTTATTGGCTAAAAACTCCCTCACAGACAGTGCTGTGTGAGCTGGTGCGTTGTCGTGATGCAAGAGCCATGAATTGTTGCTGAAAAGTTCAGGTTGTCTAACTTTTTCATGCAGCCTTTTCAGCAATTCCAAGTAGCAAAGTTGGCTAACTGTTTGTCCAGTTGGCTCAAATTCATAATGAATAATCTCTCTGATATAAAAAAATGTTAGCAACATCATTGCAACAAGTTCACAAACATAATTGTCAGACCTCATGTACCATGGGTTTAAAAATTGTCTTCTTTAAATATGGCATCATTTTGGAACAATCTTCCCCCACCCCACCCCGGCATTCTCCCACCTCACTAATCCAAAATAACTTTTTTCTTCAAGGTTCTGTGCCCCTTTGGATGTTTTCTCAAATGAAATGTTCTTCAAGAGCTTATAGTATCTTGATTTTGCCAGACATATTTTGTTGGACTAAGAATTTCCCGTAGTCTAGCTGAAAGACATGGGATTAGTGTACCCCTCTATATTTCTTGAGTGCTATTATAGCAATGCCAGTAATAAACGAAGAATGCTGTCTCTAACTGCCTCTTGCTGACAATTTTCAGGGACTGCTTAAATATTTGCATGATGTGGCTGTAGTTGTGAATAATGTCTGAGAGGTCAATGAGGAGCAACCCAATTCTCTCCCTTCCTTTCTGTGCCCGATGAAAAGACATTCAGCATTAAGCTCAGTAACACTGTAATACAAAGATACAATATCTTTCCTCTAATGACTCATTGCTATCTATTTTAAAATGTAAGTACATTTATATAAAACGATAATGTCATGGTGTGTCTAGCCTTTTCACATGATTGCTTCCTTTTCCCTTGTCATGTAGCCATGCATTAATTTCCAATGGAGATTCAAAAATCAAAATGTTATCAACTCCATTGCCAGCGGTGGAATCCTGGATATTGGATTCCACTCTTGTGGCAGTGGTAAAGAGGCAGAACAAGGGCGCTCTTCTGGAATGCCAGGAAAAGTCTGATGAAATGTGGTGGGTCCAACCCTCTTTGATGTCTTGCATCATTGCTTCTTGTAACGACACATCATTTGGTTGACATTGCTGGGGAATGACGTGTTCCACATACACATGTAACTGGAGCTGACTCTTTTGTGCCAATGCTTTTATTTTTTAAGGTAAGCGTGTGGATGAAAATCTTTCTGAAATAGAAAACAGTTCCTTGCCTTTTTTTTTTTTTTTTTTTTTTAACTGAGTTTATCCTTCCATGCAAAGCCTTACAATAATCAAAGGAGATAAGGGATAGTGATGTCATGGTCCTTGTCTCAGAGGACTGGAGTAGGGTTTGTTTGTTTTTTTTAAAGATTTTTTTATTGGGGAAGGGGAACAGGACTTTATTGGGGAACAGTGTGTACCCCCAGGACTTTTTTCCAAGTCATGTTGTTGTCCTTTCAATCTTAGTTGTGGAGGGTGCCGTTCAGCTTCCAGTGGTTGTCCTTTCAGTCTTAGTTGTGGAGGGCACAGCTCAGCTCCAGGTCCAGTTGCCGTTGCTAGTTGCAGGGGGCACAGCCCACCATCCCTTGCGGGAGTCGAACCGGCAACCTTGTGGTTGAGAGGATGCGCTCCAACCAACTGAGCCATCTGGGTGCTCAGGGGCAGCTCAGCTCAAGGTGCCGTGTTCAATCTTAGTTGCAGGGGCCGCTGCCCACCATCCCTTGTGGGACTTGAGAAATTGAACTGGCAACCTTGTGGTTGAGAGCCTACTGGCCCATGTGGGAATCGAACCGGCAGCCTTCAGAGTTAGGAGCCTGGAGCACTAACCGCCTGAGCCACCGGGCCGGCCCCCCTGGCCTTCTCAAACAGAGCAAAGAAAGTACAAGTGATATTTTCTTTTTGATCCAGGGATATCTAATCGTGCTATCGACCCTAGAGCAAGAAAGTTTAAGTGTGTGTTATTTATAATTTATATCTGACTTACACCTGAAAAGAACTCGAGATAAAATACAGTAAAATTGCACACAATGGGCCAGGTTAAGCTCTCTGATAAGTGTCTAGAATGTAGATATGTTTTGTATTGAAACCAGATGCATATAATTTCAATATCAGGCAGCAAAAAGGACATCTTATTTTGAAGGACACAGAAATTAGCTTATTTATTCCCCCTCTGTTGAAGTTCTACCTTGTATCAACATGGATGTGATCTGAGAGAGAAGTTTGCTAGAGCAGCTATGAAATTATCTACAGCTCATTCTATCTGGAGTACCACTGTCACCCAAGCCCGACACCCTCTCTAATAACAACGGTCACATTCCCAGAATTCCCTGTCTCTTGTCACTGACTCCTCTGATCTTCCTCTCAACCCTCAGACTCCCTCATTCATCTTCCTCCAAAGACTTATATTCTATTGCTTCTTCCATGATTGCATCCTTTCCCCCATCTTCTCCTAAACTGGACATTTCTTTGTCCTATTTTATTTTAGGTAAACACCTCTAATTCCTCAAGCTTTTCTTCTACCCAGAAGCTGTATAATTAATGCCATTCTTGCTTCTAATTAATAAAAGGACTATAGCCAAGTTTTATTTGAAGAGATTTGATTTAGTTTAGTAGATTAGTGGATTAATCAGTGGATTTAGTTGAGTTAATAGGTCAGAATACTCAAGTGAAAGTAAAGTATCGGTGCCATTAATGGGTTTTAAGGATTTTTAGTAGTCTCATTAGGAAAGAAAAAAATTAATTGCCGATTACTCTAATTACTGAGAATAACAGGTATGCATAAGGATTAAAGCATTTGGTCATGACCATCTGCTATCAGAAATTATGTAACCCCCATGAAAGACAACAACAAGATGGAAGATGGAGAGCCATTCACGGGTAGCTGAACCAAAAGAAGGGAATTGTTCATCTACCATTGCTTAGTACTCTCTCTGGATATTATAATCCATGTTGATTTGGTTCCCTTCATGGGACCACTCTCTTGTTTGTCTTAGGGTGACTTTAAAATTGCTTTTTTTTTTTTTTTTAAGTTTATTAGGCGGGACAATTTTTAGTAAAGTTACATAGATCTCAGGTGTACAATTCTGTAATACATCATCTACATATATACATATATATACGTATATATACACACACACATATATATATATCACATTGTGTGTTCACCACCCAGAGTCAGTTCTCTTTCCATCACCATATATTGGATCCCCTTTACCCTTACGTAGTGCGGGGCGGCCTGCAGGGTCTCTGCTCCCACTCCCCACATAAGAACGCAGGATATGGTGAGGCCAAAAAGGAACACCCACGGAGCCATAGGTAGGGGAGTCATACTACTATATTCTCGCTGGTGGCTGGGTTGGAGACACAGGAAGCAGGAGCCACACTGTTCACAACCCTCACTGCACTGCTTGCAGGCTCAGCCACCATCTTCTTGCTAGGCCCCCATTTTATGCTAGCGTAGCCACGGCAGTTATATTAGTGGCCAATGGCTCACTGGTTACAGCTGACGGCCAACTAGGCACAGCTAATGGCCATCCAATCACAGTTGATGGCCATTTACTACCTGAGCCAGCACCTTTCCATGTGAGCCCGAGAGCCTGGAAACTGCACTCCTGGCTCTGTCCCCACACCTCATCTACCACCCCCTTTCCCCTTCCCCTCTGGTAACCACTAAACTATTGTCTATGTCTATGAGTTTTTGTTTCTTCATTAGTTTGTCTTGTTCTTTTGTTGTTTTCAGTTTTAGGTATCACATATCAGTGAAATCATATGGTTCTCGACTTTTTCTGTCTTACTTATTTCGCTCAGCGTAATAATCTCAAGATCCATCCATGTTATCGCAAATGGTACTATTTCATCTTTTCTTATGGCAGAATAGTATTCCATTGCGTATATATACCACAACTGCTTTATCCAATCATCTATTGAAGGACACTTTGGTTGTTTCCATGTCTTGGCCACCATAAATAAAGCTGCAATGAATATTGGAGCATACGTATCTTTACAGACAAATGTTTTCAGATTTTTTGGTATATACCCAGGAGAGGGATTGCTGCGTCATATGGTAATTCTGTTCTTAATTTTTTGAGGAACCTCCACACTGCCTTCCATAGTGGCTGTTCCAATTTGCATTCCCACCAACTGTGTATGAGGGTTCCTTTCTCTCCAAAGCCTCTCTAATGCTTCTTACTCTTTGTCTTGTTGATGATAGCCATTCTAACTGGGGTGAGGTGATAGCTCATTGTGGTTTTTATTTGCATTTCTCTGATGATTAGTGAGGTTGAGCATTTTTTCATGTCTATTGCCATTTGTATGTCCTCTTTGGAGAAATGTCTATTCAGGTCCTTTGTCCATTTTTTAATTGGATTGCTTGTTTTTTGTTGTTGTTGAGTTGTATGAGTTCCTTATATATTATGGATGTTAGCTCCTATTAGGGGTGTTGTTTGCAAAAATCTTCTCCCATTCAGTTGTTTTCCTCTTTCTGTTGTCAATGGTTTCTTTTGCTGTGCAGAAGCTTTTTAGTTTGATATAGTCCCATTGATTAATTTTAGCTTTCACTTCCCTAGCCTTTGAGGTCAAATTCATAAAATGCTCTTTAAACCCAAGATCCATAACTTTAGTACCTATGTTTTCTTTTATGCAGTTTATTGTTTTAGGTCTTATGTTTAGGTCTTTGATCCCATTTTGAGTTAATTTTGGTACATGGTGACAGATAGCAGTCCAGTTTCATTCTTTTGCATGTGGCTTTCCAATTCTCCCAGCACCATTTATTGAAGAGGCTGTCTTTTCTCCATTGCATGTTTTTGGCTTCTTTGTCAAAAATTATCTGTCCATATTTATGTGGTTTTATTTCTGGGTTCTCAATTCTATTCCATTGGTATTGTTTTTTCTGCCAATACCATGCTGTTTTCATTATTGTTGCCCTGTAGTACAAGCTAAAGTCAGGGAGTGTGATACCCTTAGCATTGTTCTTTTTTCTTAAGATTGCTTTGGCTATTCGGGGACTTTTGTGGTTCCATACAAATCTGATGATTTTTTGTTCAATTTCTTTAATAAATTCCATTGGGATTTTGATGAGGATTGCATTAAATCTCTATATTGCTTTGGGTAATATGATCATTTTAACTATGTTGATTCTTCCAATCCATAAACACAGAATGTCTTTCCATTTCTTTGTGTCTTCTTCAATTTCTTTTAAAAATGTCTTATAGCTTTCAATATATAAGTCTTTCACATCCTTGGTTAAGTTTATTCCAGGTATTTTATTCTTTTTCTTGCAATTGCAAAAGGAATTGTGTATTTTTTTAAAATTTCTTTTTCTGAGATTTCATTGTTAGTATATAGGAATGCAATGGATTTTTGTATATTGATTTTGTAGCCAGCAACTTTACTGTATTCGTTTATTGTTTCTAATAACTGTTTGGAGGAGTCTTTAGGGTTTTCTATATATAGCATCATGTCATCTGCAAAAAGTAGCAATTTAACTTATTTATTCCCAGTTTGGATGCCTTTTATTTCTTTCCCTTGCCTGATTGCTCTGGTGAGGACTTCCAACACTATGTTGAAAAGCAGAGGTGATAGAGGACAGCTCTGTCATGTTCCTGAATGTAGAGCAAAGGGCTTCAGTTTTTCACTGTTAATTGTGGTATTAGCTGAGGGTTTGTCATGTATGGCCTTTCTTGTGTTAAGATATTTTCCTTCTACACACATTTTATTAAGTGTTTTATTCATAAATGGATGTTGTATCATGTCAAACAATTTTTCTGCATCTATTGATATAATCATATGATTTTTGTCCTTTATTTTGTTTATGTGGTGTATCACATTGATCGGTTTGCATTTGTTGAACCATCCTTATGCCTCTGGGATGAACTCCACTTGGTCGTGATGTATAATCTTTTTGATGCATTGTTACATTTGGTTTGCTAGAATTTTGTTTAGGATTTTTGCATCTATATTCATCAGAGATATTGGTCTATAGTTTTCTTTTTTTGTGTTATCCTTACAAGGTTTTGGTGTCAGAGTAATGCTGGCCTCATAAAATGAGTTAGGGAGTATCGTCTCTTCTTCAATTTTTTGGAAGAGTTTGAGTAGGACAGGTATTAGATCCTCTTTGAATGTTTGGTAGAATTCACTAGTGAAGCCATCTGGTCCCAGACTTTTGCTTTTGGGAAGGTTTTGAATGACTTATTCTATTTCCTTAATGTTGATCAGTCTATTTAGATTTTCCAATTCTTCATGATTCAGCCTAGGAAGGCTGTATGTTTCTAAGAACTTGTCCATTTCTTCTAGGTTATTGAATTTGGTGGCATATAGTGCTTCATAGTATTCTTGGATGATCCTTTGTATTTCTGTGGCATCCGTGATAACTTCTCCTTTTTCATTTCTGATTTTATTAGTATCTTTTCTCTTTTTAGCTTGGTGAGTCTAGCCAAGCCTTTGTCAATTTTATGAATCTTTTCTAAGAACCAGCTCTTTGTTGCATTAATTTTTTCTATTGTCTTTTTGTTCTCTATTTCATTTCGTTCTACATTGATTTTTATTATTTTCTTCCTACAGCTGACTTTGGGTTTCATTTGTTCTTCTTTTCTAATTCTTTAAGGTGTAACATGAGGTTGTTTATCTGGGATTTTTCTTGTTCCTTGAGATAGGCCTATAATGATATAAATTTCCCTCTTAAAACTGCTTTCACTATATCCCAAAAATTTTGGTAGGATGTATTTTCATTGTCATTTGTTTCCATGTATCGTTTGATCTTCTTATTTCTTCTTTGACCCAGTAGTTCTTTAAAAGTATGTTATTTAAGCTCCACATATTTGTGGTTTTTCCTGCTTTCTTTTTGCAGTTGATATCCAATTTCAAAGCCTTGTGATCAGAGAATACACTTGGTATGATTTCAATCTTCTTAAATTTGCTGAGGCTAGTTTTATGTCCCAGTATATGATCTATCCTTGAGAATGTTCCATGTACACTAAAAAAGAATATATAATCTGATGTGCTATGATGAAGTGCTCTATAAATTTCAATTATGTCCATTTCATCGAATGTATCATTTATTATTTTCTGTATTCATTATTTATTTTCTGTTTGGATGACCTATCCATAGCTGTCACTGATGTATTTAGGTCCCCTACTATAATTGTGTTTTGGCCGATTATTCCCTTTAGTTCTGTTAGTAGTTGCTTTGTATATTTCGGTGCTCCCTGATTGGAGGTATAAATATTGATGACTGTTATGTCTTGTTGTATAGTCCCCTTTATCATATGAAATGTCCATCTTTGCCTCTTGTTACCTTTTTTATCCTGAAGTGTGTTTCATCTGATATCAGTATGGTTACACCTGTTTTTCTCTGAATACCATTTATTTGGAGTGTCAGTTTCCACCCTTTCAGTTTGAGTCTGCATTTGTCCTTGTAGCTGAGATGTGTCTCTTGGAGGCAGCATATGGTTAGGTTTAGTTTTTTGATCCAATCTGCTACTCTGTGCCTTTTTATTGGTGTGTTCAGCCCATTTACATTTAGGGTGATTATTGATATGTGAGGATTTCCTATCATTTTGTCTCTGGTTTTCTGGTAGGATGGTGTCTCCTACCATAGAGACACCATCTCTTGTTTCCTTGACTTTTTGTTGCTGTCTTTTATTTCAGTGTGGTGGTATTCTATGATATTTTCCCCTCTATTTCTTCTTTTTTTATGTTATATATTTCAGTTCTGGATTTTTTTTTTTTTTTTGAGTGGTTACCGTTAAGTTTATGTAAAAGAAAGTTTGATATTTAAATTATTTCATTTTCTTCAGCATGCTTACTTTCTCCATTCCCTTGTGCCAGTTCAGACCTTTACTCTCTCCCCTTTTATGATTTTGTTGTTGCAAATTATCCCTATTTATGCTCTGAATTGATTTCTGTGCTTCAGTAGCAAGTTGTCTTTTTCCTCTTTTTTTAAGTATGTGTTTTTTTCTTTCCTTCTTTACCTTGTATGTTATGTTTAAGTGTATATTGTCCTATTTGGTGTAGGGGTTGCCATTTTCTGCTTCTGTCTGTTCATAATACTCATCATGGTTTTGTATTTTTTGCTTTTGTGTTTCAGGTTGAATAGCCTCCTTCAATATTTATTGTAGTTCAGGTCATGTGGTAGAAAATTCCCTCAGCTTCTGTATGTCTGGAAAGGTCTTTATTTCTCCTACATATCTAAAAGATATCTTTCCTGGATGTATTAGTCTTGGCTCGTAATTTCTCTCTTTCAATAGTTTGAATATTTGATTCCATTCTCTCCTGGCTTGTAGAGTTTCTGCTGAACAATCTGATGATAATCTAATGGGCTTTCCTTTGTAGGTTACCATCTTCTTTTCCCTGGATGCCTTGAAGATTCTTTCTTTGTCGTTAATTTTGGATAGCTTCAATACAATGTGCCTTGGAGAAGGCCTGTTGGGATTAAGATAATTAGGTGTTCTATTTGCTTTTTGGATTCAAGGATCCAGTTCTTTTCACAAGTTTGGGAAGTTCTCGTTGACTATTTGTTTGAATATACTCTCTGTTCCCTTCTCCCTTTCTTCTCCTTTTGGTATTCTCATTATTCTTATATTGCTCTTTCTGATGGAGTCAGAAAGTTCTCATAGAGGTCTTTCATTTCTTTTAACTGTCAAGTCTCTCTCCTCTTCCATCAGTGTCATTTCCAGATTTCCATCTTCAATGTCACTGATTCTTTCCTCCATCTGGTCAACTCTATTACCTAAGGTACCTATTTCATTTTTCATTTCTTTTATTGAATTCTTAATGTCCACAAATTCTATTTGGTTCTTTTTTTAAAATTTCAATCTCTTTGGTAAAATGTTCATTTTGTCCTTTGATTGTGCTTCTGAGTTCATTCAACTGCCTGTCTGTGTTTTCTTGTATCTCATTGAGTTTTTTCAAAACTGCAACCTTGGATTCTCTGTCATTTAAGTCACATATTTCCATGTCTTTAAGTTCATTTTCTGGAGACTTTTTATTTTCTTCCTGAGCTGCCTTGTTACCTTGCTTATTCATGGCAATTAATGAATTATTATTTCTCTTCCTAGGCATCTACAGGAGTGGGTTCTGCAACAGGTTGATAGGAAGAGGTCTTTCTTTTGTTTTCCAGTAGGTGTTGGTAGAATGTTTTATTTTCTCTCCAACTGCTGCCTTTTATTCTCTCTCATGCTGTAGTGTTACATTTTCTCTGCACTATTCTGGCCTTTCATACAATGGAGGGATTCCCTGGAAGGCAGACTTCTCCTCTGTGAACAGGCCACAAGGGTCACAGGGCACTGGCTCCGTGGGGGGATGTGGAGAGCTTCTGAAGTTCCAAGGCTCTTCCTGCACCAGTTTCAGAATCTGTGTATTTCAGCAGCTCTGTTTACTTCTGCAGGGATCTGCCCAGATTGGGGGGGGGGGGGGACTCTGAGAGGTGGCACAGAGCAATGCCAGCAACCACCAGCACAGCCAGTCCTGCACCCAAGCCTCCCTCTCCTTCACTGGAACTAGTTGGGATGTAAGTCCGAGGCTGCGGGCCGCAGTTCTCAGAACTACAAATATTCTGTTCTTTTGATCTGACACTGCTACTGTTCTGCTTTTAGCACTAGGAAGGTGAGGGTGGGGAGAGCTCTGGGAGGGTAGGAAGGGGGCAGCTAGGCTCTGTGCTTATGCCTTCCATCCCCTGCTTGGAAGTGAGAGCTTAAATCACCATTTTCACCCTTCTCTCCTGAGTCTTTGCTCCAAGGTTTCTGCTGTGAATGTTGGGTTCAGCCGTGTTATATGCTGATCCCTCAGGCAGGACTGTGGGCCATAAGCAGAGCACTAGCAGTCCGAGTTCTTCCCTCTCCCGCGACTGTAATAGCTCCCTCTGTGCTCTGTGGCCTGCACTTTGGCCTGCCTCTCTGCAGTTCCCCCACCCCTCCTTCCCACTTGCTCAATTTGCCCACCTTTAGATGATTTCAGTTGTGCGTCTCTTAGTCTCTCCTGTCTGCTGCACAGGGAGTGCTTTGTGGAATTATAGCTGTTAAATTTGTTGTAAATTCCATTGTACATTTCAAGAGACTCACCTCACACAGCCATTTTTGTGATGTAAAAATTGTTTTCTATTTCAGTTATAATTATTTAATGCTTGTGACTAAGAACAACAACCTACTTGAACTAGCCCCTACATAAAGTCACATTTACTTATGGGAAAAGTGTTTAGCCTAACTCAAATTTTGTATCAAGAATATTGTCAAGCTTATGTACATAACTTCAGGAAATTCTGTGAAGACTGTGAAGGCCTTTAGAGGTCCATGTCATTCTACTCCTGAGGCCTCCATTCTTTTTGTGAGGGCAGAAGTGGGAAACAGCTCCCAGCTCAGTACTTGGGTCCTGAATAATTGAAAACACTGTAAGGAAATAACAAAATGTTATTTTTCAGGAAAAGACTAGAGATTCCTGATACATGCGATATTTACATATGCAATACTTTGTTATTAGTTCGGTGCAAAAGTAATTGCGGTTTTTGCAATTATTTTCAACCTTTTAAACCACAATTATTTTTGAACCAACCTAATATTTACTCAGTCTTCACAGTGGCTCGTTGAAAAGTGAGGCATTCTATAAATTGTGTGTATGACAGGGGGAATTGGGTAATAGGGGAGTAGCACGAGCGGTTAACCCCCACATATCAGTACTTCTAATATTCATTGATTATATTAATTCTTCCTATCCATGAACATGGTATGTGGTTCCATTTATTTGAATTGTGTTTGATTTTTCTCTTCAGTGTCTTATAATTTTCTGAGAATGTGTCTTTTACTGTTTTGGTTAAATTTATTCCTAGGTATTTTATTGTTTTTGAAGCAATGGTAAATGGGACTGATTTCTTGATTTCTCCTTCTGATAATTTATTATTGGTATATACAAATGCAACTGATTTCTGAATATTAATTTTGTATCGTGCTACTTTACTAAATTCGTTTATGAGTTCTTATAGTTTTTGGTGGGGTCTGTGGTGTTCTCTATATATAGTGTTACGTCATCTACTTATAAAGACAATTTTACTTCCTCCTTTCCAATTTGGATACCTTTTATTTCTTTTTCTTGTCTGATTGCTGAGGCTAGAACTTCCAGAACTATGTTGAACACCTGAAACTAATTTTAAAAGACTTCATTGATTAAATCAGTCAAACAATATGGCACTTTCTACAGACAATGATTTTATACCAATTAATTCAGCTGATATAATTGCTTAAGTGAAATCTTTTTAAACTAGGTTATCATTTCATTACTATTTTATTAGGTACTAGTGCCATTGATTGATGAATGCAAACAACATTAATTGAATATTGTGCTCTATGTTAAGCCAGGGTTTAAAAAAGATGAAAAAAAAGGAGTCTTGCTGTTAAGTTGCATGTAATCTAGCAAGAGGAATACAGCCAAGCTAACATTAAAGCACAATAAGGTAATTGCTATAAAGGCCAGTTAGTATTTGCAAGACATCAGATAACTTAACTCTTCTCTCCAAATGTGAGATAGATCAATAAGTAAAAGGGGTCAGATAGGAATTAAACATAGACTTTCTTATTAGTAATGAGTTGGAGAATATGGCATGAACCAGAGGCCAATAAGCTTTACTTCCCCAGAATCAACCTTGTCTGGTTTTGGGCAGGGCAGCTGCTCTGGTTAATGTAGACAAGGCAGTTGGAAGCAAAAAGGAGAATGTGGGTTAATTGTGGACAGTCAGGTCCAGAGAGCTTCAAAGAGGCTGGGTCTCTAGTGTAGAGTATAGCCTTGTATTCAGTCTTACCAATCAGATAAGTTGCTCTCTTCCCACAGGAATAGCGAGAAGGGATGGAAGTAGTCCTCTAGTACTATTCCCTTCAGGGTTTTAAATATTTCCTTTGATTTGAAAAGCTGGCCTTTGGGTGATATGTGTATAGTGCTCTACTTGTCAAGTGGGAAAGAGGGGCAAAGTAGCTGGTGTGCCAGAAATGCAAATGTAGAGGAAGAGAGAGAACATGCAAAAATTCCTTTTGATGCTCCCAGGGCCTTGGTAGAGAAGTTGTGGGAATGAAGTAGGTCCACATCACATTTTCCAAATAGGAACCTATATAAATCCTAGGTCCCTAGTTGTATGGCAAATAGGAGGCATTTGTTTGTCTATACCCTCAGTGGATGTTGCTCTGCATCTGTGCCTTCAAATAAAGAAAGCATGCCTATTACAGCAATGACTCCAGTAACTGATCACACATTTATGCATACACAGTGTGATGCCTCGTTCTTTTGTGGGGAATCCACATGATCCTTTTGTGAAAACTGTGTAAAGAATTTTCTTCTAAAGAATGGAATCCTTTATATGTAATTTTAGATTGAAATGCAGTAATTTATCTGCAAAAGACTTTTGCATATATGATAGTGGCTGCTCCAAAATAAGTAACAGATGTGTAGGGCCCCATTGAAACACAAATATGTGCCAGGCATTCTTTAAATATGAAAATTTGCCATTATAAGAGATGTGTCAGGAATTTATCCTTCTATGTCTGTCTAGTTTCATTTAGTCATAAGCAAAATATGATAGAGAAAGCCCCAACGAATGTCTCTGCTCAAGTTTGGGAGGCCGTGGTCCAGATTGTCTTTTGGAAAATGCCAAATGTGAACTCTGAAGCAAATGTAGGCTACAAATAAATGATGATGGCCAAATATTAAGTAAAGTACTGCCGTAGATGCCCACATGCATTCTGACTCTACTTTTTAACCACTGAAATTGTTTAACAGTGTTAGGAACCGGGGCAGCTTACATGCTGAAGTCTTCTATGTATACACCCAACCTTAACTAGTTAGTTCATTGGCAAGAACAAGCATAACTGATATTAAAATCAGACCTCAAAACACGGACTAATCTTAGACATATGATTATTAGAGATGTTTAATAGAGACCTAGTCAATATACTAGAAGTGAGACTTTAGAAATCTCTGTCCTTATAAAACTAAGTTTCTTTAATTTGCCTCTTCCAAAGTTATAATGTATTGGTACATACAAGCATATGTAGGGAATATGAAAACTTTATTATTTTTTATTGAAACAACTGATCCGTCTGCACAAATGTGCACTTGAATTAGTACTTTTCAAAGTGAATTGAGAAAGCACAATTTTTGGAAGGAGTCAGCAAAACTTTATTTGTTCAAAATACCTGTAACAGACATTCTACTTTCTCATTAAAATGCCTCTTCTCAGTTCTGTTTAGTGAAATGATCTGCTGTATTGATTGTCTTGAAAGACTGAATGGTAGTAATTAATTAGAATTAATTCCTTGTTTCTATGTGGAAGAAACATCAGTGTCAGCTCTACTAAAACCCAACCCCCCCAAGAAAAATTTGAGATGTTGAAATTGCAGAGTTAATTGTGAAATATCTTTTCACCATATTTTCAGACTGTTCAGCTTCCACTGTGGTTCAATTTAACAGCAATGCTACTCAGATGATAAGGATTAATTTTTTGTGGCCCATTTTCTTTAACCTTTATATGATCTTAAAGCTTTTTTTGTGTGTGTTTGTTTTTGTTTTTGGTGCATCTTTCCCCTTTATTCTGCCTACCTTCTACCTTGCACAGCCACAGGTAACTTCTAAGCAAGTCTCTGTCTGATACTAGGTATTACTGCATGGCTATTCATTCCACCATTTCCTTATAAACATTGTCCCCCAAAATAAGGGCAAAAGGAATCATTAAAATGTTTCCCTTGTTTTTCTTAGCAGGGGAATGTTTGGAAGAGGGAAAATGTGGATTCTTTAGATGCAGTAGCATATTTTCTGTTAGCTATTTATAATTCACATTTCTCCCCATGTACTTGAGATAAAATTCACTTTAAAAAATAAAGGCTATAACTTTAAAGCTGAAATCAATAGTCAGAAATCACTGCAAATAAATTAGGGCAGATACTTCATGGCTTCTTTTTTGCATTCTCTCTCCATGACCTGTTTTATTTTTAATAAGTGCTCCAGGATACTTTTCACAAGTCTTTCATTCTTTCAAAGCTTATTATTTTAACACTACAAACACATCTACTCTAAATGTAATGATGACACACACATAATGTACACATCGGTCATATGAACAAAACCTAAGAACGTGTTTAAAGGTAACTTTAATTTAAATGCCTACATACATCCATATTTGCTAAGTTGTAGGTTAGTATGTTGAAAAAATGAAACACTTATAAACACTGAAAAATAACATAAAGCTGTAGCCAGACTGAGTTTTAGACATGGATAATCAGAACAATCTGTAGCCCGTCTGTGGCTAATGGGATGTTTCTCCCAGCTTTGTCACCATGGCAAATACTTTATAATACACAAACATTTGTAGTGCTAAAATTCCACCCACTCTTGTTGAAAGATGGCCAGGTTTTGTAAAATTACATTCCAGCTAGTGCTATCCTGCTGATTTTTAAGATAAGTCTTCTGTTTGCCATTCATGTGTTTAAAAATACCAAAGGGGGAAATATATATATATATATATATCTCATATATATCATATATATAGCATGTATATTTATAGATGGTATATATATAGTTTATAAACATATATTACACTTTCATAGGTCAAGTACCTTATAAATACATGTCAGTCGATTTTTGTGATGGCCAAACTAGGGGCAAAGGGAAGTGTGTTTTGCAGTGGCGGTGGTGGGGAGGGCGATCTCTAGGTCTTTAATCTCCCCCACAAACCCCATCATTCTCCCCAAATAAACATACAATCAAAGTAAAAACAGTACATTTGTAGAACAAATACAGCTTCAGGGCAAGAGCCTTTGTCTTCTCCACAGTCAGATGTCAGCCCTTAAGCAAGTTGAGAACTAGTCTGTCTGTCTTTAGCACAAATGCCGCCAGGGCTAGTACGCCACTGAAGCTGTAGCCTATTGCGACTTCCTATTTAGCGTCTGGAAGCAGGGCCAGGAATGCCACACGCACAGTCAAAGAACATTCCTGGGGCTTTCCTGACCCTCTTCCTCTCTGAACAAAAAGCAAAAAATAACACATAACTCCAACTCATTCCTTCACTTCATGGGAGGGGGAAAGAAAGCCTTGGTAACACTCCATTGCAGATCCAAATTAGAGCGAACTGTCATATGGCAATGCCAAAATAATTCAGAATACATGTAACTGGGGGTGGGGGTGGCGAGGAAAATGTAGGCAAAACAGTCTTTCCCATAAATGGGTTGAAGAGGACGAGTCACAGTTTTAAAAGCATAACATAGGTGCACAGTGCCAGAAAGGGCCAGTCCAAATATTTACATTCAATAGTGGTACACGAGGAAAAGCTTAACAGAATGCTTGGGGAGAAAAAAGAGAGAACGCGAGTGTTACTAAAAGCTCTAGGCACAACACCGGGTTTGTTGGCGACTTGTTTGAGTTTTACAAGCCTGTTTATACTGTCTGTTACCCCAGCATCATCCTGTTACATCATATGGTCTTTCCCGGAATCTCACAGCATCAGGCAGGAGAAGACAAGGGCTCCAAACTGTAACAATTATGAATGCCCATTTAACGAGAGAAACCATCATAGCAATGGTTAATTTTAACGATTGTTAACCTTCAATAAAACCATGAACATTTATTTCTAAAAATTAGTCTTTGTAGAATCAAAAGATGCCCTTAGATGTGGCAGTTCAAAGTAACAATTATTCGCTTTAGTTTTAGTTTGGAAAGCATTTGGATGCTAATTCAAAATTTGCATTATTCAGTCATTGCTACTGCTTAAGACAGTGGATACGTGAGAACATCAACCAACCTTGCAATCACATTTTCCCTCTATAAAATGCTGCATGTAAAATATCAACCCCAAATGGTTTTGACTGGAAATGGCTTTTTAACAAAAGAAGGAAATTACCTTATTTGATTTCACACTTGTGGGTAAAGTTTTGTCCTAATAGTCATTAGCATAATGAAGACTTCTTAGGGGAGATGATTCAGGAGTTTTTTTTTTCTGTTTTTTTTTCTTTCAAGAAAAGATATTATCATAAAACAGGAAGTAAGTCTTGGTAAATAATAACAATTTTGCTGTGAGTTTAAATATTTATTTTATCGCCCAGGGCAAAATATCCATGTTCTTGATATTTCTAATCAGTTCAATACATACCCAAACGAGATTCTATGCAAGCAACACCTGGCAACTTAAGTTGCCTTTTTAAATAATAATTTTAACAACTCTCAAACACAGATAGAAATACTACCTTCTATTTTGTTTAAAGTTCATTTCCTGTTTCTAAGTATATTCACTGACCTTTCCATGTTGGCCATTTTGCTTTTTACCTTTTCTGGTGAGTCTTTTTCCAGTTCTCATTGACTTCATTCCATTCCTGACCTCTTTTCCCCTCAAGAAAATTAAATGTAGCTAAAACATATTGGACCCCAATTAGTTTTACAGCTCGTCTTACCTTCCTACTACTTCATTCTTCAGTTTGTTACAAGTCAACTGGCTGTACGCATTCAATCTTCACAAGCATGTACATTCACATATAAAACAAGACCTATCTTATATAGATTGATTTTTGTACATTTCTTACTTATAAAATTTGAAATCCCCGTAAGCTTATTTCAGAAATCTCTTGGTAATCCTCAATTATGTCAGTTTTATGCAATATCATTCAGTTCCTGGAAGCAATATGTGTTCTTATGGATATTTTTCTATCATATTTTTATTAAAACCCACAATAGACTCTATTTCATCTTTTCCTTAGATAAGTGCATTAAAGAAGAATGATGTAAATAAAAAGGATATTTTTATGGGCCATGTCCTGGGAGCATACATTGAGTGACAATAAATAAGCCACATAGATTCCATTTCACCTAAAGTGTTAAAGAGGACAAAGCATTCTTATCTGTGTGATGAGATAATTTGTAATCTTTTCTTTTTCCTTAGGGCAACTTAGTGCATGTGTAAGCTTGTTTGTGCTTCTAGAAATGTCTTTAATATTTCCCTGAACTCCGCCACATTTCAGTGAAAAATGGCTCTGCAGTTTGTTTCATCATGCTAATTGAAATGAATTATTATACCACACAGAAAAAGACTTCTTCTCTTTTAAATTAGACTTTGCAGATATCTCTGATTTACCTGCAATTGGATTACAAGAGCAAAATGATGCTTCAGAATTATCTAGTTAGAAAAGAAATATGCATCTTAGCAAAAATGAAGTGAATGGCAGAAAGGAAGCCTTACAAAAATTATATAAGTTCTTTCTTACATTTAAACAAATCAGTTAGGTCTTAATTTGAAACAATTGTATGATTCATATTTTCAGCATTTTGTGACTTTAAAGTAATGGCTGATTAAATTAAGCTACACCCCCCTCACGCATTCTACATTCATAGGCCTCTAGCCAAAGAATGTGCTCTTCCTTTCTCTATATTGTTCTTGTGATTTGTATTACTCTGAGGAAAATGAGGCTTTACAGTTCTATAGTTTGTATGGTACTGTTCCTTTATTAAAAATACCTTACAAGTTTGTGGGGACAGAGCCCCAGAAAGCAGTTTCCAGGCTCTCAGCCTCACATAGAAAGGTGTTGGCTCAGGTAGTAAATGGCCATCAACTGTGATTGGATGGCCATCAGCTGTGGCTAGTTGGCCGTCAGCTGTAACCAGTGAGCCATTGGCCACTAATATAACTGCTGTGACTATACTAGCAGAAAAATGGGGGCTAGCAAGAAGATGGTGGCTGAGCTAGCAAGAGCGGATTGCAGAGAGGTGGATACCGCCAGCGAGAATATAGTGATATGACTCCCCTACTTATGGCTCCGTGGGTGTTCCTTTTTGGCGTCACCGTGTCCTGCGTTCTCCTGTGGGGAGTGGGAGCAGAGACCCCGCATGACACCCCGCGTGACAAATGGCGCAGTGAGCAGGGTAGGGTGCCGGCCAAAGCTCCCCGAAGGGTGGTGGAGCAGTTTGTACATATGAACACTCAGTCACAGGAAGACCAGGAGGAGCAGCTGCAGGAGAGCTCGACCCCCGTGGAGGGGTGGGAAGACATGGACGGTTCCCCAACCAGCATAGGCTGGAGAAAGCGAAGGTCGTTGTGGCCCTGTGAGCTGGGGAGTGCTTGCTGAGGCAGCCGGGATGCAGGAATTGTAGTCCCAGGAGGAAAGGCTTGCTGAGTCCTCGGTGGGAACTGAGGGTGAGGTCAAGGTCATCCCTCACCCCCAGGACAGCCCTGGTGAATGAGTATGGACTATGGGGAATTGCCTTCCATCCCTAATTTAATGGACAGCTTGACTGTTTGCTTGGGAACATACCACCATGTGGTGGAACTGGCGGAGGTTTGCTTTTGTGTCTTGACTGGCCGCCATTGAGAATATGTAAGTACCTTGACTGTGAGCCGCTGTTGTTCCAGTATGGTACCCTGAGAGGCCCAGAGAGAGTGGCAGTGCCCTGAGAGCCCTGGCTGAGTCTGGGAAGTCTGGCTGTGCCCAGAGAGGGTGGCAGTGCCCTGAGAGCTCTGGCTGAGTCTGAAAAGTCTGGCTGTGCCCAGAGAGCCCTGCTTGAGTCCAGGAAGTCTGGCTGTGTCCAGAGAGAGTGGCAGTGCCCCAAGAGCCCTGGGTGAGCCCAGGAAGTCTGGCTGTGTCCAGAGAGTGTAGTAGTGCCCTGAGAACCCTGGCTGAGTCCAGGAAGTCTGGCTGTGTCCAGAGAGTGTAGTAGTGCCCTGAGAGCCCTGGCTGTGTCCAGGAAGTCGGGCTGTGCCCAGAGAGAGTGGCGGTGCCCTGAGAAACCCTGGCTGTGTCCAGGGAGACTGGTGGTACCCTAAGAAGCCCAGTAAGTCTGGCTCTGCCCAGAAGGACTGGTGGTGCCCTGAGAAACCCTGGCTGTGCCCAGAGAGCCTGGCTGTGTCCAGGATATTGCATTCACCTCCAGGCTCCTCGCACAGGGCCCCTTGCGGAAGACGCTTGTCGCGTAGATTGTGAGGCGAGAGCCTGTAGGAGTGGAGTGTGGGGACAGAGCCCCAGAAAGCAGTTTCCAGGCTCTCAGCCTCACATAGAAAGGTGCTGGCTCAGGTAGTAAATGGCCATCAACTGTGATTGGATGGCCATCAGCTGTGGCTAGTTGGCCAGCAGCTGTAACCAGTGAGCCATTGGCCACTAATATAACTGCTGTGGCTACGCTAGCAGCAAAATGGGGGCCAGCAAGAAGATGGTGGCTGAGCTAGCAAGAGCAGATTGCAGAGAGGCGGATGCTGCTAGCGAGAATATAGTGATATGACTCCCCTACTTATGGCTCCGTGGGTGCTCCTTTTTGGCCTCACCGTGTCCTGCGTTCTTATGTGGGGGGCGGGAGCAGAGACCCCGCATGACACCCCGCGTGACAAAGTTAAATACAGAAAATTGTCCCCAGGATTCCTTAGTCAGAACTTGGGGCTAAAAATCAGGGCCATTCCCTATGTCCTGACCCCTTTTCCAGGCTTGTCTTTATCTAAGTGTTTCCCACTCCTCATGCTCCAAAACTCCTCCGGATTCTTTCCTCCCCAAATAGCTCCTTCAAATCCTCTTGGGCCCATGTATAGGCAGCATTACCAGAGACTTTTAAAAGCACACGCAAACAAAATTAAAAATAAAATTCTGGATGGGTTCCACTTTGAAAGTCTGGAAGAGTCATAGACAAATTTTGACCGCCAGTGGATACTGGTGAGTGTTTTTTATTTTCCCCTTCACTTTTACCCCTCACAGAGAGTTAAGCTACCCCTTAACTCTCTGTGACACACTATGTGTGTCATCCTACACCCACCAGGCCCTCAGAAAGCATCTTCCCAGGCTCCTCCCTTCCTCCTCACATTCCAATCACCCCACGGCTTTGCATCCCATTTGAAGACTCATTTCAGCCTCACCCACTTACAGTAGCTGCTCTGGTGAAAGCAATTCATCAAGGTCATAAGATCCTGGAGGAGACTTTTCTAAACTCTGACTCTCTATGCTTTAGTGGTTTTGAAACCAATTTTGTAGATCCCAATCCACTTGTTATTTTTCAACTTTTCTTTTGAAATCATTACAGATTCACAAGAAGTTGCAAAGAAATGTAAAGATATACACCCTTCACTCGATTGTGCCCAGTGTTGACGTCTTGCATAACTATAGCACGATACCAAAACCAGGAACTTGACATTGGTATAATCCTGTTATTCAGGTTAAATTACACATACATTTTAATTACATTACAGATTTAGCAATACATGCACTTATTTGTGTGTGTGTATATGTGTAGATCTATGCAATTTTATTACATGAGTAGGGTCATGTAACTACCCATGTAATCAAGATAACTACAGAAATAAAATTAGTCTATACACAGACAACAGTTTATTAGTTACTAGAGGGTAAGGGAGGAGGGGTGGCGGTAGAAGGCGGTCAAATATATGGTAATGGAAGGAGACTTGACTTTGGGTCGTGAACACACAATACAATACATAGGTGATGTAGTATAGATTTGTACACCTGAAACATATAATTTTTTTAAACCCTGTCACCCCAATAAATTTAATTTAAAAAATTCGTCTAGAAAATATCACAGCTAGTAAAGGTAAAAACTGTTCCATGAAGCTGTTGTTTAAGTTTCACATTGATTTATAATTGTATTCACACATATATACATATGCATGTATATAGAATTATAACATAAAATATATAAATATAATGTATAATATAAAATGTACTTCTTACTGTGAGTCATGATCAACAAATTTTAAAAGCCACTGTCCTAGACCTTTTCTCTCAGTATGGTCAATGCATCAACAGCATCAGTTTTTTGGGAGTTTGCTAGAGATGCAGAATTTCAGGTCCCACCCCAAACATACTGAACTATAATCTTCATTTTAAAACTGGATCCCCACATGATGTATGTGTACATTGAAGTCTCAGAGGCACCACCTTGGCAAAAAGCTTCACTGAGTCTGCATGATGAAAAAATATAATCTCTGCATGTCAGTGAGAGCTGGGAATGAGGGCAATGACCTTTGCAAAGTTTGAATAGAGACCTGGCATCAAGGTTGTTTCCTCTTGCCTGCTTTAATAAGAGGGAACCCTTGTCAGAGTCCATAGGGCATGGCTGCCATGGGTACGGTGACAGAGTTTACATCAGCAAGTTCTTCATTCTTTCAGGATTTTGCAATGTTTTCTATTAGAAGCTAGGATAAAAAAAAAAAAAAGTAAAAGAAATTGTGGTCCTTTTTAGTTTCTACAAACTAATGATGTCTGGGGAGGGAGTTTAGCCCATAGTATTTTCTGCTTCAATAAAGGTGGTTGGAAGCTCACTGTCCCCACCTGCTCAGTGCTACAACTACATAGAACGTCATGTTTTCTTCTCTTTTCCACGTAGGCAACCCAAAGAATATGCTATGAGGCAAAAATAAGAGAAGAACATGACCTTGCTTATTAACATTAGAATCCTATATTATGTTCCTATGATTCCTGAGAAGCTCTTATTTTGTGAGCCTCATCATTCTTTATCAGAATAGTATAATTATTGACTGTTATTTTGTAGTGTCTATGCTTTCATCAGGAGCATAACACACCTGATAGCAATTCCAAGTGAGTAGGGCTTTCCAATATCCTGGGCCTTTTGTAGTGGGGAAACTGAGGAGGGATGAAGGTAGAGGGAAGAGAAAGAGGTTTTTGAATGACAGTGATGTACCTCAGATTCATTCTACTAACTCCCAGCTACTGTTCTTGAAGTAAGGCTAATTAATGTAATTAACACATTTCAGGAAAAATAGCCCACCCAAATATTAACAGAAAGTTTTCTATAAGAAAAAAACACAAAATGTGGTTCTGTCATTTTAATTCTGCTTGAGGAGGCAATATTATGAAGGAATGTGAAATCCTTTAATTAGACACAATTTAAAAGCCAGACAGAAAATTGAGATGCTGAGACTTCTACCTAGAAAAGCAATATTCACACTTCAGAGCATCAGACAATGCACCACACACAGATGTTTTGCAGTGAATTAAGATTATCTCATCACACCAGAATATTACTCTGTTATAACCACATTAAGATACACTTCTATCAATCAAGTTATAGCTTCATAATGAGATTAAAAGTTTACCCAAGTAGATGCCTGAAGCTAGATTTAAAGAAGACATTCTGAATTTTTTTTTCCGTTCTAGGCACTTCTTATATGTACATAAAGGTATGATTAAAAATTACAGTGAATGTTTAAATTTGAAAAAAAATATTACAATAAAAGACACATTGCCATTAATACTCCTCAAAATATACCCCCTTGCTTCAAACACACTTCTCCCATCATTCCTGCCACTTTCTAAAACAGTTCTGGAAGTCCTTTAGTTAGTGTCCTTAGTTGTGCTCTTGTGGCTGCTTTGATGTCCTGAATTGATTCAAAACGTTTTCTTTTCATGGTCATTTTGACTTTGGGGAAGATACAGAAATTGCATGGTGCCAGAATAAGGTGGATGAAGACACATCATAATGTTTTTATTTGATAGAATTTTCCATATTAGAAGTGATGTGTGACACGGAGACTTTCCATTGTGATCAGAAAATACGGTGAATGCTTCTGCCAAGTGCCATCCAATGGAAAGGCAGGATCTTCAGTACGGGAAGTGGCATGTTGAACATTAGCAACAATGTGTGAAAAGTTTCAACTTGTTCGGTGCAGTCAGTTGGGTGTGAGCTACGGTTGAGAGAAGGTGTGTTTTAAAGTATGCCGTAAATCATCCTCCATCATGACAATGCTCCGTGTCACACACCACTTCTGGTACAGAAATTTCTGTCAAATAAAAACATTACGGTGTGTCCTCATCCACCTTATTCACTAGATCTGACACCATGTGACTTCTGGCTCTTCCTCAGTGTCAAAATGATTCAGGACATGGAGGCAGCCATGACAGCACAACTAAAGACATTCACGAAAGAGGACTTCCAGAACTGAGTCAGAAAGTGGCAAGAATGATGGGATAAGTGAATTTGAAGCAAGGGGAAGTATTTTGAGGGGGATTAATGGCAATTATCTTTTACTGTAATAAATGTTTTTATTTAAACAATATTCACCATATTGTTTGATCATGCCTTGTACATTTTACAGTTAAAAGAGAAAGCAGGTGTTAGTAGGAAGATGAAGCTAAATCTGGCCTCTGAGGGAGTGTAATGACCACGGAATTAAGAATGCACATGTCTCCATGCTTATTGTGGGCCATTGGAAAGAACAGTGGCCAGGGAATCACTGACTTTTTTCTAGGCCTGACTTTGCAATAATTACCAGTGCTATCCTGGGGTAGTCTGTTCCCATTCTTGGCCCTGGTCTCTTTATGTTCAAGACATAAAGATTGAACCCTACAGTCCCAAAATTTCTTTCTACTTCTGATCGTTTGTTATTTTAGAATGCTGCATTGTTCCAAATAATGTGAAGAATACAGAATTTTAGGGTTTCCAGGTCATCCAGGGTTCAAAGACCCTCAGGCCATGTGACTGTTCAGTTTTGCTTGAAGGCATCCAGCACTCACACCCTGATTATCAGCCCATCAATGAACTGGATCTCCTATCCTGCAAAGTCCTACCCCACTGAGACCCACATTTAATGCCAGGACTACAAGTTAGTGATTCAAAAAACTTCCCATAGTCTTGTTAATTATAAAATAAACATCTTGAGCATCTACTTACCCTCCTTCCTGCATCCCCCACCCCAAATGCACAAGCTACCTGGGAGGTATTTAAACCTGGGTCCTTGTTCCCATCCCCCACCTTACCTAGATGTGTTAAATAACATGATTTTAGGCTTTAAACCTTTAACTGCTGGCAGAATTGACTAATTTCCAACTAGTCTCAAATCAGGGTTTAATAACATTTTAAAAAGTAAATGTGGGACTTTTTATTATCATCTGCACTGAATTTTTCTTTTTCTGGAGATTTTTCTCATGTTTTCTCAACTACATCCCTCCACCCCAATAAACAGATACTACACCTACAAATTAGGGTGGAATTTATAAGATCCTACTTGACTTAAATGTGGCATCATCATAAATTAATGATATAATTATGATACTTGGGGCAATCTTTGTGAATTATTTGGAAAGAAAAATATTTCAGGATTCTGCCTTTCCCTAAGAGATTGCAGCTTATAAGTCACTCTTTAAAATCTGTCAGGATTTATTGTCTTTTGCTCAAGAACCTGTGTTGGGCGCCATTGTGCAATATTATGAACTCTGGGTATTCAATAAAGAGCTGACAATGATGAATGAGGATGAGTTCATGAAATACTTGGTGTCATTCTTAAGCACCAAATATTATACTTTCTTAATGCTGGAACCTTAAGTCAAATTAAGGACAACCTGTTATACCAGATTTTTATAGCTCATTTTAAGGACTACAGATTAATCTCTAAGATAATTATGCAGTTACCAAAGGAACTCACAAGTAAGCATGATATAACGGGACTCAATGTACCTACTGTGTAATTTATGAACTGGCAAAAAGAGATGGGAAACAAAATCTGGTTACTAATACAAAAGAGGATGCTGAAAAAACAAAAGTCAGTGTTTGGGGCAGTACTGGAGGTTGGGGAAAAAATAAGCATTAAAATATACCTCACCTCCTCACCTTGAACATACCTACTTACCACCACTATTTTGGGCAGGACAAGAGAAAGGAGTATCAGGAAGGAAAGAAGACAGAGAGCGAGGAGCAAAGGAGAAAACAGAAGGCTAATGGCCAGGAGGAGGGATGAGGTTTTTAATCTTAAGGAGCATAAGCCATAGAGTGTGTCTAAAAGAGAGAGAGAAAGAATGTAGCATTCCCTCTCGTCCACTGTATCCCAACATCCTTGTCTTAGTTCCCTTGGGCTCTTAGACTGCCATAGACTGGGTGACTTAAACAACAGACATTTATTTCTCACATTTGTGGAGGCTGGGAAGTCCAAAATCAAGGTGCTTGTAGATTCTGTTTTGGATGGGGACCTGCTTCCTAGCTTGCAGATGGCTGCCTCCTCCATGTGTGTGCACGTGACCTTTTCTTTGTGTTCACATGGAAAGAGAGAGAGTTCTTTCTGTCTTCTTGTTCTTATAAGGGCATAAATTCCTTCACAAGGGCCCCACCATCATGACCTCATCTACCTCTACTTACTTCTTGAAAGTTTCACCTCCAAATACCATGACAGTAGGAGTTAGGCTTCAACATTAATTTTGGGGGGACACATTCAGTCTATATCAGACCTTTCTCATCTCAGTCATATAGCTCCATTCAGAGGAAAGAACATCTTTGGAGAAAGACATGCCAATCATATGAAACTGAAGGTTACAAACAACTATTCTGATTTTCCAATACATCCTTTTAAAAAAATTAAAATTGGGAAGAATATTTATTCTTTAAAAATAGCTATCATATTGATTGTAAGGGTGAATCATTTTGCTTAGTCACTAATAGTTTCTACTTGATCAAAATGTATCTGATTAAATACTAAAATATTTATAATTGTAAAATATTTCAAGTATAAAGCATAGTGAAAAGTAGAGAAAATAACATAATGGACACCAAAAAATCAACAGTAAATTTAAAAGATGTTAGCAGTTAGCCATATTTGCTTCAGATCACTTTCCACTCTTTTTTGAAAGATCCTATTAATGTTCCACTCCCCTCTATCCCTTTTTCCCATAGCCCAAGGTAAACACTATCCCGAAGTTGATGTGTGTCATGGACACTCTGATACCTCATGCCGATGTGATGCCCTATCCTGATCGCCCTTCAGGAAAGAGTTTGTTCTCCCAGCTATTGAAAGTGCTGTGGAGAAAGTGCTGTGTCAGCTCTCCTTGGGGAGACAGGGGGTTGGGGAGGTAGGCAGATCATGTAGGGTCTTGTAGGCTATGGTAAGATATTTGGATTCTTTTTCTAATTGCATTAACCATATCCTGCTGTTTTAGCTATAGGAGTTGGTTTGGTTGTGGAACTCACCTGAAAATTTCATATTCTGGCTCACAAAATAAAATCTCACCTTTTAGCTAGAAATTTGGAACCCCTTTTGAACCCCTTTTTAATCTTTCCTACCCTATCACCCACTGTCTCCTTCCTTGCCCCCACACCGATATCTTCTGTCAGACTGGTCTGCTGATCGTGCTCAGAAGACAACATACTTCATCTTGCTTTTGCTCCTCCCATTCCCATGGCTTGGAATGCCCTCGCCCTTCCTATCAACAGCCCTAACCCCTGTAAGATGCAGCTGAGGACCCCACTTCCATGAAGATTTCCTTGACCATCAAAACTCTCAGTGATTTTCCCTCCTTTGGATCACTACTCTTATTTGCTATCTGTCTTAGTAATTTGTCTTAGTAGTTTCTAGTCCCAATGGAATGGGGCAGTGATACGTTTCTTCAAGAGTCCATGTGGAGTAACATGGGCTGACTTGCTCTAGGAGTACGTGACTTCTATCACTGTTCTGTTGGCTTAAATGCTAAGAATGAAGTGGGTTGAGATAGGTCAAGATAAGGATAGGGGCAGATAAGGTTTTACATTCCTAGAATGCAGGAGCAGTAGTCAGTATCCCTTCTTTGAGAAGATGACCTGTTCAGAGCATGTTAAAGATGTAAAAACTTGACACAAAACTCCAGTAGAAACCATTAGAGCTCGGGAACAAGTGGATGCTGTGCTGGAGCTGGGCGCTGCGCCTCCTGACAGAGAACGAATGCCTTGTCCACAGTTTGTGGGTGCCCTGGCTAGAGCCTGAAATCCCTGATGCTGCCAGGGCCAAATGCCAGTGTTGGAGCCATGTTATCTGGAATATCAAGCAAACAGAAAAAGGAAGCCCCTTCTCCCCTCCTCCTGCTTTCCAATTTTCCTTTGGTGCTGTCGCTCTGACACCTGTTGGCATGTTAGAATGACCCGTGGGAGATGTTAAATGCTGATATCTAGGCTCATCTAGATCACTTGAAAACAAAACTTTAGGTATGGGCCCAGGCATCTATCATTTGCAAAGGTTCTCAGGGTATTCTTATGTAGAGTGATGGTTGCAATCTACTGTTTAGTGCTTCCTTAGGCAGAAACAGGTGGCAAAGTTATCTGGGGAAGGTGTTTATCAAAATCCTAGTCCCAGCATCACAGAGCAGAATACAGAAGGATGGATTTGAATCTGACGAACAATAGTTAAATAAATGGTACAACATACCTCTAGATACACATAAGTTTATGTTTTAGTGAAAAACCCAATTTCCAAGACATGATTCAGAAGATCTGGAATCAAGGGAAGTGGGTACCGCGCGCACGCGCGCGCGCACACACACACACACACACACACACACACACAAACACAAACACAGCTCATGTTCCTGTGCAAGAAGTGCAGTGTCTAAGGAATTTTTGCCTCAGGCTTCATTGATGAGAGAATTGTGTAACAGTTATGAGAACACACTATGGAATCAGCTACATGGCTTTGAATGTCAGTCCCATCCACTTACTATTCTGAGATCTTGACATTGTTTAATCTTTTTGTCCCCTACTTTCCTTATCTGTACAAGGAATCAAGAATAAAAACAATCACATTGGGTTGTGAGACTCCAATGAGATACAGAATGCAAAGCATTTAGCCTAGTTCATGGCACCCAGATGCCCTGGAAAGTGCCAGCCTCTCACTATATGTTTACAGAAGTATCAGGCTCTGAGAGGGAAGCAAATGTCTGATGGGCACACTTTTGTGCTCACAGTGTGGGGTAATGCTTCTACTTCCTGGTTGGAAAACTTAGTCTATGGGTGGAATTCATGGCTAGGATTCTGGGATGGGAAGTGTGGATGTCACGAATAGGGAGAGGTATGCTGGAAGCACATGGAGCAGCAATGAATTTTGGTTGGAGACAGGGCTGGTTGCATGCAGAGGGAAGGGCAGCATAGTCAGAGGTGCTTTAGAGGGCCATTCTCACGTTAGGGCCTTCACACTAGCTGGTCCCTCTGTCTGAAATGCTCTCCACAGCTGCCTCTTTCTCATCATTCAGGTCTTAGTCCTAACAGACCAGCTTACGAAGACATCCCTAATCATCTTATTTAATGTTATCCCTTATACCTATATTTTTATCTTCTGTTTTTCATTTCCTTCATGGGGTTGATCATTAAATGATATCTTATGTATCTATCTTAGGACACTAGATTTTAAACTCCATGGAAACAGACTAGAACAGTGCCTGCAATGTAGTTGGCACTCAATAAAAAACTCAAACTAGGAAAATCCAAAGCCTTTCAGAAGGTGAGGGAGAATATCAGGTACTCAAAGTGGTATGAGATGCAACTCAGTATTAGTGATAGTGGGTGATAGCAACAATTACGCCCCAACTACATAGTACTGGTGTTGGTGGCAGATGGCAGCACAGGCTCCCCAGGGTGGTTGTGATGTCATTTCAGGCAAACACTAATAACCCAGTGGCCTATTCTGTCACCAAGCAGGTATAGCTTCCCTTTCTGGTAGGGCACCATACTTCCTGTTGCCAAGGCCATCATTTTTACCTCAGAATGGCCCTACTACAGCAGTACAGGCTTATCCAAGGTCTAGGCCAGGGGTGTCCAAACTGCGGCCCACGGGCCAACTGTGGCCTGCAATCCATTTTTAATTGACCCACAGCAAATTCCAAAAATATATTTAGTTTACTTAAATAAACCAGGTGAGGCAATACGTACTTCACCTCGAGTGAGTGGCCCAGCTGTTTGTGTATTTTACTGCATATGGCCCTTGGTGAAAAACGTTAAAAAAAGTTTGGACACCCCTGGTCTAGGCTGTTCTTCCAGCCTTCCTCATGAATCACTTACTTGTGCTAACTCACCCCAACCAATTGGTCCTCTAGTAGTCTCTGCGGCCCTTCCTGAAACAGTGCTATAAATCTAAGCTATTTCTACCTTGGGTCCTGGGCTAGTCATGAGAAATCGGTGGGTTAGTTCCTGCTGGAACAGTAGGTGAATGGTGAAGCTTACTACACCACTTGGAATGAGGCTACAAAGCATGTAGCCTAAGAGAGGTAAGAAATCCAGAATAATCTTTTTTGAGGAGTCAATATGCTGAGACAGGCCACCCTTGGGCCATCTCTTCAGGTTTAGCCATTCATTCATTTATTTCTTCAACTGGCATTTATTTATTAAGTACCTACCAGGTCCTAGCCCCTGTATTAGGTACTAGGGACCCAATATCAGTTCATGCACTTCCCTAAGCTGAAACTTATTGCTAAAAGGGCTATGATTTCCTCAAATATATTGCAAGTGTGTCTGCACATACGCTCCTGGGACTGAGATCTAGCCTTTCTTTCTGTTTGACTCTGTCTTTGGCAACATCTATTCTGCTGCTCTGAGTTTTCTGCGGTCCTAAGCACATTGCCTTGGTGCTCTAAACCTAAGTGAGTCCCTTTTTTCTGGCTGCCATTGTGGAAAAAGTCATATAAACCCTCTGCTTTTCACATAAAAAGTAGTTTCCTTTTAGGGATATAAGATAGAAAACGGACGGGGCAGACATGATTATCATGATACTTCTTTGTAACACTATCAAACACCACCTGCTCGATGAGCACATTAACATTTTAAGTGTATTTTCTGTTGTAGAAGGATATTAAGTCTGAGATATGATGCAGGGATTTGTGTTTCAGTTATCTATAGCCCTTTTAGATAGCCAATAACTGTAATCATGAAGAAGAAAAACTTTATACTTAGAAAAATCATAACCCATAAAACTAGACAATCAAAAGAATGAAATTTCACTCAGCGAACCTTCTAGAAACTGATGAAAGTTATGACAAAGTATTTCAATGAGAATATCAGAGAGAACAGTAATTTCATTACTTCCATTTAGGGTAAGTGGAATGAGGCAGTTTCAGCCTGAAGAGAATGAATATGGGCTGTCTGATCACAAGGAAACTGCCTCCTGGGAAAAGGTACTGGGAAATGATTAAAGAAAAATGCATCTTTGACTTTCATAATATACAGATCTGCACTGTTTAGTGTCATGCAGCGTGGTCATGGTTATATACAACTAGCAACACACAGTGTAGACATAAAATTGTGTTGATGAGACGGAAAAACTTAAGAAGCAGCAAAGTGCATGCAATCCCCTGACCTCTCAATTATTTCAAAGCACATTCCCGGCATAAATATTCTGTATCCACCACGGACAAGGTCCCAGCGGAAAGGGGCCTGCCTTGGCCAGCAGTCAGAGACCACAAATGAGTCCCACCCCCACACCATGGTACCTATTTGTAGGTTAGCTTAGGAGAGGTTGGGAACATCTAAGTTTTCTAAGTTGCAATAAATGTATCAAGGGACTGCTAAACATAAGAAAAGCCCTAGAGGACACACATCTTGAACTCTGGGAAGAGCCTTGCCTCCCCCTGTTGACTCTCTCTCTCTCTCTCTCTCTCTCTCCCTCCCTCCCTCCCCCCCTCCCCCCCTCCAGGCTTGAGCCAGGCCAGCTAAGCCAGCTCTTAGCTAAGCTATTGGAAGAAAGAAGGACCTTTTTTTTATTTTTATTTTTTATTATTATTTTTAATTAAATTTATTGAGGTGACAATTGTTAGTAAAATTACATAGATTTCAGGTGTACAATTCTGTATTACATCATCTATAAATCCCATTGTGTGTTCATCACCCAGAGTCAGTTCTCCTTCCATAGAAAGAAGGACCTTTAAGGCCATCTACATTTGTTGCTCTTTAGTGGGAAAATGGATTAGGAAAACCATTACCAACAACAAAATTATCTTTATTTATGATTTTATAAAGAATTCTGGCACCTTATAGTTGATTGTTTTGACAACCAAACTGAAATCTTAGTAATTAATAATTACTCTGAGGAAATCAGGAAAAAAGATTATTGCATTTAAAGTTTCAAAGGCAAACATGCCTTGGAAGTTAGAGAACAGTGTATTGCTTTGGAGAAGTTAAAGACGTATCTGCACTGGCACCATTTGTTTACATTCCAGGATAGTGAGGGAAAGATAGAGGTCTTTCTCTCTCCTCTCCAGAGATTATTTGTTTACATTCCAGAGTAAAGGTCTCTCTCCCTCTTTGAAGGGGAAGATGTATAGATGTGTGAGCAATTTATGAAAGTTCTGAGTTTCCTAAATTGAGGGTTCCTCTTTTGCGGTTCAATTCCCTTGCATGTGCAGGGTGACATCAGACCCTCACTGAATTGCTCCATGGGGATTGAAGCTCATGGCTAAGATGCTTAGTGAATAATAAATGGTTTGTCCTATGATCCAGAGATCTTGAGTTTCCTGTAAAAAAAAAAGCATATGCATGCATGTATGGGTCCATATACCAGGAGTGCCAAAAAAATGTATACACATGACTTGTATTCATCTTTTATTATCGGTATGAATTGAGTATTACAATTTTAATACAGTTTTTTCCTTCCTTAAAATGTATATACAGTTTTTGTACCCTCTGTATATTATGTATTACACACACATATGCACATATTACCCAAATAGAACATCACCATCATCTCTTAGATTGGAAAGAATAACAATCCTTAGAGATAAAGTGCCTCATGAATTGAAATAAGCAGATGGCCCATTTCCTGATGTGATGCTTAATTTTATGTGTCAACTTGACTGGCTTACCACGTGCCCAGATATTTGGTCAAACTTTATTCTGGGTGTGTCTATGAGAATGTTTTTGGATGTGATTAATGTTGAATTCAGTAGCCCGAATAAAGCATGTTGCCCTCCCTAAAGTGGGTGGGCTTCATTCAAACAGTTGAAGGCCTGATTAGAATAAGTAAGGCTGACCCCAAAGCTAGACAGGATTCTTCCTGCCTGACTGCCTTCAAACTGGGATGTTGGCTTTTTTTCTGTCTTTGGACTCGAACTGAAATATTTGCTTTTGCTGGGTCTTGAGTCTGCCCACTTTTGGACTGGAACAACGCTATTGCTTCTCCTGATTCTCAGGCATTTAGATTTGGACTAGAACTAGACCACCAGCTCTCCTGGGTCTCCAGTTTGCTGACACCCCCTCCAGTTTTTGGGATTTGCCAGCCTCCATAATCGCATGAGCCAATTCCTTATAATAAATCACATGTAAATATATCCTATTGGTTCTGTTTCACTAGAGAACTCTGACTAATACAACTGCCTTGAAATAAAAGAAATCCAAACAACAACAGATTTGCTTGCTTTATGCTATGATATCCCAGGTTCCACATACATCTAGAAACTAAGGAACACATACAAATATAAGAATCCTCAAGGAAGTTGCTCATTCTTTGAAACCTGTCCACACCTCTGTGAATAGTTCATTAAAATTTCTTTATTTGAAACATCTTTGGATAACTTCTTCTGAGCCATGCTACATCTCACTCTAGAACTTAATGCCACAGTTAAAAAGAAATATCTATATCTATATCTATCTATGTCTATGTCTATGTCTATATCTATATCTATATCTATATCTATATCTATATCTATATCTATATCTATATCTATATTTATCTTTCTAGCTATCTATCGCTCTCTCTCATCTCTCATATATATATATATATATATATGTAATATAAATGCTCTACCAAAAACCATAAAGAGAAGACTGTCGCTTTCATTTAGAATGTACAGTCACAAGAGAGTTTTATTTCCATTCTAATAATGAAATCTAAAAAAGTCAAATAATCTATAATACAATGTGTAGCAAACTGATCTGGTAATAAAAGTTGCCTTTATGGAGGGATGTGGAATTGGTAGTAAAGGGAAACTTGAGTTTTACAAGTGAAATCTAAATAAAGTCTGTATTTTGTAAATAGTATGTTACCAAAATTAATTTCTTATTTTTGACAAATGGCCCAGGCCCATGGTTGTTTAAGATGTTAACATTAAGGGAAACTGGGTAAAGGTATGTGAAAACTTTCTGTACTATCTTTGTAACTATCCTACAAATAAAAAGTTATTCCAAACTAAAAACTTTGTTTAAAAAAGACTGAGAAAATAAAATCATGCTATAGTTAACGGAATTTTTAAAAAGTGAATTTGATATGAGAGGATTATTACCATATGGAATCACGTTCCTAGTTATTGCAATACCTTTATCTATCCAAATGAGAAAACAACTTCTGGAAAACTTATAAATCAAGGCATTAAAATTATAATAATAATCAATGAAACATTGACTGTTTCTCTTACATATAAAAACATACTTAAAATGTGAAAAATGGAGGCTGTGGGACTCAGTCCCATGGACAATAACCTAATATTAAGAAAAATTATCTTGTTTTCTAATACTTAATGGCAATGTACTAAATGGAAAGCCACAAGAGGAGTTTGATAAAAGTTTTTTTATGTCAATTTCTGGTTCAGATGAGGTTATGATTTAGCTAGTGACAGCCATATCAAACAAGCAAAAACACAACAAACGATTTAGAAAAAATTGTAACACTAATTTTTGAAAACCAATAAATAATTTGGAAATTATCAGAATGACTTGGTGAGTAATTTGTACTGCATCTGCTGTCATTTGATTAAAAATAATTTTCCCACAAGTATGGTTATATTTTTTAAAAAGAAGGTTATATTTGTAATTGTGTTATTTATAACTTATAGTACTGGTTTCTAAGCATTTTGAATATCAACTCTGAATGGTTTACAACCGTTACATCCATTTCTCTCTAAGAGTTAGAAATAGGATTTCTAACCCTAGTTATGTGACACTTTTGTTTGTCACCAGACAAACAAGGGCTCAAGGGCTATGATGAGAATTACAAAAATATTCTGATAACAAAATTGATTTTAAAATTTAAAAATAAACCTATCTTAGACAACACCTTTAGTAAGGAAGATTACCATGAAATAAAATAGTTAAGTATGAGAATCAATCTCCAAATTTTGGAAATTTGGGATTAAGGGAAGACATTGGAAGCTCTTCAGAAAACATGGCACAGCAGGAGAAATTTTTCTGCTATAAAATCAAAGGCAGGGGCCGGCCCGGTGGCTCAGGCGGTTAGAGCTCCATGCTCCTAACTCAGAAGGCTGCCAGTTCGATTCCCACATGGGCCAGTGGGCTCTCAACCACAAGGTTGCCAGTTCAATTCCTTGAGTCCCGCAAGGGATGGTGGGCTGTGCCCCCTGCAACTAGCAACGGCAACTGGACCTGGAGCTGAGCTGTGCCCTCCACAACTAAGACTGAAAGGACAACAACTTGAAGCTGAATGGCCCCCTCCACAACTAAGATTGAAAGGACAACAACTTGACTTGGAAAAAAGTCCTGGGAGTACACACTGTTTCGCAATAAAAAGTTCGGTTCCCCTTCCCCAATAAAAAAAAAAAAAATCAAAGGCAGGAAGAATAAGGAAATAATGATATTACAGTGAAACCAATTTAAATTTCTTTTAATAACATTTTGTTACCAAAATCTTCAGGTCTAGGCTTCAGAAATGGCTCTGGAAAGTCCAAGATAACAAAGCAAATATATATATATGTGTGTGTGTGTGTGTGTGTATATATATATATATATATATATATATATATATATATGTATATATGTATATATACATATATATGTATATATATACATCAAATAACTATTATATTGTGATATGCTAGTCTTTTTGAATGGAAAGAAATTAGTGCTAGAGATGTCTAAACGAGACCATCTTCTTCTATGTAAGTCGTAGAACAATAATTTCCATTTTTGTAGTAACTCCATGGATCTTTAGGGAATTAAGTATTTCCATTTTTTTCTAATAAAGGGAACTGATGCTGTGAGAAATTAGTAGTAAGTTATACAAGGCAACACAGCTAATAAATACAGAGACCTGGGTTTGAACCCAACTTAGCATGACTCAGAAGCTTGTGTTCTTTCCTCTACCCAATATTTTCAAACTGGCTTAATGATACAATCAGTTAGAAAGCTTTTAAAACATACTCATATTTATGCCTTACCTCCAGATTCTAATTAAATTGGTCTGAGAGGAGAGCCCTTTCTCATTTTGTTTTCGTTTTTTAAAACAGCGCTTTAGCTGTTGCTCCTGTCTAGCTGGGGTGAGAAACACTGCTCTTTATGTGCTGACTCTCAGAACCCAAGAAGTGTCGGAAAAGTGACAGTAATATCATGGGCAGGCAGTATTCACATGTGGACATATATTATGGAAGAATCAATGAAATAGCTCGTTTTGATCAATACAAATTCCTATATTGAGTTGAAGGATTTTCTTCGTTTGGAGCTCAAGCATTCAGTTAATCAAAGAAGTTTTTTCTTTGTCAGTAATTATGGGGTTATAGCTTAAGTAACAAAAAGTTTAATCATCGGACTCAAATGGCCTCATTGCCTTAATAGGCTGATAATGATTAAGGGCCAATCTAACACTTGCTATGGATTTTTCATCAGAGGTTGTCAATGAATACTATTAAATCCACAACTAGAACAGGGCTTCTTGTGAAATATTCAGTTCAGATTCAGAATTTGACCCTTATAAAAGTATATATAACATGTAGGTACTATTTACTGAGACCTTTCTTGTTGTCAGACTATATTAAGCATTTTAGAAATTACTTATTTAATCCTCCCAGCATCCCTGTGAAATAGCATCATTACTTCTGTTTTACAGATGAGGAACTTCACGCAACTTGCTTAGAGTCTCACTCTCTAGAAGGTGGAGCCAGGATTCAAACCCAGGTCAGTTTGACTTGAAAGTCAGTGCTTTTAATCTTGTTTTTATTCTGGTGAAATATGAAACATGATATGAGAATAATAATAATCCCTTGCTGAAATTTAAAATGTGAGAACGTTTGTCCGTCTTCGCACTTGGCCTGTCCTAGCTCCATGTAGCTGGGAGAGCTAAACTTTCCACCTTTACAGAATCAGCCTGGAACGTAAGGTCAAGAATCGCTCTGCCATCCACGGCCAGAATCCCAGGTGAGTCCCCTGGGCTGCTACTACCTGGAACCCAGCATCAATCCTACAGAGGCCCCTACAATGTGGATGAGGCCACCTACCTGAGCCTGAGCACAGATAGGCAGAAGATCCGTCTTTCCTGTTCTTCCTCCCTGTCTCTGCCACCCCACCCCCACCAGCTCTACAATCTTGTCTGTTCGAATGAAGTCAGGTCTCATCAAGAGAAACTTTAGCCCTCAGGCACCGTGATTCATGTTTCTCTGGGGGGCAGCTAGCGCTAGTCCTCTTAACTTTGACAAAGCCAGCTAGCTCTCTCTCCCACAGAGCTATTAGAAAATCCCAGCATGCTTAGGGCTGGTAGATAAAATACAAGAGCCCAGTTAAATTTGAATTTCACAAAAACCAGAACAATGTTTTGGTTTAAGAAGATCCTAAATATTGCATAGGACATAGTTAGACTAAATTTTATTTGTTATTTACCTGACATTGTAATTTTAAGTGGATAGCCTATATTTTTATTTGCTTATCTGGCAACCTTAACAGGCTTAGTCACCAAGATTAGGCAGGTCTGAACATCAATGTGGGAAAAAGGAGATGAAATATCCAAACTCTTATCATAGCAGACTATATACAATAAAGACTCTAATGGAAAACTTTGAAAGAGTTTTCTTGTTTCAGTGTGAAACTTTTATAAGCATCAGTGAATGTTGGCTTAATTATCTTGAGGTGATAAAACATGCCACCATTTGTCTCGTTTATACCTTGATGACACTCATAGTAAAATTGCTTTACTGTATCAAAGATGCTTCTCTTGTGCTTTTCTCTCTGACTGCAACCTCAGATGAGTCTTTCTTTTCTTTTCTTTTTTTTTTAAACACTACAATATGCAGGAGGGTAAAGAACAAAAGTCCCTGCCAGTGCCATTATCAAAATACAACAGTATTTGTGATAAGGTAAATTAATGGTAGTGGAATTTGTTGTCCAGAAATGCCAAGAAATTTTAGAACACTTTACTAAGTCTTTCAACACTGCTTTGAAGGGATTATTACTGCCTGGATTTTCTGGGTAGAAAAATGTAAGTTCAGATAATTACCTTCTTTGTGAAAACAAGAAATTTGGGCCACCATGTGTTAACCATAAGCTCCCTACACCTTCCCCTGACCCAGCGATTTAACTCGCGGACCCCCGAGCTTCAACAATCCTGGTCAAAATGCCTGGAGTTACTAAACAGTTAAAGGAATGGAAAAATAAAAACTGAAGAAAATTCTGGTAAGTTATTTTTAAAAAGTGTCAAGGAATATCACAACTATTTAGTAACTCATCAGGTTCCCAAGGGGAGGAGGGCAAGAGAAGAGCAAATTCAGCACTTCCTCAAAGCTCAAATATAAAATGTGCCTTGCCCTCAAGTGACTCGTGAAAAATAAAATTAAATCTGATGTATGTAAACTAGCTCTGGTTGTTCAGGCTGGGTAAATTGCGATTTGTTTTTCCTGACACTGTATTTCTCCATGTACTGCAGTGCTGCTAATGTACACACATTCAATATGTGAGCTGGTTCCTATATGTCATTCAAACATGCCTATTTGCCTTCGTGGGTTAAGTGACTTTAATTAGTCTTCATTCTATCAATCTCTGAGATGGTTAAAGACTTGCTTAAACTCTGTGTGTGAGGCTTTTGCTACGCATGAAGTAGTGTCACAGCCAGAGCGCGGCGTGTGTGTGTGTGTGTGTGTGTGTGTGTGTGTGTGTCTGGAGTAGCAGGGGCACCTTGGTGGAGGCGGCAGCCTTCATTCTGTTTAACTAGGTGACAAGTGGTTTGAATATCCACACTGTGTTTGAAAATGCAGTCATGTGACTATTTCTACTGTTCTAAAGTGCAAATGTCCCTAAGTCCATAAGTGGCACATAGTGTTTCACAGTGAATTGGGGCTTTTATCAGGGAGCAAATGACACCAATTGGCATGTTTGTGAACATATTCCATCTAGACAAACCCTTTAATGAAAGAGGACTTTGGAGGTGCTGGCGGGTTGATGATGGAGGCGGGCACCTCAGACAATTTACTGTGTAAGCATGAGTCTTTTCAGCAGAATCCCTGCATGAGAATTACCCTTAGACGGAGTAAATCCAGAGATTAGTCTGGAGTCTCTTTTGTGCACTAAAACGTGGCACATTTTGTCCGTGCCTAAGCCCTTTCCTGAAAATGGGTTTCTAATATTATGTCTAAATTCCTTGTTCACTGAACCTACAAGGAACGTATGGAGCAATGGAATTAAAAGATTAAACCTCAAGCCACTTGTGCTAAGTCTTTAAATGCCTTATGGAGCACAGTTTACATAGCAACCCAGTCCACAATGGGAGTTGCACGACTCAATTGCTTTTAGAGAGTCTTAGAGACTCAGGTGTAAGGAGAATTTTTTTCTTAACTATTTTCCTACTGTAGCAATAGGCCCAGTGGCATTATCATTCCTCCTGGTGCACACCATGAAGCTCTCACATATGGTTGGATATATTTATGTTGAGTACAGGTTTCATTTTAAATGTTACCAGGTGACCTCATGTGATATCGGCTCGGAGATTAGGTCCTGTTTAGACATCATGTTCAGCGTCTTGAGTAATCTCATCTCACAACTCGTTAGAGCTGGATAGCATTTTAGAAATATATACGAGCTATTTTTTAATAGATGAGAAAAATAAGGTCAAGGGAAGTTACTACTACTACTAATGATTAGGAATGGCTAACATTTGTTGGGTACTTTCTCTATGCTGGAAACAACTGCTTTTCATGCATACTTCTTTTATTCCTCACAGCAGGTCTGTGAATTCTGTACTAATATTTTCCTTAATATGTGCTTTTGTATCATCTCATATATTTCCCCTCTTTCCTGTGGGAGCATATTCTTCCCTCTCTCTCCTATTGTCAATGTTTAGCTGTCTATTAGCTCATGTCCATCAGAAGGCAAACATGGTGTTAGTTCCGCCCTTTTAAAAGACAAAACAAAAAAATAAAACAATAACAAAGCCTTCTCCTGACCCTACTACCCTTGTTGTCTACCATCCTGCCTATGTGTTACTCCTTTTTGCAGAAAAACACCTTGAAATATCTCAGCCAATTCCTCTCATCCCATTTCTCCTTCAATCGGTGTTTAGCCCTACAGCTCTGGCCAAACTACTCCCGCAGGTCACCCATAATCTCCATGCAACTAAATCCACTGGCCAATTTTCAGCCCTCCTCTAATCTGACACTACCAGCAGCTTTCAACACAGTTATTTCCTGAATCACTGTTTTCCCAGACATTGAGCTAGATTTTCCTCCTACTTCCCTTGCTCACCAGCCTCCCTCAGCTCCTGTTCACGTTGGAATGCCCCGGGCTCAGCCTTGAGTTGTCCTGGTTCTCTACCCACATATACTTCTTTGCGGACCCCATCCAGACTCATGGCTTAAATAGCATATATGCTTCATATTTTCTCTTGGCCTTTCTAGAGTTGCTTTGCACCCTGCTTTCCTGGAGGCATAGCAACTTGCTCCTGTGACCTTTAATTTTCATTTGGGTTTGGCCCATGGGAGGCACTGGCAGGAGATAAGAGGATAGAAGGAAAGCCAGGTTGGAGTACGTACTTCCTGCCAGGTTGCCACAGATTTGCCGCATTCCTCTATGGAAGGCCGCTCTCCTGTCAGGGCTCTCCGCCCACAGAGTCACCCTTTTCAGGACTGATGGGTGCTCCCGCCACTCGCCTTTCACACCATGGATGTTAATGCCTCAGGAGTACTCTGCCAGTCCTGTTGTGTTCCCTAAACCCTGCCCACACCCTTGTAAATAACTCCTTCTCAATCACTCAGTTTGCATATACCTTCTATTTCCTGCCAGGACCTTGACTGATATATGGTCCACCTTCTGACTCTTCCAAGCCCAGACCTCTCTTTCTTGAACATCAGTCTCCTATATCCAACTGCCTCATCCCCGTGTTTATTATATCCAAAACTAAACTCTGCATTCCCCTTTCAAACCTGTTTAACCTGCAGCCGTACCACCCAATTGATGACAACTCCAGCTTTCCAATTGCTTGGACTTAACACCTTGAGTCATCCTCTACTCCTTCATTTTCCTACAGCATCTCATCTAATACGTTAGGAAATTTTGTAGGCTCTTTCTTCTAAATATATTCATAATTCTACCAGTTCTCACCATCTCTGCTCCTACCACCCTGTCCCAAGCCGCAAGCATTTCTTCCCTGCATTTATTGTAATAACCACCTGCATTACTGCTGCAGCTTTCTTATTGGTCTCCCTTTTTTTGTCCTTATCACCTATAGTTTATTCCAGAACACAGCATGACACTCCTCTGACCAAAATCCTGAAATGGATCTTGAATCACTCAGAGTAAAAGCCAAAGTTCTTTCAGTTGTCTACAAGGATTACGTGAGGTGGCTTCTTGTCTTTCCTCCTCCTATGCCCCTCTCTCACTCTGCTCCAGCCACACCGACTTCTTGGCTATTCCTAGGTCATGTGAGGCATGCCTTCACTTTAGGAACTTCGAGCTAGCTGTTCTCACTCTTAGAATGCTCTTCCTTCTGGTAACTATTTGGCTAACACCTTCAAGTGTTTGCTCAAAAGTCCCCTTCAAAATAAGCCTATTCTGACCATCCAATTGCCAGCTCTGCCAGTTCCCTATACTCTGCTCCATTTTGCTTCCTGGTACAAAGCGTGCATCACGCACTAAGTCTCTATGAGTATATTATTTATGTAATATGTTTATTGTTTGCAGTCTCACCCCTACCACATACATACTAGAATATAAACACCTCAAGGGTAAAGATCTTTTTCAAAGAAGACACACAGCAAATTGGAAAATATGTTAAATTGAATGAACACGAAACCAACACATATCAAAAATTATGGGAGGCTGATACATATTTTTTTGAGTTAATGCTATGAGCCAAGTACTGTCTCCGTCGTTGACCCATGAGTTAGGTAGAAGTTTGCAGTTTCATTTCCAAATATTTAGAGATTTTCAGATAGCTTTCTGTTATTGATTTCTAGTTAAACTCTGTCAGAGAACATACTTGGTATGATTTTTAATTCTTTGATTTTTTTTGAGATTTGTTTGATGGACCAGATTATGGTCTCTCTTGGTGAACGTTCCATGTGTACTTGAAATGAACGTGTTTTCTGTTAGTTTTAGTTGGAGGGTCTTATAAGTGGCAATTATGTTGAGCTTATTGATACTGTTGTTCTTCTATACTCTTATTGATTTTTCTGTCTTTTTGTTCTATTGATTACTGAAAGAGGAGTGTTAGTGTTCAGTTATAATTGTGGATTTATTTGTTTATTTCTCCTTTCAAATCTGTCAGTTATTGCTTCATGCATTTGGACTCTGCAGATAGATACATAAATATTTAGCAACATTATGACTTCTTGGTAACTGACCCCTTTATCACAATGTAATATCCCTCCTTATCCTTGATAATATTGCTTGTTCTAAAATCAATTTTAATATTAATATGGGTACTTCAATTTTTTTTAAAGAAGAATATGTCTTTTTACATCATTGTACTTTTAACCTATGTATGTCTTTGTATGTAAAGTGAGTTTCTTGTATAGTATATAGTATATAGTTAGATATTGCTTTTTAGTTCAACAATCTCTGCCTCTTAACAGGGGCATTTAGACAATTTACATTTAATGTAATTATGAATATGGTTGGATTTAAATCTAGTCTCTTTCCATTTATTTGTCTTATCTGTTCTTTGCTCCATTTTTGTATTTTCTGTTCTTTTTTATTTTAAATATTTTTCATAATTTCAATTTATATCCACTTTTCAATGGTTTTTAGTGACTGCTTCAGGGTTTATAATGTACATCTTTAACTTATCAGTCTACTTTCAAACATTATACATCTTCTCCTATAGAGTAAGAACCTTAAAACATTGTATATCCTTTTCTCACTACCATCCAGTTCCTCCACCCATGGTTATTGTTGCCATACATTTTACTTCTACATATAACCTATTCTACATAGTTACTATTTTGCTTTATATCGGGAACAGTAAAGTTTGATCTACAGACTAAATCCTGCCCATGGTCAGTTTTCATATAGCCTGTGAGCTAAGAATAGCTTTTACATTGGTAATGGGTTGTATAAACAACAACAACAAGGGAGAATATGCAAGCGGGATGTATATGGCCTGCAAAGCCTGAAATACTATTTGGTCCTTTACAGAAAACGTTTGTCCACCCTCTCTTAATTATCTTTGAAAAATATTAAAATTAAGAAAAATATCTTTTACATATATTCTTATTTTTACCATTTATGATTCTCTTCCATTTATGATTTTTAAATGTAGATCCAAATTTCCATCTGGTATAATTTTCCTTCCATGTGAATAATTTCCTATAACATTTGTTGTTGTGCTGCTATGGTCGCAGTGAATTTTCTCAGCCTTTGTTTATTTGGGGAAAAAAAATGCCTTTACCTCACTTTCATTGTTGAGACGTATTTTCATTGTGTATAGATCTGAGTCAGCAAATTTTTTCTTTCAGCACTTGGCTCATTTTCCTCTGACTTGCAAAGTTTCTGATGAGTAGTCTGCTGTAATTCTTTGCTCTTCTCTATGTAATGTTTCTTCTTTTGCTGCCTGCAAATATTTATTCCTATCTTTGGTTTGTAGCAGTTTGATCAGTGGTGAGAATATTTGTGTCTTTGAGTTCATTCCACTTGAGCTTCTCTGGGCCTCTGGGTAGATCTGTAACATGTTGCCCTTCAGTAATTTTGGAATTTTTGAAGACATTATCTCCTCAAATATTTCTTTTGCTCCATTTTCTTTCCTCTTTCTGGGACTCCATTTTCAGGTATGTTAGAACTTTAATATTGTGTTCAGATTTTGGATAATCTGTTCTTTTAAAAAATTATTCTTTTTTTCTCTTTGTACTTAATTTTGAATAATTTCCATGGATCCATCTTCAAGTTCACTGGTATTTCTCTGTTCCTCTTGTCTGTGCAAACGATGGGTCTCTCCGTGCTCTTGCCCCTCCCGTGTGGCTGACGGCTGTTGCTTGTTGGCTCACTGTTAGTATCACAGTGGAGACAGAGGGGTTCTCTTTTCCTGGTCTGAGTCTTAAGCAGGCCTTTTATACCTTGTCCTTGGGGGTGATGATTTTTCAGCATTCCTGCCCTCAGCTTGTACAAATTCAACCTTCTATCTGTGATTGGTCTTGGGTTGGATAGAGTTTTTTGCTGAGCCTTCGTAGCAGCCAACTTCTGTTTATTGGTGCAGGATTCTCAGGAGCAGAGGGTTTACCTCCCCTAGCAGCAATGAATTCATCCCTGAGTTCCACACACAAAAGGACACAGGTCTTGTTTCTACTTATCCCCCGGAAGCAATGGTGTTTTACTTGGGCTTTGGGGATGAGAGAGTTTGCTGCCCTCCTCCCGGTGGCTTCATAGAGGAGAGGGGTCCAGAGGAGCAAAGGAGAAGGATAAGGTTATTTATCTACCAACTCCTGTGATTTGATGAGGCTTATTTTAGGGAGCATTAACTCCCTGGCACTTCTGGCCTGTCACAAATGCGAGTCATGCTCTCCCTGTAGTTGAAGAGAGCCTTCTGAAAGAGAGTTCCAGATGCTTTCAGTAGGATTCATCAGACTATAAGGAACAGTGGGTGCTCAAAGGATGTCGCACACGCATCGGCTACCACACATGGCCTACCAGGTGATAGAAATGCCCATTCTGTTTGCTTCTCCCAAACCCAACTCTTGGTCTGGGCATCTGCAAATCATATGATCATGCTTTGCTTTGATCCAAATGAGCTGTAGTGAGCCAAAGTCAAAAGTTCTGGGCAGAAGAAACACTTGAAGCTGAAAAGCCAGCAAACACCAAAGCCTTCCTGACATATGACAATGGGAAACTATGACTTTTTCTTCTTTGGTCAAGTCTCAGACAGATAATGAGATTAGGAAATAGTTCAAGTTTTTCTAAAGAAGAGCTGGAGCCAGCAATGTAAAAATGGCACGACCATGTTAGGGAACGTGTTGTTGGTTTGTAGTTGGGCTATGAAATCATGTCTACATAGGAATGGTTATTACTGCTTATAGCACCAACTTCAAATACTATAAATGAATTAAAGAGCAGACAAGGGAAGAGAGAAAACGTGGCTGGAGTTAAGGCACTACACTACACCAACACTGACTCTTCAGGACAAGTAAACCCACAGCATATCCTGGTATTGTGGTGAGTTACAGGTGGGCATGGGAAGGGCACAGAAGAAGCAGGGCTGAATTTCTTTCTATAGAAAAGCATGGCTTATGATCCAGGGATGGAATCCTGGAGGAGTGGCCTAGTTTAGGGGGAGTACACTGTGGGGAGAGTACATATCTGTTCTTTTTGCTATCCTACATCCATTTACTCAACTCCTTATAACAATGCTTGCTTTCTCTTTGAGAAACAATTGTCAGCTCATGAACTTCCAATGGAGTTGACTTTACCCTCAACTCAGGAGTTGACATGTGGCTCAAGCCTGACAATCAAAACATTACATTCTCTAGTCACGGTGATTTGTTTGCAGTTGGACACATGATCCAATCAGAATCAATGAGGGGGAATTAAATTTTGCCATGACCCTTGGAAAGAGGGGCATACTCTCTTTTCTGGTGAATTTCAACCCAGAGGATATGAGCCTGGAGTTACAAAAGGTCATGACAAAGGACTTTAGGATGAAGCCACAGAGCAGGAGGCAGGGCCAAGAGATGAAGCAGAACTGATAACATCATTCCCCACCCCTTTTTTTTTCTGGAGTCAGTACAACCCTGGACTTTGAGTTATGTGGACCAAAAAAGTCCCATTGTTGTTTGTTGTTTCAAATTGAAAGTTCTGTCACTTGGCACCAAAAGATTCCTTCCTGACTGATATATCAACTCAGGTAAACACTCTAGGGTTCACAAGAGAATGGAAAACAAAAGTGTTCACCTGGAGCTTTGTGTTGATGTGCAAAGCCTAAGACTCATTTTCTTAAAGAAGCCAAGGTAGTCAGGTTACCAAAGAAGCAACTTTAAGGCAATTAAAATTTTTGGTTTTGCTTTAAATAAACTTTTTATTTTGAAGTAATTATATATTTACAAAAGATTGCAAAGACATTACAGAGATTTCCCATAAATTTTGCCTTGTTTCCTCCACTGTTAACATCTCACATAATCATGTCACGTTTGTCAAAACAGTGGTACGTTCCTATTACCTAACCTACAGGTTTTATTTGGATTTCACAGGCTTTCCCACTAATGTCCTTTCTCTGTCCCAGAATTCCATCTAAAATGCCACATTGCATTTAGTTGTCTTATCTTCTTAATCTCCTCTGATCTGTGGCAGTTGCTCAATTTTCCCTTGTTTTTCATGACCTTGACAGTTATGAAAAGTACTGGTTTTATATTTTGTAGAATGTTACTCAATTTGAATTGTCTGATGTTTTTCTCATGATTAGAATGAGATGATGGGTTTGGGGGAAGAACACCACAGAGGTGAAGTAGGGTAAAATGCTAGCAGTTGATTAGATGATGAGAAAATGAATACGCTATGCATATCACTGAGTTACAGAGGCCCCTGAGTGTGGAATATGGTGGTCCTCCTAGGGTTCTGTCACTCAGAATCATAGTGCATTGAATATTAAGCATGGAGCTCTGTATTTCAAAAAGACAAAAGTGCACAGTGATTTGCTATGAGTCTTTTTATAGTCGTAAATTTGAATGAGTTTTTACTTTCTGAAAAATTAAGACACAAAGATATCAATTCAATTCAATAAGTGAAAAGCCAGGCCTTTCGAAACCAAAACTGGAAGAAAGGACCCCATTATTCCTTCTTACTACTATAAGAAAAGCACCTTCATTTTGCAGGGATCTCTGCTGTAGGAGTCCTCTGATTGGATGCCTGTGCCTCCAAATGATTTTTATAAAATGCTTCAAATAGAAAATGTTGTAAGCCAACCCCCTCACCAATTTGTATGTTGAAGTCCTAACCCCCAATATGATAGTATTAGGAGGTGGGGCCTTTGGGAGGTGATTAGGTCGTGAGATTGGGGCCCTCATCAGTGGGATTAATGCCTTTATCATAGAGACCCCAGGGAGATCAGTCCCTGGGGGTCTCTATGAGCCAAGAGGCTCTCACCAGACACTGAATCCGCCAGCACCTTGATCTTGGGCCCCTCAGGCTCCAGAACTGTGAGAAATAAATTTCTGTTGTTCATAAACTACCTAGTCTGTGATAATTTGTTATAGCAGCCCGAATGGACTAAAACCAAGAGTCATCACACACACACACACACACACACACACACACACACACTCACACACTCACATGCCATTGTCAAAGGTTATATGGTTTCAAACAACTGTATTGTTAAATCATCTTGCTATATTACCATGGAATACCCACTTTCCTCCTCTCTACTATTCCATCAATTATTGAGGTAGTTATTGAACTCACTGGGCAAAGCATTGGGAAAAGTCAATTGAAAAGACATGAAGGATTCAGTTCTAATACAAATGTCTTATGTTCTAACACAGATATTAATCATTATGTCCAAATTAGGTCAGGTATGTGAAGCATTGTAAAGTATATGTAACAAAGTTGAACATTTAACTTTCGATGAATTCTCCTGCTGAAGACTCATTAGAAAACAATAAAATTTATTTTCCACATTCACTAACCAACCACTCAGCCTCTGTTCTCAAGGTATGGTGAACTTCCCTAGAATCCAGTTAGGAGTAATTAGCTTTTATTGTTTGTTCATTTGTTTTTAAATTCTAGGGTTGGAAAGTAGAATTTTCCAGAAAAAAAAAATGTTTTTCTTCATATACATGTGCATTTAAAAGATCTAGGTAGAAGGTTTTACAATGGTAGCCCAACGACTACAGGTGCTTTTGGTTCAGTTTGAGAGGCATTTAAAAATATCAACATCTGAAATTTGGAAGAATTGCTCTAAAAGAGAATACTCTTGGCTTCTCTTGTTGAACCAAAAGACTTAGTATTGCTGGGTAGTGCTGCACCTTATGGAGAGTGTATGTAGTTCCTAACTTGTCAGTCTTACACTTGGCCAGCTTACTCATTTGCTTTCAAGATCTGGTCAAGAAATTACAATTCTTGGTCTACACTTTTCCAAATAATTCAGGTGGATTCTCTGGAAGGGCAGAGTGAATGGAGGTTTTTGCTTTGAGGGTAAAGAAAGAAGTGGTTTAACCCCAATGGAGTTGCAGCCTCCAGGAATGGAATAGGGGCAAGGAGGAGGGTGGTACAGAACTTTGTGGAAGGCAGTTGTGTGAGATGGCCAAATGCAGAAGGGGCAGGAACCTGTGAGCCCTGTGAATGAACTGCTCTCTCTGCCTTGATAAGAGTCTCCAGTAACTGAGCCTACCACACAGGACTGGAGCCATTACACAGCTGTCGTCTTTTTTCAGTCCTCAGGGGCTCTGCAAAGTAAAATGGCAGCAGCAACCTCCAAAGCTGAGACCCAGTCATGCTCCCAATTTCTAGGACCTATGTATGCCCAAGAGAGAATGGGAGTCCCAAAAAACCCACTGACATGGGAATTGGACTTTCTGCCAATTTTAGTGGGCAGAGAATTGAAGTTAGATTTGATTTGTTTTAGAAAATTTTAAAAATATAACTTAACTTTACCTTCCTCCTGAGGTTTTGAACAACTTATTCTTGTGCATGACAATATAAATGTTGCTTTTTCTTTAAGAGAACATAGATTCTTGATTTAATAAGTAGCAAGGAAGTTTAGTAAGATGATAGTGATCAAACTGATTACATTTGACTACATACACAATTAAGTTCATATTCAAGAATAAGTGGTTGAACTAGATTGTCTCCAAGCTCTTTTTTAGATTTAAAGTACAAAATATTGGTAGTCTAAGAGACTATTCAGAATATAGTTGGTGAATGGAGGTTGAATTACACAGGCTGGCAGGTAGAATAATTTAGCAACCAGGCATACAAGGATGGAGACGCAGGTATCTATCTTCATTTTGAAGCCACTGTCACTTAACAGACAAATACATTGCACGGCAAAGATTCAAATTTAAAGGAAACGGTGGTTCTTAAACTAAAATTGACAGTTTAGGTTAGAATTTACTACAGGCCTCTCTTTGCAACTGTGAGTAATTTTATTTCTTTCTATCCTAATAAACAGGTTTTATTTTTGAGCTCAGGAATCATGTGTACAACTGCCTCCTAAACATTTCCCCTGGAAAGTCCCATAGGCACTTCAGACCCATGTGATCAAAATGTTTCAAAACCCCCCAGCTCTCTCGAAGGGCCCCCTCCTCTGTATTCCCATTTACTAAGTTACCTGAACTAGACAACCTGGGAGCCACTAATACATCATTATAATCCCTTATCTAGTTAGTTATCTAATCCCTTAGATCCTGTGGTCTCTGTATCTTTAACTCTTCCAGGTCATGAAGCAGCCATCTAGCCTCCCAGCAGCTCTTTTTTCCAGATAGTTATTATCTCTGGCCAGAACCATTGGGGAAATCTCTTAACTAAATCTAACCTCCAGCTTTTAATCCTATTAACATCTGCACACGGGCACCAGAATAACCTCTTCATAATTCATTAAAGAATGCATTGAAGTACATTGAAGTACAGACACTGTAGAAGACAGGTTAGCAGTTTCTAACAAAGTTGAATATAACCTTACCATACAGCCTAGCAATTATGCTCTTTGGTATTTATGCAGATGATTTGAAAACTTACGGCAACATAAAAAACTGCACAAGAATGTTTATGGCAGCTTTATTCACAATTACCACAAACTGAAAACGACCAAGTTGTCCCATGACAAGTGAATGGATAAACAAACTGTGGTACATCCATTGCAATGGAATACTATTCAGGGATAAAAAGGAATGAGCTTTTAGATCTTGCAAAGACATGGATGAATCTTAAATGTGTTTTGCTAAGTGAAAAAAGCCACTCTGATAAAGTTATATATTATACGATTTTATTTACATGATATTCTGGAAAAAGTAAAACTATAGAGGTGGTAAACAAATAGTGTTTGTCAAGGATTCAAGGGTTGGGAAGAAGGAAGAGTTGAATAGGTGAGGCACAAGAGATATTTTAGGATAGTGATATGTGCATGATAATGTAATTGTGGACGCATGACACTATGCATTTGTCAAAACCCATAGAACTTTACAGTGACTGAATATTAATGTATGCAAATTTTAAAATCATTTAAGAGGTCAGCGAATTTTCAGGATGGAATGCAGACTGTGACAAAAGAATCTAACTATATTATAAATATCTGAAACAACCTCGCTGAAGCGGGTGAAGGAAAAGGTGCTGATTTAAGTAGTTTTGGAAACGATTGCAATCTGTAAGATTTAAGGCAAAAGGAGATGTACATGTGCATTGTAATCTAGATGAAGGTGCTCCCGTGGGTGTATGGGTTAACAATTCTGAAACCACCCTACATGTATAGCAGAACTGAACAACTAAGTAAATGGATGTCAGGTGGAGGGAGATAGGTTTCTCACTGCTGCAGTGGGAAGTTACAGGTAAGCAAGGGGGAGGAGGCCAGAGTGATTTTTGTGGGAATGGATTAAAGTTGGAGACATGAGTATGAACTCATGTTTAGCTTGATATAGATATAGATGGTCATATATAAAAATATTTATGGAAATGTATATATACAAGGGTTAGCATACAAAAGTATTTTCTTGCTCTCTTAGCTGAGAGACCTGGAAGCAATAGACCCCTGGTAGCAATGAACATACCTAGTGCTCATATCTCGGTTTCTAATCTGATATTCCCTTAAAAAGAACCAGGCCCCTGAAAGTAGCCAATTCTAAGACTTGGGCAGGAAATATACATGAGCACTGAGTATCTTCTCATGCGAGAAAGTAAGGAAGTGAGGGGAAAACACATGCACACACACACACACAAACACACACACACACACACACACACACACACACACACACACACACACACACAATGACGGGGATATTTCTAAGGGACACAGGAGCTAACTAAAAGATCTCCTAATGGCCAAAGCTGGAACAATTTGAGCAAAAAGATTAAATAAAATAGTATTGGATTATAACACAAAGCATAAAATAAATAACCATCAGTTACTACTGGTATAAATAAGTTATTAAATAATAAATAAATAAATAATAATAGACAAATGTCTATGCAGAAACAATCCATATAATTTATGCAGATACTCCAACCTCAGGTAGGTAAAACATAAATCCCTACTCCTTATGTGTGAGCTATGAAGTGACTTCCTTCCAAAAATATAGTAGTATGCAAAGCACCAAGGAAAGAATAACTGTATAGTGGTGAAACCTGACAATACTACCTTAGCCAGGTGAAAGGTTAACATCAGCAGTGAGCAGTCATGTTGATAATATGAACCCTTGATATGATATAATAAACATGACACTTTACTTTGGTGGTCTTCCTCCCCCAAACTCATAGCCCCAATGTAATGATAAGAAAATCATCAAGCAAATATCGTTTAGAGACATTCTACATGACCAGTACTTCTTAAAACCCTCGAGGTTATCAAATACAAGAAAGGTCTGAGAAATAGTCACAGCCAAGAGGAGCTTAAGGAGACATGATGAATAAATATAATGTGATATCCTAGAAAGGACCCTGGAATAGAAAAATAGCATTATATAAAAATGGAAAAATCTGAATAAAATATGAACTTTAGTTAATAATAATGTATCAATATTTATTCATTTATCATGGGAAATGAACCATACTAATGTAGGATATTAAAAATAAGAGAAACTGGTTGTTAGGTATATGTTAACTCTCCATTCCATCTTTGTAATTTTTCTGTAAATCTAAAACGATTTTAAAATAAAAAATTATTTAAAAAAATGCAGTGTCTACTATGTGCCAGACATTGAGCTAGGCACCGAGAATACAGATGATAGCTGCTGCACCCATGAAAATTGTTATCTGGCCAGGGAGACAGGCATTATTAGTAAATAATCATATAAATATTATTAATTTTATAAAATAAAATTACTGAGTGATATGATATTCTAATAGAAGACTTACCCTAGTCTGTGGGTTATGTGAATTTTCTCAGTAAGGTGACATTCAAACCAAGCAGGAGTTACCCAGATGTGGGTGGGGAAGGGTCTGGAGAGAAGCAAAACACTAAAAGGAAAAGGAATAGCATGTGGCTATTCCTAAAGGATGCAATGCAGGAAAAACTTCACATTTTGGTGGGGCAGAAAAAAAGGCCATTTTTTTTTTTTTTTTGGGAATTGAGTGCAAGATGGGATAGGGGGAGACAGAGAGAGAGAGAGAGACCAGATACTTGAGTGGCTCATAAACTAGGATCTATAGATTCCCAATGGACTGAGGGGTAGAACTTTTCATTTCAACAAAATTGGTTTTCTTTATAATCCTGTGTATTTTATTTTATGTATTTAAAAATACATTCTCAGAAGAAGTCCATAGGTTTTAACGGGCTGCTAAAAGGGGCCAACACAGAACCATGTTAAAGATATTAAACTTTATACCAAGTGCAAATTAAAAAACAATTGAGACATTTTAATCCTTCATTGGTTAAAGTTGCCTATAGGATAAAGTTCAAACTCCTTAGCAAGTCTTGCAAGACTCTCCTAGAAATTGTCACCACAGACTTTATCAATTTTTTTGTTCAGCACTTGCTTCCCAATTATCCATCTTGTTCTACACACAAATCCTATCAAACCTCTTGAGGTCATCAGACAAAACCCACTATTTCCTGTCTTCTTACTTATGCTCATGCTTTTTCCTGTGCCTATAAAAGTCTTTCTTATCTCCTCATGTTCCTAGACTTGGGTCAATGATAACATTTTCTATAAACTTTTTCCTGTCCCCCTATTTTGACATAAATTTCCCTTCTTATGTGGTCCATTATACCCTAGGTGTGGGAGACAGAATAAATGGCCCCCCAAATGTCTACACCCTAATTCTAGGACCTTTGAAAAATGTTAACTTACGTGGTGAAAGGGACTTTGCAGATGGAATAAAGTTAAAATTTTTGAGATACAAAGATTATTCTGAATTATCTGGTATGCTCGATGTAAACACAAGAGGTCATTATAAGAGTTCTGGAAGCAGGAGTGTCGGAGTGAAAGGAGATGTGACAATGCAATCAGAGGAGAGAGTTGGGGTAGGAGGAGGGAGCAAGTTGTAGATGCTACACAGCTGACTTTGAAGATGGAGGAAGGAGTCCCAACCAAGGAATGTAGGAGGCCTCAGGAAGCTGAAAAAGGCAAGGAAACATTCTCCCCTAGTGCCTCCAGAAGGAATTTCTTCCAACACTGATTTTAGAACTTCTGAACTCCAGATCTATAAGATAAGAAATTTGTGTTATTTTAAGCCGCTAAATTTTTGGTAATTCGTTATAGTAGTAATAATAAGCTAATGTACCAGATATACCTCCACCTGGTTTCTTACAAATTACTGTATTTATTTATGCCTCCCAATTAGGCATTGAATTACCTATTGAATTACCTATTCCACAACAATTAATGTGTTGAGGGCCGTCTCTGGGTTTGGTACTGTTCACAGTGCTAGAAATACAATGGTGGACAAAACAGATGGAGACACTGATCTCATAGAGATTACAACCCAATGTCTGGCACATAGTTGGTTTTTAAAAACATTTGTTAAATGAATCAATCAAGGCAGTTTTATAAATATGGACATTTGCATCACTTTAAGTAACAATTCTACAGAAAATGGTGGTGGTGTATTTCCTCAGAGATGGTAAGGCCATAAACAAATTTTATACCAAAGTAAACTTTATGCCACTGCTTCTGAACAAGGAGGAATTCATAGAGTTGAAATTCTTATTATTAGTTTTTCACCTCCTAGAAAATGAAATGTACACATGAGGGTAAATACTATACATTTTACACATGTGGTTGAGCCAAGGTGATGATACTTGGGCTGATGAAACGTTGTGCCATTTGATTTGCCCAGTAGACTAGTCATAACCTGAGAAGAAATTCCAAACAAGAAATAATTGAGTGGGCGCTCACAGATTCTTAGAAGCATGTTTAGGAGTTGACACTTTTCACAGTGGCCAAGAAATACAACTAGTGTACCAACACTATACAGTAAACACAATGAATACATATTTCTTCTATTTAGTTTTCAGTGATAAACCTAAAAATCTTCCAGAGACTATCCAGAATAGGTTCTGCACTTCTAAATGACCTTCCCCTTTCTTCTACATGTTGTGCCTACCAAAAGCTAAAAATCAAACTAATGACTAAGTCCTTAGTAGACATTAATCATCTAGTTTTCCACGAGACTCAGGCTCCCAATCTTGAGACTCAAAGTCTTCTCAGATTCCATTTTAAGGTCAAGACCAATGTGTGTGAGCTGTAGGCAATTTGTTGGAAAGCAGATATAATAGGACAAACCACCATGGGAAGTGAGTAGTGAAATAATATAGACTTGGCTATGGGGTAATATATCTGATTACTAAATGAGAACCTCTTAAGAGAGTTGGGAACCAACCCACATCCCATGAGGACTTTTTAGATTTTCAAGTAGGAATTTCTATTGAGTAAGACTGACTTTAAATAGCATTTAGCACAAATTCTTCTGTGACCAGAATGAAGAAGAAAACATGGCATTGGAAACTTAGAAAACTTTATTTGGACCCACAGGAGAGATGATTCCAATAAAGATTTTCAGCGTTCGGGGTAAAGATAATTTATTTTCCTTTCAGCCCCTCTCTAAAATGGTAACACGGAAGAAGAAAAGCACGAACTCATAAAAACAAGAAAAAGGAAGACATTACATTAGTGAATATGAGTTTTTTGTATTTAATTTACTTAGCAGTGAGAATTGGTTTAGTATTTGGGAGACTACACATATATCACTCTTTTTTCTCTAGTTCACATACACTAACCTAATCCATTATGTCTATTCATAATAGAACAAAAATGCTGACTCCAAGGACTGAGCTATAAATAATTCTGCTTGGTCAGCCTAGGATCCTCAGTCCTATTAGAGCAGCCTATCAACTGCTGAGGCATCCAGGGTACATGTGAGATTTAAAGCAGTCAAGTTAGCAGATGGAGGTGTGGTAACGGAGCAGGTGGAGGGGCCATGATTTATAGTGCTACAGACAGGAAGGCTGGACAAAGAGAACAGGTTGGCACAGCAGAATCAGCGGGAAGCTCAGAGTTGGAGGGACCAGAGGTAGAGATAAGGCCCCAGATGGAACAAATAGAAACTGAGTTAAAGATACTATACAAAACTGCCATCCCCTACACCAGCCCCTCCACACAGACCCAAAGATCGATGCTTGATGCTTGTCTCCTAATAATCCCAACCTTCCAGCCATGCAGGAAGAGACCTGAGCTTTATTCTCTTGAACAGAGGCAGACTTACTGGGAATGTAATATAGCTTTAACTTCAAAGTTCCTCATCTGTGTGGACCCCTTCTAAGAGAGAAGACATGGAATGGGCCCTACCATGTGTTCACATGGCCATATGTATATATTTTTAATTTTACAAAGTAAAATATTTTAACAATAATTATTTAAGATTGCTGTATTTCTAGTTCAAATTCTTCTCCATCATATTTTCTCTCATTTCAGACAGACTTGGAGTGGCTATGGGCATCTGGGGGAATTGTCTATGGGGAAGTTGAGTTGGAGATGCATTAATTTGAATTTGCTGGGATATGTTTATGTGGTTTGCAGGCACTCCTGTGTATAATTAAATGTTTGTTAGCCATCTCAGTGTATAGGGGCCACCCATTGTATCAACTACTACCTATTGTACCAACTAATCTGCATTGTGGCCCAAAGATTCGAAGACAAATGTTATACAATGGTATGAATGTATCATTCATTCCAGCAAAGGGAATAAGTAAATAATGGAGATAAACAAGCTAGTCTATGGAAAACTTCCAATCATCAAATTTACAAATAGTAAGCAGATGGTTCCCATCAATGTTTGGTCAAATAGAAATTCTCTTTTGTCAGAGACATGCTTGATAATTCATCATACATAATTTTATGGGATTGCACAAAATGGAATAAGTCAGAATTCCTGTGTGTGGGCACACAAACACATACACATAGCAAGTGTGTATATGTGAAGTCAGATGACTTAGGTATTCCAATAAATCAGCTTGCTATCAAGGCCTAGAACAACAGGTGGCTCTAGTGTCTAAACTCACATATATATTTGAGAATAAGGCAAAATATGTAATATGGGTATTTACTTAAAACTGAAAGAAAGTTTAGATAAGGGAATATGAAACAAAAGTTAAACAGTGATAACTAAAATTGGTAGATTATTCTGAGATAAAGAAGCAACTTGAAACAAGCAATTTTCAGATTGTTCTAAGTCAGGTCTAATGCAATAATTCTTTAAGAGACAGAGAAAAAATAAATAGAAATAATGACTGAGATAATTTAATAATCCAATAAATAAAAAAGTGAGAATCATGTGAACACATTGGAACCAATTTTAATTTCTAGCTGTTTTACATGAAATATTGACATCGTAAAGATAACATGAAACTCATAATATGCCACCATGAAGACACTGTTGACAAACTGATTAATGAATGTCATCAATCTAAAGATGTTTTAAGACTAGTCATTATACAAGGCACCTTGAAATTTCCTGAAATCTTAGTTTACAATGGAAGAAATGTAAGAGAGGCCTCCCCAAATTTGGCAGCAATTTATCTCACATCACCAATGAAATGCGAAGCTGAAAAAAACATTTTAAACTATCAATATTTTTTAAAAATCCAATCAAACTAGAGGAATTATTTTCCTAGTTTCTGCACAGAAATGACATTATACAATTGTTACATAAAGAGGCAGAGTCCATAGCAAAAAAAAAAAAAAAGTAGGAGAAAATGTATTACTGAGTGGATTAATAAAATTATCATTTCCCTGGATTTTGTGTCATTTGTGGAATTTGTCAGCTCTTTCAACTGTGCTATTTTTTTGTAACTTTTCCCCTCAGTTTAAATAGTGACTTTCATACTAAATTTGGACTCTTGGTTTGGTATTCTTTTCATTTAAGGTAGTTCCATATTGCAAAAGATTCAGGCTCCACAAAAGCTTGTATCTGTCCCTTCTCAAGACATCCTAAAAGAGACAGCCTTGGGGCTCCCCAGGAGATACAGCGCTGAATGGAGGATCAGCTGGAAATCTACAGATTTGTCTGCACAGACCTCTGTCCTGTCACCCAACAGGGAAGGTACAAGTCTGCAGGCCTTAGCCACAAATGTGGAGTTCTAGTGAGGTCTTTAATACCGTGATTAAAAAGAGAAAAAAAGTGAAATGTGTCATAGAGAATTGCAGAGAATACTATGTGTGAACACATGGGACCCAGACTAATCAAATATACTCATATGAACATTTCCCCTATGCTCTTTGGATATATTTTTTAAAGAAATGAAATATCACACTTACAGTCGAAGTTCCCTTTGATATCCTTTTGTTTCCCTCACATCCCACATGCCAATTTTAAGCATGCTTGTTGGATTTGATTTTCAAATATATTTCAGATCTGGTCACTGCTCCATACCTCTACTGCTATTACCACCTCCCAGGCTACTGTCACCTCTCGCGGAGCTTAGAACAACAGAGAGCCTCATAACTGTCTCTGCTTCTACTCTTCTACTTCACTTCCATTTTTCTACTCTCATCCGTTTTCTGTACAGCACAATGATCTTTGAAAAACTTAGATCGCGTCATTTCTTTGTTTTAAAACCTTTTGGTGGCTTTCTGTTGTAATGAATTTTTTAAAAATCCACATTCTACAAGAATCTTTGTGAAGTAAGACCAGGAACAGGCCTACTCTGGGGGATCAGTCTCTCATCACTTCTTCACCAGACGCCAGTCACTGTGACTACTTCCAACAGGCCCAGCTGGTCTGGTTCCACCTTGTGCTTTCTGTCCCCCCAGATCCATCCTTAGACCCACTGGGCCTAGTTCTGGTTTCAGCATAAATGGCACACCCTCCACCCACCCACCCATCGCTCACATGACTGTCATGAAGCAGCATCTCCACTCCCACCCCTTTACACTATCTTATTTTCATCCTAGACTTTTCATAATCTATTATTCTCTCCTTTATTTTTTACCTTTTTGGGGGGTCTGTTTTCAACACCAAAATCGAAGCTCCATGAAGGTGAGAGATTTCTTTTCATATTGCTGTATTTCAAGCAGTGTCTATTATATTGCAGGCAATCAATACATATTTGTGGAAGAAATTCAAAGTAGATTCCTCAACAACATCACTGAATGTTAGCCAATAATGGAGCAATGACTTCAAAAATCTGAGAGAACACGATCTTCAGCTTGGAATGCAATATACAGCCAAATTATTAATCACGTGTGAGGGCAGAAAAGGACATTTCTGACATGTTGGGGCTCAGAAAATTTACTTCCCATATCCTTTCTGTGAGAAGCTGGGTAGGTTCCAATTAAAAGAAGTGCTAAACAAAACAAGAGGGAGACATGGGCTCCAGAAAGCAGTGTATCAAACACAAGAGCACAGGAAAGAGATGTCTCAGGATGACAGCAGAACAGCCAGCCTAGGGAGCAACTGGTCCAGAATGCAGCCAGAGGACAGAGGTTGCGAGGAGGAGGCCACCAGGAAAAAGACTATCTGATAAGAGAGGTTCCTTGGAAAAACAAAAGAAAACAAAACAAAATAAATGGTTGGAAGATAAGGCACTTTTGGAAAAAAATTAGAAGTAATATTTGCGTAGTCATAAAATATAAACCAAAAATAGCTTTATAATTCTATTTAGAAAATGGGTTAAGGGAGCTAAATCTTAAGTGTAAGAGGAGGAAGTTAATGTTTAAGATCAACAAACTGAGGACAAGCAGTATACAATTATTTGGAAAGAAGCAGGTAACTCTGATGGAATGACTATGAGAATAAAACATGGCTGCCTTTGGTAGGTTGAGCTGGAAAGTTAGGCAATTTGAGGACTGCAGAAGGGGAGTGTTGTTTTCCTTGTCAATCTTAGGACTGTCTGATATATGACTTGGGTGAAAATAAAAATATCAAAAAAATTTAAAACTATAATTTCTTCTGATAACGCTAATGATGCCTACAGCAAAAACAAATAAACCCTTCAGGCTTATCCCCGTTCCATTGTCTGATTTTGGAAAAGCTGTATGAGTGTGCTGGAGGTCTCCCTACCCATTTGTGAATTATATCCATTCATTCTTTTGGGGCACACTGGCTTAGATAACCTTAAATATTTAAAAGCCAAGTTATGCAATGGACTTTTCAATGCTGCATGGTTTAGAAATGATCTAGCTATGCCCAGAGAGAAAGAGAGAGAATGGAGAGAGAGATGTTTTTGGGACATGTCAGTAGATAAGAACAAGAGAAACTTGAATTTTTCCAGTACAATTCACAATTGGCCTGCAGTGGTACTGCTTATGGGAGATCACATTTATGCATGTGGTAACGTCTAAGACTTTGGAAAAAACCTTTTAAATATTAGCCAGACTCTTTGAAGTGAATTCAAAGTACTGAAAAATAATTTACAAAGAATGTCCTTTTGGAAGTGGGGGGTTACACAAGGATAGGAATGGCTTTCATTTTCATGACTGCTTTTGGAGGTAAATAAGCATATTTTAAAATAAAATATGAAAAGATTATAGTTGGAGTTTTGTTCTCCTATGGTAATGGGGAACACAATCGTTTTTATTTTTTATTTTAAACAGCAACTTTCAACTTGACTTTTGTCCAAACCAAATAGAACTTAAAATGTAAATGTTTTAACATTTGTAAAATAAAAAATCTTTGCACTTTTGCATGATCCTAAATAGTTCCCCATTCCTAACTCAACAATTGTTAGTAACACAATACTAGGTTGCATTATTTTCACTGTTATTGGGCAATGCAGCCTGGGTACATTCAACTATTTGTTGACTAGTTCTTCACCCACAGGAGTAGATTGAACCAACCTTCTTCTCTGTGGGGAAGGAAAATTGTTCCTAGGAAACAAAAAAGCTGGCAACCTTCTACCAAGACTCACTTCCTTCCTGAGTCATTTTTATGCAAGCATCCTTGGCGTCATCTGAGAGAGGGAGTATGAGAAATCTATTTGGATTTCTCAAAAATGACAACCACTATTTTGTAGTCACTGGGAAAGATGTTTAGTCCTTTAGTTTTCTGGGTTTTGGGTGAGAAATAGAAAAATGGGAACAGACAGTTTGAAATAGACAGGGAGGTGATCTCAAGAGCTCTGTTGGCAGTGTTACCTACTTGATAGGACAATTCTGGGAAAGGAAGCCATGCCTGGTGCCACGGCCAGTAAAAACAAAAAACAAAACAAAGCAAACAAACAACAACAGTTTTTGTATCTTGCCAGAGTCTGAGATCAAGTCTGGCACGAAGCAACCTCATGAAGTAGAAAATTCATTGTGTATGGTTCTTCACTTTAACTCACTCTCCCCTTACTTTCAACTCCTCGGGTAAGTGGCACAGACTTTGTAAGCACAACTTACCCAATCACAGTGAGTCTGCCCACTCATTAGAACAGGCCTGGGAGCCAAGCTGTTTTGTTTGTTTGTTTATTTGTTTTTGAGCTGGAGTTGTGAGGCTAGCCCTCTTTCTTCCTTGGCTGTACTGCTTTAAGAAGGTAAACTAGAGCTAATTGAGACAATTGTTCTGGCCTCTTGGGGACAGCCAGTTTGAGAGAATAAAGCCAAAGAAGAACATGTCAGAAATTTGAATAGGAAGGATGGGGAGAGAGAGAGAGAGACAGAGAGAGAAAGAGAGAGAGAGAGAGAGAGAGACTTTGATGGAAGCAATTGGGGGTGTTAGAAGAGAACGGGACAGTAAGTGACTGCAGTTAAGCATAGGATGTGCCCCTGAGGCCATTTCCAAGTCTGTTCTGTCTTTGGTTTGGTCAATGAATTCCATTTTCTAATTTAAGATGTTTCAAGTTAGATTTCAAAATTGGGTTTGAAAGATGCAGCCAAGAGTCCTGCCTTGAGAGTTAGTACAGTAGTCCCCCTTTATCCATGATTTTGCTTTCCACTGTTCCAGTTACCTATAGTCAACTATTGTCCAAAAATATTAAATGGAAAATTCCAGAAATAAACAATTCATAAGTTTTAAATTGAGCACAGTTCTGAGTGGTGTGATGAAATCTCAAGCCACCAGCTCCATCCTGCCCCAGATGTGAATCATTCCTTTGTCTAGCTTATCCATACTGTGTACACTCCCCGCCCATTAGTCACTTAGTAGTCTCAGTTATCAGACCAACTTGTTCTGGTATCACAGTGCTTGTGTTCAAGTAACCCTTGTTTTACTTAATAATGGCCCCAAAGTGCAAGAGTAGTGATGCTGGCAATTCAGATATGCCAAAGAGAAACCATAAAGTGCTTCCTTCAAGGGAAAAGGTGAGTACAGTACAATAAGATATTGAGAGAGAGAGAGAGAGAGAGAGAGAGAGAGAGAGAGAGAGGCCACATTCACATAATTTTTACTACAGGGTATTGTTATAATTATTCTATTTTATTATTAGTTATTGTTGTTAATCTATTACTGTGCCTAACTTACAAGTTAAACATTACCATAGGTATGTATGTATAGGAAAAAAAAAAAAAAAATATATATATATATATAGTTTGGTATTATCCATAGTTTCTGAAATCCATTGGGGGTCTTGGAACGTATCTTCTGCAGATAAGGGGTGACTACTTTAATGATCTCAAATGGAATGAAAGAGTCATGGGTGAATTTTTGGATATTGTAACACCTGGGCAGAGGACATTTTGAGCAGGGACCCTTCAGCTTTTCCTCATGACATACTGCTGCTGCTGCTGAAGGGAAATGTGGCAATGATTGGGCACTTTTAAATAAATTTATTGAGTTTCATTGAACCACATATATTTAAATGTACTATTTGATGAGTTTTGATATATTCATGTACCATTGAAATCATCACCAAAATCAAAATAATGAATGATCTGTCACTCTCATAAGTTTCCATGTAACCCTTTGTAATCTCTCTAACCACATTCTAACCTTCCACCTCCATCCCCAGGCAAACAATGATCTGCTTTCACATAAATGGAGTTATACTGTATGCACTCTTTTATTATGTATTTATTGTAGGTCTGGATTCTTTCGCTCAGCATTATTATTTTGTGATTTATCCAAATTGTTGTGTGAATCCACAGGGGTTTATTTTTCATTGCTGAGAGTATTTCGTTGTATGGATATACCGCAATTTATTTATCCTTTCACCTGCTGAAGGATATTTAGATTGTTTCTAGTTGTGGCTATGAAAAATAAAGGTGCTATGACCATTCATGTACAAGTGTTTGTATGGATGTGTTTATTTCTCTCAGGTATATTCAAAGGAATGGGATCGCTAAGTTGTGATGTTTAACTTTTTAAGAAATTGTTGAACTGTTTTCTTAAGTGATTGTACCATTAATTCCCATTAGTGGTTCTAGTTGCTACCCATCCTCACCTATGTTTTGTATTATCTGACTTTTAATTAAGCCATTCCAATAGGTATATGTGGTTTTAATTTGCATTTCCTTAATGACTAATGACATTGAGCATTTTTAAATGTATTTACATGCCATCCTTATGTCTTCTTTGATCAATTATCTGTTCAAAGATTTTATTCATTGAAAAAAATCCTAAAAAATTTAAAGAGTTTTACTTAGGTATAATTGAAATATTGTAAAGTTCACCTATTGTAAGTTTGCATGTCAATAATCTCTAATAACTTTTATACAGTTGTGTAACCAGCACTACAGTCCACTTTTAGAACATTTCCATCATATCAGAAAGCTCTCTCTAAACATTTGCAGTTAATCCCTGATGCACTCCCAGGTAACCATAGATCTGTTTTCTGTCTCTGTAGATTTGTCTGTTCTAGAAATTTCATATAAATGGAATAATAAAGTATATAGTCTTTTGTATCTGGCTTCTTTCACTTATCATAATGTTTTTTGAGGTTCATCTAATTGTTGCATGTAACAGTAGTTTGTTGCTTTTTGTTGCTGAGTACTATTCCATTATATGGATATACTTACTATATTTTGTCTATTCTGCAGTTGATGAACATATAGATTGCTTCCAGTTTTTGACTACTATGCATAATGCTACTGTGAACATTCCTCTACAAGTCTTTGTGTAAACATGTATTTTCATTTCTCTTGGGTAGGTACCTAGAAATAGAATTGTTTGGTTGCATGATAAGTATATATTTAACTTTCTAAGAAACTACCAAAGTGTATTGCCAAGTAACTGTTCCATCTTACATTCCCATCAACAAAATATGAGGGTCCCAATTTCTCAGTTTCTTTCTATGGGATTCAAGCTAAATAATGCCCCCATGCTGGTACAAGTGACTTTCCACTTTGGAGGGTTAAGTCAGGGGTGGGCCCATAACCAATGAGGTTTCTGATATGAAAGCTCTGTCCAGGAGAACTGATGGAAACCAGCTGGGAAGTCCTCTCTCTGGGGAAATTTGACATAAAGAGAGAATGAAGTGGTTGGTGCAAATAAGCAGAAGAACGTAGAGATACCGAGGCTGAGTCCTATGTGGGCAGAACATTAGAGCTTGGTGAATTGTTTTACGAGGGCAGCCATGAGAGAACCTGGTCTGCACTGGACCTTGATGGGTCTTCTTTCTGACCTAGCCTTTCCCGCCCTCCATCTGAAACCTTTCCACTCTGACCTTTAAAGTAGCCCCTCATGATCAAAAAATTCTCCCATATCCTCACTTTCTTCTGCCTTCTCTAAAACTGACTCTGTCCCTAGGAGTTTCCTCTCAGAGTGAGGTGGCTGATCCTCTCACAAACCACATCCATTAAAGTTAAAAGGAAAAGTCAATGCTCTCCTCTCTCTCATTGCCTTCACCTCACCATGCCTTCCTGCCCCAGACTAGATCTCTACTCCTTTGTTAACAAACAAACAAACAAACAAACAAACTTCTGTTCCCATGAGAGTCAAATCATTTGGCCCCACAGTTCAGTCTTCCTCTCCTCAGACTCCCTTCACATCGGCAACACACTCCACCTCTTTGTTTCTGAATTCTTGGAACTCCTCATTTCCAATGCCTGTCTCCTCCATTTTATTCCAACCACATCTTCCAAAGTCACACTTCAGAACTTGTCATCACTACCACTCCACCTCTGAAATTACTGATTTTAACGTTCCCCTTTACGACAATAACTTCCCAAACTTCCAATTTGTTCGGTAAAGTACCACCTCTGCAAGTGTTCTTTCACCTCATCAAAACTTCCCAAACATTGATAACTATACTCTCTCTTAATCTATCAAACTCGTCTTGTCTTCACTTCCTTCTCTCTACAGCTCAGATTCCATGTTCTATTTCAAACACTCCTTTTTATGTACTATAATTTCCCATACCTTGTCTTTCCATCACATTCACCTTTAAAGAAAAAAAAAAGTATCGTAAAGAACTCCACCATTCATCCTCTTCATGCATATAGCCAGGCAACTGAGAATACAGGGATCACTATATATTCATGGTTTCCAAGTTAAACCATGAGTATATGGTGTTTTCGACCCAGCCAGGAAACACTTCTTTACCACTATCTTCAACAACCACCTCAACAGGATTTTCTGCTCTCAAACATGTGACCACTCCTCAACAATGTTTGCCTCCTTCCTCTCAGCATATGACTTTACCTCCGGCATCACATGAAAATAGAAGCCTTTAAATACTGAGTTGTTGAATTTACTATCCACCAGATGTACAGCTCTGCCTCTGAGGCTTTTGCATCTACTTCTCTCTTCCCCACTGCAATGCAGGAGGCACCCTTCCCTCTGTACTTTCTTGTGTTCTCTGGACCTTACACATAGCCACTTTCTCAGAAACTTAATTTACCCTGTGTCTCAAAAGTATCTCTGATTTAAAATATTTTTTCTTTACTGAATTTTTCCAAGTAGCATTGAAAAATATTGTAGACTCTTCAGTCTTAAAGGAAACCTTTCCTCTTTCATTCCCTTAAAACAAAGCAAAGCAAAACAAAACAAAACAACAAACACAAAAAAACTTCTCACAGAAACGTCCCTGGACCCCACATCTTCCAATTGCTGCCCAATTTCTTCATCTTCAGAGTCACTGTCTTTAAAGAGTTGTCTTTAAATGTCTATTCTGGCTTCTGTTCCTCACCATGTCACTAAAATTGTGTTTACTAAGGTCACTAAGACATTCCACATGGGTAAATCTAACGGATTCTTGAGGCCTTTTCTTACTTGACCAGTTAGCCCATTTGATATGTTGTCCATTCCTTTATTCTTGAAACATTAGGCTGGCCAAGAGACGGAGTGCATAGCAAAGAGAAGCATTACAACTAGGGAATGAAGTCCTTGGTTCTCTGCATCTTTTCTCTGACACCAGCCTTTCTGCTACCAGATCTCTTACATCTCTGGGCTTCAGGTGTCATTTAAACTGAAGAGAAGACTACAAGTCTGCAGAAGTAGAGGCTGACCAGATGGCTTCTTGAGGTCTTTTTATTCCCTGGAATCCATGGTTGCTGATTTTGAGTCACACATGAGTTAGCAGTCACATTTATATGCATGGTTCAGCATTCCCATCTTTGAAGTGAGACATTTCCTCTTACTGCCTAAATTACTTCTAAGTTATAAATTCACCTTTGGAAGCAATATTAACTCTTTCAGTTCTCCAGTATGCTGCTTACTAATGACTGGATTTCTAGAGAGGAATAATTAGTCAATTGAAATATCAAATTGGCTCTTTCAGCATGTTAAAGATCGTAAGATATTTAAATTCATAGAAATAACAGTTTGCTCGCTGGTCAAAGCACTAAGGCAATAACATTTTCTGCCCCAAAGACTAGAGCTATCAGGAAGACATATACAATGTTTATACTATGCTTAGTACTATGACTACTGCTTCTTTAGTCTTAGGACAGAAAAATTGGCTTATAAAAAGCCTTGAGCGGAAAAAAGCAGCATAAGTAAAAGAAAGAAAAAAAATAAAGATTTGTTTTTTCTAGACTGCCCAATTGCAGTATAGTAGAAAGCACATGAACCTAGAACTAGAACTAGATTTAGACTTGGTCTAAACACCAGTTCACTCTGTGAAACTGGGCAAGCCACCCCCAAGTTATTCATCTGTAAAATGGGAAAGTGAGATACTTATTGGGCCTCCCAGCATGACTGTGAGAATCAAAAAAGAATAGAAAATATTCTAATAAGAATAAGTAAAAAGTGCTCTATAACTCAAGATATTTACTAACAGAGAAACAATGTCCTAGTAAGCAGGGTCTATTGGAGCAAGGGACCCCTGAATCCATTTCTAGTAGATAGGGTATTAGATTAATACTTCAGTATACTCAGGTATCAGAATATTGATCTAAGTTTTTGATGGGGAGAAGCAGATGAGAATTGTTGTTTCCAATCTCCTCTCTGAATGTTGACCTTTTAGCTTACAGAGTAAATATATAACTTGAAGATGATTTCTGACTTTTCAGCCATAAAAATCCCATTTTACAGAAATTTTCCAAAAGGATTATTGCTTCGTTAAAGGAACAACCCAGAAAGAAATACAAGTTTTAACGGAGTAAAATAGAAATAATTTAGATTTGTTAATTCCTTTAAAATGTTGATGATTTGGATATGGGCCAGTGTCTCACTGGTATGTGTCAGGAAAAAAAAAATTTTCCCCTCTTCTTAAGTTTCTGTACCTACAAGACACTATAGAAAAGAAAGGTAGAAAATCCTCCGGTATATGTGGTTTTTACTCATCTGAAAGACAATGTGAAATTCAACCCACGTACATTAGAGTGTGAATTTAGCTACTTACTTCCTTTTTACTTTATTATATCTCTTCATATAATTCTATACATGGAATATCCAATAGGTAGACACATTATTTATCCATAGAAATTTACCTTTCTCCCTCTGTTATTCATGATTTGAATTAGGGCCACCTAAAGGTATATTGTTTTTATCCCACCCCCCATTTTTTTTCCACGAACTTGCTGCTCCAGAGATGGTTAAAGGTCTGCTATTCACAATGGTCTTGTGAACAAATTATTAAATGATTTTATGAGTCATCCCCATTCCATCCAAATGAGGAAATAAAAATTGGTCTCAAAAATTAGCATGCTTTTTTGGCATTCTGGAGTATGAAGAAGATAAAGCTCTCTGTAAATACACGGAATATTCTAGTGTACTTATGTTTGTAAGGTTCTTACTTACATATACAAAAGAGCAGACCTCACTGAATCTGAGAATCTTCAGCAGGCAGGCAATGGAATTGAATTAAATTTTAATTGTTGTTTTGGTCTCACTGTATTTATTTTTATAATTCACTTTTATTCATCGTGTTGATTTTCCATTTTCAGGTCATAATGTTTCTTTTAAAATAAAAAAAATTCAAATAAAAAAATGAGACAGTAAAGAAAATATTAAATATATAACACATATATACTAAGCAGATATAGCAACAAGTCATGAAGGTGGAGGGCAAATGATTGAAATCTCAGAAACACTGCCTTATGGAATGTTTCTGACACTTTATATATGGCATGTTAATTTTCTCTTGTTATGTCCTCAAATTTTAATAATCCCGTAGGACAGTATGATGGTTTGGTAACAGAGAGACCTTGGTTCAAATCCCAGTCCTTCGACTGTCTAGCTTTGTAACTTGGGGCAAATTATATTTAACTTCTACCTGAGTTTTTCATTTGTAAATTGGAGATAACATTAGCTTACAGAATGGGGTGAATTATGGGGATAATGAATGTAGACTGCCTCACTGTGTCCAGCACAAGGCGTAGGTTCAAAAATGATGTTGTTATGAGAAAAGGAAGATATTAGGCATCTTATCTGACAGGCGAGAAAATTCAGACTCAAAAGTTTTGTGACTAGGATGAATTTGACTATGACCTACCTTGGGAGCAATCATTTCTTGAGTATTGATTCAAATTTCCAAAACCACATTTCCTCACATTCTTGATGGAAAAGGAGCTAGGAAAGCATATGCAAAGACTTCGACTCCATTGCTGACTTGGTATAGCATTTTATTTTAATTCTCGTTACCTTACATAGACGAACCTCAGTACTTATGCTGCTATGTGTGTAAACTTGATTCTGGAGAGATCCTTTCAATTTGCTTTCTTCTGTGACTACAGAGTATAGTTATCATTTATCTAAGTGCTGTTGGTGACAAAAGGGACTGAATGAGAGGGTGCAATGATGAAACTTAATCTTCACTACTAGAAAACAAAACTGAAAGTAGAAGCAATTTTATTTGTTCCCTTCAGTAGTGGAGCCAGAGAAGCACTGGTTTTAGGAGCACCAGTTTTGGGGTAGTCATGCATACAGGTGTAAAGAAACTAGACATCAGGACTGGGGGTCAAATCAAAAACAATCTAACCTGGAATTATTATTATCTCACGAGGCTACAATGCTGTACAGCCTTTCCGACAAGGACAGATAGGTACGTGAAACTGAGCTCACATTCTCTTGACAAATGTAGGGCTGACAGTCTCTAAGTGTGAAGTTATGTCATGTATTTCTGACATTTCTACAATAAGAAATAATCTGCTCCATAAAAACACACACAAAACAAACACACAAACAAACAAACAAACTCAGGCCAGAACCAGAATTAAGATCAGACTATAAATCAGTGGGGGGAAAAATTCAATGAAGAGCTTGAAAATCCTGCTAGTGCATGTGCAATCTTAGGCACGGCCTCCCCACCCTTCCTCACATACATACTCAATGTGGTCTACATCTACTCAGTAATCGCATTCGTTTGCTTCCCTAAGTGACCATGGTATCTTATTGTAGTATTTGTCAGCATGCGTATAAAATGCATGGTTCAGTTGATGAATTTTTAACTCATAAATTAAAATATGATTATGTTTGCATCACATTTTTCTTGAGCAATTCAATAGTAATTCACTGCATTCTTGTCACAGAGATGATTATGCAGTTGCATAAAAGTATTGACCATGACAGTTCCACGTGGAAGTTCATAAAGATGAAAGTTTGAAAGTCACAAAATGTCATCAGTGTAAGTAATTGCAATTACCCCTGAAGGCAAAAGATTAAATCTATTTTACATGAGTTTTAGACCAACATTCTAGATTGCCTTTTATGTAGTTTGTGATCTGATTTCTTGACAAATTAGACATATAAACAGGAAATGGTCTTAATAAAAAACAGCGGTGATGTATTTGTTCAAAACTGCCTGAGATTGCTTAAAAAGTAAGATGTCTATGAGAAACACATGATTCTGGTACAGGGCTAGGAGGCCTAAACCAGAGAAGCCAAGACATTTGATAAAAGGAGGGAGGGGCTTCAATGTGAAGAGTGAGGCAAAGTGTCAAGTTGCCCAGGAGAGATGAAACAGGTTCATAGAGATGTTTGCTGCAAGCATCTTGATTGGTGGCAAACTCATTTACCCCAGGAAGTCGCTGACAGTGGGGGAGCAGAGGGAGTAGATACTGTAATTGCATCTAGCACTGATCCAGACAAAACAGCAATCAAAACTCAGGAGCTGACATTCAATCATTAAAGATCCCAGCCATTTGTACCGTGGACCTACCTGGCATTCAAAACATCTCAAAGAAAGCAGAATCTCAATTTCCCAAGCAAGGAAATAGAAAACTGCAATGTCTGAATGGTTTTATCTAAGCTTAGATTGGAACCGTAATAGCATTAAAATAGAATGGGTTTAATAATAAATCTTGGCAATATAACTGCGAACTACAGAATAGTAAATTTTTCAAGTTCATTTGTTCCACCTCCTTTTAAACAGGATACAAGTGTACTATGTATGCATATACAATGATGCCATTATATTGTGGCAGTAGTGGAAGAAATGTCTATGGCATGATTAATTGTAGAACAGAATTACTTGACAGCAGAGCTGTCAAATATCAAAACACTTGCCAGGTTTTTAACTCAGACAAGTTGAAGAATGTATATTGTTGCTATAACTGAAATCAATCCACAATTTGAGTAAAAATTAACTCTTTATAGTTCCTCCTTATCAGCACAACATAAAAAAACCCAAAAAACTAAAAAACAAACAAACCAAACAAAAAATACAAATCAAAAATCCCTCCACAGAAATGCTTACATGTAGAAAGGCATTCAATACTGATGACTGATAAATAAAGTAGCAGCACTTGTAAGGCTTTTTGAAGTTTGCAAAGAGCTTTCATGTATATTATTTTGTTTGATTTTCATAACAACATTCAGATTGATGGGGCAGGCATTTCATTTTCACTGAGGCCTACTCTGGGCCAGGTCTCTTGCTAGACACTTAGGATAAAAAAATAGATTAGATGACATCCCTGTAGCCAAGAAATTTAATAAATGAGGAAACTGAGTCTCAGAGAGATAGAGATTGTCTAGTAATTTTTACTGTAGAGCCCAAAAACCTATATCTTTGAACTCAAAATCTGATGCTTTTACCCTTTACCTATGTACCTCTTTACAGAATGAGGTCAAATTAGTCAAGAAAGAAACACATTTTTGTTGAAAGCTGGTTTCCAGAGCACTCTAAATTTCATACAGCAAAACCAGCTTAGCAGATAACTTAATTCAAAGATCAGCCAGCTGACTATTAAAGCAAAGGTTTTGGACCACTAATTTTATTTCCTTTAGGAACATAGGTAAATAAACTTGCATTAAAACAGTGAACTATTCAGATTTGACATGTAAAGAGCTTGGAAGAATTACTCCTAGCCTCAAAACAAGAAAAAAGTTGAACACACTGAGAATCAATGACTTTTTTTGGACACATCTGAGAACTAAGTTTGCAGGGCAAATAGCCACTCCAAAATCTGAAGGGACAGGTGCAACCAGAAAGACACGGCTTACCTGGAACAGAAGCCATGAGAGCCATAAACCGGTAGGAACACATAATGATAACATTCTTGAATTGCTGGAGGCTGAATGAAGACCATCTGAGACTTAAAAACTCCTGGAGGCCCAGTCTTAGGGGCTGAGGGGAACCACACTTTCAGGAATTTTATCACTAGGAACCCTACCAGGTTCTCCTATGAAGATTGGAGAAAAATTCCTTTGTTTTGGGCAGGGGTAGGGCAAATGTAATTATTTGAAATATCCCAGGGGAAAAGTATATAAGTCAGGTGGATAGTATGTATCCTTGATATGATGTGCTGAGGACACTTTCCCTTTGACTTTCCCTTCGTGGTCTTCCTCTCCAAAACCAGTCTAATATGATAATAATATCAGACAGACTCTAATTGAGAGAGATCTACAAAATGCCTCACCAGTACTTCTCAAAACCGTCAAAGTCACCAAATACAAAGAATGTATGAAAAAGCATCACAGTCAAGAGGAGCCTAAGGAGACACGATGACTAAATGCTACGTGGTATTCTGGATGGAATAATGAAATGCAAAAATATATTAGGTAAAAATGAAGGAAATCTGAATAAAGTATGTAATTTAGTTAATAATAATAATAATAATGTATTAATGTTGGTTCATTTATTGTAGCAAATACACCTTACTAACCATAGGAAAAATTAGGTGTGAGGTATGGGGATACTCTCAGTACTATCTTGGTGACTTTTCTGATTATCTAAAACTATTTAAAAACAGTGGGGGGAAAAGGAAAATGTAAATAAACAGAATGAACTGGATTTTGAAATAACTTTTTAAGCTACTTGGGAAATATGTGTGTTGGGAAGTAGAACTCACTAGGACTGATAGTACAATTCTCTGTCTTGGGAGTTCTCCTTCTTCGACTTCTGTTTTGGGTGAGACACCCGAGGAGTTGTGAGGGAGAAAGTGGTCCCCTAGTCAGTCACCCAGATTGATAAATCACCCCATAATATACTGGAGTGACAGATTTTGAAGTAGAAAATGATTATTGGGAATAAAATCTATCACAAAGGAAACCAACTTCTCCACACTAATAGAACGTGAATACTCGAAGGGATGCACTCAAGTCCCATTTTTTCATTTTACAGTTAAGGAAATTGAGGGCCAGGAGGAGACACATCCATGTTGAATCCAGGATTAGAACTGTTTCTTTTCGTTGCCAATGTTTTATTATGAAAAATGTCAAACATAGATTTAAAATTGGTACAGTGAGTACTCTATACCCACCACTGAATTCATTAACATTTTGTCATATTTACTTCATATATTTGAAAACTATTTAAAAATAATTTTTATACCTTGTGACACTTCATCTCTAAATATTTCAGCAAAGGGTACCTAAGAATAAGGACATTCTTCTACATATCCACAATACTGTTATCCACAATACTGTTATAACAATAATTAAAAGTAATTCCTTACTATAGCTAATACCCAGTCCATTTCCTAATTTTTCCATATATCTCCAAAATGTCTTTTACAGATCCCTTTCCCCCCGAATCAGGATTCAATCAAGAAAGTTTATTGCACTTAGTTTTATCTTTATAATCTCTTTTCATCTGGAACATTCCCCAAACATTTCTTTTTATGATACTGACTTTTTAAAAAATGCCTCTCATTCTGGAATTGGGTGACTATTTTTCTCTTTATGTCATTTAATTTCTTTCTCTCTTCACTGTATTTTCTAGAAAGGAATTGAGTTCAAAGGCTTGAGTAGATTCATATATAGAGTTTTTGGTAAAAGTGTTTCATGGTTGACGCTGTGTCCTTCATATTTCATCACCAGGAGGCTCATTGTGTCAAGCTGTCCTCCGATGAGTGATGCAAGGTTTGATGACTGGATTAAGGTGGTGACCTCCAGCTCTCTCCAGTGTAACGATGCAATGTTTTTCTGTGTTACTAGCGAGTAATCTGTGGGGTAATGCTTTGGAACTAGACACATATCCTGTTTCTCAACAAACCGACACCTAATGGTTTTAACATCCACGGATGCTACTTGCCTGAGTCAGTTACTCCATTTCAGGTTGCAAAAGGGTGATTTTTCTAGTTCTCTCATTCCTTGTGCTTATGTGTGATGGGGTTCTTCTATAAGAAAGAGGGGTGAATGGCTGCTACCCCTCAAAAAGGACATGGCAAATGCTTAATTCACTTTCATGTATTCCTTATTTTCAGAGTAATGAGTTGATGTAACTCTATGCAAAAATGGCAAAACAGTTAAAATAAAAAATTTTAAACTTTCTTTTTTCCCTCCCACCCTCCTCTTCTGCTTCCTCCTACCCCTTCTTTCTTTTAGTTTCACTGGGGAATCATTGGTTATTATTTACTTCATTATTCTTTCTGATGTAAGTAATAACCGATAACTCCCCATTGACCAGTGAAAGTTTCTTCACTGTGGGGGGATTGCCATATCCCCACTATTATGTTAGAGTCTCCTTATTTTCTAGCAAAAGGTATTCCTGGATCACTTTATATTTGCCTCCAATCTTTCTAAGGTTTGGGTTACTTTTTGTGGGAAATGATATTTAGAAACTGAAGTCTGGATGTTCGGATATCACGGTGCTCTTGGGGTCTGTTTAGTGAGTGAATAGGAAATACATTTTATAAAAGGGTTTATTTGAAGATGAACTGAGAATATCTGTGTAAGCTCAGAGCACAGTAGACAATGCATTGTGGTATAGTCGGTGTCATCATTTTATCAGATGAGAAAATGCATCTCAGAGAAGATAACTTACATCAGCTTACAGAGCACATAAGTCACCAAGCTGGGGTTTGAACCCAGGTCTTCTATTTTATAGCATCTATAGAGGAGACTTCTATCGTGTATATGTTCATTCAGCACCCTTACATGTTTGGAAATTTCCACACTGTGATTCTCAACTCCCAAGTGAGAAGCCAGAATTCACATTTTCATTCTCCCTTCCAGCTAGGGTGCAGGTACAGTCAAGTAGATGCACGCACTAAGCCCCCATTTGATGAACAGTTCAAATCTGCAGGTACTATGCAGGTCCATTTTGGTAGAGGAGGTGGTGAAGGCATCTGGTTTTGCTGGCTTCAGGGAAAGAGTTTCTGGCATCCAATGCTCAGCCTCTAGAGTATAAGCAATGTGATCCCTCAGTGGCAGAAGCAATGGGGTTTTGGCTAGAGCAATCTTTCAGTGTAGATTGGCCATTATTCCTGGTTGTATTCTCCAAGCCTGAGTGCTGCCCTCCTGGAGTTTTAGCGAGTTTTAATAAATTCCTTTTCTGCTTAAACTAGCTAGAGTGAATTCTGTTGTTTACAGCTAAAAACCTTGACTGATGCATTATGTCACTTTCCCCAAACAGCGCACCATGGCAGACTGATGAAAATGGGCAGCAGGTGTGTCATGATTTTGGCTTGTTTCTGAACCAGTTTATATCTCATGATCCAACTGCCCCCACAGTAAGTGGGCTGCTCGCCTTGTTCTGAGCCTTAGTGTCTTACCTCCCTACTCAAACTTAGATCTGACTCTTGACCTTACTTTACAAATAACAAGGAGAGTGAGGGAAGGGGGGTGAAAACACAGCTACAACAAGGGAGAAGACGCCAGACACCATCAAGAAGTCAGCATAGTCCGCAACAGTGGAGGTGGAGACAAAGATGGCGCTGAGCCCAAATGATAATGCGCTCATTGGAGCGCTATTTACCACTTACCACTACACATGCCCTTTCTTAATAGTCCCAACAATTTTGTGGAGTGGTTTTTTAAAAATCACCATTTTATGGTTAAACAACCGAGGTTCAGAGAGAATGACAAATTAAAGGAAAAACTATGTAGTCATTTATTTTAAATATAGAAATCGCATGATTCAATTTGTTTGTTGAGCAAACACTTTGGCAGCAATGAGGATAATGGAGAGGCCTCCAGTTAGAAGGTTACTGCAAAGCTCCAGGGAAGAAGTGACTAACTCTAATAAGCTCCCAGCCTGTAACTTCTCTCTTCTGGATTCAAATGTACTTTTTATAGAACCAAGGATTTCTGCTACGTTGGCCGCCCAACTTCAGACCATTAGTCACCATAAGTTTTAGGCATACCCCTATCCTACTGTGCTGTAGTGATCTCCAACGTGTTCCTGTGGGGGACTTCACGCCCTCCTCTTGTGTTGGTGATAGAATGACATGCTCATCTCAGCCAAGGGTTGCACAGCAAGGCCCATTTTCATTCATTCAACAAATGCACATTAATGTATGTACCATGCACTGGGAAAAGGGTGGTAAACAAGAACAGTCCCTGCCTGCCCTCACAGACAAGGAAGTATATAATAATTCAGTGCAATTTTTTCCCTGGTGATAAGAATCACATGCTAGACATAAAGTCCCAAGTCCCAGCCTAGACTCACTGAATCTGAATCTCTAGAGGAGGTTCCTGGGAGCGTTTAATAAATGCCCCAAGTGAGTCTATCATCATGGAAGTTTATGCACATTAGTGAAGTGTGAGCTTTGATGGGAACTCCTAGAAGAGGCATGTGACTCACTTTAAGACCAGAGAAAGTTTTCTCAAGAAAGTGACAGTTAACCTGAAATCTGAAGGTGAACAAATATGTATGTGTCAGTCAGGTGAAGAGGCAGGGGAGAAGGGAAGAAGTTTACTGAGCCCCTGTTTCTCTCTTCTGACCACACCCCAGTTGTCAGAGGCCCAACTGGGATGGACTGCTTGGGGCTCCCTCCATGGCAAACAAGTAGTCACTACGCTACAAGAGAAAGGAATAGTATTCTTATTATCCCAAGTACACTTGCAGTTAAAAATAATAACTTTCTTTTCTTTTTCTTTTTTTATTTTATGATTTTTATTATAATATAGTTAACATACAATATTATATTAGTTTCAGGGGTACACCACAGTTATCCAACATTTATCTACCTAAAGAAGTGATCACCATGATAAGTCCAGCAACCATCTGACACGGTAGCACGCTATCACAATATTATTAACTATATTTCCCAATACTGTACATTACATCTCCATGACTTATTTGTTTTATACCTGGAAATTTGGACCTCTTATCCCCTTCACTTTTACCCCATTTAAAAATTTTTCAATTACAGTTAACATTCAATATTATTTTATATTAATTTCAGGTGTAGAGCACAGTGGTTAGACATCTGTGTAATTTAAGAAGTGATCCCCCTGACTAGTCTAGTACCCACCAGGCACTATACATAGTTATTACCATGTTATTGACTATATTCCATATGCTTTACTTTACATCCTCATGACTATTTTGTAACTACCAGTTTGTGCTTCTTAATCCCTTCACCCTTTTCACCCTGCCCCCCCACCCTCCCTTCTATCACCCCAACAAATCTAGTGCCCATCTGACACCATACATAGTTATTACAATACTATTGACTATATTCCTTATGTTATATCCTATATCCCCATGATAACTGTGTAACAACCAATTAGTACTTAATCCCTTTCCCTTCTTCACTTACCTCCAACTTCCTTCCCATCTGGCATGTTCTCTGTATCTATGAGTTTATTTCTGTTTTCTTTGTTAATTTTGTACTTTAGATCCCACATATAAGCAAAATCACATTGCATCTGTCTTTCTCTGTCTTACAATTAGCACAGTACCCTCTAGGTCTGCTGCAGATGACAAAAAACCATTCTCTTCCATGGCCAAGCAATATTCCATTGTATATATGGAACATACCTCCTCTTTATTCACTTATCCATCAACAGACACCAGGCTGCCTCCACATCTTGGCCATTGTAAACAATGCTGCAATGACCATGTGGATGAACAGGTCCCCTCGAAGTAGTGTTTTGATTTCTTCAGATAAATGCCCAGAAGTGGATTATTGTGTCCTTCTTTGTTTCTTGTTATAGCCTTTGTTTTAAAGCTGTTTTGTTTTGTCTAAATATTGCTACTCCTGATTTTCCATTTGTTTCAATTTTCATGAAATATCTTTTTCCATCCCTTTACTTTCCATCTCTGTGTCTTTCAATCTGAAGTGATTCTCTTGTATGCAGCATATGTAAGGGTTTTGTTTCCTTATCCATTCAGCCCTCCTGTGTCTTTTGAGTGGGGCATTTAATCCATTTACATTGAAAGTAATTGTTGATAGACATGTAGCTATCCTCATTTTTAAAATTCTTTTTTCTTTTTGCTGTTCCGATTGGGTGTTTCTGCTACCTTGTCTTCCAAATCACTGATTTGATCCTCTGCTTCATCTAGTCTGCTAGTGATTCTTTGCAGTGCATTCTTCATTTCAGTTATTGTATTTTTCACTTCTGACTTGTTCTTTTTTGTGGTTTCTATGTCCTTTTTTTATGATTGCTATCGCCTTGTTGAAGTTTTCACTAAATTCCTTGAGCATTCTTATAACCATTGTTTTGAATTCTGTCTCTGGTAGGTTGCTTGCCTCGATTTCATTTAGTTTTTTTTTTTTTTTTCCCTTCTGGATTTGTCTCCTTTCTTTCATTTGGGACATATTTCTTTATTTCCTCATTTTGGCTAACTCTGTTTCTATGTATTAAATAGATCTGCCAGATCTCCCAGTCTTGACTGGGTTGCCTTGTGTAGTAGGTGTGTATGACCCTGGCATAGTCTCCCTAGCCACCTGCTCTGGGTGCTCCAGGAGTGTGCTTTGTATGGGTTATGTGTGCCCTCCCATTATAGTTGAGTCTTGATTGCTATCATCATGTCAGTGGGTAGGATTTATCCTCAGGCTGCTGGTCAGTAGGCTTTCCACACTGAGTGGGATTTGCTCCAGTGGGCTCTAGTACCTGTTGAGACCACCCTGAGTGTGCCATTTGTGGGACTAATTGGATGGTGCTCTGTTGTGTTCTGAAGCCAACCTTCAAGCACTATGTTGGTTCTGGGGCCTCTTCTAAGGTGCTCTGGTGCAGGCCCAGATCACCCACTGCCTGTGAACAGCTGGGGACTACCTGGTAGGAGCTACAAAACAATCCACAGTTGTTTGCTGCCTGTCCTAACCCTGGAGGCATGTGGGAGAGGCCACACTGTGAACTGAGGACAGCTGCCACCAGTACTGAGCTTGTGGTAGCTCCACAAAAAGCCAGGACAGCCTGAGGCCTGCTGACACCTGCAGGCTCCCATAAGGTTCAGCCCCCGATAAAGCCTCATGTGGTATGCAAGTTGGGTGAGGCAGGGTCTCAGGGAGTCCTAGAATGGGAAGAATTGTGGTCAATAGATTAATATATAAAGTCTGAGAATTATGTTTACGAAATTGTTGCAATGATGTTGCTAACCTTTTTTGATATCAGAGGGATTATTCATTATGAATTTGTACCAACTGGAAAAAGAGTTAACCAAGTTTACTATTTCGAAGTTCTAGAAAGGCTGCATGAAAAAGTTAGATGACCTGAACTTTTCACCAATGAGTCATGGCTCTTGCATCATGACAATGCATCAGCTCACACAACACTGTCACTGAGGGAGTTTTTAGCCATGAAACAAATAACTGTAATGGAACACCCTCCCTACTCACCTGATCTAGCCCCCAATGACTTCTTTCTTAACCCAGATAAAAAAGAAATATTTTGATGACATTCAGGATATCAAGAGTAATACAACAACAGCTCTGATAGCTAATCCAGAAAAAGAGTTCCAAAATTGCTTTGAAGGGTGGACTAGGTGCTGACATCAGTGCATAGCTTCCCAAGGGGAGTACTTCGAAGGTGACCATAGTAATATTCAGCAATGAGGTATGTAAAACTTTTCCTAGGACGAGTTCATGAACTTAATTGTCAGACCTCATAGACTAGTTTGGTGCTGGTGCTGAGCCTGGAGCTTCTTAGCAAAAGTCTCAGAGCACACCATGGCCAGCAGCTGCCTGCCTGTGTCCTGCAGACTCTAATAGTTTTTAAAGAAAGAGTTCCATGTGGGCAGGGCTGGCTGTTCTGGGAGAAAGTGCCTCTAGTGTTGGGTGAGTTGGGTGGGGCAGGGACAGAGTAAGTCAGCAAAGTGGAGCAGACCAATCAGATTCAGATTTGGCCTGTGGGGGCGGGCTCAACACAGGAAAGATGGAGCCTGCCTGCCGGTTGCATGGGAGAAGGACACCACACAGTGAAAGTGGTGACTGTCCTCCAGTCCTTGCTTTGAGCCACACACCTCAGTCTGTCCCATCCCCACCTCCCCCACCCGAATGCCTCCACGCTCTCTGGGTTGCTGTCCCTCCACTGGAAACCAAGGTGAGTGCCTGAAAGAGTCTGTGCATTGGTTGTTTGAGAGGACGCCTGGGTTTCCCTCCGCCTTCTGTCCCACCTAGATGGTCAGAATCCCACTGTTTTTCACAGCCAGATATAGTGGAGGCTCCTCTTTCTGGCATCAGTACTCTGGGCTGGGGAGGCTGGCGTGGGGCTGGGGTCTCTTGCTCCTCCAGGGGGAACTTCCATGGCCTAGATACCCCTCCCTGTTCTCACGGAGGTTTGGGGCCTGCCCATTTCACGTCTCCACCCCCCTGCCAGTTTCAATGTGGCTTCTTTATATCCTTGGTTATAAAACTTCTCTTCAGCCAGACTTCAAATGGTTCTCCAGGTTGATTGTTCTATAATTTAGTTTTAATTTTATGTGTTTATGGAAAGAAGTAAGCACAGTGTTTATCTACTCCGCCATCTACTCCATAGTAACTTTCTTTTAAATGACAGTATATGCAAACAAAAATTCGTGAAGATCCACCTGGATTGGGAGGGAGGTAATCCTCTCTTAACAGGGATTACCTGTTAAGGTAATTAGGAGAGAAGGCTCCTGCTTCTGCATGGAGACACAGATACTTCCCAAAGGGTACTCTGTCATCTTTGACTGTGGACTTTTTGAGAGTTGGGACTGCATCTTGTTCACTGTTTTATTCCTGGAGACTTGCAGCTCAATAAATGTTAGTAGAATGCACAAGTGAGTTATAAAATCAATTGAATACTATTTGCCTTTCTGTATGAAATATGTTCTTGGGCATAGCTTCAGTCTGTTTTCCTTCTCCCGACCAGGTGTGTTCACTACAAGCTTCCACACTAAGCATTCTCTTTCATGGTTGTTCTTTACAATGAAAACAAAACAAACCAAACCAAAACAAAACAAAACAAAAAACAGTATAGGAAGTATCCTAAAACAAATGTGGCACTGTTCTCAAACTATTAGAGCTTGTGAGAAACCTCCAAGAATATCTAGATGCTGCCCTCACTTGCTGTGAGTTTTGAAGCAAAAAGACATGCATTCCCATACAACCTAGGGCTAGTGATTTTTTATAACCTGTGAGCATTCTTGTGCACACCCAGAAAACTGATTTACTCAGGTCCATATCAAAATCATTGGTGCCCTAAGTCCAGAAAATATTTGGTACCCCAACCGCCTATATTTAAATCAAAATAAAAAAATAACACACTGTAAAATAAATGCAAAGAAGTCCAACAAATTTCTAATTTTTTTTCTCATGATAATTTCTAATGCTCTTTTTTTCTTTTTTTATTGTGATAAAATACATATCACACAAAATTTACCGTTTTCACCATTTTTACGTCTGCAGTTCTTTGACATTAAGCGCACTCACATTGATGTGCAACCATTACAACTATCTACCTTCAGAACTTTTTCATCTTCCCCAGCTGAAATTCTCTACTCTTTGAACACTAACTCCCTGTTCTCCCTTCCACCCAGCACTTGGTAACCACCATTTTGCTTTCTGTCTGTTGGATTACTGTACTGCTCTAGGTGTCTCATATAAGTAGAATCATACAATATTTGTCTTTTTGTGTCAGGCTTACTTCACTTAGCATCATGTCTTCAAGTTTTATTTATATTGTAACATGTGTCAGGATTACCTTCTTTTTAAGGCTGAATTATATGTATATATATATATTTACACACACACACAGGGGGTGCCAAAAACTGTGTACACATTTTAAGAGATGTTAACACTTTGGTCAACATTACTCAAGCAGTAGTTCACTGTAATCAAAAGTGTCTAGATGCTGATGGTAACCACTTTGAGCACCTGTTGTAATTGCAGAAGTCAAACATGGCTTGTGCTCATCTTTTGTTATCAGTATATATTAATATAGTTTTTTTCCCTTCTTAAAATGTGTATATATTTTTTTGGAGATTATATTTCAATATAATATTTTGTTTATCCATTCATCCCTTATTGGACATTTGGGTTGTTTCCAGTTTTAGAATATTATGAAATTATGAATAATGTTGCTATGAACATAGGTGTACAAATATCAGTTTCAGTCTCTGCTTCCAATATTTTTGAGTGTTTACCCAGAGGTGAAATTGTTGGATAATATGGTAATTCTATGTTCAATTTATTTGAGGAACCAGCATACAATTTTCCACAGCAGCTGTGCAATTTTACATTCCCACAAGCAATACACAAGAGTTCAAATTTCTCCACATCCTCACTAACACTTGCTATTTTCTGTTTTCTTTTTTCTTTAATAATAGCCATCCTAATGGGTTTGAAATGGTATCTCATGTTTTTAATAGACTTTATTTTTACAGCAGTTTTAGGTTCACAGCAAAATTGAACAGCGAGCATAGAATCCCATATAACCTCTGCTCCCACACATGTATATCCTCCCTCACTATTAAAATCCCTCACCAAAGGGTATATTTGTTATAACTGATGAACCTACATTGACACATCAGTATCACCCAAGTCCATAGTGTACCTGAGGTTTCAGTTTTGGAGTTGTATATTCTGTGGTTTTGACAAATGTATGATACATATCTACCACCATTATATACAATGTATAATACGATACATAGAATAGTATATAGTAGAAAATGCAGAATAGTTTCATTGCCCTAAATGTCCTCTGTGCTTTGCTTAATCGTCCATCTCTCCCCACTAACCCTTTGTAACCACTGATCATGTTACTGTCTAGGTAGTTTTGCCTTTTTCAGAATGTCATATAACTGGAATTATATAATATGTAGCCTTTTCAGGTTGGCTTCTTTTGCTTAGAATACGAATTTAAGGTTCCGTGTCTTTTCGTGGCTTGACAACTCATCTCTTTTTAGTGCCGAATAATATTCCATTGTCTTTTTAGTGCCGAATAATATTCCATTGTCTGAATGTCCTACAGTTTATTGATTAATTTGTTTACTAAAGAATATCTTGATGGCTTCCAAATTTTCACAATTATGAATAAAGCTGCTATAAACATCCACACACAGATTTTATGTGGACATAAGTTTTCAACTCCTTTGGGTAAGTACCAAGGAGCTTAATTGCTAGTTGGTATGGTATGAGTATGTTTAGCTTTGTAAGAAACCGCTAAACTGTTGCCCAAAGTATCTGTACCATTTTGCGTTCCCACCAGCAATGAATGAGAGTTGCTGTTGTTCCACATTTTCACAAGCAATTTATGTTGTCAGTGTTTTGAATTTTGGCCTTTATAATGGGTATATAGTAGTATCTCATTGTTTTAATTTGCAATCCCCTAGTGACATATGATGTTGAGCATATTTTCACATGCTAATTTGCCATCTGTATAACTTTGGCGAGGTGTTTGTTGAGGTATTTTCCCTTTTCTAAATTGAGTTGTTAGTTTTATTGTTATTGAGTTTTAAGAGTTTTTTGTATATTTTGAATATCAGTGTTTTATCAGATATATTTTTTACAAATATATTCTCCCAGTGTTTGGCTTGTCTTATTCTCCTGACAGTGTCTTTTGCAGAGCAGATGTTTTAAATTTAATTTAAATTTAATATAAGTTTAATTTAAAAGTCCAGTTTATCTTTTTTCTTTTCATGGATCATGGCTTTGGCATTATATTGAACAAGTCATCATTATACCCAAGACAGCTACATTTTCTCCTATATTATCTTCTAGGAATTTTATTATTTTGCATTTTATATTTTGATCTCCAACCCATTTTTAATTAATTTTTGTGAAGGGTGTAGGTCTGTGTTTAGATTCACTTTTTCCTGCATGTGGATATCCAGTTGTTCCAACACCGCTTGTCAAAAAGACTAACTTTTCTCCATTGAATTGCCTTTGCTCCTTTGTCAAATGTCAGTTGACTATATTTGTATATAGTTAACCGGACTCTCTAATTCTGTTCCATTCATTTCTTTGTCTACACTTTTATTAGTACCCACACTGTATTGCTTACTGTCGCCTTCGCAGTAAATCTTGAAGCCACGTTGTTTCAGTCCTCCGACCTTTTTCTTTCTTTCAATATCATCTTAGCTATTGTGGGTCTTTTGCCTCTCCACATAAACTTTAGATTCAATTTGTCAATACCCACAAAATAACTTGTTAGAATTTTGATTGGGATTGTGTTGAATCTATAGATCAAGTGAGGAAAAACTGACATTTTGACAATATTGAGTCCTCCTATCCATGAACATGAAAAATTTCTTCTTTTAGTTATTGTTTGATTTCACACATCAGAGTTTTATGTTTTCCTCATACAGATCTTGTACATATTTTGTTAAATTTTTATCCATTTTATTTTTGAGTGCTAATATAAACGATATTGTGTTTTTAATTTCAAATTCCATTTGTTCATTGCTTGTTATAGGAAAGAAATTGACTTTTGACTATTAACCTTGTAGTCTTCAACCTTGCTATAATCATTTGTTAGTTCCAGTAGTTTTTTTTGTTGGTGGTGGTGTTTTTGGATAGTCTACGTAAACAATCATGTTATCTGTGAACCAAAACATATTTATTTCTTCCTTTCAAATCTGTATACCTTTCATTGCCTTTACTTGTTGTTTTACATTAGGAAGTACTTCCAGTACGTTGTTGAAAGGGAAAGGTAAGATGGGACATCCTTGCCTGGTCTGATCTTAGTGGGAAGGCTCAAGTTTCTTGCAATTAAGAATGCTGTTAGCTGTAGATTTTTTGTTAATATTTTTTATCAAGTTGATGAAGTTCCTTTTTATTCCTAGTTTACTGAGGGTTTATCTATTTATTTTTTTAAGAATGGGTGCTGGATTTTGTCAAATGCTTTTTCTACACCTATTGATATGGTCATGTGATTTTTTTTTTCTTTGTAAGGCTGCTGATGTGATGGATTAATTTTTAATTGATTTCTAATGTTAAATCAACCTTACAAACCTGGGATAAATCTTACTTGGTTGTGGTATATGACTCTTTTTCTACATTGTTGGATTTTATCTGCATTATTTTTTTTGAGGATTTTTGCATTTATGTTCATGAGAGATATAACTCCCTAGTTTTCTTGTAATGTCTGTCTGGTTTTGGTGTTAAGGTAATGCCAGACTCATTGAATGATTTGGAAATTATTCTTTCTGCTTCTATCCTCTGAAAGAGTTTATACAGAATTGATATAACTTATTCATTAAATGTTTGGTAGAATTCACACATGAACCCATCTATGCCTGGTGATTTCTGTTTTAGAAGGCTATCAATTATTGGTTCAATTTCTTTAATAGATATAAGACTATATTGTTTATATCTTTTTGTGTGAGTTTGGGCACATTGACTCTTTTAAGGAATTTGTCCATTTCATTTAGTTTGTCAAATTTGAGGGCATAGAGTTGTTCATAGGATGCTTTATTATCTTTTTATATCTATGGGGTCTGTCGTGTCTCATTGTGGTTTGATATTCATTTCTTTAGTAATTGGTGATGTCAGGGATCTTTTCACGTGCCCATTGGCCTTTAATGCTCTAAACATCATATCAAATACCTGAGTCTGGCCAAGAATTGTGCTCTATTGTGTGCCCTAAGCAGACGTTTAGTGTCCTATTGAGACCATCTGCGTTGGCTTTCCTTCTAGGAAAGGGAGAGAAAGTGACACAATACCATATGGCAGGTACTTTACCTCCATAATCCAGGTACTTACCATTTCACTAGGAAGACCAGCCTGTTGGGTTGAAATGCCTCCTTGAAGATAAATATTTAATAAATTAAAAACAATGCTAACATTGTATTCAAAATCCTGCTGTCACACTGAACAAAGACTTGGAAAACGGTGAGCTCAGTTCATCACCAGGAAGAACCTCGTCTTCATTGGAGTTGACCATGAATATATTCTGGGTTCTTAACAGGTTAAGAATTATTCTTCTGTGCTAGCCTCAACTAGTCTTTTCTTGCACTATTGCCAGAAAATCCCCCTGCTTCTTTCTTCAATTCCTCTCTCAGGGGGTATTCAGCTTTAATCTGCCCCTGTGATTTGTAGTAAACTCAGTAAGTCTCCCACTGCTCCAATCTCTTCTTTCTTCCTCTCTCTGTCTCTCTCTCTCTGTCTCTCTCTCTCTGTCTCTCTCTCTCTGTCTCTCTCTCTCTCTCTCTCTTCTTCTTCCTCTCTCTCCCCCCCGCCCCATCTGCCATCCCACCCATTCCAAGTGCATCATTCCTAGTGCATGCAGTGGGCTCTTAGTCTCAAAGCTGCAAGAGAATAGTCAGGAAGTCCCACCATGGCTCATTTAAATTAACTTAAAATAAATGTGCTCAAAAGAGAATAATGGAGACATATTTCTTGCCATGTTGATTCTGGGTTCCAGAGAACTACTTTCCCCCAATAGAACTATATTTAACATAATTGGAATTATGCAATAAAAGAAAGGTACCCTCCATCCTGAATATATGCAAAGTTCAGGAAATGTCATCTATGAAATGACTGCTTTTGCAAAAATTACATTTAAAAGATGAGATTTAGAGAGACAGCTGAATTCTTTTACTCCTCCCACACCATCCACATATAGAAGAGCTTCATGTGTTCCTAGATTCAAGTGCAAAAGAGGACAATTTCTTTTCTGTTTATTCACAGGGCAGAGAACCTGGGCTCTGATAAAGCCTGTACCTCCTGTTACTAGTGTAGCTTTTGCTTTCTTTGAAACCCTCACAATCAAAGAGATGACTGTTGTCTAGCATGGCCTTATATTTGAAGTATGACTTTACCTACAGCTATTCTTAGCTCTGAATCAACAAATATTTACCTTCTTTAAAACCATAGTCTTTTTCATCTATTCAAGATCCTCCAATACCCCATCATGATTTGTAAACTTCTACAAAAATATAAGAAAAAAACAAAGTATGGGAAGAAGCTGAACATACGATTCAGCAGAAATTTCTGGAAACTTCTGGCATTAGTTAAGACGACAACAGAATTTTCTCTTTTATCTGCAGGGTAAACCTAGTTTCAGAAGAAAAAGGCACATGGAAGAGAATCTATACGAGGCTCATAACACCTGTCTGAGTCCATACTCTATTCCTTGGCCGCTATGTGGACTTGGTTGTGTTGCCTAACTTCTCTGAATCTTACTTTCCTCAACCAGTAGTTGGAGACAGCATAGATTAAATGAAATGATTGACATTACAGTGATTAAGTTTTAAGTTCCATAGTGCTACATAAATGTGAAACAATAGTCAGGTAAATATAGGTTGCTATTTCCCTCAATTTCTCTTCACTTCCTGCTCCGATATAATTTATTAACTTATGGAGTTGATAAGACATTTTTGTGACAGCCTGTAAGAATATGCTCATTCCCTACACGTATTAGTTTGCTCATTGGCTTGTTCTCCTACTTGATAATGATGAGGTTTATATCAGTACAAAGGTAGCTAACTGGTCTTCTTTGTAACATTGGCTCACATGGGTTAAAGGAATCGCGGATGTTTGTGTGTTCGATACGGGGCTCGTCGAGGGAGAGAGGCCTTAGGATCGTCTTCATTAGTGTCTGTGTTAGCCTCTCCATATTCCTGCTAATATACCAGTCAAATCAGCTGTGTTATTAAGATGCTGAGGTTTACAAAAGCATTGTTTTTCCTCTTCGCACTTTGCTTGTGCCATGTAGACAGTGACAATGGAAACAAGGAGTCAGATAATACTCATCACGTTTCTCTAACAGGAGCAGCCAAATGTGGCAGGCTTGTCCTGGAGTTCCTCAGGGCTTAGACAAATTGACCGTTTTAACACAAAATAGCAGGGCACAATATTGCCTTTGTGCTCAATTCTAGGCTGCTCTGGGCCTAAGCTTCGGGAATGTGCACAGCGTTCTGAAGGCTGTTGAAAAGCTTACACAAAGAGATGCATCCTGTAAACCCTCCTGAATGGCTTCGTGTATACGCCTTTCCTGGAAAGCAAAAGGAAATTCTCACCCTGATTCCTGGTGAAGAAAACCCTCCCTCCAATCTGGGACTATCTGTTAAATGTGACTAGACTGTGGATTATGAATCACTTCATCAAGTGTTCGAAAACCATGTATGCAAGAACCTGACCATATATTTCAATACCTAGAGTGGTGTGTGTGTGTGTGTGTGTGTGTGTGTGTGTGTGTGTGTGTGTGTGTGTGTGTGTGTCTGTGTGTGTGTATGTGAAAGAATCATGATCTCTGTAAATGACATCTTTTTTTTTAAGTTAAAGATTTGACATGTGATTTATTGGGGAAAATGGATGTAACATTTAGTGTTAAGTTTGTAATCATGTACATTATTTTTATTATGAGAGTAATAACACAATTTAGAAGAAAAGGCTAAAAAGTTAACCTAAGAAACATTTAGCATCTTAATATATTTCCTTAAAAAAGAAAACATAGTAATATGTATAGTTTTATATTCTGCTTTCTTCAAAGTTTCTGTATAGGTTTCATAATCAAAATTTTAAACACTTGCATACTAAGGCCATCAAATAAAAATAATATAATTAACTTCGCCCTGCTACCTAGCTTCCACATTGTTGCTGTATTTTATTTATAGTTATTTCAGTGAATATCTTTTTTTTAATACAAAAATGATGTATTTTATAGGAACACATTGAAAGAAAAAGAACTTGAAGATGCTAAACATGAAGCACAGAGAAATATTTACTTTTCGCCCCCACCCCAGCATCGCCTTACCCCTCGTCTCCTCCCAGCAGAGAGCTGTCTCACTGGTGCAGAGAAGGAACATTTTGGGCACAGGCCCTGAGCAATCTGAACTTAGGTGCCAACTGTTTGGGGGAGTGCCTGGGAATATCAGTGTAGTAGGACCCGGGAATCCGTATATCACTTTGGGAAGAATTACTATTTAACAATATTATGTTTTCTAGTCCATGGAAAAAAAAAAAGAATCACGATCTCTGGGGACTTACTTTATATGGGAGAAGAAAACTCTTTTTCTCTTTTGCATATTGGTAGGGAAAGAGTTCTGCCTAAGAATTTAATTACATTAGAACAGAAACTGGAATTTCAATTTTTCTGCTGATACTTTGTGCTGCTGAAGGCTAGAAATGATTACCCTTTGTCTAGCAGAGTTTCCCGATAGTTTTTGGAAATGCAAAAGTAGACTAAAAATATATTGGAGGTTGGGGGACACTGTTAAATTTCTCAGTACAAAATGTAAGTACATTGGAAAACTGGATGCTGGAATATCTTGATTGGAGAAATAAAGACCAGAAAAAATGGCAAGCTCTGGCCTAAGGAGTCCTGGCTAGTAAGGAATTCCCTTGGCAGGGAAAGGATGCTGACATTTTATGACAGTGATGTCTCATATTAATTTCGAAGTTATTGCTTGGAATATGCTGTGCTAGTTCCCTCAAACTTTGGTAAAACTTGATTCACACACAAGTGTGTGCTGGTGGTTCCCTAGGGAAATGAAGGGCTCTGGGTCATACAAACAAGAGGAGCCGGGGAGGTGGAGGAGGAAGGACAAGGGGTACAGAGGGTGAGTTTCAGATCAGGAATAAAAGTTCAGTATGAGATATTGGAATCAGAGGTAATCAGGAAGAACACCAAGCACCCAAGAATCCTTACAGATTGGGGAAAGAGGAAAGTTTGAGCCACTTTACTTGAGTATTAAAGACCAAAAGGACCGCTGAAGTTGAAGGACTTGGGAGTACCCAGGTGGTTACATTCGTACACACACAAGCGTTTTTCCTCTGTGTGAATTTGCATATAAAACAAAATGATGTGGTTGCAGTGGTGTGTTTCTGCCAGTGGAGCGTGTTCTGCAGCAACGGGGCCCACAGAGATAATCCTAGAAAACCTAGGCATCGGAATAGGATTGTTTCAGCTTCCAAGGAATTCACAGCATAGTGGGAGAGATCGCCAAACACGCTTTATTGTTATAACAATAAAATGTGATAAGTGGTAATAGAGATATATGCCAGCTGTTGTGGGCACACAGAGAAAGCATTTCTTTCCTCTGCCTGGGGAGGATGTGACAGGAAGAATGAAGAAGCATTCATCCACAAGGTGATGCTTGAGCTCTGATTTGAAGGCGTCTACCCAGAAAAAAAAAAAAAAAAAAAGAGAAGTAAGATGTCCAGGGCTGAGGGAACAGTATGCACAAGGACCCAAAATGTAAAAGAGCTTGGTACATTCACAGGAAATAGCCTGCATAGGGTTGACAGAGGGGAAATGGGGATGGGAGGTGGCAGGGGTGGAGCTGGGGGTGGAAATAGATAGGAATCATATCATAAAGAAACAGTCATGACAGGTTAAGAATGTGGACTTTTGGAAGAGTCACTTTTATTATTCCAAGATACCCATAGAAATTACTATATTGGAACAATCAGCAGGGTCTTGTTTTGAAGGGGGAGGGCAGGTCTGCAATAGCTGAAAGAACTAGACTAAAACTCAGTTACTGCGGCCGCCCTATATATTCCAACCCTCACCTTGATTTTATCTCCTCTGAGAGCTGTTGCCCTTGACTATTTTTCCCCAACATCACCAGTTCCTACTAATTGATGTTTTAAGCTCTAGGTTTATTCTTGAAAGTTATTTTAACCAGATTCCATCTGGGTGAAATGTTACTACAGGCAGAGACACCCAAACAGCATGGCTTGTTCCAAAACCTTCTATTCCATATTACTTTTATTCTTGCCATCATTTTTTTTAAGACTTTTTTTTTTTTCAGAGCAATTTTATATTCACAGCAAAATTGAGCAGAGTAGGTAGAGATTTCCCAAGTGCCCCCGGCCTCAACACATGCATAGTCTCTCCTATTATCGACACCCCTCACCAAAGGGTACATTTGTTATAATTGATGAACCTATATTGACACATCACAGAAACTCAAAATCCATAGCTTACCATAGGTTTCATTCTTGGTGGTGTACTTTCTATGTGTTTAGACAAATGTGTAATGATATATGTCCATCATTATGGTATCATGCAGAGTGTTTTCATTCCCCTAAAAATCTTCTGTGTTTTACCTAATTATTCCTTTCCACTCTCTCCAACCCTTGACAGCCACTGATCTTTTGACCATCTCTAAAGTTTTGCCTTTTTTAGAATGTCATATAATTGGAATCATACAGAATATGGTCTTCTCAGATTGACTTTTTTCACTTTGTAATATGCTTTTAAAATGTCTCTATGCCTCTTCATGGATTGAAACTCATTACTATTTAGTGCTGAATAATACTACACTGTCTGATGGTTCAACATCTGCAAATCAATCACTGCATTAATAGACTGAAGGATAAAAATATGATAATCGATGCAGAAAAAAATGGACAAAATTTAATATTCTGTTAAGATAAAAACTCTAAGTAAATTTGGTATAGAAAGAAGTACCTCAACGTAATAATGGCCATGTGTGACACCCACAGCTAACGTCATACTCAGTGGTGAAAAACAGAAACCTTTTTGTCTGAGATTAGGAACAAGACATGATTGCCCACGGTCACCACTTTTCCACCACGGTACTGGAAGTTCTAGCCAGAGCAATTAAGCAAGAGAAAAAAAAAAAAAAAAGCCATCCAAACCAAAAAAGAAGGACAGTTATCACCATTTTCAGATAACATATTATGTATAGAAAACAATAATGGCTCCACCAAAAGCTGTTAGAACTAACCAAGAAATTCAGTAAAGTTGCATGATATAAAATCAAAATATAAAAATCAGATGTGTTTCTATATACTAATAACAAACTAGTGGAGAAAGAAAATTAGAAAGCAATTATATTTACATATCATGAAAAAGAATGATATGTTTAGAAATAAATTTAACCAAAGAGGTGAAAGTTCTTTACACTAAAAACTATAAAAAACTGATGAAAGAAAATGAAGAAGTCACAAATAAATGGAAAGCTATTCTGTGTTCATGGTTGGAAGAATGAATATTCTTAAAATGTCCATACTACCCAAAATGATCTATAGGTTCAATGCAATCTTTATCAAAATTCCAAAGACATTTTTAACAGAAATAGAACAAACAAATCAAAAATGAGTATGGAACAACAAAAGACCCCAAATAGTCATAGCAATCTTGAGAAAGAAGAGCAAAGCTGGAGGCATACAAAAACTGATTTCAAAATATATTACAAAACCACAGTAATCAAAACAGTATGGTATTGACATAAAAACAGATACATAGATTAGTAGAACAGAATATAGAATAGAGAGCCCAGAAATAAATATACGCATATATGGGCAATTGATTCTCGAGAAAGGAGGGGAGAATATACAATGGGAAAAGGGTAATCTCTTCAACAAATGATGTTGGGAAAAACTGGAACGCCACATGCATAAGAATGAAACTGGAACTCTATCTTATACCATCCATAAAAATCAACTCAAAATGAATTAAAGACTTCAACATTAGACTTGAAATATTAAAACTCCTAGGAGAAAACAAGGTTATAAGTTCTTTGACATTGGTCTTAGAAATAATTTTTTGGACTTGACACCTAAAGCAAAAGTAAATGAGATATATAAAACTAAAAAGCACAGCAAAGGAAACTATCAATAACATAAACAGGCAGGGTATGGAATGGGAGAAAATTTCTTCAAATCATACCGTGTTTCCCTGAAAGTAAGACCTAACCAGGAAATAAGCCCTAGCATGATTTTTTCAGGAGGACATCCCCTGAACACAAACACTAATGCGTCTTTTGAAACAAAAATTAATATAAAACCCGGTCTTATTTTTGGGGAAACATGGTATATCTGATATGGAGTTAATACAAAATATATAAAGAATTCACATAAAACAATAGCAAAAACAACAACAACAACAACAACAAAAACCCCACAGCCTAATAAATGAGCAGAGGAACTCAATAGACATTTTTCCAAAGAAGATGTAAAAATGGTCAACAGGTATGTGGAAAGGTGCTCAACATCACTAATCATCAGAGAAATGCAAATCAAAACCACAATGAGATATCACTTCACAACTGTTAGGATGTCTATTATCAAAAAAGTCAAAAAACAAAACAAAACAAATGCTGGTGAGGATATGGAGAAGGAACATTTTTACATTTTTGGTGAGAATGTAAATTAGTACAGCCACTATGGAAAATAATACAGAGGTTCCTAAGGAAATTAAAAATAAAACTATATACTCCAGAAATCCCACTTCTGGGTATATATTCAAGGGAAGAGAGATCATGATCTCAAAGAGATACCTGTATTCTCACATTCATTGCAGCATTATTCACAATAGCCAATGTATGGAAACAACCTAAATATCTGTTGATGGATGAATAGATTTTTTTTAAAAGCGCGTGCACACACACACACAAACACACACACACACACACACACGCACTGGAATATTATTCAGCCTTAAAAAAGAACGACATCCTGTCATTTGTGACAACATAAATGAAACTGGAGGGCATTATGCTAACTAAAATAGTAAAATAAGCCAGTCAGAGAAAGACAAATATTGAATGTTATCACTAATCTGTAGAATCTGGGGGTGAAGTCAAGTCAAACTCATAAAAAGAAAAGGAGAATGTTCTTTTGCCACTCCACATAAACTTTAGAATCAGTTTGTTGATATCCATAAAAATAACTTGCTGGGATTTTGATTACAACTGGATTGAATCTATAGATTAGGTTGGAAAGAACTGACATCTGATATCATTTTTTGTGCTTAGGATTTTCACCTCTTTGCTTACCTTGCCCATCTGTTTTTTCATGCTATCTACTGTATCCATTAGAGAATCTTTATCATATTAATCACAGTGGTTTTAAATCCCCAGTCTGATAATTACAACACTTCTGCCATGTCTGGTTCTGATGCTTGTTCTGTCTCTTCAAATTGTGTTCTTTGCCTTTTGACATGCCTTGTCATTTTTTTCTTGATAGCCAGACACGCTGTATCATATAAAAGGGGCTGCTGTAAATAGGCATTTAGTAATGTGGTATTGAGGTGTGGGGAGAAGGAAGTGTTTTATAGTCCTATGATTAGCTCTCAGTCCTTTAGTGAGCCTATGCCTCCGGACTGTGAATGTCATGAGCATTTCTCAGTTTTTTTTCTCCCCACTTAGTTGTGAGGGGGATGGCTAGAATGGGCTGGAGTTGGCTATTTCCTTTCCCCCAGTTCTGCTTGGCTCTGATAATACCCAGCAGGTTAGGCTCTGGTTAACTAGTTTCCCATGAGGGCAGACTTTTTAAGAAAAATAGCATGCTGTGGCATATTTCAAAATGATTCCGTTTTCCTTCCCCCTGCCAGAAGCTCAAGGGGATTTTTCTCTCACATTTATTGTGGGAACCCAGTCAAATTCCTGGAGGTAAATCTCACAGTATTCTTTCTCCCCTCCATGATTGCATTCCCCTGGAGTTTTTAACTCTCAGAATTGTCCACACTGAATCTCCAGCAACTCATCAATTACAGTTTGGGTTTTCCTACCTTGGCACTAGTTCTCACAGCTGGTTCTGGTGACTCCTGGATTTACCTGTCTTTCTCTTCAAACTCAAGAGCAGCGGTTTTTCCTATAGTTTCACATCACTTATGGATCCAAGAAGAGTTGTTAATTTTTCAGTGTGTTCATCTTTTTACTTGTTAGGATACAGTGTTGACTTCTAATCTCCTTATGTGTAGAACTGGAAACACAATCTTTTTTGGATGTTTCAAAAAATAATAATACAGGCACAGAAGAACTGGACTATAAAATTGGGTTGAAGTATTATTAAATCCACAGTGATCATTTGTATAAGTGTGGTCATCCTTAAATCAATAGTGGTATTTCAGAAGATGAAAAAATTGATTATTTGTCAAGATTATTTTAAAGTTGAAAGTTCTTACAAGTATACAAATACATTTAGAGCACAAAATGCATAAATTTTCTTTTTGGTGCACGGAAATGAAAAAAACACCTGACATTTCAAATGTTTGTTGACTTTTTTACTTGCAAATTAAGGTAATTGAAATGTGTAATTGTTGCAATTTATAACTTTGGTATAAATATTTCCAACAAAAATGAGAAATACTAAATATACTAGTTAGGGGTGGATTTGGTGTCAAGTAGCAAGCACCAAAACACAGCAGTTGAAGCAACATGAAAGTTTATTTTTCTTCATGTAGAATTCTAGAAGCAGGCAGTCCAAAGAAGGGACCCTTGGAGAAACAGGTGCCATTACCAAGGTTCTTTTGACTATATCTGGTCCTGACATCACATCTGCATTCCATCCAGAAGATAGGAAGGGTAAAGAAGAAAGAACAAAAGGTACACACTAGCTCCTTTTTAAGGAAGATTCTGAGATGTTGCCACATGTTACTTCCACATACCGCTCACTGGCCAGAACTTAAACAACACTGCCACATTTAGACCAAAGCAAGGCTGAGGAAAATAATATTTGTTCTGAGTAGCCATGTTCCCCGATAAACATCTGGAAAAAAATGAAAATTTGTATTGGTGGATCATTAACCACCTTTGCTACACTGTTCTATGCTTTAGAATATTATTTTTTCTGGAACTCCTACCAATTTTGGTGTTTGCCTATTTATTTTCTATATTGAGAGAAAGGAGGCAAGAATGGAAAAAATGAAGTCTTCAAAGGAGGTTGTAGGAATAAAAATATGGTGTGATTATTATAAAGAAGAGACTATCAAGTTAGTCTCTCCTTTTTCTCCTGAATTTGTTTTTAGACCAAGAATGCTATTTTATTGGGCTTTGTAAAGAATACTAAAAGTCCATGTTTGAGAAGAACTAACACAAGAAAATGTATCCATTTTATAAATATGTGTTTTGGGGTGCTTATTCATCTTAAGGAGAAGAGAACATACCAGAGGAATATAGGGTTTTATTTAAGACCCTGGTCTGTGAAGCCAAGAAAAGCAAATGGTAACCAAGTCACAGCCACCATAGTGGGCTATGAAAAGAGACCTTTGGTTCCCTCCAGTTTGTAGTGTGCCTTATATCAGCTGGTTTTTACTCAGGACTTGCATTCTGAGTTAGCAAAATCTGATGTGAAAATAAGTTCTAAGGATCCCTCAACATCAGACTCAAACTCACTAAAACTAGATGAGGGTGTTCAAAAATAAATGTAAGCTCTATTTTCCAACATGATAGAATGCAAGAAAATGCTTTTAGGGGCACATTCATTAAATTGCTCGGTATGTCTCACTCTTCCATGCACAGGGACCGGATTACATTTCAGGCAGGGTGATAAGCTTTCATTTTTCAATAGCTCCATTTTTTCTCTCTCAGAGAGAACTTAATCTCTTCAAAAGCACAGTAATATTTAATCTCTTCAGTGTACAATGATTTTTAATCTATCAGGAAGCAAGTAATTATAAAGATATTCTAGAATCTAAGGACTATAAAGCTGGAACTACCTAAAAGTTGAAATCCTATTTAAGCTAATCTGTAGCATATATATATAACTGTGATTGAGATCAATCGAATCTAATGAAGTGTAAAACACCATTTTTATGTAGAATTATGTACTTTTTATAAGTCAGATTTAGTGACTTTGAGGTTAACTAAATTTTATGGCACCAATATTAAGCCAATTCATCTCATTACAATTCAGCCGACTTTTAAATACTCCAGGAAATATATATATATATATCTCCATATCCTTTTTCAAAGGCTTTTTAAATTAGTTGCCCCTTTGGAAAATTAAAATATTGAGACACAAAGAGATTAAGCAAGTGTCCAAAGTCAAGCTGGAAAATCTAAACAAAGTAAGAAAGATTATATAGAAATGAAGTATCTGCAACTAAAAAGAATTCCACCTCTCACACTAAGGCCATAATCTTTATCAAAATTTGTTCTTAAATTAGACAAAATAGATTTAATTACAAGTAAAATTCCATGAAGCAAACCATCAATAGAGAGTGAAGAAAAACTCTCAGGTGGTTCCCTTGGCAATGTTGGGTCGGACATGTCCCAAACAGGGATGATAAAGAAGGAATATTTTCTTCAGAAGACACGTTGTTGGTTTGTTGCAATGCTCGAGCAAGAGAGCTGTTCTCAGAGTCATCTGCACCCAGCCAAAATGTATGTGCCCTCCACCACTTCCTGGACCAAAATAGTGGGATAACAGCCAAAGCTACATGTTAATAGTTGATGCTGGGACAAATTGCCATAACATAGCATCATATTGGTCCATAGGCACAATGGTGTTGCAGAGTAAAGTCTAAAATTGAACACTAAATGTCAAGAATTTACTAGTAAAACACTCCAATCAATAGGCATTGCCTAACCAATATTTTATATATTTTGCAATATCCTTTCCCAAAATAACTAGTCTCATGAAAATATCTAAAATATGCACATAAAATACACCTTATCAAATTTAAAAACATAGGAATCATACACACATTGTATACTACCAGACCACAATGAAATTAAACTAGAAGTCAATAATAGAAAGATAGTTGGAAAATCCTCAAATACTTGTAGATTAACAATACATTTCTAAATTGTATGTGTTAAAGAAAAAAAATCTTAAGAGAAATAAAAAGAAAATACTTTCAATTAAATGAAAATGAACACAGAACTTACCAAAATTTGTGGAATGAAGTGAAATCAGTGCATAGGGAAATATACAATATTGAATACATATATTAGCAAAGAAGAATGATCTACAATCAATCCTCTAAGGTTCTAATTTAAGAAACTAGAAAAAGAAGAGCAAATTAAATCCAAAGTAAGCAGTGTAAAAGAAATAATAAAAAACAAAAACAGAAATCAATGAAATTGAAAACAGGAAATCAAGAGAAAAGAAATGCAACCAAAAGCTTCTTTTTGGAAATGTAAATAAAATTAATAAGCCTCTAGCTAAGCTAATTAAGAGAAGACACAAATCACTAATCAGTCATAAATGGAGGGGACATCACTACAAATTCCATGGACACAAAAGAATGAAAAGAATAATAAAGGAACACTATGAAGAACTCTGAATACACATTTGATAACCTAGGAGAAATGGACCAATTCTTTGAAAGTATAATCTGTTAATACTCATACGGAATAAATATGTAATCTAAGTAAATTTATTTAATCTAAGTATATAATCTAAATAAACCAATTCTTTGAAAGTATAATCTGTTAAAACTCATACAAAAGAAATATATACTCTAAATAAGCCTATATCTATTAAAGAAATTAAATCAATAATTAATAACCTTCTACAGTAGAATGAACCAGGCCCTGATAGGTTCACTTGTGAAATCTACCAAGCATTTAATGAAAAAATTATACCACTTCTATATAACATCCTTCAGAGGATATAAACAGAAGAAATACTTTTTATTAGTTCAGCATTATCCTAATACCAAAACCAGATAAAAATATTACAAAGAAAGAAAACTATAGATTAATATCTCTTATGAACATACATGCAAAAATCCTTGACAAAATATTAACAAATAGAATCCAACAGTATAAAAAATAAATTTTACTGAGTGAAAAACTGGGATTTATCCCAGGTATGCAAGGTTGGTTCAATATTTGAAAATTAGTTGATATAATCCATCATATCAACAGGCCAAAGAAGAAAAATTACATGATAATTTTAATATATGCAGAAAAAACATTTGACAGAATCCAACATCTGTTAATGATAAAAGTTCTCAGCAAACTGGGAATAAAATAGAACTTCCTCAATTGGATGAAGAACATTTACATAATACCTACAGTTAACATTATTCTTAGCAGTGAGAAACTCAAGCAAATTTATGATCAGAACAATGGTTGCCTCTTGAAAGAGGAAATGAACCTGAAAGGAGTACGAAGGATATTCCTGTATTGTTGAATGCACAGGCATGGTTATTTTAAATGTCATTTGGTTATGGACTTAAAAGCTTGCTTATTATATGTAAATCATATTTGAACAAAAAGTATGGATGAAAGGAAAAGATACTCTCGCTTTATTAGAAAAGACAAATGCAGCGCTTCATTATCCAAACAGTTTGACAAAAGGCCTAATTCATTTTTAAGTACTCTCTTTTCCTACTGAAAGGAAATTGGAACAAATTATCTAATGGGTTCAGTGTTAAGATGGTATTTGTTGATGTTGATATCAAGTTATGGTTTTAAAAATAGGAAGTCCAAAGAAACTGATTTGAGAATTTGGTCTGAATTCACATCAAGTTATAGCTTTGAATTTAAAAAAAAGAAAAGTGGAGCATAAATATTTTTATACATATTGCAGAAAAAATGGATAGCATTATTTTACGAAAGTGTTATTCATTTCAGCTTAATTTCAGCTCCTAACTTCTTACACTTTTGCCTTCTCTTGAACAATCTATTAAGAAAGGAATTCCAAGCTCAAATTCTGATTTTGCCTTTACCCAGTGGAATGTTAATAAAATTCTTGGTTTGCCATGGAGCAACCTGTACAACCTAGAGAAAGAAAGCAAGATCCCTAGAACCCATGACAAATTCCCTCCTTTGCCTTTACTTTTATTCTAATACTTTATTTGGTTGTTTGGGTGATTGATTGTGTTTGTTTGTTTGTTTAACTTCAGGAGGCTCTTGTCCAAAGTACTTTTACTCATTCATGTATCAATTAATTCAGCAAACATTTTTATCCAGTACAAAGGAAAAGTAATTATTTCTGAAACATTCCATGCTTCCATTTCAACCAAATTCCTCTAACCTGGACAATCCTGACAGCCATGTTTTAGAAAGTTTGATGACTCTTTTTAAACTCCTTAGAAAGGAGGCTGCCAGATGTATTGCTGTGTTCACATATGTCCATGCATGAGTGAATAAAGTAATTAAATGATCCTTAGGTAGTTTGCTAAGCCCTTACAGAGAGACTTTGTTAGAAAACTTGGCATCTTTACCTAGGCTACTGATGTTGCTTCCCTATTTGCACCAAAGCATTTGGTTTCTAAAAATTATGCTTTGGAATTAACTTACCTTATGCCAACTGATGAGTGAGATTTATCTTAATTTGAATAAGCCATAAATGTCCATTCATCAGTTATGATCCTTGTTAAGGCAGGCTGCCAAGAAATGCAAGGTGTCTGGGCCAAAGTTTACTCAAATATAAGATGAACCCTACTCCTATGCTTGAAAGCTTTGAATCCTCCATTTGACTTTGGGCCAAATATTAATTGCTCCGACTCTTGGTTTTCTTGTCTGTGAAGTAAAAATGTTGGTTATATGGGATGTAAGTTTTAGTTCTACGATTCTGTGGACATATGATTGCTAGCAAAGAGAGGGAATATTGATACCATTAGCACAGAACTTGACTCAGAACTCAGTGTGAAAACATAGAACCAAAACTATGTCGTGGTGATGTATCAGAGTCTTATGTCATACTATAAAAGTAATTAGGAAAATGATCATTATCTTCAAGAAACTTGTTATCTAGATTGGTCCATAAGACAATCATGAAGAAATAAAAACAAATGGCAATATATAATAAAGTGTAAGAATAAACATTACCCAAATTCTAAGGGTCAGAAGAGTGCACTCAGATTATAACTGACAACTAACAATGCCATCATGTCCCCCTTGCTGTTTCTTTGCCCCTGAGACGTTGGTACAATTTAGAACAAAAATTTTCAGGACCAAATAGAATTATGGTGGATAAAAAATATGGCCACCCAGTATTCAATGATGATTCAAACTTTAAACTACTCGTTTAACTAATAGGAAAAATAATGAAAAAGAAGGAAGGATTTTATTATGTAATGCTAATATTTTCTTTTTTTCTCAATTTAAATTTCATGCATTAAAAATGGTGACTGACAAGCACCATTTTACTTTGTTGATTCTGTTCTACAGCTGAGTGAAAGAGAAGCCATTAAAACATATTTGGCATAACATGTAATATTTATTACCTGTGGGATTACATGACAGAAGTAGATGATGGCTTTTACAGGCGGTGCACAAGTTCTAGTGAAGGAGAATGCTTTAATTCTCCTTAGTGGGGGTACTTTTGGTCAGTAGAATGCTGTATCTATTTTTGCTAATGTAAAACAGCATGAAACATTCCTTGTTTTCAGTCACTTCAGAACAATCCTTTTCCCAATTTGTCCTATATTTTGATGCTTTTTTTTTTTGGGGGGGGGGAGCAAACATTTTTTTTTATTATGTCCTTTGACCTTTTTATTAGCATGCATGTGTAGAAATAAATTCTTCTTGCTACACTTTAAAAAGGTATTTTATTAGACAATGTTTTTAATTTGTTAAATTTGGAGTTCATGCTAATATACTTCATATATATCTTCATCCATCAATAGAATCACTAATAGGAAGCAAGGAAGTCTTAAAGTATCTTTCTAACTTGTGCTTGGAGTAGATTCTGCCTATACAACAAACACTTTCTATTTAAATTATTAACTTTTCTATTTTAATTATTAGCTTTTCTATTTAAATAATTAGCTTTCTATTTAAACTTTTTTTTTCCTCAGTTGATTTGACTTATTAGACTAGTGGTCAGAAGATGAGAGAAGGCAAATTGAAAGGAAAAAAAAGGCAAAAGTAACTGAAAAAAGAAAACTCACAATATATAATTCAGTTCTTTGCAAAAGCAAGTTCAGAAACTGAAGTTATCATTTGTCTTTTTTTTTTTCTTTTGTAAAATTTAGGGTAGTAAACAAAGTCTAGCACTATTTTTGATCCTGTACTGTATTTAGAATGCACTTACTCAGAAGCACCTCTAATACAATAGATCCTAAAAGCTTTCTTTTAAAATTCAGTCCAGGTTTTCTGAAATTGAAATGCACATGCAACTCATTTGTAGGATTGAACATACATCTTACAGTACATACTGGCATTAAATTGAAACCTGAACGATGAGAAGTCATTTGTGTGGGCAGGAAGCCAAACCGTTCCTGGAGTTCTACACGCAGGCAATAATTTACATCGACAGGTAGAAAACATGTTATGTGCTTTTGGTACAATGATGCCGAAGAGCTTGGCAATGACTCATAACTCAGCTATCATTTTAAAATGCTCAAAAACATGGGAAAATGAATGAAAACTTGTTCTTGTCTAAATCTGAAGGCAAAGGAGTCCTTGGGAGCTGACAAAGTGAATTATGGAACAGGACCAAAAATAAATAGATAGATGATGGATAGATAGATAGATAAAAATACAACATTATGGTTTGAGTTTTACCTCCCTCTTATTTTTATTACTATAAGGGATCTGAAAGAAGAATTAATGACATCTGTTTTTTCTATTCATTTTCTCATTTATTTAAGATAAATGACTTTTTATCCTTTCCATTTTTTATCACTGTGATTGGTTCCATCATTTTCCATTATCTCCTCCCCACTTCCCATGGAATTGTCAGTGATGAACTAAAAGAATATAAGCCATTTCCCTTAAAATTAGTAATATCTATGTTCTTCTGAATCAATGGGTGGGAGCAGGATAGACAGATTGAATAAAGAACAAACCCCGCCTGTGGCCCTCTACCAGTATCACTGTGGAGTTATGACAAATACCAATTTTCCAGGGCCAAACTGCTGGATTTTCCTGAATAACAGGGAGTAACAGTTGATATTCTTTTTCCTTGAACTTGCTCCACCCGTATAATCATTTTTCAAAGAATAAAAATGTCAACCCTCACTCTAGTTAACCAACAGGAAGTGAACAAGAGCAGTCACTGAATGCATCTAGAATGGCCACATCTATAATGACAGTGGCCTCAAATCCGACAGCTGTTTCCCATCCAAGCACATTACAAGGGTGCTGCCATTACTCCCAAGTAACTGCACACGTCAGTCATCCTGCTGTGGTTTGGGTTCCAGTGTACACTGCAAAGTGAAATCAGGCACATTCCATCTTGTTGACACAACGCGTCTCAGCTGCTGATATGGAAAGCTGCTTCTCCCTGAAGTTGGGCCCAGAAATGTCTGAGTTTTGGGGACAGAAGTTCTCGGCATTATTTTTTTAGCCATGCTCACATCAGCTCTCATGTGACTAGAGGAAAGTTTAAATCTTGAATTCCGACGAGTCTCAAGCAGTAACATTACAAGTTTCAACAGGTGGTACTGTTCAAATATTCGCACAAAGTGCTTCCTTTGTCATTAAAGCCTAACCTGTAATCTCTTTGGACTCAAAACGGTGTATTGTTTTTAAAATGCTGGCATGGATCATTCCTGTAGCTAGGACAAAGAGTTCTTTTGTCTGGTCAGGCATGGGAGAGTCGTTGAATAAATTTGGTAAACAGTGAATTGTGAATAAGGGAAAACATGAACAACAGATGTTACTTAATTTTCATTGCCAGCTGGGTTTAACTGTCCTCTCCAAGGTGTCTGTGACTATGAAACACAGAGAAAATTATTTCCATTATCTGAAGTATATGAAAGTCTTAGAACTATATTTCTGTGTCAGCATTTTTCTCAGTACCTAAACTAGTTCTAGGTACAGAACGGGCTCTTAAATATTTGGTGAAGGAATAAGTGAAGTACAGGATGAATACTTTTGTGCTAGAATCACATCTCTTAGATATTAAGTACTTTAGTAACATGGCTTGCTCTCTGAACGTTACACAAGCCCTTACTTCATTCACAAATGTTTGTGGTATACCAGGAAATAGTACCCAGTGAGCTCCTTAACCATACTTACCAAAGAAATATTTCACACTGTATCACAGACTGATCTCTACAGCAAGGAACCCACCTATTGTCTATTTATGTTGCCAAGTAGTTAAAAAGTAAGATTGATGCCATTTATAACAGTATTTAGGTAGACTTATTTCAAAGGGACACTGAAACTTTGACTCTTCTTTTCGCATAACAATATATAACCCTCTCCCTTTAATTCTGTGATTTCAGTCTATGTTTTTCTCATTCTTCTCTGTTAACTTTTCTGATAAGTTTTATTCACATTCTTCATACTCTTTTTTACAAGATATTTAAAAGTTTTCTGTTATTATCAGGTAAGACAATTCAGGAAACAGACTCACCTCAGTGACTTTCAGGTTGATATTTCTTGCAAATTCACTTTGTAAAACCACTCTCTCTAGTCTCCTATCATCACTGTCTGGAGAGCTAAACCAACTAGCTCAATTTGAATCCTCCATATAATAAAATTAATAAATTGAGGTTGTAAGGGAAAGAGTGGAGAAAAGGCAAATACTCTCTTTGTACATTGAGGTTTACACACAGCTTTTGCACACATCTGTCCTCTGCCTCATCTGACACCAAAGACCCACCAAGAGATTCAAACAGAAAGTATACCATGCAAAAGAACAGGTACATATGTTTATTGGCTCCCCTCTGGCCCCTTTGTATGCTCTCCACTGAGGGCTATACACACTAAAAAAGGCCATTTTCTCTTCTATGTCAAGTTTCTTCAAATACTGGGGGTGCAAAAAAAATGTACACAAGTGGACACTTTTGTCAACGTTGCTCAACAGTAGTTTGCCATAATCAGAAGTATCTGGATGCTGATGGTAACCACTTTGAGCACCTCTTGTAATTGCAGAAGTCAAACGTGACTTGTATTCACCTTTTGTTGTTGGTATATATTGAGTATTACAATTTTAATACAGTTTTCCATTCTTAAAATATGTATACATTTTTTTTGGTACCCTCCGTATGTTGCCTGCGTACCTATCCTAGGACTAGTGAAGATTTGTAGAATGCCAAGGATGACATTTGGTTTGTCGTTAAGATACAATCAATAATCAAGGTAAGGAGATAAAGGTAAGGAACAAGAGACAGGAACAAACAATTTCAAAGAATATATAATGAAGTATAATTCAATAATGTAATTAGGGTCTGCTAAACAATTTATTGGGCCCAAATGCTGAAGGAAAATGAGGGGCCCTTTGTTCAAAAATTAAGAATTTCAAGATGGTTATAGAAGCGTATGAAATTAAGTCAATCAGTGGCATTCAACTGATGAATGAACTGGTCTGGAATGTCCGAGAGTCCTTCACTCCGTTGTTTGGTGCCTTGGTGGGATGGCTGGAAAGCTGGGCTCAGCTGGGACTGTGGCCTTGAGTGCCTACGATGGTACCTCCAGCATGGCACCTTCAGGGCAGTTGGAAGTCTGCGTGGTGGCTCCTGGCTACAAGCATGAGGAAGCTGCATAGACTTTCATTAGCAATGGAACCATCTGGAAGAATGGCAATGAATACTCAGGGAAGCACTGTTTAGTTCAAGACACATCTTGAATACTGGTATTTTAAAAAGAAGAATACTTTGCATTAATAAAGTAACTGTTTTGAAAAAAATGCAGGTGCTAAAACAGAGACAAGGATGGCAAATGACAAATCTTTGCTTTGACCCAAACAACTATTTTTCTGTGGATTTGCTGGGCCCTGGGCACCAAAATACCAATAAGGTACAGCCCTACTCTTACAGAGAATAAAATCTACAGTGAAAATAGGCTCCCCAACACTAACTTAATAGCATGTGATGGATGTACTATATGAGTGCTAATGAGAGGAATTATTGCATACCCTGTTTCCCTGAAAATAAGACCTAGCCAGACCATCAGCTCTAATGCGTCTTTTGGAGCAAAAATTAATATAAGACCCAGTGTTATGTTATGTTATGTTATGTTATGTTATGTTATGTTATGTTATGTTATGTTATGTTATGTTATGTTATGAAGACCAGGTCTTATAGTAAAATAAAACCAGGTATATTAATTTTTGCTCCAAAAGATGCATTAGAGCTGATGGTCTGGCTAGGTCTTATTTTCAGGGAAACACAGTAGTAGCAAAGGGTGCAACCATCTGGGTCCATTTTGTGGCTCTGCTACTTACTCGCTGTGTGACCTGGGCAACGTGTATAACCTCTCTGTGCCTCGTTTTCCTCATATGTAAAATAAACATAACAGCAATACCCATCTCAAACAGTTTCGTGCAAAATTAAATGACTTAATACTCCATAGAATAGCCCTTTGCACATAGAAAGTGCTTGATAATTGTGTGAAATATTTTTGCTATCACCATTATTACAGGGACAAAGTTGGAGGAACAATTCATACTCCTGGGTAGAAAAAAAGAAAAAGAAATCAGAGAAAGCGACAAAAAACTGAATCTTGAAGGTTAATTAGAAGTTTACCAAGTGGACAAGACCTTATTTAGGGACCAGGAGAACGCCATTCTAAACTGGAACTTTGCAAATCAAATTTATTCAAAGGAACTTCACAAGTGATATATAAACATGTTGATAAAAGTTTTATATGTTATGAAAAAAACGATTTCAAGTTAACTTCAAAGTCGGAAAAATTTAAGAGAAGAGCTTATCTCTTAAGAGCTATGGCTCTTTAACAGGTAAAAAGTTGAGCCTTTTCAAAGGCAAGGACATGTGTTGGTCATCTTTATGTTCATTACGCCTATTGAGTAAAATCAACGTGAACTTCATATTCATAGTATCTTAGCCATTTCCCCACAACACACTTCCTGCCAGTAGTGAGCAGGAGTCACCTGCTTGCAGCTGCATGCAACATTCATACTGCCAGGACTTTTTACTTCTCTAATAATCCTGAATGCTGTGTTTTAGAACAATCATTCACTGTTGCTCAGGGAACAATTTCTACACTATTATTTACTGCACAATCCTGATTGATGACATTTTTGACTGAGTCAGGCAAATCTGCGTATTCAAGGGAATGGACTCAGGAAGTTATTGGAGAAATTCTTTAGAGGCCAGAAATTGGCTGACTTTGTAAAGCACTGTGCAACACAGGAGTTTATCATAAGTTGCAAGCATTTCATTTTGCCCAAATAGATAGAATCAAGAGTAGCTTCTTATTCTAAAGGGGATTTTGGCCTTAAAAACATGAGTTTATAAAATCAACCTTTACTTGGTGGACAGCACGTTCTGATACAATGGATTCCATGAACTAAAGGATTATAACAAATTCCTCTATTTCTGCTTCAGCATTTAGCACTCTCCAAATTCCCAACTACCCTATTACAAAGGCGTTGGTGTTTTAGGATAAATGCAGTGGAGTTTGACACACCCCAAGTCTGAACACAACTTTTCTAGTGTAGAACAAAAGTTCTATTTCAACTACTTGCATCTCTTTTACTGATTTTAGGTCCTAGAAGTGTTCTTGATAGCTCATGCACTCATATGTAAGAGAATCATTTCTCCAATTTCATGATATCTCTTTGAAATGTTTTCTGAAACATTAGCAATTTCATTCCTCCTAATCGGCCTGGTAGCAGGTGAAGGTGAATTGCCTTGTGTGGTTATGGATATCCATATTCTGTGCAACAATTAATTATAACTCCTTACAGATATTTATTTAAATTTTTAAAAATCTGATGCCTACAAGAGAAATTTTTAGAAATAAGTTAACACATTGACTGCAAGGAATTAAAGTGGTTGAGAAAAATAATCCGGTTCTTTCCAAACAACTTCTTGGTGCCTACTCATTTAATAAGTATGTACCATTGGGGAAAAAATAGAAAAATTGACCTTTATGGGATCTGTTACTCAGATATCTAAGTAACAGAATCTTTGATCTTAACTAATAATGAATCACTGATAAACACTCTTTATTTACCATGGCTAAGACATGGAAACAGCCATAATATCCTTCCATAGATGATTGCATAAAGAAGATGTGGTACAATACACAGTAGAATACTGCTCGGCCATAAGAAAAGATAAAATACTGCCATTTGTGACAACATGGATGGATCTTGAAGTTATTATGTTAAGCAAAATAAGTCAGACAGAAAAAGTCAAGAACCATAGTCATATGTGGGATATAAAACTGAAAGCAACAAAGGAACAAGACAAACAAACAAACAAAAACTCATAGACACAGACAAGAGTTTAGTGGTTGCCAGAGGAAAGGAGGGATGGTGGCAGAAGAAGGTAAAGGCGGTCAAATATATGGTGATATATAGATGATGTATTATACAAATGTATACTTGAAACCTGTATAATTTTACTAACCAATGTCACCCCAATAAACTAAATTAAAAACACACTCTTTGAGTGTCCTACAAGAATATATCCTCTATATTTCTTATCCCTCCCATGACAACACTGAGACCCAAATTGTCTATTCTTAGTTTGCTGAGATAATTCAAGGCAGAGGGAAAACTTGGGCAAGGTATAAAGAAAAAAAACTCCCAGAGGTCAAAAACTTCTGGACTCTACAGACAGAGAAAGACAAATACCACATGATTTCGCTTATATGTGGAATCTAAAAAAAAAAAAAAAGATGAACAAAAAAATCAGAAACAAACTTACAGATACAGAAAACAAATTGATGGTTGCCAGTTAGGAGGGGTATTGAGGCGATAGGTGAAAAAGGATTAAGAAACACACATTGCCAGTGATAAAAATAGCATAGGATAGTAAAGTACAGCTTAGAGAATATAGTCAGTAATATTGTATAACCATGTATGGTGTCAGACTTATCTCTAGTATGGGTACTAGACTTATCACAGTGATAACTTCATACGTGTGTAAATGTCTGCTCACTATGTTGTACACCTAAAACGATATAATATTGTCTGTTAACTTTAATAAAAATAAATTTTAAAAATTGCTAGACTCTAGATCAAAATCAACACATATGTATGTTTTTCAATTTACTTAAATTTAAAATCAGGAGATTTCATACAGGAATGTGGATTTCTAGTATCTCTGCAATTCTGAAGGGGAGGCAACAAAGAGCCTGCAGTCCTACCTTAAAACCATCAGTAGGGGGAGTTGTGCTGCTCTCTTTGGATCAAGTATGGCTTCTCCAGTTGCTACCGTACTGTTCAGAGGTTGTATGAAAATTAAGTTACACCTGGTTCTGCTTCACTGGTGTACGTTTCTTTCCCAGCCTCATTAGTTATTTGACTGGGACAGGGTATCAAAAATGAAAGTTCCTTAGTCAGGTATGCCATAAATTTACTGTATGAGGTTAGGCATTTTCCTGCCTGTGTCTTAGAGACTTAATGTGAAATGTCCCTGGTCTCAGAGATTCTGTCCACGTTTCTTTCATGCCCTAACATTCTATGATTCTGTGGCCAAGTATCTCCAGTGTGTCCTCTTATTTGTAGGGTTTGTAATTTTTACAGAAGAAAACAAAGTAGGCACAATTTTCAGTCCACAGACTGCAACTCTGTTTGGGTAGGTTATTTGATGGTTTTCCTGATTTCCCCTATTTGGTATTAAAACAATTATTTTCAGTCTTGAGATAATAAAAAATGATAATATCTGACACTTAATTTCAAAACAAGTTGACTTTTTAAATTTGAGTTGTGAAATGCAAAAAGTAATGTCCATTGCTTTTTTTAAAAAAAAGCACTAAGATATAATTCATACTCCACAAATCCATACATTTAAAGTGCATAATTCAGTGTTTTTATTCTATTCGTATATACAAAATATGCAACTATCATTGTAGTCAATTTTAGAACATTTTCATCACCTGAAAAGGTAACACCATACCCTTTAACACCATGCCCACCTATCATCCACCTATCCTTTCATCCACCTTGCTTGCCTCCATGCCTAAGCAGCAACAAATCTACCTCTCTATATACAGATTTGCCTATTCTGCACATTTCATATAATATGAGATCTTCTGATACTGACTTTTTTCACTTAGCATGTTTTGAAGGTTCATCAATGTTGTAGCATACACACACACACACACACATATTTTTCTTCCTGACACAGATCTTCTAAAACCATTGTAAATAGGGGTGCTAGGAGAATCTTTTGTTCTAACATTTAATCTTTGACCCCAGTTCCTGCTGCAGAACTCCTAAAACGCTTTAATTTCCTGGGTGATAGAAATGTTTTTTGTTCTAATAAAATGACTCTTGTTGGGTTCCTGGATGATGGAGTCTAGTAACTAGAAAAACCAAGTCATAATTAGAAGCTTGGAATTTTCAGGTCCCCCCTCCCCACACTGCCCTTCTCCAGAGAGGAGCGAGGCGTTGGAAAATGAGTTGGTAATTGATCACGCCTACATAATGAAGCCTCCATAAAAATCCTATTATATGGGTTTTGGGAAGCTTCTGGATTGCAACACATTCACATGCTTAAAGGATGGTGTACATTAACTCCATGGGGACAGAAGCTCCTGGACTCAGGACACTTTTGGACTTTGCTCATTTATCTATTTATTCATATCTTTTCTTATATCCTTTATAATAAACCAGAAAATGTAAGTAAGTGTTACCTTGAGTTTTGTGAGCCATTTTAGCAAATTATTGAATCCATGGAGGGAGTCATAGAAACCCTGATTTATGGCTGGTCAGTCAGAAGTACAGGTGACAACCTGGGACATTCATTTGGCATCTGAAGTTGAAGGAAGGCAGTTTCGTGGGACTGAACCTTTAACTTGTGGGTTCTGACATTAACTCCACTTGGTGTGTTGAAAACCTATACACATCTGGTGCCAGAAATATTATAAATGTGTGAGTAGAGGAGAAACGAAGGAGGAGTGTGTTTTTCCTCTATAAGTACTTTCAGCTTTTTTAGCTGTTATACTAGGATTGAAAGTGGTTTACCCACAACTATTTCAATAATTCAGTATTCTGTGTTTGTCTATGTATTTACCTTGAACAACTTTCATACTTCCTTATGCTATTGTTTGCCATTTAATGCCTTTTTTTTTCAACTTGAAAAATTCCCTTTACCATTTGATGTAAGGCAGGTCTAATGGTGATGAACTCCCTCAGCTTTGGTTAGTCTGGGAACGTTTTTATTTCTCCTTTGTTTTTGAAGCACTGTTTTGCGGGGCATAGTATTCTTGGTTGGCAGGGTTTTTTCTTTCAATACTTTAAATATGTCACCCCATTCCCTTCTGGCCTGTAAAGTTACTGCTAAAAAAATCCACTGAAACGATTATGGGTTTTCCTTGTAGGAGACAAGTAATTTTCTCTTGATGCTTTCAAAATTCCTTCTTTGTCTCTGACTTTTTACAAGTTGATGATAATGTGTCTCAATAAAGATTTCTTTGGATTCATATTATTTAGGAATTTTGGGGGCTTCCTGGATCTGTATGTCTGTTTCCTTCCCCAGATTTGGGACTTTCCAGCCATTATTTCTTTTAATAAGCTTTGGGTCCTTTCCCTCTTTCTTCCCCTTTGGGACACCTGTAATGTGTATATAGGACCACTCAATGGTACATCATAGGTTTCTTAAGTTGTCTTTACTCTTTTAAATTCTTTTTTTTCTTTTGGTTCCTTTGATAACATTCAATGACTTGTCTTTGAGTTTACTTATCCTTTCTTCTGATTTATATAGTCATTGAAACTTTCTATTGCATTTTTCAGTGGAGTTATTATATTCTTCAGCTCTATAATTTGTTTGGTATTTTTTAATATTTTCTATCTCTTTGTTGAAATTTTCATTTTGTTTATACATTGCTGTCCTGATCTGTCAGCATCTTTCTGGCAGTTATTTTGAATTCTCTGTAAGACAAATTACATAGCTCTATTTCATTAAGGTTGGTTTCTAGAGAGCTATCTTTTCCTTTATTTGGAACGTATTGCTTAGTTTCTTCATTTTCCTTGTCTCTCTGTGTTGGTGTCTGCATAATAGATAAAACAGACACCTCTCCCAGTCCTCACAGACTGGGATCTCTGAGTTGTCTTTTCCCCTGACCACACTCAGATTTTATACTCCACTGATTTTTCTATTGTTTGCAAAAATTCCCTGGGGAATAACTTGGTCCACATACTAAACAAGTAAAATTTAGGTTGCTTTGAAAAGATTGTTCTTGAGTCTCTTTCAGATTTGTTCTGACCCGAGGCAGTCTCATTCCAGTTATCTCTTTCCCCAACTGGGGAAAACTAGCTGGCCTATAGTTTAACCTATATTTGTCCAATAAATATACCAGCTTTTTAATTCCTTCTCACCACAACCTCCACTGTTGTTAAGAATGTCTTTAGGCTTGAACTTCTCCATACTCTGTTGCAAATGAAGTCTATTCCTTCTGAAAGAAATTAGAAACTATCTCTTTTATGTCCTCTTCTCTTTCCAGCCAAAATATCTGAACCTCAGTGATGACATTGAAGATGGGGACAATAGCATGCTTCTCTTTGAGGCGTATCCCTGCTGTAATAACGGAGGGCTCAGCAGAGGGGGCCCAGTATCCTCATGTCTTCTTGGCTTACCTCTCCCAGCACAGAATCAAGGGCAATTGGGATTCCAGTGTTCTTAGCAGTACCATGCCCAAGCAAGTGCCTCATTCCATGCATGGGGGCTGGGCTAAAGAAGGGAATTATTAGCCTCAGCAACAGATAGCTGGGGGAAGAATGACAAATGCCAATTTTCTGTTTTTATGAAAGATAGCACTGTAAATTGGAGCTGGTGAAGCTGTGCTTTTGGCTGAACTAGTCTGGAGTGGAGTTTCTATCTCGCTGACTTAGGAGAAGGGAAATAGAGAGCAGGTCTTATTTCAAATACCACAAACTCATGCTTGTTATTGCTGAGTTTTAGATTTTCTTAAACAAGTATTTATTCATCAGCTATATGTCCTTGGAACCATTTCCAGAGATTATAACAGTTATTTTTATATACAATTTTCACCATTTTCTCTGGAGAGCAGATCCACTGTGTTCCTCAAGCTGTCATGCCAGAAGTTCCTTCTTTTTCATTGCTTTTCAAAGTGATGTTTTCACCAAAGCTTGACACAGAAAAGTATCAGTATGTCAAATATGTGAAGTACATTGAGATGATATTATTTTTGTTAATTTCAGGAAAAGGTAAACATGCATATACTCCATGCCAATCAGATGTCAGCCTTCTAACTTGTTAGTATCCTTGTAAATTCAAATTGCATTCAATCAAAAGTCACTACTTGTCTATAAAGCCAGCAGGTATTGGGGATTGAAGGAATAAAATTGTGTATTATAAACTATATTTTTTAAATTATGAACTTAATTCTACTTACAAAGAAATTATCTACTATCACTTTCTTATGGTAATCATAAGTGGATCATCCTTGCTAAACCTGTTCTTACATTTCTATAGCTAGTATGCTAATATAATAAAATATAGTAAAAAACACCTCTTCTCACTTTTCTTGACTCTTATCTGCTAGTGTCTACAGAAGTATGTACATGAAGGAAAATGTTATTTATAATAACTTACATATATCACTGGGTTTTTACTCATCTTGTAGAAAAGTCATCACAATTATGAAAAGACCTCTATCACTTGATCTTTTCTAGGTCTCTCCTCATCCTTAAATGCAATGCTCTGCCTTTGCATATATGGCTTTGTAGTTCAGGTCTGCTACTCACATTTAACATAAATTTTCTGCTATTTCTAAAGGTAACCGTCCTGTTTCAAAGCATGAGAATTACCTATTAGCATTATCAAACCTTTAATAATAATATACAGTAACTTCAAAGCATGGAAAGTTTGTTGCACCAATGTGGCCTAAGTAAGCAATCAGAACCTTTGCCGTCCACCTGTCAAGCTGATACTTAGTACAGTCAACTCCTAATTATGTAAGTATTTTCCACATCAAACTTTGAATATTATTTTCCAAAGCATTTTTGTATCATCCTTTCTTGCCCATAATTCACGAAATATAAATAAATTTTAATAATAATATTAAAGATATAAAATTGTGAGGATTTGCTCTCCCTTTCCTAACATAGTCACATAACTTATTGCATAAATATAGAAATAGTTTTTGGATTAGCCTTTACCATTTAAAAACTATACTGCTATACCTACTATTATTAATCAGGTTCACTTAGAGTTTATGTGTATCAATGAAATGTGAAAAGGGGGCTTGTCAAATATTTGTAGAACATAAAGATATTTTTAACCTAAAAATTAAATTTTATAAAGAGTTATTTGCTACCATTGTAGATTTTCTTATATAGCAAACTAGTTTGGGCTAAGAACATATCAAAGAGATTTGATGAACTGATATCTAAATTTATATATTACTCAATTAACTGTTTCAAGTAAAGTTAAGAATATTTTTACGAGAGTTGTGCTATATTCAAGGGTGGTAGTGAACTTATTTCTACCACAGGATTTTCCTTATAGTTGACTTTCACACTAAATTATCTCTATTATTTTTAATTGGGTACTACTTGAAGGCATGGTTTATGCTTTTATTTTATTTTATTTTTCTTATCAATGTCATGCCCAACATCTACAGAAATATTTTACACAAAATGGGTGGAAAAATGTTTGATTACATTTTTTAGAGTTTTTTATTTGTTAAAATTGAGGTAAATTTTACGTACAGGTAACATGCACAGATTTTAAGTGTATGGTTCAATGAGTTTTGACAAATGTCTATATCCATGTGAATATCACACCAATAAATATAAAGAATATTGTCATCACCATTAAAGTTTCCTTATGTTTCCTTCCTGTCAATATTCACCATCAAAAGATCATCAATGTCTTTTACCACTGTACATTAATTTTGATTTTTCTAGAACTTCATATGACAAGTCATGTATGTTTTCTTTTATGACTGGTTTCTTTTGTTCACCATGATGATTTTGAGATGCATCCATATTCTTGTGTATATTACAAGTTTATTCTTTCATTGCAGAGTAGTATCCCATTGTATAAATATACCACAATTTGTTTATACATTCTTGTGATACATACATAGGATGTGTTCATGTTTGGGCTATTATAAATAAAGCTCCTTTGTGGGAGGAGGGTACATGTGTTTTCACATCTTATATGCAAAAATCTAGGAATTCATGGGTACATGAAGATCTGTTAAAAAACTACCAGTATTTCAACATGATTGTGCTATTTTATAGTCTCACCAGAAGGGTACTGTGTTTTCCCGAAAATAAGACCTAGCTGGACCATCAGCTCTAATGCATCCTTTGGAGCAAAAATTAATATAAGACCCGGTCTTATATTATATAAGATCTGGTATTATATTGTATTGTATTATATTATATTATATATATTATATTATGTTGTATTATTATATTATTATATTATACCTGGTCTTATGATAAAATAAGACCAGGTCTTATATTAATTTTTGCTCCAAAAGACACATTAGAGCTGATGGTCCAGCTAGGTCTTATTTTCAGGGGAAACACGGTATGAGAGTTTCAATTGCTCCACACTTTTGCAAACATTTGGTGTTCTCAGTCTTTTAAATTTTAGCCATTCTAGTGGATGTGAAGCAGTATCTGATTGTGGTTTTAATTTCTATTTTTCTGATATTAAAGATATTGAGCATCTTTTTAGATGCCATTTGTATATCTTCTTTGGAGAATTGTATTTTAAAGACTTTTGCCTATTTTATTAATGGGATTTATTATTATTATTATTTACTTGCTAAGAGCTCTTTATATATTCCAGACTTATATATTCTGGGTATAAGCCCTTTGCTATATATATATATATATACACACACATATATATATATGTATATGTATATACATATACATATACATATACATATACATATACATATATACTGTGTTTCCCCAAAAATAAGACCTAACTGGAAAATAAGCCCTAGCATGATTTTTCAGAATGACATCCCCTGAACATAAGCCCTAATGCATCTTTTGGAGCACAACTTAATATAAGACCCGGTCTTATTTTGGGGGAAACACCATATATATATATACACACACACACACATACATATATATGTATATATGTATATACACAAACAATATATACACAATATATACATATATACACACAATATATACATATATAAACACCATATATATATATATCGGGGTGCCAAAAAAATGTATACATGTGACTTATATTCATCTTTTGTTATTGGTATATATTGAGTATTACAATTTTAATACAGTTTTTTTCCTTTCTTAAAATATGTATAGTTTTTTTTTTTTTTATCATCCTCTGTATATATAGTATTGCAAAGATATTCTCCCAGTCTTTGGCTTGACTTTTCATTGTCTTAATGGATCTTTTGATGAGTAGAAGTTTTTAATTTTGATGAAGTCCAGCTTATCAAATTTTTTCTTTTATGATTAGTGCTTGTTGCAACTGAATACATCTTTGCCTACCCCACAATCACAGTTTTTATCTTTCTAGAAACTTTATAGTTTTAGCTTTTTCATTTAGGTTTATTATCTTAAATTAATTTGGGAGTATTTTCTTATATCATGTTTCTTAGAACACTGACTCTGAAATGGAGATTTCAATGTAAGAAGCTTATTTGGGTGTGCATACTTCAGCACCCTGTACAGTTTACCCTTTGTATAGCTTGGATCCACTTACTTCATATAGTAAGGAATAACAGTTGTAACCCTTCAGATACTGCTGCTGGCTGAGGTCCTGCACACAGGGAAGGCAAACTCGCGAATATGAACTTGCTACCAAGTGACTGCTTGGTCTTATCAAGGGATAGTGTCATAGTAGGGGCTCAGTACTGGTTTCTGTTGCTGCAAATCAAATATTCAACAGTGGCAGTAGCTAGATAGACCTTGGTGACTGGGGACTCATGCATTTGATACAAAGGTCTTCATACGTTGTGTCCACTCACACAAGTCTATCTATATGCCTGAAACTGACAACCCAAACCAGCCATTCACCACCCATGAGTTCAAATACATTCGTATCTTCGGCCACTTCTTTTTCACAAGGTAGTTGATCAGGTTCACTGCTCAACTTTGCCCATTGGAAAGATTTCCCCTCCTTGTTATATTCCCTTTATCTTGAATGGGACTATACTTCAGCTGTTGTTCAACTTTGGCTTGCATTTACCTGTGAACCAAGCTAGGTATTTTTCTTCCTCTGTCTGCAGGTCATAAAGAATGCCCAAAATAGCTACAGGTGTCAGCAGAGGGAGAAATAACAATGTGACATTATGATCTGTCCCATCTGTTTGTGCAGCTACTACGGGCCCGCTGTTCCTAATTGTGCCCAATGCCAGTGCACCACTTACCTCTGCAATGGATCACCATTGGACCTACCTGATCTAATGACTTGCAGATTCTGACAGAACCCAGCTCAGGATGGGCAGTTCTGACTGCACAGTCACTTGACATCTCATTATCAGGTGTTCTATCTCTATCAGATCCCAATAGCATGCAAAGGACTGTTTTTGTAATGGTGTAAATTTACCCTATATAGATGGTGCAACTTTGCTCCAGACACATAGGTGTCTACATTTTGATTTTCATTTGGGGTCTTGCCATAAATTCCTCATGATTTTTTATTCCCATCACAGATAACTCTAGTACCATATTATTTGCTTGAACTGCAGTCTGGACCTGCTGTAGGAATCTTTTCCAGCTGTAAGCCCCACTCAAAGCTTCTAGTCTTCTCAGTGACTTGGAAGATGAGCTAGAGTATTCCCAAGTGTGGAATATGCTGCCTCTCAGTGGTAGCAGGGACAACATGTAATAATTTGTTCTCTACTTTGGAATGAACATGGTAGGCCACAGACCAAAGGAGCCCTAAAAATGTCATTGATGTGGCGGTCACTTGAATCCATGTAGAGTTTATGACCAATCATTTGCAGCACATGGAAATTAACATGGCCTCTAATATACTTGCCACTTTTTGTTCATCTGGTCTGATTAAAGTGATACCACCCATATAGTAGATCAATATCATATTCTGTAGAAAGTCCACATAGTCCAAATCCTTTATTACTATAATATGACAGATGGCAGGAGAGTTAGTTAATACATCCCTGGAGAAAGACTGTAAAGAATGCTGTTGTCCACCCTACATGAATGCCAACTTTTTCTGGTCTTCCTCCTGATAGGAATGGAAAAACAGGTATTTGCAAAATCAGTGATCCCATAAAATGTGCATGAGTCCATATTAATCTTATCTAGAAAGTATCTTTATTTGGTACAGGAACCACAAACGAGGCTATTACTTGGTTAAGTTTGTTTAGTCTCTTATCTTCCTTCTAAGATTTGTCTGATTTGTGTAAGGGCGAGATTGCTGAGCTAAATGGAATTATAATGGAACTCCCGCCTGCCCCTAAATTCCTTAAGTCTTTAGGATGGAACTGATATCTGTCATTATCCCTGTGATGCAATATTATTTTTTTATTTACTGTCTTGGTGAGTGGCAATCTCAGTGGTTTCTACTTGGCCTCCTACACTACTATAACCCATACTTAACAAATCAAAGAATCATTGTGAGAGTTCAGTACGCTACCCAATATCTTTATTTCAAATATACAGCTGGGGACTGAGGCCTGCAGCCCCAGTGGATCCACTGTGACCCAGACCTGGGTCTGACTCCATGTATTTCTGACCCTATGTGCCCTCACTCTAAGAAAAGGACTATGATGATATTTTGAGTTCTGTGTATCATTGTCTGCTTAGATTCTGAGTCTCAAAGCCTTCAAAAATGTCAGAAATGTATGATTACTCCCGTTTCCCTAATTCACAGTTACCTGAGTAAATGTCTGTAATGTTCCTTTGGAGAAGAACTAAGAAAATCATGCTATACATTGTTTTGATGTTGTTGGGCCCTTTCTTCTGGAGACACAGTCTCCTTTATTCAATAGATTCTGGGTCTAAAGCTGGCTAAGATCAGGAAATGAATTGTAATTTAAAAAAAATTGAAACAGCTGTTCTTAGTTTCCTGATCATCCAAACTTGTCCATTAGAACTTCCTGTAGTGATGGAAATGTTTTATAGCTACACTGTCCAATATAGCCTGCTAGCCACATGTGGCTACTGAATACTTGAAATGTGGCTAGTGAAACTGAGGAAGTAATTTTTTTTCAATTTTATATAAGTTTAATTGATTTAAGTTCAAATAACTACATATGGCTACTGGCTATTGTACTAGACCCTGTAGGTATATATTTGAGCAATATGTTTGTTACCTGGCCACCTATCTCCCCCTCTAGGATGCCATTAATATAATCCATTAATCATCTCCATAACCCTCTCATTACAATAATTATGTTTCTGAAGTTTAAATGACACTACCTTGCTTTTATTATTTCTGAATCCTATCTTCCCTGCTGATACCAAGAATTCTAGTTCTATAACATTACCTCCTTCCATTGTCCCTGGCCAACAGAGAGCAGCTGCCACTGAGCTCCTCAATGCTGCTCGGGCATCTTTTGGTAAATGGAATGTCTCTGACCTAGCAGTTAGCTGGTAGCTTCATAGTATGAAATAGTACACTCACTCCAGCATACCGACTTCCCTAAGCCTTTTGATCCCTTCCCCACTATTTGCCAAGGTTCTGCCATTTCTACATTACTTAATGCATGATGTCACTTTTTTCTACATCTTCTAAGAGCTGACCTATAATAGTACTGTCTCCCACGATTCTTGCCAAGATGTCAGATACTGTATCATGAGAGAGTGCTCCCATATCAATAAACTCTCCCTTTTCAAACTTTATATTCTGTTTCCTTTGATCCAGTACATTCGGGATCCAGTCATATATATTCTTCCATTTATTGCTGATACATGTAGGCTAAATGTTGCAGGCGTTTCAGTATACTGTTTCCTACCGTCCTTAGCTGACTCAACACTTTCTCAGCTGGGTTTTTTCTTTGTGAAGAACCCTAGTTATTAGTCTCACAGCCGTGAAGGCAGATGGGAAATAATTGGAGGAAAAGGGAGGCAATGCATCTTGTCTTACAAAAGAGGTTTCTGCAATGCCTGGAAGCAAGTACAAAGCACTAACCTTTAACAAGGAGGAGGGCAGGCCCTTCTGCCAACCCAGAGGGTTCAGGGAACCTAGGATTCCGAGGTGCCTGAGTGTACTGCCCTGAATGTTGTATTTCAAGTCTCAAGATTCCACTTCTTCTCAACAGCAGTTCCCGGGGCTTAGCAAAACAGTCCTGCCTAGGCTGAGACGTCGGTGTTCTCTATAGTTCAGTCTTAGGCCTGTTCTTCAGCATTTAGCATATTTGGTGCAAGAAATAAGAGTCTATATGTTTCTAAGTAGGCCTTCTGCCTTTTCAATTAGTGATTAATTACACTCAATCATTCATTCTCTTTCTCCAATGCATTAATAGCCCTTAACAACATCCATCACATTTTATTGTCCTTATAATTACTACTTCCCTCAACCTCTCAAATGCCTGAAATACTGTGCCCCTGTCCCCTCCCCAGTGCATTCCTTTCCAATAGTATTACATTGCAATTCACAACCACTAGAAGTACAATTGCACTGCTGCAGCAGGAACATCCATACTTCACCTCTAATTAGTAATAGGATATTCATGACCAGTCTGCTAGTGGGTAACCTAGCTTCCAAATTCCATTTTAGGATTTGCTTACAACTAGTAGCATTGAAACTGATCTGAGACGAAGAATTGTATGCAGAAAGCTGTCCTAAATGGAAACACGGGAACAGGCCTTGCACTATCACAATATTCAGTCATTGAAAGCAGGCTGCTCTCTGAGCAAGAGCATAAATTATTGTGGGAAAGCACTCTTCAATTGAATGCAATTCTTGGGGAACAACTCATATGTCAGCCATCAATAAGCAACTGATAACAAAGCACCAAAGTCTGGGTGGCTTAAGTAACATCAATTTATTTTATCACAATTCTGGAGGCTAGAAGTCTGAGATGAATGGATTGGCAGAGTTAGTTTCTTTTAAAGTCTCTCTCCTTGGCTTATAGATGGCCATCCTTGTATCTTCACAGGGTCTTCCTTCTGCATATGTCTGTGTCTCAATTTTTTTCCTATAAGGACATCAGTCATATTGGATCAGTGTCCACATCAATTACCTCATTTAACCTTAATTACCTCCTTAAAGACTCTATCTCCACATTACAGTCACATTCTGAGGTACAGGGGATTAGGACTTTAACATACTAACTTGAGGGTAGCACAATTCAATCCATAACAGCAACACTCCCAGAATATATAAGAATGAGTACTTTAGTCCTGAAGGAAAATGTGGGCTGTGTACCACAGCGTCTATCTGCTACATGTGTGGTGTGAGATAGGGGTTAAATTTAACTTTATTCCATGCACTTATTCAGTTGCTCCAGCACTTTTTTGTCCCCATGAATTGCCTTGGTGTTATTTTGGAAATCAATTGATATTATATGTGTAGGACTGTTCCTGGCCTCTCTATTCCGATCCATGAATCTTTTTGTCTAGACTTACTCCAGTATACTCCAGTACTATTCTATCTTAATGACTATAGTTTTAATCTAAGTCTTGAAATCAGATAATGTGAGCCTCCTAATGTTTTCCTTTTTGTGTCTTTTTTTTGGTCAAGATTATTTTGGCAATTCTGAGTATTTGCATTACCATATAAATTTTAGTATCAATTTGTTAATTTCTCCAATAAATAGAAAAAGGAAGGAAGGAAGGAAGGAAGGAAGGAAGGAAGGAAGGAAGGAAGGAAGGAAGAAAGAAAGAAAGAAAGAAAGAAAGAAAGAAAGAAAGAAAGAAAGAAAGAAAGAAAGAAAAAAAGAAAAAAAAGGAAAGAAAGTCTGCTGAGATTTTGTTTGTGTTTGTATTAAACTTACAGTTCAGTTTTGGAGGAAATTTATATCTTGATTATATTTTTTGATCCACAAACATGGTATATCACTCCATTTATCAGCTTTTTAATTTCTCTCAGAAATACTTTGTAGCTTCCAGTAAGAGGGAGTTTTATGGTTTCGATGTTATAACTGATATTTTTAAAATTTCTTTTTCCAACTTCTGGCTGATAATATATAGAAATACAATTAAATTTTGTGTGTTGACCTTTTACTTTGTGGCTTTAACTAATTCATTTATTAGTTCTATTACTGTTTTGCAAGTTCTTGAAGATTTGCCATATAAAAATTATTTTATATAAGAATAAAGACAACTTTATTCCTCCTCTCCAATTTAGTAACTTTACTTCTCATTTTGCTTTTTGTTTTTTTAATGTTTATGTTTGTTTTAGACTATTAAACATGCTGAGACCTCCAGTATAATGCTGAATAGAAATGGTGAGAGACAATATCCTTATATTGTTCCTGTTACTAAGGGAAAAGTGTTCACTATTTTACCATTGAGTGTAATGTTAAAGGCAGCTTTTCTGTAGATGCTTTTTATCAGATTGATAAAGTTCCCTCTAGTTCCTAGTTTACTGAGAGCTTTTATCAGGAATGGATGTTACATTTTGTAAGATGTCTTTATTTACATTGGTTGAGATGATCATATGTTTTATAGCCATATTTTTTCTGTTAACGTGGTGAATTACATTGATTGATTTTCAACTGTTACACTGACCTTGTAATCCTGGAATAAAGCCCATTTGATCATGATGTATTATCTTTTTTATTTATTGCTGTATTTTATTTGCTGATATTTAAAAAAGATTACTATATGTGTGTTCATAAGGGATATTGGACTGTAGATTTCTTGCAATAACTTACAAGGTTTTGGTATCAGTGTTAGGCTGACCTCATAGAACAAATCAAGAAGTTTTCCTCCACCTGTATTTTCTGAAAGAGCTTACGTCAGATTTATTAAATTGGTGGTTTGCAAACATTTTGTCTTCAAGATTCACTTAAATTTTTAAAAATTATTGAATCCCCAAAGAGCTTTGTTTATGTAGGTTACATTTATCTATAAACTGCATTAAAAATTAAAACAGAAAAATTATAAATGTTTGTCAACTATTCAAACATAGTAAATTTTAATAACGTATTTTTATGAAAAATAAGTAGTATACTTTTCAAAAAATCCTTTGTAAGAAGAAAGGTGTTGTTTTACATTTTTATCAGTCTCTTTAATATATAGCTTAATAGAAGACAGCTAGTTATCACATCTGCTTCTGTATTCAAGCTATTACAATGTCACACATTATGTAGCCTATGAAAACTCCACTTGTGAGAGACTAAAAGAAAAAGCAAAGAAGTTTTTAGTATAGTTACAGGAATAATTTTGGCTTTGCAGGCCCCTGCCATTTTACATGATCTGTTTCTTCTTATGTCCATCTTTGTAAGTTGTGTTATTTAAGGAATTTGTTCATTTATTCAAGTTGTCAAATGTATTAGCATAAAGTTGTTTGTAAAATTCCCAGATTATCTTTCTAATGTCAGTGGGATCTGTAAGACATCTCCTGTTTCATTCCTGCTATTGGTAATTTGGATTTTCTCTATTTTTCTCAGTCTGTCTATTTCGGGTTTTATCAGTGTAATTATTATTTTCAAAAAACTACTTTTTAATGAAATGTTGAACATTATGTATGATACATTGTAGGGAGTCCAGATTATGTTGTCTTCCTTTAAAGGGTGTTGAGATGTGTTCCAGCAACTAAGTTACTTGTGGATTCTTTGATCCTGTCAAGCTTAACATTATTCTTTGTTAGTTCAGCTCTATTTTGGTTTTGCCTTAGTCCTCGGTGTGGCTCTTACTTTAGAGTAAGGTTTGGCCTTTCTAGGGTTTAAACTGAATATCTGAGGTGTTCAGTGGCATCTCTCCACTGTAACTGTAGTGGAACTCCAATGTTATTTAGCACTGCATGACTTCTGGTGTCTTCTCTTAGCTGTCAGCCGTGCAGGAACTTCTCCCAGCCACCTCTCCTCCCCACGCAGCTTCTTCCTATCAGGTAATTTATCCTGTTAATTCTGATCACTTCAGCCCCCTCTAATTGGGATGTCAGTCTTTGTAATTCAGGAAAACAGCCCTCTCTGCTTTGTCTCCCTCAGCTTGTGCTAGCGGGTAAGTGCCCCCAGGCAAATATGGGGTCCAACTTATGTGTTTTCCTTCTCTCAAAGTTCACAATCCTGTGGTCCCCATGTCCAATTACTGAGAACATCCACCTCATGTATCTTGTCTCCTTGTTTATGGCAGGATAAGTCTGGTACTCTGACATAGCTGTAAGCAGAGTCCCTGCACCCCTGTTTTTAAAAAAGTACTAGTTCGCAAATAAAAATTTGTATTTCATGTCATCCTTTTATCACATGAATGAAATTTTGAAATGCCAAGAAAATGAAATGTTGCGTGCTCAAACAAATGTAAAACAACACATTACTTCTCTGACAAGACAATCAACACATAACACAGGAGTCCCAGATTTTTCCAATCCTAAATCTTCTCGTATCTGATTGAATGTCTTAAAACTTTCCACCAATTTTAATGAATGTTTTATGTTTTCTCCATGTTCAGTTAGCATTATTCATTATCATGTTATCCTATACTTTCTGCATTTTTCCTTCTGATTATCCCTTTCTTGTGAATACCATTTCCTCCCTAAAGTCGTCCATAACATCCACTCTTGCCTCTAATTCTTTCAGTTATATATATATATATATATATATATATATATATATATATATATGTAAAACTGAAACACACACACACACACACACACACACACACACACACACACAGCATTCACTCTATGCCAAGTCCTGTGCTAGGTGTAAATAAAGCAAATCACAAAAAATATATCTTTGCTCTTGCTTTTATGGAACTCATATCCTCTAGGAGATGGCTTAATTAGGGTTCACCTGAAAGCCGAGCATGGCACAGTCTTGTAAACTTATCCCTCATGGTAAATTTGGAGGTGATGCTAGGAAACAGGAATGAGGGGGAGGGGAGCATGATCTGGGATAAAAGAAACAGCCAATATTAAGGTTGCTGCTGTAGGAACAGGGGCTTGATTTCTGCTCGAATCTCCTGAGGAACTATAAAAGGCCTGCCAGCCTGGTCCACCTGAAGACTCGGAGACTGTAGCATTTATTAACTGATTCCCATTGCCCGCTGGCTGTACCTGTGCAGGCACCTGTGAGCCCAGAGAAAACCATAGAGCAGAAAGTAGAAAGACAAGCAGAGGATGATGAGAAGGGTTGCTATTAGGGAGGAAAGTCTGAGCTTTCAGGGCATTGTCTACCACAGCTGCAGCTGGAAGCAGGGTGGGCCAAGGGGACGTGACATGTAGCCCCAGAGGCATCTGACCTGGGTGGAAATATTAGAGTAAACACAGATACTCTCTGCAAAATATAAGCACCATGATAAAAACCCGGCATTAGGCTAGAGTGAACGAGTGTGTGCAAGTGCGTGTACACGCGTGCCCTTGCATGCACTTGCGCACAAACAGATGTAAATTCAGACTGGGGGGTTTGGGAAGGACTCGCTGAGGAGGTGGCATTGGAGCTGCTACCTAGGAATAGGATGTAGGCAGCTTGCAGAGGAAGAAGATACAAGGCAAAGAAGGTGCAAGTACAAAGGTCCTGAAATGGCGTGAGTGTAGCATGTTTGAAGAGCAAATAGCTGGAGCCTCCTGAGAGCAGAGGAGGATGGTAAGAGATGTGGGCAGGGATGATACCACTCAAAGTCTGTGCAGCCATGATAAGGAGTCTGTAATTTGTTTCTAAATCCTTTGGAGAATTATTGGAAGATTCTATGAAGGGGAGTGTGATATGGCCTTAGTTTTGTTTTAAATGATACTATGGGTATATAATGATTATTTTATTTATACATGTCAAGAATTCCTGAAGGTTTAAATGCAATTACAGTAGCTAATGCTGGAGAATATTCCTCATTTTGGTTTTATGCCCAATTATTCATAAATCATAATCCCTTGTGTTCCACTATAACCAATATAATACTCATATTTCAGAGTTCATTGAAAAAGCAGTAATAGCAACTAATGGATGTCCCAGCACTCCTAGCTGATGAAGATTCACTTATTAAAGTAAGTCATGAGAAAAGTCAGTGTAAAAATTCATCAGTTGAATGGTAACTCACCAAGATTATTTAGGGCCACATTTATTGCTAGTGGAAAGATGCCTGATTTTCAGATTTTAAAAAGTTTTATTAAATGTTAAGACACAAAATTCTCATATAAACTCTTTAGGTTAATGCAATTTGTTTTTTCACAATCAAATCATTTTTATTGGTGATCTCATAGTCTAACAGAAATCCTGAACTGGGGCATGGAATACCCAGCTCTAACATTAATTTGTTCTGTGACAATGAATGATTGATCCCCAAATGATCACAAAATATTTATTAAGCATCTTTTGTGTATGTGCCTTATAATATATTGTTCCCTATATTGTTCTGGGAGAGATGGGTTACAAAAATATAAGATATGCTCATGCCCACATCAATCAAAAAATATAGTTACTTCAAATTTCATTTGAAAAGAAATACTACATTGATACTCTTTGACGCATGATTAGTTAAAAAAAAAAAAAAAAAAAGACTGGGTTGGACGAAGCTCAGAAAAATGTGTCCTATCTACAATCCATGTAAAAGTTAAAAGTGGGCTTAATATTTTTTGAAAGCCATAAATCATGTTTCCCAGGGTTAAGATTTTTCTGCTTAATGGAATTCTCTTATTGAAGATATACTACCCTGTTCCCCAGATATTCCACCACTGATAACACTTACTTAATGGTCCATCTGTCTGAAGCTAGCTCTACCCTAACACTTTCTCTAGAATTGCAGGCGACAGTGAAGACATTTTCATTTCCTTGTGGTTAGTTCTCCCCTGATTGAGTGCTAAATGTGATTTTGGTCTGACACATTTTCTTCCTGGGCTTGAAAATGCATAAACTCAAGTAGTCAGAATGCCCAGATCCACATATATCATTTTTATTCTTCTTAAGTTTCAAGTGATGTTTTTTTTGTTTTGCAATTTTCACTGTCTTCATGTATCTGTGATCCATTTTGGTTCCTTTGAATTCTAAGTCAACATTTTAAAAGGTGTAGCCATTAATGTGGGTGTCTTTGCCAACCTCAGAAGGAAGATTACTAGAAGAAATCTGTGACTTAACAAGAAGCAATCCTTTGATCTGGGAATAGAAATTGCCTCTTATAGAAAAAGTGATATATACATTCTTAGATAGCTACTGATCTTGATACATTTAAGAGAGGTTTTACTTTTTCTTTATTATGCACTTCACAGAACTCAGGAATTATTAGATAACTACATCTAAATATATATGCTGATGGTTTTTTAAGTCACTCTGTAGTTATGTATCACTATTTGATAAATAATCTATTTCATAGACTACTTTAAAATAGCAGGTTTATGGCACAGTTTATTACCTACTCTTTATGTTAAGATCAAGTTCAAACCTTTCTGTATGCAAAAAGGGAATTAGGTCAGTGCCATCTTTTATAGAGATAGAGCTAAGGTTTGAGTTTGGGAAGCATAAAGAGAAATGGAAGAGTTTACTTGCAGGAAATGCCTCAGGAAGCACTCATAAAGCAGAAAGGACACAACTTAGAGATAACTCTAATGCATTTTAAATTGATGAATCACTCACCTCTGAAACCTCCTAGCATTGTTAGAGCTTGAAAACCTTTGTGGTATCAGATAAGATATATTTCAGTGGAAGGAACTAAAGATCACTTGAGAAAAATCAGAGGAAAAAAAGTTTTTTGCCCTACACCGATTGCAGAAATCTGTTGCCCTAGTTCCTCTCCCCCCAACAGATACCCAAGTCAGAGTGAGTTTTATGAGAAAGAAGAAAGGTCACTCTTAAAGCGATTCTTGGAGAAAACAATACTAATTAGAACAAGAGGAGGGGAAAGTTGGGCCTCACCTGGTGACTAAAAAAATTGTGCTAAAAGAGCTTCCACTTTTTCTGGAGCTCTCTGTAGAACAAACTGAAATCTGGATTTCCAAGGGAGGCATTCCAATGATCAAGAAAATAAAAGGAAGAGGTCAGGAGAAAAGTAGAAGCTAATGAGCTAAGGATTGGGAACAAATATTAACATGTGAGGATGGGCCAATCTGTTTGCCAGAAAAGCCGACTGTTGGCTTGAGTTACCCAGATCGATCATCTGCTCTGTCTATGAGTGTGCCATGACCAGACAAACATGAGTGCCAAACTGTATTAACAAACTGACTCTAGCTGTTGCATGGTTTTTTAATCTCCAATTGGAAAATACTCACATTTGTGATAGTTATTAGATGCTGTAAACTCTTTGCAGGGAGTGGGAGAAAAAGACATTTTTCTGTTACATCCTCCAGGAAGACACTAGCGTCAACATTCATTTAGGCTTAGCATTTCAGCACATGGTGCTTCCCTAGGCTCAGTCCCAACCATGTAAGGACATCTGAATTCAGATGCACTTTCTAAAAATCCTGTCTTGTAGGATGATGAGGAGGAGAGGATATAAAGGACTACTGGCTTGCAACTTTTATGTGTGCTCACAATTTCAGAGAGCTAGGGGATATGGTCCAGTCATTGAAAAAAAGTATCTTAATATGTACGTAAGTACATTAGTTTAGCTGTGATGACAATCCTTATTTGGGATTGAATTAGCAAAATCATAGAGAAAATATGCAAAATCTGTTTCCAAGTCACAGTACATACTTGGATTCCTGGCAATGTATGTGTAATTTGTGACTGTGTAATGCATGCATTTTTCTACAATGTAAAAAGGTAATTTCCAAATATATTTGCAAAACCACCTGATCATGGAATGTGCTGGCTTTCTCTTGCCATAATGGTAAATAATATTTTCAATTACACATCAAGAGAAAATTGTGAAATATATTAGATTTTTTAAAAGAATTGAATATATAGCACCATTAATACTATATATTATATAATCAAAGGAACTAGTACCTATACTCAAGATTTTTTCAAATGATTCCTTTAATATTAAATAATTAGCGAACAGAGCTTTTTTCGGACCCAATCCAAATAGACAAATTCTATGAGAGTTTATAATTTGCATTCAAGAATGAAAGCATCTTTTAGAATGTTTTAATAAAAAACCCAAAAATGGCTTTTGAATTTAAAAAATATATCATAAATATACTAATCTTTGGAATGGTACCATGGTGACTTAAAGAGTATTTCCAGCACCTGACAGAATAAGATAAGTCAGAGCTTTGTGGTTCAATTGCAAGCCCATTGAAATGATGCATATATACATAACATAAAGTTTAATTACACACCTGGGTTTAAAAGCAAGAAAATGACAGTTACAAGGAGCCTACTGAAAGAGTGGTGAATTGAGGAGCTAGTATTCCAGCAACCAACAGGAAATTGGCCAAGACTTAAGTCTCCGGGAATACCTAAAAGTGCTTTAATGTTTATTCAAATGCAGAAGACAGCCTTTGGGCTCAGGCAAGGTGGGAGGGCTAAAGTATAACACTCTACCATAAATCTCAGAAAATGGAAGGGCTATCTTCTCAGTGAAAGGGGATTGGAACGCTTCTACCTACAGGTACAAGAAAGCAAAAAGGAAACTTTGGGATTTTAAGGAGAGAAAAAAAGAACTCATCTATGAAAAACAAAAACTCCAAGCCTGTCCAAATTTCTGTTATCCACGTGTGTCAACATGCCAAATCTGAGAAATTAATAAAATTGATCTCAGTTTGGTGAAATCCCTGGAGCACCAAGCAAAACCGAATGCAAAACAATTCCAGCAAGCACTTCTGTAAGTGCAAGTACTCCAACAAGAAATCAAAACAAAACATTCTTCTGTTAAATGAGCTCTCACACACAACTAAAATACCATCAGGGAAAGTAAGCACACAAAATATGTATGAGGATTGTATAATCCGCTCTCCCCTCTCCAGTCAAACATAATATAATAAAAAAAATCTGAAATAACCTATAAAACAAAACAATTAGAATGAAAAAAAGGACTAGAAATAAGTCTCTAAGAAAATGACACTATAAAATACATGGTAGATTTAAAAAAGAAAAATAAGTCTTTAGAAATGAAGGAAAATCTTTGAAATTAAAAATTCAATTGACATAAATAAAGGTTAGATAATTTGAGAGAGAATTAGTAAACTGGAAAGCTGACCTAAGAAAATTACCCTAATGGCTGCACAGAGAGATTAAAAAAAAAAAAAAAAAAAAAAAAAGTCCAAAGCAGAAGTTAGAAACATGGAAGAGAGAAGATTCAGCATATGTTGAAATAGGAGTTCCAGAAGGAGAGAAAATAGAGAATGCAGACAATATCACATTCAAAGAGGTATTCCCTGATAATTTTTCAGAATTGATGAAAGATAATGAATGCAGATTTCAAAACATTAGAGACAATTAAAAAAATATTAGAAGCAACCAGAGAGAGAAAACTGATTATCTACAAAGAAAGAGTTAACCTTTGGCATGGAGAAAGGACGGAATTGGAATAAAGCATTTAGTTATATAACATCTTATTTCTTTAAAAAGTGACCTGGAGCAAATATGAAAATATTGACTATTATTAAGTCTATGTGATAATTAAAATAGTGTCTGTTATATTATTTCCTACTTATCTACCTATTTAACTTATTTCCAAATTACAAATTAAAGTTTGAAAAATTACAAAAGAATACATAATGTTTATTAATAAAATATCAGTTTATCACTATAACCTCCATTCCCCTATTTCCATGTACCAACTCCCCACCCCAAGCAGTAGTTATAAATAGATGTGAGAGAGCATATACTGGTGTTCAACATGGAAGAGGTTTAGCAATTACCATAATGGTGGCAATATTATTTAGATGAGGGAGAGGCAAACTATGACCCTGAGACAGCTACCTGTTTTTCTAAATAAAGTTTTATTAGACCACAGCCATGCCCATTTTTTCTGAGTGTTTGTTTATTTGTTTGTTTGTTTGATGGCTGCTTTGACTCTACAACATTGCAGTTGTATTGTTGTTAAGTCTAAAATATTTATTATCTAACCCTTTAAGAAAAAAGTTTGCCAACCATTGGCTTAAATGATGATGCTTCTTATTATATCCCTTTAGCAAATTAACAGTATATATTTTAAATGAAGTTACAAATCTTACATAGATATAAAGATAATAATTCACTAAGTTTAATGGTCTTACGTTTGTACACGGGGAAACTTGAGGTAAAAATAAATACTGCGCAAGTCTAAAATATCTTTGAGTGTTTCTTTAGTTGAATTTTCCACCCTTAAGATTCTCCATAATCAAGCAAAACTGGTTTAGGGAACATGAACGTTCAAATCAGTCATCTGATTCTGCAATACAACCTAATTAACCTCTTGTGTATAGCACGTTTCCCATCCTTAGCCAAAGCTGCATTAATTTTATATTAGCTTAGAAAGCAGAAGAAGAAAGCATTTGTCTGGGCCTGCATTGTTTAAAAATTCCCTTTCCATACATATGTTAGTTTCCTATGGAAAGGCTGGGAGTACTGGCTCTTCATATATTTAAGATGCTTGAAAATCATGCTACGCTCTTTAATATATATTACGATGTTTGAAGAGAATAACTGATCACTTAGTCATGGCTGAAAAGAGTGACTGGCTTTCTCACCTAAGTGTTGACTTAAACCTCAGGAAAGTCGGTTCTTTTGTTTTTTTCACTGAAGACTAGAGATTGTGCTGATTTAATCACTTACGTCAATAAAAACTGTAATAGCTTCTTTGAAGACACAAGTTACTACTTGCTGCAAATACAGTAAAGAAAATTACCCTGTAACGTCACTACTTCAAGTCCTTTTGTAACCAGGCTCCACCTTCTCTCTCTGATCATATTTCATTCTTCGGACTTGCTCTTCTCAACCACAGCCTACTCTGTTCCTCCCCCCCCCCCCCCCAACAACACATCCACCCCTGTAGTCAACACAAATTTAGGGTGTTTCTTACATATCTTGCTGAAACCCAGCTCCAATCTCCCTATCCTTCATAGTTGTTTCATAAGTGAATATTGAATGATTTATTTAATCTTTGACAAATTCCTGTAACCTAGAATGATCTTGCCCTTCTCTGAATTCCTGTAGTTCTTAATTTAAAAAATAAAACAAACATAAAGAGCCCTGAATTGTCTTCCATTTGCTATATGTAAATAAGATATTATCTTTTCAATAAGATTGTAAATCCTTTAAGATCAGGAACAATGTTACACATGTCTTTTAAAATGACGTTTAAAAAAATCAAATGAGAGACAGAGAGAGAGAGAGAGAGAGAGAGAGAGAGAGAGAGAAAAGAAGGCCTTTCTGGGTATCCCATACAATGTGGTGAGGAACCTAGTAGTATCTGCTTTAATACTCATTTGCTTTCCTTTATAGGTGTAGATATATATATAGATATAGATATAGATATAGATATAGATATAGATATAGATATAGATATAGATATATTTATATTATAAAATATATATTATATTTGTAAGAAATATTTCACATATTTGCTATTCAAAGAATCAACATTTGTTATACATAGTGATTAAAAAATCATAGTACATCAGTGAGATATACTTTGAAATCCATTAGATGAATTTGTTAGGGTCAAATAACATTTGTTTAAACACAAACCAAGTGTGGAAAGGAGCAAAGGGCAAACAATGCATTCCCACTCAAATTCCAAGTCAGTCCATTTTCCAAGGTGATTTATAGTTCGATTTATCTTTTAAGGACTTATAGGAGAATTAACCCTGAAAATAGGTAGGACTGCATACTTATTCTTTTCAAGCCAGAAACTATATTTCTTTCTCTTTGAAGGTTAAAGTCAGAATCAGTCCATTTGTAAACTTGCAACTTAAGCCTCTTTACTATTTTCCCTTCTCTACTCTTCATTTTATCCATCAGATTTTCTGAGAATTCAGTAAGAATTCATGGGTAATGTGTGCCTTAGCCCTCAGCTAGATGTTGTAAATGATACAAATATCAGTCAGATGTCCAGCTGTCCCCACAGGCGATTTCTGTGATACATCACACCCACCATTAGAAAAGACTCAGTACATCTGACCACCTAAAATAGAGTCCACTCCCACTCAGCTTGTAATGAGCAATGTCAAATGGATAATTTCCAAAGAATGACACCGACATCCCCAAGTTAATAAGTTAAATTGTAAAATTACCTTTCTTTACAGAAAGCTCGTAGATTTCCCCAAAGCACTCCATTGTACTTCAAGACTGCCTACATCTACCCTTTTGCTCTCCATTCCTCTTTCTCCTCCTCTGCATAGAGTCCTTGGCTCAGTTTTGACCTGTAATTGCTGTACATTCTAATAGCCATCACTACACACTGGCTGTGCTTTTCAAATAAATGGATCTGAGTGTTTCCCACCTTTTTTTTTTTTTTTACAAAGTGTTCAAAAACTGCTTTGCCTTTTGGGCAGGATATTGGGGGGAGGTAGATGGAAGGAGAGGTTGAAAGGAAGCCAAGGGATGAGAAAGATGACAATCAGGTATGTGCTCACATTGTGGCACATACTCCTACCTTCCCAGGATAAAGAGAAGTATATTCAAGGGTTTTCTTTGAAGAAAGAAGACCAGTGATATACTAACATCATAGCAAGTCTGTTCTCAACAAGTGAAACTAAATGAGAGTTAGGTATTTTCCATGGAATGACTCACCAGTGGTTCATACTGAAGGAAGAGTGTTGGAGACAGAATAATGACCATAAATCGTACTGAGACTTCTTTGAAAACAAGAACCCCATTTTTTCATCTCTGAGTCTCCAATAACATAAATATTTATTGACTTTAAATGAGTTTGATTTTCCTGGGCTTTTGTGAGCAAGCCATGCTGTGTTCTCTCTCTCTCTCTCTCTCTCTCTCTCTCTCTCTCTCTCTCTCTCTATACTAACCTAGAGGTAGAATGAATAAGGAAATAAATGAATATGAATAGGTATGCTTTGAAGCAGAAGCAATTTCATCCAGAGAGCACAGGAAAAATTATCATTGATTACTAATCCAGGTGCCTATCAAAAGATGGGAAGCTACATTTATTTCTGCAGTCATTCAGTAAGAATTCAGTGGGTAGTTAATGTGGCTTAGCCCTGAGCTAGCTGTTGTAAAGGATACAAATATAAGTCAAACGTCCAGCTGTCCCCTCAGGTGATTTCTGTGATACGTCACCCCCGCCACTAGATAAGATTCAGTACCTCTGACCACCTACAAATAGAATCCACTCCCACTAAGCTCTTAATGAGCAATGCCAAGTTTACTGAAGATCCCATCAGAGAGGCAGAGAAAGAGTTTATATTGCACCCACCACAGCCTGCAGCTTTGTATAAACCCCATTTGACATGGTTCCCCTTCCTTCCCCCCCACCCCCGGAGTTTTCTACTTCCCTTGGGCTTCTCTTTCCATTGTTCCAGTACACAGCTTTGTGCTACTCACTCTCCTCTCCCATGACTTCTCTGGAGCAAATATGTTTTCTTCTTGTCTCAGGGAAGAGCAGCTCCATCTGTTTTTCTCAGTCTTTGGTGCCATTAACTCACTGGCCTGGAAAGCGGGATTCTTGTACAACTTTTTCTGTATCCATTTTGGTCTGGGTCCTCCCAGTAGCAGATCCTGATTTTGAAGGATTCAGTGCTGGTAGCTTATTTGGAAGGTAAACCTAGAAAACACTGGTAGGGGAGACAGAAAAGTGTAGGCAGCTGATACGGTCTGAATGTCTGTGTTCCCTGCAAAGTCCTGTGTTGAAATTCTAACCCGCAAAGATGAAGGCATTAGGAGGTAGGGCCTTTGGGAGGTGCTTAGGTCATGAAGATGGAGCCATCATGAATGGGAATAGTATTCTTGTAAAAGAGACCCCATAGGGATTACTCACCCCTTCAGACATGGGCATGGCGAGAAGACCCCAGCTACGAACGAGAAAGAGGGTCCAGAACTTGACCATGCAGGGCACCTTGATCTTAAACCCACCTCCATAACTGAGAAGTAAATTTCTGGTTTTTATAAGCTACTCTGTCTGTGGTATTTTGTCACAGCAGCCCAAATGGACTGAAAGAGCAGCCAATGAAGTGTTTAATATCAGGTTACCTCTGGTAACTGGAGGTTAATTTTTCTGGGTTTCTGGCAGCCGATGTAGAACACCCACCTTAGCTATCTCACCAACGGCTGAGGCATTTATACACCAATACCATCAGTTATTCATAAGGGCTGCTCCCGGCTGGTGAGTATTAATCCTCTAATATTTCTGGCCTGCCATATGCACAGGCACAGTGGGATCTGGCAGAGTAAGTGCCAGCTGCCAAAGAAAGCCCTTAGGCAAAGAGATACGATGCTAGGTTCTGGAGGCTGGAGGCTGGGCCTGCATGCACACAATGGTGAGATCTGAGGAAAAAGGAGCAGGTCACTGGTGGCACCTGTATGATATAATTAAACAAAGTATATTTTCCTTTCTTAAGGAGTTTCCATTCCGGTTAGGAGGACACAACATTATATAAAGAATTAAACTGCAATACCAGATTATCTGAGGCACTGTTTTCAGGAGTATGATGTGTGGCATCATATTCCACCAGTAGCTGCTGAGAACCAACTATGTCCTGGGAACTGGGATAATTGCTGTTGAAAAAGGTACATTCTCCGCTTGTAAGGGGCCTGGGGTGAGAGGCGCAGAGTCAAGTGTTGTGACAAGAAGAGCCAGCTAATTGGAACAAGGGGGAGGGAACTGAGACAGCTTTGAGAGGCATTCTAAAGAGAGAGAGAATAGGATTTAGGCATAGAAGTAGTGGAATCAGAGAAGGAAAAGAGAGGATGTTTGATCCAGGCTGGCAGCCAGTGAAGACACACAGGCTCCAGAAAGCAGGCTGCCTTTGGGAAACAGTAACTGGCATAGCAGGGAGGGAGGTGTGGCCCAAGTTGTCTCCACGGTGGGCTCAGTCTGAACGTGCATAGTTGCTCTTAAGACGGGATGTGCTATTTTCTATTATTTGTATGCTCTTTTGGTCATAACCACCAGGCCCACTTGGATTGTAGTAGAATTGACACATCTTCCCCTCTTTGACTTCCTGTTCACCATATTCACCATCCGGGAGCAGACACTTTGTTTTTGTTGGAAATATTAATAGTGATAATAACAGCAGATAATGTCCCTTGAGCATTTACTAAGTGCCAGGCACAGTGATAGGTGCTTTAGATGAATTCACTCATTTAATCCTTTCCTAAATCTGGAGAGACAGGGATGATCATTGTCGATAAGGAAATTGAGGCAATAACTTGCCCGGATCACATAGGCATGGGTGTTTGAGCTGGGATCTGCACGCAGGAGCCTAGCTCCAGCGCCTGCACTCACTTGGAGAGATCTGACCCACTCAGCCCCAGCCTCCTGACTTTCCCCACACTATTTGGAGAAGGTGGAGATCAGGTATATTTTAATAAGGATGTGTTGGATGGTGTGTGTCCACCACCCTCTGAGGAATGGGGGGGGGGGTGTCAGGTTGATTCTAAGAGAGTTTCAGACATGACACTTATCACCCTGTATTCACCACCTCCCGTACTTTCCCACTATTTTAGAAGGAAAAAGAAGTCCTAAATGGTTGCCTTGTGGAGATGGACATAGACAAGGGTAGCTCTACAATTTTGCCTTATGTTAAAAAGTTTTAAGAGCTTCTTTCTCCTGACTCAGGGCCCAAAACATAGGGCTAGGCCTGCAAATATCTGAATGTTTGTGTCCCCCCCATGACATTGTAACCCCCAATGTGATGGTATTAAGAAACGGGGCCTTGGAAGGTAATAAGGTCATAAGGGTGCAGCCTTCATGAGTGGGATTAGTGCTCTTCTAAAAGGGACCCAAAAAGCACTTTCATCCTCTTTTTCTGCCACATGAGAAAACAACTAGAAGTTGGTGTCTGCAACGCAGTCTGTACCCCAGGAAGGGGCCCTCATCAGTACCTGACTATGCTGTCACTCTAATCATGGACTTGCAGCCTACAGAACTTGAGAAATACATTTCTATTGTTTATAAGCCATACGGTCTACGATACTGTTATGACAGCCTGAAATAACTGATACAGGGGCCCTGAATGTAATTTCACCTGAGAGAACTTCTTGCCCTCTCTCCTCCCTGGCCATTCTTAAGACAGGGAGGGGTGTGATACCCGCACATTGCAGGAATCTTTCTTGACATTTCCCTTTTCAACTGAAGAGCTGTGATTTTGAATTAGAGAAATGCCATTTTAGACTTATTCCCTACCTTCCTGTAGTATTTTTCTTCTCTTTATGCAGTAACTTAGAGAATGTGCTATTGCCTGGCACTTATTTCCTTGTCTCTCATTGGAGCATTCTAAAAGATAGATGAGAACATTATTTCTACCCAAACTGATATCTTCACTCTATCCTGGGAAACCTATAATCCCCTTCTGCCTCTCATGACCCTGGAACTTGACCTGCACTGATTGAAAAAAAAAAAAAAAACAACGAAAAACAAACGGTAGGGAGTAAACGTTCTTCTTTGCATTGTAAATTAAGCAAGTTATAAATTCTGCCTCAAAACAGTTTGGGGGATGCAGGAAGGTTATTACAAAGAAAGGAGGTAAAGAATTCTTCATCAGCTTTCTGATTATACATAGTAGAAATTATTTTTTTCTGGACACTTCCTGCACTTCCTGCCCTTTCATGTGGATACTGATTTATTTTTCTCTAAGTGAATTTAGGTAATGAGAAAGGTGTCTAGTTGACATCTCCAGAGAATAAATCCTTCTAATTATCCACTAGAGAAGAGAAACAGAAGAGCAGTCACAAAGCAAATGCCTCCTAAAATATTTTAGAAATATATCTCAAGTCTGAACTGTGCAGAAAACTACTAAAAATTAGGAAATTAGTCAGACTGAGTAACTTAGGAAAATCCTGGCTCTTCTGATAGTGGTAAATATGTCCATTACCATCACTCGTGATGGCTGCTGGCTGTCAGCAGTGTTTAAAAAGTAAAGAACTGAAGCTGAAGCACCACTTCATGTTGCTCAAGTTTCCAAGCAGACATTGGATAGGTGCAGACAGATACACTGCATCCCCTTACCCAGAGTTCTCTGCCACAGCACTATTGGCAGCTGAATTGTTTTTTTGTGGGAATTGTGCTGTGTGTTGTAGGATACATAGCAGGGTGCCTGGTCTCTACCCACTAGATGCCAAGAGCATCTCTTGCCCTCCTCCCAAGTGTGAAAATAAAAAATGTCTTTAGTCACTGTCAAATATCTCCTGGGGGTGGGGCAGGGGGGAATCACCCCCAGATGAGAACTGCAACCAGGAGAAACTTTGGACTCACCACTTCATGCCCCGGGACCTACCTATGTCCACACTCCGTGTTGTCTGATGTGTCTTTAACCTAAGTTCATTTCAATTCTCTTTAGGGATATTGCTTTCTGAATTTCTCAGCTGTATGATGCCAAGTAACCCAAGACATACATTTTTTTCACTTCTTTTTATTCAGATACCAGTGTGTTTAACCAGTACTTTGTGTTGTTTCCAGTATTTCATAATTACAAATAATGTGGCAATTTATGTATTCCTTAATCCAACAAAAACTGTTTGAATGTCTACCATTTCCAGCAACTGTAATAGGTGCTGGTGAATAAGGCAAACAAACAGCAACCTTGTCCTCATTCAGCTTACATTTAGTAAGGAAGAAAACTACGTAGATAAATAAAGTGATTGCAGATTGTAAGTAGATACATGTTTTAAATGATCACGTAAGGATAAATGTCATGAAGAAAATTAAGGGATGAGACAATGAGTAACTGGTGAAGCCAATTTAGATAAGGAGGTCAGGGAAGATTTCTCTGGATGGGAGACATTTGCTTCAAGGATGAGAATGAGCCAGCTACGTATCTGCAGAGCAAGACCATCCCGAGCAAAGGGAAAAGCAAACGCAAAGTCCAGGGGAGAGAAAGGGCTTGGGGTACTTGAGGAACCAAAGCGAGAACGGTGACTGGAATACAGAGAACAAGGGGGAAAGTGGTTGATGATACGTGTATCGTGTTAAGCAGGGCCTTGTAGACCATCTTGGGAAAGAGTCTAGATTTTAATTTAAAAACAATGGGAAACTCTTTAAGCTCTTAAGGAAGGGAGTGGCATGATCTTGTTTATGATTTAAAAGATTATTCTGGCTAGAAAGTGAAGTATTAAAAGGGAAGAATTGAGTTAGAGGAACCAGCTAAGGGCCCTATTTAAATCTCCTAATTGGGGTTTGATGCCACCATTGATGGCAGTGCAGATGAACAGAAGTGAACAGATTCAAGCACAGTAATCATCTTGGTAAAGGATTGAATAGACAGGAAAGAAAGGGGGATGTGTAATGGATTACTCCTAGATTTGGGGGGATGATGGTGCCATTTACTGAGATGAGGAAGATTGGGCAAAAATGAGTTTGACCAAGCTAGGTATGAAGAATGCCATTTTGAATATATTAAATCTGCTATGCCTATTGGATAGCCAGGTAGAAATGGCAAGTTGGAAGTTGGATGTATAAAACTAGAGCTTAGGGGAGAGACAGGGATTAGAGAAATTGGGAGCACCTACATGGCATGTAAAGCCATTAGACTGAAAGAGTTCATATGCAGAAACAGATTAGAAGGAAGGGATCAGAGCACTGGGCAGAGGTGTGGGGCCCTCTTACATTTAGAGGGGTGGAAGAGGAGGCAGAACCAGTGAAGAAAACCAAGAAGAAGTGCCAGAGAGGCACGGGAAACTTGAGAACTGTGGTTGCCATGAAAACAGGGAAATGACAGTGTGCCAATGGAAAGGAATAACCAGTGGGGCGATGAGAATATTTCTGTGCCTTTGTTTAAGTCTTTTAGAAGGGTAATTTCCTAAATGAAATTACTTGATTGAAGATTATAAATGTATTAAAATTTTAATAGCTATTGCTGAGTTTTTTTCCATAAAGCTTGAATTATGTGCAGGTACAATAATGACGTTTTTAAATGAATCTTTTATTGAAGTATAACATAATACAGATATGTAAATAACTCATAAATGTACAGTATTGAATTTTCACAAAGTAAACACAGCCATAATATATCCAGCACCCAGATGAAGAAACAGCATTACTAGCTCTTCAGAAGTCCTTCTTATGCCCTCTCTCAGTCACCATCAAGGTAACCACTGTCTTGACTTCTAACACCATAATTTTCTTTGCCACTTTTTGAGCTTTATATGAATGGAATCATACAGCATACTATAACTCTTTTTGTGGCTGTCTTTGTTAAACACTATGTTTGTGATAGTCTCCATATAGTTGCACATAGTGATGATTTAATTATTTTATTGTTTTTATATGATTCAAATTATTTGTCCACTCAAATGTTGATGAACAGTACATTGTTTCCAGATTTACACTATTACAAATACTGCTGTTAAAAAATTCTTATACAACTATTTTGGTGAACATATACACAAATTTCTTTTGACCATGTATCTCCAGGAGTAAAAATTGTTGATACTGTGTTTCCCCGAAAATAAGACTGGGTCTTATATTAATTTTTGCTCCAGAAGACGCATTAGGGCTTATGTTCAGGGGATGACATCCTGAAAAATCATGCTAGGGCTTATTTTCCGGTTAGGTCTTATTTTCAGGGAAACACAGTAATAGAGTATGCTTTTGTCCAAATTTAGTAGGTGCTACTAAATTATCTGTCTACCAACAGTTATGAGAGTTCCAGTTATCCATATCTTTGTTAACACTTGATATGATCAGTCTTTTACATTTCAGCCATTCTGATAGGCGTGCAGCGGTTTTTCATTGTGTTTGGGATTTTTTTGTTTTGTTTTTGCATTTCCCTGATGACTAATAAGGTTAAATATCTTTAACCTTATTGGCCATTTGTATATTCTCTTTTGAGAAGTGCCTGTGCAAGTTTCTTGCTCATTTTTCTATTGGGTTGATGTATTACTTTTTTCTTACTGATTTATTGGGGTTATCTTGTATATAAGCTCTTTCTAAGTTTTACATATTAAAAAAAAAAAATCTTCTCCCACTCTGTTCTTTGCCTTTTTACTATCTTAATGATATCTTTTAATGAAAAGAAATTGGTAGTTTTAATATAGTCCAATTTTTAAAATTACTCCTTTATTATTAGTGCTTTCTGAATTCCATTTAAAAAATATTTCCCCTATGTTTTCTTCAGTTTTGCAATTTCAGATCTTATATTTACATAAGTCTTTGATCTATTTTGAGTTGATTTCTGTGTGTCTATTTTTGTATTTAGTGTGACATAGAGGTCACGATAAACTTGTTTTCTTTATGGATAGCCAGCTGACCTAATGTCATTTATCAAAAAGGCCATCCTTTCCCCTCTGCGCTGCAGTGTCCCTTTTGTCATGAATCAGGTAATCATGTATAAGGTGACAGATATGTGTAGTTCTGTTTCTGGAAACTCTATTCTGTTCTGTGGACTATTTGTTTATTCTTGCTGTAATACCACACCGTCTTAACTTTGGTAGCTTTATAGTAAGTCTTGCTATCTGACAGTGAAAGCTTTGTTATTTTTTAAGAATTTCTTGGTAATTCTTGACTTTTGCATTTCATATAAATTTTAGAGTCAGATTGTCATTTACACACACACACACACACACACACACACACCTGTTTACATTTTTATTGTGATTGCATTGAGATCAATTTGGGGGGAAACTGACACAAAGACTTCCAATCCATGAACATGGAGTTATTAATATGAAAACACTTTTATACTCAATAAAGATTTCAGTCAAGGGCAGATTTTATGAGAAATGGTACGTGCTGACTATGAGCTTTTTGATTTGGGTTTTACGTGGAAAGGAATGTTTTCCAAAGCTTAACTGATCACCAGAAAGGTGCACTTGCAAAAATATCAATCAAGGTAACTCATAAAAGACTGGCCTTCAATCAACCAGTAAAAATTTGGAAAATTTCACCAAAACACGTTCAGCAGGATCAGTCTTTAGCTCTTCTTTATGCCAATAGCTCGCCAGCAGGAAATAACATATGCCCTCTCCTGCCTTCCAACGTAATACGTGGCTGTGCTGACCCAGCCGTTCCCCTTCATTATGGCCATACATTCAGTATTCCATAGAAAGCTTTGGGTTTTTCCAGATGATACCGTTTATTAATAATTAACAATAATGTTTCTTATGAATCATTTCCATCTTTTAAAAATGTTTCACTGACTAATAAAGTCAGCTTCTATAAAGTAACTCATTTTAAACAGTTTTAGTGTTCTTCAAGCATTCTGGAAACATGTTCTCTGTGTATATTCAGTGCTCAGTGGATCATTTAACCATCAAATGTCATATTGAATATGCATTCCCATTTCATATACAAGAAAAGGCTTAAGGAATTTATTATAATTTCAGTTTATAATTTTTTCCTGTTGAATCTCATTGTAAGTCTACCTTGAAATTCACCAGTGGTAAACATGATTGATAACAATATTGTTCATTGATTAAATATTTAAAACAATTATGTGTAAACCCTATCATTTATGACTATATACCATCAGAGCCTTTATATCTCATTTCAAAAGTCAGGTTTTAGTGTGCTTCTACGATATTAGGTTGGTGCAAAAGTAATTGTGGTTTTTGGAGTTATTTTTAACCTTATAAACCGCAATTACTTTTGCACTAACCTAATAGACTGAATCTTATCTAGATAATTTACTTTAACTACCTCAGGATAAATTCTGAAAAAGACTAAACATTTCTCAATCTCAGTCTTTCCCATTTTTTACCAGAATCTCTAGGTGTGCTCTACATTTCTACTTCTTGGTTAGCCCTCAAGATTTTTAACAAGATAACAACAGAAATCCCAGAATTTGTGTATAAAACTTCATGCTTCTAAGATTTCCTAAGTGGGTATAAATCTTTTCTCCACAGGGTTCACAAAACTCAATACAAATTTAATTATCCTTCACACCATAGCCATAAGGGTGAAAAAAAAGTGATATGAAGTTCAGACCAAAAGAGAATAAAACAAAACAATAACAACAAAACATAACCCACAGTACAACTGTGTTTCCAGGGTTAAAAACAAAAGCTTTTAAGTTATGTTGGAATTAATCATTCGTATTATTGTGTAGTCTAACAAATATTTGTAGTTCAGATACATTGCAAAACTAAGTACTACCAGAGAATATACAGAACCATCCTTAGGAAGACACCTATATTTATTGAAATGTGTCCTTTTTTTTAAAGGACATTTTAAATAGAGCCAACTAGTCAAATAAATTTTAACCCATATCATTAAAAAAGAGAAAGTATAACTTATTTATTCTCACAAATACAATTTTGGAGCCAGACAGATTTAATATCTCAAGACGTTCTTCTAATATTCATGGTTGGTTCTCAGTCATGTCTGCTCTAGTGTGTTCAAGGCCATTGTCAACATCTGTCAAGGTGCCTCATGAATTTTCAGTTGTGAGTCTGGGGTTATTTTCCATTTGAAAATGTAACCTGAGATGCTGTGTGCAGTTGTTTGATCCAAGATCTTCAGGTGACCACGTGCTGTCAGAATCTGTGAACATTGGTTTCCACGGGAACCAGACTTTGTCCGGCACATCCTGGGTCACCATTCTTTTCTCTATCATAAAGGAGCTATTTTTCTAATAGGGATATAATGCTATTGCACATGTTATCCTTGAAATTGTCTGCTCTTTGAGAAAGAGAAATGTTTTCACTCTTCTGAAAATTAAAAAATTTTATGATCATGGTCCGTAAGCCCAGAAGCAGAAAGGAAATACTATCATTATTTATTTAGTATTGACAAAACTTAGTGCTTGAGATACAATTCAGAGTATTCATCAGCTGTCTAATGGGCTAAAAGCAACAAACAGTAAAAGTAGTAAAAGTAGAAAATGCTCTGATGGAAGCAATTTGGCTCAGAAAAAAATTATTGGATATAAAATATAATTTTTCTTGATAACCTTCTCCCAGGCCCTACTCTTATGCTTTTATTTGGTAATTTTTAAGAACTTTAGTTAGCATATTTTAAACGAAGCTTCAAAAAACATAAGGTCATGAAGATAGAGCTTGTAGAAAAAATTGTTTTAACTTTGGGACCATTGAGTCATGGATGTGGAGTTGAATGGAACTTGAATCTTCAGTCTCATTCTTCTTTTTCCAAAAATGAAGAAACTGAGCAGTATTAAGTGGCTAGTTCTACATCATGCTGCTATTTGGTAGTGTAACCAGGAGGCACAAGTCTGCTTTTTACATGTTTGTACACGTGGTGCTGTGGTGTACTTGACCGCCACAGTGTCCAGTACAGTTGTCCCTCAATGATGCAGAAATCATGTTCTGCAGTTTGTAAGTCAGAAATAATGAATCCTGCTAAATCATGTACGCTTATGTTCCAAATATTTGTTTTGAAGTAACTTATTGTTTTCTATGGGAAAATGAGTTCCCCTACTCTCTCCTATCTCAAGTCATTGAACATGCCCATTCAAGAATGCCCATTTCAATGGCTCTGCCTTAATTAATGCTTTGTTTAAGACTTGTCCATGGTATAAAGCCTGCATAGGTGAGTTCTTCCTCACTGTACACTTCTCCTCACTCCAGTACTTCCTTCCTCTACCGTTCCTTTCTGTCTGCCTCTCTAAATATGTGTCCTTTCCTTAATGTAATTTAAAAATATTAGTTCATATGTTCATTGCCTAGGATTGCTTTTACATGTAATTAATTAAAAGTAAAAATAACAGTGACTTACACCATAAGGATACCTACAGTTTACCTAAGCAAAATCTGGAGGTAGGACTGTGCCTGGGAGACAGCAAATCAAATTAGACCCAAAGCTTATTTATGGTTTCTGTGGTGGCAGAAACCAATCCGATTACTGTCAGTCTAGGCTGAGTTCGTAACTGAAAACACCTAGCTAAAGTGGAAGATGTGTGGGCAGAAGGAACCAGAGGGCAGATCATGTCAGAATTGGGGAATGACACATACCAACCTGTTAAGATAAAAAGACTTTATAGAAGACTTTGCAACAACTACGTCCCACAGAAATAACAAGCAACAAATTTGTTTTCTGTGAAAATCATATGGAGTATTGGGAAAAAGGACTGTGAGTAACTTTTATTCATTCATCACACATTACATTACTACCTGCTATCTTCTAGCCAATTCAGCCTTAGGAACTCAGGATATTGATGATTAAAGACTATCCTTGTCCTGAAGTTCATACTCTGGGTGAGAAGGCAGACATATAAATAATTACAATTCTGTGTGATGATTTTTCTAATGAGTATTATGTAAAATGGTATGAAAACCACAACAGACAACAATTAATTCTGCCTGAGAGGATCAGGGAGGCACCACAGAGGGGTTGTCTTTTAAGCAGGGGAAGAGAGGAGTTCCAAAGACCACAACAATATACCAGAAACATGAATACAATGGCATGAAAAAACACAGCACTTTCAATGAATAATGAGAAGGTTTATGTAGCTGGAATATATTGAGCACATGGTTAAGACTGGAGGTGGGAAGTTGAATCTAAATAAGAGGGTTCAGTTAATCTATTTGACGATTTTCAAGGTCAGGGTACAAGGTGATGGAAGGGTTAAGAGAATAGATGAGGATGCAGGAGAGCATAATTAACTGATCAACAGTGGATATAAATATGGAGAAAGTAACATCAAATCGGGGGATACTCACAGCTGCAGGTGTTGATAAGTTCAAAGAGTAGGTTTGGGATAGTTAAGTGGGGGGGGGAATTATTCCATAGGTTTGTTCAGAAAATGGAATTCTGAAATCTAAGATCTCAAGTTTGGAGCTATACCAGGGGCTAAGAGCTGGTTCATGACTTTAAAGACCAAAGTAACTGGGCTATAAGAACTCTCATATGAGCCAAGGGCAGTATAGGAGTTGACCACGTATACTTTGAAATAACTCTCTGAAGTCAGGTTCCCCTTGAAATAGATCCTGAGACAAGGATTTGAGTGTAAGAAGTCTATTTGGGAGGTGATATCAGGAAGCAATGGTAGAAGAATGGGAGAGTGGCAGGGGGAAAGGAAGGAAGCCATTATTATGCTGCATTATTGAGCAGATTACTAGGAAAAAAATGAAGCTATTTTAAAGTGGAGCTGGGCTGCCATGCCAGAGGAACTGCCTTGCACATCTTATGCCTCAGACCTTTGGAATGTTAAAACAGGGCAAAATAACCTTTGGGCTGGGCCTAGGGCAACATTGCGTCTGAAAGAACTATTTGCAAAGATAAGAAAATAGTTATTATGACTACTGGACTGATGACTACCAAACTAAAAATGTAAAATATTGTTTGAATTAGCATCACTATATTGTGTTATCTGCATCAGTAGAGATGCCTTCTTTCTTTTGATGCAATTGCTCCCCTTCTCATAAATACCCATTGCCTTTGTCTCCTAATTAGAACACTATTTGGGCTTCTGCCTGAATCAGTGCATCCAGAATAGCTATTCTTACTGATCTCAAATAAATGCTCTTTTTTGCCTCTCACTTGGAAAGGCCTTTTTATTTGTAGGTTATCATTCCTACTGTGAGCAACTGGGGCTGAATCTTGTTGGGTAATTCTAGGAGAAAGTACAAAGCGCCTCTCATGGTGATCCACACTCCTCCTAGCAGTAAGAAAGCTGGGGTATTTCTTTCCCAAACTCCCTTTTGTCATTGACTGAAGGCAGTTTCTGGCAGCAGTAACTTCCTGGCACTTCTGGCTCTAGACAAGAGTCACAGGTGCTTGTAGTAAGCATTACTAGTGGATATTAGAGCAGTGAGTGCCAAGGGATAGACTTGTGGCACTGACAGCATCTGCAATGTTTACCCAAAATCATCTTAGGAGTTGAACTAGAGAGCAACTTTATAAGCTATGCACGAGAACCCTTAGTGGGGTTGGGTGAGTAACATGTTGGCTAGGAGATGAAGCAAGAGTCTGGAAATGAAGTGCTATTACAGATCACAAATTCACACACTGTGGGCAAATAGGAAAAATGCTTGATAAGAGAGCTGGAGTCCCTACTAAAAATTCCACTCAGTCAGGGGTTTCTGGGTATTACGGTAACTGAAGGTAGGAAGCACACTTGTGGCTGACATGCTTTTAGGATACTGTGTCATGAAGTAAGTTGTAGGCCACCCTTGCTTTACTGTTAACTAATGTTAATTGATGCTAAGAAGTCAATAGAGCTGCCTTGCTCAGAGCTATGAAAAACAAAATGGCGTGAGGAACACCGTATTCTCTATGGAAGTACTTTCTCGCAGCCCTAGCTCTGCATGATTTCTCTCCTGCCTTGCAACTCAGGAACGTCACAGAGGGGCCCCTAGTGTAACTACTTCTCATATGTCTCTCAGACCCTTGTTGAATTACTTTCATGGTTGTGTCTGTGTTTGAGGAGCTGATCTCTGCTGATCTCTGGTGAAGAATACTGCGAGAACACTAGACCTCTGTATTGTAGTGGCCTTTCTTTTAACATCTGTTACTCATTCTTAACATTTGCAGTTTTGAGCCATCAAGCTTAGATCATACCTTTTAATGGTGTAGGAGAGCATTTTGACAATCTCCAAGTTACAAAGGAGTCATATTCTACAATGGACTATCTGTAAGTTGGGATTTCAAATATCAACCCAACATAAATCTGATTTTGAAATGGTATGTTTTTATGTACCAAAATTTTACCAAATTTATCTACCAAAAAAATCCCAAACTTAACATCACAATGTGTATATATGCCTATTATTTAAATATGGTTTATTATTTATTCAAAATTTAAAGTACAATACCACATACTTTATCTCCTACTATGTTGATGGATGTCAGTGGATGTACCTTCAGCACTTACTTCCAAACCCTTCGGTCAACAGGAAAAAAGACAAGTTAAAAAAAAGAAAAAGTCTGTTTTTGTTCACAGGAAGATTTTATTGAATTTTCCTTTACGTTAACACAAAAGTGAGACACGTACATTTAAAATATAAGGCTTAATAAGTAAATGAAAGCAGGAGAGATTGTATTATTCCTCATTCTCACTACATAATTGATAAAAGTTTCTGCATCTCACTCCTGTTATATCTCACATATACCTATATAACTTCATACATTTGTAACTCAAGTGTTACATAGTCATACATAACTACATATGTTTGTTGTTGAAGAATTATATTCTAATTATACAACAGGTATGCTTTCTTCTCCTATATCAAGTCATTAACTACATAACAATTATATTTGTTCTACTTTCTATATTTTCTATTTATTTACAGAAACTGAGTAGTGGATACAGGTGCTTCTCGTGGGCTGCTTGGCAACCTAAATATTAATAATGTTTGCTTTAGGGAGTGTGATAAAGGAGAGAATACTTAAGCTGGAAAACTGAAACTCTAAATTAGTTCAAACCTTGGTCACTCGTTCTAAAATACAAATCAATTTCTTAATCGAATTTTATAAGCATTCTTAAATACCAAATAGTGTATTCTTTACTATCAGTGCTGTCCCCCGAGAACTTGTAGTTCTTGTTTGTCCTTCTACTTGAGGAATAAAGCTGTCCCTTTAATTCACCTATCAGTCATGATAATTAATATGTGGCACACCCTGAACTAAATCTTTGATGAAAATTCTTTCAAATAGCTGGTGAGAAGAGCATTTGTTGTCATATGTTGGCATATGTTGTCAGTTTGGCTCAAATAAATTCAGAAAAATTCAAAAAACCATAAAACAAAACAAAAATTAGCTGGTGAGAATATATGGGATTGCAACCCTGTGCAGGTGGATATCTAGATCATAGCTTCAGGAGATACAGAGCTCAGCTTTGTTCTGAAGTCATGTTCAGCTTGCTTGAGACTCACAGCTCTATCACATCAGTCTGCAGGAAAAGTCTGTCAATAGCCTTACAACTCCCCTAAGGCCACTGCTTATCTAAATAGCCAGCCCTTCAGGGAAATGAACTCTTTCTGTTTCCTAGGTTCATCTTTGACCTATCTTTGACCTTTGACTTCTTGGGACTGAGGATTACTTGCATTTATTCATCCATTAATGTTAATCCTTAATAACCAAACAGCAGTCATATGACATATATACCTAAAATGCTAGTAGTATAAACAGTTAGTTGTTTAGTGATATGCAATGGGGTGCCCCATTTCCCCTACCTTTAGAAGCATAATCTTACTGGAGAACAAAGGCTTACAGTGAAATTAAGGAGGATCTTGAACAAAGCAGCATCCTTTCCTTTCTTGCATTCACCAAAGGCCATCTTTGGATTAATGCAGTTTCTCATCCTCAGCATTACTGGCATTTGGGGCCAGATAATTCTTTGCTGTAGGGGTTGCCCTGTGCCTCATAGGATGATTTGCAGCATCCCTAGTCTCTACCCTCAAGATACCAGTAGCTTTCCCAAGTCCTGACAAACGAAACTGTCTCTAGACATTTCCAAGTATGCCTTAGGGGGCAAAATCTCCCCCAATTGAGAATTACTGGATTAATGGTAAGATGGAAGGATAAGTAATAAAACTCATGTAAGTAGTAAAGCTCACACAGAATTCCTGCAGGAAATAAACCCATGCAGCAGAAAACAGGTTGGCCTTTCTCTTACTCGTCCTAAACACCCTCAGGCCATGTTCTAGATTGCTGCTTGGATGTTGACAGTGAAGTCCATCTTCTCAATAAAAGGAACTAAAGGGGAAAAAAAAGCCACTGAAATGAAAAAGGATATGGGGATGTACAAATATCGACTGTGGGAATATTATAAATACTGCTACATTAGTTAATAACCTACAAGACTTTCAAAATGAATTTTTGTGTAGGACCCATTCAATATTTAGTGTATTTAAAAAAATTCTAGATAAATGTCTTGGTTTAAAACCCCTACCTACTTAAAATAAAAATGATTCTTTAGTTTTGTTTTTCTAAATAAAGATGGAAATCCATCAATCATAGACCTGATCTAATGAAGTAATTCATTTTTCTTTTTTTAAACCAGGAAATAGGCACTGAGTTTTTCATTCTACTGAACAGTCTCTGCAGCCTTGAATGTGGCAGTGTCTGTTTTCTCTGCCTGCAACTGGGCTGGCCAGTTAAGGTCACTTCAATGTCAATAGGAATGGAGGAATTCTGCCATAGACGTTGAAAACAGTATAATTCTGCCATGGACGTTGAATATGATATTTTTTTCACAGTCATTTCCCACCCTTTTCTTTCTCCCCCTGTAACCCCACCCCCTATTCAAACATATGCTCAATACTTTCAGGAAGGAAGGAAAGCTACCCAGGAGGTATAAAATGAGCATGATTCAAATGTTTTGTCAGCTGGAGTCCTAGCCAGCAACCAATTTTCACAAACTCTTGTACGTTATTCAAATTATCATAATATTATTCAAATAATCATAACACAGCATTGGGTCTTTGACCTATTAATTATCCTTTCATCCATTCCTTCCCTGCTGCCGAGTTAATTAGTCAGATGGTGGGGTCTCTGCTTTATGTACATTATCTCAACCACAGAAAGCCACAAAGTTGTGTCAAGAACTGTAGTTAGAGTCATCATTTTCTGTCCTAATAATCATGTATGCAAATTATTTTTTAATCCTTTTCCTTTTGTTAATAACCTTACTACTCAGAGGAGAGCAGACTTCCCTTCATCCTTTTTCCACTGTGTCTGTATTTTTTTTTTTAAGAAGAAATGAATGGTAGCCAGCCACCCACCAGACTAATTGCATTCTTGCCCTCGTTTTCCCTCTCATTCAATAGAGGAAACCACTTATTAGACATGTGGAATTCTCTTTACCCTGTCCTTTGTGCCCCAAAGCCATGATTGAGTATCCTTGATGGGCACTGGCAATGGGATATTGTCCTGTCCTCTGCTGCACCAACAGCACCGGGCTCATCATTCAGAAATCTAATCCTTAGCAGTTCACAGAATTTTCCATTCTATCAGTGAAAGTTAAATCAGTAAAACGGAATCTACTGTAGATATTTCAAATAGAGGAAATTCAATACAGTGAATAGATTACACAATGATGGATGAACTGAGATGCCAAATAGGGAAGGGAGGCAACCCACAGATTAGCAATAGCAGAAAGCCACCAGCACTCCTACTGAGGAGGGAGCGGTACTAGAATCCAGAAGTCGGGCCTCCAGCTGAAGCTAGAGCCATGGAGGAGACTGCCCAAGGCTGCTAAGACTACGGACTTCAGGAAACCACTCCATGAGGCAGAAATAGAAAGGGAGAACTAGCATGGCTGCTTCCTTCTTTCTCTGTCTAATCTCTCACCACACCTCCACTGATGGGACTTAAGCAGAAGCCAGAGGCAAGAAAGCCTGGAAAACATTACTTGCAGGAGAAGAGTGCGATATCAACCTGGGAGTTGTATCCATCTTTTCCCCAATAGTTGAGTGAATGCAGAACTAATTAACATCAGTTAAAGGACAAATCCATAAGGCCATATAAGAGCACACAGAAATAAGTTCCACTCATCTAGAATTAATGAGAACTTACAAGAAGTTTATCCAGTCTACATAATTAAAGAGTAAGCTAAGGAGGTTAAAGGAATAAGCAAAGCCAGCTAAGAAACTATCTGTTTCAAGTATTCTGGTACCTCTGGGATGTTGTGGTTGGCAGAATAATGACCCTTGGGGGATGCCCAAATTGTAATCTCCAGAACCTGTGAATATATTATTTTACAAGACAACAAGGATTTTGCTGATGTGATCAAGGTTAAAGTACCTTGGGGTGGGTAAATTCCCCTTACTTATCTGGGTGTGTCCAATTAATCATGTGAATCCTTAATATTGGAGAATCTTTCCTGGGTGCAATGAGATAGAGATGATGGCAACAGGTGTCAGAGAGGTGTGAAGAGGATGTACCTACTCTTTATGGTTTTGAAAATGGAAGAAGGAGCCAGGAGCTAAGGAATGTGTGTAGCCTCTAAAAGCTGGGATTGTCAAAGAAACAGCTTCTACCCATACCACCTATAGCCATTTGTCAATTTTCCCACTCCCTACTCAATCCACTGCTTCCATCAGCATACAAACATGTTAGTATTTCTTCCATTTTTTTTTTTAATAAAACTTCCCAAAGTTACTACCCCATTCCTTCACTCTGTTGTTGCAGTAGGCCCTTGAAATAATTTATCTACATTTCTTTGGGTTAATTCCACATTTCCTATTCTTGCTCAAAGCCACGCAAATCAGGTTACCTGCCTCCGCCTCCCCAGTAACGGTCAATTTTCAGTCCTCACCTTACTTGACTTAGCAGCAGCATTTGACGCAGTTGATCACTCTCTCTTTGATACTTATTTTTTTTCACTTCCCTGCTGGAACACCAAGTTCATTTGGTTTTCCTTTTACCTCAGTGATCACTCTTTCTGAGTTTCCTTTGTTGCTTGTTCCTCTGCGCCCTGACCTCTTATTCTGTGTCACTCTGGAAGCAGACTTTGGCTTTTTCCCCTTTACTATCTACATTTATTCCCTGGATGATCTTCTGCCTCCTAATGAATTTAAGTGCCATCTAATACACTGGTGACTCCCAAATTCTATCCCCAGTCCAGAATTCTCTCCAGAGCTATAGACCCACATATATAACTGCCTACTTGCCATCTCTACTAGAATGTTTAATAGGCATCTCATGGCCAAACTGAATTCTAGATTCTCCCTCCAAACCTGCTCCGTCTCAGCCTTCCCCATCTCAGCTCATGGTAACTCCAGTAATTCAGGTCAGATAACTTGAACTCATCTTTTATTTCCCCACACACACACCCTGTTTTCCTCACACTTTCAGACTCTACCTTCAGAACACATCCAGATTTCAAAAACAATGAGCATATCAATAACTACTTACCAATTTTTTTACTAGATGGAATAGGGATTCTAGGAGAAATAACTGACTGATTTAGGGGTTGAGCTAAGAAAGTACAAAATGGGCCTGGATCATCTTATTGTGCCAGAAGTAAGAAAGTGCTCAAATTATGATAGGGACATGTCAGAAGGACACAGAACCTGGCTGAAAAGGCTCCCGCTGACCCAATTTGAGATGATTTGAGCATCTAAATAGTTGTAAATATGTTTTCTAATGTGGCAAAGGGAATTAAGGTTGCAGAGGAAATTAGGGTTGCTAATTAACTGACTTTACAATGAAGAGATTGTCCTGGATTATCTGGGTGGGCCCGATGTCATCACATGAGCTCTTACAACAGGAAAACCTTTCCTGGCTGTGGTCAGAAAGAGATATGACAACCAATGAAGGGTCAGAGATGTGATGTTGCTGGCTTTGAAAGCAAAGGAAATCAACTACAAGTCAAGGAATATAAGAAGCCCCTGGAATCTGGGAAAAGCAAGGAAAAGTCTTCTCCCCTAGAGCCTGCGATGCCTTGATTTTAGGAGTATAGGACTTCTAATCTACAGAGCTATAAGATAATATGCATTATTTTAAACCACTAAAATTGTGGCAATTTGTTAAAGCATCAGTAGAAAACTTATACATACCTAAAATGACTACGACTCCCTGTGCTGTATTTTTCTTCATAGCCCCGGACATTGCCTGCCATTTTGCTATACTATATTTATTATTTGATGTCTGTTCCCAATAAATTACAAAAGGCAGGGAGTTTGCCTTATTCTCTGCTGTGTTTACAGTACCTAGAGATGTACCTGAACAGAGAATACTCAATAAATGTTGGTTTACAAAATATTGAGTTTGCAAGTTTATAACAGTAGCCATTTCTGAAACTGCTTTTATGCTATCAACATAAAATAGCAAATTTAGAATTAGCCATGACACCATCAGTATGCTCTTTAAAATCTACCCTTAAACAATTTCTATATGGGTGACTTTCATTTTCCTGTGATAAAACCCCCAAAATAGCAATAAGCTGATGCATCCAGGGCTGATTTCTTTAAAAAAAAAAAAAAAAAAAAAGCAACCCTCCCACTGATCAGCAGGAGGAATTCCTGAACCCACTTTAATAAATGGATAACATTTCACCAATTTCATCTACTGTTTAGAGAACCTCCTCCAGCTGTAAATCAGCTCTATGACCTAAGAACAGGGAAGGGAATTGTCAAAGTCCCTTTGCTGAGTAATTCCAGAAATGCCTTAAAGCTCAACAAAGGAGTGATCTGACATTAGAAAGCTGGAATTTACAACCTAAGGAAAAGCCCCAATTGGGCAAAACAAAACATCAGGCTGAAGCCCCAGGAGACCTTTGCAGTCTTTGCTTACAAAAAAAAAAAGTCTTCATAGCTCCATGAAAGACTTTTTTCAATGAAGCAAATTAATCCACTAAAATTCAGCCTAAATTGTAACTGTGACTGTAAATCTTCACCGTGATTTTTTTCTAATGGTCCAAGAACTAATCATATAAACAAACTGCTGTAGGTCTGTTTGGCTGAAAGCACAGTGAAATGACATTCTCCTGAGGACTTGACAGGAATCTGTGGATGCCATTGGTAGAGAGCTCAAGCCCCTTTATGTGACCTGCGAAGTGGCATGAACTGCCTGGGTACACACCAAAACTGGTGAACACACTTTTAAACATGGCAAGGTGTTTTCGAGCACAACTTTACTCAAGAAGCTATCTTGGATTCATCATAAGAACGTATTTTTCCAAGAACAAAAACAAGAATGGTTTCTTTTTATATGTGGCAATACATTATTTAGATTTATTACTTTCATCAAATGAAACAGTTGAAGATTTGGATCTGTTGGTTTATTATTTTCTTTAGAGTAACATATCTTAGCATCAGGATTCCACCTAATTAAAATCAACGCTCTACAAATTATTGCTGAAAATCTGTACAAACTGCTTTTACCCAGCCTATAAAAGTTGCTTATCCAAATTGCACTAAAATTAAGATATATTTTTAATTGCTCGTTTGCCAAATTTTAATTTACACCAATATATAGGATACTATGTATATCCACTGGATAAACTCAGATGTGTGGCAGACAGGCTCAGGTAGACTTTAAAATACCTGAAAACATTACATGAGGCTAACTCTTGATTTAATAAACTGAAATGTTGGGTTATAGAGCACTGAACAATTACACAAAGATTTACTGAACCATTAGTTCTCACAGACAAAAGTTTTCCTTACATAAAAATATCTTCTACAATCGTACTCTCCTTAAACTTGGCTCTCCACATATCACTCAGTCTTTCAGCTTTGGAGAAACAACATTTTATATTTGTAAAGCAGGTAGAAACTGTATGTTTTAACTTCATTAATGACCTGTTTGAGGAAATAGGAAACTCATTGATTTAGCTGATGTAGTCACCTGGAGAGACAGTCTACTCCTTAACAGATGGGATTAGAATTCAAAATGACCTTGCTAACTTGCAGAAGCAGATAGACCTAGGTAGAAAAACACTCAGAATGATAAGCACAACAATTACTTTAGAGTAAAAATAGGGCAAAAAATATGTCGGAAGAAAGGAGCAAAGCTGTTAAGCAAAGGTGGGCTTTAAAGAGCCTGAAAGCTGTTGAGCTGAGGCTAATTAAATAATAAAATAAATGAATAAAGCAAGCATAATATGTACTACACGTTTATGTCCATATGCGAAAGAAGAGTTAAAGAGAGATTTAAAACATCTAAGGTTCAGAGAACAAAAATGAGCAGGATGGAAGTTTTACAAGAAGATTGTTTTAGAAAAGGAAATATTAATTTATTGGGCACCTGCTATATGTTAAGTAATGGAAATAAAAAGTATTTCCCAGTTGATCTCAAGGAGCTGTGAGTCTAATAAGAGAAATATAAGTAAGCCAACAACATAACAAACGAGGGTGTGGGTAGAAGATTGACACAGTATTTAGCAATAACCTTTAAACTTGTATAATAATAGTGATAATAATAATAATAATAATAATAATAAGGAAACTGAGGCATAGAGAGATAAAAATGGTGCTCAAGTTGGTAAGTGGTAGAAATTAAACCTGATGCCAGAGGCATGCTCTTAACTTCTCTACACACTGTCTCCTAAGGGCACACAAATTAAAGGTTGTAAGGACAGTGAGTTAGAGACTACAGGTGTCTGACATCTAAAACTCAAGCTTAGAAAGCCAATTTCTACTGGCCTCTATAAAAAAAGGCTGGCCAAACTGTGACCTGAAATTAAGCAGGTCAATTCCACGGGTAACATGGGACTCCACACTCAGAAGCCATCTTCTCTTGTTACCAGACACGTTCTTTGTCTTGGTACAATATTAATTTTGGAGGAGAGAAGAAGTGGGCCTTATTTAAGTGAACCCAAGTAAAGTAGGAGTTTATCCTAAGAGCAGAAATAGAAATGGGTTAAACAAGAACCTCTACCATCAGGGCCAGGCCTTCTTGGAAACTTAAAAAGATGAAGCCCCCAGCCTCCGGGGAAAGCAGGAAATGTGGAGGGTCAGCCTCAGAGAGATGAAGTAGCTGGGGAGGTCATATCTATGGCAGCTCTAGGCAGCTGCAAGAGTTGATGGAGTCTCTGCTTTCGGAATGGCTCTTTGGGCTTTGCTTTTCCTGGTCCTCATGCTGCCAGCCCAACCAACTCACACTCTCTTCCCTTAATTCTCTTGCTGTATCACAGTTTGTGCCAGCTCATAGATTCTGCTTCCATATCATGTCAAAATATTTCTGAGTCTGACCACCTCCAACCTTGGCTCTTTAGCTCCTGCTCAGTCCCTCTGTAAATTTTCAAGTGTTTTTTACTGAAATAGGTGCCAATTGGCCATGCTGAACTCATTGTCCCTATCTGAAGAGAGCTTTTTACACCAATTGACTGTATAGGCTGTAGGTCAACCCGTTAAATGTCTGACATTTGCTTGAAATGGCCTTGTGTGTATAGTGATGTGTGAAGTTTGCACAGGGTGAGGAGAGACGTGAGCATCCCAGCAGGCCGATGTGGGTCAGACATTGGCCACTTCTGCTCAAGGAATGATACAGGACTGTGCCCAGATGGGAACCAACATTTGTTGATCTTTAGAATATTCTGAGTACATACATCTCATTTGATCTCACAACAACCGTAAGAGAGAAGTATCACTGCCTCCATTTTCAGATGATAAAAGTGGTTAAGCCCCTGTCTGTGGCAGAGCTTAGATTTCCATCAGGTTTACCTGACTCCAAAGGCCTCATTCCTCCCACAATTCCACACCACTTCCCATCATTTCACCCCTGCAAGCAAGAACTGAGAGAACACTGAAGGCATCATAAATAACTTTTGTACATACTCTGGGACGAAAATCTAGATAAAATAGGTAATCCCATGTATTCAGTTTCTTTGTTCCATAGAGAATTTTAAGAAATAATGGGCAACTAATACCCTCATCTTGCTGAAAGTAAATGTTGCTCAAATCAAATACACGAACCAGATATAAGAACAAACATTTGTGTAATGCTTTCTCTGGGCAAAACCCTTTCTGTAATGTATGTTTAACTACCTTAATCCTAACAACAACCCCATGAAGTAGGCACTTCACTATTTAAAATGGGTACTTTCCCATTTTACAGATGGGAAAATTGAGTCAGTGTGTGGGCAAGTACTTGCTCAAGGTCACCCAGCTGTAAACAGCAGAGCCAGGACTCAAATCCAGCCCACTTGGCTCCATAGCCAGGGCTGTGCTCATCTATTATTCTGTGATCTTCTTGAGTGTGTGTAAAAATATTTATGTTTTAGCTGTCCTCTGAAGAAATGGGAATAGTTTCATTTCCTTAGATTCAATTTTTGATGTTTTGCTACAATGAAAAAAAAAGAAAGATGTCTAAATCTACCATGTGTAAAAGCCTGTCAAGATTTTTGAAAAGCAGCTCTGTCTACCAATACTTGAATTATTATTTAAGCCTCATGGAATCCCTCTTCCATCTGTTTGGGACTGACACGTGAAGAGCTATGAGTCTCGAGGAAGTCTGTAAACAATACAGTATCAAGCATTAGTTGTATCATTTACTCTTGAAAAAACATGGTTCCTGAATAGTGAAGTGTTCTCATTGTTGCTATAACAACTTCAGCTTGCTATAGTGAATTCCTGTGTTCAAAGCGAATGCTTATGTTTACCAGAACTAAGGTTCAGGAGGTTTAGAAATATTATGTATCTGTAATGCATGTCACTTAGCCAGTTCATTTATAAAGGAAAATAATGAGCAACTGGCAGAAGGTAATGAATGAAATTCCTCCAGAAATGAGCTCAGAATTTAGAGTGAAGCATGCTCTGAATAAAGCACTGTCTGACTATGGCCATGCATTATTTTATTCCTACAGCAGAACAGGCAAATTTTGAACCAAGACTCAGTTGTTCTGCACCAGTTGTAAACCCACCACCCAGAAGAATGCCTGGCACAGCCCTTAGCTGAATAATGATTTTTTTTTTTTTTTTTTATGTAGAATCCTCCCCTTCAAGGTCACAGACAGTCTCGGGTCTCTTTAGTTGATCTCCCATTGATATCAAGTAGACCACATGAGACTTGCCTTACTTAGAAAGTCAGGTTTTCTTGGTGTTTGAATTCTTGCTTTAGTCTTGATTTTCCTACATAGACATAATTAAACACTGTTTATTTACAAGTAATTAAACACTGCTGAACTGTTAATATTCAAGGAAACAGAGCCCAGAATTCAAAAAAAGTGATGAGTTTTTAAATTAGAGAGGCATTTTAATCATTATTGCTTCCTTCAAATATAAATGATTCTGATCAGCAAGAATGCAAGGAGCAAGTCAAAGGCATCTAGAAACCAAGTATACAGGCAACTTAGAGACATTCTTCCGGCAAAAGAGATTTTCCCAAGGTGCTGCTGAGTGTATTCAAAAAGCCCATACCTTCCTGCCCCCTAGTCTGACAACTGAAATGCCAGCAGACACTGGGGTAGGGGACAAAGGTCTCCAAATTTTCTGCAAGAGTTTTGCTCTGTGATCACTTGTAGATCCCACGCAAACTGCAGAGACAGGGAATATAACAGGACCCCAAACTGCAGGCAATAAGGCCTGCCAAACCCTGTGGGTATGGATGAAAAGGAACTAGCCAACCAGCATTGTCAACCCTTCTGTCTCACACATGCTGCACTTGATGGCAGGTGTTCAGGGTCATACTCTGGGGAGAGCAGGGCACGCCTGCCGGCATTTTTTGCCCTTCTACTTCCTCCTACATCTCCTTCTCCACTATCAGCTCCCTTACCCCCATTCACATACACACTTATCCAGTAAAGCATATCAAACTAGGGCAAAAGGTTGAAAGAAATTGTATGTGTGTGTGTGTGTGTGTGGTGTGTGTGTGTGTGTATTGCATCATATGATATATTCTTATAGGGCGTCCTAATCAAATCCAAAATCAGAATAGTTCAGGATATTTGGAGGTCATGAGAACAATATTGGAAAATAGGGCTGGGACCAAAAAAATACACTAGTCAAATAACTTTGTGAGTCTCTTGGAAGAAAAATATGGTAACTGGAAAATTATTTTTGGAATATCTAGAGCCTGATTCTAAGCCATCATAAATTGTATAATTCATCATAGATATAATAGTATTTTTTCAGGAGGGAGAAGGCCCACAAATTAATTATGTAAGTATACACTTTTAATAACTGACAAAAGCATTCATACATTCGTATAATTATAGATTAAGTTTTTTTCTTCAGTGTAACAGGCAAAGTTTGCGTCGAAGATTTGTTCATGTATGTTGTTTAAAGCATGTTTGAGTTCACTTTCACCCCCTGACAGATACACCTGGCATCATGGTGACAAGCTGTTTCTTATAACCAGGGCTCATCATTTTGGTTTCTTTAGCTCTTGAAGATTGACAGTATAATTTTGAGGGATATTGAAAAAATATGAGTGTTTCTTCTACGTTTCCAATTCGGTTAAACCTAATAGTTCCATATTTTTTCCTTCATTAAATTACATATCAACAAAAGTTAAAAAGCTTTTCGTGAAAGTCAGCCTGAAGCTTTTGACAGATATGTTACCCATGAAAGTTGAGCTTCTTCACAGTCCATCTTGGCATGGTGTCACCTTCAAGGGAAAACCAATCTTAATGTCCAGAAATAATCAAACAGCAATTTAAATCTTTAGTTCAATCTTTTAAAAATGCCAGAAGAGGATTTTATATATGTCACATAAAAAAAAAAAAACCTATTCAAATACTCTTTCACCATCTTGCTCTCTCATTCCACCCACTCTGTCCCCTACCAAACAGGGAAAAACAAAACAGCTCCCTAAAACTCTGTCTAAAGCCCATTCTCTACTGGCTGTTCTCCTCTCTCTTCTCTTCGCTCCTGCTTTCTGAATCTCTTTCTTCCACAAGAAACCCCCTGCCTTTCTCAGTGTGAATTAACCTAGTTGGTTGTCTTCCTCTCACCCATCACCTAAGCGCCACCACAAAAAAGACAGAAACCAAGGGAGTCCAAAGACTTCTCCATGTCAGGGAAGGAGAGTCAAAGTCTTATATTATTTTATGAAAGGTAGATATTCAGGGCTTAAGTAATGATTCTTCAAATACATCAATTGATGATTCCCAAACTCCTACTTTTGAAACAGCTTATAATGCAGGAATTGGCAATTTCTTCTGCCTCCAGTTGAATTGCCTGCCAGGTATCAGTCAATCTTCTGTATACAAAATAACATGAAAGCATTTGAATCAACAAATCTAAGTTTAATTAAAGGTCAATATTAATTAACTCAATGGCTAATTTTACATACTTTATACATTTGTAGATAATAGCTACATCAAAACTTATTGATCTGAATGCCACCAGCAATTTTATCTTTGGGTATAAGAAGCATCTTGATTTCAGAATGATTATTTAGTTGACAAAAATGGTATCTGGGATTGCCTAAGTCTTCTGTGGGTTATACATAATTTTAAAAAGAAATTGGTTATTCATGTGATTTCACTGATATGTGGTATATAAACCAAAAACAGCAAAAGAACAAGACAAACAAATGAGAAACAGAAACTCGTAGACACAGACAATAGTTTAGTGGTTACCAGAAGGTAAGGGGGGTGGGGGGTGGGAGATGAGGGTAAGGGGGATCAAATATATGGTGATGGAAGGAGAACTGACTCTGGGTGGTGAACACACAATGGGATTTATAGATGATGTAATACAGAATTGTACACCTGAAATCTATGTAATTTTACTAACAATTGTCACCCCTATAAATTTAAAAAAGAAATTAAAAAAAAAAAAAGAAATTGTTATTAAGGAACTGAGTCCAATTTTTTCACATTTTACCTAAAAATCATAAGTTAATGTATTTCTAATTAGGTTAATAAAGCACCTAATCCTAAACAACTTTGTGTTTTTTCCTCCCATTTAAAAAATTAAGGTATAATTTATATACAGTATTAATCACCTATTTAGTGTACAGTTCTGCAATCTTTGACAAATACGTATAGTCATGTGACTACCACATCAGCCTAATATATGAAAATATGAAACAAACCCTATAATTTGTCTTTCCAGAATGTCATACAAATGGAATCACACACTATGTAGCTTTTTATATTTGGTCTTCATTACTTATCATCAGGCATTTGAGTTTCATCCATGTTGTTGAGTGTATCAGCAATTCATTCCCTTTTATTACTGAGTAGTAATCCATGTAATATACCACCATTTGTTTCTCAGTTCCCCATCTGAGGGAATTTGGGTTGAGCAACTTTGTATTGTGTGTCCTGAGAGGTGTGAGGTCCATGCTGTCTAGATCATAACTTTCAGACCCTAGTTCTCAGTCCAAAGGTCCCCATATAGATTTTAGCTGGTCTAATATCATTTTAAATAACTACTTACCATATTTCTCATTTGTTAGCTTTTTTTTAAAGGTTTTGTTTATTTTACTTATTTATTTATTCTTTAAATTAAAGTATATTGGTGTGACAATTGTTAGTAAAGTTACATAGATTTCAGGTGCACAATTATGTAATACATCATCTATATCTCACATTGTGTGTTTACCACCCAGAGTCAGTTCTCGTTCCATCACCATATAATAGACCCTGTTTACCCTCTTCTAGAGCCCCGGTCCCCCATCTCGCTTTACTTTCTGGTAACCCCTAAACTATTATCTATGTCTATGAGCTTTTGTTCTTTCAGTTGTTTGTCTTGTTCTTTTATTGTTTTTGGTTTATATACCACATATCAGTGAAATCATATAGTTCTCTACTTTTTCTGTCTGACTTATTTCGCTTAGCATTATAATCTCAAGATTCATCCATGTTGTCACAAATGGTCCTGTTTCATCTTTTCTTACCGCCGAATAGTATTCCATTGTGTATATATACCACAACTTCTTTATCCATTCATCTATTGAAGAGCATTTTGATTGTTTCCATGTCTTGGCCACCGTAAATAAAGCTGCAGTGAACATTGGAGCACACGTGTTTTTATAGATAAACGTTTTCAGATTTTTTGGGTAGATACCCAGGAGAGGGATTGCTGGGTCATATGGTAATTCTATTCATAATTTTTTGAGGAACGTCCACACTGCCTTCCATAGCGGCTGCACCAGTCTGCATTCCCACCAACAGTGTATGAGGGTTCCTTTTTCTCCACAACCTCTCCAACACTTGTTACTATTTGTCTTGTTGATGATAGCCATTCTAACTGGGGTGAAGTGATATCTCATTGTGGTTTTTATTTGCATTTCTGATGATTAGTGATGTTGAGCATTTTTTCATATGTCTATTTGCCATTTGTACATCCTCTTTGGAGAAATGTCTTTTCAGGTCCTCTGCCCATTTTTCAATTGGGTTGTTTGTTTTTTTGTTGTTGAGTTGTATAAGGTCCTTGTATATTTTGGATATTAGCCCCTTATCGGAGGCAGTGTTTGCAAAAATCTTCTCCCATTCAGTTGGTTGCCTCTTTATTTTGTCGATGGTTTCTTTTGCTGTGCAGAAGCTTTTAAGTTTGATATAGTCCCATTCATTTATTTTAGCTCTTACTTCCCTTGCCTTTGGAGTCAAATTCAAAAATGCTCTTTGAACCCAAGGTCCATACGTTTAGTACCTATGTTTTCTTCTGTGCAGTTTATTGTTTCAGGTGTTATGCTTACATCTTTGATCCATTTTGAATTAATTTTGGTACATGATGACAGATAGCAGTCCAGTTTCATTCTTTTGCACATGGCTTTCCAATTCTGCCAGCACAATTTATTGAAGAGGCTGTCTTTTCTCCGTTGTATGTTTTTTTATTCTTTGTCAAAAATTATCTGTCCATATTTATGTGGTTTTATTTCTGGGTTCTCAATTCTATTCCATTGGTCTATGTGTCTGTTTTTCTGCCAATACCATGCTGTTTTGATTATTGTTGCCCTGTAGTACAAGCTAAAGTCAGGGAGTGTGATACCTCCAGCATTGTTCTTTTTTCTTAGGATTGCTTTGGCTCTTCGTGGTCTTTTGTGGTTCCATACAAATATGATGATATTTTGTTTGATTTCTTTAAAAAATGCCATTGGGATTTTGATGGGGATTGTATTAAATCTGTACATATATTGCTTTGGGTAATATGGCCATTTTAACTATGTTGATTCTTCCAATCCATGAGCACGGAATGTCTTTCCATTTCTTTGTGTCTTCTTCAATTTCTTTTAAAAATGTCTTATAGTTTTCAGCATATAGGTCTTTCACATCCTTGGTTAAGTTTATTCCTAGGTATTTTATTCTTTTTGTTGCAATTGCAAAAGGAATTGTTTTTTTTTTTCTTTCTTTTTCTGAGATTTCATTGTTAGTATATAGGAATGCAATGGACTTTTGTACGTTGATTTTGTAGCCAGCAACTTTACTGTATTCATTAATTGTTTCTAATAGTTTTTTGGTGGAGTCTTTAGGGTTTTCTATATATAACATCATGTCATCTGCAAAGAGTGACAATTTAACTTCTTCATTCCCAATTTGGATGCCTTTTATTTCTTTGTCTTGCCTGATTGCTCTGGCGAGGACTTCCAACACTATGTTGAAAAGCAGAGGTGATAGGGGACAGCCCTGTCGTGTTCCTGAACATAGAGCAAAGGGCTTCAGTTTTTCACCATTAATTATGAGATTAGCAGAGGGCTTGTCATATATGGCCTTTATTATGTTAAGGTATTTTCCTTATACCCATTTTATTAAGTTTTAATCATAAATGGATGTTGTATCTTGTCAAATGCTTTTTCTGCATCAATTGATATAATCATATGATTTTTGTCCTTTATGATGTTTATGTGATGTATCACATTGATGGATTTGCTGATGTTAAACCATCCTTGTGCCCCTGGGATGAACCCCACTTGGTCGTGATGTATAATCTTTTTAATGCATTGTTACATTTGGTTTGCTAGAATTTTGTTTAGGATTTTTGCATCTGTATTCATCAGAGATATTGGTCTGTAGTTTTCTTTTTTATCCTTACCAGGTTTTGGTATCAAGGTAATGTTGGCCTCATAAAATGAGTTAGGGAGTACTGTCTTTTCAAATTTTTGGAGGAGTTTGAGTAGGGCAGGTATTAGATCCTCTGTGAATGTTTGGTAGGATTCACTAGTGAAGCCATCTGGTCCCGGACTTTGCTTTTGGGAAGGTTTCGAATGACTTATTCTATTTTCTTACTGTTGATCAGTCTATTTAGATTTTCCAATTCTTCATGATTCAGCCTAGGAAGGCTATGTGTCTCTAAAAACTTGTCCATTTTTTCTGGGTTATTGAATTTGGTGGCATACAATCCTTCATAGTATTCTTGGATGATCCTTTATATTTCTGTGGTATCCGTGATCACTTCCCCTCTTTCATTTCTGATTTTGTTTATTAGTGTCTTTTCTCTTTTTATCATAGTGAGTCTAGCCAAGGGTTTGTCAATTTTATTAATCTTTTCAAAGAACCAGTTCTTTGTCACATTAATTTTTTTCTATTGTCTTTTTGATCTGTTAACCAGCTTTTAATAACCATTATTTGTGTAAGGTTCTGAGGTGGAACAAAGTATATAAAGGAAAGTATGGAATTTAGAAATTTAATGACCTGGCCTCAAATTTAATTTTGAGTGGGTTATTTAGTTTCTCTAACCTTCAGCTTCCTGGTTGTAAAAAAGGAATAAGCACATCCATTGACAGTCTTGTGATGATGGAATGAGGTAATATATCTCAAGGCATCAAGCAGAGTGCCTGGAAAATAGAAAATACTTGACAAAAGTAGCTTCCATTCACACCTATGCTCCCAATCTGATTGTGTTATTTTTGAGATTGTTATTTACTGATTTTTAAATTTTTGTTTGTTTGAGTTTTTTCTCCTTCTCTTTCAGTTTCTCTTTCCCTTCCTCTCTTTTAAGCATGGAGTTGTCTGTAAGGAAAATAAGTATCAGAGGAGAACATTAACTCTCCCTGTAAATCTTTCTCACATTTGTTTTACTAAAAGCCACAGACTGAGTGTCTTGGGGGAAAAAAAATGTACAGAAAGATCTTCCCTCTTCTCAATAAACATCTTCCTGGAGCTGGGGTAGTGGCAAGAGGAGTGAAGAATAGTGCAGAAGAGGCTGGGTTGACAGAGAGAAGTACATCACAACAATATCACCAGGATGGTGGCAAAGCCCCACAGAGGAAGACCCCCGAGGGGAAAGGGAGAAGGGTGCACACCTAGCAACCCTACCCAAAAATTTCTGTGCCCCAAGCATAAGCCAGGGTGCCTGATGAGGCTATAGGACTGGATGAGGGACCTCTCAGCAGCATCCTGTGTGCACAAATGACTGGAATAAGTTGCACCCTCCCCGCAAAGTCTGAGAACTGTGTAAACTCCCAGAAACTTAACACAACCCCAGGAACCAAGTCTGTGTAGGAAGGATCCCAGCAAAGATCTAGAGTTTTCTTCCTCTTTTTGCCAATCTAATAGAAAGGATGCTCAGAGCCAGAAATAGAATAAGAGACTATAAAGAAAATTTTATGTCATGCACACCTGAGCTCATAAACTCACTATAGTTGTAATTACACAGATAGAACACACATGATTTTCCCCCTTATGTTGTTTTACATGTTTATGAAACTATATACGTGAGGGTACAGAGTGGTTATGAGGTGCATACATACTATCCTCAGGTACGGTGCACTTAATCAAACCGATGAAATCCTTATAATCCTAAATTAGCATTTCCGATAGCCATTTTTTAATGAAAATGCATTACCAAATTATATTGCCTTAGTCCCTTGGAAAAGGAGCACATTGGAAAATTGTTACTTTTTTTAATAACATTCTCTGTGTAGTCCAGGCAAACACATTGAAAGTAAGACATTTTACCACGCAGATAAGTGTTTCCCTGAATATTTGCTGTCATTTTTACTCACTGTTTACTTATTTATTCATTTGTTCGTTCACTCACTCACCAAGTGCCAGCAGGTTCCAGACGCCATGGTCAACACATTACTGTCATCTGGACATGGGCAGAGTCTTTAAGTACTCTAATCTGACCCTTCCTTTATTCTTGACATGTATCTGACCTCCATTTTCTGAGGATAAAAATCAGGCCCAGGGAACATGCCTAAGTCCCTGACAGAGTTCAAGGGTTCAGCCTCCTTTCATTAGGAGAAAAGAACTCTAAATGGTGAGAGCCCCACTGTTAACCTACAGTGAATTCCCAGAATCCTACTAAAGGCACTTTAAAAAAACAGAGTTTCTGCAATAATGGAAAGACATACTAACACTGTCATTCTACTTATACTGTGAGGAGCCCCTGTAATAGCACAGGCTGACAAGTCTATTTAGATAAATTAAGAACCACCTTGAAATAAAACTGACAATTCAAACATTTGAAAAGAAAAATGCCGCAAATATTTAGTGATTGTTTTCTCTAAATTAAAAACATCTTTTATTTACAGGCATCATGGATGATTAAAATAAGAAATTTAAAATATCTAAAGAGTTCTTGTTTTGAACCTTAAAATATATTTAGGAAGATATTTGAGACAATTCCAATATTCATTTTATTTTTATTTTTTAAATTTTGTATTTTTTTTTAAAAACCAAATCAAACTGACACTGAAGTTTTTAGGCCTTTGTTAATAAATTTGCCTAGAGAAGGCTGGTCTGAAATGTCAGTTGTGCATTGCCACGTTGTACTCATTTATGCAAGTAAATTCTCCTAGCTGGAAGATAAGGTACTCAGAAACAAAGAGAATGCTAGTTTCTCAAAAAGGGCTCTACATAGGAATTGGCAAATACAATTTGGAAAATTTAATTCAAGAGTAATAATTGTAAGATCTGAAAATTAATACAAGAATGTTGAGAAGTAGTTGAAAAAGAGATTAGACACAGGAAGCACACCTCAAGTTTGGGATCTTATTTATTATAGTACCCCTACCCCTAACCTGTAGCACAAAAAGCAATTTCTCTTTCCTGCTCATAGCCACTCACGAGCATTAATCTATGTAGCTGCTGGGATGGGTCTTACTAGTAAAACAATCACAGAAACAATAAGAACAAGGAAAATAGGATCTGATATATGGAAACTGATCCATGTAGCTCTTGGTCTCAGATTCCTCAGCTATGCATTAAGGTGTTGAACTTGATCTCATCTAAACTCTATTCTTGTACTCAATCCAAATCATTGATATGTTGGGACACAATCACCACATATGATGAAGGAATCCTGTCCAAGTTTAAGAAAAGCTTTCTGAAATCCTGTATTCTTTTGTTTAGTAGTTTTATCATCCTGGACTCTTCTGTCCCCTTAGTCATATAATCAAGGCTCAACCCACAATGTGCAATTCTAAATAAGTGTTCCTGAAGTAAGTGACTTTAGAAAATGGATATTTTGACTCTGAGAAAATCCATGGAAACTGTTGACAAAAATGTTCTCTTACATTGCATACAATCCAATGATTATGTGTATTTCAAGAAAAAATGAAAGTGTTAAAAAAATCAGCTGTATTGATTAACATAGGTAGAAAGCTCTAAATATATTGATAATACATATAGTCATATAGATACATTGAAAAGATATAGATTATATGGTGTCATAATAAACCCACTTTAAATATAAAGACATAGGTTAAAAGTAAAAAGATGGAGAAAGATATGCCATGTAAACACTCATCCAAAGAGAACTAGAATAGCTATATTAATTTCAGTCAAAGTAGACTTCAAAACAAGGAAGACTATTAGGGATGAAAACGAGCACTGCATATGATAAAGGAACTAATTCTCCCGAAAGACATGAAAATCTTAAGTGTGTATTGATCTAACAACAGACTTTCATGATACATGAAGCAAAGGACTGATATATCTGAAAGGAGAAATAAACAAATCCACAATTAGAGTTGGAGACTTTAACATTCCTTTCTTGGGAATTGGTAGAAGAAGTAGGCAGAAAATCAGTAGGAATATGCATGACCTGAATAGCACAATCAATCAACTTGATGTAATTGATATTTATAGAACATTTCACCTGACAACAGTAGAATACATATGCTTCTCAAATACACACAAAATATTCACTAGGCTACACCATATTCTGGGCTATAACTAAACCTTAACACATTAAAAATAATAGAAATCATACAAAGTATGTTCTTAGATTACAACAAAATTTCACAACAAAGTTAAACTAGAAAAAAGTACTAGAAAGATATCTAGAAAATCAAATATTTAGAAATTAAAGAACACACTTTTAAATAACAAATGGGTTAAAGGAAAACCTTGAGGAAATTTAAAAAATATTTTGAAGTAAGTGAATACTCAAATATCAAAATTTATGGGATGCAGCTAAGCAGTGGTTAGAGGGAAATTTGTAGCATTAAATGCATATATTAGAAAGCAAAAATATCTAAAATAACTAACATAAGTTTCCAACTTAAGAAACTAATAGGAAGAATAAATTAAACCTAAAGCAAGCAGAAAGAATATAATAAATATACCATAAATCAATTAAATTTCCCCTCACATCAAGAATAAGATAAGGATGTCTACTCTTGCCATTTCTACTCAACTTTGTAGTGTAGGTAGAAGTAGGGCAATTAAATGAGGAAATGAAACAAAAGACATCTAGACTGAAAAGGAAGAAATAAAATTATATCTATTGGCAGATGACATGATTCTGAATATAGAAAATCCTAAATAATCCACTAAACCATTAGAACTAATAAACATGTTCATCAAAGTTTCAGGACACAAAATCAGTACACAAAAATCAATTTAATTTCTATGCACTAGCAATGAAAAATCCAAAAATAAAATCAATAAAATAATTGCATTTATAATGACATCAAAAAGAATAAAATACTTAGGAATGAATTTAACAAAGAAGGGTAAAACTTATACTCCAAAATCTACAAAACATTGTTGAGAGGTATTAGAGAAGACCTAAATCAATAGAAAGACATCTCAAATTCATGGATTGGAAGATTTAACATTGTTAAGATGACAGTACTTCTCAAGTCGATCTATGGAATTCTCAAGTACTTCTCAAGTAGATCCTAAATTCAATGGAATTCATATCAAAATTCTAACTGTATTTTTCCAGATACTGATAAAGAGATCTCAAAATTCATATGGGAACTCAAGGGACCTGGAATAACCAAAATAATCTGAAAAAGGATTAAAAAGTTAAATAACCAGAATTCAAAATTTCAAATTTTAATGCAGTGCTACAGTAATCAAGACTTTACAGTACTATCAGAATAGTCAATTGATGTTCAACAATTGTACCAAGATAATTAAATGGTGAAAGAATAGCATTTTCATCAAATGGTGGTGGGACAACTGGATAGCCACATAGGATAGAATGTAGTTGAACCCTCTCCTCACATCATGTGTAAAAATTAATTCAAAGTGGACCATATACCAAAATGTACGAGCTAAACCCATAAAATTCTTATGAAAAATATGGCAATAACTCTCCCCATAAGTAAATTTCAAGACTGTGAGTTAGGCAAAGCCTTCCTAGATGTGACACTAAAAGCACACACAGAAAGAAAGAAAGAGAGAAAGAGAGAAGGAGAGAAGGAGAGGAGAGAAGGAGAGAAGGAGAGAAAGAGAGACAGAAAGAGAGAAAGGAGAGAAAGAAAGAAAGAAAGAGAGAGAGAGAGAGAGAGAGAGAGAGAGAGAGAGAGAGAGAGAAAGAAAGGAAAAGAAAAGAAAGAAAAAACCAACAAATTCAACTTTATCAAAATTAAAAACTTTTATGCCTGAAGGGACACTATCAATGAACTGAAATGACAACCCATAGGATGGGAGAAAATAATTACAAATCATATATCTGATAAGGGTCTAGTATCCAGAATATATAAAGAATACTTACAACTCAAGAATAAAATGAAAACCCAATTAAAGACTGAGCAAAAACTTGAAAAGACATTTCTCCAAAGAAGATATACGAATGGCCCAAGAAGCACATGAAAAGATGTTCAACATCATTGGTCATTAAGGAAATACAAATTAAATCCAGAGTGAGATACCATTTCACACCCACTACAATGGCTTGAACCAAAATGAATGAAGTACTGAAACATGCTACAACTTGGATGAACCTTGAAAATTTCATGCTAAGTAAGTCAGTCAACAAAGGTTACATATTATATTATTTCTTTAAGGTGATGCATTCAAAATAGGCAAATCCACAGAAACAAAAGCAGATTAGAGTTTATGAGAGCTTGAGAGAAGAAAGAAATGAGTATGGGGTGTTTTATGGAGTGAAAAAGTTCTGAAACTAGAGATAGCTGGTTGTTGCAAAACATTGTCAACATACTAAACACAACTGATTGTTCTATTAAAATGGTTAATTGTATGTTATATGAATTGTACCTCAATTTTAAAATATAAGACAAGTTGCAGAGAGCTACGTATGGAATGAAACCATAGAGCACTCAAATAGTATATGACTGGCTTAGGAATACATATATATTTGGTAAAAGCATAAATGTATGGAAAAGAAAAACTACAAAATGAGGGTAGTAGTTACCTGAAGATAGAAGGAGGGAATGTACTCAGGTAATGATGCATAGGGTTTTTGTGACATTTATTTCTTAAGCTGGGTAATGGGTATATGGGTGTTTTTGTTTGTTACATTATTCTTAATATCTTAATGTAAGTCTAAAATAGTTTAAAATGAATATAGCTTAAGTAAATCAACTTTTACATTTAGCTAAAATATTGGCTAAGAAAATTAGTATAAACTTTGATGAATTTTCACCAACTCAATACAACCCGAACGTACCTGGATCAAGGAACATAATACCACCGGCACTCCAGCACCCTCAACCCTTGCAACACCACCAAAAGGAGGATATTTTTAATAACGAACACCTCCATTGTGTCAGACCGGGTGAGGATTTGGGATGGAAAATTTCAACTTTTCATTTTATACCTTTCTATATTGTTTCAATTTTTGCTTTATATCTATTTTTTCCCATAACTCTGTATTGACAAATCTCAACACCTTTGCTTGAAGCTTTCTACCTGCTGATTCTTGATTTTTACCTCTACGGCGCTCTCGCTTCACATTGCCCTCCCCACATCCCAGAGCTTGTCATCACAAAACACTGTACTCTTGCAATTTGAAGTACCTTCATTCCAGTGTCTCATCATGACCAATGCTATCTCCCTTGGTACTTCCATTTTCTGGACCTCTAATCCTTTCTTTTTCCAGTCCATTAGTGCCTCTCCTGTTCAAACACACACGCGCGCGAATGATGCTAGTTATTATTGATAAGCAAATAGACAAAGAAAGAGACCGATATGACAAATACTCTGATAAAGGTGAGCCAGTCAGTGACCAAGGCAGGTTTCCTGGAGTAAATCCCATCCCTTAGGGGAGGGAATGTACTTCAACCTCTCTAAAATCAGTAGGACCAGATGAAGGAAAAATGATAGGTTATGTGTCGATATACCACCTAGTAGCAGATATCACTGCCCAATCACTTCAGATAAAATCATTGCGCCATGTTCTGAGATCTAAGGCATTTTATTTCTGCTAACTTTGCCCCCTTTCTCCCCTGTCCCCATCCTTCCTGGCTAACCCTTTTCTTTCAGGTAGTTTCCCCCATCTCTTCTTCATCCTAGTTGGCAATGCATGCTGGCCCCTCTGGGTGAAACATTCTTTTAGTAGTTCTCATTTCTCCATGTTTACTTTGTAGAAATTGCTCATGTAACTTCCCCATGCCTGCTCTTAGACGGCTGATCCTTACCAGCAGTGAAACCTGCCCTGATGTGATAAATACCATTTCATCTGCCTGGCAGTGTGCTACGCACAGGGAAGTGCCCGGAAAGCTGCTAAAAGGCACATATTCCATAGGTTACTAGGTTAACAAGCAATGATGGGAGAACAAAACATAATGCAAATTGGATAAATGCATTCAGAGAGAGAGAAGAGACTCAATGTGTGATAAATTGTAAGAGATGTAGGTTTTGGGAAAAAAATGGACCAAGTTTAATGAAGAAGATAATAAATGCTTAGATGTAGTAATTAGCATCTCTTAAAAACATAAAAACAAAAACATTTCTTAAACTTCCTACTGAAAAGCTTAAATCATGACAGTATTATTTCATTGATCTTTACTTAAACAAAAATTGGCATAGAAAGTCCTACCTTAAAAGACCCTGTTCAAATAAGTCAAACAAAGAAAGATAAATATTGTATAATCTCACTTATATGGGCAATCTGAAAAAACTGAACTCATGGGAACAGAATAGATTGGTGGTTGGGAGGTGGGGGTGCAGGGAATGGGTAAAGGAGATCAAAGGGTACAAAACAAACTTTCAGTTGCAAGATGAATAAGTTCTGGGCATCTAATGTGTAGCATTGTGAGTATAGTTAACAATACTATATTGTATACTTGAAAGTTCCTAAGAGAGTAGGTCTTAAAAGTTCTCACCACACACACACACACACACACACACACACACACAGGCAAAAGGCAACTATGTGAGGTGATGGATGTGTTAAAATCCTCACATTGTCCAGTAGTCCTGCCTTACCTATGGTTTCCCTTTCTGCTGTTTCAGTTACCTGTGGGCAATTGCAGTCCAAAAATAGTAAATAAAAATTTCAGTAATAAACAATTCATAAATTTTAAATTGTGCATTGTCCCTCTCTGTCCCACCCGGAACGTGAATCTTCCCTTTGTCCAGTATCTCCACACTGTATATGCTCCCAGATGGTTAGTTACCTCGCGGCCTTCTCGGTTATCAGATCAACTGTCACAGTATCACAGTGCCTGTGTTCAAGTAACTTTTATTTTACTTAATAATGGCCCCAGAACTCAAGAGTAGTGATGCTGGCAATTCAAATATGCCAAAGAGAAGCTATAATGTGTTTTAAGTGAAAAGGTAAAAGTTCCTAACTTCATAACGAAAGAAAAAATTCATATACTGATGTTGCTAAGATGTATGGTAAGAGCAAATATTCTATCTGAAATTGTGAAGAAGAAAAAAGACATTCATGCTAGTTTTGCTGTCACACCTCAAACTGCAACAGTTATAGCCACAGTGTGTGTTAAGTGTTTAGCTAAGATGGAAAATACATTAAACTTGTGGGTGGAAGATGTGAACAGAAAACGTGTTCCAATTGAGGGCAACGTGTTGCACCAGAAAGCATGGAGCCTATATGAAGACTTTTGCAAGGGATCCTCTGAAATGAGTGACACAAAGACATTTACTGCAAGTAAGAGATGGTTACAGAGATTCAGGAATAGGTTTGGACTGAAAAATATAAAAATTACTAGAGAGAGACAGAGAGAGAGAGAGAGCGAGAGAGAGAGAGAGAGAGAGAGAGAGAGAGAGAGAGAGAGAGAGAGAGAGCACATTCACATAACTTTTATTTCAGTATTTTTAAAATTGTTCTATTTTATTATTAGTTATTGTTGTTAATATCTTACTGTGCCTAATTTATAAATTAAACTTTATTATAGGTATGTACGTACAGGAAAAAAGATAGCATATATAGGCTTTGGTACTCTCTGTGGTTTTAGTATCCACTGGGGGTCTTGGAATGAATCTCTCGTGCATAGGGAGGACTATACACCTTAAACTGGCACAATCTTGTATGTTAATTATATCTCAATAAAGCTGAGAGGGGGAAAACATGTTTTCAGAATCATGTCTTCTGTCACTTACGCCTGAACTAATTGGTGCCCTGTTTCTGCAGGACCTTGGGTCTGTTCTGAACCACATCACTGTGCAGATGCCCTGAAGAGCAAGGTAGGCGGTGTTCTGACACCATTCTGCAGTTGCTCATGTTTGCATGTCTACACTGACTCTCGAAAATGTCTATGTCAGATGTTACCAGAATCCGAGAGTCTGTTTGGATACATTGACTCCAAAGGAAGGAAGGCTTGGAGGGTAGACCCAGACATGCAGAGCAGGAGCCAGGCAGTCTTAGCTCCCCTCTTGGTGGGAGGACCTCAGACTCTGCCAGACCACCCAGAACTGCAAAGTCCTTCACACCTCACCCCTAACCTAGGTCTGAACTACCATGCAGGGCAAGGGTCACGGCTTCCCAGTCACACTGGCATTCTCTGATTTGCAATATCACCCACAGCCTCTGTGTTGTCATTCAATTCAGAGAAAGCCTTTCAACGAGGCCACAAAGGTCATGGAGATGACTCGAAGCTCTGGGGAAGGCGGAGTTGCCCATTTCCTGACTTAACATCTGCCACTCAGTTTGAGGTTCCCTTTCTTCCTCTTAGCTTGAAAGAAGAAAAATTATTGAATAGCCCGAGGCTAAGGGTAGTGAAAAATCTCATTACATCTTCTCTGCTATCTCCTCTCAGAATGCATTTCCAGTCAATATTCTTGCAACAAATCTCTTTTAATTTGAAAGTCACACTCTACCATAAAATGTACACAAATATTAGGAAGCTAGGAACGGAATTGCTATGCTAAGCATATTGTAAATACTAGAACTGTTTCCCTAATGCAAGAGGAATAAATTATCAATTTATCTTCCATGGCTGTCTCATCTGGTTATAAATGATAGCAGAGCTTTAACTAAATATAAATATTGAAATTCATTAAATAACTAAAATTTCATCCAAAAACAAAAACAAAATAGTGGAAGGAAAGCTAGAACTTCTGTCACATCTCAGTAAATATAAATAGGGTACAAATTGGTTTAAATTAAACAAAGTCATATTTAAATGCTTTTGGAAAGTTGATTTAAAAAATAAAGTAAACCTAACAACTTGAATAATGATGAAAATGACTTTTGACTTTTTTCTACTTTATTGCAATTAGGAAGGGAAATAGTTATTTTCTTGAAAATAATTGCTAGGATTCTATGGAGTTTAATACAGCAAATTATCAAACATTTGTATGACACTTATAGACTAAATTAAGAAGACGAAAGTTTTGTTTTGTTTTGTGTGTGTGTGTGTGTGTGTGTGTGTGTGTGTGTGTGTGTCTACTTATAAAAAACAGTCTGAAAGATAACCCATGAGAGAGTTTGGATAAAGGGGGATCAGTGCCTTACATTTCTGAATATGAGTGTGAGTGAGTGTGAGTGCATATTGCTGGATGCATTTAAGTTAAGTGTGGGTGTATATAAGTAAAAACACACTTTCAGTTTTTATTTTATATACTTCTGCATAGTTTGAACATTTTAAATTAAATATGCACCACTATGTAAATGAAAAATATCTTTAGTATAACCTGTCTGCAAATCATTTTGGAATTTAACAGCTGGAGGAGATCTTAACAATTTTCTCTTCTTCCCCCTATATTTACCTATTAGCCAAACTTGATCCAGCGGAGGCCACTGGTTCTCATGCAATGTCCAATGTAGAACTCAGGTAGCCACTACATGACACAACCTTCATGGTTCAGGTTCTCATGGCCTCTTCTTTTTTTCTTTTTTAAATTTCTACTTAACATTTTTAATAAAAAGAAAAGTGTAAAATCAAAACCAAGTGGAATCCATATGAAAGAACACCTAATGCACACTTGCTGCAGTAAGTTATAGATCCTTTGTTCTCAAGTGAGCCTCAGTGACTAAGCTTTCCTGGAAACAACAAAACTCAGTTCAGAGAGACCCACGTTTTAATTGACTTTGAACATCTTAAAGATGCTCTATGTGAATACAAAGTAGGAGGGTCGGCAGAACCCTAGAGGAAGAACCTTAATGATAGCTGGAGGATCTCAGGTGAGTTCTGACCACCCCAGGTCTCAGATTTCTTGTCAATAAAATGAAAGGATTGGAGTAGAAAATGCCATGTGGGTTATTTACCCTAGGCCTTTATGGAAGGCTGCACAATCAACCAGCAAGTATCAGTTACAGTCAAGGAAGGAAAAACTGAAGGATCAGAGACACAAAAGCAGTCCTGGGTGTCAAGTATGAGGGATGAGGCAAGGCTATAAACAGGCAGACAAGTCAAAGGGTCGTGAAACGGATGGAGGGAACAGCTTTGGGAGAGAGAACAAGAGTCTTGATTTTGTGTGGCCCCGGCTTCGTAGCACAGAGGTCTCATAATATTCTCACCAATTTCCACATCCTCTTTGAAACCTCTGGCCAATATAAACTATAACAGAGTTTCCCAATAAAGGCAGAAAATACTGACCTTAGGCTCCTCTGATTCACATACAACATATGCTGCTCTGGTCTTTGATCATTCTGTGTCTTGGCTATATAACATTTCCTTTGTGAATTCTTTGTCTTTCCCAATTGGGTTATAAGTAAATTACAGATAAAGGCTATATTTTAAACTGTGCAACTATCAAGTTACCTAATAAAGTGATTTTATAATAGGCACTTAATTATTTCTTTATAAATTACCAAATAAATGAATAAAATCAAGACCATTGCAAGATATTTAATCACTCATCTAAAATTCAATCCTACATTTATTGTGCACCTACTATGTGTCACCCATTGGCTTTGATGCAGAGTATAAAGAAATAAACCAGAAAAGAAAAATCCCTCTCCCAAGAGTCTCACTCTATGTGAGGCGCACTGTCAAGAAAACACGTCATTATAGTACCATGTGACCAGTGTCATACCTGGAAGCAATAGGAATGGAAAACAAGGCGTGTCCAGTCTGTTCTTGGTGAGACCAGATGGGGTTGTCAGGGAAAGCTTCACAGAGGAGGTAACATTTTTCCCCCTGAGTTTTGAAGGACAATTAGGAGTTTTCTAGGAGGACAAGGAAGGAAGGGAATTGCACGGTGTAGAAGTACATGATACAACTCATTAAATGTGTCTCCATTCCAAAATTCCTGTGGTTAAAGTGGTGAAGAGTGAAGCTGGAAAATAAGCAATAGCCAGACTAGGAAGGGTCTTAAATGCCATTATAAGAAGTTAATCATCATCTCACAGGGCAGTGATTCCTAGGCTTGTGGATTTTACAGACCAGTAAATTTCAAAGACATCTTTACATGACCAAGTTTTTATTTTACCTAACTGAGTCATTTTCTTTTTCAAACTTACATTTGCAAATACCAGCATTTCATAAAGGAAAGGACTTTGTTTTTTAATGCCAAAAAAAGTAGAAAGGACTCAATCTCAGTAAGAAGTTTGTTAAATGAATGAATTTATTTCTATGAAAAAAATCCCAATAATTTTCTTCATTTTTTTTTAACTTAGATACATTAAACCTTTTTTCCCAGACGAGTGCTTATTTCATGAGTTTGAATCTTGGATGTAGGCAAGGAGAAACTAATGAAAATTTTCAAGAAATTCATACAAACTTATTGTTTTAAATAAAAATAACTCTTCCATTCCACTTAAACCATTAGCCACATGTTCCATAAACATTTTCCTATTTCATAGAATTGCCTATCTCATTGCTTTAGCAATGTGGGGACCTGGGGTGTCAAAGGGGCAGTAAGCATGTGGTGATAGCTGTATCGGGGGAAGCAACCCCAAGGCAGATCATATGTGTCTTCGGGTTTCACATTTGCTGCCAAATTCCCTCATTGAGGCAGGGTAAGGCAGTTCAGGAAGTCACATCAGACCCCTCAGATAATGCTATACTTAAGCCATGCTGAAATTACCTGAAAATATAAAATTTTAAGTGCAAGTTTTAGATTTAAATCTAGATCATCATACTCATAGGTCAACTTGATTTGTTCATTGGTTTGTTCATTTCCACCCTGTTAATTCCACAGAGGAATCCAAGTGGCCATACTTCAAGGGATCTTGTATTTTTATGATTAATGGTGACATATAACCTCAAATCAAAGAAATGCTAAATGATGGATGAAATTCTAAAGCTTTGCAAGTTCAGTCCACTTGGAATTCACGTCAAAATGTACAGAAGCATATCCCAGACTCATGCTGAAACTGCTAAATTGGGCAGTAAATCTCATGAGACTTGAGAACATGAAATCTCTGGTATTTCCTGCTTTCAATTTGTCTAGAAATAGTTCAAGGATAGCTTTTCTTATCATATTTCAGAACATGCCCTTGTAAAACAGAGACACATAGAAGAAATTTAGATTGTGTTAATCAGGTTGTTTCGAATTTGACTCAAGATTAGTTATTATATTACTAAGACCAATTCGTGTCTCCTTTAACCAAAGGGAAAATGGAGAACTCTTCACAAATAGCAAGAAGCTATTTGGTAAGGCAATAAAAGTTATTGTTTAATTAAAAGAGAAAAGAAAACTATTTAAAAATCCAAAGTTACAGCATATAGCAGAAATTCACAGAGATAGAAATACCAGTTTCAGCTGGAAGAACTGAGAAATTATCCCCCAAAGTCTCCAAGCTCTTTATATTCAGCTTATGTTTTTATTGAATTCTTCCCCACCCCCATTTTCCTTTTCTACTTGGATACCTAAGATGTCAAAAGTCACTGACCTTGCAATTCATACCTGGTGCCCCAAAGCGGTATGTGCACATTTTTCTTACTCCAGTGGTTTATTCCTTTGAAAGAAAGCATCAGTAATCTGGAAGCATTCAAGGAGAGGAATGAGATAAGAAATGAACCATAAAGAATTTCAGTATTCATGTTGATAATGTGCTTGACTAATTAATAAGCCTCGACTCCCTTTTTTTTTTTTAAACTCTGTTGGGGAATAACTTGGGATTTGGCAAACATGCACTGTTTTTTTCAATATGTCACTGGTGCTAAGACTAACTTTGCTTACAAATTCTTTCCATCTGCCCTCTCTAATCTTAGAAAAGTTTTGAAAGTCAAAGTGTGTTCTATCTGTGCCATGACTGTTTTTGATTTTAAAGGAAATTTTATTTTCCTGTAAGTACTGCTCTACTAAATCAATGTCTTTTGTCCATAAAACTAAATGCAATGATTATTTTTCTTAATATTCTTATTCTTATCCCAATGATTCGTTGACACTTGAATCTCAGTTCAATCAGTTCTATAAGAAGTCATTTACTTTGGTTTTAGGAATATAATGGATCAGATTACACTGACCTAACTAAGTGACTGCTTCTCAGGCTAAGATCTATTTGCATAACTTAGCATCAGTAGTTAAAGGGAAACATTGCCAGTCACATATGGAATCTCATAACTTTCTTTTACAAGTAATAAGACTTAACTAACTCAAGAAGACTCTAGAATGATTTTCATCATTTACAAGAGCCCAAGTTCAGAACTTAGTTTTGGGACAGGAGTGGGGAAAGCAGACACACATACAAACACAGAGTAGAATTTTTATAAAACTGTATTTTTGTTTCAGTCAAGCACACCAGTATACTTTCTATTTGTATAATGCAAAATAATGCCTTATGGCCCTACCTTCATCAGGTTTCTCTCCTCCTCAGCAAAGATTTTGCCTATAGTTCCTAGTTTGCCCCAACTTAATTTATATTAAAGGCTGGAACTTGCCCAGGTCATGATAAATCTTACTTTTATAGGCATTTCAGGTGCTCAGAGAAACTTGCCAAGCACATCAACCTTCTGAGCTCTGCTTTCCAGCACCTTTGTTCTTTAGATTTGAACCACAAGATGTTATAACAGGTTACTGGAAGCTAGACCTTGTCTCTAGTTAATTTATTAGCTGTTCTATAGAAAACTTATGTCAGCCTGTTATTGGCAAATAATAAATTCATTGGGGAAATAAAGATCTAATGGACTTTAGACTGGGCACTTTCATGTTTTGTGGGATCTGAAGCTTACACAATTTGGAGGGCCACTTTTAAGAAAAAGAGTATAAAATTAAAAACACAAAATTAGGTACAAATTAGGTACGCTTTAGAATAAGAGAAGCAATCACAAGAAATTTGGGAAATCTTGGACATTTTTTTCTAAGATCTTTTGCCAGAAATGCTTACACGAAATGCTCCCAGGTTGTTATCTGGCTTTCTCTTCCACCTCAAACACAACTAGCAGCTCCCAGTATCCTCTACGGCTCCTGCAAGTGAGGGGCTCTTTATTTTCCTATGAAGAAATCTTCAGGAATACTAGATTGTTTGCAATTCTTCCTGACTTTTGCAAGCCTTTGAATTTGGGGATGGGCCAAACTACTTAAATTGAGAGCATTGACTATTGATGCCTCTTCAGAATTTTACGAGAATACTACCCACTTCTAGGAAAGGGTGGTAGGAGAGCTCTCCTGACTGGGCATTTAATGATTGCCAAACAGGTAAAACAAAGACAGATATTGGTTCTCTACCAATATGATAACCATTTTCTTGTTGCTTATCCAGCTTTTGCGGGCCAACTTCCTGTGAGAGAAATTCTAAAATCAGTATTTTTTTATACCTAGTAATATGATTTTAACATGAGAGTCGAGTGGTGACTTTAATTAAAAAACTGGTCCTACTATGCAAATATTACCACAAAGGACCTCAATGATTTTAAAACCTAAAATCAGCCATTCTTCAAGCAAAATTATATATATTTTTAATGCTTCTCCCCAACTTGTAACTGACTTATGGCTACTTATTTCTACATAGCAAGTCTCTCCACTTAGTTACTGTGGAGTACGTTTTGCAAAAGATTTATTTCAGAAGATATATCAAGAAGCAGCAACTGTATTTCTGGAAACATAAAAAACAGTCAAAATGAGCATTGGATATAAATTATTGTAGTTTTACAGAAAAGGGTTCGATTTTAGAAACATGATTGTCTATTTGCGCATTGGGGTAGATTCAAAATTGATTTTGATAAAGTCTCAGTTCTGTTTGTGACAGTCCCTTGGTATCATAGGTGACCATGAATTCAAGCATGTATCTCTGTGAAACCCTTAATTTTCATAGAAAGAAGTGTGCTCACTTCTAACACACACACACACACACACACACATTTTCTTCTTCTAAGTTTGCTTTTTCTCTTATAAACAGATAACTGACCATATTTCCCTCTTCCTCTTGTCATCTAGACCTCTTAGAAACAAATATATGGCCTGTCCATAGAAAGTACATACTACTTCATAGTGTGTACTTTTTGTGTTAAATACATTCCTAGTTCTAGTTTATGTCCCTGGCCTTGTTTTCCCTTTGTTTCATGTTTGTCACTTACCTCTCATATTTATTATTCTATCATTTAGGAATTAAGTTTGACAGGGGCATGAGAAAGTCCTCAAACAGGTGCTTATACAAGTAGTCTCATTTTGTTCACATAACAATGAATCTTTCCTTCAGGGGGGAAGGAGATTTTCCTTCCCACAATTGTCTTGTACTCTCAAAATGGTTATTCTACTCTAGCACTGAATCCTCATTCCAGGAATGAAGAAGAAACACAAATGTCAAAAGACAGGTCCCATTTCTGCTTATTTTCATTAGCCAAAACTTGATCCTATGACCCACCCTAGCTGGAAGGGACACTGGAAAATATAATTTTTATTTGTTTACTTATTTGTTTGCTGGACCCATTGCCACCTGGGCAAAATCAGTGTTTGATTGATAGTAAGAGGAGGAGAATCACACACAATTAACTTCTGATATTTTATGTTATCTTTATAAGCCACTTGAAGTCTCTTGGCCTGAGAAGTCATAATAACAAATTAAATGGATCAATAATAGGCTATTGCAAATGGTTCTCAGATAGTTTCTAATATGATGTGATTACAACTCAGGCATCTGAAGTCTAATTCCTGACTAACTTGACTTTTAATTCAAAATCTCAAAGCTGTTTCATTACTAGAATGTGGGGGACTCCAAAAAAATGTATATATAGTTTCTATTTTTAGTTAACTGCCGAAGAAATAGATCCAATTCATTATTCATGTTGAGTATTTGCCTTATGCCAGGGAGTGCGGTGAGTTCTGAGAATTTGAAAATTAACAAGTTTTAGTCAATTCCTAGCTCCAAAATAAGTAGCAAAGCCCCAATTGTCACAATGTTTGATATGTGATTTGGTAGGTGCATGCACATGGCACTATGCAAGCACAGAGGAGGGCCCATGACCTGCCTGGGGTGGGAAGGGTGGGAGACATTCTGGCGGAGGTAACAATTGACCTTGAGGATGATTTGGATTCGGACATAGATGTGGTGAAGAGGGGATTTCCAGGCTGATGTACATAAGTGGAGAAGTTGCAAGTAGCTCTGAAATATGCATGAGGCAGCAAAACAAGAGACAATATTGAAGAGTTCTAGACCCCAAAAGGCCTGTATCTAAGGAATTTGGATTTTACACTTTAGTCAATGAGGAAAGTAGCAAAAGTGTGTTTTTTTTTCTTTTATGGAAAGAAGTCATATCCATATTTTTTAATATTAAAAATGCTACTGTAGATCAGAGACAGGAAGAATGGTTGGGAGGTCATTACAATGGTCCAGGTAAATGAAACTGAGAGGCTGAACCAGGGCAGTGTCTCTGGTGATAGAGACGGTGGGACAGATTTGAAAGCTGTTATGTTTGGAGACTTGTCAGGATTTAGCAACTAATCACACGAAGCAGGTAAGTGTCACTAGGAGTAACCCCATCTCCACGTCTGTGACTTCCTAAACTAAGCATCCTGGTCAATGGTTGGTATCATTTACTAGGAAATATAGTACAGGGTAAAGAGCTGGGTGGGGGTGGGGGTGGAAACCTCAGAAGAGGGATATCATGAGGGAAGAGATAATTTCCATTTTTCATATGTTGGAAACAGCTCTGGAAAACCCGTGTGGAGTTGCCTAAAGGTAGCCATGATTCCATTTCCTTTTGATTTCTCTGGGAACTTCCTATGGCAATTGTTCCCTCTCCCTTCTTTATTTCCAACCTCATCTTCTCTGTGAGCTCCTTCGCTGGAGCCTGGAGCCACATTCCCGGCGTGGTTCCCACCCCCATTCCTAGCGTCGCCTCACCCCTCCCCACTTGCTCTGCGCTCCAGCCACACTGCCCTTCCGATTGGTTCCAGGTATGCGCCATGCTCTCTCCTATCTCAGGGCCTTTTCATAGGTTTTACACTACGCTTGAAAGCTCAATTCACTGTACTCCATTCCTTTCACTTAGCCAACTCCTATTCCTCCCTCCTCAAACCCATAGGCAATCCTGTTTTATATTCCCAGAGCACCCGATACTTCATGGTTTATTTTCTTAATTGTTGAAAATTGTCTGTTTGTTGTCTGTTATTCCCGATGGTCTATCACCCCATGAAAGCAAGGGCCCTGCTTTGCGCAGAGATTAGCTAAAGTATTCAGTAGACATTTACTGATTAACTGATGATGCACAAGTCTTCCCCATCTTAAAATTTAAAAATAACTTCTGTCCAACCCTACATTCATGTTTAGCCTCTTCCACAGTTTTCTCCTTTGTTTACCATCAAAGAGCTTGAAAGATGTTCTAGCGGTTGCCCCATAAGCATTGGTAAATCATGCAGATTGGGAGCTAGTCAGAGAAGGCAAGCACAGACCAGGCAAAGAAAGTATGATAGACGCCCGGACACTCCCCTGAACACAAAGTGTGCTACATTGACTATTTTCATAACATCTACCATTTGTCCTTCAATCCACTGCTATCTGGCTTCATATCTCTGTCCCTCCACTGAATGTCTTTGTGTAAATGTACTCGATGAACTTATCATTGTGAATCTAACGGTTGAATTTCAATGATTCAGTTGATTCCTCGACAGCATTTCACACCATGGACCTTCCATTCTTTTTCTGGCTTCTCGAACACCTCTTCTCCCTGGATCTGTCCCTCTCGGACAGTCTCTTCTCTGGTCCTTTACTGTCTCTGTTCCTTTGACCATTTAACAAATGTCAGTTTCTGTCCTTAGTCCCCTTCGCTTCTTGCTGTACAGTGGAGCCGTCTCACTCATGCCCAAGATTTTGGCTGCCGTCCATAACATTTCCCATGGCATGTTCTACTTCTTCCCATGAAATAAGGGTTCTTACAAGCGTGAAGTAGATGATGAGATAGAAAAGGTTCAGCTTAGGTGGAGGTAAGTTTGTAGGGTGGAGGCTTAGGAGTTTGCCTGGTGGCTCTGCTAACCTTAGCAAGGAAGGTAGGAGGTTTTCTCCTGTCACTAAATGTGGCAAATGTAGAGTAATGAGGCGAGAGGTAAAAATGTGGAGATGAGATAGCGGGGATTGAAGAAGCAGCTGACCGGGGTGTGTACTGCTCTGTTAAGGTACTACTACTCAGTCGCTGAGGAGTAAGCCACCACCTGGCCCGGACAGTTTTCTCTAGTGGTTCCTGGCTTAGTTCAGAAAGTGACAAGGGCTGGATCCACCCAGGACTGGAGGTGCGTGCCAGGATTTGTGGTAAAACAAGGGGTAAAGGGAAATGATGGTGCTGGGGAGCGTATAGGTGAGGGTATAAAATACAGAGCATTAGCTGCAGAGGTAGAAAGGCATGAGTAAATTGGGAGAAAATTCATGACTAACAATGTCTAATTCCTATCAACCTAAAGCCTGCTCTTAAAGGAATTATCTCCAGAAATAAACAAAAAGGAAAAGGCAGCCAACTCTCTTCTATTTCCAACTTTAGCTTACTGTCTCTATCTTGACTGTCCTCTTTATACACCAGAATCATAAGAAGAATTACACCATGACCACCAGCTTTGGAGTCATACAGGTCTGGCTCCCCTTCTTACCATGTGACCTTGGAGAAGATCTTTAACCTTTTTAAGCCTAAATCTTCTCGACTAGAAAAAATGATAATAGTCTTTCACTCATACGGTTAATGGGGGAATGCGGTGAGTCAACATGCAAAGCTTATCAAGGTACCTGGTACATAGTAAATGCTAAGAAAAAATTAGCTCTTACTATTACAAACACCTGTAGAATTTAATATTTGCTAAAGATTACTTTCTGAACATGAAAACTTTTCAACAAATTGTAGATTCTAATGGGGATTTTCTACCCTGGGAGGATATCCTTTGCTGAATTAGCAGAATATTTGAATTGGTGGTGACTCATTGCTCCAGTCTAGGTCTGATTCTGTAATACCCAACTGGGCTTTTATTTCAACCTGGGAATACAGAAAGCTTGAGATTTACGAACTAGTAGGGGGATAGGCAACCCTATTCTGAAAGCATACTTCCTGGCCCAGGGGTGACAATGTACACTCCTCATTTGTCAAATTAATATCCCAGACCTCCTCACGTCACTTCACTGTGACTTAAATTGGAGTTTGAGATGGATAAGAATTTTCTTGAGTGAACTGTTTTTGTCAATCACTGGAACCAAGCAATTTCTGAATTTGCCGCATCAGCATGACACTGTACTCAGTTGTCATTCTTCATAACCCTGTGAGCAGGAAGGCAGTTACCAGGCTGGGTTTGGGAGTCAGGCAGAGCTAGTGTCTAATTCTGGCTATGCCCCTTCCTGGCCTGTGATTTCAAGTCATTTTCATAATCTCTGTAAGTTTACTCATCTGTAAAATGGGATGATAATAAGTGTGCCTCTTTCATAGACTTCTAGTGACTATTAATACACACAGTGCCTGGCACAATACTAAAAAAGATTATTAATGATTTTTTTTCATCAAGCTCATTTGTGTTGTGTTATCCACCCAAGTGAAAAAGCTGTTGGAAAAAAAAAATGCTTGTAGAGTTCTATGATTAATCTTACCTAAAAAGAATTGTGGCTGTCAGTATTAGCCCTCAGGATAAAGACTTCAGTAGTTTCAAGTGAATTATCAAAATGGAACATTTATTTTGCGACAGTATATGAATGAAATGTAAAAGTGTCACTCTATGTCACGAATCAGGCAGTGCCAATTCTGTACCTGGGTTCAGTCGTCTTTGTTGGGGGTGTGGTTGTTGCTGGCGTGGTGTTGATATTGTTGTTGATGTTCTGTGTCTGCACCACAGTATAAGAATCATGAGGCTGGGGGCGAATCCAGAGGACAAGCCAGTTCTGTCTCTATACTGGGGGACAATGTCCTTTTTCTGGTCATGTCAGTCTCAGCTGACCAAGACTGGGGACAACAGCATTGGCTGATAAGTCCTCCATCACTGAGCAGTTCTTTTTGGAGCAGAGTGATGGGTTTGCAGTCCATCTTCCCAGCCTGGACCTGGGAACTGATCCAACTTTTAAATATGAAAAGGATATTCACCAGCATCAGCATTTGCTAGTTAACAACTCTCAAGAACAGGCTCTTCTGCCTTGTAATTAACTATCATCTCTCTTCTAGGGGATTAAACTGCTTTCCTTGTTCTTTCTTCAAGTAGACATGGGGGGCAGAAATATGGGTGGGTTTGAAGGAGAGTGCAGAAGGGTAGCATATCAAAGCAAGAGCCTAGGTCTTATATTTTGTACTTTTAGATATTCTCAAATCATAGTGTATTTTCCAAAATGTAAGTCCTTGATTTCTTAAGAATTATTTTAAAAATCAATAACTTTGGTATGTATCAGCTCTAAAAGTACTCTTTTGGAAAAATTACTAGGTTGGTGCAAAAGTACTTACGGTTTAAGGTTAAAAATAATTGCAAAAGCTGCAATGACTTTTGCACCAACCTAATACATGCAGAATATGTTCACTATAACTGGAGAAGTGGTCACTTTCAAAAAAGAGAGAGAGAAAGAGAGAGAGCGAGAGAGAGCGAGCGAGAGAGAGAGAGAGAGAGAGAGAGAGAGCGAGCTATGGATCCCACCTGACTAGATTCCGTGTACTGTTCTAAAATGCAAACTTGATTTTTTGATGTATCTAAATAACTGCTTAACGTCACTGCAAGTAAATTTATAGTTAGGATTTCATGGACCAAATAGTATTTGATTGCAACAGTAAAAGAAAGTTATTCTAAGAATCTGTTATTATCTCAGCTAAGTAAAATATTTATGTAGGCTGGTTTCTGCAGGACACAAAGTTTTCATTGATGGCTGCCCACTGTTTCTTCAAGGTCAGTAATACTTTAAGTGACGCTACTCAATGGAGACCAAAGTTCTATTCATCATGCACATTTAGTCCTATGGATTTAATTTCACATTTACATTGGCTTGCTAAGCAGCAGAAATTCACCAAAAAATTACCAACTAAAACTTGGAAAAAAACTTCAGCTCATAAACTAATATTTGGGCAAAATTTAGGCAGTGCTTTTCTAAGCACAGGGAGTGGGAATCCTTTTATCAACACCACAAAACTCAACCATCCTTATTACCAGAGTCAGGAAAATTCTAGACTCAAAGCATGGAGAAAAACAATCTGCCTCTTAGATCAGAACACTTCCCTTCTTCTGAAATAGTAAATTCAGTCCAGTAGCACTGACTAAGAGAGCGAGGCCTCCCAAGGTTAAGATGGCACATCTGCTTAACTACTAATGGGCTATCATTTGTCCTGTTCTTCCTGTATAAATTATGGTTGGTCTTTTATTTGCAAACCTTTAGGTAAGGCTGACAGTTGAAAGCGGATTTCACAGTCTGCCTCCAGAAAACTCATTGGAGTTTCTAACAAACTCGACTGTACCAGGGATTCTTCTTTGGATCTAAGCAAAATCCTTTGAGCAACAGCTTAAACCATTTCTAAGAAGTCACAGCAATAACCCTGAAGACATATAAGCCACATGCACTTTGGGTCACACGTCTCCTTTGCCTTTTTCTTTGAAGTTCATTTGAGTTTAGGAAATAAGTCCTAGGGTTTCCATTGCAATCAGAAGGGCATGATAAGTAGACCAGAAAGTGGAGCCAACATCTCTGGTCAGAGTACAGCTGTTCATACCTCCAAGGGACATGCTTACCATTTAAAAAATGTTTTTGAAAAAAAAAATTTTACAAGAGAAAAATGTTAAAGGTACACACACATGCACACACGCACGCACGCACACACACACACACACACACACACACACACACACTTTTCCCTGTTTCCAGATAAATTATTTTCACTTTATTATGTTCTCATCCAACACTGATCTTATGTGTGGCAGATTGTCTTATTGGAAAGTGGCTGCAGCAATATCTTCCATTCCACCTGCTCTTCTGCCTGTGTCTGTGTCACTTCCTCATCCAGAGGTGGAATCTCATTGACCTCTCTTGAATCTGGGCTGGCCTCGGGGACTCACTGGTAGTCAGTAGAATGAGGCAGAAGCGGTGCCACATGACTTCTGTAGCTGGACCAGAAAAGGTCATGCAGTATGCATCTGGTTCTCTTGGAATGTTTACCCTCCAGATGGTCCCTCAGAGGATGTCCTGTCTTACGTATAACCCAACCAACATGCTGGGCAAAGCCCAAGCTACATGGTAGGACCATGCATAGGACCTGCAGTCCATAGTCCCTGCTGAGCCCACCCTTTGAGTTCTCCCAGCCCAGGTGCCAGGAATCTGAGAGAAGTTTCCAGCTGATTCCAGACCCAGATAATCTAGTCACTCTCAGCCATTCAAGTTTCCAAGCTGAAAACCCAGATATTATGGAGCAGAAACAAGACATCCTCATTTGCCCTGCCTACTTCCTGGCCTAAAAAATCTGTGGGCATATTAAAATTATTGCTGTTTTATACATTGAAGATACTGCTACTCAGCAACAGATAACAGGAACAAAATGCATGTGTACTTTTCTTAGCTATAATCTATAGGAGATATATGATTTGTTAACCTTCCTTTTTTTCCACTCATGTTTTTATTGATTACCAATAGGCCTGTTATCTAAAGGGTAAATTAAATAATAGAGAAAGATCCATATTTTAACCTGAGTATCTGGACATCTCAGTCAACTGAGAGACACTACTTATTTGTTCCAACCCTTAATTTCCTCATTTACAACATGGTGATAATAATACTTATCTATAGGGATTATTGTGAGGATTAAATAAATCCTCATATAATGCATAACAATGTGTCACATAACAATAAGTGACATGATGCTTAACACATAACAGATTTTTGGAAATGTTGTTTTGTTTTTTATTTCCTATGGAGGCTTCATACTTATCACTTGGTTGGCTTCATTCTTTTTTAAAAAATATAAAGATTTATAAAAAGATATATTACCAACTTTGACCATGCAGTACAATGCCATAAGAATAAAAACTTTTTAATGTTTTCTTAAATGAGAATCTCAATTCTTTTCCCCCACATAAGTTGAGAATGTATCATTCTACATTATATATGTGCTTTTTGTTTCCCTCCAGTGTTAGCATTTGAAAGGGTTTAGAATGCTGACTCGTTTCTGATGAGTGCTATAGAAGTGTTTAGCTGTTGTTATTATTACTTTACACTTATTTCTATTACGCTGTGTTCTCTTAGTTCTCTGACTAGTGTTCAACTTTATCAAACAAGTTTGAAACTTGAGTTTCTAGGCAAAAATGTTTCTATTCATGACCTCACACCATTCAGTATTTCCATGTGCTGGCACTCTTATTCTCCCTATTAAATATGAAACTAGGTGGCCCATCACTTGGCCCCAAGCCCTGCCTGATGGACCACTTGCCTTTCAGAACCATTCTGGCAGTACAGAAGCCTGGGAATGCAATCTGTGTTTTCAATTCTATTTTGTGATCTAGATTATTAATGAAAGTGAAGTGCTAGTCTAGAACCTAACTCTCAGTAGTACTGTCTTTCAGATTATCTTTTCCTATGCATTTAAATTATTAGGAAGAATTCCCCATATTCTCCTAGTGTCCCAAAGGATAAGCCTCCATGATTTTTGATGGATGCATATTCCGATGTTTCTCATCTAGATAAAAAAGATTTTTCTCACCTTTAACCGAAACCCTTCCTGCAGCAGATGAAGTTTATTTTCTCCTTAACAAGTCATTCAGTACAATGACACATTTCCCAAAAGCATTCACCTGATATTCCTGCAACTCCTTAAGGACCATTAACTGCCCCCAGTATTTTATCTATGAGACATGTAAGAAGCTGGTTTTCAGAGCTTAAATCATTTTTATGTCCCTCCAAGTGGACAATGAACTATTAATAACAATTCTTTAATGTATCCCATGTATCACCTTGATCAGTGTCTGTCAAAAGAAATATGTCAGATTAACTCACTTAAAGTTTATCTGGCCAAAGCTTTGATGGTGATTAATTTATATCTTTTTTTCTGGGCATTTCAAAATATATTTTTAAATAATACTTTCCAATATATTCTCTAGATATGGAAATTAAGTTTATCCTTTAATGCTTTTTGGTGTTTTCTTTTAAAGTAACACAATTACTTTCCCAACACTTTTATTCCTCTCAAATTCTAAAAGTGATAATTAGGATATATGTAATGATATCAATAAATTGCTGCAAATAGCTATCTGATACAATTTATTTTGAAATTCATCAGTTAATTCCTTGTCTCTGTCAATGTCCTGGTTCCCTCTTCCTTATTGACTGTATAAATAAGTGTGTGAGTGTGTGTGTATGTCCTTTTTCTACTATTATCTTTTCCTCAGTTATAGAAACAACATACTCCTGGACATTTTTGTCCCTGATTTATTTGTTTATATTTTGAACTTGTAATGCCTAATAAGAAGACAAGTTACTAGTACAATTGTATGTCAGATTCCCCTGTCCTTCATCTACAATGACCAGTTGTGATGTTCAATAGCAGAGCCAATATTCACAGAGCAGTAAACAGGGATTTTCAGATACCAAGATGGCAGAATCCCCTAAATATTTGAGGGAAGTCAGTAAGTGTCATGAAAGAGGCCTGAACACTAACAAAAGAATTTATCGTTAAGAAAAATGTGTTAATATAGCAAGCAGAGACTTTGAAATACATAAAATTAGTGTCCAAGAGATTTGAGAGGACAATACATCTCTTGAAAAAGAAAAACAGAAAATTTCCATAAATTAAATATTTAATATTGATAATATTAAAACTATAATGTTTAATTTGAATAAGAGAACGTTTACAACTAAAGAACCGTGTTCATCTAGGAGATCAATCCAAAGATTCTCTCACAGAGCAGCTTAAAGAACAAAGCTGTGAGAAGGATGAGAGCTTTGTGAGAGACATAAATGATAGACTCAGAAGTCCAACATCTGTCTAATAGGAGATTCAAGAAAAGAGCAGAGAAGATGGAGAGCAAGTAATCAATAAGATAATCAAATAAACTTTTAGCTCAAGAAACATGTAGTTTCTCTAATTTAAGAACTCACTGAGAGCTAGGCAGAATTACAGAAACCTAACAGCTAGAAACATTGTAGTGATATTTCAAAGCTACAGAGAAAATCCTCAAAGTTTCCAGGAAGAAAAAAATTCATGTTAAAGAAAAACCCAATAAAATTGGTAGCAGATTTCTTATTGTCAATACCAACTGTGAGAAGACAATGGAGTGGTTTATCAAAGTTCTGAGGAAGAAAATATTTTGAATGTAAAATCTTGTATTTTAAAAGCAACTTTAAATTGTTAATACCAGACAATATCAGACAAAATGGAATTCTAAAAAAAAACAAATTTTAGAATGAGAAAATTATATTTTCCATTGAGTAAAGGCACAATCAAGAAACTTCATACAGCAAACGAGGAAGATTTAACTATCTTACACAAAATATGATAGAACTGTAAAGAGAAATTGACAAATTCAACTATGTTCAGAGATTCTTGTATACCTCTCTCACAAATCAAAATATCAATAGACTATATATCAAAGGACACAATCAGCAGAACACAAAGACAACCTACAGCCCGGGAGAAAATATTTGCAGATTATATATCAGATAAGGGGTTAATATCCACAATATATAAAGAACTCATACAACTCAACAACAAAAATCAAATAGTCCAATTTTAAAAGTGAACAAAGGATATTACTCCAAAGAAGATATACAAATGGCCAACAAGTATATAAAAAGATGTTCAACATCACTAATCATTAGGGAAATGCAAATTAAAACCACAACAAGATACCACCTTACACTTATAGGATGACTGCTATGAAAAAAACAAAACAACAACAACAAAAAAAGCAGAAAATAACAATTGGTGATGAGGATGTAGAGAAATTGGAATTCTTGTTCATTGTTGGTGCGATTGTAAAATGGCATAGCTGCTATGGAAAACCTATTTTTAAGTTTTAAGTCCTCAAAAACTTAAAAATAGAATTACTATATAATCTAGCAATCCCATTTCTGGGTATATTTCCAAAACAATTGAAAGCAGGCTCTCAAAGAGATATTTATATTCCCATGTTCATAACAACTTAACAGCACTATTAACAACAGACAAGAAAGAGGTAGAAGCAACTCAAAAGTCTATCGTAGAATAAATGGATAAGCAAAATGTGGTCTACACATACAATAGACTATTATTCAGCCTTAAAAAGTAAGGAAATTCTGACACTCTACAACAAGGATGAAACCTGAGGACATTTTGCTAAGTGAAATGCGCCAGAAACAGAAGGATGAATATTGTAAGATCCCACTTTTATGAGGTACCAGAGACATAGACAAGACGTAGAATGGTGGTTGCCAGGGGCTGGGGAAGAGGAGAATGGGGAGTTAGTGTAAAAGAGGTATGGATTTTCAATTTGGGATGATGAAAAAGTTCTGAGGATGGATAGTGATGATGGTTGCACAACAATATGAGTGTACTTAATACCACGGAATTGTATCCTCTAAAATGATTAAAATGGTAAATTTTATGTTATGCATATTTTACCAGAATAAAAATAAATAAATTTTGAAAAAGAAAGAAGCCATATATAAAGCTGGGAGCATCTAGGAACAGAAAAGGTTTTTTTGTCTCCCAGGTTATAGTCCCATTCCCCACTGGAAAGTTAGGTGGAAACATCGTGCAAAGGTTCTTCCCCAGCGCACGCTTCCACGGTAGAATGGAAGCAACATGGAAAGTCAAAGCAGAGAGGAGCCTAAACTAGTGTCTCCCCTAGTCCTATGCAAGAAGTAGAAGTTCCAGAGAGCCTCACTGGGTAACATGTTTGAATTATCTGCATAGCAATTAAACTATCTGTTACTTCTCCAGTTTATCTCTTTGTGTGTTTGTTATCTAGCGCTTCCCACAGACTAATCTTCCTGAGAACAGGCAGTTCACTATCTCCAGTGGGTAGAACAGTGCTGGCCCTGAATATGGGCTCCATGAATGTTGGTGGATGGATAAATACCTTGCAAATATAATTTGTGCATGTGTACAAGAATTTCTATAGAACAGTCTCCTGGAAATGTAACTGCTAGATCAAAGGGCATATGCATTGCACATTTTGGTAGCTATTAGGATGGTCAGCATGTCCAGACTGTTGGATGTGCTTGAAGTGGGTGGTGTGTCTGAGAGATCAGTGTGTTTTGGTTCACCCATGCATTTCCAGACGGTTCCAATGTGCAACAAGATGAAGAACTACTGTTTTATACCATCTTCTATGTTCTAAGAAATACATTAGGCTTCAGCTGGATTTGTTTTCCACATAATTGCTCTGGCCAGTTCACCCACAATTATCTACTCTAGCGATTCATGAAACCCAGTCTTTTATTTATAAATATTGACAACGGCACGTAAGAAGCAGGGAATGATTGCTTGCAAGAAAAGTGTGGTTATCTAATGTTTAATTATTTAATCTTGAAATGAAGGTCATAATTGGTACAATGTGTAATGTTAAACACATGTCACCCATTTTGGTCTTTAATTCCTCACACATATGTTTATATAAGAACTGTGCTTGCAACCTAGACTGTCACAAAGAAGGGTTTGGGCAAAATCTGCTTTTATGGTTCAAAATATGTATTTAGTTATGGACAAGTTAATGCCTTTGCAAACATCTTATCTTTGTACTGAAGTGCATGACTCCAAAGAATAAAAATTTTAAATAGTTATAATGAAATGTGAATAAATAACCAAAATGCATCAGTATTTTATTAATAAGGTTTAAGTGCAAGAATGGTATGCATCATGGTAGGAGAGTTAGTAGAGAAAAAGTAGACCAAATATAAAATGGACAAATAACCACAGAGAATAGGAAGCCAAGACACAATTTATGAAAACTGGAGTTTCCTGAACAAGAAACTAGAACCAACAGACAGTGACAATAGTAAAATATAATATGAGAAAATGTTCCTGAGAGAAATTAATGTGTACACACACACATACATACACACATTTATACCTAAATAAATTCTGGAAGAACGTCTAGATGACAACAAGAAAAAGCCCCCATAATTTTCAAGGATGCATAACAACATCAAGTTATGTATAAGGATAAAAATTAGCTTAGTCTCACAGTTCTCTTCAACAACCAAGATACAACTGTACTCTAAACTTAGAACTCTCAGGTTTGTCATTCATTCACATAGCTAATAGACAGTCCTAGATATACAAGGGCTTAGAAAATATTTCATGCAGGTACTCTTCACACACACACAGATTACTTGAAAATATACTCTAGCAGACCAAACAATTAATGAAATTAATAATTGTAGTTTTTAGCCTACAAAATTCACAATGATCAAAAAGTTTGATTGCGTGGAGTATTGGCAAGGATGTAATAGGAAACAGACACTCATTTCTTTTTAGGAGTGTGAATTGGTGCAGTCTCTTTTAAAGGCAATTGGAAATATCTAGCAACATTCGAAATGCTTATATCGTCTGGTAGCTAGCAAACTGCAGTCTGCATGGAGGAGGAGGCATAGGATTGTCATGGCAATATCCCAGAGATAGCGGGGGACACCAATATTTGCACAAAAGGTGGTGCTTATGCGGTAGAACATTTGATAGGTTGCAGAGACCATGGGAATTTCTTGACAACTAATTTGATGCTGAGAATCTAAGGAGATACAGAATCTAATGTTTATTGAGAAGGGTAAGAAAATAGTAGCTGGCTTGGAGAATAATGAGAAACCAGGCTTAATTGCAACGTCTCCTTCATGGAGGCCTCGAATCAGAGAAAGGACATGAATGAAGTTATATTAGTGAGATCCTACTGTACGGGCATCAGAGATGGAGGAGGGTGGCACTGACTAGGAAGAAGAGGACACACTGGACATTGAGGCTGTCTCCCTAACATCCTGTCTCTCTTCTCTCAGCTCTTGTCATTTATGGTGATTCCATATCTCTTGTCTGATTCAGGATCCACCTAAACCATTGCGAACAGGCATTGGCTTAAGAATGGAGATATGACCAGTGAGAGATGAGGGGAGGTTTGCTGGGGTCTTCTGAGAAAACTTTCAACTCAAGAGAAGTGTCTGAAAGATGTCCTGTCTTTCTGCTCTGGGTGTTGTTTTGTATACATGCCAGGCACATCTGCAGCATTTTCAGACTCCTTGAAGAGTAATGACAATCAAAGGGAGGCAAGATGAAGCATAACTTAAAGCCTACTCTACTCTAGGACTTTGAGTTAAATGAGCTAATCATTTCTCCCTCGTTTTTTATAAACTCGTGTGAGTTGAGCTTTATCTCACAAAAGTCTAAGGCCTCTTAATTGATACAGAGGATATGGTGAGACAGGCAAGCTGGTCCTTTAAGCCACCCTCTTGGCTAAGCCTAAATCTTTATGCAGTGGATAAGGGTAAGGTCAGTAGTCTATGCCCACTTACCAAAGTCCTCCTTAAAAACCTTTTCTGATTAAAAGATTGGGGACTTTTTCTGACAGTTTTGACCCCAGGTAAGAATAGATTGAGATGTGAAGGAAACTTGATATAAGGAATTAACACTTCAAGTAAAATTTCTTCTGGATCCCTATCTCATACACAGTGGGAAACCCAAACCCTCTTCCGAAGTCTCTGTTGTGTGTGTGTGTGTGTGTGTGTGTGTTGGTGGGGGAGGGCGCGGGCACTTTCTTACATTTTTTCTAGTACCTTCTGGTTTCAAGTACCTATTACTGCTGCATTCTTCATCCCCAGTGTCTCTTTTCTGCATCATGCCACGCTTCATTGCTGGACACTGCCTAATCTCTTCCCTCTCTAAGTTTGTAATAGCAGGCTCTGCTGCGGGTGTGAAGCCACAGAAAGTGTTACATGGCAGCAGAGGATAGCCAAGCTCAGACACCCCTCTCCTGACAAAGTCTCCTTTACTTCTGGCTGTCTTCTTCACTTGGGCTTCAGTTTCCTGCTGTGCTGCTAGACCTCCTCAATCTTTCAACCTCCATCTCTCCTCCCCAGCTCATTTACCTTCTCCCCCCAAAATCTTATTTCTTACGAGGAACAGTTTAGTTATCTCTTTGACTCATTCAGTGTATTCCAGCTATACTCAGAAAGACTTAACAATTATCTCTTAAAATAACATTTTTGTCTTCCTTGACATATTTATAACAGTAACTGCCAAACATTGGGAAGAATATAACTGCTCAGACACAGGAGTTTAATTAAGCAAATTACAGTCCATCCATATAGTGGAATACTAAGTAACTATTCACATCATGTGTAGTCTTCCATTTCAATATGGCAGACAGCGTAACCCAAAGTAAAAACAATAAAAAAGTGCAAAAAAAGAGTAAGTGCATAACAGTGTTATGAAGGAGAGAAAGAAACATCAGGCAACCCGAGCTTTTGATAAATTTCTGGAAGAAAGTAGAATGGACACGGAAAAGGCTGCCTGAGGAGTAGTAGTGATTTTCCTCAGCAACAAAGCCAAGGAGAAGATCCAAGCTTGTAGCCTCTAAACTAGGAAGGGCAAAAATCAAGACGATTAATTCAAGGGTTATTTACACTGCACCTATACAATTTGGTCCCTCTTTAACCCTCTCCTACCTTCCATGGGACAGTCACAAAGTATGCTTTCAGGATAAAACCAAAAAACTAATATCTAAAGAAATTGACCAATAGGCCTGCAGAGAGTAAAGCCGCTGAGGAATGGAAGCACTCCAGAACAAAGCCTTCCTCATGAGGCATGAAACAGGATGGAGTTGGTCTATTTGCCTGCCTGCTAGCTGATCTTATTCCCTAAATGAAGCTTTCCTATACTCACTTTCTGCTCATATTCTCCATGAATGGGAGAAACTTTTGGTTAAACTGACCTCGACATCTACAGAGGAAATTCAAACCAGTTACCTCTGCTAAGTAAGCTTTTCTTCTTGTCTTTTGTTCATAAATATGATGAAGAAATAAAATAACTAACCACAAAAGGAATAGTGATAATTATGGGAACAGACAATAACTTTCAACTTTAAAAATATTAGAGAACTTGAATGTCAACTACAATTTTATATATATATAAATATATAGTATATATATATATATATATATATATATATATATATATATATATATATATAGTTACAAGAAGCAGAGTACATCATTAGGAATAGAGACAGTGAAAATATAATGGCTGTGTGTGATGTCAGAGGGGTAGTGGATGGGGGGAGGGGTTTCACTGTGTGAGGGATATAAATGATAAGTGTCTAACTATTACATTGTTTTGTGCACCTGAAACTAATAAAAAAAAGTTTAAAAAAAATTAGAGAACAAATTGCATATAGAAAACAAGAATACAATGCTAAGAAAAATATGCAAAGAATACTAAGGAGTTCTTAGAAATTAAAAATAGCATTGCAAAAAAAGAAATTCAATAGAGATACTTAATCTTTATTCTCACCTACTTTCTCATTAGAGTATGATTTTACCTCTTTTTCTCCCACTTTATCCTCTTAATTTGTTTTTAGTAATATATTCTTTGGGACAGCACACATGTAGTGACATAGGACTACATGTCATATTTTCCAGGGGAAAATTTTATCTTCCATTTTGAACTCTTCTATATAGTTTGAGATTTTGTTACCATGTGCATACGCTACTTATAAAAAATATTTTTAGATATTGCTGAAAAATATTTATAAATATTTCTCTAGAAGATAATTTTTGTCAAGAAAAAATATACCATTTTTAATAAGAAAAAAGATATGCATGGAAATAAATCTTTGGTTTATAAAATTATTGATGATGTTTTTCTCTTCCAAATTTTCTACACTGAAAACTAAAAGTAGCAATAAATGTTATTTTTTTAAATTGTTATCGTCTCAAAAATAACCAAAAGTTAAAATTCATCAGGTAGATCATATCAGAAAAATTGAAACATTTTGTAATGGTGCAGTGCTTCCATGACTAACTTCTCAAAGCTCATATTATACCTTTGTGGATTAGAAGTTTATAGTTAGATCCATTTTTATATCAATTTTCATTCTCACTTTTCAGTGCCTTTAATCCTGTATATCCAATGTGTAGCGAGAGCTTCTGGACATACGCAAATATAGAATCCAGACGCTTCTGCCCCGTTTAAAATTTGAATGGAAAAATGTTGAAACTAAAACATCTTCTGCTCTTTAATTAATATTGAAGAGTTTTTGTCATGATGTGACTTTCTTGTCTTCTATTTATTCATTTTTTGTATAGAAAGGTGTATGTCAGCATTTAAGCCTTAGAATTTTGCCAGAGACAAGAGCCAACAGAGATAATGACATAAAATGCAATTGATTGGTATATACTTTAGTTACTTCTTAGCATCACCCACCCACCTGGACATGGAGAATGTATAAATCCAGTAGGAACTGAAGTAACCTTTAGTTGAGGAGCAGGAAATAAATTGCTAGGTATAAGATAGCAAAATATTTCAAGCCAAAGAGGAAGCTTGAAGCGAGAACATGAAACAGGATAGGAGAAAAAAGAGGTGAATGTTGAGTTAATTAATTCTGTCATATTGGTTTTGGAAAGACAAATTGGAACTGGACCCAAAGCATCTGGTAAGGTACTCAAATTAAAATGAATTAAAAATCAGAAAAAAAAATGTTTTTCACAAGACACAAACAGGTTTGACTCATTCTTTCCAAATATCCTTTCCAAGTAACACCATTCTAATAAAAGTTGTTTGTTCTTACATGGTTAGAGGTCAATAGGACAAGTCATTTCTTGGTCATCTTGAAATAAAATGGCTCCTATGTAATAAAATTGGTTTTTAAAGCCTCAGACTATGAGCAGTGTATCAGCAGTACCAAGATGCAGGTTCAGGCTCCAACTCAGATGTGTGGGAAAATGATGTAGGGTGGCTGATGAGAAAGGCTGTGGAATCACCATCGGGACAGAGAACCACCTCAGTCCCAGCAGGCAGTGCTACCACAAAACAAGGCCTCTAACAAAGTCCCAACATTTAACTATACAAATGGGGAGTCACAATGATGAAAAAGGGGGAGCTAGGAAGATCTAGAAAGAAAATCTAGGGGTGCACCTAACATTTAAAGAAAAATGAAAGTGAGAAACGAAAGACATAAGAGAAAGAGAAGAAAAGAGGAGCAAGAGAAAAAAAGAAAAGGGGGAAAGGGAGAAAGAAATGGGAGGGGATCAAATAGGGGTGCACCTAATGTTTAAAGCAAAGCCCAGGGCAGGGGGGCAGGAAAGAAAGCAGCATTGCTCACTCTCTCCCACCATCCCAGAGGTATTTCCCTTAGACCAAGCAAGAGACTCCCTGCTGTGTTTCTTGAGCTTTAGAGAGCCCTGCACTGGCTCTCCTACATCCTATGGGAGCCAAGGGAACTCGGTCAGGTGGACATGGTCACTCAGAGCCCATGTTCCCACTTCTAGATCTTATTCAGTAAACTTTAGACCCTAGAATTCCCTATGCAAATGGCTCACAGATGCCATGTAGGACCCCAAGATCTACATAAGCACCTTCCCTGCATCATCTTCTGAAAGGTGAGCTACACCTCTGATGTTTGCACTCCTGGCCCTGAGAAGCAGCAGAAGAATAGTCACTTGCAGTATGGGATGACAGCTGAGGTTTGGACACAGCCTGGGTTGTCCATGTGTGTGTGTGTCTGAGGTCTTTCAATGTGTTTGATGGAGCTGGGGAGGGGAAGAGACAGGAGCCAGTAGTCAGGGGCACTTTCTCCCAATCACATAGGACCTGTGGGATTCCAAAATTCTAAGTTAAAATTTGAATTTCCAAGTTGTTACAAAGAAACATTTCTCAAGGTAAGGAAATAAAAATGATTCCACTTAACATGTTGCTAACTTGATTTGAAACTATTAAATATTTAAATATATGATATGGGTCTTTCCAGCAACACTCTTGCTCCAGGCCTGTGATGGGTACAGGACAGACAGATACTTTATTTGTATATAAATAGAGGAGAGTTTTTGCGCGCGCACACACACACACACCACATACACACACACACACACACACACACCACTAACAAGTGTTTTTAGTGCATCTCTATGTAATATCACGGTTAAGTAGATCTACAATATTCTTTGGAACATAAAATAAATGTGACTATTTTTAATGTTAGGGTAAGACGCTTCCATATACAGTTACCCAGTTTAGTAAGTTAACAAGTATGACAGGTAGTGGTTTCCAGAAATGACCACAATAATACTCCTTATCCTAAATGCTCTTCCAGAATCTTGCCATTCTCCCATCAAGAGGTAGAGTCTAGGTCTACTAATACAGTACGTCAAACAATTAAGAACATAAACAATGAAGTATCGGGTGCTCTGGGAATATAAAACAGGATTGCCGATGGGTTTGAGGAGGGAGGAGTAGGAGTTGGCTAGGTGAAAGGAATGGAGTACAGTGAAGAGAGTATTCCAGCATAGTGTGAAACTGTGAAAAGGCCCTGAGATAGGAGAGAGCATGGCGCATACCTGGAACCAATCGGAAGGGCAGTGTGGCTGGAGCGCAGAGCAAGTGGGGAGGGGTGAGGTGACGCTAGGAATGGGGATGGGAACAATGCCGGGAATGTGGCTCCAGGCTCCAGGGAAGGAGCTCACAGAGAAGATGAGGTTGGAAATAAAGAAGGGAGAGTGAACAATTGCCATAGGAAGTTCCTAAAGAAATCATAAGGAAATGGAAGTATAGCTGAAAGGAAGTCCTATAACTAAGGACATACAGAAGAAGCCAAGTGGAGACTGGTAGTGGGGCAGAGACACAGAACAGGCTCATCCCAAACCCACTTGTGGCAGTTAAAAATCAGAAGGGATATCTTGGCTGCAGACAAGCTCCCTGAAGAGCACAGAACCTCAGCTCCACACCAGTCTCCCCAGCCCAGGATTCCAGGGGAAGAGAAGTCCCCACAACTTCTGGCTGTGAAAATCAGTGAACATTGTGGCTGAGTGAGATGAAGGCAAGCTGGAGTTTCAGGCATTCCTCTTAAAGGACCTGCACACAGATTTACTCGCTGATGGACTCACCATGAAAGGTGCCAGGGACATACAAAGAGAAATTGAATTGTCTGGCTTCAGGGAGAGAGAGACCATGAAAGGTGCCAGGGACATACAGAGAGAAATTGAATTGTCTGGCTTCAGGGAGAGGACTGGAGGGGCAGCTTTCCCCCAGAGAGAAGTACTGGCAGAAACCATTATTTCTTTGTTGAGCCATCCCCCCCACCCACCCAGCATGCAGACATAGGTGGCCTTTGTATCTGAGTCTCCATCACCCTGGTGATTCCCTGAGACCTTGCCACATCCAACTTGCAGACCCGCCCAACAGACTTTCTTAAAATCTCAAATGTTCACAAACCCCAAACAGGCACCATCTGGCCTTGGCATGCCCCATACCTCTTGTTAAGAAGTTTTAAGCCTGGCTTTAATGGCAGCTGGCCTCAGTTTGCAGCTTAGCCTCTCCCATGTACCTCCAAACCTAGCACAAAAGGCAACCATCTGCAAATCACTTTGTAGCTCATGCCAAGTGGCTCTGGGTGGTGCATGTGTAGTGGCTGATCTTGGCCCTCCCAAGAGGCCCCAGAACCAACACACCTGGTGGCCAGCTTCAGACCACACCAGAGCAGCACCCAACCACCTCCACAAATGACACAACCAAAGGGCAGATTCGGCAGGCACTAGAGCCCCGCTAAAGTGAGCCTTACTCTGTAGGGTCAGCCCCCACACAACAGCTCCTCCAGTGTAGTCATGGCCAGTCCTCACAACCAATCAGCCTGAGGGTCAATCCCTTACATTGATGAACAAACAGCAACCAAGGCTCAACTACAACAGGAGGGCACACACAACCCACACAAGGGACACACCTGGAGCATGGCTCAGGTGACCAGGGAGACTGAGCCACTGAGCCCCACAGGACAACTACTACATAAGACCAGTCTACGAAGACTGGGAGACATAGCAGTTCTACCTAATACATCAAAACAAACACAGGGAGGCAGCTAAAATGAGGAGACAGAGAAACATGTTCCAAATGAAATAACAGAATAAAGCTCCAGAAAAAGAACTAAACAAAATGGAGACAAGCAATCTACCAGATGTAGAATTCCAAACATTGGTTATAAGAATGCTCAGTGAGCTCAGGGACAATTTCAATAAAGAAATAGGAAACATAAAAATGGAGACAGAAAACATAAAAAAGAACCAGTCAGAAACGAAGAGTACAGTAATTGAAATCAAGAATACATTAGAGGAGGGCCAGCCCGGTGGCTCAGGCGGTTAGAGCTCCGTGCTCCTAACTCCGAAGGCTGCCGGTTTGATTCCCACATGGGCCAGTGGGCTCTCAACCACAAGGTTGCCAGTTCAACTACTCGAGTCCCGCAAGGGATGGTGGGCTCCGCCCCCTGCAACTAAGGTTGAACACGGCACCTTGAGCTGAGCTGCCGCTGAGCTCCCGGATGGCTCAGTTGGTTGGAGCGCGTCCTCTCAACCACAAGGTTGCTGGCTCGACTCCCACAAGGGATGATGGGCTGCGCCCCCTGCAACTAACCACGGCAACTAGACCTGGACTGAGCTGTGCCCTTCAAACTAAGACTGAAAGAACAACAACTTGAAGCTGAACAGCACCTTCCACAACTGAGATTGAGGGGACAACAACTTGACTTGGAAAAAAGGCCTGGAAGTACACACTGTTCCCCAATAAAGTCCTGTTCCCCTTCCCCAATAAAATCTTTAAAAAAAATAAAAGAATACATTAGAGGAAATCACCAGTAGATTAAATGAAGCAAAGGATCAAATCAGTGATATAGAAGATGAGGTAGTTGAAAACACCCAATCAGAACAGCAAAAAGAAAAAATGTCCAAAATAGTGAGGATAGTTTAAGGGGCATCTGGGACAACATCAAGTGTACCAACATTGGCATCATAGAGTACCAGAAGGAGAAGAGAGAGAGCAAGGAATTGAAAATCTGTTTGAAGAAATAATGAGAGAAAATTTCCCTAACCTGGCAAAAGAAATAGATATACAAGCCAAGGAAGGGCAGAGAGTCCCAAACTAGATGAACCCAAAAAGACTCACACCAAGACACATCACAATTAAAATGTCAAAGGTTAAAGACAAAGAATTGCAAAAGCAGCAAGAGAAAAGTGGTTAGTTACCTAAGAGGGAGCTCCCATATGTCTGTAAGCTGATCTCTCAACAGAACTCTTGCAGGCCAGAAGGAATTGGCATGAAATATTCAAAATGATGAAAAGCCAGGACATACAACCAAGATTATTCTACTCAGCGAAGCTATCATTTAGAATCAAAGGACAGATAAAGAGCTTCCCAGACAGGAAAACACTAAAGAAATTCATCCACCAAACCAGCATTACAAGAAGGTTAAAGGGACTTCTATAAGAAGAAAACAAAGTTAAAAAATATGAATAAAGGCAATAACTGCATACCAATCAACAATTACTCTCAATGTAAATGGATTAAATGCTCTAATCAAAAGACGTAGGATAGCTGAATGGGTAAGAAAACAAGATCCTTCCATGTGCTGCCTACAAGAGACTCACTTCAGATGAAAGACACCACAGACTGAAAATAAAGCCGTGGAAAAAGATATTTCATGAAAATGAAAACAAACAAGTAAAAAAACTGGGGTAGCAATACTTTTACCAGACAAAACAGACTTTAAAAGAAAGGGACAAGCGACAAAAAAAAAAAAAAAAAAAAAAAAGACCCAGTAATCCCACTTCTGGATATTTATCTGAAAAACCCAAAACACTAATTCAAGAGACATATGCATCCATGTTCATTACAGCACTGTTTACAATAGCCAAGATATGGAAGCAACCTGAGTGTCTATCAATGGGTGAAAGGATAAAGAAGAGGTGATACATATGAGCATATACAATGGACTATTACTCAACCAGAAAACAGAATAAAATCTTGTCATCTGCAACAATATGGATAGACCTAGAGGGTATTGCGCTGAGTAGAATATGTCAGACAGAAAGACAAATGCCACATGAGTTCACTTATACATGGAATCTAAAGAACAAAATAAATGAACAAAACAGAAACAGTCATAGATACAGAGAACTAATTGATTGTTGCCAGATAGGGGTGGGGGTGAGGGGATGGGTGAAAAAGGGGAAGGGATTAAGAATTACAGATTGGTAGTTACAAAATAGTCATGGGGATGTAAAGTATAGCATAAGGAATACAGTCAATAATGTAAGAACTATGTATAGTGTCAGATGGGTACTAGATTTATCGAAGTGATCCTCTTGTAAGTTATATAAATGTCTAATCACTATGTTGTACACCTGAAACTAATATAATATTGTATGTCAAGTGTAATTGAAAAAAATATTTTAAAAAAAAACTGCATGTACATACAATGGAATATTATTCAGCCTTATAAAGGAAGGAAATTCCATCACTTGCTAAAACATGGATGAATCTTGAAAACATTATGCTAAGTGAAATAAGCCAGCCACAAAAAGACAAGAACTGTATGATTTTACTTACGTAAGAGTAGTCAAATTCATAGAGACACAAAGTAGAACGTGGTTGCCAGAGGCTGTGAGGAGGGAGGAAAGAGGAATAGTCCTTTAATAGTCCAAAGGACATTTAGAATAGTCCCATTATACCCTTTAATGGGTATAGAGTTTCAGTTTTGCAAGAAAAGAATTCTGGGGGATGATTGCACGACAATGTAAGTGTACTTAATGCTACTTATCCATACACTTAAAAATGGTTAAGGTGGTACATTTTATGTTATGTGTATTTTTATCACAATTAAAAACCTTTAAAATTAATTAAGGGCTTTTTTCACTCCATGGTTCCAGAGTTCCCCCCAGTCTTATTCATTCTCACATCGTATAGACATAGCCAATATTTGTTATAGAATAAAAGTCACAAGAATTTTCTCCTAAGTTTGCATAAGCATCAAATTTGGTGGTATTTTTGTGAAATTTAATAATAGTTAGGCCAACAAACTGTTGGCCAAACAGGGAATCAGACACTGATTTCATTGGTTTATTAATAATAATAATAATGCATTTCATAAACAATATATTGTGGCATGTAACATTTTTTTTAAGACCGATGGCCAAGGCTCTGGTCAGTGTTTGTTTCTATTCAAGTTCAATTCTTGTAGTCAATTATAAGTCATTCATATTTTATATGTCAAGCTTGAAATATATACAAACTGTTTGACTCATACAGTTAAGTTCCTAGATGTGGCCCATTAATGTTTGTGGTAGACAATTACAATTTTCAAAAGTGTAAAATATGCTTGCTTCATCCTGTACAGCAAATGGTTTAGCTTTCCCATTTTACATTGCTGAACAAATTGAAAATATCTGCAACTGCTTTGAATTATTAATTTCAAAAAAGAAAATATTTTATCAGTATTTCCTTGGGGAATTGTAATTTCACAAGCTACAGTCCAACAGATGGATTTCTTTTTTCTTTTTTTTAAAAATAATACTCAGAAGTAGAGTTGATGTTTGGGGAAAAAAAGAAAAGTCACAGTAAAAAAAAAAATCAGTAAATTGTTTCATGAAAAAAATTCATTAAAAAAATTATAATATACTGATTAGAACTTAAAATTCTTCCCAATGCCTTTCATTTGTTTACACTGGACGGGAAGGTCCCTCATATCAGAGTCACCTGCCTGATTACAGCACTGACTGAGAGTGTTTTGAGCTAAATAAATTGTTTACATTTGTCTTTTGCCTTAATATTTGGGTATCACACACAGAAGGGAAAAAAAAAAAATTCTACTCAACATTCCCCAAGTTAAGATTATCTTTCCAGGAGGAATAATGTCAAGTATGTCAAACAATTTTTTAATAATAACACTTTTTTATTGTTTATAATACCATGACCCATATGGTTCATATCCCAGAGTAGTGTTGGTTTAAAATATGCAATTCCTTCAGTCTCACAAAATATGCAATTCTTGCAAACAAATGTAATTGCAATTTCAAAATAAATCAGGTCCTTTTCTTGTATTTTCTGAACAGTATGATAAGGATACATGAGTCCCAGCAACTCTTCTTAAAACCCTCTTTCTTTCTCCCTTCCCATCTGTCACTGTCATGTATATGATCTATTCCTGGACATTTCTCCTCAAATCCTCCAAAAAATCTCCTCTACTTTCAGCTTTTTCTACTAGTTTCGACAAGTATACTGTTTTCTACTATTTTCAACTTATCTTCCCTCTCATGCCCCTCATTATATAAGTTGACATTATATATAAATAGGACATTATGTATAAATGGACACTAAATTGTTCTCCTCCATTGTCCCAGTGGTCCCATCTATATCTCTATTCTCCTATTCTCTCTCTCAAAAGCCAAGAGAACTGGCAAGACACCTTTTCAGAGGGGACAAAATGACCCAGCAAAGCTGAAAAATCTCTTGTAAGTATGAGAAAGAAACTAAAACTCTTCATACCACCAGTAATTTTCAGTTTGTTACACTCTAACAGCTACAAAATTTACTGAGTTTTCAATGAAAATATAAAGCTGCTCATGAAGAATCTCTAAACTTAAAATTCTGAAGCCCCCCTTCATTGCAGACTGTAATTTAAATAACATCAGCAACAAGAGCCTAATAAATTCATTCTACTTCTTTTTAAGTACCTCAAGAGCCTCAAACCTAGAAGAAAAGAGGGTTAGTCTGTTTTTGCTCCACACACTTCTGCTTTGGAGAGTTGCAGTGACCTGAGTTGAAATTTTGGCCCTAAGCACCATGAAATTCCTGCCGGTGATGTGAGTCCCGAGAAACATCTGGGGTCCTTGCGCAATGAGTCTCTAAATCTTCATTTCCCCGTGCGGCACACATACAGGTTGCACACTATGATTTAATCAGCTGCCTTGGAAAAACAGGCACTTAGAATTCTAACATACTGGAAACCAGTTGTGCTGTTTTGAAAGTCACAGCAGGACCGCGCTCACACCCTAGGACAGCACTCTGTCAAGAGTACTTTCTGTCACAGTACTTCTCCTAGTATAAAGTAAACTTTTCTTTCTTCGGTCAAAAGGACAGCTATCGACATGAAAGCACAGTTCTCTTGCCTCATGAATCACTAAGTGACTTGGTTCCACATTAGGTCACCGTAGAACACACACTGTAACAGGAACACATAAAAATTCTAAAAGGGGAGGGGAGAGACGCTGTTCTGGAATATCGTTGCCAGAGTAACATAAACCTTGTGTGTTTTCACCAGGAAATGAGTCACTTGTTTCTGTTGGCTAAAAGTCTGTTTTCTTTAATTTCATATTTTAGTTGTCTAATATATGCTGGAAAAGCCCAGGGTTTCCAGTCTTCAGATGAAGATATCTTGCTAATGAAAAAACTCAACAGAGGGTTTGCATGGTAAATAAACAGAACCGCATAAAAGGAACGCTCAAGCAACCAGGAGCACACAGGGCAGGCAGGGTGAGAACACTCCAACGTAATCAGTGCTTCAAGAGGGAGCCCTGGGGGTGGGGGTGGGGGCAGGGGTGGGCTCTGCACATGGAGATAATTCAGAAGAAAACAACAACCAGAAGTAAAATGTACTGAACCCAATTTCTTTAAAAAATAGATAGTATACTCAGAGAAAGTCAGAATGTTTACCTTGAATTATTGGGTTATGTTAATGTTTTTTTTTCTTCTTCTTCTTTTAGATGGTTGAGTATTAGAAAGTGTTAGTGCAGAAATTGCAAATGCAAATATGCACATCGTTCAGGCTGGCTGGGGGCTAGCAGGGAGGAATGGGGACTGTGGCATTCAAGCAAGACGTTGAAGCAAACAACACATACCCGTGAGCCAGATTTGGCCTGTGGGGTGGTAGATCAGGACCTCTATTCCAGAGTTCCAAGAAATGCATTATTCTTCTCTTGTATTTGAAGACTGGCTTTCTCTTAAATGTACGCACTAATAAAAATGTCAATGCCCAGTCCAAAAAAATGCTTTCATTAATACAGCTGTGTACACTAAGCATCACAACACTTTGTTTTAGGACTCCAGATTTCTGCTTGCCTTTGTTTCCCAGAATATATGGCCATTTGGTCATACTCTGGCTAAATTTTTTTTCTCCCTTCTTTTCTTGACACCTCTTTAAGCAAGTAGTCAATACTCCCTGCCTCTAATGCAGGAGAGCCTCTTCCCCACCATCCCAGAAACCTATTTTCAGAGGCCCACTTTACTGGCACTGTGACCTCTTAAGTACCACATCTAATGGACATCTTCAGCCCTATTCCTTTGGCTTCCATTCGGTGTTAGCCATTACTGAATGGGGCCACTCCTTGCTGGTTGTCTCTCCTTCATCACCTTCCCCCTCAACCAAACAATATTAATTTCCCTCTACATCCTTCTGTCCCTTGACGACTTCATATTTAAATTATCCAAGTCGTATCTCTCTTCCTAATTACTTCTAGACATTTTTTTTCTACATCCGATGTACCACTCCTGCACAACATTTTAAAAATCAAACTCCTCCCCTCCCTCCTCTAACCCAGCATCTCTTCCTGAGTCCATTATTGCTATCAATGGCACTATCATTCTCTCTGCAAGACAATCTCAAACCCAGGAAACATCTTTGATTGTTCCCTTTCCTTCCGTTCTCCTACACATCTGACTAGCAACCATGTTTACTGGTTCTTGTGAAGTAATCTATTTTCTATCCATGCCTTCCTTTCCAATCCTACAGCCACACCCTTGCTCAGAATTTTAGTTATTGCTTCACACCTAACTTATTACGACAGTTTCCTAATTGGTCTCTGCCTTTCATCTCTCAGTGCTGCCATCCTTCCTGCTCACTGCAGCTGGATGTATTTTAAAACCACATTGTACAGGGTTCATCCCTGCTCCAAGAGATTCCAGTGACATTTTGTACCTGTGAAATGTTCAGACATCGCAGTCTAGTGTTCAAGTTCTCCATAATTGTGTCTCCTCTTATACTCTTACTTTATCTTCCCCATCTCTCCCATGGAGCTCTTCCCTCTGGGCTGATCTTTGCATTGTCTCATTCCCTCCCCTTGCTTCTTCCCGCTGCTCGAACAATGCACCTCATTTTGGAAAGGGTGCCCCTTCCCATTTTACTCCTACTCACTCTCTTGACCCACCTCACTGACCATGTCCTTGCTGGAGTCTTTCCTGACCCTCCTACCATATTTCAGCTTGTAGCTATTAAATTTTTCATGTGTTTGGGTCTTGTACTCATCAAGAATTCCTAGCCTTCTAAAGATAAAAAGTATGTCTCTGGTTCATGTATACTGTAGTCACAGTGATATAGCTGCAGTAGGTTTTCTATAATTATTCCTTGAATAAAGATGGTAATTATCTTAATGTCATCCATAGCTACTAGGTTGTACTCTGAGTTGAATATTTTTAATACATTTTAATGAGTGTGTTTTCAAGATTTTCATAACTTCTTTTTATAAGACATCATTTGTTCAACTTTCATGCATGTCTGAAAGATTTAAGAGCACTAATTAAATGTCTAATCGATTTACATCATAATTAACTTCATCCAAATCCTTATTTAGCATCCATGTTCTTTGTTTCCTCTTAGATACTTTTTCTTGTCAGGAATATTTTTTTTCCTGTATTTATATTTATATTACATATGCTTTACTACTTTTCATTTTTATTATTTTATTTTTAAATTAAAGTTTTTAGAATTCAAACAAAAAATATAAAATGTATATAGTGTCCTATTTTTTCAGTTCCCTCTTCTTTCCAATGGGTAACCATTTTATTAACCCTTCTAGAGAATTTCTAAGCATGTGCAAGCTCATATGGCTTCTTTTTCCACCTGCTTTTCTTCACATTTCTTTTACATACTCTGCTGCACCTTGCTTTTTCCAATTTACAATGTATCTTCAGTTCAAAAAAGTCTTCTACATTCTTTTCAACAACTGCCTGGCATTTCATAGTATGATATATAATAATTTATTTAACCAATTCCCCATTGACAGATATTTGTTCCAATCATTTACTGTCACAGAAGGTGGACTGTGTACTTGTACATAAACTTTTTGCATACATGCAAGTATATGACAAGGATAATTTCTGAAAAATAGAATTTGGGGGTCTAAAGGTATATGCTTTTGTAATTTGGACAGATGCTACCAAATGGCCCTCTAATACAATGAACTATTTTATACTCACATAAATGATACATAAGAGTGCCTGTTTCTCCAAAGTCTTATCAGTACAGTGCATTATCAAACTTTTGAGGGTTTACCAGTTTAATAGGTGAAAAATTAATTAAAGGTATTTTTAAATCACCTTTATTGAAGTATAATATACATAATAAAATTTAAGTGTACATAATATAGAACATTTCTACCACACAAAAATTTCCTCATGCTGTTTCACAGCCAATCACCTGCCCCCAGCCTCAGACTCTAACAATCATTCATTTGCTTTTAGTCACTATAGTTTTTGTCTCTTACACAACTTCATATGAACTTCATATAGCATGTACTCTTTTTCTATATTTCTTTCCCTCATCAAAATATTTCTGAGCATCATTCATGTTGATGCATGAACCAATCTTTGTAGGAATAAACTAAAATTTGTTTATCCATTACCAGTTGATAGACATATGGGTTATTTCCAGCTTGGGGCTATTATTAATAAAGCCACTATGAATATTTGAGTGTGTGAATATGGTTTCATTTCTCTTAGATAGATAACTAGAAGTGGTATTTCTGAGTTCTATGATATGTCTTTTTAACATTATAAGAAACTGCCAAATTGTTTTTCAAAGTTACTGTTACATTTTAAAAATTACCATGAGCAATGTATGAGAGTTCCATTTGCACCATATCCTTACCAATACAACATATTGTCAGTTTTAAACTGTAGTCACTTTAATGGGTATGTAATGGTAACTGAGGTTTTAATTTGCTTTTTCCTTACTACTAATGATGTTGAGCATTTTTCATGTACTTGCTTGCCATTCATATATCTTCTTTGGTAAATGTCTTTCCAAATATTTTGTCCATTTATAATGTTGTTTTCTTATTACTGAGTTTAAGTTTTCTTATATATTTCAGTTAAAGTCTGTTATTAGAGATATGTTTTATAAATATTTTCTTCCAGGCTATGACTTGCCTTTCATTTTTTTAACAGAGTATTTGGAGAGCAAAAGATTCTAATATTTTATTCTAATTTTAAGACCAATGTAACAATGACCAATATAACAACTTAGTTTATCATTTATGCTTTTGGTTTCCTAACAAATCTGTGCTTACCAACATCACAAAAGTTTTCACCTACATTTTCTTCTAAAAACTTATTAGTTTAGCTTTTATATTTCTATGATTCATTTTGAGTTAATGTTTGTGTGTGATGTGAGGTAAGGGTTGAATTTTATTTTATTTTATTTTATTTACATATAGATATCTATTTGTTCTAGCACCGTTTGTTGAAAAGACTATACTTTCCCTGTTGAATTACTTTGACACTTTTGTCAAAAATCAAATTACCGTATATATGAGAGTCTATTTCTGGACTCTATTCTGTTCCACTACTCTATGTGTCTATCTTTACACCAATATTACACTGTCTTAATGACTTTAGCTTTATACGCAATAAGACTTAAATTCAGATTGTGTAAATCCTATAATTTTGTTATTTTTCAAAATAATGGTGGTTATTCTAGGTCCTTTTTATTTCCATATACATTGTAAAATCACATTGTCAACTTCATAAATACTGCTGGACTCATGATGAAATTATAGACCAGCCTGGGAAAAATTGACGATATGGAGACTTCTAACTCATAAACATGGCCTTTCTCTTCATTCATTTAGCCCTTCTTTCATTTCTCTCCACAATCTTTTATAGGATTTGTTGTACAGATCTTGAATTTTTAAAAAAACTTATCTAAAATCTTCTTGTAAATGATATTTTATTTTAATTTGCAGTTGTTTGTTGATAGCATAGAAATACATTTGGTTTTTGTATATTGAGCTTATATCATGAATCCTTGCTAAATCCACTTAATTTTCTAAATCAATGGTCATGTTATCTGGAAATAGACTTACTTCTTTCTTATCTATATGCTTTTTATTTCTATTTCTTGCCAAATTGCCCTGGATAATATCTCCAGTACAATTTTGGGGAAACATAATGAGAGTAGACATGTTTGCCTTTTTCATAAACTGAAGAGAAACCTTTGGTTTTTCATCATTAATTGTGATATAAGTTGTAGTTTTTTTGTAGATGCCCTTTATCATATTTAGGAAGTTCCTTACTGTTCCCAGTTTAATGAATTTTTTCATAAATGAATGTTGAATTTCTCAAATGTTTTTAATGCATCTGTTGAGATGGTTATATATGTTTTTTGTAGTCTATTGATTTGGAGGATTCACTGAACTCTGCTTGATCGTGATGTATTATCTTTTTAGTTGTTGATTATTATTTACCAAAATTTTGTCAAAGATTATTTCTTCCATGTCCATGAAGATTACTGGTCTATAGTTTTCTTGTCCTTTATGGGTTTAGTATCAGTAATGCTGGCCACATAAAATGAGTTGGGAAGCACTCTTTTTTCATCTGTTTTCTGGAAAGAGGTTGTATAGAAAAAAGTTTTAATTAAATATTTGGCAATTAATCAGTGAAGCTCTTTGGACCTAGAGTTTTATTTTTAGAAAAGTTTTTATCTACTATTTCAATTTGTTGACTAAATTGAGGACTATTCATGTTTTCTGTTTCTCCTTTAGCTCATTTGCATATTTCATGGAATTTGTTCATTTTATCTTTATGTCAAATTTTATGCCATAAAGTTGTTCATCATATTTTCTTATTATTCTCTTAATACTTGTAGAATCTGTAGTAATTTCAACTCTCCCATTGCTGATATTGATGGTGTTTTATCTGTTTTTTGGATCTATCTGATTAGAAGTTTACCAATATTATTGATCTTTTTAAAAAATCTAACTTTTTGTTTCATTGTTTTTCTGTCATCTTTGTTTCCTATTTCAATGACTATGGATTTGTCTTTATTAGCTCATCCCTTCTGTTTATATTAGGTTTAATTTAATTTTCTTTTTCTAGTTTCTTGTGCTTTAAGCTTGCATCATTGATTTAAGTCTTTTCTCTGTTTTCAATATAAGCACTTAGTGGTATAAATTTCCTTCTAACAAGCACTGCTTTAGCTGTACCTCACAGATTTTGTTTTCGCATGTTTTCACTTTCATTCAGCTTAAATATTTTTTAATTTACCATTGCAACTTCTTTCTTGAACCATGGATTATTTAAACATGTGTTTACTCATTTTCACACATTTAGGATTTTCCTTTTGTGTATCAATTCCTAACTTAATTGTTTTTTGGTCAGAAAACATACTTTGTATGATTTCAATCCTCTTATATTTATTGACACTTCTTTTATGGCCCAGAATATGGTCTATCTTGATAAATGTTCTGTGTTCATTTGAGAATGTATGTTCTTCTGTTATTAGATGGAATGTTCTATGTCAGTTAAGCCAAGTTGGTTGATAGTGTTGTTGAGTGTTCTATTAATATATCATTTCTGATTTTCTGTCTGCTTGTTCTGTCAATCACTGAAAGAGTAATGTTAAGATCCCTACCTAAAATTATGGATTTATCTATTTCTTCTTTAAGTTCTATCAGTTTTTGTTTCATGTGTTTTAAAGCACAGATGTTAGCTGCATGCACATTTAGAATTATGTCTTCTTCAAAAAGTGACTTGGTCATTGTTAAATAAATGTTTCTTTTCCCCATTATTGTTCCTTGTTCTAAATTCTACTGTGTTTGATATTAATAAAGCAGCTCCAGCTTTTTTACTTAATAAGTGTTTGCATGGTATAATTTTTTTCTTTCTTTTACTTTTAACCTATGTCTTTAGATTTATGGGGTTCTTACAAATGGTGCATCATCGGATGACGAATTTTTATCCAATCTGACAATCTCTTCATTTTAATGGGGCACTTTGACTATTTACATTTAATATGATGAACAACATGATTGAATTTAAATGTGCTATTTTCCTACTTCATTTCCTCCTATTTCCTACCTTCTTTTAGGTCAACTTTTTTTTTTTTTTTTTAATTATCTCATTTTTGTCTCCACTACTAATTTATTAGGTATACCTTTTTGTTTCATTTTTGTCAGTGGTTGCCTTAGGGTTTGCACTTTATATCTTCAATTTATCGATCTGCTTTTAAATAATATTTTACCCTGTGTATATTTTACTACACTGTGTATAGTGTAAGAACCTTTCAACAATATCCATTTCCTCCCTCCTGTACTTTGTGTTATTTTTGTCATCTTTTTTTTAACTACTACATATGCTATGCCCCCACAATTCATTGTCAATATTTTTGCTTTAAACAGGTAATTAGCTTTCAAGGAGATTTTTTTTTTAATTTCCACTGTCTCTATTCCTAATGCTGTACTCCGCTTCTTGTAAGTACATACATATTCAAAGAGATTTTTAAAGTAAGAAAAATATGCCTGTTATATTACCCATGTACGTTCCATTTCTAGTGCTTGTCATTCCTTTGCACAGGTCCAAATTTCCCTCCAGTAATGTTTATTCTCTCTCCCTAATAAACTTCTAAAAATACTTCTTGAAGTACAGATATGCTAATGATTTTCCTTCAGCTTTTGTACATCTGAATATCCTTTTTTACTTTTCATTTTGACTGGTTAAAGAATTCTAGGTTGAAAGATTTCTTTTCTTTTAGTACTTTAAAGATGTCTCTCCACTGTCTTCCAGTTTGCATAGCATCTGATAAGAATTCTTCTGTCATTCCTATCTTTGTTCCTTGTGCATAATGTGTCTGTATTCTCTGTCTCCTTTTAAGATTTTTTTCCTTGTCAGTGGTTTTCAACAATTTGATTATGATGTGTTTTATTCTGGTTTCTGTATGTTTAATCTGCTGGATTTGTTGAGTTTCTTGGATCTATGGGTTTGAGTTCAAATTTGGAAAGTTTTTGATCAGTATTTCTTAAAATAACTTTTCTATCCCTACTTTGTTTTATGTGCTTTAATTATATGTATATTAGAATACTTAATAGTGTCCTATAAGTTACAGCTACTCAGTTATTTTATTCATCTTTTTTTCCTGTGGTGTTCATTTCAGATAGTTTCCATTGCTAGGTCTTCAAGTTCATTGATCATTTATTCTTCAGTAACTAATTTGATATTAATCCCATCCAATATATTTTATTGCAGATATTGAATTTTCCTTGATTTGAAAATATGAAATCTACTTTATACAAGTACATTTATTTACTGTTTGTCATCCATTTCTCTTCTCATACTGCTTATGTTTTCTTAAACGTGGATGCAAATTTATAATAGTTGCTTTCACATTCTCGTCTGCTAGTTCCATCATTGCTGTTGCTGTGTTTTTTCTGGCTATGGCTCATAGTCTCTGCATTTTTATATGCCTGGTAGTTTTTGGGGTTTTTTTTTTTTGACATTATGATTTTATGTTGTTTGTTGTTGGATTTATTGCACAATTTTAAATAAGTTGTATTTTATTTTTATGCACAATTAAGTAATTTGAAGTAAACTGTATTATTTCAAGGCTTGTTTTTCAACTTTGCTAAAATACGTCCAGATCAGACTGTAGTCTAGGACTAGTTTAGCCCTACTTCTTAAGAGTCTGCTCAATGTCCTAGTATTAGATCTTTCTACTCTGGATGATATAAACACAAACTTCCCAGCCTAGTGTGAGATCCTGGAATTTGTCTGCCTACTGATGTTTACCAGTTTTTAAATCAGCCACAGCTAGTTTCCTCTCAAGCATATGTAGAGTAGTAATCAGTGAAAGACTCAAGGGACCCACACCCTTGTACATCTCCAAAGCCCTTTCTCTGAGCCAGTCTCTGCTTTCTAGGATCTGCCCCACAATTTCTAGCCTTTGGCCTACCTGAAATTCAATCTCGTTCCTTCTCAGTAAAATAGCTGAGCTCTATTTGGTTCCCTCCCTGGAAACTGTCTCCAGACACATTAAACTAGAACACTTATAGATGTGGTACTTTGGGTTTTATTCCCCACAAACACACACTTTTTTTTTTTTTTTTTCTCAGGCATCACAGACCTGGGCTGCTTATTGTCCAAACTCTGAAAACAATTGCCTCGTATATTTTGTCTAGTTTTCTATGCTTTTAAGGCTGAAGAGCAAATTTGGTCCCCTTACTCTGTCTTGGCCAGAATCATAAGTTCTTATTATTTACTATGAATCTCTATTACTATGAGTGAGGTTAAATATCTCTTCTGATGTTTGAGATGCTTTGTATTTCTGTCCCTGTGAATGAGTTTATATCCTTCATTCATTTTTATTGTGTTGCTGGTTTTTTCATCATTTTCAATAACATCATTTAATGCTAAAATTCTGCTTCACTGATTCTTTATAGTTCCAAAAGTAGTTTTCCTTACCCATTCATATTTCAATGGCTCTTCCTAAAATAATTTGTAATGCTGTTCTACTGGTGTTTTAAAGGTTCTTTTTTCCGTTTTTATATTTGCATATTTCTACATTTCCAGTGCAAACATCAGTTAAACATTTTTTTTAAGTGTTTAACACCCACATACAACTATTCTAGAGTAAAAATGGAGCAAACCAAGCAAAAGATACATTTTTATGACCTTAAAGAGCTTATTATTTAGATGGGAAGAGGGAATATATATATCTTTAAAGTTAGGTGAGGAGAGACAAAACCAAAATTATAAAATGGGCTAAGATTAGTCATGGAATTCTCTTGGAAAAAATTAGTTTTGAGAAAAATTCTGAGCAAGTTTATAAAATCTAAATATATTGGGAGAAAGCAGGCAAAGTGAGCTTTCCAGAGTTAACTGAAAAGAAACAGAAGGAGAGAAGAGTGGAATGGGAAGGAAACAAGCCCAAGGAGTGGTCTCTGTGGGGCTACAGCCTCCAATCAATCAGACTCCATGTTATATCTTTTCCATTAGAAGAAAGGGATGGTCTTAAGAAGCAGAAGTTCAAATTCACAGAGGCCTTGGAGGAGCTGGTTTCAGAGACTTGGACCACCTCACAAATAGATGAGAACAAGATTCCTTAATTAACAATCTCTTAATGTTTTCATGGATACTGGTGCACTTTTAGAGTTATATTAGTGAGTTCATTGCCGCCATGTTTAACTTAAGAAACATGAGACTCAGTGATAAGTTTAATTGTTATTTTATATTTGTATAAAATTCTGGTCGTTTTTCTTGCTGCTGATCATTAGGCTTCCCACTGTAGAGTGACTGACCAATTTATATTTTCCAACCTCATACTTCTCAACATTCCTCGGACCACCTGGCCACATGAACCAGATGCTTTCTCCTAAGGCAAACCCTGAAAGACCCAAGGAGAGCAGTTCTGTCAAATCAGACTAATGGCCTCTATGCTGATCCTCCTCTACATTTGTAGTAGATGACTCTTACTCCCAGTTGCTGACCTCTGTGGCTTGCCTTGTGTAGCTACCCAATGAGGGGAGGGGCACCATCGCTCATTTGTGTTTTTCTGCTCTGAATGTCTTCACAAACTCTACCACCAGTGTGTGCCTACTTTTGCCCATTAATGGCCCAAGCTCCTGAAACCTTATGAGTGGAAAGAAAAATATTGCCTCTTGAGGTACATAATCCACTTAATAATTGACCAAAGGCCTTGAGATTTTGCATAGTCCAAAACTTGGGTTCAATCCAATAGATAAATGTGTGCTTGATGAAAAGGGTGATGAAAGGGAAATACCAATGGTAGAATAGAAATAGTCAAGAGAACTTCTAACTTGACAAGGGACATGAAAGAATGAAAAGTACCTCGATTTAAAAAGAAGAATGAGGACACAACAAATTAAATTGTATTCATTAATTAAAATGGATGAAATAAAACCAAGTATATCAATTGTAACAAAAAATGTAACCAGACTGAATTTTCCTATTTAATGACACTGATACTTTGGTGTATATATATATATATGTATATATATGTTGTGTGTTTTTTTAAAGGAAAAAGAAAAAAAAGCCTGAGCTACATGTTATTTATAAGAAACATACTTTCAACAATGGAATTTTTTTAAGGGCTTAAAATAAAAGGGAGAACAAAAAAATACTAGGCAATTACAAACAAAAATAAATAGCAAAGGAAATAGTAATATCATATAAGTTAAATTTAAGGCTTTAAGCATTACATAGGATAAAGAGATTATGATGATAAAAGTCACAAGTCATAAGATAAAAATCATATCTCTTAAGGACAATACCAGTCGTAGATCTATATGCACAAAATAGCACATAAATGAGAAAAATCTTTAGCAATACAAAAAATAAAATATAGAGGGATATTTTAAAATACCTGTTCAGATGTGGGCTGAAAAGTAAGAATAAGAAGAAATCAGCAAAAAAAAAAAAAAATGGACTAAGTGATATAATAAACAAACTCATAATAATATATGTAGAGATACTTCAAATAGACATGTTCTTTTTCTTCCTTACATGCCCATGCATATTTACAAAATCAGTTATGTAATGACCACAAAAAAAAATGTCCTTAGTAAAATTTTAAAGTAGAGATTTTTATAGGGCACATTCTGTAATCGTAATCCAATAAAATCACAGTAAATAAAAATACCCAAGCCATTCTACCTACTTGGAAATTAAGACCCATATTACTAAATAACCTTTGGAAATGCAAGCAGCTACTAAAAATAGTTTGAAGTAGAAGAGGTCCACATATCATGGGCACAGCCCACTATGAGGAGACAAGAAGTCATCCTTCACTCCCATCTGTCATTTTTATGTTTAGCAAAGCAGTTATCCTTTCTCATCCTGTATGCTGGTGTGTGTCTGGGATTGCTATTTACTGGTTTATTTATTTATATCACTGATTTGCTATGTTAAAAGTAAATCAGTAATTCAAGAACAAATTAAACTGCCCAACTTTTAAAAACATAGCTAGCATGTGATTAGTTTGGTATTTTCAAACGTGGTTAATACAGTTTTATACATTGTTATTCACATATATTCATGTAGGCGTTAATAATGCAAAACACTTAGGATAGGACACAGAGTGATATGTCACAGATCTAATGATAACTATTATTGTTTCAATACCCGAGCACCTACCTGCTCAGCTTCATAGAAAGACCTGCCTCCCTCTCCCCCTGCCAGTCCAGGTTCCATGTCTGAGTGTGCTCAAAAGTCTCCCATAGCACTTCTTCCTCTCCCCGGGGTTAGTTCTCATTACTCTCGATTGGTCGATTGGTTGCTGGAGGTAGAACTTGGACGTCTCTCCCTGAAGCTGGAAATATATCAGAGAAGTTGTAAGAGCAGTTAGAGATGTCAGTGCGGCCCTTGACCCGGACTCCACCTTCCTGAACGTGCCTGCTTCCTTCCCCAGTTCTCTCTAAGAGAAACTCATACCTGGCCTTTCTTTCCTGCTTTCTGATAAATGAGCAGGAATGGAAAAGCGTGGCCTTCTATTTCTCAGCAGGTTCAACTGCCTGCTCCAGAGCCCTCATGCGTGTGGGTCTCATGCAAGTTGCTTTCCAATGGGGGAGATAGAAAATAAGCAAGTAAACCAATAATGTTATGACAGGTAGTGATAAGGGCTATGGAAAACATAAAGCAGGATATATCAGTTAGGATCCCGCCAGGAAAACAGTAGTCCAATCAACAGTAACACAGAATTTAATATGGGGAATTAGTTGCAATGATGTCAGAAATGCGGAAAGAGGAACAGGTGACAATGAAGCAACCCAGAGATTTGCAATTACCCCTCAGGCTGAAGAATAAAGAAAAAAGTGTTACCGTGTTTCCCTGAAAATAAGACCTAAGCAGAAAATAAGCCCTAGCATGATATTCCAGGATGACATCCCCTAAATATAAGCCCTAATGCATCTTTTGGAGCACAACTTAATATAAGACCTGGCCTTATTTTCAGGGAAACACAGTATTATCGAAACCCAGAAGTGTTATTATTGAAGTGGACAAGGCCACTTTGTAGATGCTGAAACCATGCAGGAGATGCAGTCATTTCTGGAGATGCCACTCTGAAGCGAGAAAAGGGGAGAAATTTCCTGGATTCTGCCTCCCTTCCTTCCTTCTCCCATCCCCTCCTGCAAAAGACAAATGTCGCTCAATAACCAAACTTAGCAGGAAGCCAATGATGGCAGTCTGGGAGATGTAATTTGTAGTACAGAGAGAGTAGAGGAAGGAGGGGAATGAGTCTAGGATTAAACAGACAAACACAACTCACTGCAGGAAGGATTCAGAGTGACAGATAATGGGTGGGAACTATTTTAGAGAGGGTGGTTAGGAAAGATATCCTTGAGGAGGTGACATTTGAGCAGATACCTGAATGAAGTAAGGATTAAGACATCTGAAGATCTGGGGAAACAGTGTGCCAGGGAGAAGGAAGAGCAAATATAAAGACTGAGAAGGAAACTAGCTGGGCCCAGTCAAGGAGCAGCAAGGAGGCTGGTGTGGGTGGAGCACAGTGAGCCAAGGGTAATCCCACAGAAGAGGGTTGGGAGTGAGAGGAGAGGATGCAGGGCCTTCCAGGCCATTGGAACTTGGCGTTCATGCTAAATGTGATGGTAAATCATGGGGATGTTTGAGTAGGAGAATGATGTGATCTAATCAACATATTTGAAACATTCTGTTACCTTGAAAACACATAACACTCAGATTCTGATCATGCCTATGTTCCTACAAATCTCTGCTGTGTTTCTGCCTCGCGTCCTACGCTTCTGGTGCAGAACATCCCATAGGACCATCTGGGACTCACAAGTCTTGGTACAATACAATTACACTTGAGGTATAATGTTATTGTTTCCAGAACAACCGTATCACCATTGTCTTTTCAAATCATTCAGATGGAAGCAAGCTTGAGGAGATAGTCCCTGAACTGTCTGGGTTGTGCTGGTGCTGGGGCTCTCTGCTCGCTGAGATCAGGGAGATGAGAAGGGGAGACCTGCTCTTAGTGAAGAATACAAGCCCTTGGAGGGGGATGCAAGATGGTTTTCTTCCATATGGGCATTCCAGCTACTAGGATTCACTGTGTTCTTTACAGTAAGCTAGTTAGAGGGAAAACATAAAATCACAAAATATTATTATTGTGATTTCCTTCCTTAAGGAAATATTCCTTAAATATTTCCATCAGTATTTAACAGTATAAAAATCATCAGTGCCAGACAAAAACAAGTAGTGGGTCAAATGTGACCCATGGGCTTCAGTTTGCCAACCCCTGCTCTGGAGTACTGACAAATTCCACCCCCACCCCTCGCCCACCTCATGAAGCTTCCAGCAGCTTATTTAAATAGGAATGGAAAGCCAGAGACCACTAGAGAATCAAGAAAAGTCTCCAATTGGAGAGTCAGAAACCAAAACAAAGAAATAGAAAAAAAGAACTCACAGGGAACAAAACCAATGCAGGGAGTAAGAAGAAACCCATACCAAGGCACATTGGTCCTAAACGGGACTCGTGAGATAAAAATGGGAGATTGTCACATACAAAGGATCCAGAACCCGAGTACCATTGGATTATTCAATATTAATACTGGAAGCTAGAAAACAACAGAGTAATTACATCAAAATATTGAGAAAAAATTATTTGTGACCTAGAATTAATTATCTCAATCAAGTATGATGATAGAACAAAATCATGATCTAAGAAATAGGAGCTCCAATACAAAAGAGAAGCACTAGAAATCCTCAGGATGATGGCAAAAACAAACAAACAAAAAAGCTCACCACTGGGCAGCTGTGTAGCAGGCCTTGAGATTTACCAGACTGTACTGGAACATGTATTAACACGAGGGGTCTCCACTTTTCATGGAGAACTAAGGATGGATTAGTGATAGGTGTATCTATGCATATCTAAGCAAATAAAAAACAATTATTATCAGGGGAAATAAACAAGAAGGAAATACACGAGTAGTATGTCACACTGTATACCACGTGGTATAGTATACCAGCTGTGTCTAAAACTCATATTCAGAGCACTACAAACTGAATTTCAATCTAACTCAAAATTACGATATAAGTCTATTAGGAAGATGGGGTTAAGACTAAGAAGAAGGGGAGGGGTGTTTAAGAGAGCTGAATTCTTGTCTTCCCTGGTAAACAGAAAGTCAGAAGATAATATCTAAAACAGAAAAATCCAGTAAAAGCAGTATAAACATGCAATTTAGAAATATAGAGGAAATACCCAAAGAACATAAAAGGGTTGAAAGTTATTACCTCTGGGGACCAAGAATGGAGGATGGGGAGCAGATAGCCCTTTGTTATTTCTGAGTGGTTATCATAAAAATTATAGAATGGTGATGCTTTGAACTATACACATGTACAACTTTGGTGAAAATAGAAATTCACACACACACACACACACACAAACACACACACGAGATCACGTTGGGTGCTCCACACACAACTGATTGGAAGGATGCAAGTGAGAAAACAGGAGGTCCAGTCAGGGGTTATGTCTAGGCAACAGATAGCAATTGAGATAAAACTTGACCAATTCAAAATGTACTTTGGAGGTTGAAGCAACCACGTTTGGGAATGGGTTGGCTACGAAGGCGAAAGAAACAAAGCTGTTGAAGGCAATTCCCAGGTTGCTGGCATAAGCAGCACGTGGAGGTATCATTTAATGAGACGTCAAATGGGTTCAAGTTGAGGATTATGAGAAATTTTCAGCTCTCCTGTGAGAAAATAACTTTCTAATACTGCATTTTAATGGTGACCAGCTTCTGGGATTTTCATGGGATTTCCCCCCCATATATTAATCTAATTCTGGAAAACTCCTCCTGTGAGATTAAATTCCCCACACAGCAAGGAGAGTCACTTTGTCATCCCTCAGACAACTGTACAAATGGTTTACAGCAGGGTTGTCAGTGCAGCACCCTGTACAGCGCTGTCAGCCTGCCTCACACTTCCAACCAGCCCCATATTTACAAACTATAAGGTAAAATCCATAATGAGTGGCTCTGATTTGCTGAAAATATATTCGTCTTTTTATGGAATAAGTTGTTGCTCTTTGCATCTCATTTGGCAAATAATTTTAGAATAAGACTACTACTAAAAACCTAATAAACTGAATGGAAGCATTTAAATATGCTCTAAGCCAGGCTAGAATCCAATAGTCACTCAAGTATTCACATAGAGAAGAGCAGGATCTGAGGCAAATCCTCATCCTAAACCACTTTCTCAGGAATAGTTTTGGGAACATTTGCAGTACAAACCTCACTCCTCCTCTCAAAAGCTCTGCATTTACACCTGAATCACATCAGAGTAGCCAGATGTTGAGTCTCTGAGGACCACTGAAGAACAGAGGACACAGATTTAGGTCAAAATAGTCAAAGGAAACCAAAGCAAAGAAGCTACATAGCCAGAAAACTTGTATGGAAACAAGAGTCACATAAGAAGAGACAAGCAAATCAATTCAAAGCACCAAGCTGACGTTGTCCCAGAGCCAGTATGTGCCTGCAAACGCAAGTTGCCTCACCCTTGATCAGGAGTTGAGAGAAAAGGAGGTGGCACTGAGGTCAGAGCTGAGTATTTTGCTGTTGTTTTTTTTCAATCTCCATTTTGTTTTGCTAGCACCAGGGCTGTGTAGCTCCTCTGGCCCCCACATGAAGGAACACAGAGCCAATCCACAAGCTGCATGGACAGTATATGTCAACAGCTTAACAGGTATCAGCCTGTCAGGTTTTTATTGCTTCTAACACAAACAATTCTAAATACCAAAACTTCAGGAGAAGTGATAAGCTTAGTTAGGTGGGTTAGCATTCCTTCCTTTCTTTCCTGGAAGCCTTTTCCTGTAGCACTCGGGCCTTCTTGGCTGGGCCCGGCATCAGGTCCTTCAACAAACAAAGACTCTTTCTTGTTCAACAATTAACTAGACAGTGTCTTTTTGTTAGGTGCTTCTCGATATGTATATTTTTACCTTTAATTGAATAATCCGTGCAATTTACCACCTGGATAGACTTTGTTTTATGTCTACCTTACTCTACCAGATCGGCTGTTTGTTCTGAATTGACTAGACATGTACAGGTAGGTAATTGTCCTGTTCTTGTCTAGTTTTGTCATTGCACTAGTGTGTTATTGTTCATGATTGGCGTATCTTAGCCAGGAATGTGAAAAGGAGTGTGATAGGCACACCTTACCACACACACACACACACACACACACACACACACGCACACCCACAATACTTGCGGAAGCAGACAGCACTCATGTATTGAAACAGGTATTTTAAAGACAGACTTCCACTGAAAATTAGACATCTTTATTAGTAAACAGCCAAATTAATTTAGAATTCTTCGATGATTAGTTTTAGAAATGCTTATGTTGTTAAATTGAGAAGACTAGATCATGTCTATTGAAGTCTAAATAGGCACCCAAAGGCCTGGGGCAATATAGGACACAACTAAGCTTACTCTGCTAAAGGATATTTGAGAATGTCCTGGTAATTCACTAACTTTTGGTATCATTTAGAAACAGGCTCAGTTTTTCCTTTTATCAAACGGCAAGAAATCTTCCTACCAGCCTGAAGGAACAGTAGTAAAGACTTTTGTCCAAGAAGCCAATGCATTTTTCTTGAATACCAATTCTGAATTTCAAAATAAATATGGGTAAGAATAACCTATTGAACTAATTCCTTTAGGGCAAAGGTTATGCAGATGATAGAAGACAGTATCCAAAAACACTGAATAACTGTATTCATTTGGACTATACATATATACATATTCATTGCTCAGGTTATTGAATTAATTTCATCTTTTAGATTAGCACCTCCCCCAAATTGGCCAAAATCACCCAGGAATTATTAAAAACCACAGATTCCCTGCCCTTACTCCAGATGGCAATGTCCAGGAGTGAAGTCTGGGCGTGTATTTTTAAAAAGAGCCGCAGTGATTCTCAGCCAGGTTTGGAATCACTGGCTTAAGCATGACAAGATAGCTGGCTCTCAATTTGTTGTGTCTGGTTACTTTGTCTGGCTTAAGAATCGCTGTATCTGTCATCTGGTGATCAGTAATGTATGGTGGTTGGGTCAGTCAATTATTCATGCAAAAATTTCCTCAACTGGAACCTTGGAGAGGCCCATTAATGGTTCCCCATCACTGAAACATTGCTTCTTACAAAATAAAGAGACTTCTCTCTTGATCTCTTAGCTCAGCCCAAATTTATTGTACTACTTATTTATTTATTTATTTATTTATTTATTTATTTATTTATTTATTTATTTGCTAAATTTAATTTACTTTCAGGATATAAGAAGACTGGGCAAATAGTTTTAAAATCCACTGGATAATTTAATGTAGCCTTGTTAATAACTTTGTGGCTGGATAATAGTTTCATAGATTATTTTATAGGACTTTCCTAATTATATTTTCTATTTTTTCTCTCCCCAATCCACCTGTGTGGGGCTCTCCTCCATTGTTTATGGTTTCATTGCCTGGTGGGGAGAGATGCAGACACAGGAAACCTCCCTCCCTGATGTTTTCCAAAAGTCTGATCCCTTAGGAAAATTTACAAGACTTGATGAGAAGGCAAAGGGGATACAAGTTTTGAGAAAAGAAAGAGTATTCTGGACAAGCAAGCTGAAGAAAGAGGCTACCTCCTTAAATGTAAAACATCTTCTCAGAGCTAGGAGACACAGTGAGGAAGCCTTTCTCCTGGGCAGTGCCCCAGGATTTGTCTGAGCCTTAGCATTGCCACTTGATGTCCAGTGAAGAGATCAGAGGTTTCCACCTCCTAAAATGTACCTGAGTCCCAAGCAGGGTGTACAAACATCAGGGACCACCAGACGTGGAGGTGTCGTCTGAATAGAGGATGATGGCCAGCTCAGCATTTATCTATGTGACCAGAAGACCAGAGACGACATGTCCTGACACCCCATTCTGACATTTTGCTGGTATAAGGCCCTGTATTCATTTCCTAGGGCTGTGGTAACAAAGCACCACAAACTGGATGGCTTAAAACAACAGGTATGTGTTGTCTCCCATTTCTGGAAATGAGAAGTCTAAAATCTAGGTGTCAGCAGGGCCATGCTCCTGAAGGGCAGAATCACTCCTTGCCTCTTCCAGTTTCTGGGGGTACTGGCACTCTTTGGCATTCCTTTGTTTGTAGATGCCTCACTCCAATCTCAGCCCCCATCATCACATAGCTGTCTTCCTCCAGTGTGTCTCCTCTTTTTATAACGACACCAGTCACTTTGGATTAAGAGCCCATCTGACTCCAGTATAACCTTATCTTAACTAATTACATCTGCAATGACCCTATTTCTATGTAAGATCACATTCTGAGGTACTGCGGGTTAGGACGCCAACATATCTATTTTGAGGGAAACAATTCACTCCATAACAGGCACCAACATCTCAACCTGACCCCAGAGTGAGAAAAAACCTCAAGGATTCCTGAGGTGAAACTTTCCACAAACTGTTGGGATCAGGACTTGGATACCAAATTAAGCCAAGTGAGAGAAAGTTAAAAGAAGAGTAAAAATATGTATTACATACTTGAATTTGTAGACTGAAAATCTTATGCATTATCATTTTCATCCAAAGGTTTAATATGTGTATGAAGTGCTTAGTATTTTAACAATCTGTTGTATACACTAGATCTGGTAATTCTCTCACTGGCTCTGTAGGCCCACCCTCAGTGTTTCTGTTTAGCACAGTGTAAGTATCTGTTAAATATGAAATAAAGGAATAAATAAGTTTATCACAGAGGATTCCAACAGAAAACATGCAATTTACTAGATATTATTAATACAACCTGACATATTTATTTGAAGGTATCAAAATGATTTATAATAAAATCAGTTTCTGCTTTGATTTCTGAACCTGGTGTTACTATTAAAGCCATTTCAGTTAAAGAAAATTAGCTTCATTTAGAATCTTTAAAATTTTCAGTGACTTTTCCCATAGTGTATTTGATTTTTTTTATTTTTTTTTACTCCTTGAAAAAGTAGATCACTGAGGAGTGGCAATCCCTCTAAAAATTCTAAATGTAAGTACAATATTTAAAGCTCATTTGATTCAAATTATTCCTTGAAACCAGTGGCTCTTTGAAAAGGTTAATTTTCTTCTAATGTAGTCAGATTTTTAAACCAGAATGCTAGTGCTCCAGTAGCTATATTTATTTCAGAAATGTCAACCAAAAATTCACTCTTGTAACCAACTAGGAAAATAACAGAACACATGTCACTCTTGAATTGTAGCAAAAAGAAGACCCAATATATTACATAGAAACCTTTTCAAAAGATAGGAATTTGACTTAACTGACACAACATATTTAGTGACCTTGTTTCATGGATAAAAATAGGCAAACTTTCCCCTGTGTCCTTCTCATCTTTTTGAGGAAGAAACATAAGGATAAAGTCAGATGTTTGCATTGTTGGGTTTGAGTTCCTCTGTAGGGGGTATTTAAAGCTTTTTCATAGGCCTAGAATTCAGAATAAAAGATTTATTTTTAAAAGACTGTGTGTGTGTGTGTGTGTGTGTGTGTGTGTGTGCAGAAAAAAAATGTTTGAGTTAACATCAAACCAAAAGACACAACCCCCTGATCTCTTACTATGAAGGAGTAATTACCTTTGATGTTACTGCAAAAGATTTCCAGCTGTTCAAAAACAATTCAAGGCCGTTAAACTAGTTTTAAAAATTAAGTCCTTATTTTTGTAATCATAAACATAAATGAAAACTATAGCCCACAATAAATATCAGTTTAATTTTTAATATCTATTCAACTCAATATCCATCCTACCACTATCATTTACATATTTTAGTATCATTATGTTAGGACTTGAAATACTTAGAATCACAGAAAGGTAAGTTTGAAAAAATCATTTATTCTATCTCTCTTTAAACTGAGCTTTTCTTAAATTATCATTAGATAATGAGATTGGAAGTCTTCCTAAACCATTGTGTATGTGTGTTTTATTTTGAGGGTGAAGAGTTTGGGGGAACCAGGAAAGTATAGTTTAGTAGTCTTAACAAATTCTCTGCCTTAGAAATGTTGACTGGGCAGAGAAATAGAATAAGAGGAACCCACAAAATTTGGCCTTATTCTTGACAGAACATTGAAAGACATGCCAGTGCCCCAGCCTTGACATAATCCGATTTGACTTAAAGAAATGGAAAAGATTGAAAGAGGAAATAACTGAAAGATTGAAACAGGGGGAAAAAAAACAAAAAAAAACATTATGGTGCTAAATCAGAGCAGAGTTCTACAAGAACTAAATTATTTATTAGTTTGGTGACTAAGGTCACCTCCTTTAGCAAACTAAAGAGACTCTAGAACCAGGCTTAAAACTTTTATTTGCCCCAATCTTACTGTAGTTAGTATGAACTTGGTCAATAACCTGAGTTACAGACTCAAAAATCCCAATAAAGGTATAAGGTATAAAAGAGGTGGTTGTGGCTAGCATGCTATTCCTACTGTGAAGATAAGGATAATCTATATTTAGAATACCTTGAGTTTTGCCCAAACCTTTATCAAACTTTTTTGAAATAAGAAACTTTGTAGGGGGGTTGGGGAAGGGGGCATGATCAGATGAACTTTTTGAAAGTAGGACTATGAGGGAAGATTTAAAATGGGCTTAGAATTAGCCATCTATCTCTTTAATGCTTAAATCACTTTAAGCATTTAACAAATATGTTAGATGCTAATAGCTCCAAATGCTATGCTAGGTGTTAGGCATACAAAGACAAAACCTGTCTTCAGAGAACTTAAAATTTAATAGAATTTAACAATAAATATATTAAGTGAAAGAAACCAGCCACAAAGGGCCACAGATTGTATAACTGCATTTGTATGAAATGTCCAGAATAGATAAATATATAGAGACATAAATTAGATTATTAGTTACAGGGATAGGAAGGAATAGAAAATGGGGAATACCTGTTAATGAATATAGGATTTTGTTTGGGGGTGATAGGATAGATTGTAGTGATGGTTGCACAACTCTGTAAATATACTAAAAAAATTGAATTGTACACTTAAACAAGTAAATTTTATGGTATTTAAATTATATCTCAATAAATATGTCTTAAAACATCAGTAGAGACAGACACATTCTCAAAATGGTATAAATGACATAGCTCTATGCTAAAAGTGATGAAAAAAGGAATAGAATGCATGGAGAAAGGAGCAATTGATTTCAAACACAAGACAAGAATAGGAAACATGTGAGATCAATAGTCACTAAATAATAAGTGCATGGTCATATTAGGACATTTTTGTGTAATTTACTCAAAAAGAATTCTACACAATCATATAAATAAGTATTTCAGAACTGATATGACACTGAAGACCCCAGGTAAAATGGAAGATTGAACCCATGCAATTATCTTTAATCATCACAAAAACTAAAGTTAAATATGTTTTACAAGGTTAAAAAGTTACAACATCAAAGACAATAAGTGATAATAATGAAGCATAATATCAACAAATTGTTGGACTTACCAGCAGCAACATTGAAAAATGAAAGACAGTGGAGAAATGTTTTCAAATTTCTGAGGAATAATGATTTCTAAATTAGAATTCTATATCCAGCCAAACTATCATTCAAGTTCAAAGCTAGAAAAAAATCTCAAAAATTTATTCTCATAAACCCTTCCCCTGAAAGCTAATGAAGGATATCTAAAAAAAAAAAAAAAAAAAAAAAGTAAAACAAGAAAGAGGAAAACATGAGAAACTCAACAGAAGCATAAAGCAATTTCCCATGATAGCTGTTCTGGAAAGTAAGAGAATAGCCAATCCAAATAGAAGCATGAAAATTAAGGACTGTAAGAGTGAGTTTCTGGGCGTGAAGTTAGTTGTGGTCAGGGATAAAACTGACAAATTATTTAATGTTCGGCCATATTGAAAAGAATTTTATAGTTTTTTCTTTTTAATTAGATATAGAAACAAAGATAATTTTTTAAGCGAGGTAATTTTTTTTTTTAAAGATTTTATTGGGGAAGGGGAACAGGACTTTATTGGGGAACAGTGTGTACTTCCAGGACTTTTTTCCAAGTCAAGTTGTTGTCCTTTCAGTCTTAGTTGTGGAGGGCACAGCTCAGCTCCAGGTCCAGTTGCCATTGCTAGTTGCAGGGGGCACAGCCCACCATCCCTTGCGGGAGTCGAACCTTGTGGTTGAGAGGACGCGCTCCAACCAACTGAGCCATCTGGGAGCTCAACGGCAGCTCAGCTCAAGGTGCCGTGTTCAATCTTAGTTGCAGGGGGCACTGCCCACCATCCCTTGTGGGACTCGAGGAATTGATCTGGCAACCTTGTGGTTGAGAGCCCACTGGCCCATGTGGGAATCGAACCGACAGTCTTCAAAGTTAGGAGCATGGAGCTCTAACCGCCTGAGCCACCAGGCTGGCCCTAAGTGAGGTGATTTTTAACTGTAAGAAAAAGAAAAAAATTGTATAAGAAATGAATTGTAATCATAATATACTACTTAGTGAATGATGAAGTGTTTATATAAATACAGTAATATATAAACCCCAAATATTTACTTTACCAAGTAAAGTTTGGGAATAACAACAGAGCTATTTTCTCATTTTGCAAGAATTAAAAATTCAAGAACTATTATTTATAAATATTGAGTTAAGTAGCTCAACAAATACCTACACGACCTGAACGTGTTTGCCTCTGGGTAATGAAACTCAAGGAGAAGTGGAGAAGAAGACTTCCATTTTTCATCATAAGTATTTCATCACAATAGTATTTGACATTTATAACTTTATAGATGTATTTCTGTCATAAAAAATAATATTTGACAAAATATACACAGCACTGAAAATACTGCCAGGTCAAGAACATGTTTTAACAAAATGACATATTTTATTTTTCTCTGAGGTTCCCTCACAACACTGAAACAGTGCCTTGACTATATTAGGAGTTCAGTAAGCATATGCTGTTTAATAATAACCACTCAAATGTTAGTTTAGTGGATTTGGCAATGGATTCTGTGGGAGATAATCTGGAACCTAATTTTCTCCTTATAAAAAAGACCTAGAGGTCATAACAAGCTGTGCAGTCCTTTGTCTTGATATTGGAAAGAATGGTTGGATGACAACTAGAAGAATACAGGGCTGGTCATGATTACTATGTGATATCTGAAAAACTGTAGGTGCTCAATCAAGTGAACAATACCTTTCATTAGCCAGTCTAATTTAGAGATCTGATAATATGAACAAGTTACTTCTATTTTTTCACACTATTTATACCCTCTAGAACTTTGTATCCTGTTTCCAAGATGTTCAAAGGATTCTCTTTCTTAAAAATTAATAGATTTAAGATGTATTTGTTAAGAAGTTATCAAAGACAGCAAATACATGGAGCTCATGTCACCTCTCCCAAGTCATGTATTGCCATCTAAAGGACATGCTGAATTAGTGGAAATGGCATGGCATTTTTCAGGCACCAGGAAGTTGATTGCCTTGACTGGAGTTGAAGTTTATATATTAAGTAGCAGAAGGTGAAAGTGACCACCAAAGCAGGAACAACAATGCTAAGCCTTGGATATCTAGTTGAAAAATTTGAATATGATTCATTAATAGTGATAAACCCCTTTGAACTGGGAAGCAGCATAATAAATGATACAACACACAACAAAGAGGCTCTGAAATTCTAGCTATGAAGACATTCATTCAAAGGACAGTGTAAATGAAACAGAGATGGAAAATAGAGAGATTATTAAGGAGGAAGAGAAACAATTTAATGAATTACTAGATGTACAGATTAAGGAGAAGGCAGAATTGTAAATAAGGACTAATAATAATAACTAAATTTTTTAGCATTTACTACAGCACCAGGGTGCTGTGCTAAACACTTTCATATATTATTTATTAAATCCACTGAAGTAGACTTTATTATCACCATCATCCTCTAGTTGAGGAAACAAAGGCAATACAAAGTAACTTGTCCAAAGTCCCACAACAAATAAGTTATTACATCCAATATTTAAACCCAATCAATATGTTTCCTAGACTGGCGACCTTGGGATGGGAGATTGGATATCCAAGTGGAAATAATTAGTAGTTAGTTAGAAGTATGGAACAGATTTTATGTGAGAAATTAGAATTTAAGACATTTGGGGAGAGTCACTGCATTTGATGAAAGTGTTTATTTTGAAAATGGATGGATACAGGTTTAAGAACAAAGCCTTGAGTTAATGGCTAAAAAGAGAAAAGGGAGTCACCAAAGGAGAGAAGAGTTGAAGAGGTGAGGAACAAAATCAGTATTATTACATAAACAGAGCCTTGGACAAATTTTTAAGGAAAGAAAATAATCAGTTATGCCAAATACCCCAGAGAGATTTAATGTGGTAATAAACAAGAAAATGACATGGGGCTGGTAGAAAAGCACAAAGAAAAGTTATTTCAGTGTTTGGTAGGAGTGGAAACCAGATTGCAAAGGCTTAATTTGAGAATGAAGAAATCGAGATGATGAAGAAATTAACACAATCAATGAATACTCCTTGTTCAGGAAGTTGGCAATGAAAGGTGGTTGTGCTGACACAGTTGTTTGAGAAGACAGTGAGGTGAAGCAAAGATCTATATTCTAAGATAAGGGAAAACCTAGACACAGTTAAAGGCAGAGAGAATAAGTAGGGGGTTTGGGGGTTTTTTTTGTGTGTTTTTTTCATGAAGTCGATCTTAACTGTAAAGAATATACTTCAAAACACTGCAAAATCCATTAAACTTATCTCTGCAAATGTAGTACTCAGCCAACATTTCATTCCTCCCAGATAACCCTGGGCCTAAAGCCAGGTAAAGTGCATTCTTAAGATCACTAAGTGATTTGCCTCCTACTCCCTGCTACTCATCTGGGAGAGAGTTGCTTGCCAAGAGGGGCCTTTTGAACATTCAGAGGAGGTAGCTGATTCTGCCAGCACAGGATCAAGGCCAGGAAGCTCACTCTTAGGATTAGAGCAAGGTCAGTGAGGAAATGAGTGTCAGGGGGTTGGGTGGGGAATGGATCAAATGGAACACTGAAGAGGCAGACATTTCACAGACGTTTGAGTGGGTGTTCATGTCATCACTTGGCAAATCTCATGGCAGAGTCAAGACCCAGGTGGCAGTCTGTCTCCACTGACTAGGCGAGGGGACTCCCTTGAATGACAAACAGCGTTGCTGTCAATACCTCTTATATCTATTAAACCAGTTAAAACAAAAAAACAAACTCTTGTAATCAGTCTAAGTGCCAGGAGACACACAAGCTAGTGCTTTTCCAGACATTCAAACCTCCCACACACCTATGAGGTAAACGGGAAACAGATTTGTCTTTATCTTTGATTATGCTAGAACTGAAGGAATCTGGGAAAATCAAAGTCCCGTACTCCTGAGTTCCAAGTATGACACTAGGAGAAGTGAGACTAGAATCCAAAATTCTTGCTTCCCTGCTAAATATTTTCTCATTAGCTATGCTAAATCTCTGTTCTCTCTGAGTGATCCCCAAAGCAACCAATTTAGTTGTTTGACATTTATTATATTTTCATTTGGAATCAGAAGCTACTAATCCAGAGTTAAATCCTTAAGTAGTAAGTTTGTCCTTTCTAAGCAGGGTGGGTAGAAATCCTCACCTTCTTTGAATGCCCAGAGCTAACAATTAACTTTCCATCTTTATGTCTACATCAAATATGTCAAAAATAAAAATAAAAAACATCCTCCCTGGAACACAAAATTCAAAAGCTGAAAAAACATCTTAAGAATTAATCTCTGTACCCTATTCTTTGGCTGGCAGGTTAAAAACTGAATTTGCATAAATCCATAGCTGTCAGCCCTCTCTTGTTTGTGAGGATAAAAGAGGTCTTTGCGTGCTTGAAGGGGAGAGGGCCGGACATGCTGTTACAAAATTATGGGGAAAAAATGGTATAAGAATGAATGCAACGATGTGCTTTAACTAGGAGCCTGGGGGTAATTGTAAGACAAACACCTGCCGGTTGATAAGAGAGTGAAAAAGTGGTTAGACTACTACCCAGCGGTATATATGCCCTACCTAACCCTTAGATGGAGAGGACGGAAAAAGAAGGTTGAAGTTCATAAGGTAAGTTTATCTGGAATTTATTAAACCTGGCCTTGGTCGACAACCCCTCTGAATATGCAGTAAGTCGTTCTGTCTGTTCCCTCCACCCAGCAAAATATATCCTAGGCTGATGGGCACCCGTATAGCCGAACACTGACATCTGTGCTGATTGGTTGATGTCATGTCACACCTCATTAATTTTAATATCACCCTTGGGTATATCCAAAACTAGATTCATCATCTCCTCTTAAAAGCTGTCCTCATTACTTCCCTTCCTAAAAATGTTCTTCTTATGTGCTTTCTTTCTGCCATGCCACATTCCTAGTCACCCAGTTAGCCTCAGTTAGCTTTTGACTTCTGTCCCACATTCATCTCCCTCTCCCTCAAATCCAAGAAGTTTCCAAATTCAATGGATTTGTCTGTTATATATCGAGATTCTGTAGGGCACCACCAGTGCCTACTAGAGAGGCAGGAAGATCCACTGGTGGGTGATTACGGAGAGGAACAAATGCCCGGGGAGGTATAGTAGCTAGTGGCATCTACAGCCTGCAGTACAGGCTTCAGCCTGGTAAACAAGTATGAGATCAGTGGTAAAGAGTTCTCTAGCTGTAAATCAGGTAGTCTGCAAAGAGGGGAGGGAAGTAGGAAGAGGGGACTAGGATGGAGTCATAAGGTGTCTAGAGCAGGTGATACTTAGATGTTATCACATAGTTGGTCACATGGTTCATGGTTGGTTTATCAACAAGTGTCTCTGTGGGCTGCCAATGCCATTGAATTCAGCCAGGGTCCTGACAATGGCAGGGGAGGGAGCAATAAAACAACGCAGACCAACAGCCCTAGAATATGAGTGTTACTGAACAGTTAGTACAAGAGAAACTCAGAAACAGGGATGAAGGCAGGAAGTCAGTTGTAAGAACTGTGTTATGAGGTAGGGAGGGTAGGGCCCAAAAATAAGGCAGAATCTTTGATCATCAGAATTTAATCATTCAATAAATATTTACTGACTACCTACTATGGGCCATCACAATGGATATTGGGAAAGAGTTTAAACAAAAGTGCAGTTCAGTATGCTAAGTGCCTAATCCACATTCAGACAAGATTCAGAAGAGTCCACATGAAAGGGTAGTCAGCTCTACTTTCTGGAGGAGTCACACGAGGCTCCATAGAGGAGAAGATGTTCAAATAGGTCCTTGAAGTGTGATTAGGCCCCGGCAATGTGGAGAGGGACCTTCAGAAGGAGAGCATAGGAAAGATGCTGAAGATGGGGTGACCAGAGGACTGCAAGTTGTTCTAGCACATTGCACTAGCAGCAAGGGTAGTTGAAGGTACAGCCACCAGACCATGTGGTTGGGGCTGGATACGCATCTCCAGAATCAGACTAGAAGAGGCCCTGGATATTCAGTCAGGAATGGCCTCAAATATCAAATTTAGGTGGGGTACAGAGGAGTGCAACATCCTGGATATATTGAGTTTGACACTTCTGCACCCATCCCCTCTCCATTCTCCTGGACACTACACTAATTCAAATTGCCAAAACCTCGTAAGTTTATCACAACCAATGTAATGTTTCTCTGACCAGTTTCACCAGTTAAACTCCTCTGCATCCTTCCAATCTACCCTACACACTATTGCCTTCTTAATCTCCCTAACGCACAACTTTGAACATGCTGTTCTCCAAAAAAAACACTAAAATAAAATAAAATTCCTTCAGTGGCTCCCTATCACTGGAATAATTAAGATTTTTATTTGTATTTTATATTCAAAGGACTACTATACAACTACATTAAATGTTTACTTGTACCACACTCTGAAAATAATACAAAAATTTGCACAACACAGCATATCACTGACAATAGAGGTGATGGATGGGAGGTAGAAACAAGGACAGTTCAGTGGGATAGAAGCCATAGGCTGCCCTGGCCTAGTCTTCTGTCCTTCCACCCCTTAGCATCCCTCAGTTTCTGGAAGAGTGAATAGAGAGTCAAGGAGCCAGACCTGATGTGATGAGAACTTTGGAGCTTTTGTCATACAATGTTCTCTGTGATACTGCCTTTGTTTTTTTGGGTTTTTATTTGTTTGTTTCTTTGTTTGATGACTTAGATCTTATAAGTTAGATCTAAATTTAATGAGTATTTATCAATGTGGATTTCCAACGCTGAATGTGTTTTTTGTATGCATGTAGAATGAAATATATTTTGTTTGTAAACTTCACTAGTATACAAAAATAGATTTTGAAAAATATTGTGATGAAATGAAGAAAATGAAAGAGGTTAACTACTATTTTAATAATGTCAACATTTAGAATTTTAAACCAATGAGGTTTTAAGTCCAAAATGGTAAGGAATTACTAATTTTAAAATCTTCACATTTTTTAATGTTGAATGTCATACACACAAACAGTAACTACAATAATATATGATTATAGAAAGTCAAAAGTTATCTGTGTGGAACAGAATCAGTCTAAATCAAAAAGCAACTTTTGGTGTAGTAAAAATTGAAAGGAAAATGGACAGGCGGGATCAACATACCTTCTAATTTATTTTTAACAAAGAGCTCCTGTAAGTTTCCAAAAATAGTGTTACATCACTTCAGACCTAGTTACTACCTTGTTCATAAACACACCCCCTTCCATCACAGTGTAATCTGAGGGTCTGGGCTCAATTTCAGATAATTCTTGTAGTAGTGAAAACAGTTTATCTTATTTAGGAAAAGACCTTTATACATGACAACATTCGCAAAGGACATAAATGCCTCTATCTGTCAATAATTTGCTTTCAAATTCTATTCCATTCATACGACTAAAGGGACTATAATTCATATAGGCTATATTCAGAGAAAGAAACTGCCCCAAACATCTGTCTACTCATGAAGCTAAAAGCTCTGAAAACCACTATTGGCCCCAAACCTGAGATTTTGTTATAAATGACACCAGGAATTTGGCACAGGAAGGAAGCAGGGTCAGTCTGCCTGATCAGGGCTGGCAGCAAATTCCTGCAGCTTCCATGAGATTGAGCCTGTTTCCAAGGGCCGCTGACCACAACTATGCTCTCTGCCACCTCAGGAAGAGCTCAAACAGCACAGCTTACTACTCTGCCTTGGAAGTGCCCAGCCACACCCCCAGGGGCTCCGTTCTCCAGCACAGGAACACCAGCTAGGATGCTCTCAGCTGAAAAAAAACAAAAACAAAAAACCAGAAGAGCCAACTAATAGCGACTGAAACAAAAAGCACATTTATCACGTTACAGAGCAGGCAGTCTGGAAGCAGGGGTGGTTCCATAACTGAAACAAGAGTTCCAGAATAGCACTGAGGACCCAATTCTTTTCATCATTCTGTTCTCCTTACTCAGACTTTGTTTTTGTTCCTCAGCGTTTTTCTGTAGGGATTACAAAATGGCTGCCTCTATTCCAGTGTATTATATCTTGACACAATCACTCCAAAATGCAGAAGAAAGACAGATTTTCCATGCATCTCTCTTTATCTGGGCAGAATACCTTTCCCAGAAGCCTCTCGTGGACTGCCCTTCTGGTCTCTAAGCCCAGATCTGGGTACATGCTCAAGCCTAACTGTGAGGGTAAAAAGCAATATTGGTCCTTTTTTTGTCTTTCATTCTTGTCTAACATCAAGTGGGGTTGGGCCGGAAGCAGGAGAAATCACAAGGTGCAACTGGGTGGACAACCAACAGTATCACTGACAGAAAGGTGGCTACTTTTAAGGGCAGCTCCTTTTAAACATAAATATTTAAAGTATGCTCCTTTGTACTTACATGTAACATCTCTTACCAGCATGCATTGCTATATTTGCACACTCAGGTTACAAATGAGAGGCATAGCCACCTTCCAGATGATGATGATGATAAATGCATAAAATACTAACATTTGCAAAGTATATTTCTAAGTAATGGTCAATAAAACTAGGAATTTATAAGTGGTTAATTTATCCCCTTTAGCTATCAATTAATTCTTTCAGAATCTTAAACCCTATGACTCAATGTCCTCATCTGTAAAAATGGGTATAGCATGAATAATGCATGGAGAAGGTTATATATTCTTTTTTCAACCAAATGAATTTTTTTACTGAGAATTATTTTTAAACTTGGATAAAGTAGGATTGATTGTGTCAATTACTGGATCTCTCCCCAAGGGCAGAGTTTGCCTGAGGGTTGCCGTGGGAGGGCCCCAGTTGGTCTTCGGGAGGAAGGGTATAATAATCACCTCACCATTTCACTGAGCTCTGTCAATATTTGTTAGATTTCCCAAAGCTGCAGTACTGCCTATTAACAGCTCAAGTGCACAAAAAGTTAATCAACATTTTCAACAGGAATACTGTGCTGGCATCCATAACCCACTTTTAAAATGAAAGATAAGCTCATAAGAGAAGAGAATTCATTAGCCTGTTTTAGAAATTTTGAGACTACAGTGAATTATTTTATTTACTTGATAAATAGAGTCCTACAGGCAAATGATCATTATGACATGTGACTTGACAGTACGGAAAAGCTTCCTTCCCACCCCCAACCTTACCCCTTATCTCTCCTCACTCACAAATATTACTCCCTCTTCACAGCTGAAAATTATCACTGAACTTTTCTTTATGTACCTAGAGGTGGTGGAAAGCGGAGACAGAGAACTTCAGAAAACCACATTTAAAATGCAAATCAGGAGTATCTGTAGTTTTCTGTTATCACAGTAGCAGAAAACATGTGTTTGAGTGAATGAGACTGAACTGGGGGAGGGAAAGGGAGTCAGCAAGGGAAAGTGATAGAAAGATGGGACCTTGCTTCTCAAAGTGTAGTGCAGGAACTAAGAGATTGCAGGAACTAAGCCTGGGAGCTTATTAGAAATTGAGAATTTTGGGCTCTACCCCAGACCCACTGAATGAATCAGGACTTGCATTTTAATAAGACCTTCAGGCAATTCCTGCACAGGTTTACATCTGAGAAGCACTACTCTATGCAGAGGCAGTAACTCCAAGGAATAAACCCTGGTAGAATACGGGTGCGTGGAGCCCTGACAGCTGGGGGGCCATAAGTGGTGGAGGTGAGTGAGAGGTTAGCAGAATGGGACAGGCAAGCTCAAGAGAGGGAAGAAGGTACCAAAAAGGGAACAATGACAAGCAAGGTGATTGCTAGCTTTAATTAGACACTAACTATGGCACACACTGGTAGTGCTTTTCGTGCATTGTTTCTGATCTTCAAAATAACCCTGCAATGATGACAGCATAAGAAAACGGAAGCTCAGGGAGGTCAACTGACTTGCCTAGGTTTCTAGTGCCAGAAATTGACAAAATCTGGATCAATTCCTGGACTTGGGAATTAGAGACACCTGAGTCAAATCTTGTCTGTTCCTTACTAGACGCGTAACTTTGTCAAGTAGGTTCCGTTTCTGTGCTTCAGTTTCCTCCTCGGGAAAATGGGGAGTAAGAAAACCTTTTCTAGGATATTGTGGGGTTGAACTATTATCTATATAACTAGATGTGTTTGTCTTTGTATAACATGTAATATGTAGGCATTAAATTATAATAGTATATACTATTGTTACTATTTCCACTAAGGAGGGAGTCTTCAAAACCAAAGCAACTTAATTTTGCCCATGTCGGCCTTGTTTCAGCAAGTCTACGTGGGACAGGCACAGAGAGAAAGGCAAAAATGTGTATGATGTGTTCATTCAGCTTTCACTCCTGTAATAGGTGTTCATTCACTAAGAGAACCAGTCGATTTAATCTTTAAAAAAAAAAAAAAAAGTATTAAACGTTCACCATGTGCAAATACAAAAAAATGAGATGCAAAGCCTACTTACTGATGGTCCCTGCCCTGAGGGTGTGTTTGCTGCAATGAGGCAAATGCATAGAGAAGCATGTTCTGCACGTGTGGAGAGTTAGGGGGACAGAGAAGGGCAAGTGCCAGGCCCTCCAGGGGAATCAGGGAAGACGTCGTAGGGTGGCTGCTCACTCCTCCATGCCTTCTGCAATGATTTATTCCTCATGTTAAAGGATAATTTTTAAAAGTTTAGACAACTCTCATTGAAATACAGAATGAATATATGTCTAAGTCTGTATTTCACTTAGTAATTAATGAAGGAAACTGGGAGATGTTAAACCTCATTCAAAAGAGCATTGGAGGAGCAAGTGTTTATCAATCTCATAAAGGAATGTCACAAAAAAATTGCTCGGTTATATACAAAACGGGGTAATGTCCTACAGGTTAATAAACTGTAACCTTTGGGATTCTCTTTTTTCCCTGGGTGGAATTTTGCCTCTCTACCACATTTCCCTGAGTGGAAAAAGGGAGGAGGATTTCCTGCTTTCCCAGCCTTGCCACTTTCTAAAGAGCTGGAAGGAAAAGAGTTAGTTTTAATTATTCTGTATTTTTTGGACTTTCCTTTAACAGTAATTTTAAAAATCAAATAATTTGTGAACTTAGAGAAATTCAGACTTATCCGGAGTCATGCTTCTGAGTATATAGTCTTGGTTCTAGGGATGCTCCTAGCATTCACTGAAGGAGGAAACAAATTACTCAGCAGCAAGGAAGTGTGGTAGGAAGGAGGTTGGCCTGGGAATAGCACAAAACCTGAATGTACTCGAGCTCTGCCACTAAATGGCTCGGTGACCTTCCACAGGTCATTTTTCCTCTCTGAGCCTCAACATTCTCGTCTGAAAATGAGGACATTGACTAGACGGCCTCACAGGAAGCGAGTCTCAAACTTTAGTGAGCATCAGTGTCACTGGGGGAAGCTTGGTTTAAAAAAATACAAATCTCAGATGCCACACCCAGAGATTCTGGATCAAAACCCAAAACCCACTCAACTGGGTCTCAGGACTCTGCTGCTGTACGTGTGTTGTTGTTCTAACAACCCAGGAGGTGCCAGTGAAGGTGCAGACCACAATTTGAGAGACCTTGCTTGGAGGTCTCTTCCAGCTTGAACTGTCTACCATTTGGTATCTGATGTGGCCCTGTGCTCAGGGCCTGGAAGCCTGGGTTCAGCCACCAGCTGGTTCTCTTGTCGAGAAGAGGTCATGAGTATCCATGGGGAATTTTTTTGTTGTTGTTACCTATTTCCTTTCAGGATATTGTGAGGATTGATACACCAGCATTGGTTCAGCATTTAATAGCTCTTAAAAATAATGTACTATTATTGCAGAGGACCTTTCTGGAAGGCTTTTAGGGTGTATATTATTGAGCTCCAATTTGTTGTTTTACTTACATAAGACTTCTAAGTGGTAAATCGGTATATACGTTATTACAGTGTACTATTTTCTCAGCAAATAGTAAGAAATGGACTTTAAAAAAATCTAATGCAGCTGAACATTTACAATTTTCTGAGAGCTAAAATCATAAACTGTATTGAGTGGGTTTGCATTTTATCATTGGTTATATTTTTAAATTGACTCTTTTAATGTAGCCATTCAAGTCATTTAAGTATGTATTAACAACATATAAACATCAGTATTAGACCCAGATAATCTTATATATGTGGCTATAGTAAAACAAGTTTATTCATGTCATTCTTTGTTTCTGCAAGAAGCTAACAATGACTTTCAGGGGATTTACACCAGTAGAAACAAGATTTAAATTGACCAAGAGATTAAGAAAACTCACATTTTGTACCTTATATATACCGGGAACATTTTTATGATCAAAGAAAAAAGTAAAAAAAAAATGAATATCTCCCTGTGTTACCAGAGTATATGTCAACTCTCTCTCACCTTTCCCAATCACATACATTAAAAAAATCAGATTGATTAGGAGAAAACAATAAGCTAATGGTAAAAACTCAGTGATGCTTAAAAGTTACAAAAACTTATTTTTCAAAGTAGAATTTGGGCTTTCTTTTACAGTCTAATTAGCATTTGGTGGTATTGTGGCTAAAACACAAGTGTACTTGGAAAACCAAAATAATGGAATATGTAAATTAGCTCTTCATCTCCTAGGAAAGACACAATCTCCCTAGTGTAAAGTGGATGGGAGATGAACAGATAATCTATGTTAAAATGTGAGTTAAGATTATCTGCCCACCTTCCATCCACTTTATGGTGGATGATTTCCATCAATTCCATGACTGCTTTGAGGAACATCCCATCCTCTACACATCAGAGGCATCCCTATCTGACTGCCACATAGCTCCAACTCACAGTGAAAACATAAACTGCTTCAGGCAGAGCCCTCACCTCACCCAGAAGGCCTTTGTCTCAAACCTGTTTTTTCCAATAACACCAGTCTTCCATTTATCTGGAATTCTCTTTGTCACCTGCCTGATGCTGACCCCATTCTCTTACACCAAGGCGTGCACAGGTTCGGTCGGTAAAGGAAGAAAAGCTTTTGCTACCCATCTTCTCTTGGTCTGCTTATTGGAAAAGACTCTTTTAAGTCAATCAACAGAATTGCTCTTTGGTTGAGCACATTCAGTAATTTGTCAAAGAGCTTCCTTATAGTCTTTTAAAGTAAACTTTGTGTCAAAGTACAACAAATCCTACAAAAAGTACAAAAGCAAAAAAGTACAAAATCCTACATGTGCAGAGCAAACGCACCCGTGTACTCAGGATGAGGTCAAGAACTAGAAAATCACCAGCACCCCAGACTCATTCCATGTGTTCACTTTTAGTCACTACCTCTCTGAAAGAAAACCACTCTCTTTGCTTCTAACACCAGATATTAATTTTTCTTGTTTTTGAAATTTATATAAGTGAATTCATGTACTGTCTAGTCTCCTCTGTCTTCTTTAGCTCAACATTGTTTGTGAGATTCATTTATATTTTGTGACAATAGTTCATTTTCATTTCTATATGTCATGCCATTTTACAAATACACTGCAATGTATCTATCCAGTCACTCTTTATGGACATTTGGTTTATTTTTAGTTTGGACTATTATCAATTGTACATTATGAACCATCTTTGGTAAACATAAATATGCATTTCTGTTATAGATATACCCAGGAGAGGAATTGCTGGACTAGCTTTAGTAGATACAGCCAAATGGCTTTCTAAAATAGTTATACCAACTTATACTCCCACCACCAATTACTTGAAAACCTCATTTGAGTTATAATATATATCATTATTGTCTTAATATGTATTTCTCTGAAGTTCAGTGAAATTGAGCACCTTTCCACATGTGCTTGGCAATTCAGATATCTACCTTTATGAAGTGCCCGTACAAGTCTTTTGCCCATTTTCAATTGGAGATTTTTCTTAAAGACCGCCTCTATTCTTGGAATAAACCATACTTAGTTTTACTGAACTATCCATTTTGTATATTATGAGATTTGATTTGCGCTTTTGTTTAGGATTTTTGCTTCTAAATTCATGAGAGATTGGCTTGTAATTTCATATTATTGTAAGCTCCTTTTCAGTTTTCAGTAGCAGTTAATAAAATCTTAGAAAAAGAACTTTCAATTGTCTAAAAGAGCAGGTGATTTTATTTGCTTATAATCCTTAGACCCAAGTACTTTTTACAGTAATTACTAGTATGTGGTAGAAATGGATCACCTCTCACAAAGATGGGGAACTTAAAGTGAAATGCTATCTACTCATTTATTTCCTACTGCATTGACCCTTCCTTTCATCTACAAGCAAAGGGAATCAGTTGCTTATTTCAAGGTAGTCTTGAAAATAATTTAGGCATAATTAAAGTTTGCAATATCCTGTAAGTAAATATTATATTCTAATATTTTCTGCCAAGAATTGAATTAGCTAGACATGACACATTTATTGCTGGCAGTAAATGTACCAAAACGTACCAACACCAGGAATTAATAAATACCAAAGCCCTCCTATGGAGCAAGTTGCATGAATATTTAATTGGAAATGCATGATGAATTTCTTGCATGATTATGCACAAAAACATTTGGGAATGGTTGCAGCTGTTACATGAACTAGCTCAGACTTTTTTCCCCCATCTCTTTCAATCTTTATCAATCTCAATATTGTATTTTAAATTCAGCAGTATCTCCAGTGATGAGTATTGCAGACACCTGTCAATATTTTAGGAAATGTGTGACTCTTTACATATGCTATCTCTGTCTGTGTACCTTCCAGGTTTCAGTGGTACATTTTGAGGGAACAACTGAGAGTTTCTTGGAGAATAAATAGAAGAGCCATCAGGGAAATCTGACTCAAAAGAGAAGGTGAAGGAAGCTAAAAGAGTAACAGCTGCTACTCTTAATGGTTGTGTCAAATTTTCTCTGACAACACGTTTACATCTTCACCCAAGCCTGGTGAAAATACATTCCAATCTAAATTTAGCGTTTTTTTTGGGGGGTGGGGTGGTGCAGACTGATGTTTTTGGTGTTACAGAGATTTTTTTTTTCTCCTTTCAAGGGTATTAGATATACCGGGGGTGCCAAAAAAAATGTATACACATGACTTGTATTCATCTTTTGTTATTGGTGTATATTGAGTATTACAATTTTTTCCTTTCTTAAAAATGTGTATGCATTTTTTTTTTTTTTTGGCACCTTCTGCATTTTAACCCTGCCCCCAACCCTCTAAAAAAACCTGTGTGCTTTTTCAGCAGGTGATATATTCCTTTAACATTTTTGAAGTTTCTGCCATATTCATAAGGTTGAAAGATCATAGCACAAAAGGATTTTTTTTAAATCAAGAGCGATAAACAAAAATTCATTGAAATTATGTGAGCAGTGAGATCAAAGCAACAAATATTGAAAACCAGTTGGTTTGGGTCCTTCAGTGCTTTAAAGGACATATTTCTGAAACAAAAGCCACTCTTTGGTTCCATTTAAACTTCCAAATTCATAGTAGATCTTCAGTATCATGTTCCTATGAAATGGGGATTCCAGAAAAACCTCCAACTCTGGAATCTTCATAGATGGAACACAATGTTATCAAATTATTGCAGGAAGCTTAAGTGTGCTGTTTTTGACAATGGCCCATGACCTTCTAATGAATTGAGGGTGACACAAGGTTTCTGTCCCCTAAAGCAATTCAGTGCTTACTAGGTGCCATTAAAGAGTTGGCACCCCATAAATTATCAAGTGATAAATTTGTTCTTAGCTTTAAAACAAGAAGAACATTTTCCTTAACACCGTTTCCCAAGTATAGTAGTGAGATGAGTTGCACATTCTAAAATATTGACTTTATTTATTGCCTTCACATTTTGGAATCCAGTTTTGGTAAGAGCTGATGGTCAGCCTTGGTAGTGACGCTGCATTCACAAAGGTAAAGACATCTTCACAAAATCACATGTTTCTGTCTAGAGAAAGTTTAGACCAAAGAGGAGAAAGTTAAAATTCCCAAAGCTCTAAGATGTGCATCCAGGAAAAAAAAAAGAAAGTTATAAACAATACTAGAAAGCAACTTTTTCCCCAAAAAAAAGTTAAAATGTCACAGTGAAGCAAACAACTGATGTCAGACTTTCCTGAGAGTTTCCTACTGAAATCCAAATGTCTAATATGTGAGCATTCCTTGAAAAGTCCACCAGAAAACGTTATAGAGACCTCCCACTATTGAGGACGTTCAGTGCTACACTCCAAGTCCCTAGAAGCACATACAACCCAGAACGGCCCTGATCCAATGCAAAAGACATTCTCCTGTCAGTGAATGAACGTCCAGCCTTATCCATCACAGACCCTTCACCAGCAACATAGTCCCTTGGGGATAAAACTCAAAGTGATCAGACTCATATCACTTCCTTCTTCCATTTTGCCTGTGCCTAAAATCACAACCAGTTCTTATGCAAAAAATTGAAAAGAAAAACTCATCATATGCTGAATTAACCTGAGTGCTCCCTTTATAGGGATTCCTTTTTGGTGATTTGAGAATATTTACACGCAGGCAGAAGTATGTGTATTCAAAGGGAAGAAAGCTAAAAGGCTTTTGGTGTTCTACAAAGAGATGACTGAAATACAGTTCAGTCTGATGATTAGAATATTGTTTATGTTGGATTAAAACTTGAGTTTTATAGAAGCAGAGAGCAGAATGGTTGTTGTCCGGGCAGGTGGTGGGATGGGGACAATGGAGAGATGTTGGTCAAAGCATACAAATTTTCAGTTATGTAGCATGAAGAAATTTTGAAGATCTAATGTACAGCATGGAAACTCAGTTAATAATACTGTATTGTGTACTTGAAACTCGCTAAGAAAGTAGATCTTAAGTGTTCTTGCCACAAAAGATAAAAAACTTTATGATAATGACTTAGTATAAACCTCAATTAAAGCATGATTGTGGAGTGGCAGAGAAGAGAATTCTAGTCCTAATGGTCCTAAAAGAACTTTTTCTTTTTTAAATTTAATTTAATTTTATCACTAGTTTCAGATGAACAAAACAGCATAATGATTAGACATTTATACACCTCACAAAGTGATAACCCACAAAGTCTACTACCCATCTGACACCGTACATAGCTATTACAATACCATTGACTATATTCCCTATGCTGTACTTTATATCCTGTGAATATATATTTAATTATAGTTGACATTTAATATTATTGTGTATTAGTTTCAGGTGTACAGTGGCTAGGCATTTATATAATCTATGAAGTGATCCCCCAATAAATCCGATACCCCTCTGACACCCTACATAGTCTTTACAACATTACTGATTATATTCTCCATACTGTATTTCATATCCCTGTGACTGTTTTGTGACTACCAATTTGTACGTCCTAATCCCTTCACCTTCTCACCCATCCCCAACCCCCTAGCACCCTCAGTTTTTTCTCTGTTATCTGTGAGTCTATTTCTCTTTTGTTTGCTCATTTATTCTGTTCTTTAGATTCCATATGTAAGTGAGATCATATGGTATTTGTCTTTCTTAGTCTGATTTATTTCACGTAACATAATATCCTCTAGGTCCATCCATGTTGTTGCAAATGGTAAGATTTAATTCTTTTTTGCAGCACAGTCATATTCTACTGTACCACAATTTATTTATCCCATCATCTGTTGATGGACATTTTGGTTGTTTCCATATCTTGGCTATTGTGAATAGCGCTGCAGTAAACATAGGTGTGCATATATCTTTTCAAATTACTGTTTGGAATTCTTTGGATAAATACCCAGGAGTGGAATTGCTGGGTCATAAGGTAGTTCTATTTTTAATTTTTTGAAGAATTTCCATACTGTTTTCCATAGTGGCTGCACCAATTTGCAATCCTACCAACAGTGCATGAGAGTTCCCTTCTCTCCACATCCTTACCAACACTTCTTTTTTGTTGATTTATTGATGATAGCTGTTCTGACAGGAGTGAGATGGCATTTCATTGTGGTTTTTATTGCGTTTCTCTCATGATTAGTGACGTTGAGCATCTTTTCATATGTCTATTGGCCATCTGTTATGTATTCGTTGGAGAAATGTCTATTCATGCCCTCTGCCCATTTTTTATTTGGATTGTTTGGGGGTTTTTTTGGTTTTGTTTTGTTTTGTTTTGTTTTGTTTTGTTTTGTTTTGGAGTTGAGTTATATGAGTTTTTTATAATTTTGGATATTAACCCCTTATCAGATGTATCATTGACAAATATCTTCTCCCATTTAGTAGGATGTCTTTTTGTTTTGTGGATGGTTTCCCTTGCTGTGAAAAACTTTTTAGTTTGATGTCCCATTTATTTTTTCTTCGGTTTCCCTTGCCCGAGAAGATATATCAGTAAAAACATTAGTAAGGGTAATGTCTGAGAGTTATAAGACCTTTTTCTTAACCAACATTATCAGTTGTAGTTAATTAAAATGCGGAAAACACTTGTATTCACTCACAAAGTAAAAAGTATTGCAAGGAAATAGACTTTTTTTCTTTTTGTATCTTGCAGGTTAGTTCAGTGTTACCTCTCACATGAATGAAAATTAATAAATTTTCTTTCTAAATGAATAACATTGTTTAAAGCAGATCGGCCATATATTTGGAAACTGACTTGCCCCACCTCACACTTTCTCTAAAGGTGTCCAGTTCAAGCCAGCTACTGGGAAGGGGCCAAAACACAGCCACTAGCTTCCTGTTGCCTGGATGTTTTATTACATTGGCTCATTAAAACTCCTTGTTTGTAGTTGCATTTTACTCTTGGGCAATTTTACAACATAGAATAGTGATAAGCTTGCAGACTGACCCTACTCGTTATATTTAATCATAACTACAATAAGGGAGATTGTCACATGATGCCTCTATCTCGAATACACTGCAGTGATTTTAAAATAAAATCAGTACCTTACAATAGCCTTGGCACAAGCTTTGTCTCTTTTTTTCTTCAAGATGAGCTCTTGAAACATAAAATAAAAAGCATACAACAAACTTGGAGAGGTCTCCATTTTTTATTAGAATGGATGATTAAAACTAGGGAAAAGCCTTGTGGGAAAGCAAATGCATGTGTGTGTAGAGAGAGAGAGAGGGAGGAAAAGAGAATGGATGAATATCATTAAAGGGTTAGCTGATCTTCTGTGACTGCACCACACGTCCGTGCTCTAAGAAATCCATCTTAGTGTGCTCCAAGAGGTCCCCCATATTGTTTTGGGTTGGTCTCCTGCATATTAAGGTTTATGTTATAGTTTAACAGAGCCAGTGCTTCAGTTTCTGGCATAAGTTACTAATTTTCTTATGTTAATGAAAAACACACATCAGCTCCTTGAAATTCCCCAAAGCAGCATCAGTTTTGCCCTAATTACAGCACTGTTGGGGCAGTGAAAGGAGATGGGGAGTGACTACAATAGCAATAGCTGGGAGAGGGCTCTTTGCTCCCTGAGTGGTCCTCTAACTGAAAACATTTGAGACTTGCCCCTCCTGGCCTTGGGTTCTCATGAATTTTAAGGAATTGGAAGCTCCCAAGAGCAGTGGAGTGTGATGAAATAGTGGAACTCTGGTCTAGAAGATATGAGGAAGAAAGTCGGGCTCAAATTTTAAACCACAGCGGAAGGAAATTTGAGACATAACCATTTGATCTTCTGTCTCATCCTAACAAGATACTTCTCTTCAGGGCCAAATTGCACTCATACTGGCTTCTCTGACAATGACACCTTATGCATGAGAATATTCTAATGAATCTGACAAGCACAAATCTAATAAATTGGTTTTCCATGAAACATAATTTTCAAATTCTCCCAAAACTTTGGGAAAATCACCAGAAGGTTTTTCCTTTCCTGAAAGCTACCTCAGGTTTTTCTAATCCTAGTTAGGAATGCATAAAAATCAGCTTTGCTCAATAAAATTTGTTCTATGGATAAAAGCAGAAATGTCCCAAAAGGATTGAAGACCCCATTACATGCAATACCTCAACTTGTACATATTCAAAACACACATGCACTGCAGATATTTTATTTTAAAATTACTTGCTGCAAAGCATGAACCAGGCAGGAAGCCGATGCACAATGAATTGATTCCCAAGTCTTATTTGTGGCTGATTTGAGGTTAGAGAGCATTTCTGTACTGGGTGGAGTGGCAAAATGAATGTTTATTGTTTAGGATTTAAAAGGCCCATTATCATGCAGACTCAGTAAGGTTCTGCCACACAAAACTGAGTGCCAGGCCAGCAGGCAACTGATTCAAGTGACAAGAGGTGAGCTGCAACAGCCTTTCCATGTTAATAAAACATGTCCCAGCACTCTAAGGAACCCTAGCACAGTATGAGAGCAGATAGAACTTATTAATCAGAACTACTGTTAACTCTAATTATAGGCTTCCCCCAAATTACAAAATAAATGGCAACAAAGCAATGTTTTGTATATTGAATCCTGTATTTCCATTGAATCCTCTTATTGTAATTGAAAGTGAGGGTTGAGAGAAACGAAAAATGTCTAATCCCTTGAATAGGGAGACATCTCCCATGAATAGTGACTGTTAGATATCTCCTTGTTTAATTTTCCCCCTTTAACCTTGTAATCTTTAGTTCTGGTTGAAGTGGCTGTCCAGGAATCAGGAATAGTGATGTAGGATCTTAAGTGAGACAGTTTCTTCATCTTCCCAAAGGAAGGTATTGGACTAGATAAGTTTGATGCAATTGTTGGGGAATCACAGACCCACATGAGTATTTTTGGAAAGTTATGGACCCTCTCCCCAGAAAAATATGTGTACACACATGCAGAGGACTTGTGGCATACAATGTCAAGAATCAATCAATAAAAGCTATTCAAGAATCCCAGGCTTAAAACCTTCTATGAATTTGGTTTCTTAACCAGCTTCCACAAGGAGATCATGGATTATAGACACTAAGCTTAGGTGCATTCCTGGCCTCTCCTCTTGCCTGACCAAGATGAATGCTTTCCCCTTTCTTCATGTCAGCCGCCTCTACACAGAACTGGCAGGGAGAGATTTTGCTTTAAGGAACACATATTCTAGTACATAGAATACCAGTCTGTACCACCATGAAATAAGGCACAATTACCTGCATGAACAGGTCAGAACTTCAAAGGATGTAAGTGGAGTCCTTGCTACCACCATTTTGAAACTTAAAAACAAAAACATTTGACATTCCACCTAAAAATAATTACTCTTATAGCTTTTAAATTTCAATGTAATATTCTTAAAACCCTCATGCTCATCTGTGACACCCCCTTCATCCTTGATACTATAATCCTTACCTTCAATTTAACCTTAAATAGAGTATCGCCACTTATTGTAGGTGAGGATGGGAGAAGTAGAGATAGAGTAAGGGTCAGGGTGAAGATGAGGCTCAAAGGTGGAACACAGCTCAGGAATGGGATGGTATTTGTAGCTAACTTTTTATTTCAAGGTCACTGAATCCTCACACTCTTTCTTCATTCCTCTTACTAAAATTTGAACTCCAAGAAGTGGTTTTTAGTTCTTGTAAAGTCCATACACACACACACACACACACACACACACATATATATGTAAAAAAAAGAACCTTGAATAAATCAATCCAGAATTACTCTGGGAAGTTTAATATGTCTATTTATGACACACAAAAGAAGATAAAGGGAGTAGAGTCAATGTGGCATCTGCCCAACATTGGGACACTGAAATCAGCTCCAGTATGTAGCCACCAACCAAGTGATAGAGCAACATTACTGCAGTGAGAAAAGATATTTATGGTACATAAAACCAAATCTATCCAGTCTTTACAAAGATTTCTACAAGTCAATAAGAAAAACACAGACAACTCAATGGGAATATGGGAAGAGACTTGACACACTTCAAAAAGAACATACCCAATGGCCAAAAAACATACTTAATCTCATTAGTCATCAGGGAAATGCAAATTCAGATCTAAGTAAATATCAGTATCCACTAGAATACAAAAATGAGAAAAGACTGACTGTAACAAAGGTAATAAAGATGTGAAGCAACTGAAACTTTCATATACTGCTGATAGGAATGTTGAAGATAAATTTTGGTCACAGAAATTTCACTCCTAGATATGTACTCAAATGAATTGCATGCACATATACCCCAAAATTATGTGGAAAAGTGTGTTCGTAGTAGCATTAGTCATAATAGCTCCAAACTACAAACAACCTAAATGTGCATTCATAGTAGAATGGATGAACATGTGATAAGTACAGTCATAAAATGGCACAGCAAATGACAAGCTAGACTTAGATGCAATAAAAATAGTGAATTTTACAAACGTTCTATTGGGCAAAAGAGCCAGCTATCAAAAAATATAACTAGGGATCCAGGTATATGAATTTTCAAAAGTAGACAAAATTAATCCGTGATTTTAGAATGTAAGACATGGTTACCATTGAGGAAAATAGAAGCAACAGTAATTGAGAGAGGATTCAAGAGAGGGGTGCTTCTGTGATTTTTCTATTTCTTGACAAGAGTGATGGTTTCACCCACGAAATCATTTTGTGATCATTTATTGTGCTATACATGTATAACCTATGTACTTTTCTAAGCATATCATACTTAAAGACAAAGTTAAGAGAGACCGTAGGAGCACAGACTGAATCCAAAAGGTTGAAATCTTCATTTCTCATTTACAAACTGTGTGACCTTTGTTAATCTGTATAATTTCTCTCAGCCTCAATTTTCCATCTATAAAATGAAGATAATACTTACTAGCCTTGTATTACTAAATGGGAAAATTCATAAAAATTATTAAGTACAGTAAATAACAATCTAGTCCATCCTGTCAGTTTACAAATGAATAAACTGGGAGACAAAGAAGTGATGTGTCTTGTTCGGGATCCTTCAGTTAGCCCGTTGCCAGGGCCAGAAGTCAGACTTATGTTGGATAGCACTTGAACCAAAGGCAGCTATTGTACTGTGAACTCAAAGTGAATGGAAGACACCCTTTGAGCCATTTTGTTTGCTTCTTTTATGTGTGTCAAGAATACAACATAAGACAGAAATTTCTTCTTCACTTTGATCCTGGCTATAGCTACAACTCAGGCAGTCACTTTAGAGCAACCCTGGAAAACAGATAAGAAAAGAAATCACATAAGTAATTCCGTCAATTCAAAAATATTTACTGGATATGTGGTATATAAACCAAAAACAACAAAAAAACAAGACAAACAAAAATATTTACTGAACACGTACTATATGCCAGACACCATTCTACATCATTAGAATTCATTAATAAACAAAAGAGACAACACGTTTTGTTTCCAATTTATCCTAGCAGATAGAAGGCAGACAGGGAAGGAATTGGATAGTGAAAATTAATATGATTAAATAACATATATTGTTTTTGATGGTAATCGGTGCCTGTAGGTTTGAAATGTAGGTTTTATGACTATTCTGATATGGTGAGGCCAACAGAGCAGGGGATGACTTCCATTGAAAACGTAGTTGTTATACTCACAAGTCACAAGAGGAGGGGGAATACCACCACTCCCCAGGGTCCACACGGGGAAGCACCAGGGTCAATCAGGAGTCAGAAGAAGAAAGAGACTCCATTGTGTTTTCTGCAAGGAGAAACAGGTGAGACAGGGTAAACAGGCTTAGGACTGGCTGCTTGAATAATTTGAATAATTTGGTTTGAATAATTTCAGCAGGTTCTGGGTGTAGGTACCTGGCCCTGGATTGATTAGGGCAGGGAATATTGTTCCAGAGCGGGTAGTGGGACACATGGGCTCTGGACTGGTTTGTTTGCACATGAAAGTTGCACTCATGGTCCAGTTGTTTACGCTCTTTAAGAACTGGCTAGGCCTGAGAGAGGCAGAGTCAGCAAGGCACCAGTCAATGCATCAGACACACCCGGTTAATACACTACTCTGAAACACAAAGGGCAGGGGATGAGAAATAATAATAAGGAGCTAGTCACCATCGCCAAGTTTAGAACATTTATCAAATAAATCACCAAAAGGACATCTGAATCTTTACTGGACTAGATTTATGTGTTTCCTTTCACTTTTTAATTTTAGTCCTTAGCTGTCAGTGCAGAATTGACTGACACACAGGAGAAAACGTCTTGCGTGTGAAAATTATATCGCATTTTGTGAGTAAGCACAACGCTATAAAATAAGAAATGATAGTTTGTGTTATCTACCATTGCGTAGCACAGAAGCCTCCCAGACAGATATAAGCTTTAAGTCATCATTCAGCCAAATAGTTGCTTACTTCATGCTTACATTCTCTGCACTCAAATATTAATCTCATGGTCAGGTCACCTGACCTAAAGTATCCCCACATAACTATAGTTTTATGAAGATACAGCACAGAGATAACAGAACAATTTATTGTTATATGCAGTTTACTCTACACTGTCCTAAATAACGAACAGTGAAAAACATACAATGATTCTGGCACCAATTTTTAATATCTCCTCACTATGAGGTAATTACCTTCAATCAGTTTGGTTAAGAGAACAGTTCTGATCTAGAACAGAGGATCTATGCTTAATCCTCTTCACTGTCGATCACTAAGAAACAGTAGCTGGTAGTAAGGCAGACCTGTACCAGAGTACAGGAAAGCAGAATGGAGGACAATTAAAAGTTAGCAAAGTAATAAGTGAGAGTTACAAATGATTAATCCAAGAAATAAATGACAAGAAGGAAAATGCTTTTGCAAACATTTTTCAAATGCTATTATTTTACGCATAATCAAGGCAATCACAACTTGTCCTGAGCATATAACACTTCTGAAGAGAAGGCAGCAGAGACTGGAGAGTTTTAAGAGGCCCCAGAGTGGTTAATGGGTGAATTAGCACAATTCAGAAAAGACATTAATTAGGTCGATCTGCAGTTTTGAAAAACTTTAGCGCCTCTCCAACACTATTAGTGAATTAATGACCCCAGTTACTGAACAATACACAAAGATTAACACAAAAATCTGGGCTGTTTAAAACCGGCTTTAAAAGGGAAGTTCAAAGAGAAAGCTAACAAAGTTGGAAAACTACAATAAGAGTTAGCAGAAGTGTGTTTGTGAATTATAAAAACAGATATACATGAAATAATGGATTTTTTAATAAAGAACTCCCCGGCACAAATGTTACAACTAAGAAGAAGAGAATGCCCAGTGATAATGAGCCTAAAAAGATTGTGTAATTTCTCTAAAGAAAATATTTAGCTTGTGTAGAGTATGAATTTGCTCAATAATACTTGGGACATGAAGCATCCCAATAATTTGCTGATCTTTAAATTAACTCTAGCACTAGTTTCCTTCATCAGGGTGGGGTGTCATATTTTTAGGAGCCTTTCCTTTGAGCACTACAGAACCCAAGATATTGATATGATACCTCAGATCAGGGAAGGGACCTATCCTTTAATTTCATGGTGGTTCCCATGGTCATTGCTCTTTCTGCTACGTACAGTAGTCGTCCCTGATCATACACTATCAAGCAACGCTGCTCCAGAAAGGACAGAGCTCTCCTTCACAAAAGACCCACCAACGACCACAGAAACACTTGAGGGAATCCTACATTATCACTCAACAGGGCCTCATGAAGTGCAGAACTTTTATCAGACATTATAATGTTTTGCAATCATGTATTGAAAAATAACACTTGATTTGTTATGCAGATTCCTGGAAATTACATAATTCAAAATGCCACTGGTTTCAAAACACAGGATATCATATTTAACAAATGCTTTTGAATTTTAAGAATCATGCAAATTTTTGTTGTTCCACAACAATCAATAACCAATCAAATATCAAGATTTTTATGCTCACTTTTCAAAGGAAAAACCAATGCCTTTGGCATATTTTGCCAATCAATTTAGGATGTGTTACATACACTCTCCTTTACAATAATATAAAAATCAGAATTCATTGTCAAGAGCTAAAGCTTCTACCTCCACACAAATAACTTCTGAATGTGTTGTTCTAAACAGCGTGACTGAAAAAAAATATATATATAACGATGATTTTCTATGATAACTGTCAAGTTACCATAAAAGGGATCCTTCCTGAATAACAAAGCATACTGACTGATTTGAATTCCCCAGGAGGGTTTTCTACCTCCTCCTCATCTATTTTAAGACTTGCTATGTGGGATTCCACACAGTTAAACAATAACAGAGTTTGATCAGCTTTAGCACATGGAGCAGGGAAATCTTCTAACATTAGAATTTCCATTGGAGGTGGCATAACATAAATGGGAATCTGTAAAGAGAAACGGCTGAGGGCAAAGACATTTGATGATGTTTTTTCAGATTTACAGACAAGTTTGCAGTAATAAAGATTAGACAAGAGATTCTAAAGTTCTTTAGAGGGACATAATTAAATGGTTTGTTTTCTTTCTAAAAGAGAAGCTAAAGGAGTCTTACAATCCTCACAAATTTTAGTGGCACCTTTAGTGGTGATTGTAGAACTTCTCAAGAGCAAGAACTTTGTAATCAATTTCTGTGTGGCTCTGCTTTACGAATTGGCACTGTTTCTGAATATTATGCAATTAGTGCCTTTGTGCTTCTTTGCACTTGAAACTTGACCACGCCCAACCCCAACACTGTGAGGTGAAGTGTCAGAAAAAAAAAATTGTGGGGTTTGATCACCTCAATGTACTAGTCATACACTAATGTTGCAATAAGCCCTGCAAATTCATCAGTTTGCCCAAGTGTCTTGCCTGGTTTTGCTCACTTGGGACACCAAAACATCAATTACATGGTCAGGTAGATAAAACAACTCAGGAATTACAAGTAATGATCCCTGAAGCATTTTGAATTCTAATTTGGGATTGTATGGAGAAGACAAAAGGACTTATTGAAAATAACTAAATCACATTCAGTATGAAAATCTGATTTCATTTACTTCACACACTTGTGTACAATAAACTATAAAAAAGAAATAGTGATTCTGGAATCAATCTCCAGTTCTGTCTCACTATGGAATTGATGATAACCTTTAACCAGAGTGATTAAGAGACTATAGCTCTGGTCCAATGTGGATCCTCTTTAGAGCCTGCATTGCCCTCATCTTATATTTCCTGGCACGTGCTAGTCTGCAGGTCTAGTCAGTTCTGTGCTAGTCTGAGGGTCTAGTCAGTTCTTGAGAATGACAAAGTAATGCTGCAGCTCTTTGTCACCGTGAGAGCTCTGCACCTGAGTCAAGGAGCATAAAAAGTGCTCTCACTTAAACAGAGATTAATAAAAATGTGGGTGAAACAAAAAGAGGGAGTGGGAAGAAGCTGTGTCCTCATGGGACACTGAGGAGTCTCCAGACCTGCAGCTCACTGACCTTGAACTTGGTTCTCTCATTCCATTCATCTATGCTCTAAAGGCAGTAGGAGAAGTCACAAGTGACAAGAAAGGGCTTACATTTTTACAGTATCTCGAATTTTTATCTTGCTCTTGCCAGTACTGCTGTGTAATCTATGCTCTCTGTTCAAGGGTGGCCTTCTTTTTTAAGCTGTAGCAATGGGAATATTCAAACCCCTGTGGATTAAAAAAAAAAAAATGGACACTATGATAATTTCTATGTAACACTAATAAGCATCTCCCCCAGATAACAGGGACCCTCGGAATTCCCAGTGGGTCACTTCTCACCCAAAACTGTGAGGGTTATGACACCACATGCTCAAAAGCCTATGGACAATTTTTGTATTCTGGAATATATCCTCGTGCTTGGAAATCCAGAATTATTGGATTCCTTTTAATCTGTAAAATTGAATAGCTCTAGGAGGACTGCATTCTTGCTTTATTTGTAGCCTGGGCCTATCACAGATTCCATTTGCTCTTTCTTGCCTGAGATTAATGCTAGTAGTTTCTGAAGGTGACACCAGATGTTCCTGATCACTTTTTCTTTCTGATTGTTAATTACCACAATGATATGAACCTGTGTAAGATCTATGAGTTTGCCCTCTGTCAACTGCAAAACTAAGGAATCACTAAAATGAGGTAACACATTTGAGTTCTAGAAATCAGTACCTGTTTGCAGCATTAAAGGATCCAGGAGTGATGGCCAGACATCTGCAGTATTTACATCCACAATCTTGGGCAAGAGCCAATATTGAAGACTAATTCCTCTGACAGAACACTGAGGAGCTTCCTTACCTGTCTGTGCTGGGTTGGGGGCTGCTGAGGTGCCTTAGATAGCCATCCTACAACTAGCCAGTTAAAGGATTCCTTGTTGATTCTAGCTGAGATCATCATAATTGAAGATTTGAAATTTTCAAGGAGAAATGGACAGTAGAAAAAAAACACAAAAAACTAATGTGTAATGACTATTTTCCATGTGCCAGGTGCTTTGCTAAGCATTTTACAAACATTATGCCACTTAATCCTTCCTACAAACCTGAGAGCAAGAGTGACTTGTATAATATTCCACAATAATTAGAACACTGGCAATGACAAATCAACTTAATGGACACTTCACCTAGCCATACCCCTCCAGCCTTACGCCATACCAATGTGTACTGGTGAATATTAAATCACATTGTACAGGTGAGAAAACTGAGGCTTAGGGAATCTAACCTGCCCAAGACATGCAGCTACAAATTGGCATAGTCGGGATTTGAATACAGATCTGCCTGATTGCAAAGCTTGAGATCCTTTTCTTTTTACTATACCATGCTTGCTCCTGTTAGAGTTTCCAGTTCCAGACCAAGGGGCCTTAGGTGATCATTAAGATGCTGGATGACAAGTTGTCAGTGAAGAAACCGTGTTGAACACTCACAACATTCCCTATGTGAGCACTGTATTATTTTCTTTTATATAGTACCACCCTGGAACTGTTCAAGGTCTCTCCATTGTCTACAGACTCTAAATTCCCTGCTTATGGCCTCACAGCTTCATAATCCATAGTAAACTCTACCAGTGGTGTGTATCTTATACTCCAATCACTCTCAGCATCAGGCATATTCCTCAAATATACTTGAACTTTCCTCTGTCTTTATCTTTACCTTTGTTCGTGCTCTACCTAAGTCAGAAACGTCCTCTCACCATCACCTAACACTAGAGGTACAGTTAAATCCAGTACCTCTTTCAATGATGAATTAAAATTGGCCCCCATACTGAGCAGTTACTTTGCCTGCCCCGATCGCAATCCCTGCAAGGAGCAACTCAGTGGGCCATGTGATCCCAGCTTTCTGCACATTCATGACCCTCAGCTATGGCTGAGCCAAGGCCATCCTGTCCATCAGATGATTAGTAACCAATCAGGTGCCTTGCTGAATATAGAGACTGTGGTTAAATGGTGCTGAACACCCAAAAGGTCCTGTCAAGCGAGGGCTTACAACACTAGAGGGTCAAGTGAAAGTAGAGGACATCAGTAGAAACAGAGAGGGGATGAAGAAAAAGCAGAGATAACAGGGTTCAGAGACTACTTCTGCCATAGTTCATCTGCCTTAAGTTCCATTCCCCATGAAGCTTGTGGTGTATTTTCATTTCATATGATCGTCATATTCTTTGAACAACCACTCCTTTACCTGAATTAGCTTGAGTAAGTTTCTTCTGGAAAACAAGAGTCTTGCATAGAAAACAGGTTTCTCTGCTCACTGTTTAAGATTTAATATCTTCCTGGTTGGCATTTACTAACCCTTTTATTTATACTTCACTTTTGGCACTTTTATCTCCCCTTCAATTCATGTTAATTATGCATATATCTGTCTCCTCACTTTTCCTCCACGCCAATTCCATTCCTCGTTCTCTCCCCTAGCACTCTGTGGAATCTAGCACATACTAGATTCTAGAATTGGGTAATGCTTAATGATGTCAATAACCATATCATTAACCGGGTCTTGTGAAACTATATTATTGACATGCCACAAAAGGTTTTACCATCACTACCACTCCCACACACGAGGTACCTGCCCCTAAAAGGGAACAAAGAAGGAAAGGGGCGTATAGACATTTAGCTGATCACTCCACACGTGTGTTCCTTTCTTTCTACAGTGTAGAGTTACTGTTAAATGGCTTCCCAGCCAGGGGCCACATTTTCCAGCCCCCTTACACAGTTAATACATAGTTCTTCGCCGTAGAATGTGATAGAAGCCTCCTCCCCACCAAAGTGGATAATAAGTGATTATGTGGACCACGCAACATGGAAGGCGACTGAGTCCCTGAATGTGACACAGAAACCTTTCAATGGACTGTGACCAGAACAAGGAGTAAACTTTTATTGGGTTAAATAATTGGGATTTCAGGGTTTATCTGTTACAGAAATTGTTTTTCAATTTAAACAATTAAGAAGAGCACTGTCCCATTTTCTCTTTAAGGTTGGAGTATTCCATTTCTTCTAGTCTTTTGTTATCTCTTATGGTATCAGTTTGATTGATTGATTGATCGATTGATTGATTGACAAAGTTTCTTCATCACCATTTTTTACTTTTAGTGAGCCCTCTTTACATTTATTTCTACATAATCCTTTATTATATTTTCATGATGTTTATCAAGACATCTTAATGGGGCGAAGGGGGTGAAGCATAAGAAATGGAGTCAATGATTCCTCTGAATTTGATTCAACTCCTAGAGGTCTTTGTTGGCATGTGGATAATTAAGATTACCTGACTCAAGGTGATCTGAAATTCTAACACAGTTTCTGGATGTCAGCCTGATGAAAACCAACCTCCATGTCAAAATCTGCACGCTGCATCCTTGATTCATCAAGCAGAATATTTTTTTTTGCCTTTAATATGTTGATTTTGGTTCAACCAAAGAGGCCTCCTATGTATACAGGGCAATCTTACAATATGTCATCAAAAGCAGTTTACAAAATTGTGGTTTTAAGACAGATGGTACAGCCACGTAATGTAAATAGTAAGTAGTAGTGCCCTTGTCATGAAATTCATTTTGTGAAATTTAAATCTTCAAATGATGATTAAGGGTGCTGCAGAGAAGCATGCTTTGGATAAACTCCCAAGTTTATCAGATGCTTTCATGCACCGGCATGTGTCTGGATCCCACAGATCATTAGGAACAGAGTGTGCTTTGGTTCAAGGCTCTTATTTGGTTTGCAGCTAAACCATAAAAAAATGGCCCTTTGCATATTAACCTAAGAAAACTCATTTATGGACATCTCACTCAATAATATGCTTCAATATGACCCAAAGCCATGATTTTAAGCACTAAGTTGGCTTTATTTCTCCAATGAAGCATATATTCAGATGTTCCCTGGTAACATTTGAGCATAGTAATGATAATTAACATATATTAGGCCAGACTATATAGCAGATTTTATGTTAAGTAGTTAAGTAGTTTCCATTTGTTATCTAATTCTCACATTAACTGTATGAAGGTGTCCTGCAATCATTGCCAATTCAGCGCTGAGAAGAGCAAAGCTTACAGAGGTAAATAACTTGCCCAAGGTCACAGTATTAAGTCAGGATGGGAACCACGGACCAGAACAAAAGCATTCTAAATCCAGTGCCATTATTATCTTTAAAAATAATAATATTGTATTAATACAGAAGCAGTATATATGTGGTGTGAAAAATTTTAAATACAGAGAAGCACATATGAAAAAATTAAAGTATTATATTCCTACCACTTAGAAATCACCACTATAACACCTTAGAGCAAATACTTCCAGATTCTATTTTACATACACATATTTATTTTTATCAAAATGAGATCATACTGTCACCTAGTTCTTAAATCTGCTTTATTGATCAATATGTATTTCAGTAAATTTTCTAATCTAATCCTGAGACTGTATTTCCCCAATGACCCAACAATGTCCTTTACAGTTGATTTGTTTAAATGAATGTCTAATCCAGGAACACATACTGCATCTGTTTATATGCCTCTTAAGATTCTTTTAATGTAGCATGTTTGTTTGTTTGTTTGTTTGTTTCTTATGAAATTAGTTTGTTGGAGAGACTAGGTCAGTTGTTCTATATAATGTCTCGTGTTTTGTATTTACTGCACGGTAAATGTTATTTAGCTTGTTGCTTTCTCCCTTGTTAGTTTTGAATGAGAGATCAGACATCGTAACGAGAGTTAGAATTTCAACATATGACCAGTTAGGAATATATCTTTAGATAAGATATTTCACTTTATTGAGTCTTGGTTTTCTACTCAGAGGGGATTGTGGATATTAAATGTGAGGTTGAGTGCCTACCATCAAACTCAACAAATATTAGCTAGTATTAGGGGGCAGTTACATCAGGATAGTACATAGTAAAACAGAATTTGTCTTTAAATCATTGACATTTATTGGATTGATTGGAAATGGGTAGAAAAAGAGCCTCCAATCAATATGAACCTTTATAATAATCTGCTTGCTTAAGGCAAGTGCTTGGTTTTAAAATTAATTCCACAATATCATTTTGTATAGGACCACTCAAATTTTAAAAACATATATATTTAAAGAAAAACAAGAGTAGTAAACACCTGTTGGATTGTTGTCTCATCCCTCTTCTCTAGAATCTGCCTGCTCTGTTCACTGGCTAGGACTTCATCAGGCATGCCTGCACTACACAAACCTGGCCACAGCTACTTGGCTGAAGAGCAGATTCCTACCCAATCAGATTCTCTCCTGAGAGTGTGGAATTAGAACTAAGGAATTCCAGGCTGCTCTGGGCTGATCTGATGACTGGAGAAGATGTTAAAACTCAGGAGCTCTGGATGCACCATTTTCTGCCACATATTTAGAGTAGCAGCTAAAACTATTTTGCAGAAATGGAAGAATAAGGCAAATCTCCTGAAAGAAGCAAAGACTAGAGATGAAGAAGATTCCCTAATTTTCTAATCCATTTCCTTTTATTTTGATGTCATTGTTTCTAGTCTCTTCCTACACTTTAGGGTCTTTGAGGTGTCCCTGAATCCTTATAATAATGCACCCTTTTTGTTTTATGGTATTTGTTACTCATAACCAAATACAATAGCAAACGTCCTTGAGACCATTGTGAAAATACATTTCATTCTCAAGCTTGATAATACATGGTTACCACTGCAATGTCCTTTACAACCCTATTAAAAGGGTTATCACATTTTCAGATCTTGGCTAGCAAAAAGTCAGAAAATGGAGACGATGTAAGCTAATATCTTTATTTCAAAAGAATGTTTAAATTGACACAAATTTTTATTAACAAAAAAGACAATTGTATATGACATAGGAAAAGAGCCAAGATATAAAAAGGTGTTCTCAGATACAGAATACCACGCAAGCACTAAGAAAGATCAAAAATAAATAAAGTCAGTACTTAATATGATGGAGTAATGCCTGCTAATAAACCTTCTTAAAAATAATTAGAGAATATTAACATCTAATGAGTAATATGAGACCAAGCACAGAGTTTTATGTTTTTCTTAAAAGAAGCAGAATGGTAATACTTCCAGGGAGGCAAACATCAAGAATATCAAATTTTACGTTTTTCACTAAATATATAATTGAGATGAAAAAGCAAAATAGTATCAAAAAGTTATTGACTTGGAGATTCCTGGGATGAAATGTTTCTAACTAAGCATACATCTATACATTTTCAAAATTTGCAAATTAATACACTTCATCTTTTCTATCAAAGCATTATTCATAGCAGAGTGTTCATTAAGAGCTTGTGAAAAGAAAGGAAGTTTTCAGGCATGATGGTGCCTTATATAATACATGCTTTGTTGGAACACTACAATATAATATCAATCCCAAAAGCCTTTTGGGAGTTTAAGAATTAAGATTTTTGGAAAGTTATTTGAAAGTCTATAACTATAATTTTGGATAAAATGGCATGTAAATATATTAGAAAAGATAATGCCAAAATTCAAGAAAAATGTTGTTAGCAAAGCCACCACCCAATCACTCCTTCTCAACTGCTTTCCTAAAACTGTGATCCCCACAAATGTTATTGTGTCATGTGGTAGATATGTCCACAAAGATAATTATGAAGAGTAATTCAGTGTGTTCATTATAAATATATATATGGCATCTACAATGTGCTAGGCAAATGTTCAAGGCACTGGGGTTACAGAAATGAACAAAAGACACTAAATCCTTGCTCTCGAGGAGTTTATATTTGAGAGCAGGAAGAGCAGGTGTGTGAGGAAAGGATATATGTTAGTGATATGAACTATGAATAAAACAAGACAAAGTAAAGCAGATAGAGATGTGGAAGGAAAAGTGCTATTTTAGCTCCAGTGGTCAAGAAACCCGCCGTGATGAGGTAACATTGAGCAGAGATGTGAGAGGTAAATAAATGAGTCAGGTATCTGCCTGGAGGCAAACTCTTTCAGGCAGAGTGAACAGAAAATGTGCAGGTCTTGAAGTGGAAAGTTTTCTGTCATCTTTTAGGAACAGTAAAGGCAAACATGGCTGTGGTTGAGCACACAAGAGGCGAGTGAAGAAAATGAGATCAGAAAAGTATCCATGGAACAAATCGTAGTGGTTTTACATTTGTCTGTAAATTCTATGATACCCCTCCCTTCAAAAAGAGGACCTTAATTCTTCTCCTATTAAATGTGGGCTGGATGTAGTGACTTGGTTCTAATGAATAGAATGTAACAAAAGGGATGTTATGTGACTTTTGAGTCTAGGTCATAAAAGTATCAGCTTGCACTTATCCTCTCTCTTAGATCACTTATTCTGGAGAAAACCATATATCATTTTGTGAAGATACTCAAGCAGCCTAAAGAGAAGCATATATGGGAAGGGATGGAGGCCTCCCACTAAGAACCAGACTATATATTTGATCCCTTTTACGAAATATCTGGTGATGGAAGGAGAACTGACTCTGGGTAGTGAACACACAATATGATATATAGATGATGTATTACAGAATTGTACACCTGAAACCTATGTAACTTTACTAACAATTGTCACCCCAATAAACTTTAATTAAAAAAAAAAAAAAGAACCAGACTAAAATGCCAGGCATGAGACGGAACCTCTTTGAAAACAGATCCTCCATCCTCAGTCAAGCCCTCAGATGACCACAATGCCAACCAACATCTTCCAACATCTTAACTGCAACCTGAAGAAAGGCTCCAAAGCACAACCACCTAACTAAGATGCTCTCTATTTTCTGACCCACAGAAACAGTGAATGATAATAAATTTTTATTTTTTGTTTGAAGCCACTAAGTGTTGAGATAATTTGTTATCAGCAACAGAAAACTAATACATAAATAATATAGGGTCTAGTAGGCAATTGAAGGCCTGCCAGTTTTATTCTAAATGAGATATGGAGGCACTTGAGTGTTTAATATAGAAAAGGTACATGATCTGACTTTTTAAAAATATCATCCTGGCTGCTCTGTGAATATACTGCAGAGGGAAATTGTGGAAGAAATTAATTGCAAGAGTTCAGGTTAATGAATATGTTGGCTTATATTACAGCAGTAGCAATTCAGGAAGTAGAGAAGTATTTAAATTTCAGATAAATTTGAAAGCAGAGAGCTGACTGGATTTGTTAATACAGTGGATATGGTGTGTGAGACAAAACATGAGTCAAGTGTGACTCCAAGGTTTTTGGCCTGAGCATCGAGAAAATGATGAAGTTGAACTAACTGGGATTGGAACAGTGGGGCTATAACAAGTTTGGCAGGGTTTTTTTTAATGTGTTAAAATTAGATGCCTATTAAAAATCAAGTAGAGGTGTTAAAAAGGTAACTGGATATGAAGTTGCAAGTTCAGGGAAAATATGTAAACAGACATTTTGGTATATAGAGGGGAAAAGTTACGGATGTGGGTGAGCTGAATTAGCTAATGGGTGAAGATAAAGAGAAGAGGATCAGCTGCGAGCACTGGGTCACTGCAATGTTTTGCTGTCTGGGGAAAGAGAAGGATTCTCAAAGAAGACTGAAAAGGAGTAACTAGCGAAGTAAGAGAAAAGCATGAGGGAGTGGTGTCCCAGAAACCACATGAAAAAAGACTCAAAATAGAGGGAGAAGTACACGGGATCAAATGCTGCTTGAATAAGATGAAAATTTATTATTGGATTTAAAAATCTGTTTTTTTTTTTTCTGATAAGTACTTCCAGTGGTAGAACGGGCATACAATCCCAATTAGAGCAGGTTAAAGAGAGAATGGAAGAGTTAAAAGGTGTATGGAAAGCCCTAGAACAACTACTAAGAAAATAACTTAAAATGTATTTTAGAGAAACAATTAAAGGAATTAAAATGTTATACTAAAAATATTCACTTAACGCAAAAGAAAGTAGTAAAGAAGGAAGAGAACAAAAAAGTGAGGCATACAGAAAATAAAAATTAAGATGGCAGATGTAAATCCAACTGTGTTAATAATAATATTAAATGTGAATGGATTAAACAATCAAAAGGCAGAGGTTGTCAGACTGGATTAAAAAAAACCAAAAAGGTCCAGGATTCAAAACCAATATATGAAAATCAATTATATTTCTATACATTAGCAATGAATAATACAAAAATGAAATTAAGTAAACAGTTCCATTTGTAATAGCATTAATAAACAAAATATTTGGAGAAATTCTAACAAAATAAATACAAAACTCATACTCTGAAAACTATAAAATATTTTTTTTAAAGATAATAAAGACCTAAATAAATGGAAAGACATCTCACATTAATGAATTGGAAGACAACATTATAACAATGATGATACTCCTCCAAATTTATCTATAAGCTCAAGACAATTCCTATCAAAATCTCAGCTGGCTTCTTTGCAAAAATTGATAAGCTGATACTAAAATTTGTAAGAAAATTAAAGAGCTCTAGAGACAAAACAGTCTTGAAAAAGGCAAAGTTGGAAGACTCTCACACCCCAATTTCAAAACTTAAAACAAGACAATACCGTGTTTCCCCAAAAATAAGACTTAACTGGAAAATAAGCCCTAGCATGATTTTTCAGGATGCTATCCCCTGAACATAAGCCCTAATGCGTCTTTTGGAGCAAAACTTAATATAAGACTTGGTCTTATTTTCAGGGAAACACGGTATGATACTTGCATAAACATAGATATATAAAGTAATGGAATAGAACTGAGACTCCAGAAATAAACCCATACATCTATGGTCAATTGATTTTCAACTAGGGTACGAAGATAATTCTGTAGTCTTTTCCACAAATGGTGCTGAAACAACTAGATATCTTTATGAAAAAGAATGAAGTTGGGCCCCTACCTCACACCATACACAAAAACTAACTTAAAATGAATAAAAAACTAAATGGATCAAGAACTATAAAATTCTTAGAAGAAAACATAGGAATAATTTTGATTGGATTAAGCAGTAGTTGCTTTTATATGACACCAAAGTACAAGCAACAACAATAAAAATTAGATGAATTGGACTTCATTAAAGTTAAAAAGTTTTGTGTTTCAAAGATCATCATTTTAAAAATGAAAAGACAACCCACGGTATGGAAGCAAATAATTGCAAATATATTTGATAAGAAACTTGTGTCTAGAATATATAAAGAACTCTTACAACTCAATAAGAAAATGAAAAATAACCCAATTAGAAACTTGGCAAAGGATATGAATAGACATTTCTTCAAAGATGATATACAAATGACCAATAAGCATATGAATGGATGCTCAAATTCAGCATCATTAGCCATCAAGGAAATGTTCATCAAAACCATAATGACATACCACTTCCTATCCACTAAGATGGCTATAATAAAAAGACAGATTACAAACAAGTGCTGGCTAGAATTGGAGAAATTGGAACTCTTATACGTTGGTGATGGGAATGTAAAATGATGCAGCCACTTTGGAAAACAGTCCAGGAGTTACTCAAAATGTTAAATATAAATTTATCATATGACCCAACAATTCTTTTGCTAGGTATGTAAATCATTTATCCACAGAAAAACTTGAGAAATGAACATTTATGCCCTCGCAAAAACTTGTATATGTGTATGAATGTTCATAGTACCATTATTCATAATAGCCAAAAAGCAGAAACAACCCATATGTCCATCAACTGGTGAATGGGTAAATAAAATATGTTATATCCATACAATCAAATGTTATTTGGCCATAAGAAGAAACGAAGTACTGATACATGCTTCATCATAGATGAACCTTAAAAATATGCTAAATAAAGGAAGTCAGTCATAAAAGACCACATAGTACATGACTCTATTTATATGAAATGTCTATAATAGACAAAACGGTAGGGACAGAAAGTAGAAAGTGTTGCCTAGGGCCTGGGGGTGACTTGGAGAAAATGAGGAGTAACTGCTAATAGGTATAGGATTTCATTTGGAAGTGATGAGAATGTTCTAAAATTGATTGTGGTGATTGTTGACAATTTGGTGAATATACTAAAAATCATGTAATGCTATAAATGATTGAATTGTGTGGTATGCAAATAATATTTCCATAAAGCTGTAACTAGAAAAAGGGAGAGAGAAAATGAAAGGAGAATTAGAGGACAGTGAGAAGACCAACACTTTGATGGAGTTTGCTATAAAAGGGCAGAGAATGGGACAGAAACTGGAGAGAAATTGGGGTCAAGGTATGACTAGTTTCTAAGTGGGAGATATTACATACATTTGCATTTTAATTAGTGTTCCAGTGGGTGGTGATGCAGGAGAGAGAGCACATTGTAACTGGGCAGGAGGTGATGAGATCCTCCGCAGAAGCAGAGGAATTGGTCCGAAGTCAAAGCTCCACCTTGCAATTCAGCCCATCCATTGCAGTGGGGCGGGCAGAGAGTACAGTTATGGATGCAGAGGTTGGAAGATTGGTGCTGTGGGCATGAGGAAAGTCTTTGTGAAAGGGAAGAGAAAAAGAGGAACGGGGGGGGGGAGAGAGAGAGAGAGAGAGAGAGAGAGAGAGAGAGAGAGAGAGAGAGAGAATCTGGGCAATAAGCCTAAAGCCTCTGGGTGGAGGAAATGGCACCAGCAAGGATGCCCTGACAACCCAAGACCATGGCTTTTGCTAAGCCCTCCCTGTGCCCAGATTCCCAGGGATGGTGCTTTACTCTGTGAGTGAACAGATATAAATAAGAGGTGGCCAAGTTCCCCAGGTCTAGGCCAGCAGGCCCCAAGAGGGGGGTGAGATAATAAAGGCACTGCCACCATAGTCTGTAGCCCCATGACATTCTGACCACATTTTACTTATCCTGGTTTTGTTGTGTGCTTGGTGCATCATCCACCCTCTCCCTGTCCAACCCCTATCCCAGCAAGATTGATCTGAGATTTATCCACATACTTAGACATTTAAATCTGTACTTGACTTTGACATGTCTCTGCTATGAGCTCACTACCGAACACCAGCCTGCCTTGACCCTGCTGTCCTTTCACAGATGCCTCCCTGCTCCTGGCTTCTGACCCTGGCCCGCCCAGTCCTTGATTTGCGATTCCCAACTTGGCTCTGACAATTCCTAGTGATCTCATTCTACTGTAGAGCCTAGATAGGACTGTTGTGTTCCAAAAGGTCACCAGTCAATGGGGTGTTTGGCATGCAAAGAATTTCCCCATAGAAAAAATTAGGGTAAATAGTGGTATGGTTCCCAGGCCAACCCACAAAGGCTTATTTAACCAATTATGGTTCTGGCATAACTGTCTTAAGCCACTGGGTCCTCTCAGTGTAGCAAGGTTGATACAGAGGGGAAAAAGTGGCAAAAAGTGGAAACCCTTGGCAATTTAACAGTTCCCATGGAAACATGAGAGAGGAAATTCCAGGGCCAGAGGAGACAAGAAAGAGAAGGAACAGTACTCAGAGGGCAACCAAGCAGAGTGAAGGTTGCAGAGCAGAGGGCACCCCTGCCCAGAGAGGGCTCACAGAGGAGGGTCTACCACAGGCTGGGAAGAGCCCAGAGGGAGGGGAGCAGTGACCAGCCCTCTAGATCCTTCATAAGCAGAATAACATTATGGCAGATCTCCCTTAGCTGCTGAGAATCTTCCCTCCAGACAACTCTGTCTCCCTCTGCCCCTGTTCCTGTGAAGTTCCTGATTCTTCTCTGGACCTTTGACCACCCACCTTAGCCTGCTTACTGGAGGACCACTGATTGCTGGCTCTTCTCATAGTGAGGTCGACTTTCCTTGGTTGGCTTGCTTTGGGGTTGAGGGAGTCATTTGTTTTGACTGCCCCACATCTATCCATGTGACATCTTTACTTTCAGTAAGTACCAGCGGGTTCGTTACAGGAATCCTTCTCTCCATTGGACATGGTCTGGGGGGTTGCGGATCAAGGTGCCGTGCCCTCTCCTAGCCAGGGAACTGCTAGAGAGACTATGGGCTATACCTTCAATTCCTGTGGGGCTGGCTCATTCTTCAGCCCTTCCTCAACCAGCAAGTGCCTTCCTAGCTTTTCAGTAAATTGCTCTGTGCTTGAGTCTGCCAGATGGGTAACCAACAGTCTCTAATACGTGAAGGATATCAGAGTATTCTGTTCATCGCTTGTTTTACACTTTCTAAGTACTCTCCCTGTCTTGGCCTCAGTTCACTCCCTACAATTCCTGGTACCCCCAGAGCACTGCTGCCTGGGCCCTGCTATGACCCCTGCTGCCTTTCTTCTTCCCAGCAATGTTTGGGATGAAATATACGCCAATATCCTTAAGGTCGCCTTCTTAACCCCTGTCATGTCTCCCCCTTCACATGGCACATCCCAGCCCTCTAGGCCCACATATCTCAGAATCACCTGTGTGACTGAATAAAATGCAAACCCGCAGGCCCCAAGCCCAGGATTTCTGCTTCCGTTGATCTGGTATGGAGCCAAGGATTTGCATCAGTACAAGCATCCCAGTGACTGAGAGCCCCGGGCCTGGGAAACGATGCCATGGGGCCACTCCAGCCGTTCCCACACCAGTCAGCTTCGTCCTTCCCGGGAGCTGCTCTGGCTGGTCCGTGACAGAATCCTTTGGCCATGAGCTGCCAAGGTTTTCAGTACATCTTTCTTTCACTTTTCATGGATAGTGAGAGGGACCCAAATAGAGAACCAGTAACAGGAGTAAGAACAATTTCATTCCCATGAATCAATTGGCAAATTTCAAAGTTCTTTTTTGCCAAGTTGAATCTCGGTAAAAAAAAAAAATTTTGAGTGGTGATGCAGGAGGAAATCTGCATATGGATAAAGTGGCAGATATGTTGGTCAAAAGATGTACACACTTACATCCATTCTGTTTTTGTCTTCATTCGACAATCTGAAGAATAAAAACCCTCACGCACAATGAGCTAGTAGCCGTCCCAACCTGCGTGATCGAGGGGAACAGAAGTAAACCTCAGAGGCTCAGATTCATAAGCACTCAGTATATTAAAACTGTCCCAGAAAAGACTTTGAGCATCAGACTCTGAGGAAAAGCTCTGCGTCAAAGGCGGAGGAGGGCCCGTCACAGAACACAAAAGGATTTGCTAGCCCTGGTTTCTGTCCTTCTGTGCAGTGGAAAATAGCGGAAACTTGCCAGCCAGACAAAGCAAATGATCTTTCAGACTTTTGAAAAGTATTATATTACATGCAGCTCTTAATAATATCTAGCATTAATCTAAAACTAACACCCACGGCCAAGTCCACAGTGCGTTTTATGATTATGAAATAATACAACATTCCCAATGTCTGGGAACAGACATTTTGCATGGGAGGTGGCCGGGATTGCTAGTGAAGAGGCTTGTTTTTCTTTGTTTTAGCATTTTCTTCTCTAACTTCCTATCACTCCCTTCTCTAAAAAAAAAAAAAAAAGAAAAGAAAAGAAAAAAATTTATTTGTAGTAGCTGCTCCAGTTTCTGCCCTTAGAAATCTGCTCTATTTATTAACTACTCCTCCGGTGAAGAAATTCCACTGAAATTCCTTCAGGGCCTGGCTGCCTTTCAGCTTCTCTTTGCACATTCCTGCCTCTATGTATGTCACCATCTTAAATAGCTGAGCCTTCTGTGCTTTAATAAGGTTCCTCTGTAATCTCTTTCTTTTTTTTTTAAGAACACAGACCTAGTTTTGCTAAGTTTCTGAATACCTCAGATTGTAAAGCCCCCCTAATACTCTAATTAATTTCTGTTTTACCTTCTCTGTGTCCTCACTGGTCAGCTAATAACATAAGGGCCGGAACTGACCTCATTAGAATAACTTCTTACATTTCTTACATCGTAATCAAAATGTTCCCTCCAGGCTGGTATTTGAATTACATCCTCCCCACCCCACGCCCACCCCCAACCCCCCTGAGGTGCCATGTTAAAGATTTACATGCGCATTCTTCATAGATTCCAATTTTCTGGGTTCCAAATTTTTGGTACTGAATTTTTAAAAAGGCATATTCTTTTTCTCTAAGTTTATGACATGTTCAAACATTGCACTGTCTGCATAAAAGAAAATGAAACATTGCAAAACATGATTCTGATTACTACCAGCCAGAATTTACAAAAAAAAAAAAAAGGAAGAAAACTGCAAATATTGTTTTGTCTTTCTTATGACAAGGGCTTCCTTGCAAAGAAGCTTCCAGAAGCTCTTAGGCAGAGCATCCACCCTTAGGGTAGAAGCAGTCAGCAAATATTTCATCTTGATTTTACCCAGATGGAGGCTTCAAAGGTGTGGTCATATAAGAGAATCTCAGAACTCTCTCCACAAATTCAGATTAATGAAGTATTTCATAAATGCGTCTCCCGCTCCTTTCCCACTCCAACCTCATTCCCTATCTTAAGTTACACTTGATTGTTAATTGTAGCAAAACCCAGCAATGGAGCACAGTATTTCCTGGCTCTTTTTGCTAATTCCTGAACAAGGTGAAAAGTAACTTTGTAGCTTGTTGAGACACCTTCAGTTTTTCCCTCAGGTGGCCTTCTGACATCTCCCATGGAGCTGGTGCATTCTCACAGCAGTGGGGCTCTGTACCAGCTGCATATGTTGCCATCCTTAATAGTAACATATCCAATGGTAACTGGGGGGTGAATTGCACACAGTGCAATGTTTGAACATGGCCCTCCTCTGGCTCCTTCGGCTTTCTCCCTCCCAGGGATGAGGTCTTCCTGTACCTGTACAGAACATACCCACTACCAGTGATTTTTAATTTGTGGGTTTAAATAATCATAAAGCCCTACATGGCTTGAGCAGCACTGTGATTTTCTTGCTGAATTGTGTTCTCCAGTTTACACACAGTGCTCACCGTCCCCTTAAATCGTGTCACCCAAATAAAAGCTGAATGTTAGGGAGAGACACTTTATTGGAGGCAAGGTTATGTTTGAGGATCTCCCTACCATAGTGGGCAGTGGCAGCTAGGGTTTGTGTCACATAGCATGATTCTCCATCCCCTTTGAAACACAGCCCTCTGTCCTTGTTTGAGGAGCTCCTATTCTCCCAGTGAACCCAGAGGCAGAGCTTCACCGCTGCCCTTGAATCACAGGGTATCGTAGGCCCCGAACTAGGCCAATTATGTTATTTCCCTGAGAGTGACACTCAGATGCTGGATGAAAGAAACCCTCTTGATTCAGGAGGTGTATACAATGGGAAGATGCAGACCTGGAGCTACTAGTGATGGCTGTCTCCTCTGCCAGGTGGAGACATCCTAGCTGCAAATTGAGGCCAATCAGAGGCAAGAGTTGAGAGATTAGCGCCCAGTTCTTGTTCCTGAGGCTGTGGTGCCTGAAGTTCTTCTGTGAGCTACTGTATCTTCTTCTGTGTGCTCACTTCTGTCAGCCTCCAGTACCCTTACAATCTATGAAAGCTAATATATTACTTTATGCTTAAGATCATTTGACTTGGGTTTCAGCCACTTGCAACCAAAGCACTCTAAAACCTCTTCCCTTGGGAATGGTGGAAATGTTCTGCAGCCTGCATTATCCATAAGGCCATTCCAAGAAACATAAGAAAACGTGGCTCTCCTCTAATGACGGAAATGACTTTTAGTCGCAAAAGGACTAAAAGCTTCTAGGTAAAGGAGTTAACCACAAGATCAGTGACTGCACAAAATGGCTGACGCAGAAAAGGAAAAGAGAGAATGAGAGGCAGGAGCTACAGTATTGAAAAGTAACGTAGGATAGAGCAACCAAGCAGAAAAGATGAAAATAAAAACCAGCTGTGGGTTTAATCTGTAATAACAATAGTGATAGTCCACCTACCTCACAGAGTTATTGAAAGGATTCAATGAGTTACTATATAAAAAGAGCTTTGAACAATACCTGATACACAGTAAGTGCTATAAAAAATGCCAGCCATTATTGTTATCATCCCAGCTGGCTTGGGAATACTGGAGTGCTGCTTGGCTATAAGGTAAGAGAGCAGGCTAGATTTTAAAATTGTTTCCCAGAAGCAGCTCCTTATGGCACATTGTGTTAAGAGAACAGCTTAACCCTAGAGCTGGAAAATATCAGACACATCTTTTCATTGCCCCACCCCTCCTGCCTCAATAACATCACACACCCCACCCTACCTCAGTGATTATTTCCGAAAACAGTTTCAAATTTTTTAACAGCAGGACTTTTTTGTTTCAAAGGAAATCTGAAATGCAATTTCCCTTCAGTATAAAAAATGGTAAGTATTCTTTTATTCTCCTCAGCATCCCATTTATTTCTAGGCTGTGTTTAGTTGGTTGGTTGATTGTTTTGCTCATTCATTGGTTTTATAGTATCAAGAAAATCCAGATTACCACAGGTAACTATTGCAAATGGTACTTTTTTTTTTTTTTTAAGTAGCTTATCTTGTATTCTTAGGAAACTCTTCAAGCAAGAGAAGTTTTATGCTGAAATCTGCACACAAATTGTATATAATACACTTAAGAATGTGTTACTTCTATCATGAATTTCAGTTAAAATATATTTTAAATAAATTCCAATCCAATATTTGAGTACCCTTAATCTACTTCTATAAGTTTGTGGTAGGCAAAATTCTAACATGGTCTCCAAAATTTCCATTCCCTGTTTTTCACACTCTGTATAACCTCCTCCCTTTGACTGTGGGAAGGACCTGTGAATATTATGGGATTGCACTCTTATAATTAAATTAAATTATATGGCAAAGGTGAAGGGTTTCTTTGTGTGTGTGTGTGTATATATATATATATATATATATATATATATATATATATTTATTTATTTATTTTTCAATTGCAGTTAACACACAATATTATATTAGTTTCAGGTGTACAACTCAGTGATCAGATATTTATATAACTTACAAAGTGATCACCCCAATAAAAGGTGATGGGATTTTGTAGATGTAAAAAAGGTCCCTATTCAGTCATCTTTGAGTTAGTCAAAAGGAGGTATCATCACATCAAAAAGTATATAAAAGTTGAATCATTGGGTTGTACACCTGAAACTAATATAATGTTGTGTGTCAACTATACTTAAATTTAAAAAGTGGTACCTTGGGTGTGTCTGACCTAATCAGGTGATCCCCTAAAAGAGACTCAAAGCGGCAGCAGCGGCTGCTCTCCACAGGCCTTGAAGAAGTAGCTGCCATGTGGTCGGGAGAGGGCCATGTGGCCAGGGCCTGAGGGCAGCTTCTAGAAGCTGAGAGTGACACCCAGGCAATAAACAGCAAGATAATGGGGATGTCAGTCTGGAAATCACAAAAAGACTGAATTCTGGCAAAAACAAAAGAAAATAAAGAATCATTGAGCTTGGAAGAGAATCCTAAGCCTCAGATTCAGCCTCAGCCAACACCTTGAGAGACCCTGAGCAGAAGAACCAATTAACCCATACCTGCATTCCTGACCCACAGAAACTGTGAGATAATAACTAGATGTTATTCTAAGCCACCACATTTGTGCTCATTTGTTATTCAGAAATAGGAAAATAATACAAACTCTATAGAGGACACCATGTGCTGAATATTGGAGGATACTCACCTAGAGGTCACAAGATTCTGGGAGACCTTCCTCAAGTTGATATGGGTGTCTTCAGAGGGAAAAAAGCCACTGTTCAGAAAAAAGAAATAAAAAATTTGGCAAAGCCAGCACTGGGAAAAGGATGTCTGAGGAACAAATGCAATGTTTTCAGCCTAGAGGCGAGATAAGTGGCTGGGAACCTAGCAGAGGTATCAAAACTCCCTGCTGTGAGCATATGGGAGGAAAAATATGGGTCTAGAGCATGAAAGAGGGCTACAAGCTTATAAATAACATTTATCTTTTGATTCTGATTATTAAAATAATACATACTCACCGAAGAATATTCAGAAATGAATAGCAAAGCCAGTATAAAAGAAAATACATATTTTTCACGTAGTTGTAAGCACACATATTTTGTATGTTGCTTTTTTAAAACCTAATCAACCTGTATTACCTTGGGTTTATGTCATCTGCAAACTGTCATCTATATCATTTTTAAAGGCTGCATACTATTCCATCTCATGGTATGTGCTATGGTTATGATTTACTTAATCGTTCTTCTATTGTTGGAATTTAAAGTTGTTCTTACTTTTAAAATATTGATTCTGAACTTGGGAAAAGCCTTCAAGCATCAAAATCTGTAGAAAATAGTATTTGTTCATCGAATGTTTTGCCCTGGCATTTGATTACATTCCCTACTTTAAAATAGTCTAAAATCAACCTAGCAGAGGTTCCTGCTGTGTAAAATCCTATCTTATCCTTAGAGTTTCCTCTGTCCTTGGGTACTCTTTTTGTTCAAACATGCTCTGGCTTGATCCAGATTACTTGTTCTCATTGCAATTTCCTCCCCTGGGAAATCTGTTCTTTTCTGGTCTCTCTCTCTGTCTCTTTTGTAAACATTAAGGTATGATATGAGATTTGTTCTAAGTAATGTGTACTTTCCCCTTTAGTAAAAGGCACCTTCCATCTCTGTGAAAGCCATGTTGTCACTTTCACTAATAACTCATTCCCTATGCCTATGCAAAATAAGCCCTACCAGCCTCCAGCGATGCTCCCACCCTCCCATCCTGTGACTTCAATTTGTCATGTTTTCCTTGCACTCTCTTACATTTACTTTGTAATCTCTCCAGCTTCTTCCTGTCTGTACTGTCATATGTTTACACTCAGCACAGAGAAGCCACAACCACTAGTAGATAGTGGCTTAATCTTGAAGGCAGGTCTTGAGTTCTGGTATATCTTTGATGGGTGACCTGCACCCCAGATGGAGAGGAGCCCCATAAGGGACATGCCCTGCCCTGCGTCTCTGGCAGGTAACGTAACACAGGTTTTACAGAGTCTGTCTGTCAGAGTCAGACATGAGGTGAGGTGCCTGTGGGTGAGGTCTAGGTATCAATATTTTCCAAAGCTCCCAGGTGATGCTAATGAGCAGCCAGGACTGAGAACGATTACACCAGCTATTCTGTTGTTCCAAGGCAAGAAGAAGGCATTGACAAGGTATGAGGGTCTCTTACGTAACTAGATGCTTTGGTGGTCCTGTCTCTGCTGGCTTTCACTCCTTTTCTGGCTAACTTCGAACTGACCTCAAACTCCCGAGGCTTCTTCAAAGACCACCCTTGGGAGCTCGTCAGAAGACTCTAAGTGCTTCCCCACTGCCCTGTGTGAAGAGCCACTCCTAGCTGACCCTCCTCAGCTCTCACCACCAGCCTTTCACCACCCCCCGCCCCACACACACACCACCACCTTTCTGTTAGGATTCCCTCAACCAGAGCCCTCTCTCCTGGGTGGAGCAATAGCCTAAAAACTCCAGCCTAATGATACTGGTGTATCATTCCTGGCAAAACAATGGCAGCATAGGCTCCTCTGTCTTGCCCTGCCATCTCTGTCCCATCCTCTGTTGCCCTGCTTGGGCAGAGGATGGGTAAATCAACAGGTCCTCTGCCTAAGTAGTTGTCCACCTGGGGTTTTCCTGCAGGACTGTGGTGTCTACACAAAGTGTTTGAGCCCCACCTACCCATTTAACTTGGCAGAGGTTGTGTAGGAAGCACCTTTTGGTCATGGTGGGGAATAAACTGAAATCCTGGGAACTCCTACTCTCATTCTCCTATCTCTTCCACAGTACTTTGCCTGTATAATCTGTTTTGGGGTTAGGAATAAGGCTGTTTTGTGGCCTTAGAATAAGCCTAGGGACAGTGTGTAGTACGATTTTTCAGAAGACCTCTTTAGCATTCAAGTCCAGCTGAGCATTAGATTCATCTGCAACATTAGATCCATCTCCAGGTCCAAGCCCTAGAGACCATTTTTTCAATTGGTCCGCGGTAAATCTCAGACTTTTTTACTGTTTATTTCCCTTTTTTAGCTTTTTTAGGGAGTTTTAAATGTTTTTGAGATAATTGTAGATTTGCATGCAGTTGTAAGACATAAGATAGAGAGATTCTACATACCCTTTACCCAGTTCTCTCTCCAAAGGTAACATCTTGCAAAACTATGATACAACGTCAGACCCAAGATATTGACAGTGATAACAGTCCACATACACAACATTTTCATCAACACAACTTGCACAAGTTGAAACTACAAATCTTTCCTCTGTGTATGTAATTTTGTCATTTGAAGAATGTAAATGGAATCATGCAGTATGTAATATTTTAAGTTTATTGCTCAGCACAATTCTCTGGGGATTCATGCAGGTTGTTGCATATATCCTGTATCAAGAAGTTGTTCCCTTTTATTTTTGAGTAGTATTCCATGATATGGATGTACCACAGTTTCTTTAACCATTCACCTGTTGAAGAAATTCTAGGTTGATTGCTGTTTGGGGCTATTATGAATAAAAGGGCTATGAACATTCATGGATGTGTTTATGTCAACATAAGTTTTCATTTATCTGGGATAAATGCCCAAGAGGGCAATTGATGGGTTGTATGGTAATTGCATATTCAGTTTTACAAGAAATGCATTGCTTCATGGTCCAATATAGTTCTTTGAATTCCAGTGATCATTGCCTGAATTCCAGATAACAGAAAGGAGGAAGGGCAGAAGGGAAAAGCATTCTCTCCAGTTATATAACTTTTCTTTATGCAGTTTTTCCAGAAGTTATAGACAGTACTTCCACATATGTCTTACAACCAGCACTTGGTTATCTGACAATACTTGGCTGCAAAGGAGTCTGGGAAATATTATCTCATCTGAGTGCATTGCCACTCTAAATAAAACCAGGATCCTATCTATCAGAATAAACTAGATTATGTTGCAATAACAAACAATCTCTAAATCTCAGAGGCTTAACACAAGAAAGGTTTATTTTTCTCTCACATTACATGACCATCCTGGAGTGTTAGGGCTCTTATCTATGGTGTCTTCACTCTGAAACGCTGAACCAGTGTCAGAAACATTGCCAGTCATCAAAGCAGGGTGGGGGTTGGGGGGGTAGGAGGAAATGAATCTCACTTTGGTTCGTAAAGTTCACATTTTATTGGCCAAAGCTAGTCACATGGCCACATCTAATTACAAGGGGCAGGGAAGTAAAATTCTACCATTTATCAAAAGGAGAAGAAACAGAAATATTTGGTTAATAAGACTAATGACTTACCAGAGTCAAGAAGAAAGGGGAGAATTGATGTTGGGGTAGGAAGCAGTTTTTGGGGTAGGAAGCAGTTTCTGGGGTAGGAAGCAATGTCAATCTTCTATGTGTTTTTAACCTGTTTCTGTAAACTATTTATCTGTAACCTGCTTTTGCTCTCTCTCTTATGTATCGATGATCCTAGGTTTTAGTTGTCATCACCTAAATATGCTATGCTACTTCATTACTTAGTCCATATATTAATGGAGTTTGCATCTCTTGGAATGTTCTTCCTGCAATTAACTCCAATGTTCTCAAGACTCAGCTTAGATTTTTTTAAGCCCATGTCCCATCCTGCAGCACCTTATCTATGCTTACCCATTAGCTGTGAGGAATGGTTTCATAGTCCTGAGCTAGGATGGCAGCTCTGTTTCACAAAATCATTGGGTATCCATGGTCCTTCTACTTTGTGTTCTGTCATTCTTTGCATATCACCTCATGTCCAATTGGTTCCTTGAACTCCAACCACTGTGTCTTTACTCCAGCCCACAGGAAGAATGAGAGGTCAAAGAATGGCACACAACTCCCTTCCAAAGATCTTTCTCATTAGTTGCAAATGATACTTCTACTTACGTCCCATTAAGCAGAACTTAATCACAGAGCTCTACCCGGCTGTAAAGGATATCCTGATTTGGATCTTGGCCCTACTCCTGGCAGTGACATATTCTGGCCTGATGATTTCTATGACCTCATTAGACAGCTATACACAGGCTTTCTCTACAGGTCTATGCAGGGACCCTGATGCTGGTCTGAGGATCTCTGCTTCAAGCTTTGAGTCTTCGTTTTTTTTGATATATTTTTATATTTTTAATATCTTTATAGCTAGCCATCACAAGTCTAGGCAATAAAGAAAGCTTTTCGAAGAAAGAGATTAATGAGGATGGGGTTTAATTCAGGTAGAAGGAAGGATCACGGAAAGCCCTTTGAGGGTTACAGGGACAAGTATGGCTGGGTACTCCCTTCAGTGGGGTAGGGGGACAGGTACTGATCACCTACTTGTGTCAACACTGGGCTAGGTACTGGGATTCAAGGGTACATTGTCTGAGAGAGTCAGGGAAGGATTCACATAATGACAGTTCTTCAGCTGAGACTTGAGACATGCACAGAGATAACCAGGTGAGCACAACATAGAAGGATATTCCAGGGAGGAGGCATAGCAAAGCACAAGTGTGTAGATAACACAGCATCGTTTATTGAGGAACGGTAACGTGTGGAGACTAATGTAGAGGGTGCCAGAAGCAGAGCATCAAGATGTGAGACTGGAGAGCAGAATAGTATCTGGATATGGAGGGCCTTGTATCCTGTAGATAATGGAGAGCAATTAAAAGATTTTAAGCAGCAGACTGAGATGAGAATATCTGTATATAAGAATGAACTTCCTGAAAGTAAGGTGGGAGATTTGAGGGCTTGAGCCTGGAAGCAGAGAGGCCGGTCGTTGAATGAGTCTACATAAGAGTAGGTGAAAACTGAATTTGAGTACTGGTAATAAGATTCAAGTTATTTAGGAAGACACAGCCAGGGAGGCAGGATGGACACATTTGGGGGAATAATTGGATGAGAGATGTGAGTGACAGTCAAGGGTCAAAGATGAATGTTCACTTGGTGCTAAGTGCTATTGAATGATGCCAATCACTAACTTAAGCAGTAAAGGGAGAACAGCAAGTTTGGTAGGAAAGATGATGAGTTCATTTTCAGACATGTTGAGTCAATTGATTTGAATGGGCAGAAAGCAAGTTGACTTTCGTTCCAACACATTTCTATTGCATTGTGTCTTTACTGGAGTAAAGGTTAGGAATAAAGGAGATTAGCAAAAAAGAAAGAGGTCAGTGAAAGAGAAACTAGGATATAACAGCAAGCAATCACACTGCTATAAAATTTATGGCTGGCCATTCCTTATTCATTTCACAAATACACACAGAACACATACAATCTCCAAGGTAGTATTCCATAGAAATTACAAATATCACTAAGTTACACACACACACACACACATCATAAGCTTTAAATACAGCAGAAATGTAATACTAATATTCAATTAGTTGTCATACAAGGCTACAAAAATGCCAAAAACAAAATGCAAAGGTGAAAAATACCCTTACATTTGACTACTTAAATGATGTACTAGTCATAATCGTATCTAAGTGTAAACATTTTGTCACTCATAGTGGGATATCCTGTCATGTTGTTTCTTGATGCGACACAATATGAAATAAATAGCAGTATCTATGGAATATTCTTGCCAAAAGATTTTGACTTGAATTGAATCAAGACTTTGTTCTTAACTTCTTGATTATAAGTAATGTAAGGTATTTAGGAATAAGTCCAGCAGCAACAGGAGAAAAAAATCAGAAAAATTTAGAATGTGGAATGTTCTACAAGACAACTGATCTGATATTCTCAAAGAGTCAATGTCCTCCAGAAGATGCACAAACATCTCATTGTTTTTTCTCCTAATAAACCAAGTAATTACACCAGAAAAAAAAAGTCAGTGTCATGGGGAAAAAATGGTGGAATGTTCCAGATTAAGAGAAACAAAAAGACATAGCAATCAAATGCAATGAGTGAACTTTGATTGAATTTAGTTTGAAGAAATCACTATAAAAATTATTTGGGGCACAAGTGAGGAAATGTTAATACAACAAGAGTATTAGATATTAGAGAGTTATTAGTAATTTTCTTAAGTGATAATAGCATTGAGGTTGATAGAAGAATAGCCTTATTTTGGGGGGGGTTAATTTAATTTTTTTATTTTTATATTAATTTTTATATTATTTTAATGTACAATTAGAAGGCTTGTGATACAAATTCCCCCACTATTTTCCCATTAGTTTTTTCTTCATGTTACACTTTTTTCAAAAGATTTTGATTAATATATGGCTAACATACAATATTATATGAGTTTCAAGAGTACACCATAGTTATTCAACAGTTGTATGCCTAAAGAAGTGATCACTATGATAAGACCAGAAACCATCTGACACCGTACCACACTATCACAATATTACTGACTCTATTCCCTATGCTATACGTTATATCACCATGACGTATTTGTTATACCTGGAAATTTGGACCTCTTATTCCCCTTCATCTTTTCATCCCTTTTTAAATTTTTCAATTACAGTTGACATTCAGTATTATTTTATATTAATTTCAGGCGTGCAGCATAGTAGTTAGACATTTGTATAATTTAAGAAGTGATCCCCCTGACTAGTCTAGTACTCACCTGGCACTATGCATAGTTATTACCATATTAGTGACTATATTCCCTGTGCTTTGCTTTACATCCTTTACTTCATAACTATTTTGTAACTACCACTTGGTACTTCTTAATCCTTTCAGCTTTTTCACCCTTCCACCAATCCTTTCCCATCTATCACCCCAACAAATCTAGTACCAATATGACACCACACACAGTTACTACAATATTATTGACTATATTCTTTATGCTATACCCTACATCCCAATGATTACTGTGTAATAGCCAATTTGTACTTCTTTTTTGTTTGTTTGTTTTAGGGGAACAGGAGTTTATTGGGGAACAGTGTGTACTTCAAGGACTTCTTTTTTTTTTTCCAAGTCAAGTTGTTGTCCTTTCAATCTTAGTTGTGGAGGGTGCTGTTCAGCTTCAAGTTGTTGCTGTTTCAGTTTTAGTTGTGGAGAGCGCAGCTCAGCTCCAGGTCCAGTTGCTGTTGCTAGTTGAAGGGGGCACAGCCCACCATCCCTTGCGAGAGTCAAACTGGCAACCTTGTGGTTGAGAGGAAGCGCTCCAACAAACTGAGCCATCCGGGAGCTCAGCGGCAGCTCAGCTCAAGGTGCCATGTTCAATCTTAGTTGCAGGGGGCGCTGCCCACCATCCATTGCGGGAGTCGAGGAATCGAACTGGCAACCTTGTGGTTGAGAGTATGCACTCCAACCAACTGAGCCAACAAACTGAGCCATCCGGGAGCTCAGCGGCAGCTCAGCTCAAGGTGCTGTGTTCAATCTTAGTCGCAGGGGGCGCTGCCCACCATCCCTTGCGGGACTCGAGGAATTAAACTGGCAACCTTGTGGTTGAGAGCCCACTGGCCCATGTGGCAATCGAACCGGCAGCCTTCCGAGTTAGGAGCATGGAGCTCTAACCGCCTGAGCCACCGGGCCAGCCCCCAATTTGTAATTCTTAATCCCTTCCCCCTTTTCTCTCATCCCCGAACCTCCTCCCATCTGGCAACAATCAATATGTTGTCTGTATCTATGAGTTTGTTTCTGTTTTCTTTGTTTATTTTGTTCTTTAACTTCCACATATAAGTGAAATCACATTGCATCTCTCTTTGTCATTCATGCCACTCAGCACAGTACCCTCCCAGTCCATCCATGCTGCCGCAGATGGCAAGAACCCATTCCTTTCCATGACTGAGCAATATTCCATTGTATATGTGTACCACCTCCTCTTTATCCATTCTTCTATTGACAGACACCCACGCTGCCTCCACATCTTGGCCGTTGTAAACAATTCTGCAATGAACATATAGATGCACAAGTCTCCTCAAAGTAGCATTTGGGTTTCTTCAGATAAATGTCCCGAAGTGGGATTATTGGGTCTTTGTCTATTGTTATAGCCTTTGTTTTAAAATCTATTTTGTCTAGTATAAGTATTGTTATCCCAGTTGTTGGGTTTTTGTTTGTTTGCTTGTTTCTATTTTCATGAAATATCTTTTTTTATTCTTTTACTTTCCATCTGTGTGTGTCTTTCAATCTGAAGTGATTCTCTTGTAGGCAGCATATGTAAGGTTTTTGTTTTCTTATCCATTCAGCCCTCCTATGTCTTTTGAGTGCAGCATTTAATCCATTTACATTGAAAATAATTGTTGATAGATACGTAGCTGTTGTCATTTTATTATTCATAATTTTGATATTCCCCCACCCTCCCATCCCCCACCACCCCCGGTCTTAAAGAAGTCCCTCTAACATTCCTTGTAATACTGGTTTGGTGGTGATGAACTCCTTTAGCTTTTTCTTGTCTGGGAAGCTCGTTTTCTGTCCTTTGATTTTAAACAATAGCTTTGCTGGGTAGGGTAATCTTGGTTGTATGTCCTTGCTTTTCATCATATTGAATATTTCATGCCAATCCCTTCTGGCCTGCAAATTTTCTAATGACAAATCAGCTGACAATCTTATGGAAGCTACCTTACAAGTTACTAGTTGCCTTTCTCTGCTTTTAGGATTCTCTCTTTGTCTTTCACTTTGGCAATTCTAATTATAATGCTGGGCCTGTTTGGGTTCATCTTGTTTGGGACTCTCTGTGCTTCCTGAACTTGTATGTCTTTTTTTTTTTTTACCAGATTAGGAAGATTTACAGTCATTACTTTTTTCAAATAAGTTATCAATCCCTTGCTTTCTCTCTTCTCCTTCTGGTACCCCTATCATGCAAATGTTGTTATACTTGATATTGCCCCAGAGGTCTCTTAAACTATTCTCATTTTTGGGGGGTCCTTTTTTACTTTTCTGCTGTTCCAGTTGGGTGTTTTCTACTACCCTGTCTTTCAAATCGCTGATTCAGTTCTCTGCTTCGTCTAGTCTGCTGGTGATTCCTTCTAGTGCATCTTCATTTCAGTTATTTTTCACTTCTGACTGTTTCTTTTTCATGGTTTTCTATGTCCTATTTCATGCTTGCTATCTCTTTGTTGAAGTTCTCACTAAGTTTTTTGAGCATCCTTATAAGCACTGTTTTGAACTCTGTCTCTGGTAGGTTGCTTGCCTCCATTTTGTTTAGTTCTTTTTCTGGAGCTTTCCTTTATTCTTTCATTTGGGATGCATTTCTTTGTTTCCTCATTTTGTCCACCTCTCTGTTTGTTTCTGTGTATTGGGTAGATCTGCTATGTTTCCCACTTTTTGGCTGGGTGGCCTTATGTAGCAGATGCCCTGTGGGTCCCTGGCATAGTCTCCCTGGTCACCTATTCTGGGTGCTCTGGGAGTGTTCCTTGTGTGGGTTGTGTGTGCCCTTCTGTTATAGTTGAGCCTTGATTGCTATGGGCACATCAGTGGGTGGGCTTGACCCTAAGGCTGATTTGCTGTGGGGTTTGGCCATGACAACAACTTAAAGGCTGCTGTAAAGGGGGCTTACTCCACTGAGGGGATTCACCCCAGTGGGCCTGGTGCCTGTTGAGACTGGCCTTTGGGTGTGCCTCTTGTAGAGCTAATTGGATGGTGCTCTGCTCTGGTCTGAGCCAACCTCCAAGTATGTTTGTTCTGGGGCCACTTGTGAGGGGCTCCAGTGCAGGCCTCAGTCACCCGTGCCTGTGACTAGCAAGGAGTACCTGATAGGAGCTACAAAGCAATCCACGTTTGTTCACTGCCTGTGCTAACCCTGGAGGTCTGTGGGAGAGGCCATGCTGTGAAGTGAGGACGTCCATTACCAGTATTGGGCCTGGGGTAGCTCCACAAAATAGTATGGAAATTGGGTGAGGTGAGGTTTCAGGGAGTCACCAGAATGGGAAAAATTGTGGTTAACAGGTTAATGTAGACTCTGGTTTTGTGCCAGTGCTAAGCCTGGAGCTACTCAGCAAAAGTCTCAGAGTACACGGAAGCCAGTCTCTGCCTGCCTGGGGCCTGTGGATTCTAATAGTTTTCTAAGAAAGAGTGCAATGTGGGCAGGGCTGGCTGCTTAAGGAGAAAGTGCCTCTGGTGTTGGGGGAGTTGGGTGGGGTGGGAACCCAGTGAGTCAGCAAGGTGGAGCAAGTGAAACTCCAGATTCAGATTTGGCATGTGGGGGTGGACTCAACACAGGAAATATGGTGCCTGCCTGCCAGCTGCATGGGAGAATGACCCCACACAGCAAAAATGGAGAATGTCCTCCAGCCCTCACTTCAAGGCCACACACCTCAGTCTGCCCTTCGTATGTCCCCAACACCCCCAAAGTTACTATCCCTCCACCAGAGCACAAAGTGAGTGCCTGCAAGTGACAGAGTCTGTGCAGGGGCCATTTAAGAGGACATCTGAGGAGTTTCTTGAAAACTTCTCTCCCACCCAGATGGTCAGAATTGCCACTGTTTTTCACAGCCAGATGTTGTGTGGGCTCCTCTTCCTGGCACTAGTACTCCTGGCTGGGGAGAATGGTTTGCAGCTGGGGTCCCTTGCTCCTCCAGGGTAACCTCTGTGGCCAAGATATCTCTCCCAGTTTTCAACCATCACATGGAAGTTTGGAGTTAGCCCATTTCACGTCTCCATCCCTCCTACCTGTCTCTATCTGCCTTCTTATTTATAGCCTTGGTTATAAAACTTCTTTTCAGCTAGACTTCAGATGATGCTCCAGGTTGGTTGTTCTATGATTTGGTTGTAATTTTAATGTGTTCATGGAAGGAAGCAGGCACAATGTTTATCTACTCTGCCATCTTGGATCTCTCAGAATAGCTTTATATTTAGGAGAAGCATGTTGAATTTAAAAGCTGTGTTACTTAGAATCAGGAAAACAGAACTCACAAGAAAAAGAGTTTAGAAGATAGGACGCAATACAGGGAACTGGTCAAAAAAGGTGTTGGAAGAGTTAAAAGGGAAAAAAGGGACAAAGAAGTGACTCAGAGATTAACAAAAACAGAAAGCCACTGCCATCCCTTAGGCTGGAGGGACAATTGGAGAAGGTAGTGTTACCAGAGCCCAAGAGCCAGGGCTAGCTATTGGGAATTGGCAGCAGCTCCCCAGTGGGAAACTGGACTATGAAAAAAGGAGCTCTTTTACAGAAATAAACGAAGATACTGACAAAGACACTTCCCAAAGCACAGCAAGAGCAGTAGAAATAGTGTCTTCTTCTCTCTTAACATCAAATCTCCAACAATTGCTTCCTATTGGCCAAAACTTAAACAGAGCCTAGTTGCAAGGGAGTCTGAGAAATGTATTATGCAAGCAGCAGCTCCCTGAGATACAAAGCAATGTAGAGGATAAAAAGGAAATGGATCAAGCAGGCAAATGATTGACTCAAGAGACAATTGTCACTATGCTTGTAATTTACTTTCAAATAGTTCAGAGACTAAAATACATACATATAAGTACAGATAAAGCAAATATGATAAACTGTTGAATCTACGTGGGTATATGGATGTTCATTATACTATTATTTCAGTTTTTCTATTGAAAAATGCTTAAAATTTTTCAGAATAAAACCTTGTTGAAAAATCCATTCCAATACTCTATAATACAAGGTAATGACAATGGGAATAGAGAGAGGGAATACTCACTTTGAATTTGGCAAAGTTTCTTATTAAATCCTTGTAACCAAGGTGGAAAAATGTGGACCAGAGCAACATTTATCATTTTTTCCCCACAACAACACATTTGAAAGTTGAGTTTTCTATTTGTCACTCTCCCAAGGACATATCCACAATTATTTCCATGCCAGCTATAACCCCTACCTTATTTATCACATTCAAGAAAGTTTGATAAAATAGAAGTGAATGAGAGTGACTTTAATTTGGTGGTAATATGTAATCTGCCCTATTTTTTTTAAGAAACAAATTAGTTATAAAATACTCACAATGAATTACAACACACCAGTGTTGTGACATCAGAGCTGAGAAACCTTCAGCTAGAAAAATAATATAATTATAAAGCCACATACATGGTTTAGCACTTGTATCCAAAGTTGTTGATTAATGGACAGATATCAGCCTAGAGTGTGGCTCCACATGGTGCACGAGAGGGTCTGTCTTAGCATGGCCTGTCCAGCTTTACATTTTTATCAATGTCTTGGATGAGCTTTAGAGAGCATTATAGGATTACAATTGTTAATAACATGAAATTGAACACGAGAGTGAATGCATCAGATGCCAGCTTAGGATCCGCAAGAATCTGGATCCGAGTGATAAACCAATACAACCTGAAAATTAATAGAAATATGTGACCAGACTTTTACTTGAGTCCAGAAAAGCCCACTAATTATGAGTTATCTTGTATAGACTACTAGAGAGCTTGAATTCATTCTCTGGTCCTGCCCTTGATGAACTTTTTCAACTTCAGTAAGTTACTTTATCTCTCCTTAACTGCCTCAGTTTCCACATCAGTAAATGGGAATAATAATAATGCTTAACTAATAGTAGCTTGAGGTACTATATGTAAAGCAGTTGAATAGTCCCTGGCACAGAGCAACAGGACAAAAAGTTAGTTGTTATTACTGATGTGTGTGGGGGAGTGCTGGTAGCAACATTACTTAGTAAGTAGCTATGAAAGAGATTTAGTAATTGATATTATATTCAATAGATTTCATTTGTGGGACAGAGTTGTCAAAGCAGTCATGCCATTTAAGGCTGTATTTAATCACAAACCCACTCCCTGAAATGGGGCTAATGACATCATGATTTCCTCTGCTCCGATCAGGCTGCAACTGGAGCAAGGGGTTCAGAACGGGTGCCATAGTCACAAACTATCCCAAACAAATTGGAGTCTGCGCAACACAGAGCTGGAATGCAGTAACTCTTGACAGACTCGGAGGTATCAGTCTGTCTTTAGAAATTCAATGAGCTGTGGAATTGAATTTTGAACTTGTTTTGTGTGGTCACTATTGATTTCTCCTTAACCAATGAGTAAGAATTACCATGGCACAGATTCTGAGTTCGCATAAGGAAAGCTCTTTTGTGGTCAGAGTTAGGGAGAACTGCTTCGGGGTGTGCTATGTTCCCTGTCCCTGCAATGACCAGGCATTATACACCACGGTGACCAATTGGCAAGGGTATGATGGTATTCAAACCCCAGATGGTGATTGGATTAGGTGTCTTGTGAGACTGACCCCCAGAAATTCTGAGGTTTTATCCAGTGCAATCTGAGGATTCTAGATTTGTTTTTAATTACATACTTAACCACTTTCCCAAACTGCTGCCTCCTAAGCTCTTATTGGGTTTTTTCAGGCTCTGGGCCAAAGGTCTGTACTCTTTTTTTTCTTTTTTTTACAACACCGAATAAGTTCAAGTACTCAGTGTGTTCATTTTTTAGGAAACGAAGTTGAAATGATTAAACAGGAAATATGCACTTAGCTCCTAATGTTAGCTACCTCAAGACAAAATCAATTCCATTTCAAATGGAATGCTATTGGAGAACTGTTTAGAAATCTGTTGGTAGGAAAGAAATATTGAAGGTGAATACACCAGGGACAGGAAATAAGAAACTTAAAGATATCTTTAATGCTAAAAGACACTCTGTCTTTCCTGTCCTCAAAACCTTGAAGAAATCTTTCAAATGCTCTGAGCATTTGAAGCATAAATATGATGGCTAAAAGCCAATGACACCTGGATAAAGAGCCAAAGTTTTCTCTGCTAGATCCTCTACAGAAATTCAAAAAGTTCAGTTCTGAAGGTGCTCGGATTAGTGACCAGACTGACTCATTAATACATACACAATGGGAATGGGGGACAGAAAAATCCTGCTAGTGCTGGTACTTTTACATAAATAAGCTGATTGCTCATCTCCCACATGGCTTCAGTTTTCCATCGATAAGCATTCTTTTTAAGCCTGAGAAGTAGCATTCACACATTATATGGAGCAGTGCCTCATTTCCTTCTAACTGGCTCTGCTGCTTCACCAAGGGAACATTCTCCAACTCTGTCAGTGCAGTTAAGAGGTTTACACCAAACAGTCTGAATTTTTCATGTTGGTGCCACAGCTCTGTGGTACCTAGGCAATTGCTCCTAGCTTTGTGTGTCTTATTAAATAACCAAAGAGTATGTTCAGAATCAGTGACCTCCAATCAAAGATGAAGATGGAAGCATGAAATCTAAGTTGAATATCTTATATCTTTACTCTGCGTTAGGTTTTCATGTTTTGCCAACAAGAAAAAAAGTCAAATATATATTTTAAAGAGTTATCTTGAGGGGAGGGGATAGTTCTTAATCTTGAAGTTTAATCAGACAGTTCTTTCCAAATTTCAGAGCACAGACTAATTTAACATAGCTTCCAGAAACCAGTATTAAATGAAATTGACAACCAATAAAACTTTGACTTGTAGTAGTTTAAAATCTGATGTTCTCACATGAGAATTTGGATTCTTTGTTTTCCAGCACTCTCATTTTTCTCCTATCGATCCAAAACTCTTTAATTCACCACATCCTGGACTAGATGTCCAGCTTCCCCGTTAGAAATTGTCTAAGCCTTGAGGTCTAGGTGCCATTATAACAAAGTGAGAAATACTCCCTCTACTATTATATTAAAGATATGGGATGTTACTGTCATGTATTGTTTTACTAGGAATTCCATCAGAGGTGAGATGGAACCAGTCAAAAACAAGAATAAAGCAGTATTAATAGAAATAGAACTGTGTATATCTCCAAGTAGATCTGCTTTTTAGAAATTTTATTGTTCTGAAGAATCCTAAGAAGTAAGTATTGGCCAGGATCTATTACAGTGAATAATTTCTCTGTGGCATTATTTTAAATAGGAAAATAATTTTGAAACACATAAGTGAACAAGAATAAAAATATCAATCCAAATTATTTTTACCAAGTGTATATAATAACACTGGAAATTTTAGAGGTCACCTTGAAAACTCTTTGAAACTCAGCTTATACCTTAAGGTGATAACATGGAGAAAAAATGTCTTATAATTCTGAAATGGGTGGTTAACAACTTTAGCCCTTTCTTTATCTATTACTGTGCATCATCAGGTTTCTTGAAAGTAAATTATAATGTGGACATAGTCCAAGGCAGAATGAAGAACCCTTCCCTGAAAAGAACATTTTCGTACCCTTAGAAAACCTTTCCAGTAAAGTGTTAGTGATAGGTTTGCCTACTTCCTAACTTACCTCAAGTTTCCCTGTCGATAGCATCCAAAAAATTTTTAAAAATATTTAATAGAGAACAACTTACAATTCCTAAAGGTGACCAGCCACAGATTTAAAACAACCTACTCTTCTAGAGAAAATTAGGGTCTCTTATTTACCTCAATCCCGTGTGATTTGCTATAGAGTGACACTCTATGAATGTTTAGGGAATAAATCAAAGAAACAAACAAATGAATAAAAAAGATAAATGGGAGAAAAGTGGAAATGCCACATTTTGAGAGGCTAAAGTAAACCGAATTTTCAAAATGTAGAATCTTGTAGATGACTGTAATGTAATAGAGGCAAAGAGCTATCATAATCCCACACCCTTTTATTTGCTAGGTTTTCTGATTATCCTTTAATTATATGCTTAATGAGCAAATACTGCCATGTATGGTTATTCTGCAAAATCAATACTTAAAAGTTGCATAACCTTAGACAAGAAGGTTTACCTCATGGAGACTCAATTTCTTCATCTGCAAAATGGAAATGACTAGTGTAGGAAAGTTAAATGATTCATATAAAGCACTTAGAACAGGGCCTGGAATACAGTAAGCATACAATTATTAGTTCAAATTGTAATTATCATCTTTGTCATCCTCAGCAGACTCATTAGATGCAGACAAAGTAATAATAAGTTCATTTCAAAACATTTTAAAACTCAGATCATTTTGTAAAAATGGTTTTGAGTTAAATTCAAGTACATGATAATGGAAAAGGGAGGCCAATTTTTTCTCTCCTTAAGAGTCAAGTCTATACAGCATTTAGCTTTTTACCTCTCATTGCATCTTACAAACTCTTTTTCAGTCCCAGGTCTGCGGCAGTCAAGATGTTTGTGAAATAGATGAAAGAACCAATAGAACAAATTAATAATAGAACAGACTCTCCTCCCAACATGAGTTGACATCACCAAAGTTTTGTTCATGAGGCTTTAGTTTTATATACCTTTTTCAGCAACTTCTAGAATTTCTGTTCTATGTGTAAGAGAATGCTGAGTCAGTCTGCTTGACAGTAATGAAAAAAGGGGGAACTCGAGAGCTGGAAATAGTAGAGGAAGGTAAAGTACGTGACAGAACTGCAGTAGAGAGTTTTGCAATAAAGATTTTTTCAAAGAAAAAAAGAATGTAGAGAGAAAGCAGACACCATGCTTGGAGCTACTCATCCCTGTCTGTAAGGAGGGCAAAAATAAGATACTAGTAAAAGGCTATAGGCAATCTTTCTGAGCTTTGGCATAAATAAAGGCTCTTGCCAACATTCATTGAGCCATTACTATGCACCACACAGATCAGAGCATTTAATTTATGGTCATGGCAATGCTACTGGAGAGGCAGTTAGCCTCATTCTAAAGATGAAGGTGTTGAGTCATAGAAAGGTTTAAAATGTGCCTGGGGTCACAGCTAGCAGCTGGCAAGGACAGGATTAAATACGGGCAGTCTGACTCCAGAGACTGTGGGCTTAAACCCGGTATGACATTGTTCTCTCTCATGAGTAAATCTATGTAATTCTCTGTATTGGAGCAGGGAATGAGATATACTCAGTTGGCTATGCCGAAAAGGTTAAATAAAGGGTTGGTTTTTTTTTTAATCTGAAGATTTCTAGTTATTCGTCATCTCTGGGCCCAGAATGAGGAGAAAATCAAAACTGAGTCAAAAATTAGAAAAGTATTGATTATTTGAGAAAAAGATAAGGAACAAAAAAGGGGGGAAAAGGAAGCCTCTTTGTATAAAGGTTATCCATTGCAACGGCAAACAAACTTAATAAGCATCTTATTTTGAAGCGCTAAAGGAGGAAGATTCTAAAGATTTCCCTGACATATCTTAAGGCAGTAAATAGAAATCAAGTGTACACGCTATTCAGTTTATATACTGTAGCTATTGTTTCCTTCTGCCCATGGTATATACTTGTCTTCTGAAAAGACTCCCCTGGTTTTCTTTTGAGAAATCATCCTCCCCTGATCTTAGGGCAATCTGGTAGAACTGGCTCCATTCCCAGCCAGGACCCATGACCAGGATCTAGCTTCTCTGCATTTCTCTGATCCATGTGTGTGGGGAGTCTATCAGCAATGGGATTTCCACTGGACTTACTGGGAAAGAGAAGGATTCTTCCCAGGGATGGCCAAACTGACGTGCTCTAGGCCTGGACTTGGTGGTGGCCATTTTTATGCACTCCTGGGAAAAGCCTGTCTGAAATGAAGACAGTGCAGGGGCCATCAGGGAAGACAGAATGGGAGGGACACAGAGCCCTGAGGGTCTCATGTGTGTACCTGATCAAAGTGAGACAACCAACTTGACTTTTCAGTTATGTAGACCAATTTTTTAAAAAGTTTTAAGATTTCATGTTCTCTGCCCATTTTTCAATCAGATGGTTTATTTTGTTGTTATTGAGTCATTTGAGTTTCTTATATATTTTGGGTATCAACCCCTTATCAGATATATCATTGGCAAATATATTCTCCCATTCAGTATTTGCCTTTTTGTTTTGTTAAAGGTTTCCTTCACTGGGGAGAAGCTTTTTAGCTTGATATAGTCTCAGGTGTCTATTTTTGCTTGTGTTTCCCTTGCTCAAGGGAACGTATCCAAAAAGATAATGCATAGACTGGTGTCAAAGAGTTTACTTTCTATGTTTTCTTTTAGAAATTTTATGGTTTCAGGCCTCACATTTAAGTCTTTAACTCATTTTGAGTTTATTTTTGTATATTGTGTAAGAGAGTTGTCCGGTTTAAATGTTTCTGCATGTATCTATTCAGTTTTCCTAACACCACTTACTGAAAAGACTGTCATTACTCCAGTGTATATTTTTACCTTCTTCGTCATAGATTAGTTGACAGTATAAGTCAGGGTTTATTTCTGGGCTGTCTGTTCTGTTCTATTGATCTGTGTCTATTTTTGTGCCAGCACCATACTGTTTCATTATAGCTTTTTAGTATAGTTTGAGATCAGGGAGCATGATACATCCAACTTTGTTCTTCTTTCTCAAGATTACTTTGGCTATTCAGGGTCTTTTGTGGTTCCACATAAATTTTAGGATTATTTTTTCTAGTTCTGAGAAGAATGACATTGGTATTTTGATAGGCATTACACTGAATCTGTAAATTGCGTTGGGTAGTATGGTCATTTTAACAATATCAATGCTTCTAAGCTATGAACTTGGTATATCCTTCCATTTATTTATATCTTTTTCAATTTCTTTCTTCAGTTTCTTAAAGTTTTCAGAGTACAAGTCTTTCACCTCCTTGGTTAAGTTTATCCTAGATATTTTATTCTTTTTGATGCAATTGCGAATGGGATTATTTTCTTCATTTCTCCTTTTGATTGTTCATTATTAGTGTATATGAACATGACAGATTTCTGTATATTAATTTTGTATCTTGCTAATTTATTGAATTCTTTTTATTAATTCTATTAACTTTTTGGTGTATTCTTTAGAGTTTTCTCTATATATATATAGTGTCATGTCATCTACAAAAAGTGACAGTTTTACTTCTTCCTTTCCTATTTGGATGTTTTTATTTCTTTTTCTTGTCTGATTGCTGTAGGTAGAACTTTCATTACTATGTTGAAAGTGGTGAGAATGGGCATCATTGTTTTTTTCCTGATCTTAGAGGAAAAGCTTTCATCTTTTCACAATTGAATATGACGTTAGCTGATGGCTTGTCATATATAGCCTTTATCGAGTTGAAGTAAGTTCCTTCTATACCCACTTTGTTGAGAATTTTTATCATAAATCAATGTGGAATTTTTTCAAATAATTTTTCTGCAACTATTGAGATAGTCATATGATTTTGAAAAGACACTTCTCCAAAGAAGACATACAGATGGCCAACAGACATATGAAAAGATGCTCAAAAATCAAAACCACAATGAGATACCACCTCACACTAGTCAGAATGGCTATTATCAAGAAGTCAACAAATAACATGTGTTGGTAAGGATGTAGAGAAAAGGGAACACTTGTATACTCTTGGTGGGACTGCAAACTGGTACAGCCTCTGTGGAAAACATTATGGAGATTCCTCAAAAAACTAAAAATGGATATACCATACAAACCAGCAAGTCCACTTCTTTGTATTTATCCAAAGGAGACTAAACACTGTTTTGAAAAGATATATGCACCCCTATGTTCGGTGCAGCATTGCTTACCATAACCAAGATATGGAAGCAACCTAAGTGTCCATTGATAAACGAATGGACAAAGAGGATGTGGTGTGTATATATACAATGTAATATTATTAGGTAATAAAAAAGAATGAAATTTTGCCATTTGTGACAACATGGATGGATCAGCAGGGTATTATGCTAAGTGAAATAAGTCAGGCAGAGAAAGACAAATACCATGTGGTTTCACTTATATGTGGAATCTAAAAATAAAACAAACAAAATAAATCAAAAACTGACTTATTGAAACAGAGACCAAAGGGGTGGTTACCAGAAGGGAGGGGGTTGGGGGATGGGTGAGAAAAGGAAGGGGAATACAGTCAATAATATTGACTAGTTTAACTAGTGATTAGTTTGCACAGTGACAGATGATTACTAGAATTAGTAGGGTGATCACACTGTTTGGTATAAAAATTATAAAAATATTGAATCACTATATTGTGCACTTGAAACTAATATAACCAATATAAGATTGTATACTAACTATACTTAAATAAAAAAGAATTTTTTTAAAGTTTTAAGTCAGTTTGATTTAAATTTCTGCCACTTACAGCAGACAAATTCAGAGTAAAACACTAATATGAGACATGTCAAATGCCCAATGATAGTCTCTTTAATTAGTGAGATATCTGTATAATTTTAATTTCATGTTTACACAAAGATATGTATAAAATTATACTTTCACATAAGATGTAAATCTTCCAACCTCTTTATTCCTTTAAATTCTAATATTTCTTGGTGTGAATTCTCCTTCTATGGTGTTTTTAGGAACCTAAGCCTCACAAGTTGCGTGGACTATCATAGAGCACATTACATATTTACTCATACAGCTGTTTTATTAAAGTGTTATTAATAAGTGTAAGAGGTCGAAGAATTTGTTAACAACTTAATGTTATAAAATTTCTTAAGCACTGCACTAAATTATTTAGAAAATTTCTTTTTAAAAAGTTAGCATGCCTAATGGAAATCTGAAATTAATGAATGTAGGTAGAAAAGTGGCCCTCAAATTTTAATGTACAAAAGAATCTCTTAGGAAGCTTGATGAACTGAAGACTCCAGTGTCTTATCCTCAAAAATACCGAAAGAATATTTGGGCCTCAAATCCAGGAGTCTAACTCTTTGCTAAGCTCTTGAAGAGACTGTGATACAAGTCGTTTCAGACTAGCCTTGAGGAAACCTTGATGCTCTCATCAGCAAAGACGTCAGTTTGAGTTTGTAAATTATGGATCTGTGTCTCCAGACAGTCAAAGATCACGAAGGATAAACCTGAAAATTTTCCGAATGTTACTTCCTTGTAGTCTGGTCAAGATTAAATGATGCAATGCACATGAAAGGCTTCATAGAGTTAGCATGCTGAGAGTAATTCTTTTTCGCATGATTATTATACGAGAACTAAAAGACAACAGACTTAAGCATCTTGGTATACGTAGAGTCCAGTTCTCTTTTCTCTAAAAGTGTTAAGGTTTGAGAAGGTTAAATACTGTATTCCCCCCTTACCTGTGGTTTCACTTTCCATGGTTTCAGTTACCTGTGGTCAGCCATGGTCTGAAAATATTAAATGGAAAACTCCAGAAATAAACAATTGCTAAGTTTTAAATTGTGTGCCATTCTGTGTACAATGATGAAATCTTGCGCCATCCTGCTGTGTCCCACCCAAAATGTGAATCATCCCTTTGTCCAGTGTATCCACGCTATATTATAAGCTCCCGCCTGTTAGTCACTTAGTAGCTGCCTCTTGTTATCAGATCTACAGTGACCGTATCGCACTACTTGTGTTCAAGTAACCCTTATTTCACTTAGTAATGCCCCCCCAAAGCACAAGAGTAGTGATGTAGGCAATTTGGATATGCCAAAGAGAAGCATAAAGTGCGTCCTTTAATTGAAAAGGCGAGTATGATAAATATTTTGAGAGTGAAAGAGACCACATTCACATAACTTTTATTACAGTAAATTTTTTAATTGTTCCATTTTATATTAGCTATTGATGTTAATCTCTTTCTGTGTTTAATTTATAAATTAAACTTTATCACTGGTATTATGTATAGAAAAAAACATAGTATGTATAAGGTTCAGTACTATTTGCGATTTCAGGCATCCACTGGCATCACCCAAAGATAAGAGGGGACTATTGTACTTTGCTGGTTTTTAAGCTTTTGTCTCTCAGTACCAAACCTGTGAATCTATGGAATCAGAAGAAACATATACATTTGTGGATGCTTCTGGGACTGGGACTGAATTTAAGGAGTAATTAATATTGCCTACAGATGAACATCATGACCATCCCCATATTAAATATTGGACATGTTAAGATATTATTTAATTTGACTATTGTGGCTTCACAGCTCTCCTTTTTGAGGAGAAGGTGAAAACAACATCTGTCGTATGAGGGGTAGTTGCAAATATTTTTTATGATTGCTGTATAGAAATTAAATTTGTTTAGAAGGGTACATATGGATGCCAAGTTGCCCACAATTTGGACTGTGCCCATTTTTCGGCTGTTGCCTCTCAGCTGCAAACCCATCCTTCTATCCTCTGCTTTGAAATCTTGTCGATAAAAATCTGCAAACCATGTTCCTCCTTTGCATCTGGCTCCCTTCTAGTTCTATTAATAGACGGCATCAGAAGGAGCTAGGTCGTCTAGAGGAGGGAGAAAGGACTTAGGCCTTCTGTTTGCTTGCTGTTCCTGTCTGTTGGCTCCAACAAAATTGCAGTTCATCCTGTCAACAGCATTTGGTTCTACTCTGCCATTTCCTGACGCTCCCAGAATCAACCTCATTATATCCCCTCCAACAAACCAGCTCCAGACAAGTAGTGCCACCTCTTTACAGGCTTGAATTCCAACCCCTCAAGGTTGGGTCTCTGTCCAATTTTCTAGGTACTAATGATTCTAAACTTTTCCTTTTGTTCTTCCAGTCCCTGAGTGGGAGCTCTTCCTATCATTACTCTCTCTGTCTAAATGCAGTGTCCCCTTTTTGCTTTTTGATGCTCTAGCAATTATTTAACCAAGGTCCTAAATTAAATTCTATATAATATAAAATAAAATATAAACAGCGCTATTGGCTTAAGATGACATTTAGCAAAGAGTTCACCTAGTTAAAGAAGCGGAGAATACCAGTCCTAAAAAGTCTACTTTTATAATACAGGTCAACTAGCCTTTATTTAAAGTTTTCAGGACCATAAATGTTTCAGAATTCAGGATATTTCAGGTTTTTAAAAAAATAATAGTGTGTATACATAAAATTGTGTAATAGCTCCAATGGGTTGTGAAACAGTACTTCATAATGATACGCTGGAGGAAATAAATATTTCTTCAAATCAGTTCAGGTCAGCTTTTGCCACCAAATGAGTTGCAAAATAAAACCGAAAAGCGTATGGCTTTCAGAGCTTTTTAAGTTGGAATTGTAGGTAAAGCATTTTGAATTCGTATTAGGAAAAACCACCAGAGGACTAATGAAAGAACTTTTTTTTTTTAATCTAAGATTGAATTAAAGGGTTTTCAGGAAAAACTGAGTAAATCTGGATAGGGAAGTGATGTCTGACTTAACATAAGAGAAGTGACAGAGAAAGAGACTACTCTGGTAGTTTTCAGGAAAAGTTGCTTTCATTTACCCGAGTCAATGAATCAGTTCCATGGTGGAAGGAAAAATCTACTCTGACAGCATGCCTTAACGAGTCTGTATTTAAGATTAGGTTAATGAAATTGCACGTACAATTCAGACAGTGCGGCTCTATCAGAGGAACAATGACAGCCCTCCATGGAACAGGCCCTAAAATGCCAATTTGTTATTTTTGTATATATATAATGCAAACATATTTAAATACATGGCTGGTCATTTAAATATATCAAGCTAATTGCCAGAGGACCTCAAAAGAGAAACAGGTAAAATTGTTTGCTGCTGGGAAGTGGGGCTGAGAAAATTGGAAATGGGGAAAGGGCAGAGAGATTTTTATTTAGGCTTTTCTGTCTTATTTGATTTGTAACTAGGTGAACATGTCAATTTAATAAAAGATTTTTAATTACTGCTCTAAAACGTATAGACTTAAAATGAAACATATCTCTGAGCTGTGAAGAATAAGTACTTAATTTACAGAAAAAAAATACATAGTTTTGTGCTTTCTGAATAACAATTTAAATTTTGATTTAATAAAATCAATTTATGTTGAGTTGATTCAACTTCTAGTTCTATGTGATCTGGCAAAGATATTTCTACCCTTCTGTGCTCCCTGAAACCAACCTAAACAACAAGAAGAATGATAAAAACAGAGACGAAGACTTTATCTCTAATGCAGCTGTAGAATAGCCACAACCTCAGACCACAAATTATGAAAACCAGCTGCCAAACGACAGCAGATTCTGGACCAGATTGAACGAGGCCTGGAGGAAAGACACCAAACTGACAGGTCTTGTGCAGAGGCCAGTTTCCCCAAAAGCAGTATGTGGCCCTGAAGGGCTCAATCAGTGATTCCTCCAGTAGAACAGCAAAGTTTTGAAGTTTGCTCTGGAATACCCTGATGCCTGCTAGCAGTGGGGGATGTGGGGCTGGGTGAGAAACACTGACTCATGACATTTGTACAAGAAGTCTGCCCGTGTGACAGGATGAAGAAGAGATGATAAGAAGCAATCAGATTTTAGAGCAGGTGATCACAGTGAGTTTTATTTATTGTTATATAAACACAGTTCTTGCCCTTTGCCAGGAACTATTCAAAGCATCTTACAAATTTTAACTCACTTAATCCTGATAGCCCAGTGAGGTAGGTACTGTTGTTATCACCATCTATGGGATGCTGAGGCACTGAGAGGTTAAGTGACTGGCACAGGGCCACAGCTTGCAAGTGACAGAACCTGAATTCAGACCCAAAGAGAATGCCTCAAGTTCAAGCTCATAACCACTAAGTTATTGTGGTTGAAGAGAAATGTGAATGAGTGAGAAGTGAAGGAAGTCAACATCATCACACACAGAAACCTTTGTCGTTATTTTTTTTAAAAAGCCAACCTGTTACCCAAGGAGGCTACAGAGAATGCTGACACTACTGCAAAGAGCCATGTTCATAGGCAGAGCCCTTAACAAAGAGTGCTAGAAAGCATTCTGAGACTTTCAGAGGTTCCTTAAACTCTAAGATTTCTCAAATTACTGTTACCGGGGTTTAGTCCCCTAAGTTGAAATTGCCTGCTGCTTCAACTGGGTTCTTTTCCTCCAAATTATTAAGGTCATTCTAGTTATGACCAGATGATCCTCCTTCAAAGATGAGTAATAATCAGAAATGGAACCGTGAGCCCAATAAGGAGGATAGGGACAACACACAGAAAATTGATAGACTGCAAAAAGACATACAAAGTGAGCAGCTGAAAGAAAATAAAACAAATACAGAAAATAAGCAGAAAAAAACAAAACAAAAAACATAGCCTTAACCATACTTAAAATAGAATCAAGGATATGAAGGGAAAGAAAATCTAAATTATACACACACACACACTCACACACACTCCACATGTCCTGTATCACACAGGACTTCACTGTGAGCCAGGGAGAAATCACACTATCTCAGAGACAATTAGTGCCGATGGGCAGTGTCCTAAGGAAAAAGCTCCCAAATATTCTAAGATTTCTTGAATTACTGCTACCTCAGCTTAGTCCTCTGGTTCACCCGCTATGTGTCTCCTAAAAATAGTTTACTCAAAAAGAATTCCCCTCATTTAGAAATCAGTAATTTTCAAAAAAGAAAACCAGCTTAGAATCTACACAAAAATAATTCAAGTAAAAGAGCTAACAAAACCCAGATGAAGGACACACATACATTTTTACCATAAAATAAGCCAAAGAGTTCTCCGTTAAATGAGAAAGCTTAGACAAAAACAATGATCTTTAGGAACAAGAAGTCAGATCAGATAGCTAACATGTACTGAGTGATTATTAAGTTCCAGGCACTACTCCAAGTAAATTATTTAAACTTAAAAGACTAAAAAGATATTCCTGTGAGAGTCCAGGCAATAATAGTAATAAAATCACCGAGAAGGATTAAAAAATAAAAAAGGTCTCCACTGCAGTACTCAACTCTAGAAAACAATGGTGGAATGTCTACAAAGACCATAGGAAAAACACCAGACAAACATTCATCCAAGTATAAGAACAACAGCTATTTTCAAACATAAAAGATTTGGGAATATAGTTCATCTACATCTTCTTAAATGAAATTTCAAGAACTTCACTAACCAACAAATAAATAGAGGAATGTGATTAATATACCGGCAGTACTCTTTAAATTGACTTAAATGTAGAGCTAAGGCTAAACAACATTAGGATTACAAAATAAGATGTAAATGTTTTGAACCAGGGAAATATAGAAATAATATTACTCAAAAATCTGCAAGTCGATGGGTAGAGATGAAATCAGCTTTCATGGAAAGGAGGCATTGTCAATGATAGTGTTTGAGAACCCAGTGAAGTTTACAACTTATGTTGTATTTAGTGATGAAAGACTGAATGCTAAAAAAGAAAAGAAAGAAAGACTGAAGGCTTTCCCCTTAAGAATGAGAACAAAACAAGTCCATTTCCACCATTCCTATGCAATAATTGTGTTGAAGGTTCTCGCCAGAGCAATAAAGCAAGGAAAAGACATAAGGCATGCAAAGATGAAATCCACGATGGGACGAGCCTGGAGTTTTATTACCAATAAAGCAGAATTTCTTCTTTCTGCCCTGCCCTCCCTTTCCCTCTTCTCCCACTCTCACCCCCCACACTAGTATGGATGCCTGTTTTTTAAAAAGTCGTGTTAATAAAAACTTACAAACAAAAAAAGAAGAAATAAGGCATGCAGATTGGAAAGGAAGAAGTAAAGTTATTTTTATTTTCATTCTACATTACCCTTTCCCCCATAATCGTCCAAAATCTATGAAACATTGATGAAGGAAATCAAAGATGTAATAAATGGTTATATATTCTATGTTCATGGATCAGCAGATCCAATATCATTAAGAAGTCATTTCTACCCAAATTCAGCTGTAGATTCAATGCAATTCCCAATCAAGATGCAAGAAGACATTTTTGTAGAAATCAACAAGTTGATTCTAAAATTTCCATGGAAAATCTAAGGTCCTAGAATAGCCAATATGATTTTGAAAAAGAAAATTGAAAAAGTTAAAGGACTCATACTATCTGATTTCAAGACTTATTATAAAACTATCATAATCCAGAAGTGTGATATTGGCAAAAGGGTCGACTTAGACCTAAAAATAAAACTTAGAACTGTGAAACTTCTAGAAGAAAATATGAGAGAAAATATTTGGAACCTTGGGCTACTTACTTAGAAAGCATACAAAAGATCCAAACCATAAAGAAAAAAGTTGTAAATTGGACCTATATCTCATACAATATACAAAAATCAACTTGAAATGAATCTTTGACCTAAATGTAAACCTAAAACGATTGACAAAGATTCTTTGCTTGACCAAACTTTAGTCAGGTACCTTTTCTAGGCCCAACTGTGCCTTGTAAAATCCAGTTTTAGCAAAATCTCCACTATGTCAGTTTAACCAGAACCCCTACCTTCGATATCTGATCACCTTCAATATCTGATCAAGTTCCTCACCCTTCGCCATCTCGTGGGTGATGTCTGATCACCCTATACTGTCTTCAGCAAGAATTCTGTTGAATTGATTTAGCCAGAATCCCCCTTACCTCTGATATTTCCTTTTAGTAATTTCTATCCACTGGCTATAAATTCCCACTTGCCCATGCTGTAATCAGAAGTGAGCCTGGTTCTATATAAAGGTATCTTTCCCTTATTGCAATAGTCCTAAATGAAATCAGTTTTTACCATGTTAGCTACTGTCCATCTCTGGTTTTTCTTTGACACTATAAAACTTTTAGAGGAAAAAAAGAAAATCTTTGTGACATTGAGCTAGCAAAGCTTTCTCTAATAAGACACACAAAGAACAACCATAAAACAAAAAAATGATAAATTGGATTAATATCCAGAATACTCTCACAGTGCAATAAGAAAAACAACCCATTTTTTTAAAAAAATGAGATTTAAATACTTTGCCAAAGAAAGATTCAAATGGCAAACAAATACATGAACATATGTTCAACATTAGTAGTCATTAAGGAAGTTTAAATTAAAGTCTCAATATACCATCATACACCTATTGGAATGATGGTTAAAGTTTTAAAAGGTGACAATATTAAGGGTTGACAGTGAAGCAAAACATTGGACCTCTCATACATTTCTGTTAGAAATCTAAAACAGTATAGCTGCTTTTGAAAACAGACCGTTTCTTATGAGGTTAAACATACACTCAACAATTGACTACTAGGTATTTATCCAAGAGAAATGAAAACACATGTCCACACAAAACACCTGTGTGCAAATGTTTAAAGCAGCTTTATCCATAATCCCTAAAAACTAGAAACAAACCAAATGTCTATTGACCTGGGAATGGATAAACAAATTGTGACATATCCATACTTAACAGCATAAAAGGAGGAACTACTGACACATGCAACAACATGGATGAATCTCAAAATTATTACGCCAAGTGAAGGAAGGCAGACACTAAAGATTACATAATGGATTGCTCAATTTATATTACATTCCTGAAAAGCAAAACAGTAGGGATAAAAATCAGGTCAGTGGTTGCCAGAGGCTGGAACAGGGTAGTGGGTTGATTACAAAGGCCTAATTTTACGGTGTGGTGGAAACATGGTGTGATGGAAATATTCTACTACATGTAGATTGTGATGCGGGTGGTTATACTACCATATACATGTGTCAAAACTCAGAGAACTATACATCTAAAAAGGGTGAATTTTGCTGTATGTAAATTATACCTCAATAAATCTGATGTTCAAAAAAGAAACCAATTTATATAATGGTGTAAATTATATCTATAATGAAAATTACGTAATTAATTAAAATTAGAGTTGGATAAAGGGTGTGTGGAAGTGGACATGAATTAGTTTTCTTTTTCATAGTAGGAAGGCACGAGGTAGTGTCAAAAGTTAACGCATCAAAAAATGTAAGCTTAAGTATATTATTAAAAGTTGTAGGGTAACCACTAAAGGGCTTAAAACACATTATAAATCTTCAGAACTATCAGATGGAAAACTCACATTTTGTTTTTAAAGTATTGTATAGACAATTTAGCAAAATAAAAAGTAAAGCAACAGAAATCATAAAAGATAAGAATTAAAACCAAACCTAGTTGCATAATAATGTTTGTAAAGGAGATAAAGCCACCTATTAAAAGAAAAAAATTCTCAGGTAGGTTTAGAAAACCAAACTCAACTATTGGTTGCATGCAAGAGAAACATTTCAACCAAGGTTAAATACTAGGTATATATATATATATATATATATATATATATATATATATATATATATGCAATTACTAAAAATAAAGGCTAATAGAGTGATTACATTATTAAGGTCAAACTAAGTCGAATTCATAGCAAAAGCATTAAATAAGACAAATAAGTTCACTTTATAATGATAAAAGAGTCAATCTAAATGAAGATCTGTCATACCTCACCAATGCCAAAGATCCAAGCATGAAAATTCTCAAAGCAAAAGCTGCATAAGATATAAGGAGAAATAGAAATATGGGAGTAAAAGGGAAAGTTCACTCATTATCTTGATCCATGACAGATCAAGGAAACAGTAAAACGGTAAAGATATAGGATCAAATTCTATCATTAGCAAAGTATCTCTAAAATTTTAATCTCTCAAAAATGTATCACACCACACTTTACCCTGAAAATGAATACTCCATCTTTAAGTACCCAAAGAATATTCACAAAAATTTAGTTTATGTTGGACTGCAAAATACTCTCAGTGTATTACAACAGTTAAAAATAGTACAGATCATATGCTCAAATTATAATGTAAAGAAAGTAAAATTGTTTTTTTTTCAATAGGAAAAAAATCCCCAACTGCCTAAAAATTAAGACTATTTTAAAAAGTTGACTTAAAGGCAATATAAATGAAAATTAAAGAATATTTAGAAAATAATTTTAATGAAAGCACTGTGCAACCATGTGTTATGGCTAAAAGCAGTGCTTTGAGGAACAATTCCAAGCCTTAACCAAATTATCAAGCAGGAAAAAAAAAATGAGTTCATATTTAAAGCAAGAGGTAAGAAAAAGAATAAGAAAATAAATCTAAGGAAAGCAGAAAAAAGGAATTAAAAGCAAAATCATACAGTAATGATTTTTAATAACATGGAAATAAACATAAGAACTAATCACTTGAAAATTTTCAACAAAATGGATAAAATGGTAGTTTGTCTCATTTTTTTAAAAGGATGTATAAGGAAAGCATAAACATAAAATCTGCAGTTAGAATGGGTTAAAAGGAAACCAAAATAATTACAAGAAAATATTTTGCACAAAATTATGCAAATACGTTTGCATATGATAATAAGTGCAAATTATCAAACTTGACCCTACAAAATATTTTTTAACAGACAATTACTAGTAAGAAAATTGAGAAGATTATCAAAGATTGACCCCTTACAAAAGTACCAGGTCCCATCAGTCTCACTAATGACTTCATTCAAACACTAGAAACACATTGTTTCTCTCCCTAAGCATGGAGAGAAAAGGAAAAAATGACACTGGCACTGAATCTGACAAATAAAGCCCAAGAAAAGAAACTACAGACCAATATGTAATTTATAAACAGTGCAAGAATGTTATAAAGTATAAGCAAGTTAATAGATTACTACACAGTGATCAAATGGAGTTTGTTCTTGGAATGCAAGACATAGTTCAAAATTAGAATATCTATTAATCTCTTATTATCACATAATAGGTTCAAGGAGAAATCCTATTTCACTATTTCATCATCTCAATAAATGGTGAAAGGGTGTTTTGCAAAGTTGGACATCCTTCCCTGGTTAAAAAGGGAAGTTTACATATTCACATATATGTATACTTGTATTCATATAGGTGTACATATACATATATTACATACATATACATAATACATAGCCAAAATCTAGCATCCTACATAATGAAGAATTATTAAAATCATTGCCATTACTGTAAGAAACATGATGGATAATGACAGTTTGCTTGAGAATAGCACTGGAGTGAGATATCAGGGGAAGCCAGTGGCAGCTGGTAGTAATGAGAACAGCATCAGAATGGGAAGGACATTTCAGTGCTAGCCACTACCTGTGTGCCACACGAGAACAATGGCATATGGGGTGGCAGGGATAGCTTGGCAGGATCAGAAAATTAGCTACATACAGGTGACTGGACAAAGAAGTAAATATTCTAAGGATGATGGGCTCTCACTGATGCAGAGGAGGAATATAAGTATGGAAAGAATGACAATAGAATGAATCCTGCGGTAGTGAATTGGAAGTGAAGCTATGTGTACTCAGGGAGATATGTATGTATAAAGATTTGTCTGTGTAGCTCCTGCTGCTCCCCCTGAGAGGGTCTGGGATCAGTGACCTTCAATAATCATGAGCACAGTTTGCACCCAAATTCTGGTTTCCAAATAACCCTGCCCACTAAAAGGAACTGGACTTCTTGGAGAAATGTCTAAGTCCAGGAGTGGGCAGGAAAGGTACAAGATGAGCCTAGAACATCCTGTTAAGCCAGAAGTAAAAAAATGTTAAAAGAATGATGGAACATGTCAAAAGGACACAGAAGGCAGCTTAAAGGGGCTTCTAATATTCAAATCTGGGACAATTTGAGCATTAAAATAAATAAAGATAGTGATGGATTACAAACTATTGAAAAAATAGGAGCCCTGAATTTACATGGACATAAACAAGTAAATAAATAAATAGGGAGAAGAGAAAGAGCTTTCTTACTATAGAAAGTAAAAAGAAAAATAAATGTAGAAGAAATGAGGGAATTAGAAAATCATTTGGCAATAGTCAGAGGAAATAATTCGGGTAGGAAATATCAATGGGTGCTGAAACTAGTGGGTGAAAATAGAATGAGAAATGGAATATTTACATACTCTCAAAAGTATCTCTTCACAAAATACTAAATACAAATGGAAAGAAAAGTAACCTTACAGTTGGAGATATCTAGCAGACACCTCAATTAATTACTCAAAGTTAAGATCATGAATAATGGGTTCAAATGGACTTGGTGTGACACCAGATAGCATGCAGTGAGGAGAAAGCAGCATCACTTTTGTGATATTCCTGCAAAAGATGCATAACCTGGGTCTCATCATGAAAAAACATTGGAGACAAACACAAATTGAGGCATGTTCTAAAACAGGAATGCTCTGTAATCTTCAAAACTATCAGTGGCATGGAACGCAAGAATAAACAGAGAGAGCGTTCCAGATTAAGGGAGACTAAAGACATGACAATTGGATGCAACACATAACCCTGGAATGGATCCTCTTGCTGGAAAGGACATCATTTGAACTTTAAGTTGATTTGGTTAAGGGTTGACAACCAGATTCATTTATAGTAAAAGCAATTTTGTTTCTCCCTTAGCAATTAGCAATAAGGGCATATTTAAGCACCATAAGATACTTCTCAATAACTACATTTCACCTATTGGTTTTAACCTTTAGCATCCATGGATCATCCTGGCAAAAATCAATTATTTCATTAAGAATTGCAAAATGATGGTTTTTTAATTCTCTCATTTCTTCTACACTTATTAGCTGACATTCTTCTATAAAGAAGAGATTTCCCTTATCATTTTCTAAAAATACATGGTAAATGATTATTCTTTCTCTTTAATTACAGATTTTCAGAGTGAGGGCTTGAAGTAAAAGTCACCTTCAATGTGACAAATGAGGCGTGTGCTCTCTCTCACTATGAACTTAGGAATTATAATCAGTTATAGCTGATACACATTTCACATTTTAGTGCTGAAATTGTCTCAAATTTGGCCAATGGGAGCCTCTTCAATATGATTCTTATACAGGTAGACTTTTGTCATTGGCCTTTCAGCACTTCCTTGCTTTCTATGACTATAACACATCCCAGGCTCGCTTTGTGTTTTTCCTGTCACATGACTGAGAATCAGCCGTTTGTCCAAGATGATCCCTTTCAGCTCTGAAGTATTTATTTACAAAGATGAGGATGTTAAGTATAACTGTTGCGACTGAGTCATCATTGGTTTTAGACAATTTCAATGGGTAAAGTTTAATATAAAACCAGGAGTCTTATACCGATATGTTCAATTCAGATTTAGCGCTCAGAGGTGTTTTTCCCTTCTTTATTTTTTTAATTTTTATCTGCTATTGCTTACATTAAAAAAAATGGTTCCGAATAATATTAAAAATTATTGTATTTAGTTTACCCTACTATATATAAAAGTTTCAACATTATAATAAATTATTACTATTAACAGTAAAACTACGGAGTTAAATTTAAGTTTTCTTTGCAGTTCTATGTGTCTTTAGAATATCCTACCAAGAATGTCATTAGGGGAATGCAAATCAAAACTGCAATGAGATAACATTTTATATCCACTAGAATGGCTATAATAAAGGCAGATAATAACAAATGTTGACTAGGATATGGAAAAAGTGGAACCCTCATACATTGCTGTTAGAAATGTAAAAAATGTTTCAGCCTCTTTGGAAAACAGTCTCGCAATTTTAAAAATGTTTAATGTAGGTTTACCATATGACCCAGCAATTCCACTCCAAGATATATACCCAAGAGAAATAAAAACACATGTCCACACAAAAATTTGTACATGTAATTTCATTGCAGCATTATTTATAACAGCCAAAAAGTGGAAACAACCCACTGATGAATGAATAAATAAAATGTACCATAAGGGAACATTTAATAATGTTAATTACTATTATTATTTTCAGCAATAAAAAGGAGTGAAATACAACTTAGATGAACCTTGAAAATATGCTGAGGGAAAGAAATCAGTCACCAAAGACTACACACATTGCATGATTCCATGTACGTGAAATGTCTAGAATAGGCAAATGGAAAAGGACAGAAAGTAGGTTAGTGGTTGCCATTGGAAGGGCTGGGGACTGGAAGAATAGGCAGAGACTGCTAATGGGTACAGAGTTTCTTTTTGGGGTGACGAAGATGTTCTAAGATTTAGATTGTGGTGATGGTTGCCCCTGTGATTTTATGGATATGAATCATACCTCAATAAACATTTTTTTGTAAATAAAAGAGAACCTCCTCAATCTGACGAAGGATATCTACAAGAACCTCAGATAACTTCATATTTAATAGTAACAGACTGCTTGCTTTTCCCTATGATCAGGAACAAAAAAATATGTCTGCTCAAAATTCTTTTCAACACTATACTGGAGGTGCTAGCCAGTGCCATAAGGCAGGCAAACAAAAACAAACAAATGAATAAATAAAATATTGAAAGGGAAGAAGTAAAAAAACATGATCCCCAAAATCCTACAAAGGAGCTACTAATAGGTGAATTTAGCAAGGTTGCTAAGCATGAAGTGAATATATAAAGATCAAATATATTTCAACATATAATCAATGAGAATTGGAAAATAAAATTACAAGAACAATTCCATTTACAGTAGAATCCAAAACTATGAAACACCTAGAGATAGCTTTAATAAAAATATATGTAAGATCTCTATATTGAAAACTGTGAAAAGAAAGTAAGGGTATCTAAATAAATGGAGAGATATGCCATATTTCTGAATTGGAAGACTCAGTATGGTTAGGATGTCATTTCTCCTCAAATGGATCTACAGACTCAATGCAATGTGAATCAAAACGCCAGCAAGTTTTCTGTGTAAAAATTGCAAAGGTCTAGAATAGAAAAAACAATTTTTGAAAAACTGTTCTGCTTTGAAAAACAGAGTTGGAGCACTTATATATCTGGCCTCAAGTCTTATCATAAAGCTGAAGTAATTAAAACTTACTATAAAACAAAAGAAAGTGTGGTATTGGCATAAGAAGAAAGGTATAAATAAATGGAACAGAATAGAACCTAGAAATAGGCCCACACATATATGGTGAATTGATTTTTGACAAAAGTGCCAAGGTAACTGAAAGTGAAAAGCAAAGTCTTTTCAACAAATGGTGCTGGAACAACTTGCTATCCATAAAAAGAAAATCAATCTTAATATTTCCTTCACACTATACGTATACACACCAAAAAAAAAACAAAACTCTAAATGGATTATAGATCTACATAAAAGCTAAAATTATAAAACTTTTAGATGAAAACAAAAAATCTTTGCAGCCTTGATATAGGCAAAGATTTCTTGGCTAGGGCACAAAAATCACAAAACATAAGAGAAAAACTTGATAAACTGAACTCTATCAAAATTAAAACTCTTGTTTTTCAAAAATGCCATTGAGAAACAAAAAGGCAAATCACAAACTGGGAGAAAATATTTCTTGAATCTAAAATACAAAAAGAAAACTTATTGCTCAATAATAACTTTTAAAAATAGTCCATTCTTTTTCAATAAGCAGATTTGAAGAGCTACTTCACAAAAGCAGATATATAAATGACCATTAAGCACATGAATAGTCAACATCATTAGTTCCAAGGGAAATGCAAATTAGAACCACAAAAAGATACTATGACACATTCATATTAAAGTGGCTAAAATTAAAGATTGAAAAGATTAAGCATTAACATGTAATTCTCATATTTTGCTGGTAGGAATGCAAAAGGCTACAGCCAGTTTGCAAACACACTGGTGGTTTCTTATAAACATATACTTACCATGTGACCCAACAATTACATAAGAGAAATGAAAACATAGAAATGTAAATTATATATAAATATTATATATTATATATAAATTATAATATATTACATATTATTTATATATATTATATATTTTTATATATTATATATTATTTATATATATATATATATATATATATATATATATATATATATATATTCTCCTAGCAGCTGGTTATATCAACTTTGAGTAGAAAGAGAAGTGGCCCAAGATTGGAATATATTAGGTTGTTGGAATATATTAGGTTGGTGCGAAAGTAATTGCGGTTTTTAGAATTATTTTTAATCTTTTAAACCGCAATAACTTTCGCACCAACCTAATATAAGATTCAGAGGCAGTGGCAAATGGCCTAGCTTTTTGACCAGAGGCTAAAAAATGGTCAAATGTTCAGCGGCCTGAAAAACAAAAAAACTGGAAGATTAAGTACAATGAGGTCTAAGGTAGAGGCATATGGATAGACACATGGCAGTGCGCACAAAGTGTGAAGATCTATGTATCACATGTCAGCACCCACTAGAAAACTCCCACCAGAAAAGAGACACTAAGCAGCCAAGTAGGCAAAATGACTTGGCTAGCTGATATCAGCAACCTGTCATTGACTACATGGGCTCTTCCATCTTGGAAGGGCCAGAGATTTGTCCCATGAGGAATAAACACATACTCTGGGTGTCGGTTTGCCTTTCCTGCCTGCAGGACCCCACCCAGAACCACTGAAAGTTAACAGGGTGTTCGGTCTACAAGCATAGGAGTGTCCCACACAGACCAAGGGATCGACTTCACAGCAGACCACCTGCCCGTCTTTGAAGCTATGGGATCCACTACTTGTACCACATCTTACATCACTCACAAGTAGGGGCTTACTGGGAGGATTTTCTGCGCAATAGTCTTTCAAAGTCACTCCTGAGTTCTTGGTTTGTACTCCCAAATTGAGCACATCCACCTATAAGTCAAGCCTAGCTTATTTCTTCTTCCATCGGCTGGTTATAGTGAATTCCAGGTGGCCATAGGTGTCAGCTAAGGTGCTTCTCCAGATGTGGGGTCTGGGCTTTCTGCTTGCTTATGAGCTCTCGTGCTACTTGTGTTCACCCCTACGTGAGTCACTGCCATCACAGGCTGAATGGCTACTGGGCCTGCCTGATCTTATGACTTGCTGGAACTGACAGAACTCAGATCCTCAGGGGTAGTTCCAAAGGCATGTTCTCTTAGGCACTCCATCTACCAGGATTCAATTTCATCTTTAGTAAGATGACATTTTCCATGATTTCCAATTGTCACAAAGCAGTTTTACTATGCAGAGTCCAATGTCGGTTTCTGCGCAGTCCAGAAACAACACGTACAAAAGTGAAAGTCAAACAAAAGATACATTTTTTTAAAGGGTTCTGGTTCTCAAAAATCAAAAAGCATAAACATCGTAATCTCACCTCATATTGAATCATAGTCTTGTGCCTTGTTCCTATTAATTTTGGTCTTGAAATTGAAAATGAAGGTCAAGTTCCAGTATGACCAAAGATTTCCATTTTTTTCTGCTTTATGGTTTGTATCTTTGTCTCTATTTTATTACTCATATGGAAGGCCCCATGATTAATATTAACACTTCTATTTTTCATTAAAATTGGGGCAAAGATCAAAGTAAAATAGTCAATTAATTGCCCAATTCAACTAACTGACAAAAATGTCGATGCTGCCAAAACTGGATCATTAATTAGTGTCCAGCAGTCCTACAGAAAAGCTTGATATTTACTGATCAGCTAACGTACCAAAAAAAATTAATTAAATAAGGAGAAGGGTTTTAGGCATTTAAATTTGTATATATAAATAAGGGTTGTCCAAAAAGTTAAACACAAATATCTAATACCACCTATACTAAATTTAATTTAAATTTAATACTGCCCTAATAAAAATGGTATTGGACAAGCCATGAAGCCTACACATGAAAAGCCTTTCTAGTGGGCAGTGGCTACAAGCAATGTCTTAAATGTATGAGGTGTGATAAAAAAAAAAAATACAGTGAATGCTGCTGCTGAATGCTATCCAATGGAAAGGTGATGTTAATTGTGTTTTTTGACCTTGATGGAACTGTGCGAGCTGAGTTTGTACACCCAGGAACACTATGGTGAACTCTGAATATTATAAGGGCTTATTAGAGCATTTAAGAAACCATGTGCGTAGAAAACGGCCAGAGAAATGGGCAAATGGTTTCATTCTCTATGACAACGCTCCATGTCACACATCGCTTCTAGTATGGCAATTTCTGTCAAATAAAAACATTATGGTGTGTCCTCAGCCACCTTATTTACCGGATCTGGTACCATGCAACTTCTGGCTCTTCTACAAAGTCAAAATGACCATGAAAGGTAAACGGTTTAAATCGATTCAGACATTGAGGCAGCCACGGCAGCGCAACTAAAGACACGCACGAAAGAGGACTTCCAGAACTGCTTCAGAAAATGGCAAGAACTATGGGATAAGCGTGTTTGAAGCAAGGGGGAGTATTTTGAAGGGGATTAATGGCAATGTGTCTTTTACTGTCATAATTTTTTTTTAATTTAAACATTCACCCCATTGTTTGATCACACCTCATAGGTACTGAGTGCAATAAATGCTGCACTGTCCAGCTCAGATCCCTCAGGCCTAACCACTTCAGTGAGCTGAAGCACTTTTACTGCTGATTCAACTACAGTACATCTCTTGGCCCGAGGGTGTTAACACTGGACTATGGGAAAATGAACACCCCTTCTCTACCTCCCTCCTAGCAACCCTCACCTAGTTACTAAAGGCAGTTGGTATACAAACACTCCAGCTCCCTTGCTCCTCATTGGGATAACACTGGGGCATGTGTTTTATGCCATTTTCCCAGATTTCCCTGTGGGATGAAACTCTAGTCACCCACCATGCTTGATAATGCACACTTTATTGGCTGCCTTTCCTTCTCTGTCCCACTTCCCCACTAGTGTTTTCTATACTTCCCACGTAAACTGTGTGCACTGGGATCCCCAGTGTGCTTGGCATCACTTGACCCTCCCACCACAGCCACAACTAATTGGAACAGCAGTTGGTTGACCAGTGACCTCTGAAGTGACCTGTTTTGAGACCTAGAGGGGAACCGAATACTGAATAGATTGATAAACACAACCAATCCTCTCTTGGGAAGTATAAATGTGAAATACTTGGTAGCAGAGTTATTCATGGCAACAGAAATTCAGAGACACACTGGTGAGCAGTAAGATGATAAGAGGCCTGACACAAAACATCTTTGACTCTATGGAAATCAAGATGCATCAAGGTTTTTTATTTTACCATAAATTAATCTAGAATTGAAACCAGTATCTTCTGCCTTTAAAGTATCTACTCAACTCAATATATTCTTTTCTATAAGTCAACAATATCTAACATAAATTTCAAATCGATTATTCAAGTATCATCATATCCCTAAAAAATGTTTATTCTGTACCTGAAATCCCAAAGGTTCAATAAAGTGGGTTAATTCTGGTACTTTGTCAATTACCCAAAAGGCGTTAAGCCAAAAGTTTTCATATTTCAGGACTTAAAAAGTATAATCTTCCTCTTCCTCTTACAGCTGGCTTCTTCCCACATTTCAGGGTCCATAAAAAGTTCTTCAAAATATCAGCATTTTATATCTGGTTGGAGGAAGTATAATTTACATCTTTCTGTGAAGATGACTTCCACAGCCCAAGTCATAACTAAAAACACAGTTCTGCAGTTTGAAAATGGAAAGAGATTTTTGGGTTGTACACATGCTAATAATGTTTCTTAAAATAATTTAAAAGGAAATGCACGCCGCTTTGCAGCCTTTGAAGTCCAATATAGATAACAATAAGGCATTAGAACTTTTAAGAAGTTTATAGCCATTATCTTGTGTTCTCCATACAGGAATCCATGAGATAAAGAGGGTAGATACACGTTTTAGTAGCTCGTAACTGAAGGATGAGGAAACGCGGATACTAAATGTTCAGTTAATTTCAACCAGGTTCAAATGAACCAGTGATAAGGCCAGGACCTCAGCCTCCTGGCGGTACTCTTTGTTCTCCACCACTGTGAGGTCAAGTTATCTGTCATGCATGATTTTAAAATTGTGAGTCTCTTGGGGGGAGGGGTCCCATCTTCCAATTTAATGACTTAGAACAATGTGATACATTTGGAATGCCCCAAATGGACCTTTGATGATCATTTATAATATTTCTAATAGGCCCAGAATATGTTAAGAGTCTTTGAACAAGAAATAATCTTTGAAACTCACAACCATGTAGAAAGAGAGTGGTCTGATCTTTTTAAGTCAAAAACTCCCCCAAGATCAGCCTCTCTCTTCATATGTTCCATTTAATATTTTCTTTAAAAAAGAAAAAAAAAAAAGCTAGGAAAGCAATTTTGATACAGAAACAAGGCTTTTAAGATTTCTAACTAATTCTGGCAGCATTGTGTCCCATAATATTGCTAGGCATTATTATGAAGATAATAATGACTAGAAGTATTATTTTTAAAGTTATATTAAAGAAATGTGTATCATAGTTTACATGACTTCATACTTTAGAGCCTATTTGTTCTATTTGGAACATAAATTTGAAGTTTTCTTTGGATACATTTAAATACCTAGCATTTTATTTCTATACCCATTAAACAGTGGAGAAGAAGTGGAATGATTTCTACCAATGCTTCCTTTCAAGGAATAAGTTTGTAAATTGAAGCACAAGGCCTCTGCTACCCCTATTCCTTCATACTTAACTCAGGACAGAGACTTCTGGCTGAACTGTGAGTTAGATGACCTTTATTTCTAGCTAACAGTGGCATGGGAGCTGAGGAATCTCATAATTATACCCTGTGGACCAGCTCCAGAACCAGCTTCCAAGGAGGCCGCTGGAGAGCCATTTTAATGACAAGGCAGCAGGAACCAGCGCTCCCTTTTACGACAGCTGAATCTTCTCATTGCCCTCGGAGGCTTATTGGCAGATGCCAATCTGATAGCTAGTCTCCAGATTCTCCAATATTTATTGCTGAGATGCCAGCACTTTGAACTGTATTTTCAAAACCTCAAAGTATTCGATCTAGTAAAATCCAAAATTCTTTTCATCTTAGATTTATTCTGCCTATCTTTCTAGGCAGTGTTTCTCATCCTGTCTTCCCCAGTGAAGACTACTTCCCCGTTCTCACCAAGGTCACCTTTAAAGCCTCTGTGGAAATTTTTGAATGTGTTTTGGGTTTAGGCTGTCAAAGTATATTCCTCAAATCACAAATCATTCCTTTTTCCTTCTCCTGCACAATTTCTAGAGCTCAGAACAAGCTACATTTTGAGGTGAGAATTTTTGAATTAACATTGATTTTCAATATGGGCTTAAGATTCTGAGAACTGAGAACAAATTCATTTGTGCGGGGTATTAGCAACCACTGACAATACTGTTTCTTGAAAAAGGCTGATAATGGCATATTTAGATGTGATTGATTCATAAAATTCTGAACTTCTTGCCGTGTGTATGTGCTTTACTTGAACATTAATATACTGGGTTGACAGAAATGAAACCTAAGGAACACATCCTGGATAACTTAACCAACGGCTCTTGTTCAATTGCAGACACATAGGAGAGATCAATAAATGAATAAACAAATAACTACATAATTAAAAGAAGTCACTTAACCCCACCACTCTTTAAGTACATAACGTGTTACAATGAGTTTATAATAGTATGTGTTGAACTTTAAGGTGCCATTAAAGATAGTATCTACAAGGGACATTGGTCAACTCTGTTTGGTATCCATCCCTCCCTCCGAAATGCTTAATTTTCCTAAGGATGCCTCACATTTCAGAACCCAAATGATCAAGATCCCCTCCCCCCACCTCATTACAGCCAGGGGACAGGCAAGTGACCAGCCTCTCTCTGGACTTTGAGTACCAAGTCAGGAATAAAATTATTTTGAGGGTTCAAGACTATTTCAAGAGCAGAAGCATGTGAGCCAGATCAGCCCGCTGTGTGACCCTAATCATGGCTGCTGTTGCCTAGCTCCCAGGCCTTGCTTTGACTCTTGCCCACTCTATAAGCCTGGTATCAAGCTTCCCATTAATTCCCTGCACCCTGACTCCTGCCGATCCTCCTCCTCTTCCTTCTTTTTAAAGAAGAGCTATGTTGTTTTCTGTTACTTATGCAAAATCACCCCAGCTTGTACTGCACTGGAGCAGTCAGGATCCCGGGAGAAAAGAGAATTCCACTTACACAATTCACCTGCAGAGATTGTAACGAAGAGACAATTTACAGAGGTGTGGGCCGGGTGAAAAGGATCAATGAAAGATGCTGAGGCACCCAGAGATTAGCACCATCGTCACCTCTAGGCCTGAGGGGAGAGGACAGGAAATGGCATTTAATACCAGCAAGACGGAAGGGGCTGCTCAATGGAGGGGAAGAAATACTCCAACCTTTTCTGTCTCTTCCCAAAACTCTGCTGTCTATGCCTCCCATTGGCTGAGCTCTACCAGAAGCCTGTGGACGAGGGAGAGTGGGTGAAGCAGCACGCAGGGAGTCAGTCTCCCAGAGCACAGTCAGGATGGAGAAGGGCAGAATATGGATCTGAGTGAGGGAGTATCAGAGGACAAACAGCATAAGCAATGCAATCATAACAGAGAAGCCTGGTCTCTTAATTATTTCTATATCGCCAATAATTATGGACATACAATCCCTAACATTGTCATCCACATTTCTTATGTTATTGATTGTAATTTTTATTTTATTTACCAAAAGTTTTTGTGCCGAAACATCTTTCTGAAATCCACACCACAAACAAATTGAAAGCAGCTTTTATAATTCCCCATTATTAAAATTTTATTTTATAAACCCAATTTTAAAAAATAATCCTAAGTTTTCATATTGTTTATTTTCCATTCCAAACCTATATTTTGAGATCAAACATAGGAATATATATAAATTTTATAAAATAATTCTGAAAATGTAAAATAGGTGGACTATGTATATAATGTAACATGATTTTTAAGGAAAAAATTAAATTACAAATATTGGCTTACCTCAATGGATTTTGAATAAAACTAAAGTTATATGGTGCAGCCAAATGATGGGGTCTTATACATATGTGAAACTATTTCAGGAACATTCAAAAAAAAAAGCAGTGATTACAATATTGATATCAGTCAAAGTAGAATTCAAGGCAACAAAAATACATTAAATGGGATAATTACATAATAACAAAGGGACACTTTATATGAACAAAGAGCACAATCAATAAAGATATTAACAGAAATGAAACTATAGTTTTCAAATAATAGGTAAAGTAAGAAAGGTAAATAAACATCACAGTAAATGTGTATGCCAAATATCTGTCTTCTTGACATATTAATCAAAAAAATTATGAAGTTGAAGGGGTGAATAATGTAATTAATAAGGTTGATTTAATAACTACAAATTGAACTCAATATTGTACAAAAATACATTTTCTATTTTAAAGAACTATTGAAACTTTGTAAAAATAATCATGCATTAAGTATAAATAATACCTTAATGAGTTCCAATAAAACAAAAATCACACAAGGCATATTCTCTGACCACAAATTTTTGTAACTAGAAATTAATTTCAAAAATGTAAACTGAAAAACAAAAATTTTTAAATGAAAAAAGAAGCCACCAATAAGTAGCTCTTGGGGCAAATCTGAAAGTATAAAGTACTAAGAAAAGAGCAATAATGAGAACATGACAGCAATATCAATGGGACATGGCTAAAGCACTTACTGAGGCAAATTCAGAGCACAACACAAAAAGTGAACTAAGTGTTTAACTCAAGAAATCAGAAGAGAACAACAAACCAAATAAAAGGAAAGTAAGAAGAAGGAAATAATTTTAAAAGAAATAAAAATGACCTGAAAACAGAAAAACAATAAATAGGCAAAGAAATTTAAAAGCAGCTTATTCTTTGGAGAAAAAGATACAATAAAATAGACAACCCATTATTTGGTCTAATAAATCAAAAGACAGAGAAAATATCGATACATAAAGATAATAATAATAATAATAATAAGAGGCTATAACCACAAACATCCAGAGAGATTTTAAAAATTATAACACTATATACAACTCAAAGAAATACATTTTCAAATTCCAAAGAAATGAATTACTTTCCAGAAAAATGTAAATGACTAATACTGACTCAGAGATATAGACAATCTGAACTGACCACTAACATGGAAAATATATGAAAAGCTATAGAAACATTTCCTACAAGAAAAGCATAAGGTCCAGATAGTCACAAGAACAAGTTTTTTGAACCTCAAGGAACATACAATTTCCATGCTATCCGAACCATTTTGGAGCATTAAAAAAATGTACATTTTCCAGATCCAAATTATGAAATGTAAACCTTACAATGGGAATAGGGAGTGGGTGGATGGATGGATGAATGGACCAACAGATGGGTAGATGGGCAGGCAGGTGGGTAGATGGATAAATAACTCTCATTCTTGAATACAGACACAAAAATATATGCATAATCTGACTACTTCTCATTAGTTCTGCAATAACCACTGTGGTTCCAGCCTCTATCATCTGTCTCTTCGATTACTGAATAATCTCCTACCTGGTCTCTCTGTTTCTGCCCTTACACCCTATGGCTCATTTTGCACACAGCGACCAGGGAGATCTTTTTAAAACATAAGTTATAGCATGTCATTCCTCTGCTCATATCCCTCCAATAACTTGCTATTTTCTCAGAGTAAAAACCAAATGATCTGTCTCTAAATATTTGCATGATATGCCCCCCCCCCATACACATACACTGACCTCTCTGACCTTTTCTTCTAATACTCTCCTCACTTGCTCAGTTTCAGCCATCCCAGCCTCCTTGCACTTCCTCAGATATGACGGGCACTCTTCCACCTCAGAGTCTTTGCACTTAGGGATCCCTCTGCCTCAAGTTCTTACCCCAGATAAAGTTCTCCTCTCTGACCTCCTTCAGATTTCTGCTCAAATGTTGCCTACTTGGTATGTCCTCAGAGCACCCGACTACAAACACATTTATCCTTGCCTGCTTTATTTTTCTCCATAACACTTATCACCATCTCACCTACCACATATTTTATTCAGATATTTATTATCTATCTGCCCCCTATTAAAATATAAGCTCCATAGAAGCAAAGTTTACACTTTGTTTACTTAGTGTGTGTGTTCCTTACACTTAGAACAGTACCTGGCACATATTAGGTTCTCAATAATAATATGACAAAGGTTGAAAAAATCAGTAAAACAATTTAAAAAATTAAAAAAAGAATAAACACTCCCCACAAAATGAGCAATTTTCTAAAATAAAGGGAAAAAACCACAGATATTCAATAAATGTATGAAAAAATTAAATTTACTAATGTTCAAATGTAAATTTAAACAGTGAGATTGCACTTATTACCCATTAAATTACAAAAAAACTTTTAAAATAATAATAGCCAGTATTGAGAAAAATGTAGAGCAAAGCATATTATCAGACATTGCTGGTTGTACTTAAATTGAACAACCAGTCCAGGGGGCCGTTTGGCAAGATTTGTGGAGAGTCTTTTAAAAGTATTTTTGCCTCTTTTGTCTCAACTTCTTGAAAATTTGTCATGAGGAAATTAATTAATAATATTCACAAAGATTTGGCTACAAAAACAGTTATCATTGCCTGGTTTATAATAATATCAAGTATGAAAAGATAAAAATTAACACAGGTGTCCCTCTCCTTTCCCACCTGTGATGAGGGAATTCTGTCTTTGTCACCTCGTGTACTGGGCTTTAGAGTAGAATCTGTAAAATGGGTAGAAACAGAATTGGAGACGGAAAACATGGTGATTTTAAAGAGAACAAAAAGACTAGAAGTTAACAATAATAAGCTTGCTGTGATGAGATTGTGGTTGATGCTTTTTGTGTGTGATTTTTGTTATTTTCCAATTTATCTAATAAACTGGATTTTTCGGTAAACAATGACAAAATTAGTTTTTTAAAGAAAAAAATTGAATGATACCACTCTTGTAGAAAGATGAAACAGAAAGTTGGTGGAGAAATTCAATTGAATATTTTCAGTTAAGGAATTAACCCAGAATTCAGACTGCAAAAACTTTTTTAAAAATTGGGGTTTTGGGTTTATAATGGTGACTGAACACGTGTGTTTACAGCTCATTCTCCTGAGGTAAAATTAAAGTAAAAATGAATTTTTAAAAATAAGTATAATTGCACAAGAAGAAAAGAGGAAAAGTGGAGGGGGTTGTTAGTTGAAATGAAATCGCTACATATTTCTGGATGATGAAAAGATGATGGAAAATTGTGTATTGATGAAGCAAAAAAAAAAAAAAAAGGAAGCCCCATTTCAGAACATATGTGGAAGGAAGTGCATCCAAGGAACCCAGAAAATGATCAGCCAAACAGGACTGAGGGTGAGGGATGAGGGCTATGGCTAAAAATTGGGGAATCATTTCTAGATTAATATGCTTCACAATTAACCCGTCCCACATTAGTTCCCCTCCTATAGAAGAGCTTGATGTCAGGCACTTAATGCAAAGCAAAATAATTTGAGGATTCTTTAAAGAAATCGAGCTGATTATCTCGGGAGATCTAGAGTGTCATCGGCAAAAGAATGATTATCAAACTCGTATCAGAATTCTCATCAGCAACTCAAAGATTTAGAAGAATGCTTCGATATTTTAAGAGAATCTTTTTTGTTCTCATAAAAATGAGAAAGAGAGAGAGGTATTTGAAGGAATTGACACATGTAATTGTAGGGCATGGCAAGTCTAAACTTTGTAGGGTAGGACAGCAGGTTGGAAATTAACTGACGGGATGAGACTCATTCACATTATCAAGGGAAACCTTTACTTAAACAACTATAAATGTTAAGGCTTCTAAAAATACCTTCACAGCAATACATAGATGAGTTTTTTATTAAATAACTGGATGTTACATTCTAGCCAAGTTGACAAAATTAACCAGCAACAGGTGGCTACTGTAACCTCCTCTGCCATCTTTTTATTTTTTCCATTATGATAAAATACATGTAACGTAAAATTTACCATAGCAGTGTTTAAAGGTTATAATTTCTCCATATCTTTGCCAACACTTATTTCCTGCTTTTCCCACAGTGACCATCCTAGTGGCTGTGAAGTGGCATCTCATTGTAATTTTGATTTACATTTCCCTAAAGACTGATGACACTGGTCATCTTTTTACGTACTTTTTGACCACTAGTATATCATCTTTGGAGAAATGTCTATTCAAGTCTTTTGCCCATTTTTAAATTGAGTTTTTTTCCTTTTTGTTGTTGAGTATGAATTCTTTACATATGCTGAATACTAGATCTTTATCATATATATGGTTTGAAAATATCTTTCCATTCTGTCTTTTCACACTTAATGGTGTTTCATGCATAAAAGTTTTTAATAATTCAATGAAGTCCAATTTTTTGTCACGTGTTCTTTTAGTGTGATATCTAAGAAAACCACTGCCAAATTTGAGGTCATAAAGATTTACTCCTAAGTTTTCTTCTTGGAATTTTATAGTTTTAGCTCTTATATTTAGGTCTTTAACTTATTTTGAGTTCATTTTGTATATGGAGTGAGGTAAGGGTCCAACTTCATTCTTTTGCAAGTGGATAGCCAGTTGTCCCAACACCATTTATTGAAGAAACTATTCTTTCTCGTTAAATGGTTTTGGCACCTTTGTTGAATCAATTGACTGTAGATCCATGGGTTTATTTCTAGACTCACAATTCTATTCCACTGATCTATATGTTATTCGTATGCCAGTATCACACTGTTTTGATTACTGTAGTTTGTGATAAGTTTTTAGATCAGGAAACTTGAGTCCTCTAACTTTATTCTTTTTCAATATTGTTTTAGTGGTTTATGGTCCCTTGCAATCTCATATGAATTTGAGGGTTAGCTTTTCCAGTTCTGGGGTGGGGTGGAGGAGAAGGCTATTGGAATTGTAATAGGCATTGCATTAAATCTGTAGATTTCTTTAGGTAGTATTGCCATTGTAACAATATTAAATCTTCCAATCCATGAACATATTATGTCTTGCCATTTATGTAGGGCTTCTTTAATTTCTTTCAGCAATGTTTTGTAGTTTTCAGTGCACAAGTCTTTCACCTCCTTGGTTAAATTTGTTCCTAAGTATTCTATTCTTTTGGATGCTATCCTAAATGGAATTGTAGTCCTAATTATTTTTGTATGGTTCATTGCTAGTGTATAGAAATAAAACTGAATTTTGTGTGTTGCTCTTGTTCTTGCAACTTTGCTGAATTAATTTATTAGTGCTAATAGTTTGGAAGAATTCTTTAAGATTACCTATGTATAAAATCATGTCATCTGTTTTACGTCTTCCTTTGCCATTTTGATGCCTTTTATTTCATCTTCTTGCCTAAGTGCTCTAGCTGAAACTTTCAGTACACAGTTGATTAAAAATGGCAAAAGCAGACAGTGTTGTCCTATTCCTAGTCTCAGGGAGAAAACTTTCACTTTTTCACCACAGAGTAGATGTTAGCTGTGGCATTTTCATAAATTTCTTTTCTCATATTTTGGAAATTTTAAGGGAATTTTTTTGCAACCTATAATTCAACATTCAGTCAAGCTCTCAATCAGAAGTGAGAGCAGAATAAATACATTTTCAAGCTTGTAATGTCTCAGAACATTTGCATCACATTAATCTTTTGATAGGCAGTTGCTTGAAAATGTACTACAGCAGAATAAAAATACAAAGTAATCAAAGGAAGATGTAGGACACAAAAATAATAGCTCCATCCAACCCAGGAGCACAGTAAATTTCTAGAATTACATCAAGTCTAGAAATCAACTAGTCCAAATTTTAATACTATTAAGATGAAAGAATTCCAAAAGGGAGTTCTAAAGTAAGAGTTGAGAGTGGGAGTAAGTACGAAAGTATTGGTGCACAAATGAAGAAACTAGACAAATTAAAACGTAAAGTCACGAGTCATAAAGAAGAATGACATTGATTCAAGTAATAAAGAGAAGAAAGAAACTTTTTAGATATATAATGGAGAAAGCACCATAATAAAACTGTCTGAACTAGACACTGTGAAACAAGCTAAACCATGGAATGATTTTAAGTAATTGGTGGCATAAGAAAGACACCTTTATTTAAACTTACAACAAGAAACTATCCTTGAAATGACACCAAAGTCATGAAATTGTACCATTGAGAAGCCTTTAAGTGTCTCGTATTTACAGAATCATAATAATTTTAAAGCTGCTTATTGCTTCTAAGGGTTGATAAAGGAAATCAAAGAAAGTTTTAACAATGCTTATAGAACAGAATGAAAATATAACCAACAGTCTGATGGGAAGACAAAAAAGTTTGGGATTATCCCTTGGACGAGAATTTTTTTCCCAAGTGTCTCTTCGTCAGGTTGGGTTCTTTATGGTAGCAGACTCTACCAACAGGCTGTTCCAGATGTGTGGGAGGATATGGCAGGTTTACAAGGCAATGTGAGGATTAGTGGCATGAAGTCCTAAAAAGGATATGAAGGATATTTTTCAAAAGCACTGGTTTAAAAAAAGAGAGAGAGAGAGAGAGATTCTGTCATTCTTTAGGGAAGAAAGATAGAACTGGTGATAATTAGTATAGTTGAGGTGGGGGCAAAGAAACTTCCAAAAGAATTTGCCAGATTATTCTGAAAGTTCCATCTCTATTTAACTAGTTTCTAACTTTTGCCTGAAAACTGAGAATGATATATCACATCCAATTCATTTTAAGCATAAATTTGAATCCATGAATAAAGTTTTTCATTTTTGCAGACGCCACACCCTTTTTCCATCCTCTAGTTCTTTTCAATTTTGTTCCATCAGACAATTGTGCCATTATGATCTGTGGAAACCATTCCGCGCATTCTTGGCATTAACTTTTGGTCCTTTTTGGTGTCTATAACTCCTCCTAGTATGAATAGGCATGACATCAGTATCAAAGAGTCATTTAGTTTGGCGTACACCATGAGATGTGCTCATAATGAATTATTTTCTGTGCATGTAATATATACAACTCAAAGCTACCCAGAATATAAATAGTTCTTGAACATATTCTGTCCTTTTTGAAAAGCAATGCTGTATTTATATGCATAAATCCCATGATTCCTTCTAGCCATTTTGGACATATTATATGTGATTTCATCAGAAAAGAAAAGTGGAAAGTTAAGCAATTATCCCGTGAATGTATTTAATGGAGACAGACAGTCTGGACCACATAAATAGTAAAACGTTTTCTCAAAACCCCTTTTCGAAACTTGAGTTATCAGTACAGGCACCTCCACCGCTCAGTTACTTGGAATGGGGATATTAAATGGCAATATTTTGCCTACTTTCATAGAAAAAGAAGAAATTGACCCTGTTTAAATAAATTTTAAGACTTTTGAGGTAGGCATGGCAAATTTAATTTTTTTCAATGTGGTAAATGATGTTTCATACGCTCTCTCTGAATTATGAAGATTTTTGCTCTTCCTGCGGGCCTCCTTCAAATACAACTTTACCTAAAACACTAGAAGTGGAAGAGGAAAGAGAATAGACTCCCTTAGAGATTTCAGTCACTTAAATGGTCTTTTACACGCATAAGTACTTATGGTTAAGAACCCTGGGGGCTGAAAGTACAAAGGTGTAAAACATATACACTACCACCTTGAGTCAAAAGCCAAGGTATGTTTTTTTAACAAGTACTGAAATATGGATAAACAGTCCCTTCCACTCTTTCGCCCTCTTAGGGTGGTCCCACAGGAAGCAGAAGGGAAGAACTCTTTGTTTTCCACGATCTCCAGCCCTTCTGTTCTGTCCTAGGCAAAGGCAGCTCACTGGAGTTATCCCAGCAGATATGTTACACCTGAGAATGAGGAGGAAGCTGCTGAGAACCAGGCTTAGATCGCTTCATGTTTTCTGGAGCATGGCCTGGGTGTGCGATTAACACTGAGATGACATCAGTTATAAAAGATATAATGCAAATTCACTGAGAATTACATACAAGACAAGGCCAAGCAAATATCCATCTAGAGACAGATCTACCACCTGTGTTTAGAATCAATGGGCAAAATAATGTAGATGAGAAATCTCTGCTATAACCCATTGATCTCTAAAGTGTTCTTCCTAGTTTCATGGGGACTTCAGTCTTCCTCAGTGTGTGTGAGCATCTTCCTGTACCACCCCCAGCAGGACCCTTCCTAATGCTTTCCGTAGTCTCTCCATCAATGAATTTGTTATTTCTCCCCAAACGATTCTCTCTCTGATACACATGAGACTATGTACTTCAACCTCCAAAGTACTCTGTCTCAAGAATCTCTACTTTAAAATTCCCCATTTGACATCTCCCCATCCATCAGCGCAACTCGATCTGCGTTTGGTTATCACCGAAACTGAAATACCTGAGCCACCACCATACTTTCAGCTTTCTGTCTCTTACTCTGTCTGATCCAGCCATTTAAAATGTATCATTTAAAACGTATTTTTCCTTTTTTCTACTTACAGAAATAAAACATGCTCACGGACACCTCACTCTTTAGCTGCACACTATTTCGTAGTATAGATACATCTGTAAAATGATCGACTCTTTCAGTAATGTGTTCATCTGGAATCACTTAAATATTTTCTGTTTTGCCAACCACTATCTTCCCTCAGTAGGTTGTGTTCTGTTTTCTCCCTTTCCTGCTCCCAGACTGATAAATATTGTTAGAGCAAGTCACAAAAATCTGTTGATGGAACCCACTTCTGACTCATGCCTTCCAAGCTCACCTGGATCCTTCTTGATTTTTGGCAATATTTGAATACCTTTCTTGCCAAATCACTACTTGAATGTCAACAATGACTATTTCTTACGTGTTTCACTTTCTTTAACTCCCCACTCTGACTTTGATTTCCCTCTTTCTGGGAAGATGATTTAACATCACACTTCATGGAAAAATGTAAGATAATCTGATATGACACATCCCTCAGAATTCCTTGTGGTCTTTACTACTGCTTTGCTTTACTAAAGGCAAATCTGAGCCTTTTTTCCCAGGCTCGTGCTTCCTTACTTCCCTTGAGGCCATGCATTCCTCTCTTACCTGCTCTTCCACAGAAAGACTGAATAACTTGCCCATATTTGCGTAGCTTGTAAGCGACAGAGCTGGACTTCAAACGCAAGCAGCCTGGCTGCAGACGTTTGTGCTTAACCACTATACTATCCTACCTCTCACTTATGCTACCACCTTTTCTCTTCCTTTCTCTCCTAATTTCCTGAAAGAATAATCTTTGCCCCGATTAAATCCTTGCCATTCACTCTTTAATTCTTTGCAATTTCCCTTGTGACCCCCACCACTGTCCTGAAAATACTCTCTCCAAGATGTCCTCATTGAAAGACTTTTTCTTGCTTGTGTCTATCTGAAATTTTCTAAAGGATTTGAATGTATTGGTAGGGAGAAAGGACATGGGAAGTGAACTCACCTTTACTAAGTAGCTATTAGGTATCAGAACCTTTGCAAATTATCTACTCTAATTGAATTTTTACAACAGCGCTATGATTATAAGTAATATTTCTTTTTCATAGCTGAGAAAAAATATTTGCAAAACACATTCACTAAAGAATTTATTTCAATCAGAATTTATTTAAAACAAATCTAACCTTTTAAGATTTAATAAGACCACAAACGAAAACAAAAGACAGTTTTTGAAATGGACAAAAGATTTGAACAGACATTTCACCAAAAACCAATAAATAAATAATGAAAAGATACTTACCATCACTAATCATTAGGAAATTGCAAATTAAAAAGATACTAGCTATGCACACACGCAAACAGCCAAATTTAAGAAGACTGACAATGCTAAGTGTTGGCGAAGATGTGAAACACATTGCTGGTGGGAATATAAAGCCACTTTCAAAACCATGTGGCAGTTTCTTATAAAGTTAAACTTACACCTACCATACAATCCACTAATCCCACTATGAGGTATTTACCCAAAGAAGATGGAGATGTTGTTCACACAAAGATGTGTGCTCATATGTTTATGACAGTTTTATTCATAATTAGAAAAAATTCCAATGTCCATTCAACTGATGAATAGATAACACATTCTGATGCATTCAAAAAATGCATAACTACTCCACAATAGACATGAGCTATGAGCTATGATATCTGTACCAATATGGATGAATCTCAAAAGCATTATGCTAAGTGAAAGAACCAAGGAACAAAAGACTACATACATATAAAACTCTAGAAAAGCCACCGCTACATTGAAAAGAGGCAAATCAGTTGTTGCTAGAGGCCAGCAGAGGAAAGAGGGGATTTAGTATAAAAGAGTATGAAGGAATTCTGGGCAGTGATAAAAACATTCAATTAATATATCGTGATTGTGATAGTAGTCTCACAGCATAAACATTTATCAAAAATCACCAACAATTTCACATAAAGTTGGCGAATTTTTAATATACGAGTATATTATTATATATTACAATAAAAATATAACAAAGTAAATAAAATCATAAAAATTTAAATGCATTATATTTTAAGTATACCTCAATAAAGCAAAAAAGAAATATAAAAGAGGGGGTGAGAAAATTTGAAAATAATTAGCAATTAGAAAAGCGGCATTGACCTTAATTATGTTCTCTCTCCTCTCCCTCATCATTTCTTCTGGTCCCTCTATATTATTCTAGAGTCCTTTTTCTAGCCCTCAAACTTTTATTTCCACAATAAAGGATTAGCTCTACAAATTATCTGGTAATTTTTAATCATAGAATGTGACTGCTACATAAACAGGAAAGGAAGACAGCCTTATGGCATCATCAGTGTGGAGTTTCTCATGACTAGATAAGCAAAGCTCTGTTAGAGTGAGATGTGGACATAACTATGTTATCATAATGATGGCTGCCAGGAAGGCAGAATCAGATTTGATACTCAATCATAGCAACTCTATTAGCCCTTGAGATTGACATATTTGCTTTCTCCTCCTTTCCATAGTTTTGATTGTCTATTTCACCTTCGTCATCCTTATAATACATCTGCTCTTCTTCAGGAGCCACCTAAATTCCTTTTGAGAAAGAAAAGGAATATAAGTAAGGGAAGTAAATTTATAATAATGATGATGCTTATGGTAATAAGATTATCCTAAATATGGAAATGACTGTGGTGGTTTGTACTCTACTTATAGTTCTTTTCCCAAAACACAGAGGTGATTAGTAATTCCCAGTACCAATGTGTAGTGGTCTGAAATTACAGGGGAAAAAAAATGAACTATGTTCTCATTTGTGTTTTACATACATAAAAAGCTAACCTTACTGCTGCACTTGTGAAAGCAACCTCATTTGAACCTCTAACTTGAGAACGTTCCTGTTCCTCCTCAAGAGGGTCATGTCCTGATATGCAGGATGTTTTCTGTTTGCCCCTTCAGATCTACTCTCCACCCTTCTCTTTTATGGACTGCATCATTAAGCATCTTTTTCTTTGAGAGTCCATTTTGATTTGGCCAATGAGAGGCAAGAGCAGGAGGGTGTTTAAAACTGGGTATTTATTCCCCCAGCTTTTTTTTTTTTTTTAATGTCAGTCCACATGTTAAGTGAAATTCTCTTTCAACAGCCTCACTGCTGTCAGGTGCCTGCCTCCCCACCCGACAGTTACAGCTACTGGCTGCAGACTCCATTGTGCACTTCCTCCCCTTCCCCTGCAGTCCTAGTAAAGAGGGCTTCCCTGTCCCTTATTTGTTTCCCACTGCTGTAGTGGGCTGAATGGTGGCCCCTAAAAAGATATGTCCACGGTTTCACCCCTAATTTGGAAAAAAATGATCTTTGCAGATGTAACTAAATTGAGGATCTTCAGATGAGGAGATCATTCTTGACTATTCGGGTGGGCCTCAAATCCAAGTATCCTTATAAGAGAAGGGCCAAGGGAAACGTGACATACACAGAAGATAAGAAAGCAACATAAGAATGGACACTGAGATTGGATGATGTGGCCACAAGTCAGAGAAGTCAAGGAATGCCAACAGCAACCAGAAGCTGGAAGAGGCAAAAACGGACTCTCCCCTGGAGCTTCCGAAGGGAGTGCAGCCCTTCTGACACCTTGCTCTGGCCTCCAGATTGGTGAGAAAATAAATGTCTGTTGCTTTAAGCCACCAGATTTGTGGTAATTTGTTACAGCAGCCCTGGGAAACTAATACACCTTTGTAAAGAGACCCTATTACAACTTGCCCATTCCCCAGTTTGTATGTGCCACCTATCTTCTGCCAAGATCTGCTGGATATATCTGGCAATGAGTGAGTGCCTCATTATTATAACTCTGAACTCCAGCAGTATTCTGGTAACATAAATGCAAAATGGGCATTTATAGTGCTTATTCTTATTAAATAGTATTTAAATGTGTATACCCTGGAAACTTTCTGTTCAGCATAAGTTATGTCTAGGTGTATAAGATATGTCACAAAGTCCTCAAGTGACCTTATTGTAGGGTTGTTTCTCTTGTAAGGTAGTTCTGCAGTAAGGATTGCAGTTTTTAAAATGTTCTATGAAACGTCCTGTGCAGGGGGAGTTGATATCTGGAAGAAGAGACTGTAATTTAATTTCATCAATAAGAATTTTCATACCTAATTTCCAAAACTATGATCAAACCAAGAATAGAGTCACTAGGTAGGCTACTAAAACAACCACTGTGGGAGAGATTGGGCCAACAGACTGTTGTGTGAATGTTGTTTATAGAGAGGTAATGCCATGACACAGTCCAGGGAAAATTAATCAGAGACGAGCCCTAAGATAGCTCTTTGGGGAGTACCTATATTTAAGGTGCAAAAGGTTGAAAAAGAGACAGAAGAGTAGTTGGAAGTACAGGAGGAAAACGAGGAGAGTGTGGAGTTTCAAGGTACCTGAAAATATGGAGTAGTGCTAAATCTGAACCTTAGGCGTTCAGAGGAATGAGCACTAATAAAAAGCCATTAATTTGGGGACTTTATGGAGAGTGCCTGGGATTGCAAGACAAGGGTCTGCTGATTGCTGATAAGGGTCCACTGTGAGGGTCAACTTTCAAATAGACAAACAGCAACCATTTGATGGCAATGGCTTACAGTGTTGGCTGTACATTCTAATCCCTAGGGAGCTTTTAAATACCAACACTCGGGGCCCCTCACAAATCAGTCAAATCAGGATTTGGGGGAGGGGAGTTCAGGCAATACCATAATTTAAAAGCTCTTGGGTTCCTCTAATGAGCATCCAACATTGAGAATCACTGCTATGGAGGTGTCCACAAACTATAGCCCAGGCTCAAATCCACTATGATGACTGTTTTTATAAAGTTTATTGAAACACAGCTGTATCCATTGTCAGCTGGGATAGTATCAGTGGCTGCATTCATGGTGCAGCTATAGCAGAGTCGAGTAGTTGTGATGGAAAACTGCGTGGCCCACAATGGTGAAAATATTAACTATTTAGCCCTTATAGTAAGTTTGCAGACCTCAGTGTAGGGCAGGGTTTCTCAGCCTTGGCAGTGTTGACATTTTTGATGGGAGATGTTGTGGGGGCTGTCGTGTGCATTGTAGGAAGTGTATCAGCATCCTTGGCCTTTACCCACTATATGCCAGTCGTACTCCCTCCCACCCTTTACCCTCCACTCTGTTATGACTCTCAAGATGCCTCCACACACTGCTATATGTCTCATGGGGTGCAAATCACCATGATTGAGAGCCACTGCTATAGAGTATAAAAGAATATAATCTTATATGTAAGGCAGTTCTTGTCATTCACAGTAGTTAAGTTCTATAAAGTCACTGGAAACTCTGAATTAGTGAATACTGAGCTCAGTGTTATATTATTTATATTCTTTGATAGTCTATACTGTAGCATGTCCTGGACCTGTCTCAACTACAGACTGGTGAATTTCCTCTTCCTTTTTCTGGATATACAATATTTTGATTCATTAACATTGAACTCACAGCTAAGAGCACTATAACTCATGCCTAAACAAAGCTTATCTAATACATGTATTTTCTCCATAAGGCACATCACAGTAGGAACACTAGACATCATTTCAGTACTGTACTTGGAGCCATTTTAAACAGCAAAATCACCGAGAAGAAGCACAAAAACTCAAAAACGTGGCAACAAACAGACTGCACAAAGAGCCCTGTTTACAGTATGAGAACTGAAATAAGAAGGCAGAGGGTTGTTCTGTTTGACTTTAACTGGATATGTGCCTAAAAAGGGACGAAAACTTTTTGCTGTTCTGTGTATGTCTACTAATAAACACAAAAGCATCGTAAGTATTGATATTTTAATTACAAAGAACTTTTAGTGAATAGATTAAATAATCATGAGGACCAGCTACATAAGACATCAACACTATACTATCAGAGTGTAAATCCCATATGGACAATGACCATGGTTTATTTATCCTTATATATCAAGTGTTTAGCACACGCTAGTGTTCAATTCATATTCATCTACCAAATTCATGAATACTAGAAATGAGACAGCATTTTAAATTGCTTGTAGTTCTTTTAAAAGTAAGCAATTCTTATATATAACAGGAACAATAGTGAGAATTTATGAAAGATATAGTGATTTTTACTGACTGTTCCAATGCCATGTAAAGAAGTCTGAAACTTGGCAACTGATTACTGAAATGTAGGGAATACAGACAAAACTTGGAGATAGCACCATGGGGCAAGAAGAGAGGGTGACAAGTATGATGTTAAGGCAGTTTGCATGTCCCCTTAAACTAAAGGAAGTTTGGAATATGGATCCTCATTCATACTGACTGGCTCAGTTCAGGCCAGCTCTGCACATCTCAAGAAAGTCATAGTTGCCTCATGACTTTTCATGACAGTTAACTGAAACATAAGATTCACTTAATCACAAAATAGTGGTAACTTTGCTCAGTAAAAGGTAAATTCTTTTCCTCATATTTGCACATAACTTAGGAGTTACTGTGCTGTCTGGAATTTCTATGAAGAATTCCTAGTCTCTTGGAAATCATTTCCAAAATCACACCACAATTTTTGCTAATGTGCAAGATCAGTATAAAAATTGAAGCAATAAGATCTTACATTTTAAAATTAGTAATAATAGCTAACACATATCATGTTACTACTTACCAGGTTCCCTTCTCAGTGAGATATATACAAGGTGTAATCAAACAACATGGTGAATGTTTAAATTAAAAACAAAAATTATTACAGTAAAAGATACATTGCAATTAATCCTTCTCAAAATACTCCCCTTCACTTTGAACACACCTATCCCATCATTCTTGCCACTTTCTGAAGCAGTTCTGGAAGTCCTCTTTCGTGAGTATCTTTAGTTTTGCTGTCGTGGCTGCCTTGATGTTCTGAATCATTTTGACTTTGGGGAAGAGCCAGAAGTCACATGGTGCCACATCTGGTGAATAAGGTGGATGAGGACACACTGTAATGTTTTTGTTTGACAGAAATTGCCATACCAGAAGCGATGTATGACACTGAACATTGTCATGATGGAGGATAATTTACAGCACACTTTAAAACACACCTTCTCTCAACCGTAGTTCACACCTAATTGACTGCACGAAACAAGTTGAAACTAGTTACACACTGTTACTAATGTTTGACGCACTGCTCCCCATATTGAAGATCCCTGCCTTTCTGTTGGATGGCACTCGGCAGCAGCATTCACCGTATTTTGTGATCACAACAGAAAGGCTCCATGTCACACATCCCTTCTGGTATAGATAGCAGTTTCTGTCAAATAAAAACACGAAGGTGTGTCCTCATCCACCTTATTCACTGGATCTGGCACCGTCCAACTTCTGGCTCTTCCTCAAACTCAAAATGACCATGAAAGGTAAACGTTTTGAATCAATTCAGGACTTCAAGGCAGCCACAACAGCACAACTAAAGACACTCACCAAAGAGGACTTCCAGACTGCTTCAGAAAGTGACAAGAATGCTGGATAAGTGTGTTCGAAGCGAGGGGGAGTATTTTGAGGGGGGGTTCATTGCAATGTGTCTTTTACTGTAATACATTTTTTAAAATTTAAATATTCACCATATTGTTTGATCACACCTCGTATATACATGAATAATGTCATAATATTCATACAATATGAAGACATATATATTTATTCATAACAAATTTAACACAACTTATGAGTAAGAACAATTATTATCTTCCCCATTTTATAATAAGGAAATTGAGGCACACAGAGGTTAGGTAATTTGCCCAGGGTCACACAGCAATTAAGTGATAGGGGAAGGTTTCAAATCTAAGTTTATCTCCTGAATCCCACCCACCAAACCATGTGAATGTATAAAAAGACTGTACTACAATTTCATATGATCAGCAAATGCATCTTTGGCTACATTTTCTGAGTTTGCAGACCTATTAATCACTAAGTAGTATTTGTTGAACATAGGCCTACCAAACACTGGTAAAACACAACATTTTATTGCAATTGAGAAATTTGTAGGTTTTTACCAGAGCTTGATGAGAAAAAATATCTTGTTTTCTGCTTTGTTCTGTTATCAGATTCAGATTGTTGTCTTCTTTTTCTCTTTTGTACTAAGGTGACTTGCCCTAAAATTAGTGATAATGTGAAAAATAAAATTATGTCTCTGTCATGGGGATTTTATAAATCATGAAAAAAGATCAAGACAGCCTGTCAAAGTGATATCAACCATTTTCGTAAGGATAAAAATATGATCCTAAAAGTTCAGGAGATACTGTGGCATGAATGGATGAAAACAATTGTTTCAACTAAGACCATACTCTATTTTAGTACACACAAACTGAGATGATTTAAAGCAGAAATAACTTCATACAGAGACTGCCAGAGGAACCTTGAAAATACACTCTGTTTTGCCCATAACAAAATTAATCATGTGCAGAATGGCTGAATCTGATAGAGAATTCTTATCTAGCTCTTATGGCCTCATATCAGCCTTAGTGCTAAAAAAGAAAGAAAACAGACAAAAAAAGATGGGATTAAGAGGGACTGTTTGCTATTGTTTCCATTCTTCAAAACAGAAAATTTCTAAGAAAAAGAAAATGAAGCCAGGTCTATCAGAATGTTGCTATAAGAAGCAAACAAGCAATCTATCTTTGTAGAAGAAATTTATAAAATAAACCAGCCAAAACTATAACAATAACGCCTGATGCTTTAGGAAAGCATGTTCTAACCTATGAAGAAAGATTTCCATGCAGTGCCAGGCAAGCAGGTTGGGTGTGTGGAAAATGTAAAAGTAGGGATGTTGATGGAGCCATTCTGGTCTTTGGCTAACCTTTGTCTTTTAAGTCCCCTCAAATTTTTCAACTTCCTGATATTGAAAAAAAAAGAAGACCTAAATAAAAGCTTATGGGAGGCAATTAGCAGAACACTAGCAGAATGGTAAATAGTGATTGTCTCACCCCAAAACAATCTAACCTCATTGAAAAAAAATAAAACCACATTTTGTGTGTGTGAAAGGAAATAGAATGGTTTTCATAACTGTGTGTCTTAAATATAATCGTGTTCAATATACGTAATCTCATTTAAATATAATCTCAATGAACAAGAATAAAATATTTGAGGGTGGGGTTAAGAGAAGGGTATATTATTATCTACTCTCTTAAATATAATCATATATTCCTAGTCAAATGTCTTAAGATATTTAAAATATGTATTTACACTTACAGAATTTAGGATTTTTAGGAAACATTTGCTATGGCACATCTTAACGTTATAACATATGACATTTTACTAGCATATCTAAAGTCACAGACAATCTAAACTACATTTTGTTTTCTATTTGCCGTATTTATTTTCTCCTTAATTTTAAAATCATGAAAAATATCTCATATTAGATCTCAAGTGGTAAGAATTACGTGGAGACTCTCTGTTAACTGTGTGAAAATTGAATCAAAAGTGTGGAAAAAATTTGAAATAGAGTTATTGAAGAAATGAAGAATGCTCCCAGCCCTGGATCTTGTTAAAAATAAGATAGAGTCTCATCTGTCTGGGGTGGTTTGGGTGTGGTCCTGGCTGGAAGCAGGAGGATGGACTAGAATAGACAACCGCATGTAGTCCCTGACATTCTGCGATTCTAGAAACACTTGGACTCAGGACTGTGGAAGTAAATGAGAGAAAAACTCAGAAGAGTTTTTATTGAACCACCAGGGCCTGAGATGTAAACACATCCTTCATTCCTGTAGGTTTCTGTAATTGAAAAACACCTAGACTATAAACACCTAGCCTCATTTTACCCAATCAATGTATTAATCATGGTGGAGCTAAGAAAGGATCTCAGAAATTATCCAGTCTTAGGCAGACCTTTACAAAAGTGTGTAACTCTTAATTTTAAAAAACTGAATTTCCTGGGAATTCTGGGGAGCATGCTATTAAAAGGAATTCTGTATTAAATCCTTTCACTAGGAAAATGTTCATCCTCTGTTTTGCTTTTTTTGCCCGTAGTTCTGGTGTTCCTACATTAAGGTGAGCTTGTATGGTACTCTCTCAATTTTCACTACTATATTAAGAATGTTTTTTAATGATTGAATATGTACTCACTGTGTTGTTGTGTAGCTACTAAAATTATAACTATGAAAACTATACAATGTAGAAAATGTAAATGAAGGGTTACACGAGAAAGGTGTAACTTGAAATTGTGCATTTGCTATGACTACAACTATATAAAAAATATAGTTATATCTGAATTAAAATGAGAAGGCGCTTTTACAAGATAGGAGTAGATAAAAACGTTACAGAAAATTTACATAAATGTGCCTACTAATTTCAAAATTAATTATAAAATTAATTAATTGAACCATTCATATCTTCCATTGGGTCTTTGCTTAAAGTGAAATAATGAGGCAGAATGCAATCAGTTCAAATCCTCCACTCTGAAGCCTTGGGCAAGATGTAACCTCACAGAGGCTTTGTCTTCTCATCTGCAAATGCAGATAGTAACCTACAAAGCTGGGTAATTGAGAGGATTAAGTGAACTAACATTTAGTACCGTGTTTCCCTGAAAATAAGACCTAAACGGACGATCAGCTCTAATGCGTCTTTTAGAGCAAAAATTAATATAAAACCTGGTATTATATTATATTATATTATTATCGTTATATTATATTATGTTATGTTATATTATATTATACCCGGTCTTATAATGAAATAAGACTGGGTCTTATATTTTTGCTCCAAAAGATGCATTAGAGCTGATTGTCCGGCTAGGTCTTATTTACGGGGAAACACAGTAAGTAGCTAATATTGTGCAAGAGCTATGAAATTTAAAGGATTCAGAGAAATTAAATGTAAGCATGACCTCAAGGAAGCCAACGGAAAAATGGCTTTTTGTGCAAGATCCTAAAGGTCCAAAGGTACCCTAACCTAACCACACTTTGCCCATTCCCCACCAAAGCCGATCACCCCATAGGCAATCTAATCTCCCTGCTCAACATTCATTAAGAGGTGTTGACTCCACTCTTTGAGCACAAAAGAGACGCATCTTTCAAAGAGTTGGGCTATCCTAATGATTCCACAGCAGTAGACACCTCTGCCCTGTAATCGCATTAGCCAGGAGTCTAACTTACTTCCTTCTAGACTTCAGGGTACAGGAACTGTTCTTCTGAATGCCAGATCAGATTTCCTCTGCCCCCACCCCCAGGCCAGCCATCTTCTAAATACAAGGAAATCCATCTAAAGCATCATGACAGCACAGGATGACTCGCATTTCATTACTGTTGATGTGTCAATCACAATAGATACCAAACACAGAAAGTCCTGACAAAGATTGGACGGCTTACAATCACTGCATTCTGCATTGTACATGCAGGAAATGGAAACAACTGAGGTTCATGTGAGCTGGAATTTAGTCCACCAGACAGATTTATAGCCTTGCTTATGCTCCAATATCCATTAAAGTGGGAAGGTTGCAACTATAAAAAGGTTCATGCAATCCTAATAGCATAATATGACAGAGAATAATGTCCCCCCAAAGTTCAGGTGAACACCTTAGGGTCAATCTAATTGAAAGCTACCACATTGGGGTGAAGTTTAGGTCCCCAATGTTGTTCAATATTCCTTATCAGTGACAAAATGGAATTGGGGAAACTCTCAATTCTGGTATGATAACAAACATGACAAAATTATTAACACTTTTTTAAAAACACAAAAAGAAAATTGAAAGTTTTCTTTATAAATTAGAGATATGTACAAAGAATTTCGATAGAAAAGTGTGAAGGTATATTAATTAGCGTATGCCCTGAAATTAAAATATACTCTGCTGACAGAATAGTAGAGATGATAATCTAGACCTAAACATCAATGGGTTTGAGATTACAATGGAACACAAGTTAAAGATACTGATAAATCAATAGTAAATTTCTCCTGTTCCTTTTTATAATAATAGAACATGATATGATCTTAAAAGAAGTGTAGACTAAGTTTGGTAGAGCACATACTTTATTGAGCATAAAACAGTGCTTTGCTAAACTATCCAATTGAATCATGATATATAGTAAATTACAGGAGACCTAGAAAATGCATGTAAATATTAGAAAATACTTAAAGGAAAGATGAAAACCTTGAGGTTATTTAGTCAACAGAAAAGATGCCTGAGAAGTTACTTATAGCATAGAACACTGAATAAACATTATCTGTCTTCTACAGGGCAGGACATGATTTCTTAATGTCATAAATTGTAATTTGAGCATCTAGGAAAAAATGGTATTTCTTGATAATAGGAATGACTAAATTCTTGAATAAGTTATTGAAGGAAGTGATGTGATCCTACAAAGTCTGTAGAATTTCTGCTTCTTGTAAGCTAGTTTGATGTTTAGGTGATTTAAGGTATTAGACCAGAGCATGTCTAGAGGTTTTAGCCAGGTTTACATGCCATAAACATTTTGATTTAATTCCCACCTTTGGTTCCTGCTCTTTTTTTCTGTACATGCTCTCCTTAGGATTTATAGCGTGTCTCTTCTGAGATTAGGTTATAAAAGACACTGTAGCTTCTGGTTTTTTTTGAGCCTCGTGTCTCTCTCTCTCTCTCTCTCTCTCTTCCTCTTCCTCTTTCTCTCTCAACTTGAGGTGACTAAAGTCCCAATTGACAGCTAATTCTCATGAGACCCTGAACCAGAATCATCGAGCTAAGCCACTCTTGAATTCCTGACCCTCAGAAACCATGTGAGATAATGTTTGTTGTTTAAGTTGCTAAATTTGGGGTAATTTGTTAAGCAGAAATAGATAACTAATACATTTATTAAAATTCAACAGTAATCATAGCAATTATTTGGAACTTAGACCAACAAAAGATTTTTGCAGGGAGGAGTGATTTATTACTAATATTATTTAGTGGTAAAAAGGATGCATAGTGGTAATATAAAGCATATTGGATTTTAGTTAGCTTTCTTATTATTTTTCAATTCTCCACAGAAAATGTACCCCTCATTGCCTGCACCCAGAATGGACTGCTCCCCTGCTCTTATATATCCTGGCTCTAGTTTAAGCCATTGTCATTTCTTCCCTGGAATAACTGGAATTTCTGCTTCTAGTCTCCCCTATCCCAACTGAGTCTACCTACCATACAGAGGACAACGTAATCTTTCTAATCATAAATCTGACCTTGTAACTCAGATCGTATAAAACCCCTCAATAATTCACTTGTGCCTACAGAATAAAGCCCAGATGATTTTAAAGGCTCTTCATGTTGCCTATGTAGAAAATACTGAGAAATCCCACTTATTGCACAGTAGTATTCTAATAAGATCGTCCTGATCTGACCCCCACTTAGGTTTTCCAGTCTCAATCCCTACTCACCTATTCATGTACTTGGAGTTGTAAGTCATCATGAAAGATTTGTAGTTCTCCAACCATACACATATTCTTTTGCACATTCTGATGATTTGCCTGAAATTTTCCAATTCTCCAACTCTAGCCCTACCCCAATTGAATCCTTATTTACTTGGTGAATTCCTTTTCTTTTTGTTTCACAAACTGTAGCTAAAAAAATGTGTCTTTTAGAGAAGCTTCACTGGACTTCTGCAGTCCAAATGAGATGCTTCTCTGTTATCCGGCTCACCATACATTAGGGCAATTAAATGTGTACATGTCTGTCTTCTCTACTAAACTGAACACCCCTCAAGGACAGGAACTATATTCAATTTGTCTCTAGTGCCCTATTGATTAACAGTATCAGGCCACCCAGAAGGCATTTAATAAACAATGAAATAAATAAATATTGAAAACTAAAGCGACAAAGCTATCCACTACCACAACACCCTAACTCCCATACTAGGGTAATTTTCACACAAGTATTCCCATGGTTTTCTAGATAATAATTTTATATAAATTATCAATTCCAATTCATAGCATTAACACAGTTTATTATTCTGCATTTCTTTTTCACTTTGGATTGCTTCTATTGCTATCTGTTCAAGTTCACTCATCTTTTCTGCAGTATATAGCATGCTGTTAACCTTTTCAAGCATACTTTTCATCTTAGGCATTTGTTCTTTATAAATAAGTAGAGATCATAACTGCAAGTTAAATATACAGCATAGTATGGTTGTCAGCTAAATTGTTTCCCTTCATGTTATAATATATAAATCATCCTTTCCTTTCCGTCCTTCCCTCCTTGCTTCCTTCCTCTCTTTCTAGCTCATCACTCCATTAAAAAGAAATTTATCAACACAAGTTTTTTTCAAGTTTGCTGTCAACTTAGTGCATCATGCTAGTGTTTCTGGTGGTGATGTTGGTGGCACCAGTGGAAGAAGAGGTGGCGAGGGCGATGGTAGGGCTAGGAGAAGGATGAGGGAGAGAAGAGAAAGGTGAAGGTGAAGGTGAAAAACATATGAGAGAAAGAAAGGGATGAAAGGGAGAAAAAAGAATAGGAAAGAAATCTTAAAGGAAACTCAATCTAAGTAGGAGGGTAGTACCAAGCAATATTAAAGAATACGGCCTTTAGCATCAGAAATCTGGGGATTTGCCCTAGATTTTTAACTTGTCATAAAGAACTAACTCAGGCCAAATATCAAATATCTCTGAACCTTATTTTTTTCAAACATAAAACAACTAATGAAAATTAATACGTTTATAGTGCTTACTCTTGTGCCAGGCTCTGTTTTAAATGCTTTACATATATTAACTCATTGAATCCCCTCAATGACCACATTTTACACTTTCCTAGCGAGAGAGTGGAATAGCCAGCTTTAAACTTAGGCAGTCAGACTCCAGAGTCTGTGCCTTTACTAACAATATCTGTAAAGGCAATGGAAGGATTTCAGTGAGGGTCAAATGAGGTAACATATGTGAGACGGTTTTGTCAGCTAAAAAGTAATTACAATGTTAAAACAATTTTCAAAGTTAATTGTGATGGCAATGATGGTGATAAAGTCCAGATAACACAACAGGAAATCTTAAGAACAAAAACAAAGTATTGCTGAGAATTCAACTATAATTCAGATTTGGAAAGTTTACGAGTGCTAAAGATGCTAAAAATGATGCTTCCTTTACCCGTTCTTTCTTTTGCTCCCAGCTTTCTAATTCCACAATAGCATCAATTAACAGACTTACCAATGCCTTCCATTGTAGGTATGATAATCTTGGTTAATAATCTATAATGTCACAGAATCCATACCCTGATGGGTGAAAATTAATAGAATTTATAAACTTGGGTTTTTACTTTTATTAAATATTTGATTGATCTGGAAATACATGTTATGTCTTGTCATTTCAGTGCTGCTTTGAAGAGTATGTGTGCATATACAATATATACAATATATGTAATATATTATATATATTATACATGCACACTCACAGGTTAAATCTCAGCTTTTAAACATTGTTCCATCTCAGTTTAAAATACTTTTTAAAGAAGTCTTTAATAGCTAAGAATTGAAACTTCTAGATCATTACCTTTAAAGTTGCTGTTTTGAAAGAAGTGAGGAAAGGCAAAAAGTTCTCTTTGACTCTTCCTTAACTTTTGAAAATCTTGTTATTTTGGGCTTTGATGCCATCAAAGGTTATAATAATGCTTATCAGCAACCTGTTTACAAATACATTCATAGGATCAGCTAATGAGTACAAACAATGGAAGCATGGCAGAGTTTATGTCTTTATTTGCTTTCTAGAGGCCATCAACAAACAGTCCCTTGCATGTTGATGGTGCTTGCTAAATGCTCGCTGGATGAATGAATTAGTTACCAAATTGTTTCACTCATCCCTTTGTGCAGATGGCCATCTGGGCTAAGTCAGTTAGGGTATGGTGATAAAGAGGTGAAACTTGATTTTGGACAACTCATCTGAAGCAGCAGTGATGGGGGGGGGGCGGGAATTAATGTATATCCTTAATGGTCAACTGAGGCCTTAGTTTCACCACATTCTTAGAGAGCAGCATCCAACTCCATGCATTACTTGCTAAATTTAGGATATAGTAGTCTACCATCAACAGGATCAAGAATTCGCTGTGACTGAGTTTCTCAATTTTAGTCCTCATTAATAAATGTATCAAAAAAATTTTTAAGTCATGTATACTTTTTGTCTATTTCATTTCTTGGTGGAATGTTTTCTAGAGTTTAGTACCTACTGTTTGAAATTTGTGTTCCTTTGATTGGCCTAAAAGACGCTGGGGCAGGAAGGGATGAGTGTGTGGTCGTTACACAGTCACTATTACGAATCACAAAATCACTGAATTCTAAACTGGAATGGAACTTGGAGCATTTAACCGCATTTCCTACCATGAATTCTGGAGGATGCCTAGTCTTGACACTTTTCTACGTGCCTCCAATGACTTTGCACACTAGTTGGTATTCAGAGAGAGTTTCAGACTGTGTACCGTGAGAGGGGCATGCAATCCAACCTGGTAGCTGAAGGAAGTCTTGATGGAGCTGCACCTTAAGGAAAGAGTAAGAGCGGACCGTGTGAAGAAAGGTGAAAGGTGCTGTAGGCAGGTGGACCAGAAAAAGTCCAAGCTAGTTGGAGTTGTACAACAATATGATGAGGGTTGGGAGGAGCCATCATAGAGGGGAGGAAAGAAGTACAAGCCAATAGGTAAGGTAATGGAAGGAAATGAATCTGGATAACGGGAAGGGTTTGGTCAGGAAGGGAGTTATGAACGGTAATAAAAAGTGTGAACTAAACAGTGCTTCTCAAACTGTGGTAGGGGATAGGGACACATTCTGAGAATTTCTAAATTTGTGTTTCATTTGGATAAAAACAACGTTTATCACTATTTGTAAAGATAATAAGATTTTAATTTCTTTAGACAGGGCTCCACAAAATACGGCCTGAGGATAAATATCTAAGGAACATCAGATTAGAAGATTTATACATAACCTTCCCTAAAGACTGTAAAACAATTCTATATTTATGACAGAACTTCATTGTAAATTATAACCACTTGTTCCCTTTCATCTACATTCTTATTTGTTTAACCATGTAACAACTCCAACATATAGGCAGATGCCAGCCACAATCACACCTTACAAAAACTATCTAGCCTTTCTGACTTAAGTGTTCCAGTAAATGTATTACAGATATCACCTACTTACCTAGTGTGGAAGTAAGAGTACCCAACCATCAGTAATTCTCCAAGTTCTGCATTCAGTCTTTCTAATGAATCTAAATCCCATTTCCAATTCACTGATACCCATTTCTAATTCACTGATTCTCTAGGCTTTTTGTAGCAACATTTCTAATTTTATCTTTCAATTATTTCAATACTCCTAGGCAGATGGCAACAGAACAAAGGCATTAATCAATGCTAATTTGTTTGGTCCACTCCTGATTCACTGTAATAAAAAAGTTTACCTTTAGTTATAATTGAAACCAGATTGGAGATCTTGGATGGGACAATTTGTGCCTCAAAGTTTTTAACTTGCTGCTGCTTCTACAGGGTGAACTCAACCCCCTACCTTTCACCTCATACAAGGTTCTAACGGCTGACCCATTCCCATTCATCATGTCTCCTCCAAGTGGTTTTCCCTACTGAAAATGTCTAACCTAACTCCCACCAAGCTACTCTCCTCCCATTATCCTGTTGCTTTCTTCATAGAGTTTATCGCAAGTTCTCATTGTGAGAGAGACAATCTCACTAGATCATAAATTCTGTGCAGACAAATACCAAGTCAAATGTATCCCCAGCGTCCTGCACATAGAGATTGCTTCTTAAATGTTGGTGAAGGCACAAATGTATAACTGCTATTGCGGAAAATATCATTCAATGGCTCACACTCTCCTAGGAGTCATTTTGGCACAAGTTTCATTAAGAATCTTTTGTGAACTTCTTCCTTCAAATGTGATAAGTATGAAAAACACATTTTAAAGAATTTGTTGGTATTTAAACAAATTTTTTAAGAGCAAGCTGATATGGATTTCTTTAGAGAAACAGTTGATTCAGGCTTGAACATGAACTGCATAGAACCTGGGACAATCGTATGCCAGAAAGCAAAAAATCTACAAAAGACTATTGGGGTCTGGTAAAAAACAGACATAGGGGCCAATTCAAAGGATCTCCTGTTGGCTGAAAATGGGACAATCTGAGCATAACAAGAATAATGACTGTGATGGATTGAAACAAATCAAATATATGAAAATGCACAAGTTCAGAATGTTACTTAAAACTGGTTAGCTTTGGAGTTTCTCCTATGGCATCAACTCATTATTCTGAAAATTGATAAATGGGGAAATTTATCGTTTTTTTTTCCTGTGCTAGCTGTATTTCGAGTTAACTAAAGACTTGAAGGGAGAAAGTTCTCCATAGACAATTTCCAACTAACGAGTGCAGAAGAAATGACAAAATTATAAAACCCACAATTTTGTAACCTCTAATGAAATAATGGATTGAGGTAACACTCATGAATGACTGTTAAAACCATGGACATTTTTAATGGATAAATCAGACCAATATTATTTGAATTTTCGGTACATCTTAACATTAAAAGTGAGACAACCAGTCGTTATGTGTCTCCTGATGTGATGGGAAGCACATCATATCTTCATATCTCCTAGCATGTGTGTACAGCGCCATCTATGAAGTATTCTTTGCCAAAAAAGTGAACCTGCATGTAATTAAACCTCTAGAACTAACCATCACTTTTAATGACACCATAAGGTTGTAATCAGCCATGTGGGAAATTCTATAGGACAAGGGACCTGATTTCTTTAACAAATAAATAGCAATTTAAGAAATGAGTGGGGTGAACTTTTATATATTAAAAGGGGCTTAGGAGATATATCAATCAAATTTAATATATGGGCATTGTTTCATCCTGATTTAAACGAATGAACTACAAAAAGTGATTTTTAGATAATGGGAGAAAAATGAACAAGAACTGAGTATTAGTTGATCTTAACAAATTATTGTCAATTTTGTTAGATGTGATCATGATGTCGTATTTTTAAAAAGTTCTTATTTGTTAGATATTAACATAGTTGCAGGTAAAATGATATGGTGTTTGGGATGTGCTTTAAAAACTCCAGAAAAATAAAAATGTGTGTCTCTGTGTGTGTATGAAACACGAATGACAACATGTTAATACATGCTGAAGCTGGGTGTTAGGAAGAGAGGGGTCATTATTTTAGTCTCTCCACTTTTGTATTTGAAAATGATCATGATTAAAATTAAAAGCTGAGTTTCGTTTTAAAAATGTGTTAGTATATGGTGCAGCAAATGTACAGAAGAGTCTATGAATTTGTATCCATAACCCAGTGCAAAACATGAAGCATTATCATCTCTATAAGTCCCCTTCCGTACCTCCCTGAATGTCTCCCTTCTCCCGCAGAAATAACCACTAGTTTGAATTTTGTGTTATACTCTCCTTATTTTTTTTATAGTTTCTTTTTCCTGCTCCTGTAGTTTTACACAACTTACTGTTTAGTTATTTTTTGTTTTTCAACTTCATACAAATGAAATCATGCTTTATGTTGACTGTTTCTTCAACATCAATTTCAAAATGATCCATGTTGATGCTTTCAGCTGTAGTTTATTCATTTCACCGCTGCAAAGTGTTCTATTGTATGCACAGACTACAGCCTTTTTATCCATTTTACAGTCGACAGACATTTGAGTTATTTTCAGTATATTGTGAATATTCTTGTACACCTCTCTTAATGCATATACAGAAGAAATTCTTTGAGGTATATACCCACAAGTAGAATTACTGTGTCATAGCATACATGCAAATGAATTTGGGTAATGTCGAACTATTTTCAAAGAGGTGGTTGTACCCATGTACACGTCATCCAGTAAACAGTGTTTTTGAGATTCCCCCTTTCATACATCTTCACCTACTCTTAATATTTTCAGAGTTCTTATTTTTTGCCAGTCTGAGGATTGTGAAATGGTATCTTATTTTAGTTTGTATTTCCTTTAATACTGAGTATGAGCATCATTTCATATGTTACACTTGTGCTTCCTCCTCTGTCAAATACAGTCATTCTTTTGCTCATATCTAACAAGTTATTTTTCTTTTCCTTATTGATTTCAAGGAGTTCTTTATATATTCTGCATATTAACTTTTTGTAGTTCTACGGATTACAAATAACTATGTTATGGCTTGCTTTTTCACTTTCTTTATAGAATCCTTTGATAGATCAGTGTTCTGAATTTTAATATAGTCAAATTGATCAGTCTTGCACTCTTGGTCACCTTATTAAAGAATCTTTTCCTACCTCAAGGCTATAAAGACATTTCCCTATATGATCTTCTAACAGCTTTATAGTTCTGTTTTTTACATCTAGGTCTTTAATTCACTTGAACTATTTTCATCCCCTTTTGTGAGACAGGGCTCCAATTTCATTTTTTCCACATAAATAGCCAATTGACCCAGAATTATTTATTGAAAAGCTCATTCTTTCTCCACTGCTCTGCAATGGTATTGCTCTGCAATACCAACTCAGTCATAAATCAAGTGTCTACATAATTGTGGGTGTGCTTCTGAGCTCTCTAAAACAGGCTGAATTTTCATCAGCCAGAAAAAAATTAGAACAGTCTAAGTTTGGTAATTTCCCTTATCATCTCAAGCCTAGAACTTCTGAGGTTGTTCTTAACTTGTTCCCTTCCTTCAGTCACATCTCTAAACCGTCATTTCTAGTCCTCCTAGGTTCTTAAAGCACAAGTCAGTTTATGTCAGTTCTCTGCTCAAAAACATTAAAGGGTCCCACAACGAAACTACATAAAGAACTATTTTAAGTTCCCCTAGCTAGACAGTTAATCACCCCAACCTTCAGACTAACATTAACCTCAACAGTGCCCAGGATGTAGCAGAAGCTCAGTAACAACTAGTGTCCATACAGCATTTCACATAGATGAACAGTTTTGTTTGTTTTAAAGAGAACGTGATTTGTCACCTGGCATATCCAAAATGTTCTCATATGAACTTATTTTGTTTTGTCAAAACGTATAACCTAAAAATTTGTCTAAATCATATCAAGATTATAAAGGTTTTAGGTCACTAGTCTCATGTTTGAAAGTATCTTACTAAACCTGGTTTGACACGTAGTCATATAAAAATGTACTGTTTAACAAAATCATGCATTCCATTTATTTGATTTTCGTTTGTGCTGTTAAACAGACTCCGAAAACCAAAATGACAAGACAAAGTAATCAAGGTCTTTTTAATAACAAATGACTTTTTCATTTCATTTTATTAGATGTGCAAGAACTCCAAGGTGGAGGTGCTTTCTTACTTATCCTATTTGCACACGTTGGTATTATCTCTTTTGGAGCTAGAATATAAAAGTCTTCTGCAGGCAGGTTCAGGGACTAATTAACTCCATTAAATTACATCCAGTTATGGAGTGAACTGAACCACTGCTGTCTAGAGCTGTGACAATTAGGAGATGGAGAGAGGCAGAAAGAGAGAGATTGATTTTATATGTCACTGAAGCACACTGCAACAATATGCCAGCGTGACTTTCAAAATGGCCTTAAAATATTCCAAACTCAGGGAGTTTCCTTGCTCCTGAGTGGGAGTTGACAGACTGTCTGGCAGCATTAGAAAGAGGCAGAGAAAAGCTGATGTCTATATTGTGTCCTCTAATAATAACATTCTGGCTTTTAGCGACATCTCCCCTTTAGAAGGATCCCTCTATTTGTTCTGAGGTGTGTGTGTGTGTGTGTGTGTGTGTGTGTGTGTGTACGCGCGCGCCCGCGCGCGCCCGCTGCCGCGCGAGCAAGCTTTGCCTCCCCTTGTGCAGAGGGCATAATTTCACCTTTCACATCTGGGAAAACCAAGCCGAAGGACACTAATCCTCCCAAGGTCACCTAGAAAATCAGTGTGGTGGCCTGGGGGGTGGGGGCGGGGAAAACCAAACCCAGGTGTCCCGACTCCAGCTTTGTGGTTGGGCACTAAACCATTTTCTTTCCCTTGAGGAAAAAAACAAAAACAAAAACAAAAAACACTGGGCGGGGGGAAGTGAGAGATTGATCAGATTTCCTCATCTTTCCCTTTACCTCCCATCCCCCTTACGGAGAGATAAACTCATGAAAGCAAACGAGGTGTCCACTCTGCAGTTCTTAAGCTGGGTCCCTCAAATCCACCCCCCACCCTCTCACCCCGACACAAAGCGATTCCGGCTCCCAAGGTTCCTGCGCGTCCTACCGCGAGCCTGGGAGGTGAGGAGTGGTTAAAACTCAGCCCTCACCTCCAGCGGGTCCCGGCTCCGCGGCGCCCAAGCCCCGCCCCCGCCCGCCCTTCCCCCACGGCCTCGGCACGCCTGCCCCTCTCCCCTCTCCCAATCCGGCGCACCCACCCCAGATGCCGCCTGGCACCGATCGCAGCCGCCGCCGCCGCCGCCGCCGCACTTTCCACTTGTATTGATTACCTCCCAGCCCCGCTCAGCCTGCTCGTTAGAGCGGAGCGGAGCGGCCAGCGCGCCAGCCCTTGGCAGCCCCGCAGCAGTCGGGCTCCGGGAGGCAACTCCTTGGGAGCGCCCTGTCCCGGGTGCCCTCTGCGCTCTGCAGTGTCTTTCTCTCTGCCTGGGAGGAGGAGGAGAAGAAGGAGGAGGAGGAGGACGTCTTGTCCCGGCTGGGAGGTGGAGCAGCGGCAGCCGCCGCCGCCGCCGCCGGAAAGGGAGAGGCAGGAGAGATCGAGACTTGGAAACCCCAAAGTGCCCGCGACCCTGCGCGGCAGGCTTCCTTCCAGCTTCATGGGCAAAGTGTGGAAACAGCAGATGTACCCTCAGTACGCCACCTACTACTACCCCCAGTATCTTCAAGCCAAGGTAAAGGGGCGCCGGGGGCGCGCGCGGCTCAGGCCCGGGGAGGGGCGCGCGGCAGGCCCCCGCTGCCCCCCGCGGAGTTGATGGAAGGTTGCTAACTATAGCGCTGGCCTGGGCAGAGCCGGGCGGCGCGCGGGGCGGCGGCTGCCGGGGGAGCGAGTGCGGGGATCGGGTTACAGAAAGCCGCGGGGGGAGAGACTAGACAGGAAAGAGCCGCCAGCCCCTTCCTGGCCCGGGAGGTGGGGAGGGTCGCGGGGCCGAGCGGCGCCCCTCGCGGAGCCCCTCGCCGAGCGTTGGCTGCTCGGCCGCCGACGCCTGGGGCCCGCGGCAGGACCCACTGGCGGCGCGGCTTTTCGACCCCTTCTCCTGGGCCTCGCCCTGCGAGCAGTAACTCTCGTCTTCCCTCGCAGTGGCGCGGAGCCTCCAGTCCCCTGGGGACGCCCCTCAGCCTCAGCGCGCGCGATGTCTGGGGCTTGCGGGGGTGGGGGGACGGGACATTTTACTCCCCGCCTCCGGTCCTGCGCGCCGCCCCTCTCCTTGATCTTTGTGGCACTTCACCTGGTTACTGATTTCTACTTTTACGCTGGTGTTTTGGGTAGAAAAGTGGCCAAAGTTCACTCAGCGTTCATTGATGTCCCTTTTAATCTTCTCTGTAGCCTTTGCGAAGGAGGGACAATGGGCAGATTTCAGTGCAGAGAAAGAAATGACTATTTTTCTAAACTAAATAGTTTAGAAAAATACTACCATTTATGTTTATCACAGATCGAGTTCCAGTGGTGCCTTCTCAAAAGTGGCCTTGGCATACTCTTAGGTAACACAGCTGATGACATGTAGCCATACAAATTGCGACTGGCTTTCTAGGGACCCTGGGTTCTTAATTATTGGGCCTATCTTATTTTTACAAGAACTGAATGCCTCCTGAACTCATTAAAAATTGTGTATTGGACCCACGAAGAGTGAGGATTTCACTGCTTTGGGAGCTTATGCCACGGTTTAGGAAGGTGGAAGTTGGATGCACCAGCGTTCTCCAGCAATTAGCATCTCTTATCACGGCTCCAGGTGCCCTTTCTAGATCACAAAAGAGTCAGGCAGTGCCTCAACTTTCTTTGGGAGGTTGTAATCTTGCCCTGCTTGGTTGCAGAGGACATTTCTGGCCTGGTGCAAAGAATCTCTGATTCAACCTTGATAAGCTTACAGTGTGTGTGGTCCATGTTAAGGCACCTACAACATAGCTCTGTATTTGTCCATGTAAAAAGGACACTTGTCAGCATAGAGACCAGAAATTTCCTAGCACGCAAGGGCCTCATTTTCACTCACCCCAATTCTTATTTTACTTTGGGTCGCCAGAAAGCAGCAAGATAGTAGCGGCAAGGATACCCATGATTTATTTCTGTGTTGTCCCCATAAATTTGTTTTCAGGAACTGGAGGGAGGTGCATATTTTTTTGTGAGCTACATTGTAAATATAAGTTGTCTAAAGAATTTTGAGGCATAATCAATGCACTGCCTTTTAGATATCATATATGTTTAATGCACTTGTTTAAATTATGCAGCATTGGGTGGCTGAAGGACAGCCTATTCAACACTTAACTGTATGAATAATAAATACATACACTCAGGTGAAGAAGAAAAAAGGCCATGGTTCTACAGGCATATTCACCTTAGTAATTTTTATGTACCATTAGTAAGTTAGAAACCAAGTACATAGAATTTAATATAGCTAATGCAACGCCATTTGGCTCTTTTTGCCCGGTAAATAATTGAAGAGAGAGACAAACGGCAAGAGCCTGCTCTAGTAATTAGGGTCGGATCCCAGAAAGCTTTAGGGCCCATTTTCTGAAAGTGTGCTTCCTGCATAAAGCATTTAATATTGATTTGTGTTACAGTAAATGACATTCTCAAAACATATCTTGCTGTTTCTACTATAAAATCTGAAATCCTATTACTCTGTATCTCTTTGTTTCCAGAGAAGGACACACATACTCACTTGACCTATATAACATTGTATTAAAGTTTGATAATTAAATCTAAATTCCCTATTGTAAAGTATCTTGATTATCTCAGTAAGAGGTGTCTCCTAAAATGTAAAGTGACTAGGTGCAGATTTTAGATAAGCACAGTTTGGAACATGTTAGCCCCCCTTTTTTTCTCCCTTACATATCTGCTGGTAACATGGTAGTGAGAGTAATTAAAAATAATAGCGTCTTCATTTGATTTGTAGTTAGTTTAAAAGCAAGTGTGGCCTAATCTACCTAAAGAGTTAATAAACTCACTTAGACTCTGTTGTCTACAGTGATGATCTTGCCTGTGTGTGCGTGTGTTTTAACCTTCTCAAAGTATTGGATAGAAAACATCACTCTGTTTAAAGTACGGTGATGTGTTAGCTAGTCAGAGTTGTTTTGAAACTTCTATTTGGAAGCTGTATCAAAACTGAGGAATGACACGGTTGTTTACAAAGTGATGTTTGACTTAAACTTGTGATTAAGAGATGGGAATGTGATTTTTTTAAAATTGAGGAAGAATAAGCAGATGGGATTTCTTTTCATCAGAAGGAAGAGACACCAATTAACATGGCACTTAAAAAGAGTTTTGTTGCTATACTTTTAAAAGTTAACATTTGTCAAATTATTCTTCTTATGTTAATCATCCAATCAGACTCTGTTTTGGAGAATTTATTTAGTAATTTTTCCCCATAAAAATGTATTAGTTACTTCCAAATTTTATCAGCCACAACAATAAAAAAATCTACAGAGCTGTATTACCATGTGTGACCATATTGGTATGCTTTCTGCTTTGACAGAAAGAGAAACTCATTAGAAATAGGAATACAGCTATATTAACATAAATTTAAGGATGCTTGTGGAAGGTCATGACATGGGTGGAAATGAAGGAGATTGTGAGTTTTTCATAATACCTTAGTGTAGAGCAACATATATTTCAAGTAACCGGATTTTACATGCTTGTTGGGTTTTTTGTATTTCTGTGTCAAGATGGTCTTATCATAGCAGGTTCTTTTTATCACCTGACACATTCATTCTAAGATATAGTTTGATATAGCTTCATACTCGTACTATTTAGGAGCACATATTGTTCTGAATTATATACAATGACATGCTATATTATGAAAAATTACATTTAGTATCCACTTTGAAGATACACAGAAAAAAATTTGATCATTTAATGTATTTTATTCTAAAGATTTGTATTACACATTTTCAAACAATGGCTGTATTAATTTCACTTGTTATAAAGGCAGCCCTTGAATCATGGTCTGTTTATTTCAAAGATACTACTACCTACCTTACTGCTAATGCATGCATGCAAATATTTATGGGTATTGAAATAATTATTCTATTTCTTTCTAAGAAAGGGAAAGACAAAATATTTTTTACATAGTTAGCTAATATTTTGTTCCAACTAAAAGCAATTTAATGCATTTGTGATCTTTATTCATAGTTATCCAGATATGTTTCTATAAAACATATATCATATTGAAAGCTTGATTTTAAAGTTTTTATGTATACAACAGTATTATTTTCTATACTACAAAAATGTTTGTTTCTAAAACAAAATTTGTTTTTAGCCAATTTTTGTGTAAGTGTATGCCAAAGAACATATCTGAATCAAGCTTCAAAATCTGGAAAATAAAGAGTATAATTTTAGATTCTATTAATAAAGGCTACTAGAACAAAACAGTTTTTCCGAATTGAAGTTTTGGGTGCGGTAACATTTTGTTGAATTCCTTAACTTTTACTTAGTTGTAGCTAAATGAATAGTGTGTCAATCTGTTTCTCCAGGAATTAGGAGTCATGATTTGATACAAAGAACCACTGAGCATTTTAAGGTGAATTGGAAGTACAGAGGCATGATATTCAGACTTGGGGTGCTTTATGTCTTAAGAAGTAACCACATTTATGAGGTGAAAAAAGTTTGCTTACATGTATCAATAAAGTAATGCAATATTTTACATAGTGCATACACCTAATTTCCTTAGGTGAGTGGCATATTGTGGCTAGCTGGAAGACTCAAGGTCATGGATTTGTTAAAATGAAGATGCATTGTAATATTCAAGATGCAATATTGTAGCGCCTTCCCCTTAGAGAACAATTTCTTTTGAATTGCCCATAATACATACATATATATATATATATATTATGTTGGGAGCCAAATCTTAAGCTACTAGAAGGGAAAAGGAACAGAGACATAGGAAAGTATTCAATCATTTAGTATGGGGATAACTAGATATATCTTATATGTTTGACAATCTTGGCTTTGAATTTAAATTCAAATCTGGGCAATTTCCATGTAATACACTTTTAGGAAAAAAATTTTTAAAACTTATTTATTGCTTAGACTTTGTATTTTGTTTAATGGTTTATTAGAACTTTAACATTATCCCAGTTTACCTAATGAGTGTTTTAATTTTAAGTCATAGGTCTTTTAGCTAAAGGCAAAGGGATCTTTTTTCCTTTTCTTTTTACTCAGGAGCGGGTTGCCAGAAAAGAAAATCTTTTTCCCTCTATATCTGCTGAACCAGTAAAAATCATCTGAGGAAGATCTAGAATGGAAGGATAAGTGCTTAGTAAAAATGATATGGACACTTAAATATAATTCATTCATTTTAAAGATGAAGAATTTCTTGTCTAGTTTGTTTTTTATTGGATGCTCAGTTCACAGAAGTTTATTTTCCCCAAGCATGGTCTTGTTATTCCACTGTTAGTCTCTCATCAAAGGATATCAACACCGCCCTAGTTTCTTGCTTGATTCACAGAACAGTAGGTGCTAAATAAATGCTTGTTGGTGACTATCATTATTCAGAATAAGAACCTACAAAACTTTTTTAGACCAGAATAAAACTATAGACCAAAATCTACAAATATAATAATCCAGCCTAATTTTCTAATGAAATCTCAATATAGCTTGATTTGTGTTTTGATTTATTTTGTTCCTATAATTAGAAAAAAAAAAACTTTCAAATATTTTATGAATTGAGTAAGATCCCTAAGATGAATCACATATCAATTGGCCAGTGCTTAATTTATAGAACCAGAAGTGCCTTTTTGTGTAGTCTTTATTAAAAAAAAAGATACGATGCCAGGAAAAATCTCTCATAGTGTTACATCGAGGGTGGAAACGTCACATGTGATGAATTGGTAACTCAGCCTATCTTTGCCTCCTATCACTGGCACCCACCAACACAATCCAAACTTTTTCCTGCTTAATTTTCAAGAAAATCTCCTTTTTTTCCCAGGGTAGTTCAGACTTGGTAAAAGTATTTATTCATTTAATGGATAATAACTAAAATATAAACTATCATTGAGGTGTTTAGAGTTATAGTTACCTCAGTCACTGACTGCTGCATAACCCAATCGTATTACCTGAGTGACATTCAGCCATCTAGCTTTGTAACCCATTCACTGGGATATTGTAGGAATAAGCAGGAACATGTCAAGTTGCCCTTACGTGGAAATGTTTTCTTCAATGCAAAATAGCTTATTTTAAAGAAAATGTTGTAATGAGATGTCATTGATTTAAATGCAGTGCCTTAATATTTGGTATGCAATCAGACCATATAGTATTCAAAATTGAACATTGGGCTTGGGGATTTTATGTGGAATGAATTCAAATGTTCTGGTTCCTCACCGGTTCATTTTAATAAATAAATCATAGAACCTTGTGGAACTTGGCTGTGCCTCCTGAGAGGCTGCACTTGGACGACACAGACGGTTGCCACTAGGAGATTGGTCAGATGATAAATAGCAAAATGTCTTCTTAGAACCATGTGTGCAAGCACATGCAAATTTGAGCGTACACACAAATTCGATAATAGGAACTAAACATTTCTTAATCGGGTTGATAGGAGGGCAAAAGTGTGAAAGGGGATGATGACAGCTAAGCCAAGAACAAACTGAACGTGTATCTCCCATAATCGAATTCCTTATTTTTGCTCAGTGCATCCAGTTTCCTTAACATAATTATATGAATATTTTAATTTTTCAAATAAGCACTGCAAAATAAGCATGTCAAAGATGATGTTGGGGGTGGGGGGAGGAAGGAGGAGAGTGGAAGATCGGGCAAAAATCAACATCCCAGGCCTCCTAGGGAAGAAAATGTATAAGAGTGAACATTGTCTTTTAGCTAATTTTTAAGTGGATACATTTGTAATTTTAGGGGATGGAGAATCGTCTTCTGGATGGTGAATATGAAAACCTAGATTCTAAGAGAGATTAGATTCTAATATGAACAGTTAACTTGCTTGCAAGTCTGGTACAGTAAACACACAATTCATCGTCTGGTTGATGATGTCCTACGTTGGCTGTTGCGTCTGTATCCTGGAATTAGGTTAAATTTTAAGCTGGTGGCTTGTTGGAAAATTGCTGAGGCTCATGGAGGACTGAAATACTAACTAATCGATCGTATTACCCGAGTGACCCCAGAGCACCATTCCCTGCCCTGGACATTGGGAATGGTTGGGGAGTGTAATAACTGGTCCCTGCTCTCCAGCCACCAGAATAGACACAACACAAGAAATAGCAAAGGTTATTTTACAAAATAGTACAGCCAGCAAGGCAGCATACCAACCAAGGGTCTGAGTTAAGATCTATATGTGGGGGATTAAAAACAGTGCCATGTGTTTTGTGAGGAAAAAATAAAGTGCTAATGAAAGCTACAATGAATTAGGGAGTTTTAGAAAGAATTTGGGCTTTAGATTGATGAATGAAAATTTCTTGAATTGATAATCAGCATTGTTTTGTATTTTTTCTGCTTTATAATCCTCTTATGAGTACTTAGAATTTTAAAGAATAACATTTTTTCGTACTTTATGTTAACTCTTTTCCCCTCAGATTTTCACATTCAATTACCTATTTTACATTATTATTTTTCCAGTTTTATGCTTACAAATGTTCATAGGCCAACAGGCTGAGAATATAATCCTTAAATGATGACATAATGGTTACACAGAAATGTTACTTTTATTGTTTTAACCCCTTTGAAGTGATGCTCATTTCTTCTAATTCATTAGCCTTGCTCATGGCAAAGGGGAAAAAATAAGTTTGGAGTTTTGTTCGGCTACTAATTTGCTCTTGCGTGCCTGTAATCTACATACTGATGGTGTGTCTAATGTGACCTGGCATGTCATCAGAAAATAACAGATTTTTTATTGTTCCTGATCTTTTGTGGATATAGCGGTTTACTCTCTTTATTTGGTCACTATCTAGCTTTAATTCTTTTAAAATAAAATAAGCTGTTACTTCTGCAAAAGAACTCAGTCGTCAGGAGTCATATTGTCTTCTGCTTGGCCTCTGTGTCAGACATGGAAACATCCCTCTGGCTGCTCATTGAGCTCCACGGGCTGTTGGACTGCTGGGTCCCAGAGAAACAGTGGCTTCAGGTAAAGGTTTTTTGTAACAAAACTAGATCATTTCGCAGATATCAAAGATATTTTTTGCTGATCTTGAAAGAAAAATGCATCATCTTCCCGGCTCTGCGAGTGTGTAGGCCCATTTTACATAATACAACTCTTTTTATAAGTTGAACATTTTAATAATTAGAATGGGCAGAATTGGATGGCTGTATCATGGAATACTGTGCTCTTTACTTGAATTTCTTGGGGTGGGGGGAATCAAAATTGCCAAGAAGATGTTTAGGTGATAAATTTACATTTATATTATACTTAAGCTCTTCAAATGACTGTTGAATACTTTTTAAACATGGTGATTTTGTGACTTGCAATTGGGAGTACATTTCTACTACCGGAGAACCTCAATCCTTTCTTACCTGTAGAATAACAATGTAATATTTTGTTTGTAAAATAAAGTCTCAGATGAAATACTCGGTTATAAGGAAAAGTACATTTTATTAGAAATTTATAATACTGTCACCTTTACTTTTGTCTTCTGAACAGCAATTTGGATTCATCACCAAACAGGCTTTGGACAAATGCAGACATTTGTAAAAAGAAAAATTTGCTCAGTTTTTATTTTCAGGTCGTTAACTAGAATACTTCCAAGGCCCTCCATGCCTCCTACAAAGCACAGCTTTAATTTTATTGTTTAAAAAAGAAAAGTTTCCTTATCTCAGCCTCTTCATAGGTTCCATTCTACTTGATCACGTACATGCTTTTATTAACAACAACAACAGAGAAAGAATTGGCTACCAGAGAAACTGCTACCGGTGTAACAAAAATTCTAAAGCTGGCAGATGCTATTTTTCTGGAGCGCTGTGTGCTTTGTTTAATCATTGGGCATACCATACTTTACAAGTGAGTTGTGTTTCAACAAGTTTTGTTCCAAAAAGTTCACTTGTCAGTTATTTGGAGCTTGAAACTCTTTTCCTATATTTCATACATAAGGGCCTGCAAAGTGGGAGTGGGTGGGGATAGAGCCCATGGGTTTGGGCAGTCTCCAACTGTGTTTTCTCCCTCCTTTTTCCTTTTCCCTCACTCCCTTCTCCCCCACTCCTGCCCTCAGCTGTTCTTCCTGCACACTAACAGTAATGCCACGCTGAACTCACTTCTACAGGTGTGTGTGCTAATGGTGGATCTACGAGGGTGATTGTCACATACAAGTTACTCCCACTGCATTTGTCCGAATCTGGGACCAAGTGTCCCTGACTTAATTTGGCTAAAGAAATCTTTACTACCTCTTAACGCTACAGATTATGATTAAGAATTTGCTAACTACAATTGACTCTTTGAATTGGATTTTCTTGCTGATTCCTTATCCAATTTTATATGGAAATTTTAAATAAAATTTTATTTGGTAATATATAAGGGTGTTATGGACGCGCAGACATAATGTAATACTTTGAACAAAAGAGAACATAATTAGCATAATAGAAAGTGTTTTGATGATAAATGTGTACGCTAATGAGACTGGAATGTAAATATGACAGTGAAATGTTAAGATACATTTTTTTCTTTGCTCATACTAAAATTTAAAATCATAGCCATTTTTTTCTGTTTCTTGAATATTTTACAAAACTATTCTTTATCTAAAAACAATCACAAACGTATTGTGTTTTTTTAATTTGCAAAAGACTAAAAAACATGTTGCTTACTTGCTAATAGTTCCTCATATTTTAATAGCTGAAATCTTAATAGCTGTTGATTTTGATTGCTTTTTTTTTTTTTAAGGATAGATTATATCTTAATATATAAATAGGCTTTAAAATGCTAGTGGGTGGTATCTGGTGTTCTTTTCTACCCCTCAGTCTCTATCACAAATTTCAAATTCATGTTTCAGCAGTACAGGATGTTCTTCAGTGCACATCCTTTGAGCGTTCAAAATTTGATTTGACTGTGTGGTCTGACGATAGCATGTTCAGATAAGTACATTGTGATAGTCATCTGTGTGTCTGGGCCCTAATGAACATCTGCTTTCTAGGGCGCCATAGCAGCACCTTTCTTTGTTTCCTCTTCCTTTGCCTTTTTGATTTAAATCTTGTTAAATCCTGCAAATGGGATTGTTTTCCAATATGCAAATGCTCCTATCTCCCCTTTTTTGGGAGGGCAGAAAAAGCCAGATATTTTAAATGTGAATGCGTTGGGAATTGAAAAGGAGTCTGCAGGAAGCAAGCGCACAGTTATAGTTCTGCTATTGACAACGCAGACATATTGTACTAAAATCATCTAGTTAAGATCGTATAGTTGGGACTACCTGGCCAATTTAATTAAATTCAGCAAACACTGAGCATGCATTGGATGGTGCAAATATGTAAATAAGATATGATTTATGCCATCATGGAGTGCAATGGGATAATTTTGTTACGTGTTTGTGTATTTAAAATTTTTATTGAGGTAGAATACACATACAGCAAAGTGCACAAATTTTAAATAGGCAGATTGATATACTCATACAACGGCCACATAGGTCACTATAAAATTTTCAGCACACAGAAAACACCCTCGTGCCCTTTCCCAGTTTGTACTCCCCAAAGGTAACCACTAGCCGTACTCCTGACTTTGTAGATTGGTTTCTCCTATTCTTGCGCTTCGTAAAAATGAAATCGTATGGATGTATACTTTTGTATTTGGCAACTTTAGTGCATCATTATTTTGGTTTCATCCATCCATGTTGTCATGGATAGCAAACATTGGTTCTTTTAATGCTACGTAGTATTTTTATCACAGAATATACCAGTTTATTTATCTGCTGTATTACTAATGGGCATTTAGATTATTTCAGTTTTGAGATATTATGCATAACATTGCTATAATTATTCTTTTTTTTCATTTCATTTGGTCAACATATGCACTTACTTGCAAAAGAGGAAATGGTAGGTCATAGGATATGTGTATATTCAGCTTTGGTTGGTATTAACCTTATACTGTCAGGCAAAGCATGAGAAATCTAATTGCTCTGCATGTCACTAATGCTTGGTATTATATGTCTTTTTAATTTTAGGCCTTCTGGTTGGTGGTATCTCATGATTTTAATTTGCATTCCCTGATGATAAATGATGTCCAGTCCTTTTTCATATATTTACTGGTCAGTTGGCTACCTCTTTTGTGAAGTTTTTTGGCTTAGTTTTTAAAAATAACAGTGTTAACTGGCTATAATTCACATAGTATGGCACTTAACCTTTTGTTCACTTTTTTATTGGATTTTTCTTTTTATTGGCTTATAGGTTTTTAAATATAGTCTGGATACAAATCCTTCATCAGATATATGTATCAGAATATCTTCTCCCAATTTTCAATTTTTCCTTTCACTATCGGGTTAGTATCTTTTAATAAATAGAAGTTGTTACTTTTAATTAAGTCCAAGTTACCCATCTTTTATGATTATTGCTTTTTGTGTCTGTTTAAGAAATCTTCTCTTACTTTAAGGTCATGAAGATATGTTTGTATATTTTCTTCTAGAAGTATTTTCCCTTTCACTTTTAGGTCTATGATCCATTTCTAATTAATTTTTGTGTTTGGTGTAGATACAGTCAAGATTTGTTTTTTTCCACATATAAATATCTAATTGATCCATCAGCATTTATTGAAAAGACATTTTTCGTTTTCCTCTTTGAATTTCAGTGTCGCCTTTGTTATCAATCAGGTGACGACATTTATGTCTTTCTTTTTCTGGACTTTTTTGTTTTGTTCCCTATGTATCCTTGTGTTAATACTACATGGTCTGAATTATTTTGGCAATATATCAAGTATATAGTCTCCAAAGTGGTCTTAACTATTCTAGGTCCTTTGCATTGTTTTTATAAATCTTAGAGTCAGTCTGTCAATTTCCATAAAAGAGAAATTTGATAGGATTATTATTGGAATGTTATTAAATCTATACACCAATTTTGGGAGAATTGATATCATCCAAATTGTAAGTATATCTCTTCTCTTTTATGTATAAACATACCACTTTAAAATAATTTATAATAAAACACAATGGAAAAGTATTATTGTTTTAAGTGCTCGTTTCTTAGAAGTATCCAGTGATTGCTTCGGGATCTGTAGTGTGATAGTTGGCATAGACTCTATTAAGAAAATAATTCTTTTGAACAGGGAGAGGGAATATTTATTGTCAGAGATCAAAATTAATTTTGAAAAGTGACTGACTCACTGAAATGTACCTTTTAAGAACAGACGACATTCTTTTGGTTTTTCTTGAATGAGTCTCAAACTATGACTGATTCTCCTTTATACTCTATTCTCCTTTTGAGGCTTTGTATATTTGAAGTTGTGACATCCCATCACCCTGTCTTATATATTTATAAGTATAATAATAAATTGCAAATTGATTGTATTTGGGGAATTTTTTGACATCCCTTGTGATTTTTCAACATGCCCTGGATATTGTGAAGACACACACGTTGGGAATGCTCCTTAGATACGAACTTCTAATTAATAGAACATGCTGCTCTATGGGCTTCCGTTTCTTCAAACTTTTTCTTAGATATTTAAAAAATGTTATATGTGTATATATATTTCATGCTTTAAGGTTTTTAAGCTTTGATTATTGCTGAATTCAGCCAGCCAAAAACAACTACATAGAACTTTCAAAGCTTATTAGTTCTGGCTAGGTTAGCTTAGGTTGAGTAGGAGGTTGAATAGACGACTTCTGAAGTTCCTTTCAACTCTAAATTTTATGATTCTGGGAATTTGTAACATCCAAGAATCACAGAATGTTAGAACGGGAAGGAACTTTAAGATAGTCTGTTCCAAGGTATTCATTTTACAGACGAGGAAAAGCTACCCAAAGTGAAGAGACAGAAGTAGATCTCCAGAGAGGCGGAGAGAGTTGGGTGGAGTGGCAGGAGGGCCAGAGAGTGGGAGGGTGAAAGGCTGACCTCACATAACTGGTTAGTACAGTGACCTGAGGAGGAAGGGAGAAGGGAGGCCACACACAGCTTTAGCAGTCATTCCAGAAAATTTATCACAGAGTTTGGACGGGGGTGTGAATGGGGCCAGCGTCACCAGCTGGTATCCAATCAGGAATCAGCAGTGGTCACTCTGAGGTCATCCACCACGTAAGGCTGGCCAGACTTCTGCATTTCCTTCTACTAGCATGGCCACTTCTACTGGTTTGCCAGACCAGTGTCCAGAGCTGATTCTGCTTTATTCTCATGTTTCTAACTTTGCAGACTACTTGGGTAGTCCATAGCTGGGCCCTGCTCCTCCTCCGTGGCTTTGGCCTATTTGTGGCCTTCTTCTGCTTCAGGATCCTTCCTTTAATCACATTCCTAAAGGTCTTTGTTTTATAGCCCTGGGTCAGGGGCCAAAACCCTCTCGCTTGGTGGCAGGAGCTCTCCCACACTGGCAGGATAGACTCCAGACTACTTCATTCTTGCTAACTTTAATATTCTGCCATCACCACCTGCTGTAACCTGTTGGGTCACCAAAAAAAAAAACACAAAAAAAACACACACACAAAAAAAAAAACCAAAACAAAACCAGAAACCAAAAAACAAAAACCCCCCAAATCCAGAGAGGCTGTGATTAAATATCTCCTTTATTTGTTGAAGCCACTCTCTTGTTCACCACTCTGATGGGAACACTCCACACTAGTCTCTAGTATCTCTTGTTTTTCGTGAGACATTTGAACACAGTTGACAGCCTTTGGCACTCATCAAACGATCATGCTTCAGGACCTCTGTTTTAGTCAATTAGGTGGAGAACCTCGGAAAAACGCACAGTAGGTGGCATCAACAAGTCCATGTGTCACTTGGACATAGTTTTTCCCTCATGCTGTTTGTTTGGATCATATACTCATTAAACATGTCAAGGTGCCTTTTGTTACAGAGCAGTTGATTACTTGGGCCAGAATCAGTGGGATTGAGTGAATCATCGTAAACAACATGATCCCAAACATTTTGCTGTTAATGTTCGTGCATAAATTACTCTCCCCAGGCACTGCAGTAGCCTTGTACTGGATTTCCTTTATTTAAAATTCAACAATGAAAGATGGGCATACTTGACACCTTAGAAGTCATGGGCATTATTCATCTAAGTTAAAAAGGTACATATTCAGCAGAGTGACTTAAAGTCTAAAGGGAAAGTTACGGTGTAAATAAGCACACGAGTAATTATTATCCCGAGAAAACACATGGAATTTCCTTTCTGATCCAAGTTCACTTCCTGTACTAAAAGTTTTTGGTTTTAGAACCTTTCATCTAACTTCCTCAATGTATTATGAAGCTTTTGAGCACAGTTTACCTACATTTTAAAGAATATACAGGCAACTTGAAGCAGATATATCAAATTTTGTGTTGGTTATATACTCACTCTTAGGCAGCTTGTAAAAATCTTGTTTTTAGGGTGTTTAAAACATGGAGATGTGAGAGTTTACTAATTTGATTTTTCCTTTAATTATTATATTTAAACTTTCACTAAGTGGCATTTCATTTAGGCTACACTATATAATAAATTTACATTATAATCTAATATAATTTACCTGTTGGGAGAGAAAATACTGAAAAAGTCAGAAGATATCAGGAAAGAAAAAGCATAGCAGGAAGTTATATGTATATTTAGTAAGTTTAATGTAGTTAATAGTAATTTGTGTACCTGTCGTCTCCTTTATAAGAATGTATTATTCTTACCGTGTTTCCCCTAAAATAAGACCTAGCCAGACCATCAGCTCTAATGTTCCTTTTGGAGCAAAAATTAATATAAGACTCGCTCTTATTTTATTATATTATGTAAGACCGGGTCTTATTTTATTATATTATGTAAGACCAGGTCTTATTTTATTATGTTACATAAGACCAGGTCTTATATTAATTTTTGCTCCAAAAGGCGCATTAGAGCTGATGGTCTGGCTAGGTCTTATTTTTGGGGAAACACCGTAAGAATAATACATTCTTGTAAAGGAGACAACAGGTACACAAATTACTATTAACAAAATGCTACATTAAACTTACTAAATATACACATAACTTCCTGCTATGCTTTTTCTTTCCTGATATCTTTTGACTTTTTCAGTATTTTCCCTCCCAACAAGTAAATTATATTAGATTATAATGTACATTTATTATATTTACATAATGTAAATATACATAATATATATTATATTATGTATATATTTCTTAGGATTAGTAAGTGCCTACAATGTGCAAAGCATTTTGCCAGGCCTGTTGCTATCAATAATAGATAACTTTCTAAGAAAATTAGCTACTGGGGGACTTGTATTTCCCTTTACATATAGATACTGAAAACAACCAAACAGGTGTTGACTTTAAATACTTTGAGGTGACATGAAGTAATCCAAAGCACCTCATTTCAAGTAAATTTGGGAAGCTTGCTCTTTAAGGCAATTCTGTAGTGCAGCTCTGTCCAGTGGAACTTTCTGCAATGGTGGAAATATTGTACATCTGCACTGATAAAGTGGCCACTGGGCCCCATGTGGGCTATCAGGCACTTGAAATTTGGCTAATGCAATTGAACTGAATTTAAAAATTTTAGCCACGTGTGGTCCATGGCTCTCATATTGGACAGTGCACCTATGATGTATTGTCAAGTAAATATATACTCCCTGACTGAATTTTTGTGTGAAATACATTTTGAAGTTGAATCTTGCATTTTCAGATTTTCTGATTGCTAGCCTCCATATATTCCTGCAAATACTGGTGACCAGAATGTGAAGAGAAAGGAAATCAAAAGCAGCTAAGATGGAGCAGATCCTAAGTCTTTGCCTACTGAAAGCAAAGCAAAAGACACAAGAACCCTTTTATATTTTATAGGATGTGCTTTACAAGTGTAGCTTGTATTTGTTTAGACTGAGTTATATTTAAAAATAGGCCACTTTGTCCAGCTTCTCATCATTAAACAGTCTACTTCAATTTAAAAAACAATACATTTCTTTCTATGATGTAATTATTCTGGATATTTGATCCTTAATTACCATACTAGTTGCTTTTATGCATAAGCAGTTGCTTACAAAGAAGATTCTCAAAGAATGAAGATAAGAAATCTAATGTACACAGCTAGAAGAAAATATGACCGATGATGTATTAGAGGCATATATATTTTCTCTTCAAGATTTTGATATTTAGTGGCTTCATTTTATGTTTTGTTTATTTTCTTAGCTTTATTGGATATATATATATATATATATATATATATATATATATATATGTATGTATTGCATGCGCGCAGACGTGTGTGTGTGTGTGTGTGTGTGTGTGTGTGTGTGTTCAGCTTTATGATAAAATCTGAGAGTTGTCTTGGTCCTTTTCATAATACTTTTTATTCTTTTTAGCTTGTTTTTAGAAATCTGCATTATCTTAAGTGCAGAATTTGAAAAAACAATCACTTGAAGTTCATAATTATTCCATAAGAAAAAACAGATATTATCACATCATAAATATGGCATATTACCTGTAATGCAACTAACTGAAAATACTTTTCAGGGCATCAAGTTCATGAGTATTTGTGTTCTGATTATTCTTTTTCTATTCAAGTCTACCTTTTCCACGTTATGCTTTATGTGATATGTATTTAATAGGACATAACAATTATATATGAGACTGTGCCTTTTAAAAGCTATCAAATTCTAAGTTCATTATGACAACTTTTAAAAATGGCTCTTGCTGTACAAACTCGAGTGTTTTTGTACATTGTGGTAGCATATACATAGCATAAAATTTACTATTTTAAATATTTGTAAGTTTACAATTTTGTGGCATTAAGTACGTTCACATTGTTGAACCACTCATGAATGTTTTTTAATCCTTGATATTGATAGGTGATTTTTCCAGTTTCATGGAGTTTTTTTTCCCTCTTCCAAGAAGAACAACAAATTCTCATTCATATCAGTAAAGAAACATCTGCTAAAATCCTATCAAATGGTATTTTAAAGTGAATTAAATTAGCAAAGCTATTGTAAGCTTGTTCATCAACACACAAAAAGAACTTTCTGAAATAATTTTTAAATGAAAATGGCACTTTAAATAGGAAGATGCAGTTATTTTTCTTCTTCCCATTTTGCTTTTGAAGGAATTTTGTCAGAAACCCAGCTACACTATAGGACAATGATATGGTATCTGAATAAAGGTTGTGGTTGTAATGAATGGGATATGCCTCGCTTTGTGACTCACCTTCCTTTAATGTGTTTTTCAAGATTGTATAATAATATCCAGACTTCAGCTTCCTTTCTTTTGTTCATTTAACTGAGTTCTTGAGATGATGCTAATACAACAATGAAATTTTAATTTACTTTTATGTGTGATAAAACACATAATTAACCCATAATGTTTTGTGAAAACATAAAAGTTAAAAAAAACACCCCAGCATTCTTTCACAACACAGGTTACGCCTACTTACCTGTTGCCATGGTAACCATGTAAACACTAATGAAACGAAATGGGCATCAAAAAAGTTTCTCACCTAATTTGTGTTGAAAATTCTTCGAAGGAGCTTTTAAAAAGTATTTGGGTAGGGGAGAGAAGGAAAGATTCAAGTAATGGAAGAGAAGTCAAACTTTATTTCAATACAGAGTTGAAGGGGTGGAATCTGTATTACTGAGAAGAGTTTTCAGAGCAGACTGTGCTGTATTTTATACCAATTATGTACAGCTATTGCTTTGAATAAATTTTGCTGTCCTGCTGAGATTTCCTTTTTACAAATCCTGGAGCAATTATAAGATGGAAGTCTGGAATGTATAAACAATGTCCTTTGAACAGTAAATGAGCCTCATTCTTATAAAACTCAAGGATAGGAATGTACTACCTTTTATTGTCTGGTTCTCTGCCTTTCCTTCCTACTTAATCATTGCACAGAAACTAGTGTCTGATTCAAGTGTAGAAAAACATGAATTTTTTGCCTAGAAATACTTTAAAATAATTCTTTCCATTGAATTAACAAAATTTCTCTGTTGCGATCACACAATAACTAGTAAACTTAATATCTGTTCAATATAGCTATTGATTCTATACTTCTGTATTTTCAACCTTAAGACAACAGTCTCTACTAGATTACCTTTATCCATAGACTTATAAACAAAACAATGTACCAAGTCAGTGTTCCTGGGGGAAAAATGACACCCTTAGAACATAACATTAGACCGAGTTTCCAAACGTCAGCTTGTTTTATGTGACAAAGCAATCTGCACTAATCATGGCAAACAATATATAAAATCCTAAAGAGAAGTCAACTGTCACTTGGAGTTAATTGTAAAAAGCCTGAACTCCATTATTTTGCTGAACTTACAGACCTTATACAATGTTTACAATAAGATTTGGAGAGTTGCCTAGCGTTGGAATATATACAATTAAACAACACAGTTGAACAGCCCTTTTATGTCAGCTCTGCTAAAAGACCGCCATTATACTCACATGATAGTCATTCTTGGAACTCTTAACATAAACAGGAATAGAGAACATTCATTTGTAATTCTATCTAAGTGCATGCGGGATTTTATTTTACTTTATTCACATAAACCCCCATGGAAACTAAAGATAGCAATAATAAAGGGATCACTGAATGAGAATTATTTCTTTGACTGTCAAAGAATGTAATACTTCTATTTTGTTTGCAACTGAGCCTAAGCACTCAGCTCTTTGGACTTTTATGTAAGCTTATGTAAATAAGGGAGATTATGTTTAAATTTATTACAGAGTGAATTTTATTTGTTTGAAAATAACTTTACACTAGAAATTAATACAAAATGCACTTCCTGGTTCCCTCTTTCAGCCATTTTCTAAAAACAGCAAATGCAAAGAGGCAACAATATCATAGGTTTAAATGAAACCAACCACAGGCTAAGTGTCAAGTCCACATCATGTTTTGTTGAAGTTAGATTAGGCCAGTTTAATAGTAATAGGTAGGCCAGAAAGGTTGGTCCTTGTTGTTGGCAACAATAAGAGGGAAAATATACACAATTGGAGCAATTTCTTTTTTTTGGAAAGTAGAAGAGATTGATTTATAGTTCTGTCCTTAAGCAATATAAATATATATTTATAATACAAATTTCAGGTTCTCGCTGTAGTATTTTTTTCCCCCTGTCAGTTTCCCAGAGATGTTTGGCTTTATCATTCTGAAAATTAGTTTACAGCAACTCCGAAATAAAGCATAGTTATACTGTATGACTCAATACCGAGAGGAAGATTTAAGCTCAATTTAGGTCACTGGAGACAGTGACTTCAGCTGTTTTTGCCTCTATTTTCTAGTCTGTTGTCTAAAATTTTGGAATTTGTTAACCATGTTCCTAGAGAGGTTTGAACTGTTTGACAGAAAGTTGACCTGTTACATGGCCAAAAAGAAAAAGGAAGAAAAAGAGGACTGTCAATGTGATTTACGAAAGGTTTGCAGCATGCTATGTGAATGACTGTTAAGAGCACCTCAAAAAATTATAAGGTTATCTGAAATGTGGTTTTTTAATAAAAAACGGAGTGTTCACCTCCTCCTCTTCCTGGCCTGAAACTTGTAATTAGGTAAAGTCTTCAATATAAACAAGTTCCCATCCTTTACTTTCTCTTATAATATAAATCCTTCTTCCCAGTTCTCAAAATACCCAGTGGGCCTCCACTTATATCAGAATATATGAAAGGTTATATTTGGTTAGACCAGAGGATTTTCTAAACATGGTTTTGTGCCCACTTTTGGAAATAAGGGAGGGACTTTTCAGAGCACTAGTTGTCAGTTGGACAAAGTCAACCATATGCTCCAAATATCCCTTAAATAACCAGTGGATTAATCAGCTTTGAGTATGACCAGACCATTCTTGGATCTATGTATGTGGTTGGGACTCTGAGAGCAGTGTGATTCACACACATTTTTGAGTACTGCTGGCTTCATTTTTTTTTTCTTCAAAAAAATACATATTTCAAATGTTTCCTCTATTCCTAATTTTCCATAATTTGAGGAATAAGGTTAGTAATGATTTTATAAACTTTAGAAATATCTCCTTTAAATTAATATGTTTCCAGACCGAAGAATCCTAATTTTAAAATTATACTTGCATGGAAATATCTCTTTCTTTGAATCATTGTAGTTCTGTGTTTAGTTGTTTTGGAAGGGCAATAATGACATCTTTCTAGAGCAACTTAGATGCGCTTGGATTTTGTACATAGTAACATTCGTTTTTTGATTTTATTTCCATTAAAGAACTCTCCATGCCCAGTGTTTATTGCTCTTTTGCGTACCGTTCCTGCTGGGCTGCTACCTTTCAGGTAGTCCAAAATGACTCCCAAATGTTGTTCCAGTAGTAACTGGTAGTTTAGTGGGCTGTGCTAGGCTTGCTCTTATGGATGTAGAGGGTCCTCTGTCACCTTTGGACCCACTTTCCCACAGCTCATGCTCATCAACTCAGTGTGATTAAGGGTAGAGTGTTTTTCGTAGATGTGTTTTAATGTGTACTGCTTCTTTCATATACTGGATAAGAATGTTAAAGCAGACATGAGACCACTCTTGGAACTTAAAAGAATTACATCATGAGTTTTATGTGCGTTTCTTGTTAAATTTCCTCCCATAATAATGTTCATTGCACAAGTACTCTTAACTAAGCATATGAAGGTCAGAAGACTTATCCCTACTCTTACAGAGGGTACACCGCAACTAGGGGAAACAGTATATAATTAATAGCCATTAACAACCCAAAATGAGGGCCATTGCTGGCATGAGGAGAATAGTCTACAGAGAAATGGAGAAACAGACCTCACTTCTGTCCAGGGGAGACCAGAGAAGCTCTGTGGATGGGACAACATTTGTGTTCAGCCTTGGAAGAAAGATAATAATCATGACGGGAGGTGTTGGTGGCAGAATCGCCTTGTGTTTGGGGTGGATGAAAGGAGCAGTGTGGATGCAGTACGTATGGCAAAGCCATGAAGGAAGACTAGGCAAGTGGAAAGTTCTTTCTTTATCCTTTGGGCAGTGGGGAACCATTAAAGGCTTTAAGCTGAGAAATGACAACATTTCAGAGAGATTATTCCAGCATTTGCATGAAGAATGGGTTGGAAGTGAGGTAAACATGATAAGGCTTTGTTTGTATGTATTTGAAAGTGGGTTCTGTGGGAACCTTGTCCCAGACTTCTTGAACCCCGCCCCCCCGCAGTATTTAAAATAATACTGTCTATATCCTTTTAAATAAAATTAGTATTAAATAGCTCTTTTCACTACTGACCACAAAAATATTCTAAGTACAAAATCAAATGTGCCTGTGATGTGTACAAAAGACATCTAACCAAAGTGATTCTACAGTTTTTCATTAATAATTTGAATTTGGAAGCCTACTTTATAAGACTCAAGTTCTAGTGAATCCCTCTAGCAACGCTGTAGGAATTTCCTCGCAGGTATAGGCTATGATATAATTAGAATTCATTATAGCAAGGTAAATTGTTATTAACAACAATGACAAAAATAATAATGAAAACGATTATAGCTAACATTTATTGAATATTATGTGCCAGGCATTGTTCCAAGGAGTTTATGTGTATGCAAATCACTATTGTGAAAATATATATAGTTAAGTATGAATGTATCTCATGTTAGAGCAAACAGAAAAAAGGGAAGAGAACAACAAACAAATTGATGTGCTTGATAAATAGAACAAATTTAGTCTACAAATATTCCTTTTCATATAATCAAGAAAATACCCATGTACTAGGCACTGTGGGAAATGAATAATGTCACTGTGTTTCACTGACAAGTCTGTAATGTAGTTAATTAACATATGCTAGAAAGTAAAAGAAATTGGGTGTATGTACAGAATAATATTTGGGGAGTGTGATGTGGAGCTATTCCAAGCAGAACACCAGCTTGGATTTGTTTTCCTTTTACATCTACACCCGCACAACAGCCTCATGGGTTTAAAAATATATCTGTGCAGTTTTATCGTCCTGGCTGTGGAGTACCACTCAATGAGCATCACAGTTATCTGCATTAGGCTTCAGATGCTGCTAATGCAGGCCGAACATCTTTTATTAAGAATCTTCTTTTCTCATCCCTCTTTTCAGACTTTTCATTGTCTTATCTATTCATCATGAGATCTGCTTTTCATCTCTTTAACTTTCTTTAAATTTGTTTTTTGAATTTTTTTTTTCACTCATTTGTGGAGTTATAATCCAGAATGTGTACCTCCTATCATTATATATGTTGTCTTGTGACAACTCTCTCCATGCTTCCCCAGAATAATTTCCGAGTTGTTTGCATAAGCCTGTGGTTGGAGTGAGAGTTGTAGGGATACCAATAAGGTCCTGAGAGAAAACAGAAAGTCTGCATATAAATTTTGAGATTAGTGACTCCCTGTAGGAAAATGGTCAGTGGGTACAAAGGTGGGCACCAAGGTGGACATTTAGAAACATTGGACAGTGATTGGCGGAGGGCTGTCCAACTGTGACGAAGCTGGAATGTACGGGAGAAATGACGAGTTTAGAAAACAGCTGGAAGCTTTCACGGCCCTGCATCCCCTAGTTGCCATCAGGGGCCACATAACTTGGAGCAGCAAAGACCCAGGGGATGAGAAACAGAGCCAGGCAAGAACCTCTGGATCCTTCACATCTAAGGAGGCAGACAGAGAGGACTCTGGTTTGAATTAAGGTTGAGAGTGAGGGTGAACTTGGAAAAGAGACTGAAAATGCCATGAAAGAATGATCTAGTGTGTAAACGTGAGCCAGACCATGTGGAATTTGAGGGTTTATACCTATAATAAATCTAATTTGTATGTAGTTTATTCCCTGAGATTCTTTTTATGTTTGCTTGTAAACAGTTACCAGTCAATCATGTTTTTCTATTTTAAATGACTTTCTGAACATGCGGTGCTGAAGGATTCAGAGTGGGGAGGAGGGCATTGTAAGGAAAGTACGAGGGCATGAAACCATGTGGCTCTTACTTTGGAAGAGAAACCTGTATTCCTTTAGATGATGGTAATAGAACATTTCTCAGTAAGTGGCATCAAACAGAGACTTTTTTGTGTAAGAGTCCCCTGGGGTTGGATTTTGGCATATGTACATGTAATACTCCCAGCACGGGTAAATACTAACTCTGTCATGGCAAGGGCAGAACTAATGCCATTTTGTTCAATGAGCTGTTATTAAGCTAGCCCCATACCTCTTTTCATACAAAAGTTCAAATCTCTCTTGACCAGTAAATTAGATGTTCACTTTTCAAAGCTGAATTAATGAATGAAAGTTACTTTCATGATGCCTTGCATTAATAGTTTTCTTTAAAGCCTTTCGGATAATGTTTTCTCAGATTTTCCTGCCCAAGATAGAAGTTAGCCATATTTATTTAAGCTATAAATTTTAGCTTGATCTAATGATCAAAATTGTATATCCTACATGCTGTACATAATACTGTTAATTTGACAGTATATTGAAGACTAATCAAAGTAATCAAAAAGTAGCTTCCATGTTTTATTGAAATTGGAGGAATTAAAATAAGTTTACTTCTATTAAGCTGACTTTATATAGGCTCTCTTTCAATACCAGACCATAAAAAAGCAGAACTGTGATGGAGGTGTGTGTCTGCATTTCCCCCTCTCACCATTTAGTGACAATACTATAACCATATTGGCTTCAACAATCCAAAAATAAATGAGATAGAAACATGAATCTGTGTTCCCAGAGAGATTGTTAGTAAGCTTCTTGCAAGCAGTGGTCATGTCTTCAATTGCTGTGAAACCTCTGTTATGCACATACTAATAAATACTTGTCCAGTGACCCAGATCCATATATAATATCATCTTATTCTTTTTAAGGAAACAGCTGCTGCACTTCTTTAAAACCAAATGCATACATCCTTGAAGTTGGAGTGCATTATATGTGTGTGTGTGTGTGTGTGAGTGTGTGTGTATACACACATACATATGTATATGTGTATATGTATATATGTCACGATTGAGGGGACAGCCGCCTGGATTCAAGTCCAGTTCTTCCAGAGAGGATTTGTGAATTTGTGTTTACTTCTGATAGCCACCTGGGGACACTGCCAATCTGAGACCACTTGAAATTAAATGCTCTGCTTGAGATTTTTTTTGAGCCACACTGGTTGTGTAGATGCAGGGCCAGTTGGTAGTTCGAATTTCTCAGGGGAGTTTTTTTTCTCTCTCTTTACCCAGTCACAGGTTGAGAAATACACATTTCTTTGCTGTCTCTTTTAGCATGATAAGTTTATTTCTTGTTTGCCCTTTCCCAAAGAATGTGTCCCTTTGATGTCTCAGTTTTCTATAGCGCTCTTTCATCAGATTCTTCATGTAGGAGCATTTTTTGTTTCTATGTGGTACATAGAATAGTAGTGTATCCTATTGTTGATGGCATCTTAGATTTGATGAAATACCGTACTTGTTTGGGTTGCAGTTATCCAGCTGATCCACCACATTTGAAAACCCAGACAGAGGTTCTGTGATTGGCTGCCTGTGGGACCAGAAAGCTTATTTTGTATAGAAGATGGTTATGATACGCTTATAGGTCCAAAGGTATGAATCAACCTGGCAGACAATTAATGTCTTAGCAGTGTGATTTCTGGTAAGCCTCTTTGGGATTTGGGAAAAGAAGTCCCACTGTAGTTACTTCATACAGTTCCTTGCTATGCCTAAGGTTGGCTTTGAGATGGCACTCAAGTGATACATCAGGAATCCAAGGGGTATTTAATCAAAAGTCCTTATTCTTTTCATTAGCTCTCACAAAATACCCTTTCTTTTCTTTTATGGCTAAGCTACTGTTTTACAGATTTACTGGTCAGCTGCGTCCCTTTTGCGTTTCTCATAGCAATTAGTCCATACCCATCTTTTTGATATCACATATGCAGACTAGAACACCTTCCCAAATTATAATCTCCACTTGTTAACAGACTATTCATTTCGCTCCTTCATGAGTGTTGCCAACACTTTCTTAATGCTTCTGTCCTTGAGTGGGTCTCTTTGGGAAAAGACAGGAGAAAGAGGATTAATAGTTATTCATCGCCTGCTCTTGTCAGGTCCTTTATGAAATTATTTTATTCAATCCTCACAGCAACTGTGACAGATGATTATTGCAGATAAAATATGCAGAGTGGGTTTTAAAAGTTCATTATCCCATTTTATATAAGAGGAGGACTGAGGTTCACCGAGGTAAAGGACCTGTCCATGACCATACAGTTGAGCCAGGATTTGAAACTTGTTTCAGATTTCAAAGCCAAACTCTTTTCACTCTACCTCATTGTTTCACTTAAGGGCAGAGCTTCACCCAGTTGTTGTTTTTTTCTTCTTTCTTTTTTTAACTTCAGCTCATTTAAGTGATTTATTCACAATAAAAATTCAACACACATATAAAATTCAACTAAAAGCAGATGCTGCTTCTGACTACATCATAGGTGTAGGCCCTGAAGCTTGAAATTTGGGCTTTCGCTTTGTTTTGTGTGTGTGTGTGTGTGTGTGTATGTGTGTGTGTTGTATATGCACTGGCTTTTGGTTACTGTGTTGACATTTGAGAAATTAGTACTTTTACCTCAGATAAAAACAAAAGCGGAGGCCTCATTCGTCTAATACTAAAGTTTAAAAATCTTAAAATTAGCCTGACATCTAGATGTGTTGGTGTCTCATATTAACGTGTATGTCCAATTTAGAGTTTTTTCCTGTTTAACTAGTATTTGGCAAAGCATCAATTGAAAGCGAACAATGTTTTATATTTACACTTAGTTATAGTTCAAGAATCTCTAAAACTTACTACAGTATAATTTATTGAGTAACTTTAATGTCATAAAAGAAAATGGTTTTAGAAACTTTTGTTTTTATAGGGATGATTGACAGACATAATCTACCTCACTTGGAATGGCAATAAATTGCAATAAAATTATAAATAAATACACTTTGAGTATATGTAGGCCATATGACAATAGTACATGAATACACTTTAAGTTAACAAAAACTTTTCTGATAAGTGTTAGAATTACCCAGAGAGGGAGGCTTTGTGGAAGCTAGATGACATTCATAATCACTAAGATTGAAATTCAGCAGTGTGTGTGTGTGTGTGTGTGTGTGTGTGTGTGTGTGTGTACATCCCTGTGTCCCTACCAAGGCCTAGTTTATTTACCTGGCCTCCTGTGTCTTACTGCCTGATCAGACTTACTCCTAAGTTTGGGTTATTTGAACCAGCCTTCCAATCTGATGGGTCCTACTGTGAACTTTGATGATGGATGAGCGCTCTTCGGAGAGGGCATTAGAAAAAAGAGAAAGTTCTGTCCTATCGTCCTCACACTTGGTTCCTGAGCCAAGCCCGCTTTAGTGATTCCATGCTGGGATTCTTTACTTCTCATACTGGCTGTGACCTGGTTAGTATCTGACTTTTTCTCACCCTTAGACCTGGTCCCTCTTTGAAAGTAAATACTAGTCAGAATAGCCGGACTACAGGCCTGAGGACTGACAGGTGATGACTGAAAAAGTGGCGCCTTCCTTATCTTCATCAAATAAAAAATTTGAATGAAAAATGTAGGATTGAGTTGGACAGGAGCAATAACGTTGGAGGTGGGCAGCAATACTGGGACTTGATTTTTTCCCCCAGTATAGGTGGTGATGTATATTTGTTGTGCACAGACTATACACAGCTACCTTAGAGACAAACAGGATGCACAAGACTTGTTGTCTTGAATGTCTGCAGAATTGAGTCATAAGATATTGGAAGTGCTGTTGTAGTCCTGTAGTGACTATGCCAAATTCAAGTTTCACCATATCACATACTGTTGTCATTAGCAGTGACAGGTTGGCCAATTAATCTGTCTCTTTGGAAAACCTTCAAAGAAAGATCAACGTATTTGACTTTTTGTCATTATGAGTGTCTGTTTGATAATAACTCACTTTGGAACATCTTCAAAACTCATTTGCTTCAGTGCCCTTTCAAAAACTCTTGGCAAGAAGATAGTTAAAGATAAATATTGACAATTATATTTTTGGAACTATAATAGTATGCTATTCTATAAATAAGCCCATTGGAGTTACTCTTGTGCGATTTCAAACTTAATGGAAATCCTTCCTGACTGTTATGCTGAAATCCACATTGCAGGATGTGACAGGATTCCTAAAGAGGAAGTAGTCCGTCTGTGTGGGCCTTGCAAGGGCATGGATCTTTTCTTAATTTTTATATCCCAGGATTAATGACACGTTTAACAGAGATTTGTTGAACTCTTGAGTAGGTGGGAAATTGAATGAATTTAAGAAAATGTACACCTTTGAAATAAAAGGTATTCATAGCTACACAATTTTAAAAATTCAGCATCCGGAAAACTGCAGAGAATAACATAAGAACCCACCTATCTACCTTAAAGTAGTAATCATTAACACTTCCCATATATACTTCACTTTCTTTTTTCTTTTAATTCAGGAAATAAAATATTCCCTTCCATTCTTTCTCAAGGCAACTTACATTGTGAATTTTGAAACTACTTTTCATGTTCATGTCGTTACACTTTTTTACATTTATGTGTATCAATAGAACAACTTATAGTACTGGATTATGTTTTTAAATTTGTTTATGATACCATACTCAGTATACTAGAGTATCATTCTGCAATTTTGTTAATTCAAAGTTATGTTGTTGAGAAATGTCCATGTTGATTACGTACATACCTATTTTATTGCTTTGTAGTTTCCCGTCTCATACCACAATTTACCTATTCACTTTTTGTTGCATATTTAGTTTGTTGCCAGTTTTTTCACTGTTATAGAAATGTTCCTGTGACTATCTGTATGGAGTTTTCTGAGAATACCTTTTTTCCATGTTCTTTCAAAGAGGCTTCAGTATTAGTAAAACATGCTAAGTGTTTTATTTTTTAAAATGCATGGCAGATGACTTAACTGCTATTTAATTTTGTAAATTTCATATTCTTTTTTCATAACCTTAGAAGAGAAAGGAAGACAGCATGCTAAACAAAACACTTGTGAATGAAAAAAGGAAACAGCCATGTAATAAAGTAGGAGACATTAGGTTAAAACCCCTTTTGTTGCCCTTTATCCAGAGTTGCTGCTGAGAACACTGAAGTGTGTCTCATTCTGAGGGGTGGTGATTAAACGTCCTGACAACAATCCTGGCTGAAAAGACTACATAGTAATCATTTTCAGCCCTAATTACTTAGTCTTGTAGCAGCCTGAACTGATGCTTTTTGAGAGGCATATTATAGAAGGAAAGTAGATATCTAATGAAAGGTTCTGGAGTAAATCGTTGGAGTAAGAAACAGCTTACTCATTCTGACCACTCTGAACATCTTTTTAAACCTCTTTTTTTTTTTTTTTTTTTAAAGAAAAGATACCATCTCTTTTATGTGGAAACTATTGTTAGCAGAAATGAAACCCTAGTTTTGTCAGAATAAAAAATAAAGCATTATGACTAATTTTATGGATATGGTGTTTTTTTTCCTCTCTCTTTTCCTGACAGTGTGTTCTGTTTTCTCAGTTCTGCAGGAAGAGCCGGTTTCCTTGCAATGCTTTCCTTTAATATAAAAATAGCAAGTGTCAGACTGCTTTTAACCTCAAATCTCTTCCATTCATCTCAGATTTTCATCCTTCATCTGAAATGTCCATTGAAATCTAGCAAATGACTATGGCTAATATGACTTTCTTCATCTTTTGCCCAAATTCTCTGTTCCTCTTGCCAAATATTTTTATTGCTGAGAGTATCATTTTTACTTACCCAGTACTAGAATCTCAAAAATCACCTTGTTGTAAAGTCTTTCTCCTGGGTACTGTCACTACCCTTTTCAGAAAAAACAACAACAGTCTTTCCTCTTTCATCAGCCCCTTCCTTTCCAGCTGTAATCTGACCAGTGTGACATGTTAAATGATAGGTCAAGGAAAGGTCCCCTCGGGGCTACTACCTTAAACCCCCTGGGCAAAGGACATGTGGGAGCAGAGGGCAGGGATCATGTCCTTGTTATTTCAGTGTAGTACTTAGAACGTTTGTGAACTCAGAAAATATTAAGCACAAACTCTCGAGTGTCCACTTGCCAGTTATCTGTGATAAATGGCACAAAACAGACTGGTTTTCCTTACAACACAATATGCTTTTAGGCCACTTGAATACCTTCCCCCAGATCAATCTGGTGCACATCCAAATTTGAGACCCACTGGGCTAAGAAGAGAACTTGTGAAGGAAATTGATGGGGGCAGGGCATGCAAATCAATAATAGCTAAAATAATAATAATAATAATAACAACTTGCGTTATTTGTTGCTCTGGGTCATCTGCTCTGCCACTGGCCTTCTGTAGTCATAGAAAACTGAATATCGGTTGAAATTATTAAATGAAGAAAATGACAACAGTGATTCCATTCAGCTGCCTGTAAGCCCGAGGGATTCTTTTACAGCTAAGCAAATGGCCACATGGCTAATGCCTAAAAGAAAATAAGCAGCAGGTCCAAGGGAAATTAAACTCTTCTTTCTCTGTCCCCTTTCTATTAGATTCTACTGGAAATTTGTATTTGTGAAGACTTTCTGAGCCATTTCCTGTAGGCAAATACTTGTGTGGGCCTAATGGAGTATAGAGCCGTGGAAACGGAGGTCATAACTCAGGGAGGAAGGCGGTGAGTGGCAGTGATGGATGGGAGCTAGGACAGGGTGTCTTCCACGGTCTTTGCGGCCCTGAGCAGTCTCCGCAGCCCCAAAGCTCTCTTGAAGCTGGACCAGCCATGGGGGCTCTCCTTCCAGAGGTGATGAAGGTGGAGCTTCTGGCCCTGCAGTGACCGTTGTGCTGACTTTACAAAACTAAAAGGAAAGGGACGGGAAGTCACACACTGCCCCTCCGCTTACTTGGATTGGAGTGAAGTAAGTTCTAGAACTGCGGACCAGGTCACAGCCACCCTGCCTCACTCTGATGTTTGTAATGCCACCATTTGTACTTTATTCCTTTCATCAGAACATTATCCCTGGTTAAAATAAAAAGCACATTTTCTAAGCAGATAATAGTAAGCGTCGTTGCTCATTTAACTCTCATTGCAGTAGACTGGACGAAGAACAAAGAGAACAAGAGGATGCTGCATGTCTTCAGAAGAGCTCCAAAAAAGTTACCAGAAGGGGCGGCGGGGAAAGGGGAAAATGGCCTTTCCTCAGGATGCTTAGGGACATGAGGGACCAGAGAGAAAATGCGCCTCCTTCCTTCCACCTCACATATCCACTTCATGTGGTTGTTACCTTAGTGAAATTGGAATAAGCTCAGTCAAGGTTAGCCTTAAAGGGGAGCAAAACAGCCAAAGAGAGAAATAAAAACAGCAACAGTTGTCTGGTGGTCTGTGGTAGAGCAGGGAGTGACCACTGCTGCTGCTGTAGCAGCACCTTCAGCACTTCCTGTCCCCCCCACCCCCGCCCGTAACTACCAGCTGACAGACCTGTGGCCAAACCCCAGTACTTCCACAATAACCTTGATCAAGATTCAGCCTCTGAATTGCAGTGTCCTCTCAACAAGTTGTCCATTGTGGAGCCCCTGGTTGTGGATTTCCTTACGTTATGGTGACATGCTGAGTGATGGAGACACACAGGTCTAGTCACCACCTCCTCCTGCTCCTCTCACTTGATGTCTCTCAAAATCATTATATGGCCTCAAGTTTCTATTCCCGTAGAATAACAGATGCACCCCAAAATGTATGACCAGAAGCAGGACACTCACTTTGCTTTGGGTTAAGGAGGAAACAGTTGGGGGCACGATGGGGTCATCACCTGTTTCAGGGAGATTCTACCTTCTATGGATCCAGAAATTTGTCTAAACTTACCTACAAGGTTAATGAATTTAATCGTGTGTTAGATTGTAATTAAGCATTCTTTCCAATTAATGATTCTGGTGTAGGAAAAGCCACAAATTCTCCCATGGCTCAGCAAGCTTAGGTCTGAAGTAAAGTGGTGTTTAGAGGAAGTTTCTCCTAATATATGCTTTTGTGCACATTGGGTTCAATCAATATTGACGAACTGATCTCTTGGAAAGAAGATAAGTGCATTAGACCTTATCTATCCAGTAAGTCCGTTGCGATGCTTCAAGTATTTGAGTCAGGCACTATTCTGCAACTTTACTTTCCAAGTAATGGAAAAGTGGAATACATTATTTATTGAGGACTTTGATCATAAAATGCCCCTGATCACTTGAGGCAATAATATTAGCCATATAATATGTGAAATACATGATTTTGGTCAACAGTTAATAATGATAAATGCGTGGAAGAAAGAGGAAAATGTTCTAAAATGGATCAGAAATGGAATGCTTATGTTGGTTCCTATTTGTTTGAAATTTTTGAAGATCAGCAATGTATCATTTTCAGTTATTTGAAGTAGAAGAATGAAGAATTGTGGATTTAAAATTTCCCAAAAGTGCATTTAATCTTTTAAGCATTTGTGCTATTAAAAAGATCATGGAGGATCAAGTAAAAGTATTTTAAATGTAAATCTTATACGCAGGAAGAACGGCAGCACTTTCTATGGTATCCTGTTTATTTTTCAAAGATGAAATTAAATGACATGTATTTAGGAAGTCTACTAGAGTTTTCTCAGAGGGAGACAACTTAGGAACCCTAAGAGAGTAGGTACTCATGGGAAATAGGAATAAATATGCCAGTGTTAAAAAAGAGCCAAAGAAAGCTTAAAGTTGCATGAATGGAAACTATAGTGCCATATTCACTATTAACAGGATTGTTTGGAATATAAATGCAGACCAACCATAGGCCAAGCAGTTTCAAAACATAATTGCATCACAAAAAACAGTTAGACCACATGGTGGGTATTAGGTCTGGTCTCTGAAGCTGTACCATAAAGGTGCTGCCTGAACTTCTAAGGAGCTTTTTAAGCTGATGCGTGTTTTGCTAGGATGCCTCTGATTTGTGGTTAAAGAGTCAAGGGAGCACATAAAAGCCGTGTGAGTGTAAAGTGAGTGAAACAGAAGGGCCTGCCCCATCCGAGAAGCCATTTCTCCACAACTCTGACCATGGTAGTATATGTTATTGGCCTTTGTGCTCAAAAAGTTTCTCTGGAGATGTCTTTTTGTCTGTGTGTTCCGACACGCAGGATCCCAAGATGTGACCAACAATTCTTACTACAGGTCTGAGGAGGTTCTTCAGGGTGTGGTTGCTATATGAAGACCTCTCCATGCCATGTAAAGACTTAAGTAACTTTACTAGCAAATTGGGAAGAAAATGCTTTTAATGTAACGTCATGTATAAACAACTTCTATGGAAAATTTCTTGATCTACTTTTAAAATACTTAAGATTTTAACGATCACGGTGAATAAATCAAGGTACAAGTTAATCCAATTATAATCATTGTACCTAAGTGTTTGTGTATGGAGATATAGATATATATATATAATATATATATGTATATATATATTCAGAATATATATATATATATTAAAATAGTCACCTCTGTAATGCTATCATAATATGTAGCACAGAGTATTTGTAGCAGAGTATCTACTTACTATATAATAAGTATTGGTTAAATAAATAAATGAATTTGAACAACCAGGCCGAAATAGAATTGGGTCTAAATAGGAGAGGTAAACGTGCTTCTGAGTAAGATGTCTGAATAAAGTGATCAGTAAAGCTTTAGCATGATGATATGCAAAAATTGATACTAGCAATTTATTTGTTCTAAAAGATACTTAATGTGTGTTAAAGGAACCTATATTACTTTCACAGTAGTTTTATTCTTATGTAATAATCTGCCTTGAAAGTGGTGGTTGCATGCACTCGAGAGTGCCAGGAAATCACCGAGGAAGTCACGTGATGTATGAAAGGGTGACATTAAAGCTGGCACAGATTAATGCATAGACAGCACTGCCCAGCTGCCCATATATTGTATGTTGCCTGTTTAGCAATCTCTATTCTATGATCTGAATCCTGTCTTATCATTTCAATTTAGATTTGTGATATTATTCAATACTTACCATACATTAAAGACATAAAGCAAATTGTGGCTATTTCTTGACACCATTAGTACTCCATGAAATTATTGTGTTTTTCCCTCCCATTTGTTGCAGTGAAACTTAGGAAGCAGCAAGACCATGTTCAAATCCTAGCTCTGCTACTTATTGGCTATGAAAGCCGAAGTGAGTTGCTTAATATCTGAGCCTCAGTTGACCTCCCTGTAAAATGAGGAGACCACTACTAATTCACAGGATTGTCAGTCTTTTCAACCTCTGTTAAGCTAAAGTGTCCCTTGGAACTGGCTAGTTGAGGTTTGCTGAAAAGGAAATGTAGTTTTCTTGGTTTGATACCCTATCTTTGCTGTTACTGTTGATAAAATAGCCCACGGAGAACAAATGCAGGTCAACGTCGACTTTATAAAAATATATTGAGTTGAACTGGATGAAATTCAGAAGGCAGTGGATGGAGCAAGAGAAGGTTGGAGAAGCAGCTGAGTTGGAGGTGGGGGAGGGTAGATTGCTGCTGGAGCTCAGTACGTTGACAGCAGCTAGAAGTTGGAGTTGATAACCTGGCAGTGAAGGAATCAACAGAATATAAAACAGGAGGACAACTCAGAGAGCATTCAGTTCCCATTTGATGTAGGAACAAATAGTCCTTCATATCTTAATGTCTCTTGAGGTTGCTGTTAAGGCAGAACATGATAGCTAATGTTACAAGTATGCTCGGTATACTGTGAACTATTAAGAGAACTTTAAATTATGCTCAGGATATTGTGTTTAAGAAAGAAGGAAAATCTAAAGTATGACTTAGAAAACTTTCCATTAAAATAGTTAAGGTAAAAGTCTATATTGTATTTTATTTAAGCGTTAATTATCTAGATGGAGAAAACCAACAAACAAAAAAACTTACCTGAATTCATCTGCAAAAGCTCCAGTCAGAAAGCGCTGACTTCATATTTACATTTTAGCTTCATGATATTAGAGTTAGCACCAGTTTCCTCATCTTTGTCATAGAATTAAAATTACTACCCACCTTCGAGCTGATAAGAGATTTGAATCAGATAACCCAGGGAAAGCACTTAGCACCTAATACAAAGTATTAGCAGAGGAAAAAGTATAGCCCACACACATACTGGAATATAAATTCCTTGCCCAAGCTTTTAATAAACAGTGATTTATCCAATATGAAAACAGTGTTTGGAAAATCAATGAAAGAAAAGGACATCCAGACCAAACAAGGGGAAGAAAGCAAGAACCTCCAGATAATGCATAAGGAGTGAGACTTAATGGTTGGGGAAAAAAAACAACAAACTCTTGGAAAGGTAAAATGGTAGTTGTACATTAATAGAAAGAACACTAGTAATAAAAGCTAACTTTATTTAGCACATACTTTGTACTAGGTGCTTTTCTTGTCTTGGCTGGATGTTGGGTATGTTTTTGGTGTCCTCCCCATGCATGCTCACTGTTTTCCTTCCCAACCTCTCAGCAGTTCCCATGTGACACTGCTGCTTGCCAGCCTCAGTCCATAAACTGAAGTGTGCAAGTGTGTTCCTGTTAGTTTTTGTTCAATCTGCAACCATATTTCTCTTCTCCCTTCTCCCTCTTTCAGGTTGTAACATTTCTTTTGGTTTAAGGAAATGTCACAAGAACATTCTAAAAATGATACTGCTCTTTATCTCCTTTTTGTGACATAATTAATTGTAACTTGAGTGAATTTGTTCTCAGCAGAGAGAAGTCTTATGACATTTCTAAACAAACAGAAATAACAGCCTTCACTGTTTCTTATATGCCATTCATAAAGCATCAGCTCAGGTAGAAAGCGCCAACTCTTCAACTGCAGTTAAAATGAAACATTTGAGTTTCAATTAACATCAGATACTAGTCTTTATCTTGACAAGAGGCTTTAAACACTTTGGAATGATAGCTCTGATTAAATGTGGCATTCTAGGAACCAGAATCTGTACTGTAACTCTGTTTACCTGAAGTATGTTATTCAGAGAAACGAGCCACAGGGGTGGTTTGGGTTTCACTTTTGAGAATGATCAGAGACAAATATTTGACTGATGGATGTTCAAATAACTATTATCCTAAATGTATTGGAAAATCAAATAAACAGAGATTCCCCCCGCCCCCCTTAGTAATTCTACCTAAAAGGAATTTCAATTCCTCAATTCAGAATGATATTTTAAAAATGTAAATCTGAGCCTGTCCCCCTCCAACCCCCACTCCAAGACTGCCTAACATCTTCAATGGCTTCTGGATGCCCTTAGAAGAAAGGGCAGCCTCTTTCACAGAACCAGCATGTGTTAGAGGAGAGGCCATCACATTCCTGCTTCTTCACCAGGTTCCTAGTAGCAAACTAAACTGGTCGTCCTTCACCTTCTCATACATTCCATGCTCCCTCCTGCCTCCGGACCTTTCAGGACATTTTCCCTCATTTGGAATGCTCTTCCTCCAGGTCTTTCCGTGGTCATTTCCTCCTCAGCCTTCCCTTCTCATTGTCATAGTTACTTTCTTAGCCGAGGCCTTCCCTCATTCCCCAATTTAAGTTGGAGCCTCAAAGTTACTATCTTTCCTAGTCTGTTATTCTCTCTTATGGCATGTACCACAATCTGTAATTGTATGTTTATTTGTGTGTTTCTTCAGCATCCATCTCACAAGTAGCTTGTAAGCCCCATGAAGACAAGGATTTTGTTTTATTTATAGCTGTGTACATAGTTCCCAGCACACTGCATGGAAAATAGTGAGCACTCAGTAACTGTGTGCTGAAACGATAAATACTCAGGTAAGATGGCAGGAGAAGGGTAAATAATTGAAATGGCTTGCATGTGTCATCTTTGCTTCTTTTCTATCTCTAATGTGTAAACATTCTCCCTTTCATGAGATTTCCTCCAAGACACCATTATAGTAATATTTTAATTTGAGTAACAACAACACAAAAATGTACTGAGTTAGGAGCTAGGTGCTCCCGCATGCAAAGGTAATAGCTTCTGCTTTAATGAAACTCAAAATATAAGCAGGGAGGTTAACAATTATCTAACTCTTTGGAGGGCGTTATGGGGGTAATTCCCAAGGCTTGTATTTTGGGGAGAGGTGGACAGGATAGGAGAAACTTTCATAAAGGAGGTGACACTGAAACTCACTGAGTTTGGGAGAAAGTAGAATTTTGTGAGATGGAGAACGTTGGAAGACTGCTCTTGGCAGAAAAACTAAAATGGGCGAAGACAGAGGAGCATCAAAGTACATGCTATGTTCAGGAAATTTGGTGAGCAGTTCTGTGTGGCTGGGACTGAAGTATAGAAAAGGGTGAGTGATGGAGGAGAGTTGCAAGGAATGATCCTGGGAAGGACAGATTGGGCTTAGGTCCTGGATCATTTGGGTGCTTTTGCTAAGAAGTTTGGCTATTATTTTGTAGGGTATAGGAGGCCATAAAATATTTTAAGCAGGCAAGTAAAAGAGTAGATCTGTGTTTTAGAAACACAATGCGGAGTTCTATCTGAAGACCTTTCCAAGAGAGCTGTTTCAGTGGAGTGGTGACAGTTGCTGAGTGAGTGGGAAAGGAGAGAAGGGGCCAGTTAATAACAGCCAAACTTTGCCGAAGTTCGATTGTTATGGGAAGGGAAATAATGACGGGATCTTTTTTAAAAATCTGCCTCTTTTTGAAATTATGAAAGTGATATATGAGTAGGAAAGAGAATTTGGAAAATGCAGAAAATTATAAAAAAGAATAAAGATTGTAATATGGTATCTCGAAGGGAAAACATAGTCAAGAGAAAGTGCTCTTAGGATGATCAGGGTGAGGAGGAACTTTTGGGACGGCTCTTAAAGGATCTTCCCTTATAGATTCCTTAGTGTCTTCCTTTCTTTCTCTGTCCTTTTCTCTCCTTTTCTTTTTTTTTTTTTTCTTTGCTTTGCTTTGCTTTTTTTCTTTTCTTTCTTTCCTCTTTGTAGATCTCAACTTTATCCACCTAGAGGGGCCACAACCTTTTGGGTCTCAGGGCTTTTGCATGTATTTTTTCCTCTGTTGTCCCTCCTGTTCTCCTTTTACGTGGCTTCCCCTCCTTCAGGCCAATACTAGTAGTAATAATTAGCATCATCATAATAACAATAATTGCAGAAACATATCGATCACTTGTCAGATGCTAGTCATGTGCTTAGTTCTTTCATTTGTTGTCTAATTTAATCCTCACAGAAGTTTTATATGGTAGGTACTATTATTATCCTCTTTTATAGATGTAAGTCTTTGCCAGATTAAGTGACTTGAGCAACTGTAAATATTACTACTTATACCATTTCCTCAGAGGAGCCGTCCATACCCCTGACCAAATTAGGATGCCCTGTAATGTCATCTCATACATCTGATTTCTCAGGTAGACCGTTACCACATTAGTACTTACTTGGTAACTGGGGACTTTCCCTGTTAGACTGTATGCCCTGTGAGGGCACATTCTATGTCTGTCTTGTTCCTGGCTGTACCCTCCAATGCTTCGCTCTGTGATCACATGGCACATAGTAGGGTGCTCAGTTAACCAACAGCTTGACAGTAATGGTTGCTACTCTTGTAGTAAGGTCAGTCTAGGCCTGTGATGCACCAACCTAGTAAAACCACCCACATTGGAAGGGGATACTTATTAGCTGGGCTCCACGACAACCTGGGACCTTAGATATGAGGACTTAGGCTTTCCTGGGGCTTTCCACCTAGATCAAACCATACATCTTTTTTCCCCATCTCCTCCCAGTTCCCTTTATTCCATAGAACCATCTCATAATTGATCTGATTTTCTAGGCCTTGAGCTAGGTTGCATCCTTTTGCACGTCTAGACAACAGGGACTCCACGCCTGCCGAGGTTGATGTTCAAATTCTCCAAGCAGTTTCCTTTAAGGGTTCAAGTTTGCTTTCATTCAGGCTTTATGCATCAGATTTTCATTGAACTTTTAAGGCTTTATAATTTGGACAGAAATTAGATGTAGATCATAGAGGGTGATTTTTCAAGATAATGCTGCATTAGAGTTTCATTTTCATATTTTGTCTGATAGATTAGCTTAAGTTGCTTTGAAAATTACCAATAAAGAAACTGAGGTTTCTTTAATACAAAAAAAGATAAATTATTGATTTTTATTTTTTAATTCAAATGTAGGTTGCACTGTATATTCTAAGATAAGCATATTTTTGGATTAGTTTTGGACCCATTGCTTTTTTTTTTTTTTTTATTTACCAAGAGATGAGAACTGTGAAGGCACCAGAAAGTGAACACTCTCACTTCAGCAGGTTAATCTTGGATATTTTAAATACAACAGCCAACATCCAAAGAGCAAATATTTAAATTAGTTTTGATAAAAACAAATAGCTTTAATGATCCTAACTGTTCTTTAACAATTAATACAAAGTCTCGAAAAGAAGCACACATTATGAATTATTTTTCTAGTTTTAGACATAGTTGAGATTTTTTTTTTTTCCTTAAAAGTTGGTTGCAGCAAGTAAGGCATTTAAGGCAGGTCAACATGAGTTTCATGAGTTTCAAAATATTGGCTTGGTATATATACTTCAGTTTTTATCTTTGTCTTCCTGTTTATTTATAGACTGGAAAAGGAAGACAGCCTTTCCTGCTTTTTCAGTTTCCTAATGATGATATCTCAGTTTGTAATGAACTAATCCAAAGGAAGAAGGCATTCTTTCTGTATCTGCAGGAGAAGCCACCACTGTTTAAAGATGGGGGCAGGGTTGTCCAATTCAAATGGTTAAGTGATTTCTTTTTATTTAAAAATTAATCCAACTTTCTAAAGAAGTTCTTACCCCAAAATCTATTAGAGGTGCTATTCTAAAAAGGATAATTAAGAATAGGCAATATTATAAAAGGATATAAAGATAATTGTTGTAAGCCATAGTAAAACTAACTCTTTGTTGGCATTTCACAGCTGGTCCTGATATCAAATTTTGTTCCTTTTGGCATGAAATTAAAGTTGATAGAGTCTAGATCTGATCATCCTATTTATAACAATATTTTATATTCATACATTCAACAGATACTTTCTCAGCATTCAGAGATGAATAAGACATAGCTTGTCTTTTGGAGAGCTCAGAGTCAAAGGGAAATGGAGATGGCTTAATTATCAAGGGCCTCATCCAAGCCACTGGAAGACCCACTGTAGCATCTCTGGATTCCCAGTGCTCAGAGGAACGATGCTCCAATAAGTCTTGGTCTTTGGGTCTTCAAGATGTCAGCAAGCTAGTTAGGAATAGTAGGAAGTGTGGGCCAAGACTCCTTCATTAATCTTTTCACTTACAAGTCTAAACTGACATTTGTGGCAGGAATGTCCCGTGCTACATGCTAGCCATGTAAAGGTGAAAGCCACATAGCTGTGCTCAAGGAGCTTACAGTTGGGGAAACAAACAAGTTCAACATATATAATTTTCCCATTCAGTGTAGTAAGTGCAAGGAGACCAGTAACCATAGACTTTCATGGAGAACAAAGTAAGTCAAGAGATAATGTAATGGATTCAGCAACCCTGTTTCAGTTTCTTCTGGCAGCCACATTTCATTTCCTTGCTGCTTTTGCAGTAAGGGGGTGACTGAGTTGTGGTGAGTGGAATGTGGGCAGAAGTGATGTGCCCCACATCTTGGCCAGGACATAAAATGCTACACATTTTTCTTCCCTTTTTGAGATGGCCTTGGAGAAGAGGTATAGAAGATGGCGGCATTATCCAATAGAAAGAGCCTGGGTCCTTAAAGGATTGTGTGCAGTTCACTTACCCACCTATAAACATTGCCCCTCCCAAACAATATTGGACTGTAATATCAATGAGAAATAAACTTTCATTGTATCAAGTCCCTAAATGTTGAAGGTTATTTTTTATAGCAGTTAATCTCTATTGATTAGTGTAGTCTCTGTCCACTCTCAGGATACCTGCCCCTAGAAAGCATTAGTTACGTGAAGAGGGGGAGGAAGAGTGTTCCAGGTGGAGAGCAGCACAGAGGAGGGAGAAACCTTGGAATTTTCAGGCAACAGTGAGTAGTTTGGTGTGGCCAGGATGGAAGTCATTGGATGGGACTGGAGAGAAAAGTCAAGGACAGATCATTGAAAGCTTTGTGAGCCAAGCTAGGGGAGGAGAACTACCTGGACCCGAGGGAAAAGCAGCCTAAGGGATGGAGTGTGGAAGGGTGATGTTCAAAAGAAAAGGAGCTAACCCAGATTTGGTAAATGGTTTAATAATAGGAACAATTTCTCCTGATAGAGAAAAATTTTAGTAATAAACATTCTTAAGTGAGTTTTGTCACATACATGGTCTCCAGAAGTTTGTGGTTGTAGACCCCTCCATTGATGCTAACGTGGTAATGGACATTGATAGAACATGAGAACAGTGAAGGAGCTGGAAATGTTTAGCTTGAGAAGACGGAAGTTGGAAAGACCATCATCATTACCTTCAAGTGTGGCTAGCAGGTGGAAGAGTATTATACTTGACTGAGTGACCCCAAACAGCTAGTTAAGACAAACAGGTAGAAGGGTAGAGAGACAGATTTGGGTTCAGCATAAGGAAGAATTTTCTGTCATAATTGCCTGAAGGATAATTATTCAGTCCTGGAGAAGACGGCAACAAGTTTTATGAACAGGAAAGGTTGAAATAGACTAGCTTCACAGCTTGCAGATATTGTCATGGAGATGGTTCTCAAGTATTGGATGAGGCTGGGAGTAGATAACTTTTGAGGTCTTTGCTACTGTGTTTCCGTGTTTCCCTGAAAATAAGACCTAGCCAGACCATCAGCTCTAATGCGTCTTTGGGAGCAAAAATTAATATAAGACCGGGTCTTATTTTAATATAATATAAAACCGGGTATAATATGATATGATATAATATAATATAACACCAGGTCTTGCATAGTATAGTATAATGTAATATACCGCGTCTTATATTAATTTTTGCTCCAAAAGATGCATTAGAACTGATGGTCCGGCTAGATCTTATTTTTGGGGAAACACAGTAATAGTCTCACATTCTTTGATATTTATCTGAAATTTCAAATTTTATGAAGACTAACTTTACTTACGTTCACTCTGATTTCACAGTCAAGGAACTGTATAATATAAGGTTAACAAACTTTCAAAGAGAGAAAACTGTGCCTGCACAAATGTTTTACCCAGAACTAATCACCTGACACATAATGTATACTTTCTGTTGGGGCTGATGAATAGGCATTTAGTCCTGTTAGCATGGCTAAATGACCTTACAATGATATCACTGAATTGTATCTCCAACAGAATGTCAGCCCCCAACAAGGTAGTGGGGTGAATGAAAAGGCAGATACTATCTTCCTCTGAGATGTTGGGGGAAGAAATTTTCCCTTAACTCCCTTATTTATCAAAGCCAGATAGCTCAGCTGTTCCTCTGAAACTGTCAGAATTTCTCTCATCGCTGCCTCTGAACTGATGGATGGGGATTGATTTGTCTTGCTTACCAAATGTGCATTGTAGCAAGACACAACTTTATTTAAAATACCATTAAGATGCAAACACATTATGGCTACTCTGAAGGCTTTCTCTTACCACATGAATTATTCAAATCGCTTCTTAATAATTGCATTGATTTCCACAGTTAAAAGCGGATCAGATTATGGAATCTGCTCAATACCACTTAAATGTTTATAGATGTTAGAGTTGACAAAGACCTTTTTAGACACTGATAATTCCTTTTACTAGATCGGAATGCTAGAGATCTAGCATTGCTAATAATGCTCTCTGATTATTTTTAATAAATCAGGAACACGATACCAGTCACCATTTAAGGTCTTCATTCTTATTCCATTTTACTCCGAGAGTCATTGCCTGAAAATCTAGTTATGCTAAAAATCCCAACAAAAACTTTTACATTTATATTGATCAGCAGCTTTTATGTTTCTTTTGCAGAGATCAATATAGTAAACATGTCTTAACCTGCGTGTATTGATGCATATATTTTAAAAATCTATGAATATTTATAGTAATAAAATCCAATAAGATTTCAGTTTCTCAGATGCTTTTAGTACCTGATGAAAGAGGGGCAAGTTTACTAGTATGAGAAGAAATTATAGGTGAAGGAAAAATTAGATTTTGTGTTCTTTTGAATCTCCCTTTACTTGAAAATTTCTGGAAAGATGATTTCCATAGTGTTTTAGTCTGCTTGGACTGCCATAACAAAATACCACAGAGAGGGTTGCTTAGAAAACAGAAGTTTATTTTCTCACAATTCTTGGAGGCTGCGCGTCTGAGGTCAGGGTGCCAGCATGGTTGGATTCTGGCGAGAGCTCTTTCCCTGCCCTGCACTGCAGATGGCTGCCTTCTTGCTCTGTGCTTTATGGTTTATCCTTGGTGCTCATATGAACATGGAAAGAGAAGCCATCAATCCTACTGGCTTAGGACCTTACCCTTATAACCTCATTCAACCTTCCTTTCCTCCTAACAGCCCTATCTCCAAGTACAGTCGCACTGGGAGTCAGGGCTTCCACATACGAATTTGGGGGGACACAGTTCGTTCCAGAGCACATAGGCAGTGGCTCTAGTGTTGGACTGCCTGAGAGTGAATGTGACCTGGGGCATGTTCCTTACCCTCTGTTTCTCAGTTTTGTGCAAACTGAGACTAAAGGTAGTAATTATTTTGTGGTTTTATCATGTTGAATAAATGAGTTATAATATGCAAAGTACTTAGTGCCTGGTATCTACTAAGCATTCAATAAATGTGAGTTACTCTTATTAAATATCTAACTAGATATTTATGCCTTTAGCTAAGACTTGTAATTTTATATGTGTGATCTCCAAGTACTTCATGTTTACATGTCAGATGATTACTGGCATTGGAAATTCACAGCATGCCTTGATAATTTTCCCCTTGAATCTCGATAGATGCTTAAATGTAAGAGAGCAGAATATATTTCATTTTTATGAAATTCTATAAAGAAATTGTTCCCATCAGTGTTGATATGGTCTTTCTCCATCCTCCCATCCTGTCCTGTACCCCAGTACTGAAGAAAGTCTGCTCTCCAGACTCAGGACTTTCTCTGTTTATCATCTAAAGATTTTAGGATGGCATTGTGCACATTCTACCAAATAACAAGGGCAGAGTAACTTTCCTACCAAGAGAAGAAGGAATTCTCTACTCCATTTTCTACTTAGTATGCATGCGTGTACACACACACACACACACACACACACTCACGCACAGAGTTTCCTACTAGCACAACAAAAAATAGTACACGTAGTTGCATACCTTATTGCAGTGGATATCAATGTTCTTCATGCATAATGAGAAATTCACTACTCTTTGGACTCCACCTATAAGGAATTTACACTCTATAAGGAATTTGGGGTCAAAGATATCCCCATTTGGTGTCTTGAAAGGTAAGTAGAAAATAGTTCACAACTTACCAGTAGCATTACAGGTAAGATACAGTTGCCTGATTCATTGGCCAGTATTCTGTTTCTTGTGTTAAATTGAATACTGACTGGAATTTAAATTGAATTAAAAGGGTGGATAAAGGGTACTTAACTGATTCTCACATAATAAATATTTGTCAAGATTTGCAACACACAGTGTCAGACAGTCTCCAATCCTTCCTGGCTCTTTCCAAGTCTAGAGGAGGAGCTATGTTTTCTGTTGGCATCAATCAAGGTCATTTCTATTTGGCAGGCAGTGTTTAAAAAACAAAAGGAAGGAGAAAACGCAAGAAAGAAAATGCCCATGAGTTCTCTTAGCCCCTTCTTAGGAAGTGCTTTTCTTGCCTTTTGAATTCTTGTTGCAGGAGTTGGGCCAATTGCTTATCTCCTCATCCCATTTTGAGGACATGAACAAGTCATGGATATTTAACACTGATAAACACTTCATTCTAAATAGTTGTACTTATGAGACAAATTATAAGACTATCTAAAATTAGAAATCCAAGAGTCTTTTTATATCTGAGCTCCTGCTTTAAAAAAAAGTTAAAGTGAAATATTTATGTAGCACAGTCTTTAGCTGCTGTGACCTATCCTTACAATACTTTTCTGTGTTAAGGTGGCCAGTCCTACTAGAATATTGAATGCTATGGAGAATAAAATTGGCCTGGTGTGGGCGGGTATGACTTACCTTAACACTAAGGTGTCCATTAATTATATTTAAAATGTAACTATTTCCCAAACTACGGGAAAATATAGTATGTAAACACAATCTCTTTGGGGAAAAAAATGAACTTGGACACATATCTCCATACACAAAAAATTCATTTCAACTGGGTCATAGACTCAAATGTAAACTCCAGAGCCATAAATATTCTAGAAGACATTGGAGAATGTCTTTGTGACCTCAGAGTAGGCACAGATTTCTTGGCCACCACACAAAAAGCACAGATCATAAACTAAAAAAATTGATAAACTGGACATCGTTAAAATTAAACATTTCTGCTCACCAAAGTATATCTTTAAGAAAATGAATAAATAAGTATCAACTTGGAAAATATTCGCAGCACATATATCTGACACAGGACTTAAATCAAAAATACATAAAGAGTTTTACAAATCCCCCCTGAAAAAGTCAGCTCAATTAGAGACTTGAACAGGTACTATAGAAAAGAAGATGTATGAATGACCAATAAACTCAACAAAGGTGCTCAACATTATTAGACATCAGGGAAATGCAACTTACAGTCACAATGAAATGCCACTTAACATCCACTAGAATAACTAAAATAGAAAACATTGCCGATGCCAAAGGTTGGGCAGGATGTGGGAGCACCTGGAATTCTCAGTCATAGCCGGGAGTGTAAAATGGTCCAACCAATTGGAAACTATTGGGCAGTTTCTTACAAAGTTAAACATACATCTTCCATATGACCTAGCAGTTCTACTCTTAGGTATTTAACAATGAGGAATAAAAATATAGGCCCCCAAAAATACTTGCATAAGAATGTTTATAGCAGAGTTATTCATAAAGCCAAAAAGTGGAAACAAACCAAATGTCCATTAACAGGAAAACAGATAAACATATTCCTTCATATTGGAAACTAAGCAATAAAAATAAAACACTACTGATTCAAACAACATTGATGAATCTCAAAAACATACGGAGTAAAAGAGCCTGTCACAAAAAAGGGTCTTATTCTATGATTTCATTTCCATGAAATCCAAATACAGGTAAATCTCACCTTTGGTGATAGATATCAGATAGTGGTTGGAAAGGGAGGTTGACAGGAAGGGGGCATGATGGAACTCTTTTATGAATGCAGATGACGTATATCTTGTTTGTGAGGTGGTCACACAATTGTATACAAGTGTCACGAATTAAACTCTTAAGATCTGTGTATTTTATTCTATGTTAATTATATCTCAAATAAAATAAGAATCAGTCTTCCTCCACAACAATGATTGCAGATTGGTGACGAATCCAAGATGTGAGCCCAGGGAAAGTGAGAAAATGTTATAGGTGAGATTTCTTGGAAGAAGAAATTGGATGCCTCCAGTTTGGACAAATATGCTGGTACTGTGAGAGCCCCTCGAAAGAATCTGAGAGAAGGACCTGGAGAACTAACGAAATGGAAATGGAAAGTGCAATTTCTATACCAACAGATGTAGGGACATCACTGAAGAGGCCATTTTAGAGTGAATAGATTTAGGTGAGGAGGGGGAGCGGCGGGGACGGGCTTTGTTAGCCGTACAGATGGTAACTCTCGAGCTTCATCCAGAGGAGAAGGTGGTACCTGGAGATCCTTCTGGGGATACTTCTCATGTTCTTTGGCTTAGGAGGCAACTGACCGGAAGATCAGTTAGTGGGTATGTTGAAGGTGGAGCTGAGGCGGAAACATCCTGAGGTCAGCAATGCTGGATTGCTTTTAGGTGTCAAAATTGTTTAACTTCACTAGCTATTACAGAAATGCAAAGCCAAACTACAGTGAGATATCACCTCACACCTGTTACAATGGCTATCATCAACAAGACAAATAATAACAAGTGTTGGAGAGGCTGTGGAGAAAAAGGAAGTCTCATACACTGTTGGTAGGAATATAGATTGGTGCAGCCGCTATGGAAGGCAGTGTGGAGGTTCCTCAAAAAATTACGAATAGACTTGCCATATGACCCAGCAACCCCTCTCCTGGGTATAGACACAGACAATAGTTTAGTTGTTACCAGAGGGTAGGGGGGAGGGGGATGGTAGAAGAGGATAAAGGGGGTCAAATACATGGTGATGGAGAAAGAGAACTGACTCTTTCTCCAAGAGAACTGACTGTTGTGTGTGGTGAGCACACAATGTGATATATAGATGATGTTTTATAGAATTGCACACTTGGAACCTATGTAATTTTACTAATCATTGTCACCCCAGGAAATGTTAAAAAAAAATTAAAGCCCATAATCTTGAAAAAAATTGTTCCTTGGACCTGGTTTCTTGATGCCAGGGATGTTGAGTTCTGCGTCAGACAGGAGATCTCATCCATCTGGTGAGAAGGAGAATTCCTTTATATTACCAATTACCTGAAAAACATTGATTCTCCAAAGATTGCCTTTCATCTGCATAAACAATGGACTTTATATAACTTGATTTCCCTACGGAGTCCCGTATAATGATCTCGAAGAGTATTCTTGACTTCCGGATGCTTTCAATGCTGCTGAAAAGCAAAAAGGACTTGGGAAGTCAGAGAGGGCATCAACATCAAAGTAACTTCTTCCCCTCCTTCAGTGGTAAACACAGCAGAACCCTAAGGCACTTCTTATTTCTTGTTCATGTCCTGTCAAAAACCTCAGCTGATCACAGGAGTAAAAGTGCTATGAACAAGATGATTCTCCTTCATTTTTGAAATCAAGCTCTTGAAAACTTTCAGAGAAATTTTCTTGTTATCCTTAATCCCTTAAATGGGGAAGTATCTAATATGGCTATAATTGAAACTTGGTTTTAGAAAACCTGGGAAGGATTACTTGGGTCTCTTTAGTAACCAGTGCATCTGATTTTTTCTGAGTGACAGCAATGTGTATCGCATGTGATAGGAACTGTTCTTTTGTACCTATACGTAGCCCTCACAGTTTGAACACTTCACGTTATATGTTCTAAAGATGCAAACATATTGTGAGACAATGTCCACCAAACCCTTGGGAGGTTGACCCAGAATGAAGTATCATATTCATGGACTGCCTTTGTTCATATGGTTATAGACATTACAGGATTTACTTGTCAGCCACAAAATTGGTCACATTTCAACATCTGTTGCTCTACACATGCTGATAGAAAGATGAATATTCTGTGTAGTGAATACCAGATTGGAATGTTAGCATTTTTGACAGAACTGGTAATTTTTCAGATTGGGTGAGGCATTAGATAGACTTTGCTTTATGAATTATATATTACTTTATTATTGGATTATATACCATTCTTGCTAATTGTGCTAAGCTCGGGGAGACTGCAAGAGAAATGAGAACAGTCTATGCTTTGTACCTCTTCCTGTCCCCCCCACCCCCCAGTGTACCTTTAGAAGGCTTCAGGTGGAAGCCACAAACTAGACAAAACCTAAGAAGGCGGTGGTGATGGAGCTAAATGAGGTGTCACTAAGGGTAATCATGAAGGTCTGGGATGACAGCTCTTTGGATAGTAGTTGCCAGTTTCTTATTCTGTTTTTATGTGTTTTATCCCCTTTAACATCAGTGTTTTAGGGTTCAATCTAAGTGGATTGGAAACTCCAAAGCAGGTTTTACCTTAGAGAGTCTCCCCTTTTAGCATTTTAGACTTCTCTAGCTATTGGTTTCTTTTCACACTATTCATATTTATTTTGTCTATGAAAAGTATTTTCCCAACATCATTTCATTGTCGGGAAACAAAGCAGTCTCCTTTACCAGCGAGCATGATTAATGTGAAAACTTAGCTCTTGTCTGCTTATGTTCTGTAATGATTTAAAGTTCTTATCCCATTGTTGAATGAAATATTCATGGTAAAAAAAGAAAAGACAAGAAATAGAGTGGGGCAAGAGTAAGATTCTAGGATGTACTCCAGACATGGACAGCCTTGGCTGTTTGATTTTTGATTTTTGTATTATCTGGCCGTTTTTCTTCATCACCCTTCAAACTTCAATTTAAAGCCTTAGCTGAGGATTCTATTGCTAAACACATTCTTTCTGAACAGTGTAAAAATGTATGCCACAGTTTTCCAGGAACCCATTACTCTGGTAAAAAGTTCCCTCTTTATTTTCTTTTCTTTTTAGTTGGTGGTGGCAATAAGAGCGAGACCATTGTAGCAGGAAACCTCAAAGATGAGCTTTCCATTTGGGTGGGCCTTTTCGGTGCCAGTAACTCCCTCAGAGATATTTGCGCTCAGCCATATTTAAACTTGAGTGAAAATGGACAACGGAAACTTCCAAGTTACTTCTTTTATTCAAGAATAAAAAGTAGAAGTAGCAAGTTTGGTAATAAAGCATGGGCTAGATAACATAAATCAACCCAAAACTTCATAGCTTAAAACAATAATAATTTATTATTTCTTGTGATTCTATGGCTCAGGAAATCTGGACAGAGTTTGGCTACTCTACACCATCACCTGGGGAGTCCCTGGGCTGTATTCAGCTGGGTTCATTCATTCAGCTGCATTCTGCTGGCAGCTTGAATGGGCTAGAAGGTTGCGAAGGTTTCATTTTTAATAGCTAGTGCCTCTTGCTTTGCACTTACCCTTCCTCTCTCCTAAGTAGCTTGGCCTTTCTTGTAGGACAGTAGTCTCGAGATACTTGGACTTCTTACATGTCGCTAGCTTCCAAGGGGAAAAGTGGAAGCTGCTGAGTTCAGCATCACTTCTACCACATTTTATTAGTCAAAGCAAGTGACCCTGCCAGCCCAAATTCAAGATGAAGTGAGATGAATTCCACCTCTTGATGGGTGAAGTGGCATATGAGTACAGGAAGGGAAGGAATTGATGGTGGCTTTTGGAGATTATCCATCGCAGTTATTTATATATGTAACTTAAATTGGAAGGGACCATTTTAGGAAAATTGCCAGTTTTGTTTGTACCAGTGAGGTGGATGGCTACAGTGAAGATTATGAAACCTTTCTTGATGGATTGTTTCATGGACATGACTTTATAAATCCAATAATGATCAAATCCCTCCCCCACCTCAGCTGCCTCTCAATTTATCAATGCTTATTAAGTAACACTGTGATTATCTGATGGAACCTTTATTTACACATTGTTACTAAATCCTTGGGATGCAGTTATGAATGCATTCTTGATTCTTAGGATAGTCTTAAGAAACTTAGTCTAGTTCTGAAAATAATTCTAGATTTGCCATTATTGTACTTCAGTTGACCATCAGACTCTTCTTGTTTTTCTTCCTACTTCGTGGAGGAGTGGTTTGTGTCCATTTTCTTACCACCACTGATGATCTTGAAAATAAGTGCCTTTTTTTTAGAATTAAAAATAAGGCTGGTATTCTAATGTAAAAATATCCCCTAGTACAAAGACAAGACTATGGCTTGGTGAATAAAACATTCTGTTCCTGTTGCATTCCAGTTACTAGACCATAAAATATATTGCATGACTATTGTGTATTAAATGTTCTGGAAAAGGTCCCATGGAATAGGAATGGACAGGATTGATGTTCTGGTTGCCTTTGGCAAGTCACTTAGCTTCAAGGCCTTTTCTCAATCTATAAAATGAAGAGCATAATTCTTACTCTGCCTACCTCAGAGAGAGTTTGTGAAATTTAATGAATAAAAATAATCAGGGCCACATAAATTATGATAACTGGGTGATAAAAGAAGTGTTGTGATACCAAAAAAAAAAAAAAAAGTGAGAAAGAACTCAATTAAACATATGTATGCATTTCCTCTAAGAGGCCCAAGTCTCATTAGAAGGTATTTGCCGCAGGATATCTAGGTAACGCATAGAAATAGTTTAAAATAATACCAATCATTTCCAGAGAGAGTTAGCTAGACCTGACTTTCTTTTTAGTTCTGCTTGGTTCTGTTGGTTATGTAGAAAGTTTGGGTAAGCCAAAGTACCAGTCACCTTTAAATGTTTCATTCCCTGGAAAAGCTGGGTAACATGGCAGAACAGTAACCACAGGACTCGGGATTGGGTTTATTGTCCCTTCTGCCCTAATTCGATCCTTTCTGGCTTTCTTAGACAGTACTTTTACTTACCTGTGATTAAAGATCCTTTTCATGACCAATGTAATAGATTTTAACAGGTCATTAGATAATCATCAGATACAAATAATTCTTCTAGACTCCTGCTGGCCATAAAATAATTGCCATACTTGCCTGATGGTATACAATAGTTTGCTTAATCGTTTTTCAGGAATTCAGTAAAATATAGGCGTTTGCTATGTAATACGATAGCTACTAGCTATGTGTGACTATTTAAATTTAAATTTATATTAATTAAAATAATAAAATCAGTTCCTTCATCAACACTAGCCATGTTTCATGGGCTCACTGGCCACGTGTGGCTAGTGGTGACCACATCAGACAGCACACATGCAGAACATTTTCATCGTTGTAGAAAATTCTAATAGGTGGCATTATTATAGGTTATTTTCTAACACATACGTTGTTTTTTTCTCCTGCTAGCTCTCTCAAAAGCTCTTTCTTTCATGCTTATTTGTTTGGTTTGAGCAATGGGAAAGAAGAGACCAAGCTCATGTCCAGAGTGCGTTGTTTTTAGTAGTGTTGATGAATTTGTTGGTAACTGGATGGACTGGAACTATTGAATAGAGTGAGATTTTTGAAATACCTTTGCATTTCATTGATATCTCTTGCCCCAAACAGTGGTTTTAGAGGTGGCTATGTCTGTTTTTAAAGTGGACTAGCATCATGTGTTAGCTAAATACTTCTCATGAGCTAGCGACTACACTTTTCCTATTGAGTATTGTTTCATTACTTCTAAAATTTTCACTTTCTTGCAGACCGCTTTCCTAAGTGAAAATTCGGCCACTATGAGCATTCATATCTAGGTCATTTGAAGTAATATGTGCCCTTTTCTCAGTTTAAACAGAGTCTCTGATCCAAGTATGTTTGGATCTTGATATATGCCAATTAAAATATTGACTTAAATAAAAGAGTCATAAAAAATGTGAGAGTAAAACGATTAGGAGCTGAGTCCTTATCACAGAACCCAAAGTAAACGAGGATTGCACAATTATGTACACAGTTTAGTTGCACAGGCATGTTTCTGGATATTCCAAACTGCTTTTCAATGATGCTGCTTCATAATTTGAAAGATTGATATTTGAATATACTTGGGAATTAAAATTTACTTATGATGAATCGTTGCTTAAAAGACTTTAAGATAGCAGTTTGGAGATGTGGTATAAAAAAGAACAGTAAAAAAGAACAGTCTTTAGCACCAAGCCACATTTCTTCAGATCAGAACCAGAAACTTTTGTGTAAGCATTGTAGTTTACCAAACTTCCATTATGGAAGCCTGTTTTTCACCTTACCATTGACATAATTTATGCAAAACCAGGAAACAAAAGTATATCTTAATGTCACTTAATGTTTTCTACATGAGCCAAATTTCAGTAACTTTAATTGTGAAATCAAAAATGAAGTTTTGTTGCTGGAAACTTGAATTCTGTGAACAGACTTGTTTTAAGCACATTTTCCAATCTTCACATCAAAACGATTAAGAATAGGTAGTCACCCAGGAGATCTGGCCAGTTAGCCGGGAGCCGTGAACCTCAGACGGGAAGAGTAAGAGCAGATCGCGGCTCATCTCATTAGACGTCCCACATGCTGTGAAATGCTTGAGGATTGGGCAATGAGGGTGATGATGCCCCAGGTCTCAGTCTGTTTTGTTCCAGGTAGTTGGGCTACTTAGCATATCTGTCCAGAATTCCAAACCATTAAATGCAATGCTTGTCATCACTGTTTCCCAATCACTGTCATGACCCATCAACATATCACAAAGATTTGCCTACAGGGTTGCTGCATGCCTAGCTTTCCTCAAAGCTCTGGCTGCTTCTTGGTCACAGAACCACCCAGGCTACCTGCATAGCCTGCATGCTCTCTCCCCACTCCTGGACATTTTGCATTCCTTGCATCTGGATTTAGCGAAGAACTTTTCTTGGGCAGGGTTGGCAAATCTCCTTTTTCCTGTTCTCCCACTGTATGTTATTCAGATCTCTATCATATTACTGCGGATCAAGTTCTGCTTTTCCACTTGCTCATTTGTGCATGTCTGTTTCTTATTGAAACTGTCAGATTCTTCTTTGTACCTTCAGAAGTACCTATCACTATAATACTATAGCATGGCACTATATGTTTGTATATAGATATTTATTTTTAAGTTCCTTAAATGTAATAGGTTCATATTCAACAAATAGTACTGAGTACCTACTCTATTTTCACAAGACACTGGTGAGGAAACAATGAGCAAAACAGATATGACTCCTTCTCTGGAGGCAAGTTCGTCAGAGGATGGACATTAAATAATCATTTAAGTTGCAACTTGATGGGTTCAGAAAAGCAAATTTACGGTGTACTAGGAGTTAACCAGGCAGAGGTAGGGGAAAGGATTCCAGGCAGAGGGAACAGCATGGGTGAAGCATGTTTCTGGATAGGTTGCCTTTGTAGATATGAAGAGCCGAAAGGCCAGAATTCCTGGAACTTAGTGGGTGAGGAAGAGAATGGTGGAAGATGGTGCTGGAGGAGTAGATAGGCCTCAGTTCTTGTAGGGATTTGTGGGTCATGTGAAGGATTTGGTTCTTTAGCCTAAGATCAAGAAATAGTCCAACTGAAAGCTATAACGTAGAAGATGCTTAATCTAATATTTATTCAGTTAAACCCTCCGGCTTCCAGCTTCTGTAACTTACTTTTGCACTCACTCTCATTTGTACTTTGACTGTTGGGGGAAAAGAGGAAGTGGCATAACTTATATGAGTAATTGGAACCTCTCTACCAAAAAGTAATGAGATGCCTCTGCAGAAAAGAAACGGACTAGTAGGTTGAAGGACCAGCAGTGTGGATCCTGGGCTTTCAAAATTTGAATTTGATTCTGTCTTGGCCACGGAGCACTCAGTTTATTCTGAAAAACTGATTTCTAGCAATCCTCTTCCTCCAACTTAATCCTGAACAATTGCCTAGGTGAATTAGGCGTGTCATTCTTGAATTCTGAAACCATTCCCCCATCACACACAACACAGGCCCCCACCCTAAACATTTAGCTGTCAGAGGGCAAAATCCCAGCGTTTTTCACTTGCTGGAGCTGTGTGTCCATATGAATCATAAGCAGTCTCACCTGGAGAGGGAAAGTGGGGTGGGGTGGGAGGACCGAAATGCAAAGGATGTGGTGCTAGGTGTCCAATCATTGTTTGTTGAACTGGAACTCAGACAGATAGGAGAGTTGTAATATTTGTGAAAGCAGTGAGACCAAGGAAGGCAAGAATTTTTTTTAAGGATCTTTTCAAATTTAATAATCAAGTTTATAATATTGCTTGAAGATGCCAATGCTTTATGCATAGAACTTTTAAATGATTAACATTTCTTAAATACCAACATAAAACTAAGGTGTGGTAAATAAAGAGGCATAGGTCCAGAAAGGTTATTTTTGCTTTTCGAATCCGTAGGACTAATAGGATGAATAAACTGTTTAGATTAATCAGTTCTTACTGAAAAGAAACACTAGAAATAGTTTTTAGTCAATGCTTGATTATTTGGTAATCACTAGTATGCTAGATACAAAATAAAATAATAGAGATACACTATTTTCTTATGAGAAACACCTCTCTTTTAAATGTAAACTTTGTATTTGTTTTTAGGCACTCTCAGCTCTTGGACAGGGTGTGTATCATCTGACCCAGTTTCCGACTCCATGGTAGGGCTATGGGAGATTGTGGATGTGACAGGGCTTTTAAAACTATAACGCACTGTACAAATGTATTTACTAGTATTTTTTTCAGTTATCTATTACTGAGGAACAAATCACCTCAAATTTAAAACAGTGATTTATTATTTTGCACAATTCCTTGGGTTGGCTGGGATCAGCTGGGTGGATCTTCTGCTCCACGTGACTTTGAGTCACTCACACAGCTGCATATTGTTGGGAGCTCAGCTGCAGATGGAATTTCCAAGATGGCCACACTCACATGCCTTGCAGTTGTCTGGCTCTTGGCTGTAATGCCTCCATTCCCCTCTACCTGACTTCTCAGTCAGCAGTACATCTGAACATGTGGGCTTTCTGCATGGATAGCAGACCAGCCCAGACTTCTATACATGGCAGTTGGCTGAAGGCTTCTTAAGACCTAGACCAGCAAGTGACTCAATAGTACTTTTGCATTTTTCTGGCCCATTACAGGCCATCCTACATTCAGGGGTAGAAAAATAGGTTCCGACTCTTGTTGAAGAGGGCAAAGTCACATTGGGGAAACATATGTAGAATGGGAAGGATTGTGGCAGCATCTAATGGAACATTCTACCAAAATTGTTATTAAGTAAAGCTTGATAGATTAAAAGAGTCTATTCTCAATGACTAAGCAATTAGAACGAAACTCTTGACTTACACTACTTCCAGAGATGAAAAATTTTAAGTTGTTTTAAATATAAATATGCTGTGCATAATAACCATCAAATATATTCACAGTAGTTATTCTATTTGAAGAGGGAACTATATGCCCCTCAAACCTAATTCCTGATTTAGTCTTATTGTTTAATATAAAAGAAATATACTACAATCATGCTTTTTATTGTTTCAGAATTTAAATTCACTCTACATATTTATTGCTACAAAGGGAATTTTGAACTCCCTCTAGTGGCAAAAGTTTTTCTTTTCTTTCTTTTTTTTTTTTTCTTCAAAGAGCTTGCTTGAAATAATAAGATGGCTGACATATATAACAGAACACAGTTTCAAAAATGACTGGGTCTTACTGAGATGTACACTTTCTCCTATGTGAGTTATTGTATGATTCTTTCATCTCTTATGAGAAATGTTCACATTCCTAAGAAACACTGATCATATTACATGAAAAAGAAGTGAAAGACTTCCTGTTAACTTTTAAAGTATAAAAACTGCTAACTGCTCCCATCAGTCAAGCTCTTGAGTAAAAAAGATTCTATTTGACAAGTAAAACATCCTGATCCCTGATTAAAAAGTAAATTGAATTTTTAATTTCTGTCTGAAGAATTATTTTTTTGAACAGATAAATGTATTTCATTGCTGAAATCTTTAGAAAAAGAGTAATAGGTAGCTATTGGAATGTGAAGCTTGGAAAGCACTGAAAGCCAAAATAAAAGTAAAAATAAAAAAAGAGAAGTGCCAAAGTGTTAACACTTTCCTCTTCTAAAAAAGTTCCCGTTTGGGTTTCCTTAGCCAGTGGGGAAACAATATTCATCGTACGTGTAGCTATCACCATCACTGTGGCCAAAAGGAAGCACAATGTCAAAGGGTGAGAATAGAAAAACAGCTACTATGGACTTTGTAAATGGAGTTTTCCTATCCCCACCCCACTATCAAAGAGAGTTAATAGTGATTATTAACTTACTCTGTTATCTGTCCATTTACAGACAGATTTATTCTGATTCTTTAAAAAAAAGGAAAGCCATCAGAAAACAACATTCTTACAAAATGCTGTTTTCTCGACTATTTGCCAAAGCCCATTCAAGTTACTTGTATTGCATTGTCTTGTCTGGCAAGCGGAGGTCCGCATCCCCTCTCTTCTTTCACCGAGATAGAATGGCCAGGGATGGTGGTAAGAATCTATAGATTTATTTTCATTTTAAAACTCCAGAAAGTGGAACCTAGGATTATCATAATAATTCCCACAGGTTTTGTTTTGTTTGGGAGTAAACTACAAACTAGTAAGGTTTCACAAAAAACAATTAAACCATCCAATGAAAAGTTATACTTTGTTTCCTTCAAATACCTCTTTTTAGTCCGACATGTATAACCAAGTATGTGTCTCTTGTGGTCTCGATTACATCCGGTGTTTTTAGCTGGCAGCATTTCCTTTGTGGAGGCCTTACTTTATTTGCCAGGCTTTATTTCTGTGAATATAAAGAGACAAAAACAAGTTGCATGAGAGAGTGAAATTTAAGAAAAAATTAAATGTTAGTCTAACGTTGATTTTTTGAAACAAAAAACAAGACACTAAATTGGTTATAAACAAACTGGTGATCTGGTTATTAAAATATAGAGGCTGCAGAAGTGCATGGAAAGTCTTATAGGCATCTTTTAACCACCATGCATGTTTTTTTTTGAATATTTCAAAAAACCTAATTTAACTAATTGAGACCAAAGATTCCCCTCCCATTTAGTTGCTTAGATTTGGAATAATGAAAGTGAATTTGCAATTTTTAAAATGGTGTTTTCTTTCATTTTTCATTCTAGTTCTCTTAGAAATGTTCTTGGAACAGTGGCCTGTGCTAACAGCTGTATTCAATCTTGAGTAAAAGTCACTTCCTGAAGAGAATGAAATTCAACTTAACATGCGAACTTGCCTGGAACGTAATCCTGCAGGGCGAGTGTACTATGTGGTTATGAAACTGGACACGGGCACCCCGCCGGGGGGATTTCTTGTAAATAGTAGCCAATTGAAACCTTGTCAGTGTTATTAACTGAAGATTTAATAATCTAAAAACATTGCTTATTCATACATAACCATCTTAATTTTCAAGAATTTTACTCTGATATTTTGGGATATCTATCTATCTATCTATCTATCTATCTATCTATCTATCTATCTATCTATGCATACTCAAAGATAGATAAACAGATAGATGATAGATACAAAAATATATTTATTTAAGCTTTTCAGAATTTTTAAATTATTCTTCTCGAGTTTCAGGCAAAATTGATTTTTGATTCAATTTTATTCATTCATTCATTCATTCATGGTAGTGAGCCTAATTTAAATAGAATTTTATTGCTGTCCTCATAAGCTTAGTTGATTATGTGTATTATATGAGTTTTAGCTATTTAATATCTATTTTCAAAATATCTTTTAGGTAGGTATTACTGATTTTACTGTCATCAATATTGCACTTCTTTATTTTAAATAAAGAAAATATTGTATCAATATAACTTAGGTATTACTAAACCTTAATGGAATCATGCCTTAGATGGAAAACTTTTTACTGGATCAGTTGGGTTTTTTTTTTATGGATCACTCTTCTGTTGTCTAAATAATGAATGCAGAGTTTTCAATCAAGGGTATAAAATTGAAATATAGAGAAAGTCTAACACATTAACCAGAATTAACGAAAAATACATAAAAATTGCAGCCTTCTCAATTGGTAAGAATCAAAACCATTTCTAGCTTTATTTTGGTAACAAAAAGGGAGCCAGGCTTTTTTTCATTCCTTGATCAAATCACTTAAGTTGCCTTGAAGACCTTTGTTTATAATGTCTTCATGCATTCTTTTCCTCTTGACATGTTCCCCTCCCTCCAGTGAGATACTAATTAAAGAAAAGCCCCTGTGACCCTAGGTTGTTTAGAAGTCACCAAGAATGAGGCGGCAGCCGCTCAAATCTGGACAGGAAGTGCTCATTCCTAAAATATAACACAACTCTTGAGACCATCTTATCAAAAATCTCTTGGCTTCCAGTAACAAAAAAAAAAAGTGCCTCTTTTGATTTAAAACATGTACACTTAAAACAAAAACAGAATTCTAAGTCATTTTGTTTAATTTTTAAAAATTTATTGTTCAATTACCATTGAATATTATTCAGTACTATATTAGTTTCTGGTGTACAAAACAACATAGTGATTAGATGTTTATATACCTCACAAAATGATAACCTCAATAAGCCTTATTATCCATCTGACATTGTACATAGTTATTACAATATTATTGACTATATTCCCTATGGTATACTTTTACATCCCTGTAAATATTTTTTTTCCGATTATAGTTGACATTCAATATTATTTTATATTAGTTTCAGGTGTACAGCATAGTGGTTAGACATTTATATAATTTATGAAGTGATCCCCCCCGATAAGTGTAGTACCCATCTGACACTATATGTAGTTTACAATATTATTGACTATATTTCCCATACTGTACTTTATATCCCTGTGACTATTTTGTAATGTAAGTATTAAACAATATACCATATATACACTTTTAAGGAAAATTTGCAACAAATAACATTATCTTACACATATATCAAGTAATAATTTATTTGAGAGACTTTGAAATATATAAACATTACAATATTCTAAGATTGATAAAGGACAGTCTAATTTGTATGTGCGTTTTTTGGGGGGGTGGGGATGCCTATGTCTTGTCATTCTTTTTAAAGAATTTGGGACAGCTCAGATCGTATATGAGAAACTTGGTTTTTGTTGGACAACAGGCCACACTTTCATTGGGATGGTAAGAAAGATGAATGTAGTATCTACTGATCATAATTAAGGCAATTTTGTTAATATAATAAATGATTTGAAAGAAATGGAAATAATTTAGTAACTTGACTTAAATAAGCAGGTGGTGCTGCCTGACGTCAAATTATTTCCCTCTTACAATGATGTAATGTTGCCAAGTGCTAACTTCCAAGAAGCAGTTTCTTAGACAACTGTGTTAGTGTTTTAAGCAAAAGGCTTTTGATTGCAAGTAATAAAGACGCACTGCTCTTTGTGTTAAGTCATGGAGGTAGGATTGTTTTAAGTAATTGCAAAAGTAATTGAGGTTTTTGCAATTTTTAACCGTTTAAACGGCGATTACTTTTGCACCAACCTAGTATAAGGGCATCAAAATCTCAGTTATGAGACCAGACCTCAAGGGAACCCAGGAAAGCTGCCTTGCCAGGATTGGCGGGAACCATAATGGCCCTGGGCCTCATGGGGACCAACTGGATGACTGTTCCCAGTTCAAGGCACAAATTCAAGATCTGGAATTTAGAATTTTGCCTCTTGAACTTCCACCATTTATGTCACCCAATTGCTGTTTGTTTAGCTGGTTTCTGAGTCCGGTTACTTTGCTTCTTGCTATCTACTGGCATCTCATTCCTCCACTCCTGTGAATCTCATAGTTGTCGAAAATCCCTGCCCTGTACATCACTATTACAAGTGATGGATGATTCCTCTATCTCATTATTTCTGTCTCCTTCCAACTTCAACTTGGTCATCGCCCCTCAGCGACCTCATGGCCTCCCTCCTTTGCACAGCGCCCAACGCTTTCACTCTAGTAGGCTCACTGTAAATATTGGTTGAATGAATAGATGAGAAACACTGTTAGAGAATTTTAAAAGTAAGTTATTTTCTCTTGCAAGCAAACTGTAAAGGAGCGAATAGGATTTAAAAGAACTAAAAGGCATCTGGAAGAGAAAAGATATTTTGAAAATTTTAAGAGATCTGATCATCTCTCCTTGGGTTAAAAAGAATTCATTGTAATAGTAGTAAGAAATTATTTGTTTACATAAGCATTTCAGTGTATATGTTTAAAACTGAGAGTTTGGACTATCCCATTAAAATATAGAAGTGCCTTTAAATCCTCCCACTTCATGCAGCCCCATTTAAGCAGCTATACTTACTATTGGGGATGGAGATAATTTAACTTCAAGTGCCAAGAAGTGAAGCAGTCATTTTGTTGACCGTATTGCACTCAGGAACCAAGATTCAGGTCTCTAATATGGGTCTGAAGGCTACTTTTTTTTGGCTGTCAGATCATAAATCTTTGTGAATAGATTATCAATTTGTTATTATCTTAAGGCAATCATCTCTTTTACATTCTTTTTTCTTTTCTTTTAAAAAATCTTCTACGTGCCTATAGCTAATCATCTTTTAGCTTTTGGTTGCTCAGGATACAAAAATAAACACCAGGAAAGACTTGAATTCTTCATTCCTTTCCTAGCTTCTCTCCCTCTCCCCACCCCCACCCAATATAAAAGATACGTTCAAGTTCATTCTCTAAAATCTTTCCTAGATTCTGCCATTTGTATAATAGTTTATAAGGAGATAGATGGTAGATATAATTAGACCCAAATGTATAATTATTCTTTTCATTTAAAAAGTTTTCAGCTAAAAATTGGGTTGAAGAAGAGCTTGAAAAGCAGTTTAAAATTCAGTTGCCGAGCTTTCCCTCTTACAGCATGAATATCCAGTATTTATTTCCCCCTTAGAGTATGAATATCCCCAGTTAATGGGGCTTTCATTCCTCCTGCACTTTGGAAATGATCAGCATTCCCAAATGCATTAGAGAGCATTTTCCCTCATTAGAGAAAAAGTGCTTCTCAGATCCTGAAGCTCTTCTGTGTGAAAACAAAACAAACTAGATAATAAAAGTGCTACATGAGTATGAGGTAAAATTTCTCTTTAATTTTATGAAAATTGAACTTTGTTTCTTGGACTCATAAGTCAATAAATCTAAAATAACTTTTGCTTATAGATATGCAACTGTGTGTTAGGCATTGAGCTAGATGCGCTAGGTCTTAAGAAGCTTAGATTTCAGTGAAATGCACAGATAAATATAATACGGTGTTTCCCCGAAAATAAGACCTAACTGGAAAATAAGCCATAGCATGATTTTTCAGGATGCTTGTAATATAAAATAAGCCCTAATGCATCTTTTGGAGCAAAAATTAATATAAGACCCAGTCTTATTTTGGGGGAAATAAAGTAGGGCTTATTTTATATTACGAGCATCCTGAAAAATCATGCTAGGACTTATTTTCCGGTTAAGTCTTATTTTCGGGGAAACACAGTATAACCAAAGTACACTATAAATGGCCATAGCAGGCTGTGTATAGATTTCAGTGGTGATGAGAGAGAGAGAGAGAGACAAAACAATGAATGCTGACTAGGAGAAATAGAGGCTCAGGGAAGTTTAAACCATAAGTCTGGATCCCTAAGACAAAGGCCAAGATTGGTTCTCTTCATGTGGATCCCTTTGTTCAGGGTGATTACTGAAGCACTAGTTGTGGGTGAAATCATGTATGGAAAAGAATCTAGAGCAGGGGGAAAAGAGGGCAAAGGAGGACAACCAAAAGAGTAGACATCTTGGAATTCCATGAAGGTGAGTTACAGAACCAAGTCATTTTGGATGGGAGCCAAGAGGCACTTGTGGGTGAGTGGTGGCAGCAGAAGCCAGATTACAGTGGTCTAGATTACAGTGTCTAGAATGGGAGGTGAAGACCTACAAACTTCCACTGATGAATGTTCTTTTCAGAACTCTGATAGTGAAAGAGAGAAGGAATAAAATCACTTAAGAAGCAAGGAAGCATTTTCCATTTTTTTAGAAAAAGAAGACTCAGCTTTTTTAGGATAGAGAAGACTTGAGCAGGTTACTTTACAGGGGGGGAAAATCATTGCATCTACTGCTCTTATTTCTAAAAGAAAAATATATTATTGTATTTTTATAGTAAAAAAAAAATGTTCAGTAGCCAAGTAAAATGAAAGGAAGGGAGGGAGAGAGGGAGAGAGGGAGGGAGGGAGGGAGGGAGAGAGAGAGAGAGAGAGAGAGAGAGAGAGAGAGAGAGAGAGAGAGAAAGAACCAGCACAGATACTGGGTTGAAGAGATAGGTGAGGGTGATGGATACAGGAAGTAATAGAGAAATTCATTTGAAATCAAGAATAGAAATGTAAACCTGCATCTTGAAAAGAACCAGGAACATCTCTATTACTAGGTAGAGAAGAATGCCAAGAAACACACACACACACACACACACACACACACACACACACGTATTTGAGAAAGAACTGAGGGAAGTTTGTGCAAATTAGGCCAAATGATGTCTGCCTTATTATTTGGCAGTGAAGAGTGAGCTTGAGAGTTTGAGGGAAAAAAGAAAAGGTTTTGAGTTCTGTGTGGGATGGGGTAAGGATCCACTTGGAAATGAGTAAAATGAATAATAGGCTTAAGTGAATTTTTAGTGAAGCCAATAAGCATAGTTATGACTTGCAGTTGTCAGCAACTCAGGAGGAGGAATAGAAAAACCTGGTGGTCAGAAGTGCCCATCTGAAAGGATGAAAGTATGGTAGGTCCTGTGTCCTAGAAGGAAGACACTTTCATTGCCTGGTTTGGGGATTTAGATTGGTTGGAAGTAAGAGAAATGTGGGGAGGGGTTGATGGTGGTGATGGTGGTGACCTGATAGAACAGAGGAATGGCAAAATAACCAGAATGAAGGGTAAGCTTAAATTTCCACATCTGGAATGGGAAGAATAATGTTGGTATGAAGATTAATAAAACAATGCCTGTAAAATAGTTATGTCTGGCACATGTTGCATACTTGAAAAATGTTATCTAATAATTTTATTAATAAAGAGTACAGAATAGGTGGAAGAATGGGAATTTCAGAACTTGATACCTTGCAGTGATGTTAGTCACTGAAGCAAAGTGGATATGCAGGTTTTCTTGAAGTGGAGTTCACGGACTTGTAAGGTGGGGGTTTTCGATGAAATAATGTCACCTAGGAAAAGCTCTTAGCTATGTGCTAAATTATCCGAAGGTAAGTAAAGTGATGCTGAAAGTAAGTGAATGCTGGTGACTAATATTTATAATCCAACAAACTGAAGTGTCTTATTTGCGTCTCCCTAAAACTCTATAAGGGAGATACTATCTTTTTTCCCTTTTTACAATTAAACAGATTTAGATTGCTAAACTAGCAAGTTGTTAGAATTGTCTTTCGAACACGGCAATTTTTATTGAAAGCCAATGCCTGGCCACTACTCCATACTCTAAATGGCAATAGCAGTCCTATAGGTCTTACAATGAGATGGCGTTCCTTCCAAGGGCTGTGTTGTTTTACATGGAAGAGAAACCAGGAAGAGGCAGATGCCTATTGGTGTGGTTTAGACAGAATCGACGCTGAAGTTTCAAGGGACGTTGTGTCATCAAGAGAAAAATTCTCAGCTGCTTTAATCATTCTAAAATACATTTTGATACCATCTTGGTTTATAATAAATACATGCTCACCCAAGAAGACATTTAATCATTCCTAAGCTCTCTTAGGTCAAGAGGCTGTAATTTTCATGTACCTTATAGCAAGGCTTCTTCCTCTTCTTCTTCTTCTTCTTTTTTTTTTTTTTTTTAGCAAAGCGTTATATATCTATAATATATGCACATGCATCCAAGTGCAGGAGCACTTATCTTCTCTGGGTTCCTGTAACCACTCTGTGGTTCGTTTGTTATAACAATGCTTTCAGATAAGGATGGGAGTGTATGTCCTCATCACATCTGACTCAGAATAATCCTGTAGAAGTCAGACACAGTGACTGATGGGAATATGTAGTGTTCTTCAGTTGTGCTGGACTTGAAAAGAGTCTGAAAACAAGTGCTTTATGGTGAAGCCAGGTCAATGAGTACTTGCCTTTGATGTCCTCACAGAATGCCTTTCAATGTAGTAAACAGTGGAGAGTACATGGTAAATCTTGGCTGTGGTTTCATCAGCAGAGGAGTTAATAACGTAAAGACACTAAGTTGACTGAATTCAGGCATTAATACAGTCCTCAGAAAATATAGTGAGAGGTCTTAGAAAATAGATGAGAGTAGGAAAAACTCACAGGGGGTGGACCATGAACTGTGATTTCAACAGAGACAGGATGAATGTGGTTTGGCTGATGGAAAAACAGGCTGTTTCCTGGCAAAACTCAGAGCCAGAAAAGAGTGAATTCATGGGCAGCCAAAACACAAACCGTAGCTGGAAGAGAGGTAAAGGGGGAAAGGAGTTAGAAAGTAGAGTGCTTTTCAAGTGATGCTTAGAAATTTGCATTTGATGTGGGAGTACTAGGAAGTAGAATGATAACCAAAGAAATCATAAAAAATTATTTTGGAAGCATGTACACAACAATTTGGAATACATAAGAACCAGTCAGAGGGAGACATAGAAGAGGTTCCAGCAGTTCTAGTTTGAGGAAACTAGATAAAAGTGATGGAAAGAGTCAGTACGCACTATAGAAACACTGCTAATTTAGAAATAGTGCATTTTCCCTGTTGAGTATAGAAATGAGCTGAATCCTACCTGTTTAATCACTTGGATTTGTAGCATTTTCTAAGGGAGTCACTGTTACCTTTATATTTTCCAGACTAGACTCATATATCTACTTTTATTATTTTTTTTATATTTATGGGTAAAAGGGTAAAATGTGCAGGTAAAGTAGTTATTTAAAAAGAAAACTTATAGGTGTTGGAGCACCGAGAATCAAGTTTCCTGTAGTTTTTGGAATCCTCTGAAAATCAACCTCACAAGGTTTTAGTACACTGATGTCATAAAAAAATATATTAACTGTGGAAATTTTCAAATGTACACTAAAGTAGAAAGAATAGTTTCAACAATTATCAACAATTTGCCCATGCTTAGTTACTGATAGGATTTTTTAAACGTTGTGTGATAGAATGAAACAAACTGCATGATTTTCCATTACAAGAGTTTGTACTTCTACTTTAGAAAATTTAGATCATCATCAAAAACATAAATTATATTTTTTTTAAATAAAGGAAATAGACAGATATAGAAACACGGGAAAACAGTTCCTGCAGGGATTTGCTGTATTTTATAGACACGGTAAATAGCTTAAGTGAATTCTAAGACTTCTTAAAAAAGCCCCTAAAATAGAATGTATTTTCAAATCACTCAAGAGATCATGAATTACAGAACCTGGAATGATATTCTTTAATACTGAAGAAGTTTGACTAATAAATTGGAATTTATAATTCGTCATTGAGTTAACATACCTCAAAATCATGAGCTTGTTTTACTTTTATGGAGTAATAATATCTGCTTGAATAGAACTTGGATGCATTTTGAAGATATTGTTTATTGAGTCATTGAACCAATATTTGGATGCCTGTTATGTGCCAGGTCCTGAGTTAGGGGCTTGGGGTATATTAGTGGTTTGATATGTTAATAATCCCTATAAGATAATCTTCAGTGTGAAATCAATTACAATTTTCTTTTATAACAAAGGGGAACATTACAGATAAATGAAATTCATGTATAATCTCTAATAGTCACTGCTTCACGTGTGAACCATTGACATGTTTTTCTATAATTGGGTCCTCTTACCTGCTAACTTACTGCTTTTGATTCACTTTGTAATTTCATATGACTTTTAAGGATTGTGATAACTGTTTTAGATGTCTTTTTATCTGACTTATCTATATAAAAATTACTTTTCTATTCTGAAGCCCTAGGAAGACTGAGAACTGGCACTTCAGGTTCAGATGGGAATCTATAAGACTCATAGGCTGGACTTGGTTCTGTGTGCCACACCAGCACTGATGGCTGATCTTGTGAGTGTTTGTGTGTCCATGTGCATATGTGTGTATGACTAAAACTTGCTAAAGAATGAACAGTCCAGGAAGAATGTTAACAAGTTATGTTTGCAACTGACAACTTTGAAACACCAATAGCAAGAAGGGTGGAGTGGAGAAATTTGATAAATATCTACAGGTTTACATTCATCTCTCTTTAACCTTTCTTATTATATGAATGCATTTTATATCTAAAACACCATGGGTGTAACTTGATGTGATTGTATGTGTGTGTGTGTGGGGGGGGGGCGAGGGGGCAGGAGCAAACAGCTCAGCTTGTTCCTTTGCGAAGGATGCCTTTGTGAGATCTCATTCTAACTTGTGAAGACTGTGCCCATTAGTTATACCATGTGTCCCCGAAAATAAGACCCAGTTGGACAATTGTCCGGCTGGGTCTTATTTTCGGGGAAACACAGTAAGAGTCACTGTCAGATCTCCTTGGAAAAACTGAGTGTGTGAGATATTTACTTGTAACCACTTAATGGCTCTTTGTTCTTCAGAAGGTTAAAAATGAGTTTTTGAAAAAAACGCGTTTCTCAAGCCAAGGCTATGAATAGGGAGAACATGTGTGAGCATTTGCACACATGTGCTCATGCACCTGTGTGCCATGCTGCACATATTTGAAGACACTGTTTTCACATTTCAACATCTCTGAAATTAGGATGCGTCTTATAATTTATGATGTCTTATAATCAGTGTTGTCCATTTTTTCAAATGTTAACATCTCAATAATTGTCAAACATCTTATAATCGTGGTCTCTTAGATTGCATGGCATACAGTTTATATCCAAATATCTACAGGAGACTGGTTTCAGAGACATGAATAGGACATTTCTCTTTTCCCTAAAAAGTAAAGCGGGAAGATTTATTCTGACAGTAATAGTTGAGGTCAAGAGAAACCATTTGGTTGTGGAATCCCATTTCCTTAATAAGTCACATACAGATGCAAAATGCAACATTCATTACAACCCCTCTTCTGATCCTAAGTGATCTAAAGATTAGGGTGCAAGTTCACCATGTTTAATATAATCTGTAAAGCATATTCTTGAAAATTTGATCACTCTGTAGCTTACATTCCCCTCTTTCTGACTTCAGATAATCATCGTTTTGAAAAGAGGGTGAAAATGATCATTTCTACCATTTGTGTTTGTGTGTATACAAAAGCTAACTCCCCTCATTCATTCATACCTCCAAAAAAATGTGAAGAACAATGGGTTAAGTAACCCATTAAAGATTTATAGGTTGTTTAATCTTATACAATTGTTAAGGCTCAAATAAGACTCTCCCCTCACTTTTATGGGTGGGTAGTAGCGAACACAGAGAAAAGCACTATATGATCTGCAGACGACATAGACTCTAGTCCTGGGGTAGAACTGTGATAGATAGGTTCAGATTTGGAGGCATTTAACCAAGAACTTTCTACACGATATGGCTAAATATGAATAGATGGGATGAATGTATTTTTGCTCAAGGTGTGCATGAGAGACAGTAGCATTCATTCTATTATTGAAATATTTATTGACTTAGGGCAAGTTGTTTAACCTACCTGAGGCTATTTCACTTGTCCAAAACTAAATGGAGAATGCCTGTCCTGCCCCTTCCCTGAGATTTTAATGAGACAAGATGTAATAAAGCATTTTGTAAATTGTAACTATTTATACATTCATTCTGCTTCTATGTGTTAATATATGTACACATACAAAATATTTTTAAAACTATGTTTTATAAATAGGTCTGAATATAAATATATGCATATATAAATAGGTATGAAAAGTGTCTTCAGAAGTTACCTACTTCTTCCTCCTGGCACCTTCTCCGACTTAGAAGAGTTTAACAGGATTTAATGCTTAATAATCCCTTGGTTGAAACATCATCACATTTGCCACTAGATCAAGTATTAGATTGGCAGGTGAAAGGAGGGTGGTTCTGGGAGGGTCTGTGTAATATGTTGTCAGCATTCTGGGAGTGTTCTTTATAGTTTGGAATTAGAAACTGCTGATGTCATGATCAGTCATATTGTCATGACAACATCAGAATTCCTTCACTCGCCTTCTCTTTGCTTGGGGAGTATCGATTTTCCACAGGTCTGTCATCAGTTTGCCCCATGTGTTAAGGGTATTAGATAACTCGGAACTAGTCATCCTTAAAGACACTTATGGTGGGGATTTTTGTAAGCTCCTTATGGGGCATATTTCAGAATTCTTAACTAACTATTCTAATGTTGGAAAGTTTGCCTTCCTACATATTCAACTCTGTAGAAATTTATTTCTAATTCTATATTTTCTTGTTTGAACTTTTACATGTATAATTCAAATGGAGAATGAAAAAGAACTTGTAGCATCTCCATTTACTTAAAACATATCGTTAATTATTTTATCATCCTCCTCTTCAGGTGAAATAGACCTAATTTAACGGTAAGCTTGGCAACTGAAAGAAAAGGGAACTCTTTTACTGTGGATTTTTTTTTTTCTTCCGTGTTTTGAATGCTTTAAAACCTAACTTGTGCTATGGATCCTAGGTTTTGGATAGACATTGTCATTCTTAGTTTATTTGAGGGTTTTGTTTGTCTCTGGTACAGTTGTTCACCCTGTACTGTCAAAGTTATCATTTGAACAGTTATTTTTGCTCATGGAAAGGAGATGGTCATTGGAGGCTTGAATTCTGTTTTTCATGATTTATTAGAGATTTTTTTTTTTTTTTGGCTCTAGTTTTCCACAAATTCTGTTGATTTCCTAAGTACTTTTTGTCTTTTCCCAGGTCATATAGTGAGAGGTGGATGTGATTAGCTATTTCCACAGCACACCAGCCCCTCCCTTCCTCATGCTAGTTCTTGTCCGTTAGCCATAGTTTGCTCACACCCATCTCTTTAGGTAAGCTGTCGTTTCAAAGATCACCTAATAATATATTTTTTCATAATTTGTAAGTTTTACTATAATTCACAAAAAATGTATTGAATGATCTTGATGTATTCTGAAAATAAGCACTTCTTTTCCTATAAGCTTGCTATAGGAATGGAGAATACATGACAGCTCCAATACTAGATTTCCACAGTCAAAAAAGATAGAGGACTGAGGCATCCATCCATAGTTCATTCTCCTTTATTTTGTTATAGAATTAAATTAAAAAATAAATTTTCAATTACAGTCAATATGTCAACTATAAGTTTCACCTGTACAGCATAGTGGTTAAACGTTTATATAATTTAAGCAGTGAGCCCCTCAATAAGCCTAGTACCCACCTGGTACCATACATAGTTATGACAATATTATTGACTGTATTTCCTATGCTGTAATTGACATTCAAGTGACTATTTTGTAAGTGCTGATTTGTATTTCTTAATCCCTTCACTTTTTTCACCCTGCCCTCCCCACCCCCCAATTCCATCTGGCAATCATCAGTTTGTTCTCTGTATCTATGAGTTTGTTTCTGTTTTGTTTGTTCATTTATTTTGTTTTTTAGATTCCACCTGTAAGTGAAATAATATAGTATTTGTCTTTCTCTGTCTGACTTATATCATTTAGCATAATACCCTCTATTTTGCTATAGAACTTGATCTACAGATACAAATTCAGTGTAATGTAAACCAAACCAAAACAAAAATTTGAGTGAACTCTGAATTTTATTAACTATTCTACAACAGCAGAATAATAACTAATTTATAAACAGATTATATGCAAAAACTTTTGAGTGTTAATTATTTGCTTTGAATTTGGAGGATATTTTGCCATAGAGAAAAATGTTCTAAGTGGTGATTAGGATTTTGGCTGACCTATAAGCATCTATGAATGCCATAGTGAAGCTAATTGCTAATATGGTCTCCCACTATTTTTTGAGAAAAAAATGTGTTCTCAGTCTCAGTTCAGGTTTTGGGAAATACTTTTCAGCTAATACCGTCCCAAATTCTAGAAGATTGTTCTTTTCGCCTCTGTCCCAACTCCATCCCACCAACGATCCCAGAAAATAAAACTGGTTGCAAGAGAGAAGTTACACCTTAACTATCAGTTAAATGAGATTTGGGAGTGAGGTTGGGTCAGAATATGTATCTGTACTATTAACTATATATTCTAATATTGGAGAGTTTGCCTTTATATTCAACTGAATGGAAATTTTATGTAATTCCATATCCCTTTTTAAGTGACTTGCCCAAGGTCACACAGATGGCAATTGATGAAACCAAGATGCCCACCCAGGCTTGGGCTCTTAAGTTTTCCCTTATGGGGTTTTACACTTGTCCATAGGTAATAGTGGTGATAATAACTATCATTAGTACTATTAGAAGCAGGGGACTTTGGAGTTAGAAAGACCTGAGTTCAAACCTCAGCTCCATTAGATATGACCTGTGGCCTTAGGAAAATTACTTAAACCTCTGTGTCTGTTTTCAGTAAAATGGGATAATCATCATTTTCTCATGGTGTGCGTGTGTGTGTGTGAGAGAGAGAGAGAGAGAGAGAGAGAGAGAGAGAGAGAGAAGAATGTGCTGAGTAAGTACCTGGAATATAGTAGTTACTCAGTAAATGATAACTATGATTCATTAGTTCATGCAGAGAAGCACAGTAGGGCAAAGCCTAATTCTGTTTTGTTCACAAGGGTAGATTTAGGAATCATCAGACTATTGCCTCTGGTAAAATACATCAGAATATGCCTATGTTTATGCTTTCTATTAATATATACCTTCTAGGATTATAGCTGCAGAGCTATAGTTTTATTATACTGGTTTCATTTTTATATACATGCGATTTTATATGTGTCTAGGGAGACTTTAAGTCTAGAATAAGAATCACAGACATGTTTTAAAAAGCAAAATAGTAAATAATAGAAAATATTTCTCCTACGTTATAAATAGGGTACTTTATCAACTCTATTTCGTACCACGAAAGAACAGAAATTTAAAGAATCTGCTGACCTCATGTCTTTTTCTTTCTCTTTTTTTTTCTGTTTTGCTGGGAACCAGAGGCTTTGTGAACCATCAAGACTCTAAGTGTAAATAATTTTTTAATGTGAACTACTTACACTAACCAATACTATTTGATTATATTGTATTCATTAAAGCTTGTAATTTGAAATAATCTTGGATGAATTTTCCTCTTAATTCCTTTCTATTTTTAATATGACCCAAATAGAGAAAAAGGGGGGGGTGCCTGAAATGATTTAGCAATGATAGAGGGATAGAACCTGCTGTAGTTCTATTCTTTTGTTGATAGAGGTCTCTATTCTTATCTCATTGGACATCTTCTCTGCCTCCATTTATTTTTATCCTTTCAAAGCTTAACTTCCCCCTTATACTTTGTAGTAATTTCATTCAAAGGCTCCTCTCATCTGTGGGGCTCAGTAATGTGTGTGTTGGAATGGGGGTGCCTTAGCCTTTTGACTTTTCATCATCTCCCTTCAGAGAGTTCGATTAGCAATGATTTCAGCAGTGATCACCCCAATTCTACATCCTCCCTCATCCCTGCCCTTTCTCTCAAGTTCTATTTTCCTAGTTATCTGCACAGCCCTTCTTTCTGAATGTCCCTCAAACAAAACATTTATACAGCTGAGCTTCCCACGCCCATGTTATATATCCTGTATTGATTTCTCCCTCCTGTGCACGCCCTCAGCACATAATTGTCTAGACCACTTGGCTGGCACTTATCGCTTAATGTCTTGCGTTATTAGAGTACAGCAGCTTGGTTGCTGTAGGGGTTATAAGTACTCACCTGGGAATTAGAGCATTACTTGTAAGTCTTTTTGGAGACACAGTATTGTGGAGTTGAAGGAGCACAGGACAAAGTCTTTGAACCCTAGCTAGGTCTAGATTTTAACACTTGCTAGCTACTTACTAGTTCTATGGTAGGTCAGTCAGTCTTATTTTTCCCCCTCTCCTCTGTAAATGGAGCCTAGTAACCATTCCAGCCTTATAGGGTTGTTGTGAAAGCGAAATAAGATGTGAAAAGATTTACAACTGAAAGTCTCCTTTTCAAATTGTTTCTATGGGACAAATGTCTTCTAAATTCACATTCTCAAATTCCAGTTTATACAAACGCTTGGAAGTTGCAGGTCTCAATCTCAGCCTAAGATTGCAGGCTTCTGCAGGTACTCACGGCTGCTTCCTCATTATCCTCAAGCGTATACTCCTCCGGCCATGCAGAGTATGATCCCGCCACTGCTCACAGTCTTCCCGTTCATACAGACACGGCCCTAGTCTAACACATAACTTCTTTAAAGGAAATGGGACAAAAACAAATGTGGGAGAAAAACTTCCGTGCACCTAGGCTATTGAAACAGAGGGTTTGCCAGGCTTTTTTATTTTTTTGTAACCTCTTAGAGTTACGTATGCGGTATACTCAGCCTTAAAAAGCATACTCATTTGGCTACTCAGCAGGTATCAGAAAGGCAGCCGTCCCTTACCTAAATTTGCTCTTTTTATTTCTTGTCAGTTTTGACTACAACCTTGCTTCTTCTGCTCTTTAATGGTCAGCCAGACTTCCTAAGCATCAGTCATTTACACAATACACTCACTTAAATCTACAAACCACCACTATAAAACCTGGAAAAACAATAATAACAACCACCAGTTACTGAGTTGGGCACTTTTGCTCGTGTGTTATATATATACTTAGGACAATCTGTGAGGAGACTGGGACTTAACTAACTTGCTCAAAGCCGTGTGGCCAGGAAGTGGAAAACTGAATGTGGAGCCAGATGTGTTTGGCTCTTTTAATTTTGTTCCTTGCATTGCAAAGTCTAGATTCACTTAAATTATCTAAAGAAGTGGGGAGGGGGCTAAGTATACACATGGAAGGGTTGTTGTAAGTCTTAAGAGCTAAAACAGCTCTATGGCCTCTGGCTCCCTCCATCATCTACTGGCCAGGAGCTCACCAGCTCCTGGCAACTACTTTACTTTCTGCTTGCTGCCAGTCAGCTTCCTGTTTACTCATAGTTTCTGCTTCCTCATAACCTTGGCTTGCACATGGTTTTGGCTTTTTGTGGCCTCAACTCTACCTCCTAGAACTCTTGCCATTTCTGCCCCTTTCCTAACTGGTTCAGCTCTTGGAGTTCTCTGAATCAAATTCCCAAGGGTGAGAATCTGATTGGCTCTGCTCATTTTTTCAATCCCAGGCATGTCATAGGTCACTGGCCCATCTGTGGATTGGCTGCCCCTGGGTCAGATTCCCACAATTTTACCCACCAGCTGAACTGGGGGAGGAGGGTGATGTAGGGCTGTCTAGCAGCAAAGTCTTAGTTTCCCTTTAAGGAGGATAAGCGTGGACAGGACAGATTCCAAAGCCCTTATTCTTACCGTGATAACTTGCAGTTTCTCTGGAGTGTTTCCTCACTTTGTCTTAAAATGTATTTGTTTCAAAGGTCAATAAACTTTTTCAGATGAATTGCACCAGGATCTATCTGTGTAATCACTTACAACTAAGCACTTGTGAATATCTATAATTGATTATATATACACATGTGGTTTCATATTTCTGTTTTTTCTCTTATGTTAGAATCATATGGGCTTTAGTGACTTTATTACATTTTATAGTCTTTGATGGTGGAAAATCTATCTTCTCCTTTGTTTATAATGCTTTACTTAGTTAAGAGTATAGTACCTACCCAAGTCTGGAACTTTTGAACCCTGGCTGGTAGATACTGTTTTTAAAATGTATGCTTTGTGTTCTCTCCTTTTACGTCATTCACCATTATAGAACAATATATTTTGTTTCTAATTAGATACGCTTTTTATTCCTAAAGAGTCCTTTTAACATTCTTTCAGTATCCTTAGTATATTTTAGTATCTAATATAATAATTCTTTTAGTATTCTAATTTAGAATTTATTATCACTTAAAATATGGTTTTACCCTGTAAAGCTATTGCAAGGTATCAAGCCTTAGCATTCTAGAATAGCACAACATCCAAAGTATCATGACCTTAGAGCAGAGTCATAGAAAAATTAATCTACACTGTTCTTTTGTGGTTTACATTGTGGTTTCCTAACACCAGTCATGATAACTGAGGTTGTATGTGGAATTTCTCCCATAGATGACAGATTGGAACCGTGGGGATCTTGAGCGCAAAGTTCTCAGGAAAAGGCACCTCTGACTTGAACAGTTCTACCTAAAATCTTATATTTTATACTCGTGGTTGATAACTTGCTGTAAAGGGTCCTAGCCAAAGGAGACAGCAAATGGGGGCAGCCAAAACAATTGTAAATGCTCAGAGTAGCAGGAAACAGTTCTAGCATATATATTCTAAAATAGTTCTAGCATATATATATGTACATATATATTAGGTATATAATATACACACATATACACATACTGAAAGTTGTGCTTTATTACATCATTTTACAGGACAGATGTTTCTGTGACTTTCATCTAGGAAGTTCTTACTTGACCATTGTGTGCCTCATACGGTGCCTAGAATAAGTTTCTTTGCTGCTGATATTTTTTGTTTTAATGAAAAGAATTAGGACTTATATGTCTACTTTGTGTATTTGGTTGGTTTTAATTAGGTGAGACTTGCTAGTTCTAATCACTCTTGCCGGAGAATGTTAAGAGCACCTCTGAGTGTGGAGTCGGGACCACTAAGTTACCAGCAGGATATCTGAGCTGGACATTGGTCAGTTCTTTGCTCCTGGACAATCTCTCAAATGGCTACAGCTTTGCTAGAAGACTCAATTTCCATAGGAGACACTTTGTTTTCCTTCTGGCAGCCAGAAGCTAAGAGCCTTCACTTCTCAGCCGAGTTAGGATTTTTTTCATTATCAGGGCAGATGGCCCTTTCCAGGAAGGTGTTAGAGGCCAGATTCCAAGGAAGATACTCTGTAATACTTACTGCAGTGATATTACCTTGTAGTATTCACAGTTGAACAGGCCAACTTGAAAGATGGCAAGCCTGCCCCAGAGGCCTATCCAGAGAAGGTGGGCTCTGCCTGTGGAACTTGCTGCAGATGCTTGCATTGTACAGGTTCTAGGCTTGATACACCAACGCAAAGGTGAGCCGGAAAAGGGGCATCTTGAGTCGCCTGAAATAATTTCAACTGGGAAACAAAGGAAACTACCTCCGTCCTTTGTCCCTTTTTTGCAGTTCCTGTGTCCCTTCAATAGAACACATCTATGTCTCATATAATAATTAATACATAGGAAGATGATACTGTTCCAATCTTCTGGAAGGCTTACCAAGCCGATGGCCTTAAATAATTTTCGCCCTTTGATACTGTCATCTTGAAGATAAGCTTGTAAACTGTGGCATAGGAATGAAGTACGGAACTTGATCGTGCGTATTTGCGGTGAGGGCGTGGGGAGTGGAGACCTGTTTTTGCTGCTAAAATTTGACCGTATGATTTGGGAGAACGGGGGGATTTGCAGAGGTTTCATGGACGTTGATTTGTTCCTTGAAGTAGGAGTGACTGCCCGCACCTTTTCTGGGAGAGTAGGGGGATAGTTTGGAAGGATGAAGGAAAAGAGAAGACCTGGGGTCAGTTGGCTTCCTATCCAGGTGTCAGAGCGATCCCCGAAGCGATGCCCTTAAAAGGGGCTTCGAGCAGGGGTGCAGAGCTGCCGTTGGTGCTCAGGCAAAGAGACGAGGGGGAGAAAAGAAAAGAGGAGGGGGTTGGCTACTCCAAGGAATGTGCGGCATGCGGGGAGCCAGACCCAACCATTGCACCAGAGCGGGGGCGCCGGCGGCTCCCCGAAGCGCGCGGTCCCGGCTCCGGCCCCAAGCCCGGGAAGGAGCGCGCGGGGGCTGGCCGGCCCGCGGGGCTGCGGGCGCGGTGCTCACCGGGCGGGTGGGGAGGCGCGGGTGGGCCTGGGCGCGGCGCGGGGCGGTGCGCGGCCGCCTCCCCGCCCCCGGCCGGCGCGCTCTCAGGGCGGTGGTTGAGGCCGCGGTAGGTGGGGACGCGGCGGCGCTGCTCCTCCGCTGCCGCCGGGAGAGTCGGCGGCGCCGCCAGCTCTGCGCGCGAACTCCTGTCCATGGCACGCAGGGCGGCGGCCACCCGAGCTGTCCGAGTCTCGCCCGCCGCCGCGCCGCACTTTTAGGCGAGTCGCGAGGTCCAGGGCGAAGGAGAAGTCCGCGCCGAGCTGCAGCCCCCGCCGGCCGCCGCCGCGCGGCGAGAGGGAGTTCCCGGAGCGGCCGCGGCCGGGCCGGCCCCCTCCCTGTGCCCTCCCCCTCGCTGCGAGGCTGCCCCGCGCCCGCGCCCGCCGCCCGCGCCCGCCGCGATGATCTTCCCCAGCAGCAGCGGCAACCCCGGGGCCAGCGGCAACTGCAGGACGCCCTATCGCAAGCAGGTGAGGCGGCGGCGGGGATGCCGCACGGAGGCCGGCGGCCCGCGTTTACAAAGGGCGGCAGCGCTCGGCCGGGCACCGCTCTCCTCCTCGGAGGGACCGGGCTGGGCGGTGACCTTGTTTCGGAAGGAGGCGGCCCGCAGGGACGGCTCGGGCCGGCGACCTTCGCTGGGGAGATGCCCTCGACCCCGCCGGCCAGGCCGGGTGGGAAGTGGAGGAAGGGGAAGGGCGGAGAGGCGGCGGGAGCTGGAGCGCGCCGGGCGGGGGGCTTCGCCCAGCTCTGCAACAAGTTTGCGTTTTTTGTTTTGTTTTGTTTTGTTTTTCCCCTGAAACCTTTGTGTGTAGAAGAGTACGATAATCAGTCGTAACGCTGGTTTGCAACAATCTTCACTTGGAATCTCAAAGAACCTGCCTGATTCGTAGGAAACCCGGAAGAGCAGAGTGTGTGTGTGTGTGTGTGTGTGTGTGTTCGCGCGCGCCCCCCTCCTATATATATTTAAAAAAAAAGAAAGAAAAGAAACAGGAACTTCTACTGTCACTTTCTCAAGGTTTTCAGTTTTTAGAAGCACAGGGAAATCCTGTGACATCCTAGTTGCAGAGATACTTGGATAAGCCTGAGTCATACATGCCTTTCTTTATTTTAATACCGTTTCATACATTTTTTAACAGATTGAACTCGAAAGGCACTTTAGTGGTTAGATCAAAATCCCCTGCTGGGAAAAGGAGTGGAGCTAGGAACTTATACTTGCGGCCTTTTGTTTTTCATCTTTGTTTTTAAAAGAAGGTTACCGAAGCCATGTTGTGATAAATCTCACAGAGCCTTTCAGCAGCAGGAATAACAAAACCTAGCTTTAAATTATGTAAAAAATGTGCAGGACTGTTTGGAAAAGGTTAAACTGATTTAGAGGTCAGTGGCAAGATGCTTGTTGAGAAAACAAAAACACGATTGCAGATATTTTTCTTCCATAATAAATCTCTAGTCTACATCCTTAGCCGCTGAGACAAATCAATTAAGTTATTATCCCAATAATGGTACAAGCGGACTGTATCCTTCCATGCAGACCACGGCTCTGTTAAGATCATGACAGATGACAGTGATGCCGGGTGGCTTTCCTGAAGGCGTTCACAGGGTTATGGATTACATTTTGTGCTTTTTGTTTTCAAAGTCATTATTTGGGGTGGGGTGGGGTGGGGTGGAGGGTATGTCCTAGGATAAGTATATCTGAAAGTAGGGCTAATTTTGTCAGACAGTGATGGTGTCAAAAAGTATTGTTTTCTGGTCTTTGGTTCTTGTTAGCTTTCCCTTAAAAAGGCAGTAAACACACGCTGGTCGGTGTGCTTTTGCTGTCCAAGTCGATGGAACTTTTACCAGGTTTCAGAAAAGCCTCCTCCTTTAATTAAAAAAAAAAAAATTAAAAAAAATCTACATTTGTGATTTGGCTGAAGTAGATGCTGAAATTGTCAAGATTCAGAGCAGACATCCCTAAACTCAGTTCATGTGGCCTCATTTAAAATAAATGCCCTCTGGTCCAGCACACTTAAATCAACTTCTTAAATGAAGCCAATTGACAATAAATATTCTTCTCCTGAACCCTCCTCCCCCACCCACCTCACTGTACCTGAAAAGATGGCTAATTATGTAAAGGCCTTGTGTATTCATTTATTTGTTGTCAAAACCCGGCGGGGCGTTAGCTCTGAAATGAGGAAAAAGCTCTGAGGGCAAGGCCTTTTGCTGTGAGGGGCTGGAGGTTTTGTGTGTGAAGGGGGACAGCCTGCTGGTCTGGAGCACGCTGATAAGATGCTCTTCTTTTCACTGGGCTCTCCTTAGATTCAGAGACTAAAAGGGCTGACTGAATCAGAAAAACAAACAGACTTTCTTTTTTCTATAGGCAAAGAAAGAAATGAATGTGTAGGCATTATACAGACACAAGACCCCGGGCACCAGTGGTATTTGAGTCAAAGGTTTCTTTTGTTAGAATTTAGCCATTCACTGGGAAAGCACACTTCCAGCACGGGACCTGGTTACCATAAGTGAGTTTGTGATCTCATCCTGGCTTAGTCTAACCGGGAAGTCTAATTAATGCTTTTTATAAGGTTTAGTGATGTTAAGCTTGCACCTTTTAGTTCATATTAGTTCATTTTGATGAAAGAATAGGTAACTTTTAGGTGTGTGATGCAGTTTGATTTTTAAATATGCCATGTTTCCCCGAAAATAAGACTTAGCCAGACCATCACCTCTAATGTGTCCTTTGGAGCAAAAATTAATATAAGACTCGGCATTATATTATGTTATACCCGGTATTATATTATTATATTATATTATATAAGACTGGGTCTTATATTATCTTAAAATAAGACCGGATCTTATATTAATTGTTGCCCCACAAGACACATTAGAGCTGATGGTCTGGCTAGGTCTTATTTTGGGGGAAACACGGTAATCAGCTGTTAGAGCTGTTCAGATAATATACCTGAAGAAAAAAAATTGAGTGTGAGGAATACTTAAAGATATACCTTTGGGGGAAAAAAAATGAGTCAGAATCACACTTGTGTTACACCTGTATAATAGTAGTAACTAACCATCATTGAGCACCTTACCGCCTAGTGGTCACTGTTCTAAGTGCTTTCAGTGGATTAACTCATTTAGTCATCTTGACAGTACTGTGAGGCAGGTCATAATAATATCCCCATTGTAGAGTTAAGAAAACTGAGGCATAGATTAAGTAACCTGCACAGTCTGTCCAACCCATAGCGCAGAGCCAGGATTTGGACCCTGGCAGCCAAGCTCATAAAAACCACCACACTGTAAGTGCCTGCTTACAGGTACATCTCAATAAAAACTCGTACAGAGCTCATTTGCATCACTGCCCACTGCCCTTCTAGTCTCAGAAGGACAGTGTAGGGATTCCTCCCACCTTTTGGGGGAGCCCAGATGGAAGTTTTGAGGTTGGATGTGAAGGATGAGGTAAATGGATCATATGGATGGTGGGCTCGCGATATTTGGAAGCAGCATTGAAGTCAGAATATTGTGCTACTGAATGATTGTACAATTTCTTGTTAAAACTTTATTTTACATGTAGTGGCGTCAAGCAGTTTCAGTTAAAGCAGAGGTGGGTGATGCTTATCCCCTTCCTGCCCCACGTAGTGTTTCGAGGACATCAGGGAGCATTGATCTCTGGCATCATCTCGGATAAACAGGATTTTCCAGCCTCACAGGCCTCTGAGCACATTAGAAATACACCTGTTCGGCTCAGGTCAAAGTGAGAGGCTTTTGAATGGAGTGATACAACCTGGTAGGCAGTATCTACACAACGATGGTTGGCTTAGGTCTCAGTGGAGAAATGTCCTATTATTATTGACTGGGTCTTTCAGATACACGGTATTCTTTAAGCAAATCCCGTCTGGTCATATGAAAGCAGCACCTCCCACAGCCAAACCATTTATCAGGACTTTTGTAACGTTGTGAAAATATTTTAGTGTGTTTCTAAAGAAAAGGGTGTTTTATGCTGAAAAAATCTTTACAAATAGAAAATGAATATTTCCATTTAAAAAAAAATTCTTTTATTAGCTCTTTCTCTTTGTGCTTTCCATTTTGAACTGCTTCCTTCAGGTAATGGACTCAGTTGTGTCATACACTTTGGTTTTTAGCAAATTGTGGCAAGCCCTTTTTTGCTGGGTAATGTTCTGGTGGTTTACAATTGGGGTTTGGGGGGTAGGGGAGTGAATGCAAGAATTTTCGGGGATGTGTATATATTTCTTGATCTTGAACAAATGATTTTGCCAAATAATAGCCGTCCTTGTTCAGTGTTACTAACTTTTGATGAGTGAAGTACTTCTCTCCACAGTTTAAGTAGATTTCCATAGTTTACTGCTTTCTTGAAGATTAACTGGGTGTAGCTGCACGTGAAGAATTCAGCAGTGATTCAGTTAAAAGGATGACATACAAAGCTGTTGATTAATCCTCTTCAAGCAGTTTCTGTTCACAGCAATTTATGTATAGTAGATTGGGTTTTGTTAAAAGTTTGAAGATTAAAGTTGTGCGTAGAAATATTTAAATGAACACTGCCCGTGCCAGCCCCAGTTTGTTGTATAAAAGAAGGTAAACATGCTTGAGCCGCAGAGATTGGAGGTTTAGGGAAAATTAGCAGAAAATTAAATTGGTATGCATAAGTAAGGTCTTGTCCTGTTTTTGTAATAGGCTATCTCCATGTGTTTGTGATTCAATAGTATTTATGAGTCAAGGTATCTATGCTTTAAATATGTATCCATAACCATCTGAAAAGTACAGAATTCTCCAGCACTGATAACCCAGTTTTTCTTTGGCATCTCACTACATTTTCCCTAGTTCACTTCAGGTGTTGATCACAGTTCTCAATTGTGTTCTTTCCTTCCCTTTAGAGACTGCTGTCAACTGAGCTTACCATATATTGGTGATGTGGAGGAGAGAGATTGTCTTGTCCAAGTTTCTGAGAATACATTTCCAAAGCACTCTGCCAATAAATAAGTATTTAAAGCTATATATAATATCCCCTCCCGATCTCAGTTATATTTAATCTTCACAACATCCATTTAAGGTAGAGACGGGTCAGCAATTTTGAGACAGTGGGTTTCAATGACCTAGTTGGTGAAAGCGAGGTCTTGAGTTGAGGGCTGTTGTCTGCTACCAGGAAAACGAGCAGGAAGCTCAGTCTAGAGCAGCTGTAGCCCCACTCGCTACACTTCCCTTTACTTGGCCTCCCAAAGACATGTGGCACGCAGAGCGTCCCAGATTTCAGCTTTGGGAATTGTAGCTCTGTAATTTATTAATGTTTTTCTGTGTGTTTCATAAAGTCCTTTACTCTAGGGTTGTCAGATAACATACAGGAAGCCAAGTGAAATTGAATTTCAGATAAACAAATAGTGTTTTAGTAGTAACGTCCCAAATATTGTGTAGTCCTGTGTATTTCCGTATGTTAAATCCAGCCACCTTATCTTTGGGGAATGAAAGATACTCAAGTTTTAAGAATAGGTATATAAAATCATATTATAAGCCATATTATTCCTACATCTCCACTTAATATTTTGCCTCTTAGCATAGTTCTTGAGCCCTGGTTCTAATGCACGTTTCACGTTTTAACTTATTTAGCCATCATTCAACTTAATTGAAAGAGCGTGGCTTAAGTTCGGACACTAGCATTTGCTTGCTTTTTCACTTCACCTCACTAAGCCTCAGCTTCTGTGAAGTAAAGATAATCGTGCCCACTCCACAGGGTTGTTGTTGTTAATCCTTCTAAGGTGTTATTACTAACGTCCTCGCAGAGCAAGCAACAGCGGGTGGTCCTGGGAGGCTCTGTGTTCCTGGGAGACCTTGCCACAGCCTCTAAGAATGGACTGCTATGTTTAGAAAGTGGGGGCAGCCTCCAAAAGGGTAAGAACCTGAAGCTTGAAAACGAGAATCTCACCACATGAAGGAAGGAAGGGAGGAAGGGAGAAAGGGAGGAAGGAAGGAACAAAGTTCATCCCACTGTATTTTAAAACAGTTGTATCATGCTCTTAGCAGAGTTTGCCCTCTTTGGGGAAAGAAACCTTTCAATTCTCTATTCTTTATTTTATGCTAATATATGATTGGAGAAGGATAAAAAGAGCATTGATCACTCTTATTCATGAAAAATGCTGCCTTTTAATTTGTTTGAAAATGGACAGATTTGACTATTAGTATATGGGTGATGATTTCCTGAATTCTTTTCTTTTTGTCTTGTTTGTGTATTTGGTTTTCAAAGATGCCGTCTTTGTATTACTCAGACAAATAAACATTTTTTTTTTATTTTTTATTTTTTTTGGGTCTGTGGACATCTGTAGGTGTTTGGTGGGTGTTTGTTTTTAAACTCGCACCTGTAGAGAATGCTTTGTTTAACACATACTAAAAGCTTGGTAAATTTTAAAATAGGATAGACATACCATGAGGAAGGAAGCAAGCTTTTCCTGGAATTAGGACAAGGTGGAAAATTTAAATGGAGCAAACTAAACTCTGTATTAAAATAACGAATCGATGTTGCTGTTGTTATTTAACACTTTTAAATGGCAGCAGCAACAACAAAACTTGGTATTTACAGAGTATCGTAGTACCCTAATAAATGGAAATCTATTTTGTCTCTATTTAAACACACAGTTTCAAAACAGTGTGATGTAAACTAGGGAAGAGTGTATTTGTTCACTGTAAATACAATACTGTCTCAAAATGCATTTAAGAACAGACTGGAAGAAAGTATTCCAAAATTTTAACAAGTGTTTTCCTCTGTTGGTAAAGTGGAATCTTAAGTGACTTATTTTTCATGATTCTTTACATTTTTTCTCAACTATCTAGTCCCCTTTCTTCACACAATGAATGCACCGCCCCTTTGGCTCTGAAGAAAAAGATGAAGTGGAAAACAATCTGGAAAATTTTATTATTTTAATGTCTAAAAAGTGGTGCAAACCCAACGGATTCATGTCATTGAGAATTTCAGCAAGTAGTGTGCAGGTGGGACTTGTGTCTGTGCCTGAGTTTTGAGATCTTTTTTCCTATTCTTTATGAATTTCTATTATTTTTATTGCTAACTCCTATGGCACCTTTTTTGGAAATCACCTATTTCTGTTAGTTTTTATGTATATAAACTTAGTATTTTCCTATTTTATACATCTTTAAACAGGCCAGTGCTGTTTTATAAAACATTTTTAGGACACTAATAAATCTATATGGGTCAGTGAAGGGACACTGTAGTTACATATGTGAAATTTCAGATTCTCGATTCCTTTTCAGGAAAGTACTGGTATCATCATTTCTATTCTAAATATTGAAGAATTACCACTGTTGTTTCTGTTTTCATTGGACTTACAGCTGCCTTTAAATACAACTATTTTGTGGACAAATTCCCCCATATTTAATTTCTGTATTAAATGTGAAAAGATTGAGACTGTTCTAGTACTTATGTCAGAATCCTTTGGATTTACTTTATGATGAATACTCGCGATTGCCCTCATCACACACTTCCTTTTTAGTTTTAGCTTTTTGAAAGGGCAGTGCCGTGGGAGGTGTGGCTTCTCTACAGGCGTCTTTCGTTTATAATGGAACCGCCAAGGTTTCTGTAAGAAATACACTGCCCAGATAATGTCAGCACTTTGCAAGCTGTTGTTACTGTGTAATTGGGGGATTTTCAGTATATCGGGAGTTTTTGGTGTGCACCAGAAGGCTGCAAGGCTTCAGTGAAAGGAGAGAGCACTGAAGGGAAGAAGGAAGAGTTGGGGGTGGGGAACTGAGTGAAAGAAAGAGAAGGAAAGCAATATTGCCTCTCCAGTTCTCGCTTTATTAGTTGATGTTTCACTTTACAAAATCTGTTAAAGTCTCATTGTTTTGGTGCTGTGTAGGTTGGGTGCAGATATGTGGCCTCATTGTTTTCTATTATTTCAAAATCTTAAAAACATTCCAATTTTTTCTTCATATGGTTCCCACCACCTAGAATTGCCTTTTAGCTCTGTTCTAAGATAAGATCTCTGTCTCTTTATTTCAGGGAACTGCCTAAAAATCACCCTTTTGGAAGACCATTTATGAATAACAACCTTACCTCATCAGATATTCTAGAAACAGTTTTGTTTCTACCTTGTCTGTCTCTGCATTCTCAGTTTTGTAGGTCAGATGCATCAAACCACCTCCAGGGGAGTGGACATGTTCTTTTGTTTAACTGAGAGTTTAACAGAGACTCAGAAATATTGTGTTAAATAATTATTGAGTGTGTAGCATAAGTTAAGTGGTTTTGGGAACAGACATTCCGTAGGGAGTAAACGGGTGTCATGCAGGGGATACACTGTTGCTGGTCACGGAAACCAGTTAGCTAGCTGTTAAAGCTGCAAGATGGTGAGGACCCAAAAGAAGGCAGTTAAATTGTGGGCATGAGGACCAGCCCAATTTTATAGACATTTGAGTCTATAAAAGCCCCTAAAATTGTATGTAAAATGTTGCATGTATTAGCTCTTTCCTGGGGAGAGGTTCAGAGCATTCATCAGTTTGCCAAAGGGGTCTGTGTCCTCTTAAAGATTTTATGACTGCACGTGGAAGGAGAGGGAGAAAGAGGACTTCAAGATGATGCCAACATTTCTAACTCAACAGACAGAATCGTCGGCTGCATCATGGAAGGTGACATTTCAGGCAGAAATAACATTACAGCAAAGATTTGAACAGAGAAAACATGTGCTTTACTAGGGGAATAGTGAGTAATTCCGGTTAGTTGATCTGCGTGGTAGAGGTTGGAGGGTAGTGCAGGGTGGGGTGAAGCTTGCAAAATGTTACATTCTGCTGATACTCAGTGTCCAGATACCAGGAATGCAAAAAGGCCCTTCCCTGTCTAAGTCAGTCTTACAAGGAAGAATTGTCCAGCCTAAAGCGCTAGTAGTAGCACCCACAGTGTGAACCACTTTAAGAAGTCATTTTGGGTCTGGGAGATGGTTGTAAATATTTTTTTACTGCTCCCCTGGGATTGCCTCAAAGTCATTGTACAGGCTGTATCACCTGGGTGCATAGATTTTCCTGTTTGGCCTGAATCCTCACTTTTTTTTGAGTGGAGTACTTATAAAGTAAGTCTTTTTCTATAGTGTATGTCATCTACACCTATATAGTTCTCTGTAACATCTATAGTGTAACAAGTACATTGGTTATGTTAAAAGGTCTCCCACTTCAACAGGAGTATGGAAGATGGGTGGGTAGGGTGGTGAAGGGCTTTGCATATTCAACCTGCCACAATCAATAGTTTCTAAGCAAAGGTGACAAGCGTGGTTTGGCCATTTTAATTTTGCCACATGAATTACACCTTACCACTACCGCCACCACTCCCATCCCAGGCAAAAATTTCTAGCAAGCAGTTAGAAAGAACTGGAGCTCGGGGCAAGAACCTCAGAATCTCCTCAAATATAATAGATAGATCATTGAAAGCAGATAACAGCATTCCAGGGAGAAAATGTGTCCACAAGAGTTTTGACAGACCTAGGGGAGCACAGATTCTCTAGTGGGAAGGAGGTGGATGAGCTTTTGGAAAAGGAGGGAAAAGAAATGGCAAAACGGTGGGAGAATCCAGAGAGTGTTACAGAAGCCCAAGAACAGTTTCAAGAAGAGATGGTCGGCTCTGTTAAATGTTGCCTAAAGGCCAGCTAATAGTCTGCTGGAAATATAATATTCACCACCACTCCATGGTTTTGTTTTTTGTGGTCAACCGAAGTCTGAAACGTTAAATGAAAAATTCCAGAAATAGACCCTCCGTAAGTTTTAAATTGTGCGCCTTTCTGAGTAGTGTGAGGAAATGCCTCGCCCTCTCTCCATCCCACCCTAGACACGAATCATCCCTTGGTCCCTTGTACTCATCTTGTACAGCTCCCCGCCTGTTAGTCACTCAGTAGCCCTCCTGGTTATCAGCTGGGCTGTCTTGATATCGCAGTGCTTGTGTTCAAGTAACCCTTGTTTTACTTAATAATGGCCCTAAGGAGCACGAGTGGTGATGCTGGCAGGTGGGATATTCCATGTTTGTTACATAACATCAGGCCAGCAGTAGCCTAGCGCTACTTCACGCCGCCTACTTCATTCACCTCACTTCATCTCCTCACGCAGGGATTGTTATCGTTTCACGTCATCACAAGAAGGGTGAGTACAGCACAATAAGCTATTTTGAGAGAGAGAGACCACATGCACATAACACAGTATATTGTTACAATTGTTCTATTTTATTATTAGTTATTGTTAATCTCTTACTGAGCCTAATTTACAAATTAAACTTTATCCTAGGTGTGTATGTATAGGAGAAACATACTCTGTTTCCCCGGAAATAAGACCTAGCCAGACAGTCAGCTCTAATCCATCTTTTGGAGCAAAAATTAATAAAAGACCCGGTCTTATTTTAATATAATATAAGACCGGGTCTTATATAATATAATATAATGTAATATAATATAATACTGGGTCTTATTAATTTTTGCTCCAAAAGACGCATTGGAGCTGATTGTCCGGCTAGGCCTTATTTTCGGGGGAACACAGTAGTATATATTGGGTTCGGACTATCCACAGATTTGAGCATGCACTGGGGGCCTTGGAATGGGGGTCTCCTGTATCCATTGGGATATCTCGAGAGCCTTTGAAACGGAGGTTTCATTAGAGTAGTATGTGGGTAGTAGGGTGGAGAGTTGGGGGCGAGGATGGCAGAAAGCACATTGCAAAAGCTTTAAGGAGTGAATGAGTGAAGAGGGTATGTCTTTAGAAAACTCAGGAGTCAAATGGAAAGAGAGCCCCTTCAGACAGGCTTGAGGCCAGATAATTTTAGTATCTGATTGTGGTTGTAGGTAGAACAGTGTAATAGAAAACAGGGAATAATTGGAAATTGGTTTTTCTTAAAGGATTGAGGCCGGGTTAGTCTTGCAGGGAAGGGATCTGAGAGTTTCCCATCCATGATACAGGAAGGAGGAGATTGGTTAGGCTAGAGATGTTGAGGAGGGAGAGCAGTGAAGCTCAGGCCTCTTTGAAAAGCTTACATTTTAGTAAAGAGGCTAGGTCATTTAAGATTGAAAAAGAAAAAAAAAAAGAAGATGGGATTCTAGGCTTAAAGAGTGTGATAGAAGATTTGGAATAATTGCCCTTGGGAATTTGGTGAGCATTCAAATAGAGACAGTAAAAGGATGACTAAGCTGCAGGACGGCCCCTGGGAGTTTAGTGGTCTGAATTGGCAAGATAGTTTGACCCTTTTCCAGCAATAATTGGGGGGAAAGAATCTGGATAATGAGTTTTTGTAGGGTTTGGCATTGGTAAGCTGAATAGGTATGAAAATTGAGAGCGTTGTTATGAAGGCTAAGGAGACTGATGAAATCAAGAAAAGAAACTTTGAGAACAGGGAGGGGCATAGAGGGTCTGATAAGATAAAAAGTCCCTGGGAGTGAGAGAAGGAGGGAGAGATCAGGGGGGAAATTCCATGGTCAAGATCCTGAAGGTGGAGTAGTGTCAGCATCTTACCTTGTAGAGTTGTTGGGTTGAAATGAGACAATACGTGTGTGACTATCTAGCCTGCCGCAAACGCTCAGCGGTTAAAATTATTAAGATGTGGCTCTTGTATAATTTATGCCTCTCTATAATTGCTGTTATTATTTGTGTAAATAAAAGCATGTTTCAAACAGATTTCAGCCAACCATGAACCACAAACCAAAATAAAATATTATATTTTTTAAATGAACCAGAAGCCCAACTTCAATTTTAAAATATACCATCAAATAATTTTAAAACATCTTAATTTACTCTTAAAGAAAAAAAGGTGGACACGGGTGTGGAACCCACCTTGGTCACTTATTATTTCTGTTACTATGAACACATTTTGTTGTTGGCATTGCTCCTCAGTACTAGTGCCCAAACTTTTAGGCCCCTCCTTCATCTAAGAGTAGAAAATTGGATGAGTTTCGGCATTTCTCAGTGATACCTTTCTCATCATCACACTTTGTTAAGACCTCTCCTCCAGGAGGCTTCACTCAGCATTCTAGACACACTTATTTCTGTTTCTCTGCCCTTGGTTATAGTAAGCATCTTAGCAATTTTTTTTTCACTATTTCTTCTCACAAAACCTGTAAGTTCTCTGGAAGGAAGAGGTTCGTATTTATTGAGCACTGTCTATTAACCAGGCATAGGCCTGGGTATTTGTACATCCATGTTCTCTCTGTTACAACACCTCTGTGAGATAGTTCCTCTTATCCCTGCTTCACAGATCAGGACAATTTAAGTTGTTCACCCAAATCCCAAAGCAAATGGGTAGAGAGCCAGGATTTTTATCCAGCCTCTAGGGTCTATCTCTCCCCACTACACCAGCAAGAATGATCTCACAAGTTGCTTTGAAAGAAGAAAGGTGGACATGGGTGTGGATCCCAACTTCATCATTTCGTGGTTCCATTACTGCGATGAACACATTGCCTAAACTTTCTGGGTCGTAATTTCCTCGGTGGCAAAACTAGATAAAATAGTTACTTAATGTTACTGAGATGATAAGATGAACTCATATGTGACAGATTGACACATTACCTGGCACAAGTGCTCTGTCAGCATCCCTCCTTCCTTGGGGTGTCACCTAACAAGTCAGTTTGTACAAGAGAAGCGTGGGGGATGGAGCAAGGAAAGCCTGAAATGATAATAGTGGTAAAAGATTGTGATCATTTTATTCATTAGCAGAAAGTATTTTGTGATGAGAAAGACCTAGAAGGGAAACTCAGTTATCATTGGTAAAATGGAAATGATTCTTATATCCGTCCTTGATTTCCTAGAGTGAAAGGTCAATGAGTTTACGTGAGATAGAGTGCTTTATGACATGTAAACACTGCAGAGATGTTATTACAGTTTCTGAAATGGATGCCTTAAACTATTATGTGAGCATTTTGCCTCTTTCAGCATCTGTTAAATTGATGAAGTTTACTGTTTAAAGCTGCTTTCCCAAATTGTGTTCACTAGGGTACTTGGGTTCCATTAAATGTTAAAAGTGTTCCAGGAATTAAAATATTCAGTGTGCAAAGAAACTGTTTGAGAAACACTTATTTAAAGGAGCATTTTGCATTTTAGGGTTGGAAGGGACCTTAGAAATTAGTTATTCCAACCCCTTTAATTAAGGAAATTGAAATCCAGAGACATTGACTCTTTTGTCCGAAATCTCACAGCTTGAAAAGCCTAGGTCTTCTGACTCAGTGCTCCACCATCCTGCCTTAAAAGTTTTGGCTTTTACAAGTGTGGCACACCCTTGCTCTAGTGTTTTCAGAATTGTTTTCATATGAGGTTTTTTTTTCCCTTCCATTCGCTGAACAAGTAGACTCTTAGGGATGGTATGCTGCATGTTATTTTTCAGACAAAACAAAGTAGTTTCTGCCAACTGTCATCTCTTTTGTTTTTAATTTCTCCTCTCCTAAGGTTAATTTCCCCACCTACTTTATTTTCTTAAAGCATTTGTGAAATCAAGATGACTGGCTTGGGAGATCAGTCTAGTTTAAAGTATCAGTAATCTATAAAACCCACACATTCTAATTATTAGCGAATATACTTTTGCCCTCTATATTGTTGTCGTTTTCATATAATTGACTGTGGGTAGATGAATTTGCATATTTTTAGCCCCTTCCTGCCTGACTTATTACAGCATACAAAATTTGTGCTGTGGTTTCTAGGTTAAGTTCCTGTATAGAGAAACCACAGTCAAGACTTCACAGCACTGCTGTCCTGAAGGCCAGTCCGCTATGTGTTCTGGAAAAATCTGAAGTACCAATTTATTGCCATTTGTTATTAAGATAATATTTCAGGCACTAGTAGTTCACTTGGAGCATTTCTCTTGTATGTATTTTAAGGTTCTTAGTTGCTTAGTCGAAAGCAATCAGCTTAGTTGCAAGCAATCAGCTTAGTTGTTAATTCTTTCATGAAAATTTACCCTGAATGTTTTGAGTGAAGTGATATAAAATAATGTCTATTATGTGTATCACAAAAGAAACAAAATATTAGTGCCGAAAGAACCTTCAGAGATCAGCTTTTCCAAGTACTCATTTTAGAGGTGAGGATGTGTCAACATCACAGCTTATTTGTAACAGAGGCAGGACAGAACCCATATATCCTGACTTACCCGTGCAGTTTGGACCTTTTCAGACAATCTGGCTTGTATTGTCATTCCTTCAGGCAATATTTTAGAGCCCATTATTGGCCAAGCACTGTGTCAAGTCCTAAAGGGAATAACAAATTAATGATCCTATTCTCAACTTTATAGTCTAAAAGGGGCATTGGAACAAGTTTTCAAGTAACTATATTAGATGGAAATGAATCAGTGCCATTAGAGGTACAGACACGTAAGAAGTACATAGTAAGAACATGTCTAACCTGTAGCTATCACGTTCCAATTGACTGAGTTTAGACTGTTTTACTTCCAGGTGCATTTCATTTGATTCCAGGATGGAAACACGATTCTGAGTTGGCTGATCAATTTTGTCATTGTGTTGGTTGTTACCTTAAAGTTACTGTACCCTTTAATTGACTGTCTTCCGCTGCTTATTAGGGTACTAAAACAGAGTCGAGAAGACAAGGAAGCATATCCTCCCCGTTATTGGCATCATTTCATTGTCAAATTTGGGTTTAGTTCTCTAAAAGGAATGTGGAAAAACTAGAGAGCATTAAGAGAAAATCAAGCAAGAAAGATACTGTTTAAGTTTCTAAGAGGATGTTCCTTCTTCTTCATGGTTCGCTGTCCCATGTGTGAAGTAGGATTGGAGAATAGTACTTACGGGGTTGGGATTGCTGACAATCAAGGGAAGCGCTCAATATAAAGGTTTACGTAGGAATTGCTCATACGTTTCATAGACTGGGTCAGCAAACGTTTTTCTGTGAAAGCTTGCTTTAGGCTTTGCAGGCTATAAGGGCTCTGTCACAATTGCTTAGCACTGCCTTTGTAGCTTGAAAGCAGCCATAGATGAATGAATGGGCATGGCCGTTTTCCATCAACTTTATTTACAAAAGCAAGTGGCAGATGGGATTTGGCCTGTGGACAGTAGTTTGCAGACTCCTGATCTATAGAGTCCTTTGTTTGATGGCTCATTTACCAAAAGGTGCACAGAAGGAATTAAAAGAAGATGGAACTCAAACCAGATAATAATGATATTTATTAGCACTATGAAAATAGGGTAGACAAGGAATAAAACCAAGTGAATGTAGGTTTGATTCATCACTTTGATCAGCGTGTTGGATTGCAGGCTCAATCCTGACAAGATACTTTGTTTAGTTCTATTCGGGGAGGCATCATCCTTCATGGATCTATGTAATCAGTACTACCTTGGTCATTTGTTATATGTTGAAGCCCTAAGACTTGGCCATAATTTGAAGTGGTGAGAAAGAGAGCCGTGGTAAAATAGAGTAAAATGTTAATTTTTTTCTTTAAAAATTATTTTTTGGCTAAATTTGTATTTTACTACTTACTACCGTGTTTCCCCGAAAATAAGGCCTAGCCAGACGGACAATCAGCTCTACTGCGTCTTTTGGAGCAAAAATTAATATAAGACCTGGTCTTATATTATAGTAAAATAAAACCGGGTCTTATATTAATTTTTGCTCCAAAAGACGCAGTAGAGCTGATTGTCCCGCTAGGTCTTATTTTCGGGGAAAACATGGTATCAAAACAACCTGGTGCCTGTGTATTAGTTTGGTAGGGCTGCCGTAACAAATTTCCACAAACTGAGTTAACGGAAATGAATTTTCTCACCATTGTGGAAGAGAGAAGTCCAAGGTGAAGGCGTTGGCGGGGCCACACTCACTCTGAGTGTGGCGAGGGAGAATCTGCGCCAGGCCTGTCTCCTAAGTCCAGTCGTCACCTGCTGGTATCCCTGTGTGCACTGTCTGTCTGGATGTGTGGGTTTTCCCTTTTTATAAGGACGCCAGTCACACTGGATTAGGGCCCACCCTAATGAGCTCATCTTAACTTGATTACTTATGTAAAACCCTGTCTCTAAAATAAGGTCACATTCCATGATAATGGGTTTAGGACTCCAATGTGTCTTTTTTGGAGGACATGTTTTAACCCATTAGAACCTGGTATAAGACATTCATTCACCTTGGGCGAGACTCACCTTGGGCACCTTGATGGGCCCAAAATAAAGCTAAAATGCTTTGTGACTCATCCGTGGTCACATTAGCTTTCAACAGAAGTGTTATACCGGTGGCCTTGTGTATAACGTAAATAAATATTATCTTTTGTTATTGTTTTTAACCTGCAGGATAAAAGTTGTCTCTTTACAGACTTCGCTTATACATGGAAACGGCTATGCAAGTGTTCATTGCCAACTGTCATCTTCAAGAACCTTGAGTAACAAGCTCCATCCCTGGTCTGCTTTGCCCAAGTCCATACCTGCCATTCCAGCCATAAGTTAATTCCTTGCTTCCTGAAGTCTGCTTTTCCTTTCTCTCCTCTAAACTTCTGTCAGACTGTCACAGTTAGCCACAGAACTCTATCCTCTCGTCTTGAGGTTCACATTCCTCTCCTCTTTTAAGTTGAGGTTCAAGGCCTGCCTGCCTCTTCCAGGAACGTGATCTCTCTGATCTCTCTTTTTGGTTGTTTCTGCTGTTACATTAGAACAGGATTCTGATGTTATGATTTTCCATCAACCACCTATCAGTGTGTGTATGGGGGTGGGGGGGGCGGTGAAGTGGAGAAGCGTAATTCCCTTTGTATGCGGTAGGGAATGAGCTGCACCACTACCCAGTAAGGCGTCAGGTTACCTCTGAGGACCTGGAATGGGAGTGAGTTCCTGTAGTTATTACGTAAGCCCTTCAGAACAGGGAAAGGGTCTTGCCATTTGCCAGTTTGTTTTGAAAGCTATTACAGAGCTGTAGTTCTGTAAGAATGTGAAGTGGTACCAAAGCATCTTGAGGCTTATACAGAAATTTAGAGATGTTCTTACATTCCATTAGAGGTGCCTCACTTTTGTTACTCTCAACATTCATTTCCTTTCTCCTCTTCCTTGTCCTCCTCTGTTTTTTGTTTTTTTTTTCCTTTGGAATGCTGAGGACATATCATGGGTGCCACCACTTTTTTTTTTTTTTTTTTTTTTTAAACAGCCGAATTATTTCTCTTTACAAAAGAATTCCTCATCAAGTTTAATTGTTGTTGTTTAATTTTTTGTTTGGGTGTGTTTCTCATTACCAGTTAGACTGTTTAATGTCTCTGAGCATTGGAACCTGTATCTCTGCAGCATAGTGTTTATGTAGCTTGGTGTTTTACATGTATATTTGGGCACAGTATTTGCTGGTTTTATTTTCAGGTTGTCTTTAAAAATCCTATTTCCTTACTGCATTTAAAACATGGATTTGCTCATGTAGAATTTTTCAGAAACACATCCAGTGTGTGAAGTTAGGTGTGCTTATTAGTCACTATTTCAGCAAGAATCTGCCGTGTTTCCCCCAAAATAAGACCTACCCAGAAAATAAGCCCTAGCATGATTTTTCAGGAGGACATCCCCTGAACATAAGTCTTTTGGAGCAAAACTTAATATAAGACCCAGTCTTATTTTGGGGGAAACACGGTATCAGTGACTGGCAGTGCTGTGTGTCAAGGAATGTACCTTTCCGTCCAAAATGAGGTGTCAATAGGTTTACAAAAGCAGCCACTGACTTTTTTTCCATTGTCACGTAAACTAAAGTCAGGTGTGAGGCAATCTGTACAATAAACACGTGTGGAATTGACTGCGTGACTCTGAATAGGAACAGAGAGATCCTGTCTTGCCGCTGTGTGGGAGGGGCCCCGTGGAAGGCCTCTCCCCAGGGAACCATTCTAGCAGAGGCGTTTCTGTGTGTTTGTACTCAGTGAAGTATGTAGAGTTGTTCACCTAGAGCTGGACACTGAACTCTCTAGATGTCACTGAGTGGGAAGCCATGAAAATCTCTCTCTCACATCTGAAGGAGGGTTGGTAAGAATGATCAGATCAGGGAACCAGAATTTGCTTGGATCAGCTGATGCAAAAGAGGATCTGGAGGGTGTGGCCAGAGAGTGCGCAGTTTTAGAAGCAGAGACGCCTTTTCCTGCTGCCAAGTAAAAGGACCGACTGTCATTTGGAAACGCTGCAAGGACATACCTTGTGGGGAGCAAGGGACAAGATGGCGGCTGCTTTCTGAGTGGTGCAGTCACAGCCAGGGTGCTGAGGCGTAAGTGGGTGGGGGAGCCCCAGTGCCCTGAAGACTAAGCTCAGCTGTAGAGACCATAGAGCCAATTTTCCAGGGTAGAAGGGACACCAGGGTTTCTGTATTTCAAAGATGCACCATCTTGGTTGTACCCTTGACATAGATTTTCTAAAGTGTGGTCCCAGGACCGTCTGCGTCAGAATCATTAAAAATAGGAGTCATTTGCTCTCACCACCTCAGGCATACTCAAATACTACAGGGGCCTTTTCAGGTTCCTAGGTGATACAGAAACTCACTGAGGTCTGAGGACCGCTGGGTGAACTATCCCTCACAGAAGCTCTGCCTGTTGGAATCTTTCAGTGATGAAAAATGAGCTAGCCTTTAAAGTAGTGATCTTTTAAGTCCGGGGGTGATACAGGCAGAAAATGTAAATGGGTGCCAAGTGGAGAATGACAAATTTATGAGTAACTGAGTGAAAATTGGGTCCAAAGAAAAACTGGGATGCATCTCTTAAGAATGACATCAGAAAAGCTAAGAGCACATGTCCCTTGGAACCTTGGTTGGCCGCAGTACTGGACTAGCTGGGCTGATGTATTTGAGTCATTCTGAGTTCCTGTAGGAAATTGCAAACGGTTTCAAAGGTCAGTCTGTAGATGTGCTGAGACAACTGAGATGTCAGGGCCAGTCGTAAACCTCAGGGACCAGGTGAAAATCTTTAAAAAGCTTTGTCTTTATTTTCTGTTCAATTTTTGATATGCATGTTTTCTAAGCAACTGCCCGGGGTATATATGTGTGTTAGGGGGAGGAGACGAGGTGGATCCATGGCTTGCTCTGTGTGTGTTGTTGGGGGTGGACATAGCAGGGAGGAGAGATTTCATGAGCATCTCAGAGCCCAGATCAGTTCGTGATAGAGTGGATTTCCATTTTCTTTCTTTCATTCACCCCTTTCCTCACCGTCTGTGCTGTACACATAGAGTGGGCAAGACTGCCATTGGCAGCAGAGGTGGGGAACTTCCAGGGCTCACATCATTGCAGAGACTCCCCACTAGCCTGTATAGTCAGAGGCAAGAGAAGGATTTGGACGTGCCCAGCTTCTGCACGTCCAAATACACTCCCTCTGCGTAGCCGTAGTCTACAGAACTTGCCAGGTATTGTTCCTTTTAGGAAGCAACATTTAGTAATGAAAAGCTCTTGCTAAAATTTAGAGATTTATCCGGTTTTTATTCATTCCTCCTAAGGGAGTAGGGCAAAAAGAATCATTAGTATAAGAAGAATAGTAAGAATCATGAGTGTAAAAAGAATACAGTAATCTCACTTGCCTCAGCTTTTCCCCCACCACCTCCCGACCCCATTACTGCAGCTAATGACAATGTTTTGAAATGTTTAACTTCTATATTGGCAACCATATGTAGGTCTATTGAATAGCCAGAGGGCAAAAGCAGCCAGGAAAGTCAAGAGGTGGGTTAGTCTTAGGATTTGAACCAGATAGTGAATGTCTTGTGATAAAATTTGTTAACAACAGAGACTTGTGCATTATGTGGAAAACATGCTTCTCAGTTCTTCATATGACATCCAGCTAGAAGGAACGGTGTTCCACAGAGAATAACAGTTAGCACAACGATACTAGCACAATGGAAGACAGGCCCAAGTTTTAACAAAAGCTGGGGTCAATAGGAAGAAATAATCATAGAACCTTGCAGTTTAGTGAAAAATACTGAGGAACATGTACTATAACTAGGTAGGTGAAAAGACCCACGTGGTAGGTTTGACCATAAATGAGTATTAGCCAACAACCTGATTTAGCTGCTTAGACCATTAGTCTATAGTTTTATCTACATTTAATAAAATTATAACAGATTAAGAAACGAAATTATCCTACTGCATAGATATTGAAAGTTTCAGTCCAAAAGTTCACCTCTAAGTTGAAATTTTAAAAATCAGAACACCCTTTTTTCAGAGAAACATTGTAACTGGTAGGTTGGTTCCTAGGTTTGCCAATTGCAATGTTGTTAGTCGTTGTTAGAGTCCCAGGTTAGCCCCAGAGCCCGTAGTCTTCTAGTGGAATTCTGGAACTGAGTGCCAGCTTCAGTTCTGAGTCTCTTATGAGCAACAGGCTGGCATACGGTACATTAGGTAGAGGAAGAAAACACCCTTCTCTCTTCTAATAATGATAGTGGAAAATGTAAATTGGATGGCCTTTTGCACCCTCCCTCCTCTCTCTCTGAAGGTCGAGAATAACAAAAGTTAGGCACCTCTAATGGAACATATGCACATCTTTAAATTCCCTTGCTGATGCTCATTTCCATTGTCCTAGGTGATGAGTATTTTACATCATATCCTGGAAGTCGGGGGATTTTAAGGAGGGGTCCTAAACCCAAAGCCCCTCTAGTTGGGATTTTAAGTGGTGATACTAACCCAAGTGAAAACATTCACGGAAAATGAAAGATTTGATCAGGCCAGCCTTTCAGGGAGGCTTTCCTGGGGAATAAGCTCCCCCCAGTTTTCTTTGCCTTTTGCAGTATCTTCCGCTTTGGAACCCACAGGGTCATTTTCATTTGCTCCATTTTTTTCTTTAACTCCGAGTAAGAGGAGGGGAATTGCGAAGCTACTTACCTGTGTAAGTCAATTTTAAGATTAGTACTAGCAGTGCCTGCACTAGGCAGAGGCCTTGTGTTCGTCTGGATACAAAGTTTCCAGACGGACATTGAGAAAGATGAACTTGGGCAGCTGACAGTTACAAAGTGCCTCCTACAAGCGTGGCATTTTACTGAGGGCTCAACAGTAATTAGCCTGTGCAATCTTCACAACAACTCTATGAGCTAGGGGTATCACCCTCACTTTACAGATGAAGAGATGAGACAGAGAGATGTTAAATAATTTGCCCAAAGTCATAGCGAGTGAGTGGCAGTGGTGGCATCTGACTTCGGGCAGTGTGATTTCAGAATCCATCCTTTCAGCCCTACTTGCTATACTGATATCCTCAGAAGTTGTTTAGGTCAAAGAAGTTGTTTGGATATTGACATTTGTTTGGAGGTTTAAAGCAGTGACATGGGGTGGGAGGGTAATAGTTACTATTAAAGATTTAAATTTGAGTAAGAGAAGGGGAGACTAGACTTGTTGTAAGTTGTAGCAATTGGAAATGTCTTAGAAATAATTTGGGGCCTCTGCTGTCTTGTAATGATCCCCCACCTTCACCCCCAATCTCTGTGCCAGAGAGAAAAATCTTACTTTGTATATGGAGCTGGACAAGATGCGCCTTAAGTTTGTTCTGGATCTTACTATGCTTAAAGAATTCATGGGTATTATAACTTAGTGGGTGCTTATGTAAAATAATTTTCTATACATATGTTGATTACATCGCTCAGATTTTCAAAAGTGAGATCAGGAGAGTCAAAAATTGGCCTTTAGAAAAAGCTACTGTGGTGGGTTGAATAGTGTCTGCCCAAATACATGTCTAATGAGAACTTCAGAATGTGACTTAATTCGGAAATAAAATCTTTGCAGACCTAATTAGTTAAGGGTCTTGAGATGAAATCAAAGTGGATTTAGGGTGGGCCTTAAGTCCAATAACTGGTACCCTAATAAGCGATTGGATGGGGCCCAGACGGAGACATGGCCATGCGAGGATAGAGGCAGAGGTGGGTTGGACTTGGAATCTGAGGCAAGGCGTGGCAGGGCACCCAAAACGAGAAGAGGCAAGGAAGGAAGGAGTCTCTCCCAGAGCCTCCAGAGGGAGCACGGCCCTGCTAACACCTTAACTTCCAACGTGTGGCCTCCGGAACTGTGAGAGAATACATTTCTGTTGTGGTAAGCCGTTCGGTTTGTAACTGTTTATTTCCGCAGCCCTAGGAACCTAATACAGCCAACAATTTTCTACTTTTTCTCCATTTATATTTTAACTTTGGTATAGCTTCATGCACATACATAATGTCATTACTGTACACACTGTAAATTTTAGATTTCCTGACAGAGACTAATCACATTTATTTTGCATTTGGATGGCTATACTTACATTTGACTTTTTTTTTTTTAAAGAGATGAGGTGAATTTTATGGAGTAGCATTTTTTCTTTTTTCTTTAAAGCCATGCTGGAGTTGGGAGTGGGTGGGTTTGTGATTCATCTGAAAGAATTTTATCAGTCCACTCAGATGACTCCATTAAGAAGTTAGCCCTCTAAGTAACTCTCTGTCTTATGCTTCTCTAAGGTTAAAAATCAATGAAAAAGATTGGAGTGAAGGTGTCATTTTTCAATTGAGAGTTTAATAAAGTGAATCCTGGCAAGAATGAATAACAACTGCCTGACCAGATGTGGCCATTACCACAGGCAGGAAGATCCCGAAGTGATTAGATCTTCTTGAAGGTTTATAGTAATTCTGATTAATCAGTTTTGAAAAGACAGATACCCCACCTATCTCATGGATCCAAAGGCAATAAGTTTAAGATTATTAGGACTCATACTTTTTTCTGAATTTTAATTCTCACGATCAATCATAATTTATCTAGTGTCCCTGGTGTTTTGAAGTCTAAACTAGGAATTTTAAAGTCAGAGAGTTGGGAAATCGTTCCAGAGATGCTTCCGTCTGGTGAGGAAATATAATAGATTTCCAGTGAAAAGTAGAGATCTTGTTGCAGCTAGGAAAATGATATGCATTTCTCCCTGGATGTCAAACTCCTAAAATACTTAGGCTCCACCATCATCTAGCCCTGGCTAACTTCTTTAACCCTCTTTGGCCCCAGAGCTGTTCAACATACAGCATTTTAACCACTGCATCAGTTACATGGTTTCTGATGCTTTGTGATTAACTTTAGCAACAGAAAATGAAAAGATATTCAGGGAGATTAATAGCTTCGATTTTTCTTTTTTCTTCTTGAGCAACAACTTCCTAGTCTAAACAAAAAATATTGTGAAATAATTTGAAGACTAAAAGAAAAGCCATGTCTGATTTACGTAAGTAGTAAAACCGTTTCCTAGATTCTGCTTACTGCAGAATGGAGTTCTACATCAGTTTATCTACCTCAGAAAAGATGAAGAAAGGAATGGACCTTGTCAGCCGTTGGATTGATTCTCTTCCAAGGTACCTAGGTATCCAAGGGGTGACAGCACAGCTCCTGAGGGGATGACCCAGCAGTTCAGGGCTGGCTCCGTCAGAGAAGAAAGTGAGGAAAGTCTCTGGACTTTGGGTAGCAGTAGGTACTTGGTCTGAATATGCAGTATCAATCAAGAGTAATCTGACAGGTCAGAAAAATTGTCCCTGCAAAAATGGAGACATGCTTCTCAGGTCAAAAGAAAAACAGCTCCCCAAGTATAGTGGCCAGCTGCTGGGAGCAGGGTTCACATAACTTTTTGGGCTTCTGAAGGAAACCCAGATGGTCTTAGCTAGAATATTCATTAGTATAGTCATTGTCAAGCTTTAGGATAAAAACCAACGCTGGAATACATGAAAGGAAAAGTCTTACAAATCATTGTTTTGTTTTGATTTGGTTTTGGTAAAGAAACTGAAGGTGGGCAATTCTAGTGATTCTTGGAAGGTTTCTAATCTAAACCTATTACATTGTCAGTTGACCCTGAGTGTACTTCCCTGACCAAAAGGTTACTAACTGCTACAGTTAATCAGTTTGAGTTTTGTATCTTTTTGTAGAGGGTACCAATAATGATTGTGCTATTCACCAATTTTTACTATAAATACAAAACTAGAAACGATAACATAAGAATTTTTAGGAATTTTGAATTATAAATTTAGTAGATGGTATAAGCCCCTTCCCCCTGTTTTTGATAAGCAAGAAACTAGATGTCTAGCCTAGAGATGGGCACCCAAAAAAGTCATCTAGAAATACGAGGTGAATGAACTACGAGATGTAAAAGGGGCTGCACAAAATACATACTTTTTCAATGATGCCTTAACAGGACCAGCATATAAGTTTCCCTTTTTAGTACAAGGAAAACTTGGCCTGTGTCTTCAGCCTTGCTGTAATCTTTGTAGCAAACAAGGGTTGGTATTTTTTGACAGCAGTGGTGGGAATGGAGACCTCATTGTGCCTTAAATTAGCTCTGTGACCTTGGACATATATATGCTTTGACTTCTCTGAGCCTCAGGTTTCTTGAAAAGTGAGGGGTTGGATAAGATCAGTGTTTCTCAGCATGTTAAAAGCCAAGCTCTCTTAGCCCTCTTCGATAAAAAGAAAAATACTGCCTCCACCTCCACGTCCTGGACCGATCTGTCAAGATTCTGTTATGCTTCCAGTTGAGAATTATTGGATTGTATGATCTTTGATATCTCTCTCAGTTTTAACATTTTGTGATTCTGAGCAGATCCGGGATTGGAAATCAGATGAACAAAGATTTTTATCTCATTCTGTGAGTAGCTACAGCGTGCTCCTTGTTAAAGCTGGAAAGGAACCTTTCTAAAACTCATCCTAACATACCAGGAGTACTTACTGCCTTGAGTCCTGCCTTCAGCATGGACACGGCCAGAAGCTTGCTGGGAGTGCAGAGTCATGGCCACCCAAAGGGCTCAGTGGAAATCGGCATTTTTGCAATGTGGGTGATTGATTCATTCCTCTGCACATTAGAGTTTAAGAAAGGCAGCAGACCACTGTTTTTTAACCTGCAACTGGGAATATTAGTAGGAGTTCAAATCAGTAAGTTGCTATCAGCATTTCTTTTTTAATGAAATGATGAGAAAAGATATTAGGGTACATTGCATATGGTAAAGGAAAATAACTCACAAATTTTTTGTCTCAGTTTTATATGACTGTGCCTCTTTGTATACACAGGATTGAGATCTCAGGCAACAAGTTAATTTTTTAGGTGATCTCATGCAAAAAAAAAGTTTTTTTAAAAGCCATTGTGTTTTGTACGAGACATATTGTATATCAGAGACAACTGTCTACTTACCTCCTCACACACAAGCCACACACAGATATTTACATAAAAATACACAGAGATACAGAATAAAGAGCTCTTCTTCACTCATTATCTACATTGTATCAGATGTAAGCTGCTGGATTTTATCATAAGAAACGTATGGTTAATTTTTTGATAGTAACTCAAAACTTTTTCCTGTTGATGTTTTACTTTGATTGTATACAAATCACAACACTGTCAGATAAGTTTTCAGTTTTAAAAATTATTATGGGGAAATTTCCAGTACTTGTTCAGTTTCCTGAAACTACAGATAAAGCTTTTTTCTCTAGGGGCTAATTTGTGAAACCCATAATACTATAAGTTCATTCACACTTCTCTAAAAAAATTAACTTGAATAAATTCATTTGGGTTTTTTTTTTTTTTTTTTTTGGATAATCTGACTCATAATTTTTCTAACTTTAATGTTTAGTTAATCATTTTACACTACTTTCAATAAGTATTTTTGAATGTGAAGAAAGTGTATTTTAAAATAGGTTATTTCCACCCTGAGGACTTTGCAATCTCAGCGATAACTCTTTCTGTACAAGGAGTCCTAGGAGAAGATACAAACTGTACTGTGCATGGACTTGTAAAAACAGCTGGAAGGAAATTGTCAGCACTGGTAGCTTAACTTCACTGGGTGAGGCAGGAAGTTCAGAGCATCGCAGAGGTATTCTGAACTCCCCTGATAAAGGTAATGCTGTATTTCCCTTAGGAAGTTTTCTTTCTTTTCTTTTTTTTTTTTTTCCAATTTATTTTGAACAAAAAGGAAAAGAGTTTGTTTTTGTTCCCTCCTCATAAGGCTCTGTGTTGAGGAAGAAAACTGGTATGGATCTGAAAATTTCTCAGTTGGGGCTCAGGAGGAGGAGAAAAACACCCTCTACACACCTGCATTCCGAATCCAGAAGAGTAATTTTGCACCTGAAGTTAGGCAGGATTTTATGTTGACCCTGTTCTAAGAGCTGGCTGCTTGGGATGTTTTCACTTTTCTCTTAAGGTGGTTTTGGAGCTATTACACGCTCTTTTTGTACATAAGAGATTAAACAGAATGTGAAATACAAACTTTTATACTGATTACTACACAATCAAATAAAAAGATGCAAGGCTTTTAACCAACATAAAGTCTTGATAGATCTAAATTATTAAGGTAGTTTCAGCTATAACATTTTTACCTTATGAACACTCTAGTTTCAGGAACTCTGAATATTATTTTTAAAATGTCCCTTTAAGCTTTGGCTGATGTTAGTATAGCTTATGTATTTATCGTATTTTCTCATATTTTCTATGACCAAATGAGGAGTCAGTGCCTTGGCCTAAGTGGGAGGTGGGGAAACAGGACAGCAGCGTGAGTCCTGCTGGTCTCCAGCTGCTCCATGGAATGGGAACCTAATGCTCCCATTTCTCTGGCTATTTGGCAGACAGGTAAGAGTACCTGCCCAATGGCCTGGCTGGGTTCTGTCTTGATATGCCGTAGTTCAAGATGGCAAGAAGCGTTTATTCCAGTGTTAAAATGTGAGAGTTGGTAGGGAGCTTAGAAATCACCCAGCCTCACCTGCCCGTTGCCAGGTGAGGGACTGAGCTGCCCAGAGATGACAGTCCAGTTACTGGCCAAGGCAGGATTGGAATCTAGAGATTCAGATTTTTCCATCCAGTAATGTTTCTTTTCTCTATACCTTTTCATAGAGAGGAGGGGGAAGAATTTCCCTAGTTGTACGTTCCCTACAAGCTGTCCTCTTCATTTATCATCTTTAAAATCTCTTTTCTCCCTCGGAGACTGTAATCTGTGACATCCTATCCATATTCTGTCTTGGATGTCTAGGTTATCCTCCCACCTTCCTAGTACCACTCCCCCAAGCTCCCCCACCCACAGATCACCTTGTCCTAGCATACCCTCCGAACCCACCAAGATTGGCTTTCCACTGATTTCCTGAAGAATTGATCCTTCCTCTCTTTGTATCTTTGTTGTCTCCTCCCCTGCTCTCCCCACAAGCCCGCCCCTTCCAGGGCTGCTATTCCCTTTCTTCTTAATGGTTTTCCATTAATATTCAGCTCACTCAGCTGTCTCCCCCTTCTGTGAAGCCTTCTGCAACCTTTCTGTCTCAGGCCCTTTCATTCCTGATCTTCCCTTGGTTGAATTCCTACTATTTTTAGAAACTGCACCGTACCACGCTATTATGTGTGATGCAATTAAGTGTAGATAAGGCCAGGAGCCCACGGTTAAAAGCTTTTCCTTCCTAATGAATGCGTTTTCTGGTAAGGAAGTTTTGAACCCATTGCTTAATCCCCTCTCTTCCTGTCTTTGCCCTCTAGTTTTCTGGTGAATGACTTAGGTTTAACTCCTTCAGCCTGGTATTTACATGTTGGGTTTTTAACATCCATATATAAGACTTTAGTTTTTTTAAGAGCATTTTCAGGTTTACCACAAAATTGAGGGGAAGATGCGGAGATTTCCCATGTACCCTCTGTGCCTACACATGCAGAGCCTCCTCTGTTGTCAACGTCACTCACCAGAAGGGTGTATTTTTTTTTTTTTACCGAAGGTGAACCTACACTATCAGACGCATCCTAATTACTCAAAGTGTCCTCGTTTCCCTTAGGGATCACTCTTGGTGTTGTACATTCTCTGAGTGTGGACAAATGTATAATGCCGTGTATCCACCACGATAACATCCTACGGAGTAGTTTCACTGCCCTAAAAATCTGTGCTCCACTTGTTCACCCTCCCTCCCCGCGACCCCAGGAAACCACTGATCTTTTATTGTCTCCATAGTTTGCCTTTTCCAGACTCTCATGTAACTGGAATTATACAGTCATACGGTCTTCTCAGATGGGCTTCTTTCACTGAGTAATATGCATTTATGTTTCCTCCATGTCGTTTTATGGCTTGATAACTCATCTTTTTAACTCATCTTTTAAAAAAGCACTGAATAGTATTTCCCTGCCTGCATATACCACGGTTTACTTATCTGTTCCTCTGCTGTAGGACATCTCGGTTGTTTCCAGGTTTTGGCAATTATGACTAAATGCGATACACACCCATGTGCAGGTATTTGTGTGGACATAAGTTTTCACCTCCGTTAGGTAAATACCAAGGAGCGCGCTTGCTGGATCGTATGGTAAGGGTCTGCCTGCCTTAGGATGTACTGCCCAAGTGTCTTCTGAGCGGCCAGAACGTTTGGCGTCCGCACCGGCAATGAATGCAGGAGTCTGCTGCTGCTTGTGCTCGAGGGTAGCAATTGTGGTTGGTGCTGCAGACTTTGGCTGTTTTAATAGGTGTGTAATGGTGTCTTGTTTGAACTTTTATTTCCTGATGGCGTATGACGTGAAGCTGCTTTTCACAGGCTTCTTTGGCATCTGTGTATTTCTGGTGACGTGTCTGTTAAGGTTTTTGGCCTTTTTTTTTTTTTAACTGAGTTGTCTCCTTATTGTTGAATCTTAGGTGTTCTTTGTGTATTTTGGAGAACAGTCCTGGTAAGATGTACCTTTTGCAAATATTTCCTCCCAGTCTGTGGCTTACCTTCTCATCGTCTTGATACTGTCATTTGCAGAGCAGAAGTTTTTCGTTTTAATGAACTCCAGTTTGTCGATTATTTTCTTCCTGGATCCTGTCTTCTGTGCTGTGTGTCACAGAACGTCACCATCCCCAAGGTCATCTCCTGTGTTGTCGTTTAGGAATTTTGTGGATGTGCATTGAGGCCTGTGATCCACTTTGAGTTAATTTTGGTGACGGGAGCCAGGTGGGTGCATAGATTCATGTTTTGCATGTGGAGGTCCCGTTGTTCCAGCACCATAACACTGCCTTTGCTCCTTTGTCAACTGTCCGTTGAGTATATTTATGGATGTTTCTTGTTGGTTTTTAACTCTCTCTCCTCTTAAAACTGCTGTTACACAAACTAGAAGGAAGAAACAGGACAGGAACTCAGGTGTGTCTTGGCTCAGAGTTCTCAATAGGCACTTGGGGGAATCGGTGGGGTTCTTGGGAAGACCTTTGGGGAGAACAGAACAATTGAGCTGATATGCATGCTGGAGCACAGAACCGGCTGTTTAAAAGATATTTGAATGATAAGGAATCTCGTTTCTTGGTGGGATCTTGAAGGAAAATACCTGCTTGCCCTTTCTTCTTACCCCTTTCACAACCACTACCTCCACCCAAAGAGCTTGTCCAAGTTGTTTTAACTTCTAAGGGATTTTCCCTTTCCTTTAGTTGAGTTTTGCTTCTGCAACATGGCCTCCATCCATTCAGTCACTCATGCCGTATCCAACTGATACTTATCTATTCAATGTGAATCTTAATTTTCTTTTTTTAATCTGAAGTCTAAGGAAATGATACTCTATTCATGGACTCAGGTAAAGAGATTTCTATGTAGACATTGCAGCTTACATGCAAAGATCAGCATTCTTTGGTAAGTATCTTGGGGACTATGAAGTGTGAAATCTATTGAGATTTTTTAGTTTTAGATTTTATTTGAATAGCTGACGTAAAATATGGACCCCCTTCTTTGACAGATGTAATCCAACCAAAAACATTGAATAGCCTCTTGCACACTGTCATAGTCTTAGTGGCTGCAAAGTTTGTCTCCAAACAAGGGCCAGTGGTGGTATGAGAACCAGTGTTATTAACTAGTTAGCCGTGTGATTCTAAGCTTTGCTGTCCTAACATCAAATGGGATTAAATAGTATTTGCCCATTTGCCCTTCCTCCCACATTAGGGACGAGTCTATAGGTGCTGTCTTTTCACAGCCTGATCTACCCAGAAGAACATCTGCTTCCTGTCCAGTTTCGCGTCTCTCACTAACTCACCTCCTACTCCTCGCATTGTGTACTTTCCCAGCTCCGTGTTCCAGGAACTTTATCTTTCTCAGCTACGATTCCTAGGCCTCTTTGAGCCACTCGGAAGACCCAAGGGAAATATGCTAACTGGGGTGAAATTGGTCCATTTGGATATTTTTTCCTCCCTCCTGTGTGATAATTCCCTTAAATTGTTAAGTTTCTTTTACGTCTTGAAAGCTTATTGAGAGGAACACTGTATGGAATTGGTATAGTATACGATATTTTTATGTGGTACTCAGTTCAGGCCAGGCTTGATATTATATCCTGGTGAAAGCTATGATGCCCCATCTGTTCTTAGGAGCAACTGTGGAGATCAGTTTGCTTCTGGATAAAGGAAAGAGTTAATGTGTTGAACCTTCCTGATGTGTGGGGTGATGGTGGTCTCTGTGTGTGTGTGTGTGTGTGTGTGTGTGTGTGTGTGTGTGTAGGGGATGGCAGGATGGGGCTGGGGAGTATGGATTATAACCTTGAATTACAAGGATGATAGCCTTAAGGGTAATTAAAAAGCCTGTCGTAGGTTTCTTTTCCCTTTAAAATGTATATTAGAATTCTTAGGGAAGTTACTAAATAGGGGGGAGGGGAAGAGGACAGCAACAGTGGTAAGACTGGTCAGAGCACTATTTTTTAGCCTGTTAAAAATAGGAAGGAAATAAGACAATACAATTTCTAATGACCGGTCTTTATTTTTTTATTGTCTTTGCTGAATAGAAACCTACAACACTGCGCATGATTACTCGTATATTTTAGTTCACATATGGTTAAATTTTGCGGGTTTATTTTGTAAGAGACTTCTAGACCTGCAGCTATATAGAAGAGACTACTTAGTGTGCTGCTGGGGTGGGGTGTGATGTGATGGAGAGGGAAACAGATTTAGTGTGTTTGTGTGTAGTTGTCATGTGCCTGTTGTTGATCATCCTGTCTGTTAGTGTGCGTAGGAGGTGACTGGGTCTTCCTGGCAGGATGGAGGCATCAGTGCTGTCCACACAGGAAGTCCTCCCTGATTGCTGACAAGCACTCTTTCTGCTGATGCCCACACCCACTCGTGCAGGGAGTGCAGAGAAGGCTTGCTAATACAGCCACCCCATTTATTTACCACCAGCTTAGTTTTTCTATGGATTTTGGCATGCAAATTAAGCCCAGATACCGTGTTTCCCCTGAAATGAGACCTAGCCGGACCATCAGCTCTAATGCATCTTTTGGAGCAAAAAATAATATAAGACCTGGTCTTATTTTACTATGAGACCGGGTCTTTAATATAATATGATGTAATACTCGGTCTTATATTATTTTTTTGCCCCAAAAGATGCATTAGAGCTGATTGTCCAGCTAGGTCTTATTTTTAGGGAAACAGGGTAAGTGTTACCATGAAAACTGAATGAGCTTGCTTTCCCTGCTTTTGAATAGACAGCTTGGATGGGTAGCTTGTTGATCTGACTACAAAGCAGTGAAATTAGCCCAGAGAAGGCTGAGATAGGCTGCTACGTACTACTAGGATAGTAAGCGCTGAGCTGTGGTCTTCCAGCCACATAGTTCCTTAATTAGGTTGAACTTGTATAAATTAGCTATGAACTTCATCCAAGGGAGGGAGTGGTCTTTTCAGATTCCAGGGCAGCTTAGGGGCTTTGAGAGGCAAAATGTCAAAGGACAACCAGTGATAAAAATGGAGTTTGGTAAAATGTCATCCTTTTGTAAGCTTTTGTTTTTCTTTCTTTCTTTAAGTTTACCATTTGTGCTATTAAGGCATAACTACAAAGTGTGATTGCTTTGAATTGATCAAAGTTCTGAAGTTGTCTCACAGACTTATCAGTGCGTTTCAATCTGGGAGTGAGGGATTAATCCTTCGGTGGTTACATGGAGCTTTCCTAAAATGCTGACTCTGATTTCAGCCGTAATATGCTGTAGCTTTCAAAAGTTGCAGAATTTTTTTGGTAATGAAAAGATAATAAGGTAGAATATGAAAAACAACCTTTTTAAAGCTGAGTTTTTCACACACACATACACACACACACACACACACACACACACAGTGCACTCATTAAAGACTCCTTTGACTCTTTTTCATAGCCACTGGTGGCATTGTCACATTTTAGAGAAACCTGAATTTAGTAATTAAGTTGCAGGAAGATTGGGCACAGGAAAATGAAAGACTACAAATAGGGTATTTAGGGTATAGTCAGTGTTTCGAGTGCATTTAGAGTCCTGTTGTAAGGCTCTGGCTTTGTTGTCCTGCAGACCTGCGTTCAACTCCAGCGCTGCCACCTACTAAATGCGTGACCTTGGCACCTTACACTTAAGCCCTCTTGGGACTCAGTTTCCCAATCTGCAAAATGGGAGAACAATAATGTACCTGCCTCATTGGATTAAGTACGATAATGCACATAAAGCAGTTGGCACAGTGTCTGGCATATATTACACATGCAATACTTGACAGTAATTATGACCCACACTTGTAAAATTATTAACTCATTCTGAATATTGAGTAGTAATCAGCTTTATTGTGTTCGAATTCTCTTCTTTGAACATGTATCAGGACTTAACATTTTAATTGCAACAAATTCTAAAAACTTAATCTTTAATGTAAAATTTTCTGCACCAGGAAATAAAAAAATGACAACATGGAATAATTAATTGCTTCCCTCTTGCAGATACTTTTCTCTGTCTTCAGCAAATTCTGGAAAATAGTTGATATTAGGTTAATATTTGAATCTGAATTTGTTCTGTATAGGATTCACCAGAAGCCTGTCATCCTCCTCGGGGTACACTCAGGAACCCCCTTCTCCCACCTGGGATGGGAGTCCTAGGAGGTTTCTTTCCCCTTAGGACAGACCAGAGGCAAAGCGGGGAGGGACAGCCTATGTATGCTCCCCACCTACTTTCCAGAGTTGGAAAATATTACAGTAATAAATATGGAGGCCTGTCAAAGATATACTAAATCAGCTGTGTAAATTCTGAGATGTAAATCATGGTTCTACTTCTGCTGAAAATAAATACATAAATAAAAACCAACTACCTTCATGTCCAAATATCTCCAAATAAGTCATACCCCCCAAAATGTTTCTATTAATCCAGACAAGTCCACCCCCAGCCCTCCACCTTCCGCCCCAGAGAAAAGCAGAGGTTAAGCTGATGCAGACTTGGAATGCCTCTTTGAAATGTGTGATGGTTCGTCTGCTTTGTGTTGTATAATCCCACTGAGAGGTGCATGGACCAGCTCCACAGCTTCATTCAGACTTCTCCGGGTCTTATCCCAGGTGATGACGTTTCATCCCCCAACAGCTGCACTAAACATGACCGACTGGGTTGTACCATGAAGAACAGTGTGGTTTGTGGCAGGGACAGGTTCTTGGACATGAATCAAAGATGATTTAAGAAAAAATTCCGTCTTGCCTAGCTTTGACTACAGCTACGGGCTCTTTGTGTAAATCAGAGGCTTGGGACCGGAAGGCAAATGTGTGTGTTACTTCCCAGCACCTCTGTTAACTGAAGTGAGAAGTAGGGGGTGCCTGGCTAATTTCAGGTAGCAACTAGCAGATGGATTGAGTGACTCTGGACAAGGAACACAGGCCTTTGTGTGGCATGGCTGGCTGGCTGGGGTGCGTGCCACCTGTGGCAGAGCAAAGGGCCAGGGCTTATCCTTAGTTTTACATCTAGAAAATAGATTCTTCATCCCTCAGAGAAAACCGAGGGATGAGAGGAAAGACTATGAGTTCAGCTGCTTATTAAGGGCATAAATCAAAGACATCTGATAGGTTATGATCACAGGCAGGGTTTTTCTTGGATTAAGCAGTACTCGTGTTCCCAGTTCAAGTTCAGCCTTCATTTAGGCAACGACTGTTGTTAACCCTTCTTGCTACTTTCCTTCTAAAAGAGAATCTTTTGAGGCAAAGTGCTGTTTGGACTCAGTGCGCTTAGCAAGGGCCCTGGGCAGTGAGACGAGTGTGCCCAGTACAGGAGGACATGGCTACATGTCAGCTCAGTGAGGGTCCCAGCGTGTTGGGGTACCGGGGGATTAGGATGGTCATGGCGGAAACTGGATGCAGAGCCAGGTATCTGTCGCGTTGGCTGAGATCACTGACAGGCTAAACAATGTTATACTTATTGCCAAGGGGTGTTCTTTTTGAACTTTGCAAAGTGGAATTTAATTGTGTCTTAGACATGCCTAACTTTCTTGTTTGGGGAAGTCAAAAATCAAGCTGTAAGATTTGAAACTTTTGTTGAATGTCTAGTGACTGTTTAATTTTAATTTTCAAACTATTACTCAATCTAAGTGACATCCTTGGATTAGTATATTTATTATTTAGAAGATGTGAGATGAAAAAACAACAACACACAAAACTGTCCTGATGTGAAACTGCTGAGCATTTGCTGTGAGGATACTTTGGGGTGTGCTCATTTCCATCTCAAACTGAACCATTTAACTTCCTCAGAAGTCATGTGTGTGGCATAAGAACAGAGAACTCTGGTTGCTTTTGATTGGTTAACAGAGAATTATCTGGCTTGAGTACAAATTCAGATATGCTCCATAGGTCGCTGCTGGCTGAAACGTACACTGAGCCCTCGGTTGCAGGCTTCACAAAAGTTATGTTGGTTGTTGCGAGACCTGGGCAGGTTTCCAGCTACTTCACCATTCTCACAGGGGTTACATTTCACGAGGGTAGCCAGAGCGAAAGGCAGCATGCCTGTAAATCTTACCCAGATGTCTCAGTGAAGCTGTGTGCCTGTCTTAGAACGAGGTGAAGTTTTCCTTATTTGAGCATCTTGATTAAACTCTGACTTTCTTACAGGTGAAGAGTAATCTTTTCTTTTGTTTCCAAGAGTCATCTTAATAAAATTATCAGCAACTTTCAATCAAATGTTCTTCAGAATTTGAAAGCCTTTTCAAAAGTCTGGTGATTTTCAAATTACTGTATATTAAAATGGTATTATCACATAACTTCATGCGAATTAATTTTGAGTCTCAGTAGATATGTTCCTTAAAATGTGTGAATAAATTAATGTTACATCAATTTAGTCATATTTAAAGTGCACAGGGAGAATATAGTCTACTGAGTAAAATGCTATTATTAGTTTCATGTTTGAGGGAGAGGGCTTTTTTGTAGAACGAACAGATCTTTTTTTAAGGTGTCAATTACAATTTATATATATTAAAGTAGTTTAAAAGATTCCTTATTTATATCTTGGTAACTTCATTTTATTTTGGAGATCGAACAGCCTCTGAATGGTGCTAAGTACCTTCTACCTAGCGCTGTTCTAACGCTTGACCTCTGTTTTTCAGCAGTCTCTGGTCCCAGCCCACCCCATGGCCCCTCCCAGCCCCAGCACCACCAGCAGTAATAACAACAGTAGCAGCAGTAGCAACTCAGGATGGGATCAGCTAAGCAAAACGAACCTCTATATCCGAGGACTGCCTCCCAACACCACAGACCAGGACCTGGTGAAGCTGTGTCAACCGTAAGTAGCCGTGGTTCTGGTGGTTTTTAGCTGCTAAATATTTCTTTGATCATATTATAGAGCGGTATAAATTGTGTTGTAAGAGAGGTTCAGTGCAAGACAAATCTGTGAATCCTCATTCTTGACACAGTGACAGTTTCCAAGTTTTAAGTCCTTGGACGCTTATTCAGTCAGCATTAACATCAGCAGAATGGCCGTATAACAAAATAAATTGGAGCGTTTTCTCAGTAGAATGTGACTTTATGGGCAGATGAAAAGTAGAACATGAATTATTTAAAAACTTATGACTGGATGCTTTTGAGCGTGCTTGTTTTGTTTGTGGAAGCACCTCTGGGGGGGCCAATCTATCACATTATAAGAGAAACTTTAGTTGTCAGTGTGAGAAAGGTAGTTACCGTCAACGCTTATCCTCAATGCATGTGAAACTCTAATTCCAGCCAAGAAATGGTAGCCTGTCTTCATTAGACACCCGTCCTTTTGAGGTCGGTTGTTCACCCTCATCTCTTTGGGAATTCTAATTCCCCAAATTCCTATTTCTAATCACACTGCCGACCTCTCTGAGTCTTGTGAAGAAATGTGCACATGTGTTTGAAATTCCAAAGCAAATTTGCATTATATGCTAATGTTGTTGATGAATAGCATATAAATGTGCTACTTTGCTGCAATTACATTAACTAACTAGCAAGTAAGGAAAGCACTAATTTAAACCAAGGAGCCAGAAGCTCTGTACAGTACAAGGATTATTGTCTAAAAGCTTCTAATCACTTTGAGCTATAAAAACCTATACCTATAACAGCATCTTTTATTTATCCAAAGACAATAATGGTCCCTTACAGAAGGAATTTTACATAACTGGGGAAAAAGACATCCACTAGAGAATGTTCCCTGAAAAATAGTCCCATTTCTAAACAGCTGATTAATAGCATCTCGTTTCTGTTGTCCTGGGAAAAATAATAGATTTGTTACTTCTTATTTTAAGGCAAACATTTTCAAAACTTACTTGGGCAATATTTCCAAGCTGGAACTAAAAGTAACATCTGGCCTTCCTTCCATAAGGAGGTGGTGATGATCTGGCTTTGTTTAGTTTTTTGGAGACGAGGGTGGGACAGTGGGTGGTGGTTCTTTAGGATCTAGAGAGCTTTCCATATGCAATCACTGTTAGCACCCTCCCTGTGCTTTTTTGTGTGCTATTTTTTTGGTCGTCCCTCTTGGACTTGGTGGCCCTCTGCTTCCAGGGCAGTGAAATAATGTTCTGTGCTAGGGACTATTCTGAAAGCAAGTCCAGCTCTCAGGGTTTGTCTGCCTGGCTAGAGTCAGAGGGAGCCTTGCCAGGCACACCCTGCCCTACTGCAGCTGTTCAAGACCACAAATAGGCCTCTTGCTATCTTGTCTGCTGCTGGCCTTTACTGGCGTCGTCTTCTGCTTCTGCAGCATAATTACAGGTAGATAGAGCGCCATAAAGTCTAAAAAGCTAAAAATATAACTTCGTTGGAAACAGAAGAATGACGCTAACCCTCATATTCTTGAGGTGTAAGAGAAGGGCAAAAGATTTCAAAAGACAAATTGTTCCTCAGCCAGTTTTGAGTCATGTAAGGTGAGTTTTAACATCAATGAGATAGAGTTAAATAACCATGAAATAAGGGAGTAAAGTGATGTCTTATATACAGTAAATAAGTACTTGAAAAATTAAACCACTGATTTTTTTTATTACTGAATCAAATCATATTCCAGTGAAGTAAAAAGACATTTGCTATTTTTCCTAGAAAATTTGTTCCTTTTTTGTTGGTAGTCTCTTTGATGTATACAGATTTTCTTTATGTGTGTAAACATTAATCTCTTTGCTCTTATCACTAGCACTCACTTTCTTCTGTCAGTTGTAAAACCCCAGGTTTAATATCTAACTCCAGTGTTAGTTTTCTAGATATGTATTATACAGAGGCAAGACATATAGTAAGAGAGGACTCTAGGTCAATAGCTACTGAAAATTTCCTTCCATTTAACACATGGCATCTAACAAATACCAGATTTGACTTGCTGGCAATTTTGTGTCTTAGAATGAAGAGAGAGAGCAAAAAATGGCCTTCCTGTTTTGGACTTAATTGTTTCCAATAAAGAATAGCTAGTTGGTGACATGGAAGTGACAAGAACCTTATGGGAAAGTGACTCATCCTAGAGCTTAAAAAACCCAGTGGACATAATTAGAGATTTTAGAAAGGCGAGTATCAGAAACTTCTTAGAAAAGACAGGTGTGAATTCACAGCTCCATAAAAGAAAAAAATGTTGTAGAAATAAAAATTTAACACTGTAATTACAAATTGACCTGATGGGGGTGGATTGCAGAAGGACAACATTCAAAACAAGTAAGTTGGGTCTCTCAGGGGGTTTGGATATTTTAGAGGGTTATCTAACAGAAAGATGGGGAAAGATACCTAAGAATGTATATCATTGTGATCCCATTCCATGCAAACAATGCATGAAGTCTAAAAGCAAGAATGCCATGAAGACTGTGTAAACTGGGGAAGAAAGCAAAAAAATATTTTTAAAAAGCTATGTCAGGAGTACAATGTACAGATGATAATAGTATGAAAAGAAATGACAGTGAAAAAGCTGATGTAATGACGGAAGAGATAACAATGGAAAAGCAGCCTCACCCCAAGTCAAAGAGAGATTCATGACACTGGAAAATGTAGATCAACATTGTTTAGTTAAGAGGAGAGGATGGGGACTCCAGTTTTAAGCTATGCAAGGAGGGACCAGACCGGGATGTGACAGTGGTTATGGTGATAAAGTGACGTGTATTGAAAGGAGACAAATCTTCTAGTAGCATTTAATGCAAAAAGCTGACCGGCTCTGGTTAACTTTTAAATTGTGAAACGCCTATGAGAAATCTTTTTGGGACCTCATGACTACTGCCAGCTGCTGTAACTTTGCTTCCTATTTCTAAAAAGGTATCTACTGAGAAAAAGTACATCAGTACAGTTAACCAGCAAGTTTAGGAAATGGAATAATCTGGGAAACAGGAAGGTTTAATCTGTTGCCCCCTGACCTTCAGACATTCTTCACTCTCCCCCTTCTATAAAAGCAAGCCAAACATATACTTCGCTTGACTGTGTTACCATTTTATTTCTCTCATTCAAACTTCTCAGGTGAATTTTCTGGTCAAATGAGTTGAGGGATCTTGTTGCTTTCGTTTTCTTGCTCCTGAACCCTTTGCCTTTTGCACTCACGTTCTCACCTGAAACTGCGTGGGCATCTGCGTGGGCTTCTTCTGTCTCCCTTCTTGGCTCTCGCTTATGTTCACTCTTGTCCACTTCTCCTCGGCTCTCGGCTTTTTTGATAGTAGTTTTTTGGCCCATTTCTCTGTAGCCCTATCCTCTCATAAGGTTATTTTCCACTGTTAACACCTCAAATTCAACATAACCTCCTTCCTCTCTACGCTGTCACTTTTCCAGATTCACTCTTGTCAGCTTGAAGCTTTGGAGCAGTCCCTGACTGTTTCCGCTTACCCTGTTAGTCACCAAGTTCTGCAGCTTCCTCTTTGGACTTCCTTCTTCCTTCTCACTGCCTGAAGAATTGGGTGGTTCCTCCTTCCCTCCTGACAGTGTGACGGGCGGGAACCATTTGCTCCTGCTGCCTCGCCTCAGGTGCCTTCCCCTTGCCCTTTCTTGATTCTTCAAGGCCAGTCCAAGCTCACCCTGCCTCCTTCATGCTTGGACCACACTAAACACTCCTTATTTCTGTGCATGTGTCACCACTTCTCAGTCAGCATTTCTTTTCCATACAGTTCCGTTCTCCAAGTGCCTGTTACGTTATTTAGCAGCCTGTCTTTGGCAGTGTGGAATGCGGACGGTATGTCATCTTCGTAGATCTCTCACCTACCCTGTAACATGCACGGCCAGCTTTTGGTGCCCCAGAGTCCTAGGCAAGTACCTGTTTCTCAGTGAAGAGCCTGTAAAATGGGTGAAACATTTCTTATGTCATGAGGATATGGTTAGGATAAAATCAAGTTATATAAGGAAACAAACTGGTCCGCTTCCTAGAACACAATCACTGAACACATATTCGCCACCTCGATACGTGTGCCTGTGCCTTCGCTCCTCAAAATCCTAACCACTAGAATAAACTTATACAAACTTATATAATTCTACATGTGAAACTAAGGAGCCAAAAAATAAATAAATAAATAACATTCTGATCTTGACAGTTGAGAAAGCCAGGGAAGTCGGTTATGTTAACATAACTGCTGGCCGCCTCCTCGTTGAGGTTTTGGGGCTGGGGCTACTTGCAAAAGGATAGTTTCAGCCTGGTGAGACACCCCCCCACCCCTCCCCGATTTCTTTCTTGTCATAATAACTGTTCCATGTGAAATCTTTCATTGTAGCCAAACTATCTTTTCTGAAAACTTAAAAGATTGTGTACAATGTTTGGTTCCTAGTTCTTCCTAGTGTGCAGGGGAGCAAATGTGTGAGTCTCCATTGGCCGTGGGTAGGTAGCTTAGTGATTACTGTGGTATTGTCATCACATGAAAGGTCTAGATAACCTAGTGTATCAACAGCTTATTCTAAGGAAGAAGAGTGTATTGACATTAAAACAAAATGAGGTCTTTCCACCCCTCTTACTTTATATAGCCTTTCTCTCATTCCCACACCAATCTTGGTCAACCATTTTATTCCCCTTTCATTCAACAGCTCTCTTAAGTTACGTCTAACTGCAGTAAAACATGATTTTAATACAAATGTGAAATTAAATCTAGCTTTATTATAAAATCTAGCAATATTATAGCCTGTTACTAATTAAAAGGAAATATTTTTGAAATATAATGTTTCACTGGTTGTAATCAATACATTTTTCATTTCCTACCCCTTTGTTTTCTGTTCTCTGCAAGTTTTGCTTATCCTTTTGAATGCAATATAACTCTTTAAAAGGTGAAACAGAAAAGCAAGACAGTTTAACAGAGGTAGACATAAACAACCAACTATAATTTAGGACAGAATAAAGTAAATATTATAATTAGTGCAGAGTTCTGTTCTGTGAGAAGTCAGAGGAAGACTTCGTTATTCTTGATAGCAGGTTATTGGGGTAGCTTTCAGTAAGGAGATGACATCTCGACCTTAAAGAACAGGAAGATTTCATGCAGGATGGAGATAATAGTGTCCTCCAGGCCCCAGAGAGAGCCAGAGAGGTGTGAGAGTACTTGGATGTATAAGAAAGCACAAAGAACCCTTCTTGCTGTGGGAGTTGTCATTCAGCAATTGTTAGTTACCAGGGCTCCTGGTGACCAGAGTGGAGAGCGTGGGTGTAGAGGAATGTGAGGCTGGTGGTTGAGGTGCAGGTTGGGGCCATATTGTTAGCACTTCGAATAATAACCTAAGAAGTTTGGTGTTTGTTCTTCAGTTACAGATGAGGAGTTAGCCCTTGTAGTGGAAGAGAAACATAATTCGGTGTTGTTTTTCCCCCCCTCTCACAATGATGATTCTGAGAGAACAGGAAAGTTGTCTTGGAGAAGGAGACTCCTAGGCCAGGGGTGATGTAACCCTGACCCAGGGCAGTGATAGGACAAGGGAGGAGAGAGGACGCTGAGCATGCATGGGGGTGCCTTGGCAATAGAAACGTCTGGACTAGAGCATGATTAAAAATGACTGTAATGTTTTAGCTCTGAATAAAGGGAAAACTTCACTTGCATTAACAGACAGAGAAAGCACAGGAAAAAAATTAGGGCAACTATCAGGAAAATGAACAACTTGAAACAATTATATTCTTTCTCTTTACATCTCCATTTATCTCTGCAACTCTAAAATTTGTACTTGCAGAAAGTTGTTCTTCCTTTACCGTAGAATAAAATGATCATCCCTTTTATTCCAGAATGACAGGCTGCTTTTAAGGTAAAATTTGGAAGTGAAGGCATTCTAGTAAGATGAATGTTAATCAGCTTTTATCCAATTTGTGAAGTTACCATCAATGTTTATTCTGAGTGTAACAATGGACTCGCCAGACCCAGTATTCGGAAATCCCAGGTAAATATGAAATCCTTTGAAATTTATAGAAACTGCATGACATTAGAGAACCTTACAATCAAAACAAAACAATGATGCTGTGATGAAGTAAGAAAAATCATTCCACCCAAAAGAAATCTGGTTCTCACTTTCAAATTGAAGAGAGGATTTAATTCAGGGCCAGGTGACCCAAGGTCTTTCAGGTAGTTCCTAATGATAGTCCAAGAAGCCTTTATGGACCGAGAGTCACTACATTTATTTTAGAAAAGAAGCACACACACAGAAAGACTCCACATGGATTCTACACTGAGTATTCAGGTAGCTCTACAGACATGAAAGATTTCATTGTCTACATTCAGCATCATTCTGAAGTCAGGCTGTGAGTCTTACAGACACAAAGCTCTGGATGTAGGGTTAAATCTGAAGCTGATAAAAGGAGATGATCTCTCTTAAAGGAATAATTTGCCCTTCAAATGTTGTCTTCCAGGCAAGTTGAAGTAGTGTGTTAGTGTGATGGTGGTGGTGGTCGTGGTGGTTGTTTATTTAACTCACATGCACCAGCAATGAAAGACTGACAGATCGTTTTTTCTTTGGTACTGACTGCATCTCTAATCACTGAGATTTGGACATACCCAGCTGGATTGTATTCCAAAGCCATTTGAGTTTTTAGGTCTTTTTAAATTGCATTTTATAAGAGTACCGAAAACTGTATCTAGTGAGTTGTTTTCTCAGGTTCCTTTGAAAGACAGGGAAAGGAAAAGTTATCAGAAATGTCGAGTAATAGAAAAATAGTTCTTCTTTAGTGTGTGCCTTAAAAACAACAACAACAACAAAAAAGTGTTCTTTATTGACTGGCATACTTTTTTTGAATCCTCCCAAAAAGTGAAATTGAGTTAAAATGATTAGTTTTCCACAGTTAATCATAGGAAATTTTTGTTTCTCATACTGTTATTTAGCTTCTGGCCCATATACAGATTTTATTTATATTATAAATAATAGGATTTCTTTTAAGTTCCAAATATGTTTGTTCTGAAAAGAAGTTAAGTTTTATCCTCTCATGAGTTCTTTCTTCATTGCACTAGAAGATTCTCAATAAATAAAAGGCTAATAGCAATAGTTTCTGGGACTTGGCTTTTCCTACCTGCTACTGCTAGCATAAGAGGATGACACATTAATAAATAACTCAGTGAGGCTTAGACCAAGGAACTTGGGCATTTTGCTGAAAAGCGTGACCTAAGATGTGAAGTTTTTGGACTTTTAAAAAGGCATGCCAGGGGTGGCCGGATGGCTCAGTTGGTTAGAGCGCGAGCTCTCAACAACAAGGTTGCTGGTTCAATTCCCACATGGGATGGTGGGCTGGGCCCCCTGCAAAAGATTGAAAGTGGCGACTGGACTTGGAGCTAAGCTGCACCCTCCACACCTAGATTGAATGGCAATGACTTGGAGCTGATGGGCCCTGGAGAAACACACTGTTCCCCAATATTCCCCAATTAAAAAAAAAAAAGGCATGCCAATCTACTGAGTCAAAATGTTGAGTGACTAATTGTAATATAACTCTCTCTTCATGGACAGTATTCCAGTAAGGTTCTATATAATAAAAGAGTGTAAAACACGATGCATCTGGGACTGCGCAAAGTGCATCTTCTTGGTGGTCTTTGTTCTAAGAATGGAAGTCAAAGGAGATTTGAGAGTTTAGGAGAAACAGTGTATTTCACAAATCTTCTCCCTGTTCTGCTCTTGGATAAGCCAAGTAGAATCATTTTTTTGTTCACATTAATTGCTTGATTTCCCTTCTTGGTATGAAAGAATTCCGGCATGTTAAGAAATACTTTATGTACAGTAGATCTTTGACATACCAAGATATAGTCTGAAGACTTGGAAATCCTAGAATTTCACGAAAATAATTTTAGCATCAAAAAAATTCTCCACGATGGGTGGCCGGATGGGTGAGTTGGTTAGAGCGCGAGCTCTCAACAAGGTGCCGGTTCAATTCCTTCATGGAATGGTGGGCGGTACCCCCTGCAACTAAAGATTGAAAACAGCGACTGGACTGGGAGCTGAGCTGCGCCCTTCACAACTAGATTGAAGGACAACGACTTGGAGCTGATGGGCCCTGGAGAAATACACTGTTCCCCAATATTCCCCAATAAAATTTAAAAAAACTCAGAATCTCCACGAATACCTACTTTCCCATAGGGAACCATCTCTTTCTTAGACCGTTCTTTGTTCTTTCTTCACTTTTATCATTAGAATTACCAGTTGGCTTTTATTAGGGGGTGGGCGATCTTCAAAAAGTAACACAATATTTAATTCCTTCTCGAGAGTTACTGATACACAATTAGAGCAATGCCTTCTTGAAACATGGACCCTGGGTGGTGATGGACTGTGCTGCTTTACTGGGTACCTGACTCACTTCCCTCTGCCTAAGAGTGCTCACGATTCAAATCCATACTGCAGTAAAATTTAAAATAATTACAGGTGAGAGACGTTCAGTGTCATCATGAGTAGTTGAAACTGCAGATACTATCGTCAGGTACCTACTGTATGCATGCATTTAATATTTAGGCAGAAAAATCTCAGTCATGTCTGTTTTCTAAGTCATCCTCAGTGTAAAATCTGCACGCAAACATGGATATTTAGAGATTTAGCCAACCCTCCTTATTGTCATTTGACCTTTTTGTTTAGAATTTCCTTTTGTTATCCCTAGGCATGAGGTAGAGCCATCCACCCCTATATTGTCCAAATGCTGCACAAGCTGTTGGCAAGCCGGTTTTAATATTCGCCTTAGGAGAAGTTCACCGCGAACCCAGCACTGAAGATGATCGCCATAACCACAAGAATTTTTTAAAGAACATCCTCTCCTTGTCTGTGAGAGCAGATGGAATTCACTTTATGTCCATTCCATGTTCTTTTATATGATCCTCGCATTTCTGTAGCATCAGCTTGGGGGTGTTTAACCCTTATATGAAGGTGAAGGTAGCATCATCAGGAATAAAAGCCTGTAAAATTTTTATTTGGCAGTTGTGCTCAATTTGACTTAGAATGTCCTTCTTGGGTTACTGTGAGTCCTAGAAACTTACAACCTTTCTCTCCATCTTTCCCCATCTTCATTCCATAATAACTGTATGTGCAAAAAATCCTGTATAATGTGTAAACAGCTGAATAATACTAGCAGTTAACCTTTGTCAGATGCTTGCTATGCGCCCGTAACTTGCCAAGTGTTTTATTATTTAATAGTAAGAACAACTTTATGAGAAGTATTATTACCCCTGTTTTAAAGGTGCAGTTGAACGCGGTTTCTTTTTGCTCAGGATAATACAGCTGATGATGGTGGAGCCAGGGCTTGAGCTCAGACAGTCTGACTCCAGAGCCCATCCTCTGAAGCACTGTGCTTCTTCTGCCTCCCCAGATACACTCGGAATGCCTTATCCCGGTCCTCCCCTCAGCACCCGCCGTTTACCAGAGGCTACAAAAGGACTCATTTTGCCAGGGCTCTAAAAGGGATAGTCCGCCTTGATAGGTTGAACAAGATTTTGTTAGAAAAATCAGCTTTCCTTAAGTCCTCTTGAATAGCCAACAGAATAAAAAACTCAAAGGCAGGAGGATAGAGGAGGAACTCGTCTTTCCTGGCGTCTGACAAAGCGATCCCTTTTAATGTCGCTGGTTATATAAAACTCAGCTCCTGCTTAGCTGTCGACTGTGCAGCTCCCCAAGATTACACAGCATAGAGAAGGTATGTAAATTTGTCACTCGCTTGATGCCTGAGGGAGGTTATTGCATATATAAAAAGAAACATTCTTTTCAGGATCACAGTCTAACAAATCCAAACAACATTGCTTTAGGAAGTAATGGGCACAACGTGGCATTATAATTTTACTACAAGTGTAAATCTGATGACAACATAAGACCGAGCCACTGTTGAGGAGAAATTAAACAAGTAGAAATGAGTGGTGAATTCCATTATTTATGAAGCATCATGCCTTTGATTTTGCTAGACACTGCGCCAGACACATTTTCTGCCCACAAGGGAGGTTCTTGTCTTATATAGAAAATGAACTTCACATATCACGTAGACCAGAATGTGGCATGTCATGTGAGAGATAGCAAGTGCTGCAGAGATTACAAAATAGAGAGTGATTGCATGTGATCGGGGGCATCGGGAAAAGCTGGGCATTTGAATGAGTCTTCACGCGGGCAAGCAGCTCAAGCTCAGGTCTAGGTTTAGAATTTCCTGGCTGCCTGCCTTGTCTGGTCTTCACTAGGACCGTATCGTGGGGGCCCAAGGAAGGCTTGTACTTCACTGGGCAGGTAGGTGAACCATACTGTCTCAGGATTTGCCTGTGATGGAATGTGAAAAGGGATGGATACAAGGAAGAAGAGGATTTAAAGATGAGTGTAAGATTTTGAGTCTAGAAAACTGGGAATTTGTACCATTAACAGATGAGGGGAACAGGAGGGAGAGCTTATTTTTATTCTTGCCTGGAAATTCTCACCCACTCTTAGGAAAGTTTTCAAATTGAGTGCTTGTTTGCTTCATGAGTTTGTGTGGTTTTGGTGTGGCTATTAAATGGAAAGAAATAATGAATGTATCAATTCCAGACTGGTGAATCTTCAGTGCGGAAGAGAAACGAGTAATGAAACATGTTTATTCACCAGCTGGAATGTTGTATGTTAGAAACTTTCAGTCGATACAGTCCTGATAGCCAACAATACGATCTATATATTCCTTCAACATGTAATTATTTTCTTAAATTTTTATAGTTCAGTTTTAGGGAGTTAAACTTTTTCAAAAGTGGCTTTTTGTTGAATAAAGTGCTTTGCAAGTCCCTTGATAGGATCATTGGCTCAGACTGGAGACTTTTGAGAAGAGATTTTGTAAGAGAGCCATGGGACTGAGTGGGAGGAGAGGAGGGCGAGTTTCCCTAAATGGGGGATCTAGAATTAGCGAGGAAGTACACTCATCACACAAACAATCCTGACCAAGTTCGTGACTCTGCCATGGGACATGGACTCTTCCTCCTTCCGGCCCTCTGTGCCCTCACTGACCTGCCCATGCCAGGCTTCAACTGGTCTGAATTTCCTATGGGACCAGGAACACTTGTCTTCCTCATTTTCTCTTTATGCCAAAGTATCTTACTGCCCCTGTTAAGTGTCAGATGTCAGTGAGGGAGCCTGTATGAAAAAACAACATTTTTTTGGAGTATCAGCATTTATGTGCATCGTTTTAGATTTCCAGAGTTACAAAGGCCACTTTCTGAAAGCGTAAGGACTGTTTCTTTAAAGATGAAACAAAGAGCCAGTCATTTGTGATCCTTGAAACAAATTAGACTGCTAGTCCTTTTGGACAGGACTATGGATCCTTTCCAAGGGTTTTTCCAAAAGATTTCATCTTCAGCCCCAAATCTAATCCATGAATTATGAAAATGTTATTGTTATTGCCCCTTTAGAGGCATAGCTTTTGCTCCAGTACTTAATCTACTTAAATAGCCCTGTATATAGTCCTTCTTCTTAGCTGTCTAGATAACATTTAGTTTCTTAAATTTTTCCTCCTATCTCTTTATTCATTATCATTTTTTTTGTTTGTTTGTTTGATACCATGCACCTAGCTGCTGAGAGCCAAACCGATTTACTTTTGACTCAGATTTTTGAGGCAAAGGAACTTCAGCATTTATTTAATTAAAAAGTTTATTTCACTTTTTTCATCTCCACTCTGAAGCACAGAACTTGACATCTCTTTCAGTCACGTGGCTGTTAAGGAGGCATGCTCACTGGAATTAAAATATGGGTGCCCAGGCCCTTCAATAGAGTCTGAGTCAGGAGATGCAGAGAGAGATGCATGGAGAGAGGCAATGTAACAGGCCGTTGTACTAACGAGCACACAGGCTCTGGAGCCTTCCACCTGGCTCTGCCACTTGCTTGGGCAAATTTCTCAACCTCTCTGTGCCTCAGTTTCTTTACCTGTAAAATCAGGATAAAATAGTACCTACCACAAGAGTTCTTGTGAGGGCTGAGTTAGTATGTGTAGTGCTCAGAACATTTCCAGGCACATATTAATGTTACTGCCATCATCATGAATTTTTTAAAGCTTCCAGGAGGTTCTGACGTTCAATCCCAGTGAAGAGCTTCTGATTGAGTCCCCTCGTGTTATAATTGAGAAAGCTGAGGCTCAGAGAAGGTTAAATGACCTTTTTAGAGACAAAATTAGGAGGTGGCAGGCCTGGGAGTAGATCCCACTGACTCCTGAAACACCCACCTATCTTGATTTGCCTCTTTACTTTCATGAGTGATTGTAAACTCTGCCCTCAATTCTGCCCTTAATCATGAGTATGAAATATCTGCACTTCAGTTTCTTGCCAAAGAACTGTGTCCTCTCCACTGCCAGCTCTTGTCAAAGCTATTGGAAGAAATCAGATTTATGAAGAATTGCCTGAAGGATTTGCCATGCCTTTGTTCATCACAGAGCTTCCCAACCTTGTCACAGGCACACAGAGAAGAGGATAATGTTGTGTTAGATTATATTGGGATTAGATTCGATTAGATCAGATTGGTCAGGCTGGTCAGTGCTGGAAGTGACAGCCCCCCCCGCCCCCCAGCCTCCAGGGGTTGATGGGATTAATATCCCACATTTATAACAGGATGACCGTGGGGGGCGGGGGGGGGGCTTGAGAAGTGTTTTAGTAGAAAAGCCCTTAGTCAAATGAAATGTTAAAAAGAACTACATATACAAATATTTCCAAGTAGTACTTTTAAATATATATTTTATACATACAAATTTATAGCATTTATGAAATTCATCAGGGACCGTAGTGAGGCATTTTGATGAACTCAGACATTTGAGATTGGGACTTGTGGATGATAGCTGCCGAGCGCTGTTAACATATCTAGATTATTTTAATTGGACAGTATTAGGAAAAATACTTATTTACATCCATAAGTAGTTGCAAAGGTAACAGTTTTTTTTAATACCTCTTTTTATCTTCTTAGTATCTTCTTGAATTATTCTGATCCAGAAGCCAGAAAGAATCAGGAATTTTTTGTTTTGACATTGAATCCCAAATAATACAGCTGTGAATCCCAAATAATACAGCTGTTCGCATGCCTTGTGAGAGTTGTAAAATGCAGACCAGGAGCGAGCACCTAAAACTTACAGTCAGCACTAGTCTTAATGATGTCACCTGATCGTGACTCAACGTCGTAGGCCGCTGCTTGTACAACTGGCTATTAGGTCACGGTGAGGGTGTATGCCAACTAGTTGTACCTGCTTTTGGCCTGTGATTTGTTTGAGCGTGAAGTGTATGTAGGTCGTTTGTGGAGTTTTATGTGAATGGACATGTGCAGACTTGCATTTCCAGAATACCAGGGTAGAGTTACAACTTTCCTAATCACTGACTCATTGTTAAGAAGTTAAAATGTACCTGAAGAGATGGCAGGGGTGCATTGGTGTAGCGTCTGCCCTTGAAGTGACTTAATATGACGGTGGTTATTAATGTGTTCAAATTTGTTGTACAGTACCTTTGCGTGCATTTCCTGTTTGGTTTTGTATGTAAAGCCTAAGAAATTCGAACAAAAAATTGGTAGAACTCCTAAAGCACCTCTCCAGAACCTAACTTGATAGACACTGTTCTAGGGGGTGTGGCTTTTATCCCTGGAAGCAGCAAGGTTGGCAGAGAGCACCAGGTGTTAACCATGTAGCTGTTCGCCCTTGTAGAACTGCACCAGCCACGGGGTCCTTGGGCCCCAAGTGGTCATTTGATGAGGCGTTGCATTTAGGGTGTGGTTCTCAGGAAGACCAGAGGAGGAAGCTGCTTCTGGCCTTAGTGCTGGATAAACGGAACTTCTCTGAGCCCCAGACTTGCTTTTCCTCTAAGGAGCACTCACTTTCGTAATGGTTGTATTTCCTTCTTATTTCGACTGCTAGGGAGTTCTGAGCCAAATGTGCTTCCACCGTTGGCAGTTCTACAGTAGCTTACTTTCTGGTTCACATATCTGTGTAATAACTCCACTCTTGGGGTGATTTTCCTTTCACCTTGAACTCTGTATCTATTTCTGTCATGTGGTGTTGCTTGTATTTTTGCCAGCAGTCCCAATCATTTTTGGAAAGTGGTATAAATAAATATTCTCGTGCTCCCTCTTGGACTGCCCCTTTAAACATCACAGTAGATGGACCATTGCATGGCCATCTTTTGTCATTTTGTATAGCAATCATTCTTATCAAAGTGGCTCACTTGGAATGCGGGTGTTTTCGAGTATCTAACGACATTTCCATTGCAAAGGAATATCTGGTCCCTTCTCTTCATGCACCTGTAAAGACTAAAGTGGATGTACAACTGTCCCTGACTGTCAATAAACATTCAAATCAGCAAATCCACAAAATCATGATTTCCAGCAATGTTTTGCTTAATCGACATCTTCAGTAAAAGGAAGCGTTTTTGTTTTGTTTTGTTTTGTTTTTATGTGCTTTTTTATACTCATTCTCTGTTGGAATTCACTTTGGCCTTGAACTAATTATCCCTCTTTTTAATGTATGAAGACAGGAAACATTCAGCAACTTGCCTGAATATGTGTTTTAGCTACAGAAGTTGGTTTTACCTGTGTTTCATTGGCTTAATGAATCACAATTTGAAATATTTGGTTCTAGCTTCTAAACCTTCTGTGGGCTCTGCATCTGCTTTATTATTCTCTGTCTGAGTTCCTAATAAATTCCTTGATAAAGTCCCAGACTTGAACTTGAAGGAGCATTCTTCTTCCGGAAGTAGGTCATCATGCCACAGTTGTTCTTTTCTCCTCCTCTCGTCTGCTTGCCTCTCTTTTTGGATGTCTATTCTAATAGCATCAGACTTTGCTCAGTTCTCATAGACAGTAATGATATATTGATGATGAATTTTTCAGGATTGGCTTTATTTCTTTACAGGGTTCATTTATACCCCAATCTTATTATATAGATTGAATGGTTTTCTGGCTTCTGGTACTACTACACCAGGGTTTTCTCTGTGGGTCCACCATTAACCAATGTCCAGGAAGAAGAACTTGAATGCCGCACTGAAGAGAAATGAGGAGGTGACACTTCATAAATGATCTCAGACTGCAGCAAATTAGGCCACCCTTCATTCTCCCCTTGTACTGCTGCTATTTTCTAAATCTCCCCAGAAGCAGGATCTTAGGAGTGCTGCTGCCACACTGACACAGTTGCCAGGATGTGCCACAGTCTGAGCAGGTCTTTACATGTTGTGGACTAATATGAGCCATAAAGCTAAACTTCTTCGGGCGTGTGCCTGAAATCGGTGTACCCTGCTAATGCCCACATCTGCGCAACATGTGCAGGTAGGCCCTGTTTCCAAAGACGGAGCAACTCAGTTGTCCTGGCTTACTGACCAAGTGGCTTTTTCATTTTACATGTCATCCACAAATCTTACAATGGCTGCAAGACCCTGTGTCATCTGCTCCCTCTCCCCTTTACTTTTCTGATCTTATCTCCCCTTACTCTCCTCTACCATTTCACTCCAGCATGGTGGGCTCCTGGGTGTTTCTCAAGCCCACCAGCCTGCTGCTTCCTTCCAGCCCTGCATTGGTTTTTTCCTCCTCTACCTGCATCGCTCCTCCTGGGATCCTCCTCACGCTGTCCCTCACGGCCTCCAAGGCTTTGCTCAAATGTCACCCTCTCAACAAGCCAACCCTGGTCACCTTTTAAAAATTTTAATCTGCCTCTATTTTACCTGGGCATTCTTAATCTCAAACCCCTTGCCTTGTGCTATTTGTCATCATACCACAGTGTAACATACCGTATAATATGCTTATTTACTATAAGCAAATGTCAATAAATATTTTTTTGAATGAATGAATAAAATGCTTCTTTATATGGCACAAAAGAAAGCCAGATACGAGCCCAAGTGTCTAATTGCAGATGCGGTGTTTTCTTGATAGCCAGTCTTGGGACCTATGCTGGGGTGCATATTGGTACGTACACACACACACACACACACACACACACACACACACACAAATAAGCAACTGAAATATCAGTGGATATGGATTACTCAATACTGGGAAAGGCCATGGTGAAAAGCAACACTTTAGAATTTGCTGCAGGGACAAGCTTTATCCTCTCTCATGGTATGTGTGTGTGTGTGTGTGTGTGTGTGTGTGTGTGTGTGTGTAGATATATTGTTTCTCTCTAATCCTATTTTTCTCATCTTTATTATCTACAATTCTGTAACGTGATATAATTTTTTTATAATAAGGTAGGCTACAAATAAATAAATCTAAAAAGAAATGGTAAATAAATAACCAACCACTTTTAACTTCCAGCTCCTCATTGGTACCATTAGCAAATTGAACTGAGATGAAGAATAAACACATAAGTGGCAACGTCCCGCCTCGTTTCCTCCTCCTTGGCAGAATTGTTGGTACATAGATGAGAACACTCTTTCCTGCTGGGCCTGGGCCTCAGACTACTTCCCTACACTACAGAACCACTGGCAGCTCATCAGAGTTGGCATGTGAGATGAAAGCTATTTGAAACTCTTGGCAGATTTCTTCCAGCTCTGTCTAAGAAAAAGGGAGAAATAAAGGGTTACTTTTTGTCTTTCTAGGGAACTGGAACTTTGCCTGTTTTATTGTATTTTAATGTATTTATTTTTGATATTTAATATCCTTGCATAAAACACATTAATAAACCAGGGCTTTGTATCTCCAAGTCACCAATAACTGGGCTATGTTTCAGTTTAGTCAAGAAATAGCTTGTATTACTTAATCCAGTCTTCCAGCTATAGCGTTTTACCTTATATAGCTCATATGAATCGTCAGTGTTCATAGCAATAGGGTGCAATGTGACGAATATCATGATTCACGTTACACTTAACACTTGCATTTCAAAGTCATCATTAGGACCAATTATCATTGAACTATGATTGTAGTGAAGAGCTGTTTATGATCGATTTCTTGTCAATCAGGTGCTTGATCTCCGGGTCATTTGCTGTGTTGGATCAGTGCTGGTTGATGGTCATTAGACAAGCTTCAGGCTAAACCACCGATGAAAAGTCAGGCACTTGAAATAATTGACCTTTTTGTCAGTAAGCCATTTCGCTCCTGCCTCATTTTCCCTTTGTCCTGTATTTCTTGCCATTGATTTTTACCTTTATTTTATCTTGTAGGGTATGCCTTTTTATAAGCCACCCTAAATCTTTTCTAGAACAGGACACGCCATACGTTTATATACATATGTTCATATGTACACATGTTTATATATGTTTATATGTACACCCATATATTTATGTACACATACATACAAGCATATATGTTTGAATGCATAAATAGATGGATAAATGTCATTTTTACTTTTATGAGGAAAATAATGAAAAATATCCACTAGAAATCTTTTCCTCTGGTAAGAGGATATTTAGAATCAGACACCTTTTGAAATGTCTTGCAGGGAACATTTGGAGTGTCAAATAGACTCTTCAAACAACAACAACAAAAAACATACCCAATATTAATTTGGGGTAGATTTATATATAATGATTTCCTTTCACATTATATTTTAAGTGGAATAGATGGCATACTTTAATTGGATCACAATTAGGGAAACTTATTTAAGGTAATAAAATTAGAAATAATGAGTCTGCAGGCCATTGTTCTGTTCTGGAATGGTCAAAACTCAGAAATACTACCCCGGACCATTTCTCCATGCAGTGGACAGTATCTACTTTGATACCGTTTATTTTAGCCTCCTTTTTCAGCCATTAATTCTAAATTAAGACTGAGATAATGAATATGAAAGCACTTTGTAAAGTATAAAACAATTATTCAAACTGAAGACCAGAGATATCAGGTCCACTGTCGGTGCGCTCTTGGACTAGATTTCAGATACGTATTGCCCATGAAGTACAGCAAAATTCCTTAGTTTAGAAATGTTATGATTCATGTGATAATATATGTGAAAGCGTTTGTATGTGCTGTTAGAGATCATAAAAATGTAACTCAAAATTGTTTATTCCATGGATGAAATTGGTGGACAGACCTTGGAAATGGTTTCACTCCTCGGGTTCAGAGTCGGTTATTTATGCCAGTCCTTTGTGACCTCCAGTGAGGAAACCGATTAACCCTACTACTGTCTTTCTTCACCACCATTCTGCTCCACCTAATTTTTCCAGTTCTAAAATCCCACATCAGTGAAATCCATTATTGTGACTATCCTCTCCTGTCACTGGATATCACATGGATACTATCAGTGGGGATAAAAGTAATGTTTAAAAATGCTGTTTAAATGAAGCACAGCATGGTATTATAAATGTAACATGAAAAATTATTGTTCAAGAATCTTGTGTTTGTGCAGGGTTGTGTTCACTTTGGTGGTTATGTGGTTTGAAATTTGCAAACAGTATGCTGGGTTTTTAATTGAATCTCTAATCCATTTGAATTATTATAGCTCCAGAGCCAATAGAATATTGCTTTAGTATTTTAAGCAATTAATTGCTGGCCCGTAGACAGGAAAAGAAATTCATGGTCCCACCTCTGCATTAATACCAAAAGCGACTTTAGTTCAAAGTCACTCCTTTCTCTGATAGGCATTTCTTACATGATTTAAGTTAAAGAATAAAAACACATCTGACAGTGGGTTTACACTAATTTTTTCACCAGTGATATGATCCTTTTTATGATTTTTTTTTGTAACCCTTCTTGTGCAAAAGGTGTGTTTTTTTTAATAAAAAAAAACTAGCTCTGGAAGGTGGTTTTTTTTAGACGTGAGTCAGCCATCTTCCCTAGCTGCTGGCCTCTAGAATAAAGGACGCTATTCTCCTCACCAATCCTTGTCACTGTAGATTGTTGGACTCTTTGGGGGCAAGTGGCACCGAACCTAAGTTCGGTAGCACCTGAGCCTGGGTCCAGCACTGGGGCTCCCTCCCCCTCCATTTGGGAGAAGGTGACCCCATCTCTAGGGGAAGACGGTCCTCCCCCTTGAGGGGGAGGAGTAACCCCCTTTTGGGGGACCCTCCCCCCCTTGAGGGGAATGGGGGAATCCCCCCTTTAGGGGGGAGCTGGGGTTCCCATCCCCTCTTTGGGGCTTACTCCTCGTGCCCTGGAACTGACGTCCCCCATCACATGTCCCCGCCAGCCAGATGGAACCGGGCCTGTCCTGCCCAGTGTTTGGCCCAAGTACCACCCAGTGCTGGTCCTTGGGACCCGCCCAGGAAACAAACAAACAACGACCAAAAAAACTAGCTCTTGCATACTAATTACATTTAATTTATATTGATTAATGAACCCAAATGAAAAATAAGAGTTCTCCTTGGTGTTTTTTGGAAGGCAGTTTTAAGAAATTTTGTTCAGAGCTCTGTAGTGTTTAGAGGATTTTGTTACTGGACATGAGACCACTGACTTCTTTTCTTTGGTTCTTTCATTGCATTGTATTGCCTTTGAAGTTTTTTAAGAATGGCATAAAACAGTCATCGCATTAATCATTGAGAGAACTAATGTGTAGCATCTCTTGCTTGCTGGCAGTTTTCACCCTAGCCCCAGGAAGGAACACAGAATATTTTACAACATGGCAAATCAGGTAAACTTAGGTTAAATTTAGAAATAGGTATAAAGGAGACTTGCGTATTTTCTGTAATTTGTATTTTAGGGGTATGATCTGATTCTTATTTTATATAATTTTTATAAATAAAATTTCCATATTAGGAAAACAGGAAAGCAGTTTGCCATTCTGAAGGAATGGTCAGTACCAGGAGCGCCCACTGGTTTCTGTGCGTTCTGATTGGTCGGTATCTGTGTCATAGGACCAGGAGTTAAATCCTCTTAGCATCATGTCTGGGCTGGCGTATCTGAGTTAAAGAGTACATTCTGATGGTGAATAATTGTAGCCCATCTCTGATAAGAACTGTAAAGACTCATACGAAAAGAGGTCAGGAGCTGAAGCGCTAATTAAATGTTTTGGTTTTTAGAATGGACAGGCATGGGAGATATCCTGTGGTTGAGGAGACCTGGAAGTCTGGAGAAGGCTTCCCAGTTTTAGAGAAAATTTGTTTATTGAGTAATTAATTCAGCATATATCTATTGAGAGTGCTTACTACCGTGTTTCCCCGCAACTTACCCATGGGGAACTTCCCAGCTTTTCTAATGGGATTTAAAGGCATACAATGTAGCTGGGCTGCCTTCTCAAAGAAGTAAGAGACAATATACATGATTTGGAGTCAGTTTAGATGCAAAAGACCTATTTCAGGCCCTGGACCTACCATTTACTGACAAGCCAACACTTAGGCAAGCGCGAAATATTTACGTTTCAGTTTCTTCTTCTTAAAAATGGAAATGATATTATGTATGGAATGTGAATTTCTAACCCCTACGTCAGGTTCCCTAACTTCCCTCAGAAGTGGGCCGTTTCAGGCCCCCCCTTAATCATCACTGTGTCCCCGGAAACACTACTAACCTCCGTAGGGTTACTCTTTCCTCCCTCTCCTGTGTTTTCAGCTGCTGTCTGTAAACTGACTATTTCTAAGGTAAAAATGCCTGGGATAGCGCTCTTTTCTGAGCTGCTTGCTGTCTTATGCTTTTGTCTGCTGGTCTGTAGGACCAAATGTTCCACGGGTGACTCCGGTTAGCAGCGTGGGTTTTACAGTAGTAAGAGAAAGGAGTCTACCTTCTGTGGCAGTCTACTGAAATTACTGTGCAATCTTGGACAAATTTGTCTGAAACTTAATCTCCTTTTTAGTAAAATAGAATAGAATACTATCAATCTAAGGTTATTTTTAGGAGAAATAGAAACATATATATCCTCGCTGTCATTGAGACCACCTAAGCCATGGACACTCACAGGCGGAAGTTTCTGTTAATATGATCATTGTCTTTGTAGTTTAGGTAAAGGATTAATGCTGCATCACCTCTCTAGTCTGGGGAGTCATTGTATATTAGGCTCGGTTTAATCGACATTTATTTGAGCATCTACTGTGTGTCAGGCGCTGTACTAAATGAGGGGCTACTAAGATGATGCTGGACAAGCAGAGACCCCTGTAGCCCTCTGTGCCTGACGCATACCCACTTCTGTATAATACCGGCTTTTCTTCGCTGTCCTCTCTAGTCTCGCATCTGGACTGAGTGCTAGCACATAGTAGGCACTTAGTAAATAGTTCTGAAATGTCATTGTTGTGAAATGCTTTGCCATTCCCCTATGCCTGCCTCTTGAAAATTAAAATCTGGCCTCTTCGTTTTGAATAACTTGTTTGCATCATCATAGAGCACGTTGGTGTTTGCATATATTGTTAGCGTCATAAATCAAAATGCTCGTCAAAGCAGACAGAACATCATAGACACGGAAAGGAATACAAAAATGTATCTGTCCAGGTTCTGCCTTTGCGTAAGGCTGCACCGAAAGTGTCTCAGAAAGGTAAGTGTTTGATAGTTAAAATTTCTAGAGGAATGAACTGTTTGCCTTTTTAGCAATACCTGTTGCCCCTGCCAGTATTGCTGCTCACAAGATACTTCCTTTACCTACTTTACTGGCTGTTGTGAGGATTACGTGAGATAATTAGTATTTAAAATATCAAAAATGCGTCCATATTATTGATTTCATGTTGACTTTTAAAAAATAAAAGTTGCAGATTACAAAAAGCAAATGTCCATTAAATGGGGACAACCGTTTCCTTAATTCCAAGTTGTTTAGAGCTTTTGGTCAGCAATGGATAGGCTAGGCAATAAATATGTAGTTTTAAAACATACATTGGCAAGTCCTACAACGTTATTTTAAATGTCACTCTAATTTCAGTCAGTGAATCCCGTTTCATGCAGCTCATGCTCTTGAGCTTTGAGAAGTAATACTGTATAAAGAATTTGCAGAATTAATAACACACAGGTAAATTAGAATAGATACACTGTGGTCTCATCTTAGGAATGAATTATTTTTAGGTTCTAGAAAGGGGTTTAGTAGTACTTATTCTCCTCATGTCAAAGGAAAAACTATAAAACAGTATTTTACAGTCACAGGTGCCTCACAAGAAGCTATTTTATATCATCCTTACTCCTGTTTTCTCTGGTTGATAATTACATTTTACTCCAGGTGACTCACAGCAGAGGTCAGAACTTCCTAGAATGGCAATAATGCACATTAATAACTGTGTGGTAGCCAGTAATACAGCCCTTAATTAGAACCAGTAATCCGATAGGTTTAATAACCAAGCAGGAGGCCCTGTTGAAGTTGTTCCATTTCCATATGCAGACCTAGGACAGAGCCACTGCTGTGATTTGGCTACAATAAGACAACAAAGTGTGGCTAATGCTACAATGCTAACTAAAGTCGGTTCGTCATTTTGATGTGGATTTTACATTTGTGTGTGTGTGTGTGTGTGTGTGTGTGTGTGTGTGTGTGTGTGTGTGTGTGTGTGATGACATTCAAGTAGAATATTCTGAAATGCTGAATGGCTATTTTTGAAGGTGCAAGTAACGGACAATCTTGACTTTACTTTTAGGAATATCCACTGGAAATCAGGTTCTGTCTTACTTAAGATTCTGTAAAAAGAGAAATTTCTAACCTCATGAGAACTGTGCTTTGTCCCTCCTTGGATATTATATTTGATTGAAGTGAGCATTTTTAACCCAGGCAGTAGCCTTCTTCCGGATGTGGTCTGTAATGACAAAATTGCCTGGAATTATAGTTTGGTTTCATCAGTAAGTTTCCGTGAGGTGTGTTGCATGCCATGATGGCTTTGTAGGTCTCTTCCTCCACTTCTTAGTGGATCTGAGGAAATTTTTTCATATGTCACATAAAGATCCCTAGTTTGGATTGCAGTGAAGTGATGACAATGTGAAATTTTTCCTTAAAAAGATTTCTGTACTGCTGACTTGATATATGCCTCTTAAGATCTCCGGTATGAGCAAATGATGTAAATGCTTCAAGGTAGAAGGGATGTCTGACCGCTAAGAATGTGCTTCATTTCTACTGTAATGCTGAGTTAACAATCTGAAGAGGAGACTACTGTATGAATATTTGAATAAATAGGCAGCTGGTACTATTAACAAATGAATGTAATGGCTTTCAAAAGTGATCTCTGGTTGGGTTTCCTTACTTGCATTATACATTTTGCATCTTTCAGTAACTGTAAGGGACACTAGTGATGTCATTTAGATGTTTAAACATATACAGGAACATACCTCTCAGGTGATCTTTTAATTGATATATAATTGACATATAACAAACATTGTGTTTGTTTGAAGTGTACAACATAATGATTTGACATATGTATATATTGTGAAATGATCACCATGATAAGTTTAGTTAACATCCATCACCACATACAGGTACAAATTTACTTTTTTTGTGATAAGAACTGTTAAGTTCTCTTAGCAACTTTTAGATATTGTCACTACGCTGTACATTATGTCCACAGGACTTAGTTATAACTGGAAGTTTGTACCTTTTAATCACTCACTCTCAGAATATGATTTTGCCTCCGAAAGTTTCACGATTCTATACCAAGCACCAGAGAAGCGATTTTCTTCCAGGAGAAAGGGTCAGATATGTAAGACAAATTTCTGTAAATGACAGTAATAAAACAGCTGCTCAGAACTCATGGCATCTTATTTAGCCCTTTGAACAACATGTTACTTTATTTGATTTTACGGGCAATTTTACCAGGTTTTAAGATCAAATATTAAGATTGTGAAATGAAACATATTGCTAGATAAAGCAAATGGTTTAAGAAAGGTCTCACCAGGTTTACTGACCTCCTTTTTTGGAGAGTAAATTTTTTATTGCATTTCCTCAATATTAGTGAACCACATGAAGCATTTTAATTTAGTTGTACATATTTGAAAGCATATAGCTATGTTGAAGGTAAAAGTTCAACGTCAGATCTTGCTCACATTCACCTACTCAACTATTTTTTGTGAGATTTGGAATGGAAGGGAATTTGAGATGTGAGATAAAATTATTTGGACATTTGAATGTATCTTGCTGGTTCAATTTGAAACCGGAAACAGATGGTAGTATAGCTCAGCTGTCCTATCCCCTCCGCATTTGGGATACTCATTTCTAGATACTGCTAATAACAGGGAAAATGTTCTCAGGTATTATCTAATTAATGTGTCTCCTCTTGTGGCAGTGTAACTAGATTTATGGTTTGTTTTTCAGTTCTGATCTCTTTCTGGAACTTTAACTCTTCCCATCTCACGGTGAACATGGGATTCCCTGCCCTCTTTGAGGTGTCAAGAGGGACACTTTCTGTTCTTGACGATGGTACCAAGTTATCAGCTCGTGTCAGAGCTCTGGGACTCAGGGCTCGGTTTCGGGAGGAGGGAAGGTAATGATGGGGCTAAAGGGATCAGAAAAAGATGTTGATCAGTGTCATTTGGAACGTTAAAAAATTGGAAACAACCTAAATGAATATATAAGATGCCCATCCAAACGTGTTATAATCATTACAGATCTTATTTTTGAAGAATATTTAATGCCATGCAAAAAAGTCTCAATATAGCAAACATTAAGTGAAAAAGATTAATACTTATTCATCATGGTCCCAGTTTTGTTAAAAAGATTGTCAATCCACCCACTCACATACACACTGTTTTAAAACTAATAAAATTAATTTTTCTAATTTTATAATCTTTTAGACAATGAACATTTTACAAAAGGGAAGAGATAATAGGAAAAATGAGAGTAGACTATGAAAATGTTCTTAATCATTGGATTACGGGTCATCATTTGGGGTGTGACACTCTGTCATAGTTGGGTGTTTAAGTCAGCTTGAAAGTATTGATCACACCTTTAAGACTTACACGTGTTTTAGAATAGCAAGTTTAAAGAGCATTCTATGTATTTACTGACATACCTATGAGTGCCCCAGTTTTCTAAAAAATTGAAAGTTTCACCTTTTTATTAAGGAATGGATGGACACGTGCTACTCATTTCTTTAGCCTTGACTTTAAAGTTGGAAGTTTTTTGGATGGTGGTAAGTTTGCCTGTCTTTTATAACTTGTGTAGCAGAAAATTCTGGTTATCTACTTTTTTTCATTGTTGAATTTGCACCTGCTTTAGGTCTTTTCTGAGTTGCTGATACCTCACACTCTCAAGCCTGCTGTTATTTCTATCTGTGTTTCCTTAGAGATCTCCTTTTTTCCCTCTGTTCCCCGATGTGCCCTGAGGTCAGCTGGTGTGTTTCTGCTGTTACTAGATTACTCTTTAGGGAACCAGAAACCAGTGTTGGGCCTCCTGGGAGTATGTTTTGAGAAATTCTTACTTCCAGAGTCTCATATTCACAATAAGAACACAGCCCAGAGTTGTCCCTTTTGAAAGCTGTCAGTGGGATACAACAGAATTAAAGATGTTTTTAGATAATGGTCTCGTGACTGTTTCAGTATTTTGGCTACCATTCTTTAAATAGTGTTGGTTCATTAATAAATTATAGCAAAGGAAATAGTATGTGTTAGTATTTTTTTCTCAAAAATAATACATGCTCATAAAAAACAGGAAATATACAAAATTTTAAAGGAGAAACTAAGACTCAAAAGTAATTCCATTGCTAAACAACCCCGCTCCACAGTTTATTTGTTGATTCTTAAAATATGCATATTTAGTTAACCTACACTGACTCATAAAGTCTGCACAACTAAGCATCAAATTTACATGAGACAGAGAATGATTGATTGAGAGATGAGAAGTAAGCAGTATAGGCTCCTCAAGGACAGGGACGTGGGTTACATAGCTGTCTGAATATTGTGAACGTTTGAGGAGCACTAGCAATGGTTCAGACGTCACCAATCCAAAGATAAAATAAATGCCTTTATATGTATTTCTATGTAGTAAGAAAAAAAAACCCCATAAACCAAGAACTAGTCTAACTTTTACTATCTGTCTATAGCTTACTGTAGTCACAAAGGCTAATATATATATATATATATATATATATATATATATATATACACATCTATACACATAATTTTTAATTGCAACACACGTCTGTAAAGATGTGTGCGTGCATACACCAGGCACATCCATATTTTCAGTTTGCTATTTTGGATACTTTACTACTAAGAACCTTATTTTAGGACAGTCCACAGTGAGTAATAAATACAGCCTGTGTTTCAGTTCCTGGCACTTTGGGAAAAATTAATTGACAAATACTGTTCCCAGAACTTTTAGATCACCACAAGTAATTTTAGAGCAGCAACACAGCTTCCACATCTGTTTTTTTCCAGCTACATCAGAAACACAGGAAAAACAACGGGTAACAAAACCATTGTTACCATAAACTTCAAAGACTCAAAATAAGTTGTTTTCCTCGAATTTTATATTGAATATTATTAAACTAGCTTGGTCATCAATTGAGAATTTATGCTCTGATTGTGGTGCTATTCATAGTGAAAGTACATACACTTTTTTCAGTAGGACCAAGTAAGATGAGTGACAGGTAAAGGAAAAAGGAGAAAGATAACTACTTGGATAATGTAGCACAGAATTTTCCGCCAGAGTCTGTACAGCTGGTGTCTTGGCTTTTTCTGTCACAGCTGCTCCCCCTGGAGCCGAGGGCGCAAGGGAGAGGGGACGTGATTTGGCACAGGCCTCCTTCAGCCCTGGCTCCTGTGTAATAGCTGGTCCTGGGCACGTTGCTTTTCCTCGCTGGGCTCAGTGTTCTCAGTCCTAACGTGGGGGGCACTGAGTGGGCAACGTATGTAACGTTCCTCCACCAGTGCTTGGGCATGGAACAAATAGTTTCTCTCTTTGCTTTCCTTTGCTTTCCACCTTCTGTTTATCGAGTGGCTGTTAGAGATCCCTCTGTGTTCACACTGTTGTCTGTACCTTATGGCCACCACCTTTCCTTTTCTTTTCAGTTTAACTCTTTACATCAATCAATTCTACCACCATTTATTGAGCACCTATTATGTGAAAGGCATTGTGGTAGATAGCATAAGACATATAAATGAATAAGACATGGTCCTATCTTTAACAAGATTATAATATATATAAGAGGAAAAGCAGATGGAGGGAGAGATGGAGGGAGGAAGGGATAGATAGCAAGATGTGATGACTGCTTTCCCAGTATAGAAGGAATACCAGATTTGGTTGGGGAGATGAGTTTGACATGAAATTATTGTGCATTTTCATTTAGACCCTATTTAGATGGACAGTAGAATGTACTGTAATGTGTTTTTACAGCATGTGTACAATTAAATTGTGTATCTATTCTGTTATAGTTGAGTTATTATAGCAAAGGAGGAATGAAAATATGTGATTAACAAGCTCCAGCTTTCCCAGTTATATTGTTATATGGACTCAGAATCATTGATTAGGTATCTTACAAAGATACATGAAAAACGTTTTTATTAAATTCATCATGTATTCATATTAAAAGCTGCCTTAAGTTTGGAAGCTTTAGTTTCCAATTTATATGTATAACAACAGTTTTACTTTTTGAAAATCTGGATTTCTGCTCCTTATTTTCTACCTCACCTGTCCCTAAGGAGGGCTGTCACCATTTTGCAATATTTAATAAAGATGGCATTCTTGGTACCTACATATCAAGTTCATTGCTATCTCCAGAGTTTGTTGCCCATGTCTGCTGTTGTATACCAGCTGGGAAATTGTTCCCAGGACCCCAAGTTTAATTGGGAACATTGTCACCTACACAAAAAATGCCTGGCCCAAGAGGTATGTGGGGCTGAAATCCATCTCACACTCGGTCACCATAGTCCTGTGCCTGAGGGATTTCCCCCTCCCATAGAGGGTACCTTTTTCTAGTTTCCATGAAAGGTGCTTTAAAGGCTAGAAGATGCCTTGGGTGCTCCACTACCATCCTGTGGTAGCACATGGTTAAAATGCGATGCTGATGTCAGAGACAAGTAGAGGTCTCAGATCTGCAAGGCTGATTGGTTTCAGAGTTAGTCAGTTCATTGTTTTTTGATAGTGACAGAATATGTCCCACGCCCAATTTTTTTCTTGAAATGAGGCTCATCGAACAAATGTCCTATTCTGACATGCGATCCTCAGTCATATATGATATTTATTCCATTCAAAGTATATGATTAAAGCTCATTCAAAGCCCCAAGAGTGGGGATGTTGAGGGTAGAATTATAGAATGTTCTGCTGTGTGCCGCAAGACTGAACATATACTGTGAGAGTAACCGTAAGATATTACCAAGTTAGTTAAAAGGAAAATGCTGTTGGAGCTTTTCAAGTATACCTTTCTGTTCAGATATTCTCAATGATTAGCCCCCCCAAGGTGGATAATCATGATCTCCCTTGCAGCCATAGTTAGAAAAATAACTTCAGAAGTGCAAACGTTGGATTATTGCCCTAATTTGTGCCCTCTCTAAAGCAACTGCTATAAGCAATCTGAAGTAGCAGTTGCCAAGGACTGTAGCCATGATTTAAATGGTGCCAGGCTACCGTTTCCCATGGCAAGAGACATGCTGAACTGGGCAAGAGGCAACAGCCCGTAAACATCTAGATGTGTGCGGACAGCATCAGCTGCGTGTGGCTGGAGAGCGCCTGAAATGTGACTGGGCCAAACGGAAATGTGCCGGATGTGTGCAGTACACGCTGGATTCTGGATACTTAGTAGAAAAAAATGTTAAACCTCTCATTATTATTCTCATATTGGTTGCATGTTGAAATGATATACTGGCTTAAGGAAAACACTGAAATTAATTTCATGTTTCTTTTTAATGTGGTTATTACAAAATTTAAAATGGTGTATGCGGGCTGCGTTTGTGGTTTGTGTTCCCTTTCCACTGGCCAGTGCTGGCCTAGGTATTTCAAGAGAAAAGGAGGGGTTAGAATGCGTATATGATTTCTTCACAATCTGTGTCTCACAAAATACAGAAGCTCCCCTCCTTTGCCGGAAGCCTGGGTCATTGCCCCGCGGTACCAAGGACATTCAGTGTCATCGATGACATGGTTTTCCCATCACACAATTCTGCAGTTTACTTAGTATTTAAATTACTTACAATATTTCTATATAGTCTTTGCCAGAGAATTTATTCATAACCTTAATAATTCCCTTAGGAGAATTAGTTTTAAACTATGGCTCCAAATTGCCCTCCGAGTGTAACCAGCTTGCTCTTACCAGAGGCATATGCCCCTTTTTCCATTTCCTTTGCAGACTAGGGGTTTTCATTTTTGTTGCTGTTGTTATCATCTTTGCTAATTTGATAAACTGTGTGTTATCTCTATTAGAAAAAGAAAAACAACTAAATTTGACACACTGACATGAGCTGCCTCAGTGTAAAACAACAGAGAATGATGCAAGATAGCTTATCCTAACCCGCTTTGGATAGAGGTTTGAATTAATCTGTAGTCTATGCAGAAGTACCTCAGACTCAGTGACCATTCCAAATTATTTTGAATGACCGTCTCGTCCTCTCTGCCAGCCATGAGGACCCTAAGAAATAAATAATTTAAAATGCACGGAGTACCTGGCAGGATGAATCTTGTGGGAACCAATCCATACATGTGCCCTGGAAATGAAGGGAAACAGAGAACAGTTAACATTACCTTTGTTTTAGAGGTGCATAATGAAGATCCTGGGGGAGAGAGTCCTTCTTGACTGGGAAGTTTTTAATTGGCATCGCTACATGGGATGCAGTTACATCAGAATTGCAAGTCCAATTAGCCGAGAGTTTACGAAAATCTGTTCTGTGCCTTCTGCACTTGAGAACAAATGAGAAAGCAACCCTGAACACATGTTAGCTTTCCTTCTTTCATTTAGCAAGAGTTGGAACTGGTTTATGTCAAGAAATTGATCGTGGGTGTTGTCTCTGGCACATTAACATTTTTCACACACAACAATTTGAACAGTTCCCTAGGAGGTTGCTGTCCTGTAATTGTCGTGTCGTAGTTTGCTGCGTGGTTGTAACAATGAGAGAGGCTCAGCCAGTTGATGAATTGGTTGCTCCTGGACATTTGTGCTGCCTTCTTTCTCCCCGCTCCTCCACGTCCTCAGTGGAGCTTAATTGTCCTGCTAGTCCTTACACCTTTGCATTTTTTCCCTTGGTCGATTAGTTTGATAATAAAATAAATACATTTACGGAGACATCCCCCCCCCACTCCAAATAATGTCCGAGACTCTCACTCATCCATCCCCTTTTCAGCTGATGGATAGGTCACATGCTGTTTCTCCAGAAACCGTTTATTTCTTTTTGCTGAGCTTATGTGTATAAATCATATTGTTTAGATTCTAGAAGACATTTCTTCCCTTCTCTCCGGCATGCGGGTTGGTAGATTTTAATCCTCATTACTTTGCCATTTGTTAACCTGATTAGCTGGAAGGGCTTTAGCCTTTTCTTTCTGAGACCAGTGTCTCCCCGCCACTCCCCACCTGAGGATGAAGGCTTAGGTGTACATCACAGCTTTTTGTTTGGCTCAGTCACTATGGTTTGGGTTGTTTTCTTCCCCAAAATCGTCTTGAGTCTTTACTTTCAGTAGTATAAACTTAAAACTTGTGCTTAAACTTCGCCTGAAATGGAGACTAAAGGGATGAACTTTGGGTTTATATGTTTCAGTTTCATTTTCCAGAAGAAGAGGGTTGTGTTGCGTTATTTCCTTGGCCAGACACACTCTTTATGGCGCAGGTCCAATCTTGACTCTAGTAACGATCTCCTCCTATTTTAGCCAACAGTTTCCTTAACACGCATTGTCACTGGAAGAGAGCTTCAGGAGGAGCCTGGTTCAGACTCGTTCTTTGTGCTGAGTACCTATTGAATAACCTGGTTTCCTTTTGTGACTCCTTTTTCGACTGTAGTGAGGTAGAAAAATGAGTCACTTTCCCCTCAGTCTTAGTTTCCTCTCCGTAGGACAGGGCTAATCTCCTTTGCTGGGTGTTGGTGAGGCCTGAAAATATATGTCTGAAAGCCCTTATGAAATGTCAGCTGTGACAATTCTATAAAGTTTATCATAGAAGCTAAACACTTGTTAGCGTTTCTCTCCTGGTTCTTATGTTAACTGCTCACTTGTTCATTGTATACTTGTTAGACATACAAACTCCCCATTCATTAGCTCATTTGTTTACTCAAAAATATTTTGTTGAGGACCTAAAGCACATTACTGCAATTTCCTTTCTGCAAAATCTTGTCAGAGAAATGGAAATCTTCAGGTACTCTAGAGACTGTGTGAGTAGTAATGGAGGATTCTTCATAGAAAAGGATGAAAATATTTATAGAACTGAGTGCTCAAAATTATCGTTGCCAAAGTGGATTTTCAAATGTGGGCATCTCATTACACATGGCACTAGAGCAGGTGCTGTACCCCTCAAGTTTTCGTCTATTTAAAATGAAAGTACTTTATATCTCTGTTTTCTTTAAGGGTCACTGTTCGTGCTCAAGAGTTGCAGGGTTTCGTCTTTCTGAAATATTTGTTGTTTTTAAAGAGGGTGGTTTGTTACAATCTTCTGAATTTCCATTGCAGCTTCTCTCTGATTCTTCTGTGATTGAGTATCCACATACCCTAGAAGGAAATTTATTTTGTCATTTATGGACCTAAAAGTGCTTATTTCTGTCCATCCCCCATCTCCTACTTCACTTGCCCTTCATTCCTGCCCTGTGGCCTGTCAATAAGGTGCTCCGTTTGGGAAGGGCTTGGAGTCAGGGCTAGGAAGTGAGCTGCAGCTTTAGGCCGTTCCCTGCTTTCTGATGAGGGCGGGTGTTTGTGAGAGGAAACAAGCAGGGGCTTGGAGCAATTAGTGCGCCCAGTGTAGGCCTGGGTGTTAAGGGGGCAATTATCACCTTCCTCTGGATACATTCTGGAACAGGCAGTGGCCTGATGGGGGCAGAGCCAGGTAAAGGCAAAACAAATATTTTGATAAGCTGAGCTCTGAACAGTTAAGTAGTGGGAAAGGGTACTTAACTTCTATTTAGAACTTGGCCTTTATTTTACCTACATTCTAAAACAGATACCATGTTCCTGACAAGAGTGGGAATTCGTGTTATTAGGATCATAATATAGATTATCTGTAATATGTATTTGTCAAATAAACACAGGAGAGACAATCATGTCATATTTCTCCTCTTCACTCTCAAGCTCAAAGAAAGCTGCCCACCTGTGCTTCCCACCCCCAACCCCCTGCCTGGGAAGAGTGAATTCACTTCACCTGGATTACCTTATATTTGAATCCCATTTTAATGCCAGAGATGTTATACTTACCCCTTAATGTATAAAGCACTTTACACTTTCCTGTGTGTGTGTGTGTGTGTGTGTGTGTGTGTGTGTGTATCTGTGTCCACGAACAAGTGCATATAGGCATATAAAACTGTTGTGTAGCGATGCTTTTTGGTTACTTCCTTTGACACCATGTCTTCAGTGATTTTCTAGTTTTACTAGGATCTTGGCTTCCTTTTGAGGATCCTCTTTTTGCAGGTTTTATGGGATCTTTCTAAGGAGCTATAAAGTGATGCATTTACATTCAGGACCCATTTTACCTTGGCAGTTTAAACGTACAAGGTTAAGTAAGCCCTGAACAAAGCAGGAAGTCGGGTGAGCTGAGAATTGTGTTCTGCTAATTCAGCAGGATAGTTACAGGAAGCACAAGGAGGTATTACTGCTGATAACAATGCCCACTTCAGCTGAATCCTGTAGAGAACTACAGGGAAGAAAGCTACTTAGAAGCCTTCGTGTTCTCATTTTTTTTTTCTTACGTGTATTTTTATTGAGGAAATGGTCAATTCATATAGAATTTTATGGGGCTGTTTTCGTCCCAGTTTATAACTTGAAATTAAAATAAATGGAATGCTGTGAGGTGCGGTTTTTTTTTAAAAAAAGATGTTTTTGCCATTATTTATTTTAATCATTCTAGCCACATAACCATTATTCTTAATTGATGTTAATCTTGTTGGTCATCCAGTCCAGTCCCCCTTTCAAAGCAGGGGTACCAACCTCCCGCTCACCAACCCACCATATTTTAGTGGGTCTCAGATTTTTGGATTTTAAGGACCAGCACAGTAAACAAAAATAATTAGGGTTAGGGATCCAGTCTAGAGTCAAAATTTTATTTTGTCAAAAAGGACACACACTGAAACAACCACCATCTTTTATCACTATTTCATTAAAAGGTCATTTTAATAGCGAACTGTTAGAAGTACATCATTTTAGAATCAATTTAACTTTTTGAGAAATTCACTGCATTTATTTTTCTGTTTACCATCGACCAATGGTGATCATGTCTCCCTAGGTTAGTTTTATGAGAACTTCTCTGCAGCCGCATAAATAACCCAGACCAGGTGGTCACCTAGCTCTGAACACTACCAGGGGCGGCAGACTCTATGTCAGCTGTTCCTTCCTCATAGGACATGATTTCTAGATTTTTGTCTCTGGTGCTCACTCTCTTCTGAGAGAGCTCAGACTAGATTTTTTAAAAAGATGTTTAGAACAAACATGTAACGTAGAAAGCATCCAATGAAAGCAGGCTGTCATTCATTTATTTACTCCTCTACTCCTTTTTTTCTGAATGTTGACAGTTTATTGTTTGTCATGCCCTGTGCTGGGGCCTGATACACAAAGCGGAAGGCAGTCCAAGGGCACGCGTGTCATGGGGATGCAGACGTGTAGGTAACGCAGCACTGTGCTGAGTGTTGCACTGACATTCTGTGGGGACGCGCTGCGGTGGCCATAGTTCAGGGGCAGGTCACAGCTCCACCAGGGAAGGTCAGGAAAGGCTTGCTGCTGGAGAGCACCATTAGACTGAGTTTTGCAGAATGACACCGAGCTTCCGAGGTAAAGTAACACCTTTAAGGTCAGAAAATTAAGATGAAGCAGGGTGGGCTTGGGGACTTGTATAGGGATAGTCAGGCAGGCTGGAGCTCTGTGAGTTTCCTGGGATGGCTGTGGCAAAGTACCAAAAACTGGGGGGCTTAAAACAGCAAAAAACACTGTCTCACAGTTCCAGAGGCTAGAAATCCAAAATTAAGGTGTCAGCAAAGCCATGCTCCTTCTGAAACCTGTAGAGGAGAGTCCTTTGTCATCTCTTCCAAGCTTCTGGTGGTTTGCTGGCAATACTTAGTGTTCTGGTTTGCAGCTGAAACTCTCTGCCTCACTCATCACATGGTGTTCTCCCCGTGTGTGTCTATATGAGTCCAGATTTCTCTCTTAGTAAGGACACCTGTCTGCATCGGATCGGGGCCTAATCTAATGGCCTCATCTTTACTGGGTTATATCTGCAAGGACCGTGTTTTGTAAGATCATATTCACAGGTACTAGAGCTTAGAACTTGAACGTATCTTTTTGGGGGACACAGTTCAACCCCTAATCCTGGGTGTTTGGGATTGTTGAGCAAAGAGGCCCAAGAACATAATTTCTATCTATGATCCAGATCATGTATTTTTCTCAGTGAAACTTAAGTCTGGTTTTTTTTCAGGGACCTTGAACTTGTTCCTAATCAAAACACCCAAGTATTTTCATGTGAATAAGTCAAGGCTTTCCCTAAATTTATACAGTGGATTCCCCTACCCCCACTCCCACCCCCGGAACATATATGTAAGACTTAAACGTTTTCCCTATTAGAGTATTGGCTTTAGCCAAGTATTTATTATAGCTTGTTGAAATAATTTCAGAGTGGTAATTCTGACATCTTACATTCACCATCCTTCCTAGCTTTGGGATATTTCTATATTTAATAAGTGTACTATCACTTACCTGATTTATGTCATTGTTTAAATGTTGAAAAAGTGCTGGCCAAGAATAGAGCCCTGTGGCATATATCACTAGAGGCTTTCCTCCATGCTGACAGACCACCCTGACAGACTTTAGCTGTCACTTGTTTAACCAGTTACCCACTCATCCAAACCCAATTTCCTCTTCCCAGATGGCCTCATCTAATCCATGAGCACATAATGATTTTTGTTTAGCTCCAATCAGAATATTGTAGCATTCCCCAGCAGCCCTATCTTCCTCCCCTGACTAGGTCATGGAAATAAGAAGCACTCTTAGCCCTGCCCTCCCTTCACAGCCCCCCTTCTTCACAAAGGAGAATCAGAACATCTGGAAAATGCAGTGAGTTCAGGCTATCTTGAAAGTGCGGCAAACTACCTTCATGTGGGATATGGGACCCGTAATTTTGCGAAACTGATACTAAAACAACTTACAGCACTTCGTTCTCTTTAGTTCCATTCCTTCTCATAAAAGGAAGTCCTGTGACTTTCTTAAGTGTTAAGGTTATAAATCTTTAGAGCCGCACTGCTCTCTGCCTTTGGAAGAATGGCTTCTCTTTATCTTCAGTGTCTAGGGGACAGTCTTATTCAGGGGCAAACCAGGGGGAAACCAGTGTGGGAGCCCTGTTTATCCATTTCCCTCAGACCCTTTCTTAGAAGGTGCGACCGTTGTCATGAGTGACCCTTGAACAAAATATCTTAAGCTTAGAAACATTAACTGTGCTGGCAGGCCACCTTAGCCTTCCCTTGCTTCTACAGTCCAAGTGTTTTTTTACTAGTGATGTATTTACATTACATCCCCAGATTTCTTAGAGCTGAAGTGAGTAAAATAGATATTACTTTCCTTTCCAGTCTGTTCTTCAAACTGGCCTTTCAAGGTCATGGGGCAGTCAGGATTTATTACTTTAGAAAAGGACTGACTGACTGCATTTGGAAATCAATACACTGGTGCCATGTTTTGGGTCAAAGCCAACAGTAGCGTTCAGTCTAGGACATGTCCAGTTTTACTTTTTAGCTTGTTTCAGAATCAAGAGAAATTTCTAGGTAATTTGCACACTCTGTTTTAATAGTTTCAGATAACTCTGTTTTGCTTCAGAGAGCATGTTTACTTTTACTCTCTGTCACGCTGTTCTTGTTTTGAATGAAGCAGTCATTTATGGTTTTCAGTGTTGGAATTTAATGCATTCAGTTTCCACAGCCTCTGACACAGTTTTTTGGTAGTGTATGTGTGTAAGATTTCCAGTTTTGATTTCCTTTAAAAGAAGGAACAAATTTACAGACTTGAAAAATAATCTAGGAACAAAAATTCTTGTAGGTTTTTCCCCCACTCCCAACCTTTTACAGTTTTCTTTTTGGACCTAGTTTTCAATTCTATGTTAAACTCTTAAATTACCTTGTTTCCCTCCAGGTTTTTATACGCTAAATAGGGATAAAATACAAAGCCATGTCCATTTTCCAAGGCAAACTGTAGTATTTCCCATCTCTCAATTACTGCCAACCTCTCTTAATTCTCCACACCAAGCAATTTAAGGTGGAAAAAACAACCATATTGCATGTTTAGGTTTCATTCTTTCAACAAGTGTATATTAAGTGGTTACAATATACAAAGAACTGTGCTGAAAAGTAACCATGAAAATGGCAGGTCTACCATTTCTTAGCACTTTGCAACATAGGACCACACTCCATATTAAAGTAAAAAGGCAGTGCAGTTTAGTGCTCTCACATGGTAAGAATTAGAAGTGCCATTATTTGGAGGGGGCCAGAAAAAAGGATAACATTTATTAGATACCGAGTATCTGTTATGTATGAAGCACTGTGAAGTAGATGTCATGGTGCCACTTTACAGAAGGGGTTACTGAGGTCACACGACTACACCAGAGTCACAGAGCTTGTCATCGGCCAAGTAAGCCTTACTTGAGAAGAGGTCTCTCTGGTTGTAGCTCTGTCTTCTTTCCAGGATAACGCTGTCTTCCTGATGATACAGTAAAGCGAAGTGCTGTATAAACATGAAGGCGAGATGATCAAAGCATAGAAAACACAGGTTTTGGTGGGAGAGGAAGAGAATTTAAGAACTGCTCAATCATTGTCAGTTCATGAATTCAATTCAGAAATAAAAGACCAGTTTCTGTAATCAAATTGCCTTTGTTTCAAAAGTTAGACATTAATCAGTATTTGAGACTTTTAAGGATTCATTTTTATGATAAATAATCTACATTTTACTTGCAAAATTCTGGGTGCCGTTTTCAGCATGTGTTCTTTTCTTCTGACATATTAGTACTTGGGAGGACTAATTTGGGTCTGGCCATCTGTGACTGCATCCGTAAGTGCTACAGTGCAGGGACTTGTGGCAAAACTAATGTCATAAGATAATATAAATGACCCTGTGTGCTCGGTGCTCTTAAAAGACCATAAAATAGTATAAAGCTACTTTACCTTGATTGCAGACCATAACAGACTTGATACTAAACTGTAACAGCAAATCTGTGTAATAAATCAAATGCTTTACAGAGCGCTTTTTATTTAGAAGAGAGGTATACGTTTATCATAGAATGTGGCAAAAAAAAATGCATCATAGCCATTTCTAATGGCATAGTTTTAATGTTCGTTCCATATGAATTATTTAGCTCAAGCCATATATGCAATAAACAGCATCAGTTGTTACTTTTGTGTAGCATCTTTCATAGATTAGCTATGCCACCCAGAAATGTTGGAAAGGCAGATTAGCAGAAACGGTTTTAAATTTAGTCAAAATTAATAAATGTGGGGATTTATTAATCCCAAAATCTGGGTGCAGATTGCCGCTTTTATTTGTATTCTGAAAGGGTGTGTTTATCTTAAAATTTTAATGTTATGAAATATTAGATATGTAGATACATAGTTTTTTTCTTGAAAAATGTGATACTTAGTCCCAAAGCTTTGGTAATTTATTCTCTACCAGCTCACGTGCTGTAAGGCAACCAATCTACACGCAGATGAGACCACTTGAGGATGTTCTGAATTTATGCTAAATCGTCTCTAATCTGCAAGCTCTTGGTCTGTGACTGGGGCTGAAACTCACTGTCCTTCCCAGGGCAGTTCAGACAAGTGAGTTGTGGTCGTTCCTTTTCTCCATCTTCTCTGCATTCACAGAGACAACACCCTGGCTTTCCATGGCACAGATGCCAAGCATGATTTTTCTCAGATGTCAAGTAGAGCATTCAAGGCTAGTTCAAAGAAACATTCTGTTTTGAAACTATTCTGTCCTTTAGAATGTTTCCACTTGTCACCTAGCTCCTCTCCTCACTCCATTTTGATTTCTTGAACTTGAGTGTTATTGCTTGAGTACAAAGTTAAAGAAAAAAAAAAAAAAACAGACAGTAACATAAAATGAGACATCTCTGCTAATTCTAGCCATAAGATGGTCATTAATCTTACTGAAATCTCGCTTTCATCATACCATTCTGCAGTTGCAAAACCTCCGCCACATTCTGTTCTCTGACTCCGTTTCCTGGAAGCTAAGGCACCGTAGGACCTTTTCAGACTCAGCTTCCGTTCTTCCCCCTATACAGGTTGCATTAGACAGATCCTTCTGTTTGTTTTCTTCCATAGCCCACCTGAATCCGGGCTTTCCCCAAAGTCTTTCTTGCGGAATGTGAATTTCGTCCTAAGCTTATGCCCCCTTTATTTAGCATTTTCTATACAAGATTACAATATTCTTAGTTATTTTTTAATACTAAAAATTCCTTACATCCCCAAAAGACTGTCCTTCTGATGATAGGAATAGCATCTTATCTATTTTTCATAGACCTTGTATGGTGGAGGGCACGCTGTAGAGGTGCTGTATATATTTGTGGCTCGATTTCTTGGTCTGATCTCTTTGTTGACTATACTTGTCTCTCCCATGTTTCATTCACCTTCACCACTAGGTTTGCTTCTGACCTTCAAGGCTGTAGCAGCTTTTCCTGCCAAACATTTTCCTCCTTCAAACCCTGGCTCCAGTTCCAGCTGCATAAGTTGTCTCTTCCTGTTCCATCTCATATACCAGGAACTATTTATTCACAAAGGCACACCCAGCTATACAACGCAAGTGGAAAGGGGCAGATATCGAATGTGAGCGTTAAGCCAAAACCACTGGAATGAAAAATGGAATATCTTTCTCTACTTTAAATATTTGGTGTTATAGAAACATTGAAACTCTTCAGGGCCAAAAAGATAACGCCTTACAAATTCTGTTTGCTGTTGATTTCCTAATTTCAAAATTTACATGGCTTGTATCTCATCTTCAAATGCTTACCACTTCCTATACCAACTAAGTAAAGCAATATAACCAACCAGCCGAATTTTTCAAGGCAGTGGGGATTCAGAATAACAAGAATAAATGACTCCTTCTACTTTTCTGTTTGAGGCCTCATTCTCCAAGAAATTTTTCTATTAGCAAAACAAACGTACATACTTTCTTTCCTTCCCCTATTCAACCACAGTTAGGAGAGCTGAAGCAAATTGTAGGAAATCCCCTATTCCTGGGAGGCCATTGAAAAAATAAAGCAGCAGAAAAAGCAAGTTAGAAAATTGCATATACAGTATCATCTTTGGGTGGGTGTACATGTATATGTATTTTTTTCTTTCCCTCAAAAAGTCTAAAGTAACAAGAGGGGTTTTGGCTTTTAATCCCCAACTCCATTCCTGCGGAATGGATACATGGGTTACTCTTTTTTAAGCTTTAAAGCCAGTCCTGCGGCCTCCTCACTGATACTGTATATATGTTTGTTGGTGGGCTTCTTATTCCACATAGAGCAATGTTGTCAACCCAGAAAGTCAGGCAACGCCTTTCTGAATGATGCCAGTGTCTGTCTTAGAGACTGTAACATACAGAGTCTACCCTCGTCCCCTCACTCGTTTGGAGCTAACTGTGCAGATTCAAGAGGGGAATTGCTTTGAACCTTTGGAACAATCTGTGTTTAGTGACCAAAGTTTCTGCAGTTGTCAACATGCTTGGCCAAAGCAAACTTCCTGCCTCCCGTTTTTGCTACTTATTAGCTGTGTAACCTTTAATAGGTCCCATACTCTGCTCCTCAGTTTCTCATCTACAGAGTGGGAGTAATACTTTACCTACTCAAAAGGTTGTGGTGAAGATTGAAATAAATGACCTAAGTTACTTAGCACAGGGCCTGGCATAAAATAAAAGCTGTTAAATGTAAGCTATTACTTTTATTAGTCCCTTGAATTAACTTGCTACGTGATGGACTTCCAATGTTGGTTCGGATCCTGTAGCCACACACTCCGAAGTTTTATTTTCTGTTTTTCTCATTTCAGTCCCCTGTCCCTCCTTCTTGTCATTGTCATTTGCACGGGAACAGCATCTCTCACAGGATGTATGAGTCCCTCTTGTCCTTCGGAGGCAGTTCAACTAGTAAACAAAAACAGTCATCCTATATGCGTGAGCAATATCCCACCCATTTTCAAACATAAAATCTTGTTTACAAATGTACACTTCTTACTGTTGTTTTCCACACACTTGTTGCTGTTGCGGGTTTAATGGTGTACATAAAATATTCCAGAAACACACACACTGCAGATGACCCCATGGTGCCTTAAATGAATTTAGAACTGGAATCACCAATATTAAAATAACTTATCAACAACCATTATCGCCATCTGTTGGTGGTGGGTGGAGTAGACGCCACTCTCCAGAGCCTTGGCTTATAATCGGGAATGTTCAAAAGCTTCGAATTCCCTCATAGAGGAATGTGTGTGTGCGCACACGCGTTACACTCAACTGGACAAAGTCTATAAGGATATGCACCAATATGTTTAACATTCATGTCCAGAACTACAGGTGATTTTACTATTTCAACTTACTTTTTTTCTGTGTCTTCTAATTACAATAAGTTATCCATTTCTTTTGTAATTGGGGTCAATTGAAGAAAAGGTAGAATTTAGGAGGGACTCATTGTTCGAGGCAGAGGAGAAAATGAAGCTTTATTTACCAAGTACAAACTAACATATACTTAGATTTTAAATTACAGCAGATGAAAGAAGAGCTCTTAAATGGAAACGGGGAGAAATGACTAAAGCTGTGTTGCAAACAAAAGAAATTTGGGTAGATTCTAAGCAAAAGGTTTTATCAGCCAAGTTCACTTGGGCCAGTAGGTTTAAATGTGAGTTTTTATTTGGTATCCCCGCCCTTTGAAATTCTCATTATTCTGTAGTCACATCTCCTAGTTCCCCTTTGTCCTTTTACTGTCAGAGCTTCCTCTGGAGTGGATTATCTCCTGAGCAAAGAACATTATATTCCAGGTATTCAGGGCTGTGGTCTGAGCTTTGTTACTTTGAAGGTGGATAAAACCCAAAGAATCTGTATATTCACATTGTCCCATAAAATTCTACAGCTTGCTTTCTTGGGCCTGCTCCTCTTTGGTGTTCTTAGAGTGTATCTGCCAATCAGAAGACCTGTTTCTCCCAAGACAATGTATGTATGTCCCTTTTACTTGATGATTTTTTTTTTCAACCAATAAATCCTTATTTATAGGAGCAAATAGGAACAAGGAAAGGGGAAAAGCTGGTTGCTCTATGAATTTTGACCCCACTATCTCTTACTCTCATCAGCACGGCGGATCAACAGTAGCATTAGACTAAATGTTAATCATCTGCAGTGGCTTCTCCTCGTCCCCATCCCTTGCCCCACCTTGTGAAATCTTACTGTGAGTAAAAAGTGGAGGGACATGGGGAGCACTCGGAACCCGGCTGCTCCTTTCCCCGTTCCTTGAGGTGCCATTTGATGGACGGCTCTTCTCTGTGTTCTAGATCCTTTCTCACATCATCAGAACTACTTGTTCTTTACTCATTCGCACAGCACAGTGACTGCCTCACCCTCCGAGAAGCGAACAGTCACCAGGGCCTGAACTTAGTCACCAGGCCCTGACCGATGGACACTGTTACGCCTTCCGGTTCAGGGGTCTGTGTTTTAAGGAGAGCCTGTTGTGGTGTGAGTGGTGGAACTGAGCGGACTGCCCCCAAAGCAAATATTTGAGGCGAGGGAAAGCCTTCAACACGCCTCAGTGAGATAAGCATCTTCCTCACTCACTAGATTGCAGGGAGGCGAATATATGCAGTAGTTCCAAAGAGTGAAAACTGTTTGCTGACTTTCTGGGAAGTCATGGTCTTTCAGTTTTAACCCACAAATCATGATGAAAACCACAATAGAAAGTAAAACTAATAAATTTCAGAAACGTCTCTTCTCCTATACTCCCCCCCTTTGTTTATCCCTCTTTCAACCATAAGCTACATGTTTATTTCTTGTGTTTAAAACAAACAAAAACAACTTGGAAAATAAATCGATTCCAGTACCGTAATAGAGCTTCCATTTTGTTCCTCTCCTTTCATACTGTGTATGAAAGGAAGTGTAGAAAGGAAATGTTTTTCAAAATTATTTCATAGATAAATTGCGGGAGAACTTAAAACACAATTCATTTTTGAGCTTTGGGATTTTAGGCAAGATCTTAGGCTCAAAATTCCTATGAGCTTTTGTTTTTCCATTTGCAAAACTAAGAAAAATAGCACCTGTCTCGTTGTGGAAGTTAATTAAAGATTGTTGTGGAAGTTAATTAAATAAGATCATACATGCAAAATGCCTGGCACAGTGCCACAGAACATAGAACTGAGTAAATGCAATCCCCTTGCTGCTGTCTTATAAAACGGTCGACTAAATGGTTGAGGAGATGGTTTCATGGACAGATAATGTTTGAACAGTTTCTTCAAATTCAAGCACGGGCAGAATAGGGTAATGGAGGGATGCGGGACATGTTTCAAGTGATGTTTAAGGTAAATGAATGCAGCAGACAGAATTGGAAGAACCCGAGGCTGGAGGCAAGGAGAACTATTATGTGCTTTTTGCATAGCTGTAGACAGTGAAGGGAAGGAGTGAATATTAGAAACACGTCAGAGAAAAAACTCAAGAGTCATTGACTGACAGGATTTCAGGAATGGCTAAGTTGACGTCTGAAGGCCCCCATGCCTGGTGAAAGATTGAGAGTGTGACAGTGCTATTGAATGAAAAGAGACACAAAGACATGAAGGGGAGATAGGGAAAGATGTGTTTGGGGTTCTTTGGGGATGGGGTTTAGAAAATAGTGGGCACAAGGTGACAATAACTAGATATTTAAGTGTCTTAATAAGATACTAGGATATTTAAGTTAAAAAAGGTAGAGACAAACTAAAACGTTGATAAATTTAAAACAAAAACAAAAGGAAAAACCCAGAAAGGAGAAATGGGCATCATCAGAGAAGCTGCATGAATTAAATTCGTGTCATTGGATGCATTTCTGAGAAATAGGAAGGGTTGAGGACCAAACTGTAAATGTGATGAAAGTACTTGGTTAAGGAGGGAGAGGAAGAAGCCAAATGGGCAAAGAACTGCTGACCGAGTTCCCAGGTGGAATGAGATCCCTGGAATGGGGCAGAGGCAGAGAAAGGTGCGGGAAGTGCGGCGTAATGTCAAATGTAGCAAAGATCAAAGAGAACACAAACTAGAAGGGAGTGTGGCGTGGATGGAGTTTCTGTGCTACCAAGGGCCTTTCCTCTTTTCCCACTTCCCACATCTCCCTTTCTCCATGTCTATCTTTCCCATCATTAATGCAGAAAGCAGAAGGGTGCAATGGCCTTCCCTAAGTTTCTTTTCTTCTGGATGGTTTACGAAAGACCCTGAACTCTACCACCTCAAGCAAAATCTCTTCGTCTCTGTGACTCTCAATCCCCTTATCCTAAATTGGAGTTGTACCAACTTTGTTCCTTACTTTTGTAAAGGTGTGAGGCAGGGATGCAATCTAGAAGCATTTCAGCTAAAACTTGTGCCAATGGTAGAGGACTGGTAAATATCAAGCATGTAAATAACCTAGGCAGATAAATGGTCACAAATTTTTTTCTGGTTTGCAGATTTATTTATTTTTTTTATTTGGTAAGCTTAGTGACCCGTGTTAATGTTGTCATAAATACTCAGAATCTCTACAGGGAATTAAAGGTGTTTGTGCTGCATTATGCTTCGTGGATGTAATTATTATTTGGGCCTTAAATTATCTTTACTTTCATGCCTAGTTAGTAATCATTTGATTATATGATTACACAGTGAAATTTTACTGAGGAAGAGAGGTGCTCAAGCCATTTGTTTCTTCTAGATAAATATATTTCAGCTTGTTTAATGCACAAAATAGAAACTTAAAATATTCACAATGGTTTAAAATGCTACACAGATACTTCCATTTCCTAAAACTTTTTTTCTTTACCCATATCAATATGGTTTTATTGGAATATGGAATGTAAACAGATTCATAAAACTTTTAAGACACAATTGTAGTCCTCAAAATCAATCATAAGAAAGCAACATTAGAGAAAATGTGAAAAATTTAAAGTAAATATATAGAAAAGTAAAATTTTGTAATTTACCCTGTATAAATGAGGAAAGTCTCAGATGTGCGAAGTAAGTTATGTGCATTGCCCAAAGTCCCAATAATTTTTAAGAATTATTTTTTAAGGCTTTTTTCCCCTCTGTTTTTAGAAGACAAGCATAGATAGCAATGCTTTATATCATGGTGTGGTCACTATGAAAAGCGTAGAATTAGTGCATGTATTTAAACTATACTGCCATTTCATTGTCAGTAGCAGTGTACTAAGTTGCAGTGTTCTGAATTTTTTTCTTTCTTCCCCCAACTTCTGTTGTGCATTAAGGAATTCGAACACGTTACTCACCCACACCCTCATAAAATTAATGCTTAATTCTTCGTTCATTATTTTCTGTTCTTTAGTGTCCGTTTCTTGCACTAATGTGCGTGCACACACATTAGAGAGTATACTGTATAACTGTTATTACAGATTTACAAACAGTTATCAAAATCTTAGCTTAGAAAAGACCCATTTTAAATATCCCATCAAGTGTGTTAAATATATACCCGCTCACACACACCTTTCTGTGATGTTCTAGAGCCAGGCAATGCTGCTTGCAAAACCAAAATGAACAGAAATGTTGCCGGCAGCTTCCCTCCCACGATTAGTTTTAAAGGCTGCGTGGATCTTAATGCTTTCCTTTAATAATTCCATAGCCTTGCATTAGGCTTTGTATTTGATCACGGACATAGTGTTACTAGAAGAAACTATTTTGTATAGAGCTCACATTCCTTTTTTTTTCCTTGTCCCAAGATTGTCAGGTAAGTACCTGATTTTTCAGAGTTAAACGTCAAACTAATCCAAAGATATCAGTGGCAGGCCTACCCAGGCCCTTGTCTTAGTTTAGTTTAGAGTTTAAAATTCTCATTTCCTGTCCCCTAGTAAAGGACATTTTTTACTTTCAAGTTTGCAGATGTTTGAAAAGTATGTGTGTTTTCGGGACTTAGATGTTAATAAGGGTTCCTTGATTGTAACTTCTTCTTTTTTATTTTCTTTTTTGTCTTTTAGATATGGGAAAATAGTCTCCACAAAGGCAATTTTGGATAAGACAACAAACAAATGCAAAGGTATGTTTCCTGGGCTGATGATTTGCTAAATCGTAGCTTTAGAAAAATGATGGAATTTTAAACCTGACGTTTGGGTTTAAAACTACCTCCATTTTATGAAAAGCCAAATCTTATGTGTCACCCAGTTTCTGTCTTGCACAATGTCAGCATATTGCTCACGGTTGTCCCTGGTTGAGTTTTGGCTGGAAACCCAACAACGGCAGCTAGCGGTTTGCCAGAATCCCAGATCTGACGCCAGTGGAGTTAACATGCAAAATACTGGTTGGCATGGAGCCCCTACTCTTAAAAGAAGGGGTAAGAGTTAGAAAACAGCTTTTCTTTCCTGAGCCTGAGGAGCTTAGAGCTGCTTACTGAAGACCGCTGGACTGTACTAAAGAACTGAAAAGATTACATATTGTGCAAATTGGCTCTATTAATTAGAATAGAGTAGTTCTAAGCAGTACTTAATTACATGTTTCAATACTCCCACTTGTTCTCCGCTGAATGCCTGTTGACAATATTGGCAGCAGGGAGGAGAGAACCATTTTCACTGACCAAATTGTAATAGGGAAGGGAGGTCATACACCCCTTTGAAATATGCTGCTGCATTAATTTGTTGCACTGACCTTCAGTTTTCCGTGTAATTAGGATGAGCTCATCCAGCTCCATGAGCTGGAAGAGGCGGCGTCTACAGTAGGCAGCGCTGATGCTCCGTGCCTCTGACTTTTAATGATCCAGCATCTTAACAACAGACATGTGATTTCTAGGAAAGGGGAAGAATGGAGTCAGCTGACTTTGAGTCTAACTACTGACCCCTGAATTGAAATAAGGTTGACAGGAATAGGCAGAGAAGGCAAATCTCCTCGTTAATTAGACCCCGGTGTTTCACGTAGTGGTGATGGCTGTGGCTCTGTGGCTCAGCACCATCTACAAAAAGGCAAAGAACGAAAATGAACCCTGTGGTCGGGCCTCGCCTTAGAAGCCAGCCATTTCTTTTCATCTAGACTTGAAGTGATTCATTATATTTCTGTCTCTTCTTCAAAGCCCCTAAATATAAAGAAGCTATTGTCGCAAGTGTCTAAGCCCATGTTTAATCAACATGGGCCATTCAGGTGGTTTTGTCTTGGTACAGGGAATATAGAGCAGCTTTATGTAGAGCGGTACTCAAAAAAAAAATTTAAATGAATTAAACTAGAGAGTTAAATTGTAGACTGAAATGTGTACACTTAGTTGCCAAGATTAATTTTATTTAACATAATTATAAATGATTTGGGAGAACCAGGGACAAAGAAAAAAAATCTTTTTTGGTTTTATAAAGAAAAATGGACTCTCGCATGTAAAACAGGAAGCTGATCTCAAAAATTAGTTTCAAACCCCAAGAGAAATCACAGTAAACAGTGGTTTTATAGCTTTTTATAGCCTTACCCTACCTTTTCACCCCATCCAAAAGTTAAAAACAAAACAGAAATCTTATAAGGCAGATCAGTGTGTTAAAAAGCAGAGCTGCCCTAACTGAGAGAGAGGACCCCCTCGTTCAATTCTTCTCCACACCCCTACACTGAAAACTATTGTACACTCTTCTTCAGTGAGAAGTTACCACTAGAAACCAAAATTCCACAAAATGCTCCATGCAATCTACAAAAAGTATAAGTAAAAAAGGCTAAATCTAATATATTATCATAATACAAACCCATAACAGTTGGAAAGGGTCCAAAGATAAGTGGAGAGATTTGGGGGGCTTTGAAATAAGGGTAGGAAATTCAGAACCAATTTTCAATACAGTATGTATTGAAACCTTCCCCTGGAGATACTGTTTTGTGCCGATGGTCAGTGGCAGAAACCACGCAGGGCTCTTTGTCTCACACAGGCCTCTCATGAATAGATGTCAGCAGATACCTGTGGGTTGGTGGGTAAGTGAGGGGAGAGAGTAAGCAAGAATGAGTTTATAAAATCCTGGAAGCAAGAGTGAGAGAGCTCCTGAAAAAAAGTTATTTTAGGACGAATGAGAAGAAATAATACAACATGTAGCTCATAATGAAGACAGCTAACATGGTAGCCGTGTGATAGACAACTTGAGAAGGTTGGTACGTGGATAGATGGGTGAATCTAGATGCATACGAGATTATAAAATATTCGTATACATGAAAACGGCTTGTGTTGTATACTAATTTATTGAGATTGAACAGATCACAGAATTTGATACCTGGAAATTAGACACCTTAGCTGTCACAGATCCTTTTTTGTCACAAAACATATTGTGGAGCCTCTATCCGAGAGGAGAAATTAAGCTGAAGGAAACATTGCTCTGAATAACATGTACCTTAGTTATTAAACTTAACAATTTATGATTCAATTGCTCATCTACATTTCAGTTTTTTGTCAGTTTTAGCCAACAATAGGTATTTAAACATTTTGATACAGTAGTTGCCCCTTATCCATGGGGGAATACATTCCAAGACCCCTAATAGATGCTTTAAACCATGGAGAGTACCAAACCCTACATATACTGTTTTTCCTATACATACACACTTTTGATAAAGTTTAATTTATAAATTAGGCACAGTAAGAGATTAACAATAACTAAAAATAAAATAGAACATTTATAACAGTGTAATAAAGGTTATGTGAATGTGGTCTCCTTGTGTGTGTGTGTGTGTGTGTGTGTGTGTGTGTGTGTGTGTGTTAACCAATCTGATAACCGAGATAGCTACTACGTGACTAAGGGACAGGTTGTGTGTGCAGCATGGACACCCTGGACAAAGGGATGATTGGCATCCCGGGTGGAATGGAGCAGGACACCATGAGATTTCATGGTGCTACTCAGAGCAACTCACAATTTAAAACTTATGAATTGTTTATTTCTGGAGTTTTACATGGAATGTTTTTGGACCACGGTTGACCATGGGCAACTCGAACTGAGGAGTTCGATGCTTACAGAGTTGCATGTAAGACCAGAACACACACACACACAAGTAAAAATGGGTGAAGATAAATCAGACCAAAGGGGAAATTAGGGGTAAGTGTAAGAAACTTAAGGTTACTAGAGAAATGGCCCTGTGTTTCATAGTGGCCAAAGCAAAAATAGAAAACCTATTCCCATGATTCATTTATGACAATATGGAGGAAAATCCAGGAAGCAGGAGTGCCATAACATGCCTGGTCCTGAGACCTGAGAAGAATCCTCCTGGGAATCTACACAGAGGGTGCTGTGTTACTTAGTGAATCCATAATCCCACCTTCAAAAATATCTTTATACATATTTATATAATGAAACCCATAGAACCTGTGTAAATCAAATTTGTGTATTACTTGAAAGTAATATAGAGGAAATGAAAGAGCGCAAGTTTGCATGCTTACCTATTATATTTGTTTTCAACAAATACTTCTGAAACAGTTGGAATGTGGCTAGAAAAGGCCAAAAAAAGGATGTAAACAATTCACTAAAATGCAGCTATTATGGATTTTTCCTAATAACAAAATAACAAATAAAGTAATGGTAATAGGACCTGAGCAGATGATAACTTCACTATAGTAACATCAAATTTAAGATCTGTTTATTGTAAATTTTTGACAACAACAAAATTGGGGGAAAAACTTAAATGTCCATCAGCAGGAGTTACATCATTTCAGTGTAGTGGACTGTTCTCTTATGACCTGCTAAAATTGTGTTTGGTAATAAAAGATGTGTGCGCGTGAGAGAGTGAGTGTGTGTGTGCACGCCTGTGTGTCTCCATAGAGGATTGCACTAACAGCAGATTTCTAAAAGATACCCAAAAATATGTTTAACCGAATTTCTGACTGGGCAGTTGAGTAACCCTCTGCTTTTACCTGGGTCAGCCTCTTCTTTTTCTTTCCAACCTGGCTGTTTTCTCCACTGTCTAAATGAAGTTAAGCCTTATTTCAATCCAGTTCCAAGTAATACAAGGAAGCTGCTGCTTGTTTCAGCTTTAACACTCATCTCTCCTAAAATATTTATTTCTGTAATAGATAATCTACTCCATTTCATTACAACTTATTTTGTTACCAGGCAATATTTTTGGTACTGATACTGCAAACTGACCTTTGGACTATTTCCAAGCTTTCTGTTTGATCTTGTTGATACATATGTCTGTTTTGACATGAGTCCCTTACACTCTAGATCACTGTTCTTTATCATATCTATAAGTAAATGATAGGGCTGGCCCCTCTTCTGTGCACCCTCCAAACACTGCTTTCCTTTTCCAAAATACTCTTGTTCATTTAAACTTAATTTAATAGGTTCGAGTTCCAAGAATATCTCTGTTGGTATTTTTGCCTGGTGCCCTGATCTTTTAAACAGCGTGCTAAGTATACTTTTAACCTTTTCTCAATAACTTAAGTTATCACAGTGAAAAATCACGGGTTGCCTATTTTAATACAATGATGCTGCTCATGGGATCAGTTGATTCCGGGGCTGTTGCTCTTAACGCGGTGCAAGTCCTGTTCTTTGTATAGTTTTCCTATTTTCTTGTTACTAGTTTTCACGGCTAGATACCGTCCATATGCTTATTTTGTAGCAGCCCTACCCTCAACCCGATCCTCCTTTCCCCCCCTCATTTCCTGCTTTTGATTTGTTTTGGCCAGGGAAAATAGCTGACCAGCTTGTTCAAACTGTTTGTAAAGCTGTACATAAATAAGCTTTGAACCAGGGCCTCTCTTAGGAGGTTATGTGATTATTATTATTATTATTTTTTTTTTTTTTAATATTTTGGTTTTGGACTTTAGGACATGACCCACGGAAACAGCTATTTTGGGTATCTGGAGGTATCCCCCCCCCTTCTTTATTTTGAAGGGAGATCATGATGAACTCTATTTTAGGTAAATAAGTAATTATATTTTTAACCAAGTACTAAAATTTAGATTATTTTGTGTTCTAGGCATCTAACTGTTGTGTTTAATGTATTTGAAAAATAAAGTTTAGTCTACAGAATAAACATAATTTTTGTTTGTCATTTGTAAGCTCTGTAGGCTGGCTCTGTCTTTCTTACCAAATCATGAACAATGCTATTTCTCTGAAGTTGCTTTCCACCACCACCACCGCCTTCTCCCCCCTTTTTAAACTTTGGTTGGTAACTTGGGTGTCCTTTTTTTGTTTCTTTGTTAGTAAGTACAGGGCACCTGAGATCTGGAAAAGAGGAAAGCTGGGTTTTTGTTTTTGTTTTTGCTTTTTCAGTTTTTTCCTTTTTCTTCGAAGGGGAACTTGTCTAGCCAATGATAGACCACAGGGAAAGACAGCCAGAAAAGTATGCTGCACTGCAGCGGTTAAAAGCTGGAGACCTGTCAGATCACCCAGGTTTTCATTTCTGGTTGCCTACATCAGAAACTAAATAGTCATTCTTTTCCTCTTTACATAATTATAAGGTAATGGCTTAAAAACTAAGTGTGTTTTGCATTTCAGGTTATGGTTTTGTCGACTTTGACAGTCCTGCAGCTGCTCAGAAAGCTGTGTCTGCCCTGAAGGCTAGTGGGGTTCAAGCTCAAATGGCAAAGGTGAGTCGAGAGCCAGTAATCACTTCTCTAGTCCTTGGGTTTGGTTCTGAAGCCCGACACATTGCTTTTCCTATCACCATTCGCACTCCCCCATCCATCCCAGCTAGCCACGGCTACTTCTGGACACTTGTCCCATGTCTCCACATCCTCAGGAGTAGTTCTAATGCAGTGTAAGCTATAGTTGCTATTTTGAATCTGTACAAAAAGTGAGACAATTTTAGTCATTGTTTATTTATGAGATATAAAGCTTCTCTTTAGTATTTCTACAGTAGCTTTATCCAAGACTTGTTTCTGATGAACTTTTATTAATAGCATTCTAGATGAGGGGTATCGTTGAAGTGGTATTTATGCCCTTGTCTTTATTGCCTAAGTGTAAATTTGGTTTATATCGCACCCAGAACCAATAGTACATTTATTAGGACATACATATAATTATGTACATTATTTTTTCCAATTGTGGTCCTGGAATTGCTATGGGAAATATTGTAAGCCTGAAACTCAGCAGTTTGTTATTTTGTGTATTCTTTACCAAAGATCAATAATTTTATTTTATCTGGCTTTTTGAAGTAGAGAGGAAAGGGATTTTGTGCTGGCCTCTGCTACTTCTGAATAGTAGCACGATCATTTCCTGAGGAGCATTCATATTTCCATCAGGAAGGATGATTTATGGAAGTTCAAGGACTCTTGTAAAGAGATAAGTTACCTGCTAAGAACTTATGTATATTGAAGGACGCATATGTGGCTACCAGGATAGAGATTTACCTTGATTTAAAGGAAATAGCATAAATAAAGATTTCAGGAATTAATGAAAGGTATCAGCTTTCTAAAGTAGTCCTTGATGTTTAATGTTTTTAAAGCTTTGGACTGAGTCAGCCTTATTTTAGATTTTCTTGAACTCCAGAGTAAGTGGCTAAAATAAACAGGGCTGTAAATATGAAGGACCATGATTTTCAGGTTATTTGTCCATAATATAGAGCAATTCCTTGTGATATTGTTGAGAGAAAGTGATGATGAGATTTTAAATTATGTAATTGTGAATATGCAATCCTGGTATTATCTATGACTTATTGACTGTTTAATCTACCGCTGTAAGGAATGGATAATTTTGTAAGTAGGACTTTTGTAAGTAGGACTTTTGAGGCACAATCAGCTCTATTTTTTCCTCTGTTCTGTCCATTTTCACTCACACGTTGGAGCTCCCGCTTCCTCCTCCCATGGATAAAATCCAGGGCAGGCCCCATGACTTTTCTGGCCACACTCATTATTTTAAAAAGATCCTTTAATTGCTTCTTTCATTTTAGGTCTTTTTCTCCTTTTTTGATAGAATGCCTCTTGATTTTTCATATACAAACTTCATGGAGCATAATTATCTTTCAATACATTTTCAGCTGTTTCTATATGTATTTACACCCATCTCAATACAGTATTTTAACCAAGATGTTGTATGGGGAAAGTTTCAAGTTACATTCCAAATACGGTTTGTAAAATGTCAAAATCATGTGTAGGGGTTTTGAAACTGCTGAGTGTCAGCTAAAGGGATATATGTCTTGGGTGTTGCTAGTTCTCTAAGAAATCACAGTTTACAAAGCAGTTGTCTACTAACAACCATATTGATTATTTGGTGATTGGGAAGCAATGTTTTAAAGGTTTATATCCCAACATAGCCATTTTTCATGTGTGTGTGTGTACACACACACACACACACACAGATATGTAACATGCATGTAGTTACATTTTAGGAAAATAAATAGTTCATTTTAGGAAATTGGGATTTGTAGTCAATGTGTTATACGTTGTGATTTTTTCCAGTTTGAGATAATGTGAAATGGGCTTCCAGTTAACATTTTGATGCTGATTGTCTGATTTTCAAGAACGTATTACTGATGTTAAATGGGGGATGCCTGTAATGTAAATGTCCAGTCCTGTTTATTTGACAAAATTTTGAGTACGTATAATGGTAAAGCTTCTCCCTCCTCCCAGCTAAGTTCTGCTCTAAGTAGACATTGGCTGGTGGTAGTCCTACAGTGTGATGGGAGTATGGTTAGTTTCGTCCCTATTTCCCAAATTTGAGTTTTTCCCACTCTTCCATTGGCTCACTAGCTGTTGTTTAATATATGGCAATGTGAATTTTCCAAACTCTGTGGTATCCTGATGAACTCACTAGAAGAAAGTGATCGGTGATGGATCCCTTACCCCCTCCAGGGGTGGAGCCATCGTAAAGGATGGGAAAGCTCCTGGACCTGACAGTGATGTAATCTGGCGTTGATTTCTCTGGCCAGACAGTGGAATGCTTTGGGAGTTTGTCAGAGCTCTCTTACCACTACCATCCCCGCAACTGATCTTTTCCCTGTCGTCCCTTTAAGCTAGAGAATACATGTCCTCAGGCGGCTGGCCTCAGCTCCTGATAATCTAAGGATCTGTCCTCAGCCCTTCTCCGCTGGGATTTCCTGGCCCTTCAGTACAGCCTTCTTGAGAGGCTCTAACACAACCGTAGGCCTGCTCTACCTTGTGTGCCCACATCTGACCTACGTTTTTGGCAGCTAGCTATAGGATATCTGTAGCTTGTTAGGACCCCTCAACCAGCTCTGTGCCTTTTAGATTTCTCAGGTTTAAGTCAGATGTTGATCTGCTGTGTGCACCGTGCTCTGCAGGACACAGATCAAGCCTCCTGAGGGGTCTGTTGAAGCCTCTCTTGCTTGACTAGTGATTACAGGGAAGCAGCCCCTATGGTGAGACTTAGACCATATGTCTCCACTCTGCATTGCTCTCCACAGCTGTATTCATTCTCAGCCTCTCCAATCTCTTGGAGACGGACAGGACGCGGATGGTCAGTCAGGGATCCCACACCAGGTCTCAGCCAGCTCCTGTGCAGACTCCCTCGGTGGCCTGGTTTCTCAACTCTGAATACAGGAGTGCCTGACGCCCGTTGTTCTGTGTCATCTGCTGCCACACAGTTAGAAAGAGGCTTGTTTTAACAACCTGCTGCAAATGCCGAGGCCTTAGTCAGAGTGGTCCCATGAGCGCACAGGTAGGCATGTTTTCAATGCCTATGCTATTAAGCAGCATTGTATATTAAATGTATGCTGTTTCGAAGAAGTCTTTACAATGCATTTAGTCAAAACTGGACTGGATGTAGGTTGGCGGTGATACATGTCCTTCACCAGTGCACTTTGAATGCCAGCTTTCCCATGAGTTGCTAGCTAAAGAGCACTGTTCAAAGACCTCCTTAGGAGACTTGGTAATGTACATTGGCCAGGAGAGAGAGTCCTTTCCTGCATCACCTGTAGGGAAGGAATGGTACACAGGTTCAGAGACCCTGGCAGTGTGTCAGCATTCTGCACCTTATGACTTTCTTCAGGTCTCTGTAGAATGAGTTTCCTGGACTAATTTCTTTTGTATTATAGCACTGAAAGTATTTTAAATGCTAGAGGGTCCATTGTTCTCTAGCATAGAACCATGGTTTTGAGTATCTGGAGTTCACTTGGCCCCTTCATGTTGTTTGGGTCAAGAACACCTGGCACATGCTTTCTGTGGAGATAATTGTTAAAAGCAGTTTAGGTTTGGCTCCCATGGTTGAGTGAAAAGGGGCCCATGTCCATCCACTTTTCTCTAGTGAATTAATTGGGTTTCTATAAGGTTTTGAAAATTCACATTGCCGTACAGTCAAGGCTTGCTTCCTTACGTAATCAGGAAAAAATTAAGGGGCATTCTACTAGGGGAATCCTGGAGGTGAGGGAGAATATATCATTGGACACATTGGCTACTGGGCTGAAAAAGGACTGCATATATACAAAACTGAATTGCAAAACTTCCAGTAAAGAGCATTGGACAACAGTGATTGTTCCTTATTTATGTTTTAATTTTCAGTGCATTGCTTGGATTCTGGCATATGGGAGATATTAAATGTTTGTTATGTTAATGATCAAAGAAGCCAATTGAGTGAGAAATATTTTCTTCCCAGCATGGACAGATACTGAGAATTAAGAATGGGATATTTAAAAAGTATATTCATTGAGCTCAGTCCATCGAGTACCTGACGAAACTTACCAGAAGATTTTCCCAAAGTCTCAAGGCCATTCCTATTTACGTTACACTTGGCACTTGTTTCAAAATGTGTGCATTTTTAAAATAAAAGACTCAGAAGCTCTGAAAAGAAGGGAAAAATTCAGATAACAAGCTAAAAAGATGTAAAACGGAAATCAACGTTGGTGATATCTGTTAACAGAGCGATTTGTATAAGCCTTTCGGCAGTGCCTCTTAAGGCCTCCGAGGGCTCAGCAGGTCATTGTATGTTGTTGGGCTGTTGGTAAGCATGCACATTTTCTTCAGTAAATAGCAGTCAGTCAAAGGAGTAGGAATTGAATCCCCCTTCCGCACAGAGGTCCACCATGCTTCAGGCAGTTTGCATTCACCAGCCTGAAAGCAGCGATCTGCTGGTTGGTGAACCTATTCCCTACAAGAGAAAACAGATGTCAGGTCTTCCTGCCAAGTCCCTTTCTTGCATTTTAGGAACCATTCCACACGCACAGGGAGGTTTTTGTTAATTTCTTTCAGATGACGACTGACTGCTTTACACCACGCAGGGCCTGCGAGCCCCGCTTTTCTACTCAAGTGAACATTAGTAGCCATTTATCCCTCTCACAGCCGATGTGGGATCTAGTTTTCTACTTGTTAGGGAAGCCATTGAACCCTTTCCATGCCTAGGGATATAAAGAGGCCTGTTGGCCCCATTTTTATGTTTGGCCACCCATAATTCACAGAATAATTGTTTTTTCAGACACAGCATTGTATGTAATAAAACAGAGTTAGGGTTGTCACTGATTTTAAGGAAACGAAATTATCCTCGTTCAGGAACCACCCTCCACTTACTGCAAGTATTATAGATTTTGTTCACTGTGAATGCATAACTTGAATGCATGGACACTTTGAGGATTAGATATTTCTATGGCCAGTGCTGCCAGCTTGGAGTTTCTTCTGGTTGGTTGGTTGGGTTTTTTTGTTTGTTTTTAATTATTGCAGAATAAGTTGACCATTTGAAAGGAAAAATAAATTACATTAGTTCTAAGAATCATCCCAAATGAAGAAACCTAATTGAGTTGTTGCTATTGAAAACAAATGCATTAAAATCATAGAAAATATTGACTTGCATTTAGCCTATTCTTCTAACTGTTACCAAAGAATGAGTTAAGAGCTCAATTTCTTTCTGGATTCTTATTTTAGCATTTATTGTTTTTTTCTTCACTGGTAAACTTTCAAGTTGAATCAAGACTTTAAAGAATATAGTATTTTTATTAATGTTTTAATAATAGAAGCAACTGAAACACAGATTTAGAAAGTAACTTAGTACCTACATTGTCAACCCTTTTAACAATATTTCACATATGAAAAATTCTCCTATGAAATGCTTAACTATTAGCCATTTAGATTTTTATAATTGTAACTTGAAAAGAAAACCCACAATATTTATGATGTGTTCATTATGTAACGTTTTTTATGCCATATCTTCACCCAAGAAGTGTTTAGTGCTCTTTAATTATGGGGTTCCCAGCTTTATTCTGACTAAGCATGATTCAGAAAGCTTTTTAATGAGATAGATTTAATCATATCACTCTCCTGCTTTCGTGCCTCCAGAAGCTCCCCATATTTCTGGGTGTGGCTTGCTAACTGCAGTACAAGGACGGCAGTTCCTCCTTCCTCTTACTCCCCCACACCCACCAGAATACGGGAAATCACAGGAGAAACATGGCTTATGTCTCTGATGTATCAGTATTACTTGAAAGTATTAGGCCAGAAATAATGTTTCTATAGTAAAACAAACTTGAATAGTTAGGGAGTAGGTTGCAAACTTTACATCCCCACCCCCCTTTTTTAGATGAAGCACAAAGCCTCAGGAAATTTTGCAGCTCTGGCAAAGTTACTTTGGCTTTTGCTTACAGACTCTTTGGGATACACAATCATTCTCCCTGCTGTTAGCTCGGCTTAGGTGGAAAAGTTGAAGGAGCTGTGACTGACAAAATAAAATCAAACTCCTTATATAGCCTTTCACAATTGGGTTTCAGCCCTGTGTCTTCTGCTTGCTTCTCAAGTTTCAACCCAACGTCATGCCCTCTGAAAAGTCCACCCTAATCTAACTAAGTTCCCCTGTCTGTCCAGGCCCACTGTCATTTATGCACATCTGTATCATAGCATCCATTGCATGTGTTTTTATCTCCCCTACTTAACTATAAGCTGCTGGAAGACAGGACTGGAGTTAATAGTTTATCATGAGAATCTGAGACAAATGAGATGCACTGCAAATGCCATTTAGCTGTATTGGGCTACAGGGCCCCTCAATACCCACCTTCAGACAGAAAGGACCCCATCTGTGTGGGTCAATTATGGACCAGACTTCCACAGAAACAAATACAGACTTTTGCACTCCAGGAAAATTTCAGGACTTGGGAGGTTAAAGCCAGCATGAAATGGCTAATCGAGGCGCTTTATAATTAATTGGGTAAAATTGATGCAGGTAGTGAATGAGGTGGAAATAGGATTTTATCTCTCATCCCACCTCAAAAGAATTTGAAAACTTGAATACATAAGATCATGTTGCTTCTTCCTGTATTTTGAAATATTTTATCTATGACTGTTGCGCACTCATTACACAAATCACTTTTCAATTTTTATATATTAAAGATACACTTTATGTAATTGTCAGCAGGAGGTTTTACTCAGTGTAAGATAATCAGTGGTACCACACTGAATCCATCTCATTTCAGCTAAAAGCAAAGATGGTGGCCATTTTATTTAGTCTGAAGGGTTAATGAGGGTAACTGTTCAGCTTACTATTGAGCATTTGAAAATTTTTCTTGGATACACCCTCACTGACACACCCCTGAGAGCTCGGGGTCACCCAGCCTGGGAACCTCTGCTTTATACCTGTGGAACTGGCCTGGTTCCGTGCTGCCTTCTGTGAGAACCAGGAAGTTATAAGGACAGTACTTTCTGCCTGTAGTTGCTCAGTCTTTGATAACTTTAATTCTTGGGAATGCCAAGATATTTGCCATTCCCTAGGATGCTGGGGAATTTTAAATCTCACCAGAAAAATCAGTTTACATTTTTTTCTTACAAAGTATGTAAAAGGCAAAGCTTCACTTCAGGTTTAATTAGTGCTAGGATACACTAGAAAGACAAGACTTTGTACGAATTGAAACATGCATGTGCTTCACGTATATTTTTAAAGTACTGTGCACTTTGGAAATCTAAAATATAATGAGTGTGCTATTCTGTTGCCTAAGGCTAAAACATCAATTAATGACTTTACTAATAGTGCCTATTAAAGAAAAATCATAAACTCACATAGTTCAATATGTAAAAATACAATTGATTAATAAGATCAAAGCAAAGCCTGATGTAAAATTCATTAAGGCTCTCCTAATCTCATAGTTGCACAGGTAAATTTTGACTTGGTCAGAAAATATTCCAGTAGCCGTAAAAGCTTTTTCCCTGATGATTTCAACACCACACTCTTAGTAAATATACGTAAGTTGATGATTCTCAGAAAATTCTGTTACATATCTTTGGTTTCAGCTGATTCCACATCAGCAAAGGAAAGATGAGTAGGGAATGATCTAATTATTGCTTCTTGAACTTTCATATGCAAATGAATCACCTGGAAATCTTATTAAATGCAGCTTATGATTCTTTAGGTCTGGGATGGGGCCTGAGATTCTGCATTTCTAATATGCTTCCATTTCTAATATCCACCACTGCTGGCCCCAGGATCACTCTCAGTAGCAAGGATTTAGCAAAACTCCCCTCCCCATCTACTCTAGAGCTCACTTTTCCCTGGATTCTAAAATTTGATCTACCTAGAGTTTATCGTTTTGTATGGCTTTGAGTTTTCTTGAGTTTGTTAATTTAGATGCTTTCCTTTTCGTGATGGTGATCACAACTCAGCAGTAGTAAAGGCCTCTGCCACAGAGCCCAGGAGGGGATTTGGGGCAGAGCCCCAGTGGACTTTAGATGACTCGATCCAGAATCCCATGTGTGTCTCTGGATTGAATTATTAGCCTTCTGTGCAATAGTGTGCCTGAAATGGACTCCTAAAAATAGTAGTAGAGGAGAGGTTGGTTATTTTTGGGAACACTGCAAACAGCTGAGAGCTGTGGTTCCATGAGGGCATCCGCTCCAACTCGAGTGGTGCCTGCCAGTAGTTTCATTTCCAAATCTGCTAAGAATGGCTCAGGGGGACCGTGTGGGACCTGCCCAGATTGTCCAGGCTTCGGACCCTGTTGTCAAGTTTCCGTGGTGATGTGGGTGTTTTGTAGTTCCCAGGATTTTACTGGATAATACTTCTAAGGATCTGAGCAAAGAGAGTGGCTAAATAAAAGTAGGTGTGTGAACAGAAATATCTCACCTTTTATTGGAGATTAATGGATGACTCTATTCTGTTTTAGCAACAGGAACAAGATCCTACCAACCTGTATATTTCTAATTTGCCACTGTCCATGGATGAGCAAGAACTTGAAAATATGCTGAAACCATTTGGACAAGTTATTTCTACAAGGATACTACGTGATTCCAGTGGCACAAGTCGTGGTGTTGGCTTTGCTAGGTAAGCACGCTGGCCTTGTCTTGATTCTGTTAACAACGATAGCTCTGCTACATTTCCTGGAAAATGAATATTGAGCAAAAATAGAGAAGTTAAACTAGGATCATGACAGGCAGTTGCACCATAAACTTCAATTTTGTGTAAGTATTGGTTGGCATTTTTCCAAATCTGTAGGATGTTCCTTAGGATTCTTGAACCTGAGGACATTAATATTTAGTGACTCAGGGCAAGGAAATATTACATGAGCAATCATGCTCAAAGTACATGTCCTCAATATTTTTATTAATTACATCAAGATGCCTATAACTTCTTAAAAATGACAATCTCAGGCTCCTTAATTTCATACATAAATCAGTACGGTTTTCTCATTTGGTAGAAATTTAATTCATCATCAATAAAGTCACTGAATTAGATTTTTAAATGAAATATTTCAAACTTGCATAAAAGTAAGACAGTGATAAGACACCTAACCTTCGATTGTTACACTATTATAACATTTTACAATTTTGCTTCAGATTGTTTTTTAAGAAGTAAAATATTACAGATATATCTAAAATGCCATCACCCCTTTCACCTTACTTTTGTTCTTTCCTGCCTAGAAAGGATACTTCAGTGCAGTAGTTAATTTGGTTTCTAAAGGAAAAATCTTAAACAGAAGGAGCTTTGATTTGTGATACAGTTCTAATCCAAAAGCCCATGTACAAAAATTATTTTACATGATGCATTATTTAGAAACCTATTATTACTGTGTAGTAACAAATAATGTCTACATGTTTTAACGTACCGACTTTGATTTTGGAGGAAAAATTGCTGACATTTTTCTTTCATATACATTATCCTATTTCATGTCAGTCCCATGTACTACCACAGATAACAAAGCAAGCTTTGTTTCCTATTTTGCAGGTAAGAAAATTGAGGCCTAGAAGGGGCTTTTCCATTGTCACTGGGCTGCCAAGTAATGAAGTAGGGTCTTCTGGCTTTTAGTCCATTGCTCTTTCTGTTAGGCTAGGTAATTTTATAGTTAAACTGAAATATTCTACAGTTGGGAAGTCATCACAAGGCTAGCATCTCCACGGTACACTTGATTGGTTAAGAGGGTGCAGGTGACACAATGAAAAGCCCAGTGCCATCTAAAAATTGTCACTTCGGTGGGTGTTCTTCTGAAAGCAGATCAGTTAATTTTATTTCTATATCCGAAGATGGAATCCAGTTAAATTCTGCTTTTTGAAACTATTGCTACCCATTAAAATCAAGGTGTAATGGGATAGTCTAGGAGTGCAACGCATTTTTGAGTAGATTAGTCAGTGTTTCTTCCATTAAAGAGAAATAAGTCACAATAGTTTAATTCCCCTGAAATGTTTCTCAAATGTTTTTACCCACCTGCAGAAGATGTAGAATAAGTTGTACAGTTAGGCCTCCCCCGAAGCAAAGATAAATCGGAAGGTACATAATTGACTTAAATTTAGTTTTAAACTTGAAGCAAACGTAAACACCATATAAGGTACATCCTCTGATTGACACTAGGTCTTATCATGACTTTTGAGTCTTTCATTTCGGGACTATGTAAAAGGAAAGACCATCTTTAAAATGACAGATATTCTAGCAAGCACTAACTACACTAGTATTTTGAACTGTTACTTTTTGTGTTTAATTCATATCATGACTAACAAATCTGTTGTGTATTGATTGTCAATTTTCCAACAAGCAAAAATTATACATTTGATATGCTTGGTATTAAGCACTGTAGGTATAATTTATTTCTTTTTGTGATGCAGAATGTACTCTCCAGTTAATAGTTGTCATTTTACTATAGAAGGATACAACCGACAGTTAGATAAAAGATAGGATAAACCCACTTTTTCTTATTCACATTTTTGCTAGGTTTCATTTATATTCAATAAACCTGAAAGAATGTATTCAATGCACAGAATAAAATGAAAACTAAGAGATCTCTAAATATTTATGTGTTTTATTTTTATATAAATATAGGATGGAATCAACAGAAAAGTGTGAAGCTGTTATTGGTCATTTTAATGGGAAATTCATTAAGACACCACCCGGAGTTTCTGGTATGTTGTTTGTCTAAAATTTTATCAATAGTTTTGTTTGTTTGTTTGTTTATATATATATATATATATATATAATGTGTATAATTTTAGCACATGATGATTCCTCAAAGAACCAACAAACCCTCGTTTAGCTCTTCAAAATTTATTTCTTTGGATGTACAAATAGGACTAAAAAATTCACCTCTTTCCAGACATTGGGTGTTTCAATATGAATGGAAGCTGACCCAGTGGTAAGGATCTGTCTGACTTGTAAAGCAAAAAGAAGCCTCTCTCCCTTTAATGTTTATGACATTCTCTAATCCTCCTTATCACCATCCTCAGTAAATCTGTCATTCAGTCATATCATTGAAGACTGGGGCATTTTGTACCCCAGTCAACATGTGTTACCCCTCGCCCCCGTAGAGTACCTGGACCTCAACTCCTGTGGCCTTTCTCTCCATTCCCCTGCAGCGACTTGCTCCCATTCCTCTGCCCTGTGTTGTCATGACCAAGATCCCTGCACCTCAGTAGCTTTTCATTCTAACATCCCACTCTAACTCCCACTAATCCTGATCTGAAATACGGGGGATCCTTCCATTTTCATTCTTTATTGGTCCTTCTGTACCTCTTTCTTTCCTGCCGAATCTGGCCTCCAGTTGTGAGCACTAAAACTATTTCTGTAGCGGCATCCTGTTTCCTCGTTCTCCACCCCTTGGTCACAACAGCTTGGCGGAACACTGCACCTGGATGGATCCTACAGCAGTACACACTTTACCTCCTGTTACACCCAGGCAGGGAAAGGCTGTCTCCAGCTTAGCCAGACCTTCAGCATCACTGGCCCTCACTCAGCTTCCTCACCCTTCCTAGCAGCAGTTCTCAATTTTCACCATCCTGCTCAGTCCCCTCCCTACCCCAGCCCCCAATTCTAAGCAGATGACTTCACTTCCTACTTGATGAATAACACCGAGATCACCAAGTGGAAATGCCTGCTTCCTCCCAACAAGGAGACCTACAACACTCCCATTTCTTCCCGCCCCCCCTTCCCTAAAGCCTCAAAGACCAGGGGTTCAAAGCTGTGCCCTTGATCCCATCCCATCGGGACCTTGCTCTGCCAGTTATCCCCTCTTTCTCCTATCATTTCAGTGTATTTTGTTTTTATTTCTTTTTTTCAACAAAGCCAAAAACCTTTACTTTTAATTAATAACAGATTTTTCTGGCAAAACGAATTGGTAGAGAAATGGGAGAAAATGCACAAATAATAACTAGGAACAAAAATTGTGAACATAACTGCAATAGACATTTTTAAAATCAACAGAATACAATGAACAAAACTATGTAGTACTTTATGCTAATAAATTTTCTAGAAAAATCGATCCATTTGTATTTGAGATCATTCAGGTGTCTGTGGTCTTGGAACTAAGCACCCTCTAACTCCTCGTGCAAACCTTACAAAAATGTAGTGTACTTTCTCACTTTCCATTCACATCTCAACTCTCTCCAATCTGACTTCTTTTTCCCCTTGTATGCAACTGAAATTCCTCATGGGGAAACTTACTGTATTTGTCTGCTAAGGCTGCCCTGACAAAATACCACAAACTGGGTGGCTTAAACCATAGAAATTTACTATCTCTGTTCTGGAAGCTGGAAGTCCAAGGTCAAAGTGTCAGCAGGGCTGGGTCCTTCAGGAGGGCTGTGAGGGAAGGATGTGTTCCAGGCCTCCCTCCCTCCTTGGCTTGTACATGCCTGCCTTCTCCCTCTGTCTCTCACATCATCTTCCCTCTGTGTGCGTCTGTCTCTGTGTCCAAATTCCCCCCTTTTCTAAAGACACCAGTCATTGGATTAGGGCCCACCCTAATGACCTCATTGTAACTTGAAAGACTATCTCTAAATAAGGTCACATCCTGAGCGACTAAGAGTTAGAACTCCAACTTTTTGTGTGTATGTGTGGAGGGAACACAATTCCACCCTTAACACTCACTTCCTGACGATCAAACCTGGAGACGGTCCTGTCTTTTCTATGCTTTGTTTGCCTGCTGTGTTTGGTACTGATTGTCCCTCACTCGCCCTTGAAATGTGTCCTCCTTTGATGGGTATTTCACCTTTCTCTCTCTTCCCATCTTGTGTTAATGCCTTCTCTTTTGTGGATGTGTTTTCTTCTATCTACTCCTTAATTATTAATGTTTCCCTGACTTCCAGTTTTGGCTCATGATTCTGCTAGATTTCGTCTCCCCTCAAGGTTTCAACTTGAGAAACCTACCGTTTGCATTCAGATGACTCGTAAACATTCCTCTCTTCTCGTGGCTTTTCCCCTGAGTTTCAGGCTGCCTGACCTTGGCCACCGTGCAGTCATCGACTGCAAAATTAAACTCGTCCCCCTTCCCGTCTGATCCAATCCTTCTTTATGTTTTTCTTACCTCTGTTAGTGTAACCAGTATCCACCCAGGTACCCAAGCTAGGAACCCAGGACTGAATCATCCTGGGCGCCCCCAACCCAGCCATCTCTTCGTCTCTCACATGGAAAGTCATTCAAGTCCTTACATTTTCTTCCTCAGTATTTCTAGAATCCTCTCCCCTCCGTCTCCTACCCCTGCTTAGTTTAACCCCTTATGTCTCACCTGGCCGTTACAGTGGCCTCCTAATTGCCCTGTTTCTAGACCTTCCTCTCTCAGCTATCCCCCCTGCCTGCAGCCAGGAGACTTAGATCAGTAATAGGCCTCTGTGCTACTTGACTGATAACCCCCCACACACACACACACACACCCCATGTGAAGAAAGATCCAGGATTCCTAGAATGACATTGCCTTGTTGTTCAGTCTTGTGTCCCTGTTTCCAGCCGTACTATTTATCCTCTTCCAAAACTGAACTACAAATGGTACGTGAGACATACCATGCTGCTTCATTTCTCTTACGTGGTTTCCAATTTCTCGGATCCCTTTGGTCCCTTTAACCTGGCTGTCTTCTCACCCTTCTAGACTGTTGAAGCTTGCCTCTTCCTTCAAGGGCCTCCTCTGATTCAGTGGTTACCCTCTGTTTGCATAGCACACTGAGGACACTCACCTGTGTCATTGCATTTAACATGTTTACCTGTATCAGTCCATTAAACTGGAAGCTCTCTTGAGGCAAAAACTGTCTTCTCACCGTTCTATTTTCATGCCCGGCACCGTACTTAAACCATACTAAGTAATAGTAAGTGTTTGTTGGTTTTGTATGAATTTCACTATACTCTTCTCTAAGACAGTACTACCTGTTTACAAGCTAGCATGCTAGTGGCTGACCACAAACCGGAAGACGTTTCAGTTTTTCCTCCATGTGCGAGGTCATGCATGTATAACTAGTAGTCAGTACTTATTCTGCTAAAGCCCCAAAGTTCCAGGTGGCTGAGGAGGAGGATTAGGATTCACTCTAATTTTCTGTATCCAGTTGAGTCGCACTTCAAAGAAAACCTATGTGGGGACACGTGATACCACAGACTGTATTCGTTGGTGCAAAAGTAATTGTGGTTTTTGCAATTTTGTTAACTTTTTAAACTGCAGTTACTTTTGCACCAACCTAATACGAAAGCCTAACAGCACACAGTTTGCATGACGGTATATGAGCTTGAACTGCCTACAACACAGATTTGGAGCATAAAATATCATACCTGGACGTATACTGTTCCAAGGAACTCAACCTTGCGGAAGAGCTTCCTTTTTGATTTTCAAGTTAGTTTTCTTCTACCAACAACCCTTGAGTTGAAAGAAAAGAAAAGGAAAAGGAATGTTTTTACCCTCCAACCAAGTAAGGACAAGGGAGAAATTTCATACAGGGGAACCTTCTGTAAACCTGGCCTGTGAGGCCTTCTGCATTAATCCCTGTACACAGCTGACCCTCGGGGCTTTCCTCACCTTCCTGTGTCATCCTTTGCATAGTCTGGGCCCCAGAGTATTAGTCCTTTCGAAGGGTTGCTTATCCACCCACCTGTGACCTCTTAATTTTCTCAGCTTATTCTTGCGTACAACAAGGAAAATTTGAGAAGGAAAAACATCCCAGCACACATTTGTTTTGATGTTTTACCAGCCTGAGATGAGGTCTGCCAGTTCCCTAAGTGAAGCAGATCTCAGTGTATCTCTCAGATGGATGGAGGTTGGACAGTTTCCTTTTTCTCCAGAGGACTTCAGGGTTGTGTCATTTAACTTTTTTTTGAAGTGGGTTTGAAGACTTGGCCACACCTATTCAAGGACAAAAAGACCTTGATTTCCAAACCGCATGTAAATGATTGTAGGATTCTCTGTACCTTGCAACTAGTAAAAAATAGTCTCTTTCAGATTGTGCCAAGTATCAAACGGGGCCCAAGACACAGACAATTCCTTACGTTGAGATCATCATTGTTAGGGGGGTGGGCAGCTGTAAAGTTAAGGCGTTTTCTTTGTTCTAAATCAGAACTTAATTTCATGCCATTTTTTCATGTTTAATGATCTTTCCTGTATGTTAGTTAATCTGGTTCCCAACTAGACTGCAAATACTTTGGCTGCAGGGGCTATTTTGTTTTTAATTCGGTACTAGGCACAAAAAGTTTGTGTGTCGCCCTGTAACAGCAGAGATTATCTAGTGGTGTCCAAGAGCATTTTTCACGTGGAGCTCATCACAATAATCATGGCAATTTTGAGAGCCTTTTGGGATACCTTTTTGCATGTAAACAATGTTGAACTACCTTCAAGCACAGTTTTGAAGTGTGCAAAGCGGGGACTTAGAAGCACAATGTCCCAGTGAACTCAACTTTTCCCCAAAATAAATCCCCAGTGGATTTGAGAACCCGCAACAAAATTTGAAACAGTTTTCAACTTCTCTGGATTTTTACCCCTCTTTTTTGTATATTTAATATGAGAATTCTCTTTGACTACCTGTCTATTAGATGCTACTCTCTCCCTCAAATTACCCGAGTGGCTACTCCATGACATCGGTTTTCTCCGAGTGAATATGATAATTTTCAGTAGAACCAGATGAAACCAGAAATATTGTCAGGCAAGGGTAAATTGAATGAGCCTCCACTGTAGTGTTTAAATAATGTTGGCTCATTGCTAGGCAGACATAACATTCATAAATATAGTCAGAGGATGGTTTATTTAATGATGCAAGTTGTTTAACCAGCATAAGCAGAATTAACCAGGATGGTTTGTGTCAGAGTATTCAGATTCTTGCACAACTGGCAATTTGCCTACGACATTGGAGCCAAGTTCAAAAAAGAAACTCACGTTAGATACAGTCCCCAAGAGACACTTTATGAAAATTAACAAACTGAACAGTGGACTCATCTTAACTGTGACACTCTTCAGACAGTCTGTAGATGGCTAAGCAGAAGGAGGGCCACTATGCACATGTATTGTCACATCTCATGCCACCCACCCTCCTGCCAATACACTCTTCATACCAGAGAGATGTGGTTGGGTTCCCCCATGCCAGACATGGCCCACCCTCGCTTAGGACATGGTACATAGTGTAGTACATATTTATAGTTCTGTAAAAATCCACATTATAATTTTTACGCAATCTGTTTTCTGAAATTGCTTTTCAAAAATCTTGTGCTTTTGTGTTTGGTGTTACCATATCTTCAAAGAATCTTTACCTTTTTGTTTAGCACATTCTTCTTTAGATGTACACTGTAGTCTGTGTTGAAAAAAGTAATTGTTCCTAACAGGCCTTTCCTTCTGTCCTTCCCCACCCAGTCTCACATTTTCCTGAAAATTTGACACATTGTCCGTTATTTGGATTTATCTTGTTTTTGAGTGCTAACTGCTTTGTGATAAGTCAGATTTGCTTAGAAGGTCCCCAACTGAGGTAAAAGAACCAACAACTTCTTTGAGGAACAATCTAGATAAATTTGGTTGAGGTTTAAAATAACTACTTAATATTTGCTTGATAAAAATTCCATTGTGGAGAATTAGTATGGTGGGGGTTTCCCACACAATGAATGTTAGCAACAGGGGGTGGGAAGTTTTAGGTAGAGCTGATGTCCAAATTAGGAGACATTCCCAAGGCAGAAACACTGTCACTCATGGTCATGATTCAAGGATTTGTCTAAAAAATTATCTTCCAGTACCTTCCTGGAAGAAAGTGCAGTCTCTGAGAAGACTAATGCACATGGCATGTTAGCTGGAACTCTCCTGGAGCCGCTTGCCCTGTGCCTGTTGTTTTTGCCTCTGTGGGAGACACACACACACACACACACACACACACACACACGAACAAAGGCCACACATGTGTTCACTTCAGGAGGCAATGTGATCACCCATCTCTCTTTCTGGACCTCACCATGACATTAATGGAGTCTGAATACGTCCCTGTGTGTTAAGGACAGAGAGTTAAAGAAAAAGCAAAAAAGTGTTTAGTCACTGGATATGTGAGTGCTTGTTAGATTCTCAGTATTGTGCTGGCATCATTCTGCCGCGTTGCCCAAAGCTTGGTCTGTGTCATGGAGGAGCTCCAATGAAGTGCATGTGTGACTGCTGGCCCACTCCATCCAAAGACCTCAGCTTGTTTTACATCTGCTTTCTGTGTTACTCTGACTTTTTAGATTGGGTATGTGCCCAGAAGTGCTTGAAAGCTGCTCTTACCCACATTTCATAATTCTGTGTATATAGGTGATATTATTAGGGCATCGTCCTATGCCAGGAGGCAGGAAAAGTAATGTTTAGAAGAAAAATTACGACTCTAATAAAAAGGCTTGGACATCTTTCAAGGGTTTTTATTACCCATTTTTTTCCCTCAATGTTTGTCTTAAGCATTGTTATTCTGTGAAAACAGAAAATTTTGGCAACTCCAATACAAAAGAAATGTGTGTGATGCACCTGGTACCATAAGAACATGCGATCGTCCCTTTGGGATTGTCATCTGCTCCTGTCTCCCTCACCTGGCATGTACAACGGAGCAGTGTCTGATTGCGCATATTGTTGTGGTCTGGTCTCCAAGAGCTGTACGCTGTTGAGCAGTCACTGCCACGAAAGCCAGAATGCTGGGACCGTCCTGGGCGGCCAGTGGGGTGAGGGCCATCGTATGGATCCCAAACTCAAACCCATTCTCCACCAAGGAGGGAAAGTCTATTTTTTAAAAAGTGACAAGGGACCACAGCTGGAAAGGTGCCAGTGTTTTAGCTGAAAAAGCTTTGCGTGCCACGTGAGGCTTAGGCTGGGGCTGCCTTCGGGTCGTTGTTGTCACCATCCATCACACCCAGCCTACAACAGGCTGTTCCAATCAGTTCTGCACGTTTTCACTATCCAGTTCTGCCAGGCAGGAACAATAAATAATGGAGAAAAACTTTGTTAAAGCCTCAGGATCTTGGGTAGCAGATTGTAGGTGTTACAATGAAATCGTTTCCTAAAAGGCATTTGTCAGTAACTTCATCCTTAACTACAACTTGAACGTTTGTGCATTCTGTGTGAAGCCAAAGCAGCAACCTAGCCAGCTTATACAATCCCACAGAATGAAGTCCCATGGAAACAGTCCAGTCCCTAAAAATGTTTATAACTCCTGAACCCAAGTCCCTCTCCTGAGAATTTATCTTAATAATTCAAAGGCACGAGGAGGAGCCATAATTCAACAACAGCAGCTCATAGTAGTAATAACAATTGCTAATATTCATTGAGCTGTTGTTCCAAGTACTTTCTATGTTGAGTATAGCAATCCTTTGAAGTAAGTCCTATTACTATTCCCATTTCACAGATTATGAAATGAGAAACATTGAGTAACTTGCCCAGAGTCACTAGCTAGTAAATGGCAAAGCCAAATTCAAACCCAGGAAGACTAATCTAGAGCCAGCATGCTAACCACCAAGCAGTCTGACCACCAGTAGAGAGGTTGGCACTGGGTTTGGGAGATAAATAAGATACCCACAGAGGTTCTCACAGTGTTATAACAAAGAAAGTGTATATGATCCCCTTTCAAATAAAACACTATGTAACCATTTCTTTTTTTAAATGATTCTATAACAAGATAGGGAAAGGTCCACAATGTAAATGGTAGAAGAAAAGGACCATCATTGCAAATATGAAAAAGTAAACACAGACTTCGAAAAGTAATAAATACAGAATATTAAAATATTTATGTTGGAGTGATGGGAAAGGACTGCATTTTTGTTTATTTATTTAACCGAACTTGAATGTTGGTAATCATTATTTTACTGATAGGTAAAGCTGTGTAGGAGATGGAAACACTTGATGAGGACCAGGAAAGGAGGAGAGATGGAAACCTCCCAGAACAGGCGTGGCAGGATAGACATCTGTAGGCAAAAGCTGTAGCCCTGAGTTGTGGTTGAGCAGGACAGTAGGATTTAGTTAGAAACAAAGAGGGGGCACACACATAAAAAATGGATCATTTTTATTGAATCCTTAGGTTAAAATATTTGAAAAGAGCCCCAGGTAGTTCCTTGCCTGTTGTTAGGTAAGGAAGTTTGAAAGTAGGCAACATTATCAGAAAGAAAGCTAATTGCAGTTGCTGAGAGGGCTAGTTTTCCACAACTGATGGAGAAGCTTCTATCGAGGGCAGTTTACGTTTGATAGAATGTTGATGGGCGTAAAATACTGCATACCTAGAAAAATGGGAGTTTGGAAGGAACAGTGTCTCCAGCTGTTAGAATACAGTGAGTCCAAGTCCACTCTGTCACAAACCACAGAGAACTCGAGTCCTCTGAAACACCCGGTTAGATATGTGAGGATGACTTCCAGGAGGTCGAATCATAAGCTTAGTGCTTTGTCAAAGTGGGCCTTCTAGAAGCGATGTTTAGTGTGGGTATCACGGGAAGGCGTCTGAGCATAAAGCACTGTAGCGTTTGAGCTTCGGAAGACAGATACACTACTGCAGAGAGATGCGCAGTGGTTCTTACGGGCCTCTCCCAGATGGCTCATCGTCTGTTAGGGGTGGTGTGGTTAGTGCACAAAGTCAGGCGTTTGTAAAAGAGCGTCTCCCTCGCAAATCCCTGTTGAAGGCACATTGGAGAACCCAGTAAACCCAGTTATCTCAGATGGCTCTTAATAAGTGCCCCAAAATATCAGAATCAGTGTTTGCATTTGTGGTGTTGCCCGTGGATGGTTATACTACAGTAGTTAAGCTTTTGGAGGTACGTGCTCCTGTTGGTTCTGATGAACGAGAAAATGACTTTTCTGTCTTGGATAATAAGGAGGAGAATCTGACCTGAAAGATCTCACACAAAAAAACAATAATACTTTCTGGATTCTTCAGTTGAAAATTTTAAAAGAAGAGCCCTAGATAATTCCTTGCCTGTTGTTAGTTAAGGAAGTTTGAAAGTAGGCAGCATTATCAGAAAGAAAGCTAGCTAGACAGTTACTGAGTTGGGCTAGTTTTCCATAACCGATGGAAAAACTTCCATTGAGGGCAGTTTATATTTTACAGAATATTGATTGGGATAAAATCTGAGGCACACCCTTTACAAACCCAAAAGACTGTGATTAAGGGAAAATTCAGCCTAGAATACTCTGCATGTTTGGCAAAATAAATTGATTAAGGGCAACTGTATAATTTGTATGTCATTGTAACACAGGAATATATCTTAAATCACAAATCATTTGTCAGAACTTTTTGCAGTTACTAAGGTAAAGAGTTGCTAATCTAGAAAAGTGACCAAGCTTATAGAAGTTATGGGTTGCCGTTCACACTAATTTTTAATGTAATTAACTTCAGTTGATGTGATTAATTTGAAAGTTAAAGTAGTAAATCATGTTGCTCTAGTATTCGTGGCACTTCCTTTTCTGCACGTCAGTCCTCCTTAATATGTCCCTTCCAAAAAGAACAATCGGTGGGGCGGGGGGGGCACCTAAAGAACTGGTCTTAGAACAAGCTGACATCATATAGCATGTGCCACCCAATCTTGCACCTGGCACCTGTGTATTAGGCTCCAAAATGCACACTGGAGACTATTTCCTGGTTTGGAATAAGCCCCAGATAGGCCAGTCAAATAAGAAACTCATTTTGTAACAAGCTCGTGCACACTGAAAAACAAGTGGACCAGGACACAAATCTGCGTATGTGTGTTTCTTTTTTGATTCAAAAATCAAACTGAAATCATGTTACCCTTGCTCTGCTTAATGGTAACATGCGTGTCTTCAAGAAATTTTTGCATACTTGCTTTCCTGGAGCGCATGGCACAATCTTCGTAATGAGTAAGACCAAGAACTTACAAGGTTAAGCTGTTTCTCCTAACGTCATCCAAGTACAGGAAGCAGCATCTATGAAAAGAAATACAGCTGTTCCTGTATCAGAGGTATTTCACTTCTGGGTGGCATTTTTGTTAAAAACAAACGTCTCTAAAAACACTGCTCTGTCCCAAACATGGCTAAATGGGTTTTCATAAGATTGAGTACTCTCTCGTTCCCATTAGACTGCAAGCCTATTTTTATCCATTACTGTAACCCTACTTCTTAACCCTATGCATTGTACATAGTAGACACTCAATAAAAATTTCAACTGCTGAATAGACCAAAGGGAACTTTAATGGAGGAAAGAAGGAAGCTCTTAGAATTTTATATTGCTTCACATGGAATACTGGGGCACTCCTCTTTCCCTGAGACAGGAAGCCAACAACTGTCTAAAAGATGTATCATTTCTACAAGCCATAATCCTTTAGAATAAGAAATTTGTTTTCCTAAGATACAGGACACCTGTCGGTAGACAAACATATAACTACTTACCTTTTTGGTTTTAGAAGGGAACAATGTCTCAATGACAGCACAAAATCATCTAGTAAATATAATTCATTTTTGAAAGGTTCAACTACATCCTGTTCTATTTGTTTTTTAATTTTAAGTGATACATTTACAAACATGCCATCACTCACTTGAAGTTTACCTCATCATTGTACATTTTTAACAGGCTTTATTTTTGCCTGAGATTGCTTTATCTTTGACAAGAGGGTAGTCTAAATGAACGGCAATGGGTTGGAAGCAGCTTACCAGGGACACTTGGCCTTTCAACAAATGTGCCACTTCAGTGCTCTCCAGGCATTGCTAATAACTGCTTTCATTCACACCTGCCTGCTTAGGCAGCCTATAGCATATTTCCAGAATGAGTCCAAACTGGCCGCCTTCTTTCTTGGGAAGAAGTGATGCTATAGGAGGAAAATGGTCTCTTTGCATTACTCTCCATGCCAAGGGAACTCTTAAAAAAAATAAAAAGTTATATTTCAGTCTAGCAGCTAGTCTTTATAATGCCTCAAGGTAAAAGCATCTCCTCAAAGTGACGTCCCACAAAGTGCCAACACCACAGAGGTAATTCTCTCTCCCTTCCCCGACGAGGTGATGAGAAGGCAAAATCCTAAAACCTCAGATCTCCCTGGAGAAAACATTTGATGCTCTAAGGACCTTGGTAGGTCTGTGGTGAGAGTTGCTTCTCTTTGTCTGAGTCGTCAGTTTGTCCTTAGAAGTCAAGGTGAGACATCCACAGCTATAGACAGACAAGATACTCTCCTTACTCAGAAGGATTTGCCCTTTATCCCTTCCCTTCCCTTCTTGAAGTCTGTATTCCCTTAGTCCTAGTTCCCATCTATCCCTAAACACCCCAGTTGTAGAATTAAATGCTTCATCGTGGTTAGAAAGCTCTCTTGCTTCATTGCACTCATTTATTTTACCTTCTGGAATTGTAAAGGTGGAAATTTCCAAAAGTCAATGCCTTTTTTTCATTGTTTTTGAGAAGAGAAAAAGAATAGTTCATCTGCAGTCTAGGATTTGGCCCTAGTCCATCTTCCATCACACCCAGTTTGCCTTAAATGGAAGTTCCTTGTTTGGGTAAGTCTGGGGGGTGGTAGAGGGAGATGGCATCAGAAGGAAAACAAAGGACCCCTTTGTGAAAGGTGGGGCCAAGGCTATATTCTCACCAGACACCTCACACTGTTGCTCTCACCTCCTAGTCCCTGCAGTACAGAAGTGAGTTTACATTCCAGCCCGTCCCTCCAGAGAGTGTCACACTAGGGAGAGGAGGAGAGAGTGCCAAACAACAGCCTAGCCAGCTCACTGAGAAGCAATTGCCATTGGAGTTTTTTTGTTGTGTTGTATTTCTTGGCAGAGAAGTGTTAGGAGTCACTATTCCTTGTACCCTGTCATTAGTGGGTGGGTAATAGTGATATAAAATAAGAGATGAATTAGGATAATAAGAGGCAAAGAAGAAAGGACTCAATTTTCCACCAGTAATATTTTTCTCTTCCTGGTTATTTAACTTTGAAACAGAACTTGAAAGTAGTAATCACGGTTCTACAGTAGACAGGGACAGAATGTGAGAACCAGACAGGAAGGTGTGACTGCCTTTACTGCATTAACTAGAAACATATAGAAACATGCACAGCTTCCAGGAACACACCGCGATTTCCATTATATTGAAGCAAAGGAAAGGAAAAGTCACAGGTAGTCTACTAGGCCATCGCCGCTCCCCCCTCCTTTTTTTTTCCCGTTTTTTTTTTTTCTTTTTTCTTTTTTTTTAATGTTTATGCATCCATGTGAGATAGTCTCTGAGTCTTGCGTCTTGTGCTTTTCTGTTAGTTTCTTGAGTTGTTCTTTGGATCATTTTATGATATACACATAGAGTAAAGCAACACCAAACGGGATGATTAAAGGCACAGAAAACCTTTAAATAGGGTGTTTTCAGCTTTCTCACAACTGCTACCTTCAATGCTGGATCCCAAAATAAACAGAGAACAGACCTATTTGATTCATTCATCGATTTAACCAAGATGTAATAAGTGCCCACAACATGCCAGCCACTTAGCCCCTGGGGATAGGACAGATGTCACTGTCCCCATGGAGTTTACACTCTAGAGGACAGACAGACACCAAACAAATAACTGTGCTCACAAATTGTTATAAATGCTATGAATAAAAATACAGCGTGAGGGGTGTAAGGGGGACTTACTTTCCACCAGGGGAAGCCAAGGGCCTCTCTGAGGAATTATATACGGGCAGCTGCGGGAATGTTTTTACGTTGGGGGAGGGAAGGATGACACGATCCTATTTACATTTGAAGATTTATAGAGGTGGAGTTGGAGAGGGCCCAGGATGAAAGGAAGTGTATTTGCACCTAAAGAAGTGGCAGAAGTGACTCAAAAGATTCCTATGCTTCCTCAAAAATAGCTTTTTAAATGTCTTCATTACATTCTGGTTTAAAAAGAATAACATACGTTTTCTGTACTATATTTTTCACCAGTGGATAATCTTGTAAGGGTCTGAGTAAATTTTTGCCTGAAAGCGTTCTATCAGTTCCCTTATAGCGTGCATACTGTTCCTGTTAAAGAAATTCACTTACATTTTGTCACCCGTATGCACACATCATTTTGGTTTCATACTCTTCCTCCCTGTTCCTTCAGCTCCTACAGAACCTTTGTTGTGTAAGTTTGCGGATGGAGGACAGAAGAAGAGACAGAACCCAAACAAATACATCCCTAATGGAAGACCATGGCATAGAGAAGGAGAGGTGAGACTTGTAAGTTCTTTCCTGAATCTTTAGTGTGGGTGTGTAATCGTGAAAGCCTATGTGAATAGTTACACAAGCATCATGTTAACCTGGCCGCCACACTTCTGTGTAACAGGTACCAGAACCAAAACTTTACAGTCCGGATAATGTCAAATTAAAACCCTTCCCAGTGGAGATGGTGCTAAGAGCATGACGGTTTGCCAGACAGACAGATAGATGATGGAAACAGCTATGTTTATTTCCTAGCTAACTACGCATAAAGTAAAGGAGCATTTTAAATTGCTGTTAAGAAGTGCGTACTTTTTTTTAATGTCACGATTTCTTAGAGCGGTTTACATTTATAGTTATTCAGAAATCATCCTAAGTAACATTAAAGTACATAGTATATTTGTTGATGGGGGTTTTTTTTTGTTTGTTTTTTGACTAATTCTTTCAAATAATGTTTAAAAACAGAAAACCCAATTTCTTAATAAAAATGTTGGACCTTCATTTCCCCATATTTATTTTCAATGAATTATTATTATTTTTACAAAAAGTAGCAGATTGGTTCAAGAACCTCTAGGGAAGTGCCATCCAATAGACGCGTTGTAGAATATGCCCAGTGATGACCACTAACTACGTGTGGCTATTTGAACACTTGAAATGTAGCTAGTGTGCTGGAGGGACTCAGTGTTTCATTGAATTTTAAATAGCTGCCTGTGACTAATGGTTACTACAGATCTAGGGCTTAATTCTCATGTTGAGTTTATAACTGCGTTTGTCTAACAGACACTCCCAATTTTATCAAATGCTACTAAACTATCACTGTCTTATGTTGCCATGACTTAGGAAATAGAATTTTTAAATCGTGCCTTTGCAGATGAATGTTTCTATTTCTTTTTCATTCCCATAGGCTGGAATGACACTTACTTATGACCCAACCACAGCTGCTATTCAGAACGGGTATGTCATTAAGATAAATACATAATGGCTTAAGGGAAAATGTGAAGGTGGAAAATGTCAGACGTTTGTTCCGTGAAATATTCTATTTAAAGGATTACTTAATAAAGGCTTTTGTGTTTGTTCTAGATTTTACCCTTCACCATACAGTATTGCTACAAACCGAATGATCACTCAAACTTCTATTACACCCTATATTGCGTCTCCTGTATCTGCCTACCAGGTTTGTACCATTAGGATTCATCAAGAGTATGACAACTTGCTGACCATGAATCACTGCTACACTTTTTTATGCGTCTTAAAATTTTGAGCATTTATCGTGAAATTTAAGTCATATGTTATGCAGCTTGGATACCCAACTTAGAATAAGCTGCTTTTTATTTGACAGACTAATTTACTTTTTATGTAGGAGAACGTAAAACGGGGAAATGGTTGTCACTTGCCAGTCCTTGAAATCATAGTACTTTAGAATTGAGGTGAACCCAAATACTTCTTCTACAACGAGCCCTGCTGTTGGACACCATGTGCCCCAGAAATCGAAACTTAAAGAGAATTGGCATCAGGTGAAATACAGAATAGGTGTGCCCACTTGCCTTTGTTTATTCGTCAGCAGGAACTAACAAAAGAGCAAGTAAACATGCGAATACATACAGATATGTCAATATTACAAAACATTAAATGAGCAGTGGAGTGAGATTTGAGGCCAAGAAAGAAAGGCGGTGACTCCCTGTTAAGGTTATTTTTGTGAGGAAGCTTTACCTTAAAATAAATTTCTTACTGAGAACCAAGATCTCATTAAACAGCTTGATATAATACTGATTGGATTTTATTGCAGGATTTAGCTCCTGTTCTTCACGAACCTGGTGTTGTATATATTTCCTTAGCAAAGTGCCTCTAACAGGGTTACTGCCTGGGCCCAAACAGGAACTTTGTAACCAAGTTCAGTTACAGACAGGAATATAGTTCTCTTTTGTTGACTGTTGAGATCCTGTGTGACTAAACTAAACTTTTGTGTATTCTTGTTTTTAAAACAATTGAATTAGATGTAACCCTGGTTTCTGAGGGTAGGGGATTGCAATATCTATTGACTGTGTTAATTTACTTCTGTAAGCCTCGGTTTCCTCATCTTTAAAATGGGGATAATAATAGTTTTTATCTCATAGGCTTCTTATAAGAACTAAATGAAACTATGTAAAGACCTTGGTACAATACCTGGCGTATTTAGCACTCAACAAATGTTAGCTATGATTATTATCTCATCATTAATATGCAGGATTAGCTGGCTAGTAAGAGTATATTCACTATACATTTTTAAATAATGAATTAATTAACATCAGCAATATCATAAAGGTGGTTTTGTCTAAAAACATAAAAGTAGCTTTCAATAACAAAGAGAAGTGGTTAAATGCACTGAACCTGAAGTTTTAAGGTAGCATTCACAGCCCTCCTCAGCTTTTAGGTTCTTTTCTCCTCCTTTCCCTGAGTTGTCTCTTCTTTTATCTTCCTGGGTTGTTATGTTACTTACGCTGGTGCTTCAGTCTGCTGGGCATAGTATTCACTTATTTAAAGCCTTTTAATTATTTTGGACTTAAGATTTCTATGTTTTCCTTGCCTATATAAAACTCAGTGAGATCTGCTCTAGTGTATTTTCCCTAATTAACAATTCCTATATCTGATATTGAAAGGTAGTCTTCTTTCTTAACTATCTGACTTGGAACCCTCTGCCATTGATGTATATCCCTAAAAACAGGACCAAGTAAGCTAATGCTCAGGCAAATGAAAGATTGTCCATATTGATTTGGATGTATGCTGCCATAGATATATTACAGCTATTACTGCATCTTCCCCACCGCCTCTTTTCTATAAAAACAATGAACATCTTGGCCATACGATAAAAAAAAAAAAATAGGAGACCAGCATTGGTAACAGATACGCTATACCTAACTAGAAACAGCAATTCATTTCAAAGACGTGATTTCTTCTCCTAGGCATTCTGTATTTCCCTAAGCTACATGTAGAATTTCATTTCACTTGCCTGACACTCAGTGCCATAACCTCGAAGACTGATTCTTAACCCCATAACTTCAGGGACCCAGTAGCGTCAGCATATGGGCTTTAAATGATCTGTGATTTCCTTAACATGTTTGGAAAATGTTGCTTATGGGAACATTTTGGGGAAAATTGATCTGTTTAGTTAATTGGGGGGGGGGGGTCTGTTTCTTTCATCAGGTTTTCGAAGGGCTCCATGACCCAAACAAGGGTAAAGAACCATTGGTAAAGAGTTCATAGAAAATAGATTATTATTCCCATTTTATAGCTAGGGAAAAATGAGGAATAGAAATTGACAGCAGCTGATTTGCTGCTTAAGAAAGAAAATTGGGTTAGGTGTTATAAGCTCCCTAACCTCATAAAACTGTATTAGGTTATTAAGACCACTGAAGCATACGAAAAAAATGGGAGCATCTGGCCCAAATTGGGGTCTATAGGGAGCTGCTTGCCTCCCCGTGATTTGTTCAGTGAAGGCCTTGCACTCGTGTTGGAGTGAGCCTTTCTCCACTAAACCACCATATGCTTATACAATTGGATTTGAGAAATTGGCATCTGCAGGAAACCACCAATACCCCAATGGGGAAAGGCTGCAGTCCAGATAACTGAAATGTTAACAAGGCAGAAGCACTTAACTTTGGTCTGCCTTAGGTGGCAAAGGAAACCAGAGAAAACAAGTATCGGGGCTCTGCTATCAAGGTAAATCACAATACCTTCTTCCCCATAACCTCTCTATAGCACCTCTGAAGTTAACCGTAGGGGATAAGACACAGGAGGGTTTTGTTGTGAAGAATTAGAGACTGAAACTTCTTTTTAAAAATTACATAGTCTCAGGACAGTTCTGGGCATCACGAAATGGACTGATCTGTTTTTTCTCTCGAGTGGCAGGCTGCACCGGCGTTCTCTCCAGCCACAGAACCTGACTCTCACATCTGATTTCTCAATCCGGAGGGTCTACTGTGTGAATGCCCTATTGACTGTACATGTCAAGATCTAGTTACTGACGTCTAATTTGCTAAATCTGAATTTCAGATTTGTCTTTTCCACACTGACTAGAAACTATTGACCACCAGACAGGATTTCTGAGACCTAATGCCCGAGGTATCCAAGAGGGATTAACTTTGGATATTCTTTTTGAATAAGCACATACTTTAAGGGTTAGTTTCTAAAAAGATGTGCTGGAAATCATTCTCATTTATCTGTATTCCTAACGTACCTAGTTCATACCTTGATGATAACACTTTGTACTATTTACTTGAGTTGTTTGCCTGTTTATCTCCCTTCCTTAGACCATAAATGTCTTGAGGGTGGGGCCCATGTCTAATTCACCTTTTTCTCTTTTCGGTGCCTGATACTCAGTAAATACTTCTTGAGTGGGCAAATGGAACTTGGTTTTAAATAATTACTTCATCCTATTCAGAGTGACCAGTTTGCCAAGAACTCTCAGTGCCTTAATCTTTTTAATCGTTGATAGTATTGTTTCCTTATTTTCCTTCTGTAGATTTTAACATGATTAAGATTTCTAGAGAAATAGGTGGTATTCCAATGGAAACCAATGTTGCTTTCGACATCCTCCCTTTTCCAGGTGCAAAGTCCTTCTTGGATGCAGCCGCAACCATATCTCCTTCAGCACCCCGTAAGTATTTCACATTAATGGCTTTGTGGTTTGCAAGTAAACCGTGTACATGTTAAAACCAGTATCTGGGTAAAAACCATTTGCCAAAGACGGTAGAAGCGTTGGGAATTTTAAGCATGGTATATGAGAAAGTACAAGCTTATTATAAAACTTCTACTCACCTTTGTCTTGAAACAAATTGGTCGTTGACATTAAGTTAAATTTGCAATTGGTAAGAACTTAAAATGCATTGTATTGGAGCCAGGGCACCCTTTTCTTCCTCATACCAGTCCTGTAGATCATCAAATTGAGTTTTTTACTTTTTAAATTTTTTATATTGTAAGGTTTTTAAATTGTTAAATTTTTAATAGTACTTGGGATGAAACAGCTTTCATTTTTTATGTTCTGCTTACTGCAAATATAAAGTGTTAAAAATTGAGCTAGAGATTTTTATCTGTGTTACTTAGCCTCTCCATACAAACCATAAATACAAAAGTAACACCTTCTTCAATAAATAATGTGATTTCTTCAGTGACATGAGCATTTGTTGTACTTATGTATATTATACTTTTTTAATTGAGTGAGTTTCACTTCACCTTATTAGGTAGAATTTTAATGTGGTTTTTAAAGATACATAAAATCTAGTTTGTTGAACTAAAGCTTGGGTTTAAAAAGTTGAAAAAAAAAAGGTGGAGAACAAAATCACAAAAAGGCTAAGAATGCCCAACTCAATGACCTACATGCTTGCCATGAGAAGGCCACACATTTGGCCCTAAGTTTTCTGGTAACCAGTGAAAAATGACAATCCTGATAAGCTATACAGGTCACAGTACGTATAAGATAAAAACAGATCAGTTGCTTAGGAAAAGCACACTATTCTTGGCCTTACGATGAAACAGGGGTTTCTCTCAAGAGAACCTCCAAATCTCCCAAAGAAGACACAGTGTAAGACCATGTGTATGAAACAGCAGTCCAGGGAGAAGTTCTGAACAGGAAGTTGCTGAGCTGTCTTTGAAGAAGCAGATAAAACATGTTTAGTAGATAATACCGGAGAAGAGCTCTCGGATGATGTGTCTGTGTGTGTTGTGTGTCTGTATAAACATACACACGTTATGCTTCTGTATGCACACGTACATCTGCAAACTCACACATACCTGCTCATGTAGGCATATTTACACCCACACATACACAAATGCTCATGGCAATCCATGTCCCTGGTACTTTGTGCTGTCCCGCTTTGAAATACTGGAAATGAACTCACTTTTCATTTGGGGGCTCCCTAGTTTAGTAGTTCCTGCAGATGAATGGGGAAAAGGAACAGGAAACTCCTTCAGCATATTCTGGGCATCTGAGTCATTTCCGTGTTACCACATACTTTTTGATGATGCACATTAAACATTTACAAAGGAAAAAATTTTCTCATGAAATGTATTAACAAACTATTTCTGACACGTGTATCTTTTTGGGGTGGCAACTGTTAGAGACGAAGGCTGAGTATCTCAGTTTAACATCTTTGAGGAGACAGCAGTAGTACATGTAGGTCCTGTCTGAGGATTCATTCCCTTTCCCCACCCAGATTTAGACTGCCTGCAGCCACAGTTGAAGTGCCTGTGCATCAATCTCTGTCATCCATCGTGTATCTAATTATCAATAAATAACAGTGTATTTAAGGGGTAAGTTGGGGACAGTGATACCCAAAGCGTAACATTAATACAATGTTTATAGGGTGTGTTAGAATAATTGTATTCTCAGATATTTGGGTGATTGCAAAGTGAGAGGAATGGTATAATCCATAAGAATGTGATATAGGATAAATTAGAGAAAATGCAAAAATAGAATTAAATTTTGATTTATGCAATCAATGTACCATTATGTAATCATTAAAAATGATAATACTTTTGGCTATGCAGTGAGTAGGTAAATATTTATAATAGAATGTTAACTTAAAAGCAAACATTTACAATATGAAATTGTTTATGTACGTTTGTTGCAACTCTGTAAAAACATGCCAAGGCTAGAATCTGGACAGCAGTATCCTGACAGCGGTAACAGTGGTTTATTACGGAGAGATTGGGTGACAGGTGATTCTTTTTCACCCCCTCCTCTCTTTTTTAAAAAACTATATTTAATTTTATTCTTAATGGCCAGAATTTTTTTCAAATGAAGTCAAAGAATCAGAAATTGGATTATTAATTATATCTGAATCTGCTCCCCTCCCCTGGTACCAAACTAGTTCAAAGTGCTGGGAAGCAGTGAATGAAAACTGTGACCTTAATCCTAACAGCTTGATCTTGAATCAAATGACTATATATATAGAACATTTTTGAACAAAACGCTGTATTTATAATATCCAATGTAGTATAGTATTTTGTGGCTGCATAAAACATCAACTACATTTATTTAAAAATATAATTAAGTCTTTTTGTAACCCTAGCCAGCCAAAAATAGTTTGCGTTTTTTGTTACAGCTCCTCCTGCTGGACTAGCTTGCTTTATAGTTAAGTGAAGGTGACAGGAGAGATGTTTTCTACAGGGATTTCTGTGAAGTGAGTACTCTGAAAGGTCTCAGGAAGTGCACTCTAGAAGATTTTTAGGACATTATTATACATGTGCAAGTTTGAGGGAAGGTTATTTTTGCTTCACGTTCCTCAACAGACTAAGGCATTTCACGTGCAAAAGGTGATTACAGAATCTGAACTCCCTCCTTCGGTGTGTCTTATACTGCTCCTGTCTCCGATTTCCCAGGGTACCGTGTTAACTCCCTCAATGGAACACACCATGTCACTACAGCCCGCATCTATGATCAACCCTCTGGCCCAGCAGATGAGTCATCTGTCACTAGGCAACACCGGAACAGTAGGTGGCAAATTAATATCATCTGTCTCGGCAAACAGAGGAGGGTAAATTAATGCAGTCTGTCTTCCCTGTCAATCATAGGCTCTATAATGTCAGCGGTTATATCTGACCCCCTTACACCCCCCTCCCCAAGTTGCTTTCCTCATGGTAATACTCAGGTATTTCTTGATTAATTAATGAACTGTAAGTTGATCCTCTAGGTATCTCATCTTCACCAAACTAGAAAGCTCTCCTGCCTTTGGAAAAGAATATAGCACCCATACATAACTGCATCCAGGCCTAATAACCTGTGTCATTCATTCACACTGGCAGACCTGATCTCATGAATCAAAAGATGAAGGTGATACATGGTGTTAAAGGCAGGGGATGTTTTTCCCTCACTTATTTCTTTTATGGAATTTGGGGGCATTGAATGGCAATCTTTGTACTGAATTATTTCCCCAGAGTCCAGGGGACTTAGTTGAGTATTGAGGTTGAGCTGATACCAGATTAACTTCCAGGGTTCATATTCGTAGTGTTTAGATGGTAAAATGGCCAAAAGCTTTCAATTCAGACTATGTCTATTGTGGCTTAAAAGAACAAAGGGCAGTGTGTTTTTCCTTTTCACATTCAAAACCAGCATCAGCTTCATGTGAAGCTTAAACCAGGACCACACACATCCAATGAGATTAACTAAAAAGTGGTCCTGCCTTTGGAAAAGGACTGCCAGTATCAGGAGAGCAAGGGTCCAATTTCTATTCTGCAGTGACCTATTAAAAACCTAATAAGTCATTTCCCCCTTGGATCTCCACTTAGGGAAATAATTCTGGATACTAGCTCAGGGGGCTACTGGAAAATAATGAGGTCCTTTGAGGCGAGATCTTCTAAAATAACACATTAGTGATGTTGAATTATTGAGGATGAGAAACTTTAGTGATCTTCACGCAGGTGCTTCTTTGTTAGGAAAGCCCAAGAAAGGTTCTGACAAATTCAAAATGTAGGAAACCTTTACTTTGCCTTCCATATGATATGCTATGTGCACTAATAAACTTTTAGGTAGCCCATTTAAGTTTTTTCTTTGAGACTTCCAAATACTTGTCATCCCATCTCAGAATTGCCCAAGTGCTCAGAATTTTGCATGGCTCGTCGTGACCCTTCCTGACCATATTCTTCTTTGCAGTACATGCCTGCAACATCAGCTATGCAAGGAGCCTATTTGCCACAGTACACACATGTGCAGACAACGGCAGTTCCTGTTGAGGTTGGTACAGACCCTCCCTTGGCCATTCTGGCGATGAGTAGTTTGAGAAATGGGTAACTTAGATGGAACTCAAAGAAATATCAATCAAAGGTCAAACATTTGCATACAGATTTGAGTTTAGAAGGAGTATATACCTAGAGTTATTTTCAACTATGAAATCTAATTCTCTGCATACAAATTAGTATAGTGACATCAAGGCCATGCCCGCACGATTCTCAGAAATATTTTCCAAGCTTGTAATACATTTCATTATTTTGTCAAGTTTCTATCTTGTCTCTGTAAAATGGTACAAGCAAATTAAGATAAAGCTGGAGTTTGCAGTCCTAGTACCAAAGATTATATCAACAATGATAATTACAAAAAGAAATCAGTTATAATTAAGATACTTGGAAAGACTGATGTTGCAAAACTTTTAACAGGGATGAGGAATAAACCATACCTGTTTTTATAGAGGCTGTTAGGATAGCTAAATAGCTCTTAGTTCTTGTTATGGAAGATGCTGATACAATAATGATAAGGAAGAAGTCTGATGTTTGAATTAAAATTGGATAGAAAGCATAGCTCTTTCTTGCGAAGTATCCTTAAAATTCTAAGGAAAGTCATCAACCCAATCAATCCCACCCACTAGGCAGATCCCTTAGGTTCCAATGACTGTGCTGGATTTGGCGGGGCGGGGAGGGGGTATATGAGGGGGTGTCTTGTTTGCTTTTGATTGATTTAAATTTGAGCAGTTATTGACAGCCATAGTTATCAGAACCCATAATCTCTTATTTGCAATTCAGAAACAACACACACACACTCACACACACGGTGCCAAAAATATGTATATACATTTTAAGAAAGGGAAACTGTATTAAAATTGTAATACTCAATATATACTGATAACAAAAGATGAATACAAGTCACGTTTGATTTCTGCAATTACAAGAGGTGCTCAAAGTAGTTACCATCAGCATCCAAACACTCCTGATTACGACAAACTACTGCTTGAAAAACATTGACCAAAGTGTCCACCTGTATACATTTTTTTTGGCACCTCCGGTATATATCATATATAATATATATATATAATATATATCATATTATTTGTGTGTATATATACACACACATATAATATATATCATAATATATATCATATATCACATATCATATATATAAAATAAAATTTCTCTCTAACTACTTTAGCGAAAAAAACCTGACTTGTGGCAAAACCCAACTTGAACTGTTGCAACGTATTGCATCAGTTACCCCACTTATGACACATTCTTTACCCCACTTACTGCACATATTCATACCTTTCCATGTAGAACTGTTAATGTGTTTGCTTATGAGGTACAGCCCTAGACTCCACTGGGTATATGCTGTGATAGCCAGCAGATGCATACCGTATTTCAGATCCTAAAATCTGAAAATACTGAATTCCAAGTCACATCTGGCCCCAAGGGATAAGAGATTTGCTTGATAAATCGTAGCTTGGTTTGAAGAGACAACTCATAAAAATTGAGGCGGGAGGTTCTTTGAGTCTGTCAGACATTTTAACTCCTTAGGGAAATAATTAACCTTGAGAGCTCTACATGACCTTAAGAAAATCACTTTTAAAGAGTGCTCGTTTTAAAGATGTTGGGCAGTCAGATGTGGGCAGAGGAGTTTGGATTTTTTTTGCTCATATGTCTCATCTGTTCTGCTTTGTTGTAGGAAGCGAGTGGTCAGCAGCAGGTGGCTGTAGAGACGTCTAATGACCATTCTCCATATACCTTTCAACCCAATAAGTAACTGTGAGGTAGGAGGAAACGGTCTCCATAACTGTAGGGCTCAGGTCAAGGAAAGTTTGTTTGTTTGTTTATTTTTAATCAAAAAGTTTCTTAAAATAACTCAAAATTTTATCACACCTCTTTAATCATAGCCCAGGAATCTAATGTCATCAAAATGTTAAAAGTAGTGATTTTGTGGATTTGCTCACTAAGTACCTAAAAAAAAAACAGTGCCTGGCATTGTTGTCAAATGTACATTTACATCCCCACCAAAAATCTGTAAAATATTAGAGAGCCCCACGTACCAAATTTGTCCTGCATGACAAGCTTCCAACATTATTTATGTTACTTTAATGCTCACAAACTGAAGGAAATACAGCGTGACTTCGAATAATCTAGCATTACAAGATTAGCAATATCTTGACTGTGAATTTAATGTCAGTATCCTTAGATTGAGAGGTTGCATTCCCAGCTGTCACTTGGACCACAAATCTCAAAACTTCAGTGATGAGCCCAGCTTCTTATAAACCCCTGTATCTTTAAAATGAGAAAGATTACAAAGCTCTGTGGTGTATTATACCAGATATACAAAAGCGTTTGTGCTTTATTTTTCTCTTCCAGATGTACAGAAGGGTGTTCTTACATGAAGAAGGGTGTGAAGGCTGAACAATCATGGATTTTTCTGATCAATTGTGCTTTAGGAAATTATTGACAGTTTTGCACAGGTTCTTGAAAACGTTATTTATAATGAAATCAACTAAAACTATTTTTGCTATAAGTTCTATAAGGTGCATAAAACCCTTAAATTCATCTAGTAGCTGTTCCCCTGAACAGGTTTATTTTAGTAAAAAAGAAAAAAAAAAAAAGAGAAAAAAAGAAAAAACAACAAAAACAAAACAAAAGATTTTTATTAAATGTTACAATGCAAAAAAAGAAAAAAAAAGGAAAAAAGAAAAGAAAAAGGAAAAAAAAGAAAACTTCAATTTTCTGGGTGTGCACAAAGACCATGAAGACTTATCCAAGTGCATGACCGGATTTTTGTGGTTTGTTCATTTTGTGTTTAATTTGTGTTTTTTTTTTCCAGCTGTATGAAATGGGCTTTCTGACGTTTAAATAGTCCGACTTCACCCATGGTGTTCTGTGCTTGCAGTGCGAGTGTTGCTGTAATTCAGTGTTGCCGTCAGTGTCCCTTTTCTCGCTTTCCGTTTTTCTTTCAACGTAGTGTGAAGTGTCTTACCCTTTTCTATGAATTCCAATTTGCCTTAACTCTTTTGATGCTGTAGCTGTTTCAGTAAAAGTTAGTTCAAACTAATGATGTAGAATGCTTTGACCAAATGAGCTGGTCTATTATGCCTTGTAAAACAGCAGCATAGGGCTTTTAAAAGGTAGTCAATAAAAGTTGCTGAAATTTTGGCTTTTTTAAATATGTAATAGGTGTTTTTAATGATTTTTCACATAATGTGTAAGGTAGTGAAATGCAAGAAGGGAAAAATGTTTTGTGTGAAACACATTTTCTGACTGGGGAACTTTTAATAGGGTAAATTGTTTGTAAGGCTGTATGCCAACAGTTTCCTCTGATAGTTTGACTGATTTAGGATATCTGCTGTATGATGCAATGTAAAGTCTTTTTTGCCTTTTTTCAGGAAAAAAAAAAAAAACTAACTTGATGTTCTAGATTTAGTGTAGGTAGCGTTGGGACTGGGGGTGGGGGGCGGGGGAGGGAAGTCCCCGAATGTTTTGTCCTTCCTTTATACTAATGATAGTGCTTTAGAATGAGAATGATGCCTGCGATCTGGCAAACCGAAAAATGTTGCTATTGCAACGAAATGGCAAAAGCTAAAAGTAAGGATTTATCTTCAAACAAGCTGAGATATGAATAGAAGCGAAACGATTGGCTACTAGCTCTCTCTCTTGCTCTCTATTACGTAAATTTGAGAAATAAAAATTACTTGGCACTTTTAAAGGTAACTTCACCAAAGACCGAAGAGCCAGTAACCAGTAGCTCCAACTTGTCTCAGCATCACATCTTCTGTGCTCTTTATTTTTGCCGGACCAGTTTGCGGTTAGGAGAATGTGCCTTTTTTGTACCTTTGCATTTAGGTTTTATAATTTTAATTGATGTATGGACACACACAAACAAACAAAAAAGCATGAAGGAAGATTTGGATCCAAGCAGTGCCACACTTTACATCATCACTACAAGTGTTAAGTGTAAAGAAAAACCAATTTTGAAACTATGAAATTCCTGATTCATAAATACACAGTTATTTCTACTTTAGTACATATAAGATGATTCACTGTTATTAAAGCTCTTTTATTAAGACAATTGCATACGTTTGAAAAGCAATGGTAAATTAAGTTGTCTTCCAAAACTGTGTACTTGTCTGGTCAACTGTGTGTGATCAGTTATCTACCTCAGAGTCTATTTTCTTTTGTGCTGGGACAGGTTGCTGGCCCTCCCTGTTTCCACAGACCAAATCCTCCTAGCTCAGGAGCTAGGGCTAAGCAGTTATTTCTTTCGAGTATTTTTTAGTTCTTAAATTTTATGCTTGTATTTGATTATAGATGTCAGTGACATTTCATAGTTTCAAAAGTCCTTGCTGCTCTGAGAAGTGTAGATTCTAGTGAAAATTACATAGTCATAAGAGAAATGTGTCTTTGTTTTTGTTTTTGTTTCCTTTTTTAAAGTTGTGGTATTATTGGTTCTATGCTCCCTGGAATATTACTGCTTTGTGAAAGTCCAGACTGAACGCAGCACCCTCGTACCTAGTACATTTATAAACCTGGGTCTCTCACTACTTGATATTTTTGCATTAGTTAAGACAGAAATTTGATAGCTCAGTTAGAGGGGAGGGGAAACCTGCTGCTAGAAATGTCTGAACTAAGTGCCATACTCGTCTGGGTAAGATTTGGGAAACATAACCTCTGTACATAAAAAATAAAAAAATAAAAAAATAAAAAAAAAATCAGTTAAACATCACATAGTAGACAGCCATTAAATTATAAAAAAATTAATTTATGAAGAAAGACCTTTTGTACAGATTGAAAAAAAAAGATTTTCATAGAGATATCTATATGATCAAGAGAGTTAATTTTTTATTTTTGTTTTACTAGTGCCACAAACTTGCCAGTGGTAACTTATTTGTCCGGTTCAAGATAACTCTGTAGTTTTCTTTCCTAGGACTTGTTGTTAAACGCCAAAAGACATTTTTGAACTGTACATTTGATCAGATTGTTAGCTTTTTCTGTTTTATTTCTTTTGAGAACCTTTGAATAAAAAAACATCTGAAATTTTATTTTTCTGTCCATTTTTTTAAGTAGATTAAATATGTGAAAATTTTATTTCATTTCTGACTTCTTTCTTGAGTTCAGTAGATTGGTTTGAAAGAGAGTTGAAAATTATTTCAGATTTGCTATCTACTCAAAATAATGTTTCCTTCAAAAGAATTGGAAAAACCTTTCTACCCCCTTCTTTTTAGTTATTTGAATCTTTGTATGGGGGGACCAGAGACATCAGCCATCAGCTCACTACATTTCACCTCAGTAAAAGTGCACCTTTGGTCTATTCTTAAAGACCAAAAAGCCCATCCCTCTCCTTCCTTCCTTCCTGCTACCCTTTAACTGTGGCACTGTTTGTCATTGCCCAGCAAGGAGGACAGAATAAATACAGTATCCCATCAAGCAAGCATGCGGGTAAGGATTTCAAGATGCTCTTATCAGTGCCCCCTTAGTGACCTCATTTGGTTTTCCCAGTAGCAGACAGTGGTACAGCATTCGAGGGGGCGAGAGAACTCTTTCCCACACCAACGTGTTTTATGGGAGGCACTTAGTATAGGAAATTGACTCCTTGTACCTACAGCAGATTAAATTTTTGTGTAGCTGTACAGTATTCTTTTTCTGCTGCCCAATGGCTCTGTCATGGTGGTCAAAGGAGTGGGCAAGAAAAACATCCATACCGTCCATTTCTGTATGCCTCCCCTGCGATGTGGATGATGTGGAATGTGAATTGGGTACATGGGGTTTAGAGAACTTAACTTGCCAGAGCCAAGGTAGCCTGGTACTCAATGGCTCAGAAAAGGACATGCAGTCCTGTGATGATAACCAGCGCTTCAGAGAGAGAAGTCAGGGCCGAGGGAAAGTGTCGCCTCATTTTCTGTCCCATCCTCACACTGTCCCAGTGCTCCTTCATAAGACCAACAACCAAAGGCAGGAAAGAAATGGTGTCCGGGCTGCTAAGTGCCTTTGGTTTTGTTAACATTTTTGTTCCCGTATTTTAAGGCTTTCTGTCACTGGAGTCCTGGGACATCAGTGGCTGCCTTTACACAGAAACTGATAAACACTTTTTCGAGATCAGCTTTCTGTGCAAAAGGAATGAGCAAACCAACGTGTTGATTCTGAAAGAGCTGTCACACATAAAGAGGAACCGTGGCACCTTTAGGGACAAACACCTGGCCACTCAGGAGCCGGGATTTCTTACCAGCATCTGAGGTGGAATTCTTGGGTTGGAAAGGAGGGAGAAGCTCTGGCAGTTGCTTGCTGGCATTTCTAGTCCCCCATGTTGGCTAGGATGAGGTAGAGCGCTGCGTGGAGGGGCGAGCCCCATTTGCTCCCCACTATCCGTGCCCTTCATGGGCAGTGGCGCCAGGTATAGCCACTGGAGCCTGAATTCCACCTCCTCTTGAATTTCACAAATACGGATTGGAAGTTCCCTAGGTGACAGGCAGTGCCTCCCGGCCTGAGTAGGAACTCAAAGTTTCAGATCTGATTGATGATATCCTCATTCCCCTACAGCAGCTAAAGAGGAAAAGACCCAGCTCCCCTGGGGTAAAGGTCATGGACCTATCACGGGCACCGCCCTCCCCAACACAAAACAAGCTTCAGAAGATGGGAAGTAGGCGAGGAGGGAGAAGAACTCGGAGCTCAGGGTTTAAGAAAAGCCAGGCAGTTTCTTCCCCTTAAATAGCTACGTGATGAGATAACCACCCCTCAGACGTCACGGAGAACGCTGGCGCCCCCACCGGCGTCGTCTCGTGCCAGATGGCAGCGGGGAGTGGGGGCTACGAGGTGGGCGCCCACGGCCCCGGCGGGGAGTTCCTGGCACAGGAGAGGGGGGGCTGTGTGCCTGTCCCTCCATGTGGGATGAACTCCGCCAGGCAGTGGAATTTCAACCCTGTGAAATGGCTCCAGAGTGTCTCTCTCGGGACTTTGTAGAGCCAGAGAGGGTTTTAACTTGAGCCACTAGAGGGAGGTTTTTGTTTTCTTCATCGTCCGCGGTGAGTTGTAAGGCCGGAGTGTGGCCGGCCCTCGTGAGCAAGGCCCTCGGAGGGGGCACTGCCGGTGGGTATGCAGACTGTCCAGGCGCACCCTGCTGGGGACCTTGCATTGAGGGCTGATTGTAAGAACTGATGCACAGATAATCACCATTGACCAATGCTGGCAGCTTTCTCATCGAGAGCATTGTTGCTCATACTGGGGAGCATCTTAAATGTGATTTTTAAGGTGCAAGGAAGCCAAAAAAGCCTTGCCAGACATCGTGACTCGGAGGTGCATGAAATTACTGGCAGGTCTCTGAGATGCTCGAGATTGAAAACAGGTGGCTTTGGATTAAACACAAACTTGAACGCAATTCATTTTTTTAATGTGACTGAGATTTGATCTAGTTATCCGTTGCTCGTTTACACCAGATACTGACCATAAACAAAACTTTGTAGGTATCTCCTACCCTCTAGTATCTCTGAAGCCACTTCCTGTGCTTGAATATTTCCACTGATGGGGCATGTCCCACCTCTCCTGGCATCTATCTTTTTGGAACAGCTCTCAAATTTGCTTAAAGAAATCAATTTTAAGGAGTCAAAATTGTGTCTTCGTAATGTCTACTTAGCAGCCTACTTCTGCCAACTGAGATGCCACGGGATAAGCCCATCATTCCCGTTCTTGAGAAGACAAAAGTATAGTGACAGAAAACATACCAGTGACTGCCAGGAGCTAAAGGGGTCAGGAGGATAACACCATAAAGGGATAGCACAAGGAAGTTGGGGGACGGGGTGATGAAACTATTCTACATCCTAATTGGTTACACAAATCTATGTGCTAAAATTCATGGAACTGTATACCAAAAAGTCTATTTTAATGAATAACCATTTATTCATTTTGTTTTATTTTTAATGAGATTAGTAAGTCATTGCTCAAATGTAGAAAACTGCTGGCTCCACAAATCTCTGGGTTGAACATTCTTCATGGCTTTAACTGTTCCTCATCTGTTCTGGCTCCACACTCCACACCTCCAGCTCACCCTTCAGATGCACCACACATGACTCAGGATAAAACCCAGAACCCCAGGAATAACCTGGGCCTTCACCTGGCCTCCCCAGTTCAGCCCACCCTTCTATTACAAGTGACAGGGTTTCCTTCTTGACTCCTCAGACACCACAGTTCTTAAAGCTTGTAGCCAATTCAAATCCCTATGTTTTGTTTCTTTGTCACGATCAGTTACAATAAAGACATGATGGAATATTATGTAGTCATTTTTAAATGAAAACATTTTAATGGCATGAGAAATATACTCAGGATATAAGATGAATGGAAAGTGTTAGGTACAAAACTCTAGATACAGTATGCTCATAACTACCCCGAAAATAAGACCTAACCGTATTAAAAGAATACAGTATTTCCCTGAAAATAAGACCTAACTGGAAAATAAGTGCTAGCATGTTTTTTCAGGATGCTCGTAATATAAGTCCTATCCCAAAAATAAGCCCCAGTTAAGATCATCAGTCAGATGGACGCATTTAATATGTCCATTGCAAAACACGACGGACGTATTGAATTATAAAACAATATTAATATATAATTAAATAAATATTGACATTAATACTTAAACGATAATATAAATTATAATTATTTGTAAATACCCAAGCAGCCACCTTTGGACGAGAGATAAACACCTATGTAAACAGATGAACTCGAGACTTACTGCCAAATAACCAATCGGAGTACAGACACAACGCACAAATAACGTGCACGCTTGATAACTAACAGATGTGGTTGTGTCTAATATAAATCTTCATAGTTAAGTATGTCGTGTGTTGTAATGGATGCACTTAATGCACTCCTGGGAAATAAAGAAATGTTTTCTGAATTTTGGTGCCTGCAATTTTTTGTCACTTTTGTGTGGTCCATCGTTCTTAACTGTCGTCATTTTTGTTGCCACTCCTGTCTCGTAAGTCTTCAATTAACACTTGATTTAATGGTAGATTTAAAGGGAACAATATTTTGATCCCCAGACAAGATGAGTGCAAAAAGAAAGAGCTATTCCGTCGAGTACAAGAAAGGAATCGTGGAAGACTCCCAGGGCAAGAATCTTATGGCTTTCTGCAAAGAAGAAATTGGATCTCCGAATGGTCTGAAAATGGTGAGGAGAGTACGATAACCTCAGTCAATAAGTGGACGAGGGGAATGCTAAGAAGCCCAAGTGTGGATCAGATTGGCAACCATTATTTCCTGAGCTGGAAAACATCATCTATGAATGGATTGCTGACAGGAAAGCAAAGGCTTTGGTTGTGCGCAGGTCTGATATTCAAGCATTTGCCCTTGCAATGGCACCACAGTTAGAAATATCCCCAGAAGAATTCAAAGCATCGCAACACTGGTAGGATGGCTTCCTTCAGTAATATGAACTGTCTCTAAGATCGACAACACTGTTCAAGCTGGAAGATACTGAAGTTATTAAACGTGTACTTGCATTCAAGTCCTTTGTTGATGGCATCGACTTTCCTAAATACCAATTCTCCGACATGATTGCTATGGACGAAGCTGCAGTGTTTATGGGCCAAGGATCTCAAACGACAATTGATCAGAGGGGTGCATCATCGATCTACATTCCCTCCACTGGTTACGACAGGGCACGTGTTACCTGTATTTTGGCAATTCGTCTGGATGGAAAGAAAGCCCCACTTCTAATCATCACTGTGGGCAAGAAAAATAAGGTTGAACGTGTTTCAGGCATTTATGTCCTTGAAATCAAAAAAGCCTGGTGCACACAAGCAGTTATAAGGAAGTGGGTCGATTTAATGCTGCCACATGTTTTTCGAGGTGGCCAAAGAGGTCTACTAGTCTGGGGTTCAGCCAGCACTCACCGCGCTAAAGACAAAGAATTTTCTTGCAGAGAAAAGAATAGATCAAATAATGATTCCTGCAGGAATGACGGCCTACCTCCAAACTCTTGCTATTGCAATAAACAAGCTATTCAAGGATAATTTGCACATGGAAATCAATGACTACATTGAAAATAGAATGGAGAGAAAATCAATGTGGAAACTTTGTGAAGCCTAGCCTGCAAGAGGTCGTGACTTGGGTAAAGAATTCATGGGATAAAATCACTGACAGCTGTGTTGCCAATGCACTACGAGCAGGCTGCATGGACAAGAAGTGCTCCTTTAAGGGGAGCTCTATTGCTGGACATGAGAGATTGGGGCCAGTGGTTCTACAGGAAATGGAGTCGCAAGAAATTTAAGGCAGAATTCGGGGTTTGGAGAGTTATGACAATGTTCCAGAAGATGACATGAACTGTATTTGAATAAATGTAGATTTTTGTACATGAATAAATGTAGATTGTTGTGCATGAAAAAAATAAGACATCCCCTGAAAATAAGCCCTAATGTGTTTTTTTGGAGCAAAAATTAGTATAAGACCTGGTCTTATTTTTGGGGAAATATGGTATGAAGCAATAGGTATGTAAGTATAAAAGATGAGCAGATACTTCAAAATGCTTGGCTGTAGGTGGAAGGGTTATGGAAAGTGTGTGTTTTCTCATTGATACTTTTCAAAAAATTTCCTGGTTTTCTACAATGAAAATATTGTATAATCAGGAAAAAAAATTAACAAAGAATGTTGTCAGATCATCCTGAAATCATGCAAGTTGCTGTGTTCATTATATTCCAATTCAGCACGTTTAGTTAGTGTTTTTGCACTTAAGAGATACTGCACCAGACATCAGAAGACACAAAGATAACGTAATGTGGTCCCAGTCCTCAAGGAACATTCTTGTGGAGAGAGACAAGCACATAAAGGACAGTATTGTAAAGAGAAGTAAAAAAATATGATCTAAATGAAAAGCTTTGGGAGTTCCGTGAGGGGGCCAAGACAACATAAACACTCTCTCTTGAGATTCTTCTCATTTCCACATTACTAACCAGCTCCTTTTTTACTGATCAGAAATCACTCTGAAATGGCCATTTTTCCTCACTTTTTGCTCTGCCTGCTCAGAGAGGAAATTTTCAGACAAATGAAGTCTTGGTCTTGCCAGAATGAAACTTGGAGCAGATGTCTAAATAGTTGATGTTACTTTGTCACTACTGCTTTGAAAATAATTGGGATGTGTAACAAAAAAATGTATCGTCTTTGTTCTGTTTTGTTTTATTTGGTTTTGTTTTGTTTTAATCAAGCATGGTATAGAATCGTTTCCAAAAACGTAATTTTTCTTGTTTTACCCGTGGTCAAATGTTCTCCACATGCCAGACTGTGGATTTGCAAACACCTGTGTAGTTTTCTGACACCCTCCACTTTCTCTTACATCTCATATTTATTACTTTCTTCATAGAAGTCTCAGCAGCAATCCTATCATATTCACTTTGTTACACATTGGGCTTTGACCCATGCCTAAGACCATGAAGATTGGTCCTGGCTGACTTGCCTCTTATTTTCTCTTAAATACTGAGAGAACTTCTTGACATTCTTGTTATATGCATATTTTCTTCCTAAAATTTAGTTCCATTTTATAGAGAAGGTTTTGCTTCCTTCAACTTCCAAGAATGTTGAAATATAGTCCTGTGTGGCCACCATAAACACAAAATTTCTTATGTTTTCTCCTCAATAAATGGAAATTTCGTCTTTACCTTATATCTTTCTCTTTCCCAGTATGGCTGTGCAATTTTATTTATTTAAAATGTTTTTTTTAGTGTTGAAACACAGAAGTTGCAAGTACAATGCAAAACTTTATCCTGATTTATTTGAGAACAACTTGTTGACCCAATTCTCCATTATCCCCTTCAAACAAGGACATTCTCCTACATGACCACAATACAACCATCAAAATAAAAGGAACACCGATACATTACTGCCATCTAATCCTCAGACCCCAGTTAAGTTTCATCAATTATTCCACGAATGTCGTTTGTAGTAAAAAGATCCTGTCAAAATCATGCATTGCATTTAGTTGTCGTGTCTCCTTAGTTTCCTTCAGTCTGAAATAACTCTTCAGTATTTATTTGATTTTCATGTCTTTGGCACAACTGAAGATTATAGGCCAGATATTTTGCAGAGTGTCCTCAGATTGGTTTGTTGGAAGTTTCCATTGGTCTTCCATCTCTGGCAGGATTATCACCAGAGTGAAGCTGTGTTCTTTTTGCTGCATCCCATCAGGAGGTGACTTATTTCAGTTTGTCTCTTTACCGATGAGGTTTCCTTTGATCGCTTAATTAAGGTGGTATCGGCCTGACATTTCCACTGTAAAGTTACTCTTTCTCACTTTTCAGTTATAAGTATTTTGTGGGGAGGTGCTTTGCAACCATGTAAATACCCTGAACGTCCTCAAACTTTTAATTTATTTATTTACTTATTTATATCAGTATGAACTCAGGATTTCCTATTTTATTTAATGGGTTCTACTCTGTTACAATCATTATTTGTTTTCATGCTCAATTGTCCCTTTTGGCCAGTGGGAACCCTCACAAGCCAGCTTCTGTGTTTTGTTAAGACATTTTCCCATTATCCTTTAAGCACTTCCTTGTTTTCTGGCACCACCAGATGTCCCAAGCTCATCTTGTACTTTCCCTGTCCCAGTTCTGGATTCAGCCACTTGTCCAGAGAGTCTTGGCTCCTTTTAGTGAAGAATGGCTTCTAGAAGGTAAAATCTGGGCACTAGGTGTATGTTTTGGTATTGACATGTCACTCTTCCCAAGCCCTGTCAGTGAACAGGGTTAGGGAACTGTGTGGTGCGAGTGTGCACACACATTTCCATCTGTATTTTGTACATTACCCATAAATATGGAAAAACATGTATTTTCACATCCATACCTCCAATTCCAATCCAACCCCAGAGTTCATTTTCCTTTTCCATATTTGTAATCCTCTTTTCTGACAGCAAGAAACCCGATTCCCAATATCCTTGATATATTTACTCATTTGATCAGTTCCCCTGGATTTAACCAACCTCTCATCTCTGACATCACCATCTTGGTCCTACAGGTCCCTTAGCCTTGCTCCCCCTGTCAGCCTCTCATACTTTGCTCTATGTGGGAGTCTGGGGATGGTGAGGATGGTTGTTCTCCTTCTGCTCTGCCCAGAAGGAGACGGGAACCATATATCAAGGCACAGAAGTAATTCTGCCATGACAGGGTAATGCTCGCCAAAGGAAGGGGACCTTTTGTGATCCCATAAATTTACCAGCTGAAGTCTACTTACCTCTCATGGTCAGTTGAAATGTGGTAAAAGGTTTGGAACAGAGAGTTGGAAAGCAGTAACGATGTGGAAGTGGAAAATCCAGAAAGGAGATATAAAGAAAAGACACGAGAGGATAGCAGAAAGGAGAGAAAGGAAGTAGAAAAGAGAGACTTAGGAAGGGATAGCGGTAGGAAAGCAAATATGAGAAAGGTCGAGTGGAGGAGAAAAAGAAGCTAAAATGAACTCTGTAGACTGACATCACCCTCCCAAAGCTTCTCCCGAGGGCCTGGTAAATATGCTCGTCTCCTGGAAGCTCTCAGCCACCAACTTTGGTGTGTATTCTGTTAAGGGAACAGAGATGTTTCTAAGATGTCCGCAGTGAGTTGCCATCTCTGAGGCCACAAATGTAACATCCCACAGAAACCAGTGTGCTGACATCCCAGGTATTTCCCTAGGGCCTCCCACACAGATCTAGTCCAACCTCACAGAGCATGGGGATGCTTCCCTAACAGTTGAACCATCTCATTACCTCTGAGTTTATTCCGAAGTCTGTGAAATTAATGCCTTTGAGTTTTTGAGAAGAAAAAGAGCTACAACCCTTTATGGTCATGGTAAAATAATGACTTCACCAATCTAAACCATCTCATCTGTTTTTTCCTCCAATTGGCCCTCTGCAGCATTGGTTAGTACTGCCAAGTACACTTGTCTCCATTCCCCTACGTCTCATCCCACCTCCTACTACTGCAATGTGGTGTCTGCTGCCAGCTCTCCACTGAACGGTTCCCACCCAGGGAGGTCAGGGACCTCCTAGTCCCAAGTCAAAGGACCCTCCATCCTTATCTGAATGCCCTCTCTGCTGCATGTTGCTGTGGACAGCCCTCCTTTTCTTGAAATTTCATCAAGCCCAATAAGTTTAAATGCCTGGCTTCCCCATGACTTCACTGCCAAGGTCATTTCCACCTCCAGCCACACCCCATCTGGAACTTTAAAATGTCGGAAGAATTCTGTCCTCTGTACGTTTGCCCCTTCTTATCTCACTCATCCTCCCCCTGGATAACTCCTATTTGCCCTTTAAGATTCAACTCAGTTCCTAATCTTCCTGAGAATTACTAAGCAATAATAACTACTTTCTTTTTTAACATTTTTTAAATTGTGAAATAAACTTAGAAAAGTGCATAAAACATAGATGTACAGCGCAAAGTATGGTTGCAAAATGAGCACGCTGTGACTTCAACCCAAGCTGAGAAATAGAACACAACCCCCTCCCAGGACCCCCAACAGTGCTTCTTCACAACCATAAACCCCTCCTTAGGCGCAGCAGGTAACACTACACAGAATTTTAGTGTTCACTTCCCTGCTTTTCTCTGATTTTACCACCTAAATATGCATCCCTAAATCCAAGAGTTTACTTTTGCTTATACTTGGACTTTATATAAATGAAATCGTGCATTAAATATTTTATTCTGTCTGGTTTCTTTCACTCAATATTTTATCTTTAATTGTGTGTTTTTTCATAGTTGTAATGTTTATTTTTATTGTATAGGATTTCATTGTATAAGTATACCAAAGTGTGTCCATTTTATTTTTGATAGATATGGGTACTCTTTCCAATTCTTGGCTATTACGACATGCTATGATGAAAATGCTTATGCGTGTCACTCGGTACATATGTCCATGTATGTATGCAGGATATATGCCCAGGAGATGAATTGCTGGATTTTGCAATATGCCTAGCTTCAGTTTACAAGATAACGCCAAACTATTTTCAAAGTGTGTAATTACAGACCCTAAAATTAGATGAAATAACTGTCTTTCTTGCAAAGAATATCTCGACTTGAGATTTACAAAAAAAACAAAAACAAATGAACATACAACAAAACCACACACAACAACAAAATAACAGTAGTAAGAGCCCTGGGGTGAGAGGATGAGTTTTGACAAATATCAGCAGTGTGGATGAAAAACCACAGCTGAGGGGCTCTGGCCCTCATGGGAAGGAGAAGGTGCTGGGGTACCCGTATAAATAGCTTCCTGTGTAGAGTTGTGTGGCTCCCCACTATGAATACTGAAAAAGAGCTCCCCTCCTTTCTCCTGAAAAGAAGGAACTGAGCTGGGATGCAAGTCATTATTAGGTGGACGCTCTGCTGTCACGAATATTGTTTTCGTGGCTTCCACGGACTCCCACAGTAGCTGTGAAACTGACCCGGCTGCTCCTGGGCCAGCCCTCCCCTTATCATCCACTCCTGTCCCCACTGGCTTCTATCTGTCAGACTCAGCAATTCTCCTCCACTCCTGGCCTGGCAATGGCTATCATGGGTCTCTCAGTCTTGGCCCTTCCAGCCCAAAGAATAGCTGCAGTAGCCTTAGGTTGTCACTGCCTTTGTGGGGTGTGGAATGTTCTCCTTCCAGATCTTTCACTCCTCATTCACAAACAGAACCTGAGAGGGTGGGAGTAGGTGAAGGCAGTACTCTGGGAATTACTCTGAAGCGGAGGCTGACGGGGTACCTATCTGTCTTCCTGTTCACTGTACAGACAAGTTGGAACCATGTCTTATCTTCATTGGGTCCTTCCTTTGCCCCAGCCCCACTCCAATGCCTAGCAGAGTTCCTCACACACATGGGTACTTAGCCAGCCATTTATCAAAACAGCAACTTTATAGCAACTGGGGACAAAGGGCGTACCCTGTTCTTAGAACGCTCCACTGCCAAGTGCCACAAAAAGTCAGAATGACCACACAAAACTACAACGATATGTGAATGGCACCCCCGCAGTTGTGCAGAGCACAGCTTTCTCACCGAAAGGTGTAGTCTGTTTGATGGATAAATAAAATCCAATGCTTATAGTCAAATCTCACATTTGCCAATAAGCCCACCCTCTTAAAATGGGCTTACCAGAAATGCTAAGAAGGAACAAATATCGAAATCACATATATACTCTCTTTAGGTGGAAGGTCCACCAAAGAGTTATTTAAGTTCAGGTGAGCCAGAAACTGCCAGCCAAAATGTATTGATTGATTTAATAAAACAACCAGGGACAGATTTGAATTTTGCCATAGTTTAGTGACTTTTTTCCCCTGTGGAACCAGAAAGCTGCCAGTTTGCAGAGGAGAGCAGACACAACATCAAATGTTCTCCTTACTGTGGTTCATGGCGAGGGGCTGCAAAGGAGCCTGGGGCCATTGTGACCATGACACAGTTGGTGCAAAGGGTCGCTGCGTGTGGCCGTGCCCGGTGTACTTGGCTGGAGAGGCCCCCAAAGCACTGCTGAGTCTGGTGGAAGGCACCTTCTTCTAATCTGTCCACAGGGGATGTTTTTTTCTAATTCTCACAAGGACTAGTCCTGGGCAAGGTATTCAAACTGTTTGCACCAAGCTGAGCCTGGGGACGGCAGTTTTCTGAAACTAGTATCTTGTGCAACCCACAAAGCCAAACATCCTGACCTCTCTCATTGTGACTTCTTTCCTTCTTTCTATGTTAAATTATCTGTAACCCTATAGGTCAACAAAACCTCTGTATTCTAAGCTCAGCACAGTGATTCTGTGAGCGGGTGTTCTCTGTTTGCTCCTGCAGATTGCGCTTCTTCACTCTGTGTGTCTAGGAGATGTCCCTGTGGGGGGTGAGGAGACATCAAACAGGCTCCCTTGGCTCTGGATTCCATCTGGGTTTGGCCAGGGCAAGGCACCTGCAGACAACTGGCTGGCGGGCTGGAGGGAAGAGCGAAGCAGGTTTATCACCCACGCTTTCTCCCTGTGGACCACAGATTGGCAGTGTCCCGGTCATGGGCTGAATTTGCTCCCACAAAATTCACATGCGGAAGTCCTGATCCCCAGTACTTCAGCATGTGACTGTATTTGGAAATAGGGCCTTTCAAGAGCTAATTAAGTTAAAATGAGGTCATTAGGGTGGACCTTAATCCTGAATGACTGGAGTCCTTATAAATGGAGAAAATTTGGACAAAGATACAGGCATAAAGGGAAGATGGTGTGAAGACACGGGGAAAAGAGCCATTTACAAGCCAAGGAGAGATGCCTCATCAGAAACCATCCCTGCCAGCACCTTGATTTGGACTCCTGGCCTCTAGAATGGTAAGAAAATAAATCCCTGTTGTTTAAGCCGCCCCAGTCGTGGTACTTTTGGGGGGCATTCTGAACAAACTAACACAGTCCCTCTACCTAAAATCACAAAGCAGACCAGGCTCCCTCTCCCATTGCCACAGTTCTCCCTGGGCTTGGGGCACTGCTCCCCACTCCTTGACCCCCCCGTTGGCCCCTTGATCCTAGGCTTAGGGAAAAGAAGGAAGGGCTCCCTCTTGTATTATCTTTGTAGCATTGTTTTTAGCCATCATAGTCACCAAAACCAGGTATTCAAACAAACTGTGCTTAGAATCAGATTTTTAAATTTTATCACAAAGTGGTAAAGCAAGCTTTTCAAGTGAAGCATATTCAGTTACATATAAATATAAAAATTAGCATACAACATTAATAGCATAGTAAAAGCAAAAAGGATTTTTTGTACCATTGAGAAAATAAACAACTTAATATTGTTTCATCTTTTAAATTTTTCTCTTTGTGTGTTCTTAAATAACAATCTATTAGTTCAATAGTACATTTATAAATAAATAACAAGGATTGAAAGTATCTGTTTAAAATCTTTTACTGATTTTTGTGAGCCATCCAAAAGGCCTGGAGACCACTGAGCATGAAAGCATAGAGCTACAAAAAAATATCCACTGTACCCAGAATCTTAGAACTTCAGAGTCATAATTCTATCTTGTTCAAACTGGCTTCAAAGGAAACAAGGGGGAAATATGAAAGAAGACTGTGACGGAGGGATAGCCAGCAGCTCACAGCCTTCCTGCATGAGCTGGTAGAGAGTCTGCTCATTTGGTTGAACCGCTTCCTCTGAGAAAGTTTTGGAAATTTTTGGAATGTAGTGGGAGGCCCAAGGGACCACCCAGTAGTAGAAACCCAAATGAAAGTCTTCCAAAAACAATAGGGGGCAAAATGAGGGTCAGCTCCTCCTCAGCTAGTAGTAGGTTTGTACCACCCAGGCCAGGGCTGGGTGGGAGGAGTTTGGCCGTCTTATCCAGCTCTGCTTGCATCTTGCGTGCATTCCTAAGTGTCACAGAGGGTATGAGCCTTGGAAATCATGTTATTATAGTGTGCAATATGTGGAGGTGACAGAAAACACTCCGCTCATGTCAGAGAAAACAGCCATTTAGACTAGACTAGGGGAAAATGCCCTGGAGCTCTACTCAGCAGGCCTTTTCTCTAATGCTGCCAGCAAAACAAGAACCCAGCTCCCAGCAGAGCGCTGGATGATATGCATATTTATTGCTTGGCCTTTCAGGCAAAAGGCTATAAAAATACATTGGTGGTGTGGAGATTGGTGCAATGGATTTTGAAATCAAAGCTGCTTCATCCAATTTGTTTTCTGTTATTATTTTTTCAGGATTCCTCACTGATTGAAATTAAAATCTGGTGACCAAACAGGGGCCCTGAGAGACGTTCACTGCTCTACATCTCCACAGATGAATCCTGCGTCTTCCAGCTTTTCTCCTTTGTCAAAAAACAAAATTCAGCTGTGTAAATTTGAAGATCTAATTGGCTTCTTTAAGTGATTCAGGAATCGGGCAGCATTCCATCTAGCAACTGTAAGGTACTCTGAGGGGTTGTACAAAAGGAAAGGTTTTTATGGAAAAAAGGTGTGTAATTAGGGGAGTAATTAGCAAAAGAAAAAAAAAAAAGAATTCTTTTAGATTAGGACATCTTTTGGAGAGCAAGGGATTGGCCAGGGTTTTGTCATGTACATTGTCTCTTCCCATTGGTGGTGGTGGTGGTTGGGGATGGTGACATGGAGAGGGACCACATGACATATTACCTCATTGATGTTGACCAGTAAATTCCAGACTGGTTAAGTAAGATTACATTTCTTGTTAAGTTCTAAACTGCAATTAGTTTACGTGTTAAGTCTAGATTTTGTATCATGTGCTTTAGCACAAGTGATGCCATTTGGGGCCTGTGGTTTTTTTCTTTTTTCACCTTAAAGGCAGGGTGAACCCAAGTCACCTTCTCAGTACTGAAGGATGCACCAAAGCAGTTTCATTTCCCCATAGAAACCTCTAGAGGGGAATAGCTGAATGCCTGAAGAAGCCAGCCTTCTTTGCAATTATGTAAAAGGAGTCACTGGCTGATGTTAACAAGACTTCCCTTCTACTACCCACACTTAGAGTCATTTCTTTGTGAAATAAATATTGGTGGTTTGTTGTTGCTTTGTTCTTTTTTTTTTTTTTTTTTTTGTAATTCCAATTCACGTTTTATTCTTTCATAGGTTTTAACAACTATACACAACTCTTAACCTAAAGATAGTGAAATCTCAAGGATAAGCAGACAATATATATGGCCTCTTCTATTTATTCTTCAGGACAGAAGGACATTTCCAAAGGGTACAGTGTGTGAGACAATCTCCATTAGATGGTGGTCTGATTAGAAATCAATGGGATTTTATAGTCTAGGTGAGGTCAGCCCATTCTTGAGTTTTGCTAAACCCCATTATTCAGCTTCCTGCTCAGCTCACAGGGGAACTTCTAAACCCCCAAAACCTCCAGCTGGGTGGAAACACAAACGGCTCTACTCCCAGCCACACTCAGTGGAGCCAATGCTGGCCGATGCTGCCATTTTACACGACTGTGACCTTCTTTTCACTCCTGCAAAGAATAAGAAGTCCACATAATCCCAAATCACATTTCCAAGTTGACCTTCCAAAGGGATACCTCGGGCATCCAAACACCCTCCAACTGGGATGCACTTGTCATTTACTCCACACACCATCCTTCAGCAAAACCGACTTCTCACTATAAAGAATGAAGCACGCTTTAATCCACTCAGCTTGTTGAAAAATGAAGGTGAGGCTTCGATTCACTGAGGTTTGCCTACCCTACTCTATCATGCCAGCAGATTACTGGGCCAGTGGCAGCCTAGAATGTCATGCGTGGTGGTGGGGACAATTCCTATCTTGCCTGGAAAGCTGAAAGTGGAATTTTAAGTATGAATTTCCTTGTGTTTAATAGGCTAAAGTCAAAAGGCCACATTCTGCTTCAGATTTGCATGAAAAATTTTCACTGGAGTTAACTTGTGTGTATCTGAGTTTAGTTAAAATAGCTAAACACCCAGGCATTATTAAATAACATTCTTGTTTAAAAAATCTTTTTAAGGTGCATGTGGGAGGGTGAAACAGCATGTGTAAATTAATTAAAAATACACTCGGGTTGCGGAAACATTTGCTTTTTAAGGGGAAAAGCCAATAAGACGGTCCTGCTCATCAATTCCATCTTTACACATACTAACCAGAGACTCTCTCCAAGCTTACCTTGGAGGCCTCATTTTCGTAGACCCATCTGCTTATTTAAGGGGCAGCTGGTAGAGTGCACTACACAGTAGGCCTGGACCCAGAGGAAGCAAGGTCAAGTTCCAGCTCTGATAACATGATAACAGTTGTACCAACTTGGGCAAGTCACTCAATCTTTCCCTGTAGCTATTCATCTGTAAACTGTTGACTTTGCAAAGTTATTGTGTGAATTCAATAGAAAAAGGGTGTTCAATTTGTGTTTATTTTTTTATTCAAAATTATTTTACCTGTTAGAGAAGCAAAAAAAAAGTAAACTAACAAAAGCCCAATAATGATGGCGCTATGAAGGAGATACTTACAGTCAAACAACAGTAGTACAGGTATAGGTTGGTGTAAGTCCTTTGGAAAGCAATTGCAATGCATACTGATAAGAATGAGTATTTAAAATTGTCTTCTTTGACTTAATAATTCCACATATGAGAATTTGTCATAGGAAATACAAAAAAAATAATGAGAAACCTCTGTGTAACAATGTCGTTCACAGCATTTTTTTATCACGGAAAACAAATAGAAACAACCTACATTTTAAGCAAATAAGGAAATGTTTAAGCAAATTATTATAAGCACATTATTATTATTATTATAAGCACTTAGCTGATGCTTACATTAAATTCTTACAATGTTAAATGAATAAAATTGGGTTCAAAATATATATTCTATGTGATCACCTCTTTGTACCAAACACGTAAGCATTAAAAAGGATTGGAAGGAAATAGAACAAAATTTTCAACAACAACAGGTAGAAGAAAACCAAAAGATGCTTTGAATAAAAGCGCTATATGAACTTTTGGCCCTCTTTGCATTCCTAATACCTTGTGCGTGGATGACAGTCAGTACATATTAAGTGAGTTTTTAAAACTATTACACCTTAGCTCCTAATTGACTAGCACACTCTGCTCAACTAAGTTTCCAACTAATCAAAACTTTACCTTAATTAGCCCTGAAAAACCATTTAAAATATTTTTTCCAGTGGTTTATTCTTATTTTTTTATCCAACTATCTATGAGATCATTGACATTCAGGACCTCGCATTTGGTCAAATAGCAAAAGCTTGGATTTAGTCCCTGAATGTCACAAGGCGCAACATCAAAGGGATTTTCCAACATTGCTCCCTGAATACAGCCCGGCCCATGTCATATGATCCTCAAGAATGCTGAGCAGTGAGCAGCAGTGGGTGATGAATGCCCATGGCAGGGGAGCCACTGTATACATTTCCATCAACAGGAGAATAGGTACAAGCCAAACCGTCAAGGGGTGGCACGCTTTAAGTGTAGACAGCAGTTTTCAGAAAAAACTCGTCAGCATATTGTAGTGAATTGTACACAAGGAAGGGGATACAATGAATAAGACCTCATCAATTTACAGAAATAGAACAAAGCATCCAAAATAGGCCATACATGGACACTTGATTCTCTAACCCACTAGAGATAATGTGTATTGCTTGCAGATGAAAGCTAACTTCGAGGTTTTTCTTTTGCGCTAATATTACAAAATATCCTTTTGTTTCTAGCATGTCCTACAGGCTCTCTGTGGCTCACTTGTGAGCAGAGCGCCAGGCTTTGCACACCGTGCAGTTGTCCACCTGGGAAACAGAAGGTAGTCTGTGTTAGGACAACCCACTGAGGAAATGAATTTTACAGAGAAAGAGCAAGAGCTCTATGGCAGAAATTTAGTCAGTTCTTGAATTTCAAATAGAAGTGTTTTCTCACATCTGAGTTCACTTAAAGAGCAAAAGACCAAACATGCACCTCAGTTGCAGGGAATTAAATGCCCCTCAAGGGCTTGTGGAATCACAGGTTAGAAATGAAAGGTGGTTTAAAAATCTTCTACGAGTCCACCACACACAAGATACACATTCTTTACAGATGAGGAGACAGTTCAGAGAGCTTAGAAATTTTTCTCAGATCACACAGCCAATAAATGGTAAACTCAGGATTCAGATCCCGGTCTCCTGGCTCTCTGTTGCTCTTGCTTTTCTACTACTCACATACCACAGGGCTTGTAAGCTGTAAAATTTCCACCAGTACTATTCATCAGACATTCAAGAAGTAGTGTAGCATGATCGAAAGTGTTCTGGTGTCAGACTGGAAAGTTTAAATTCTAATTCTGTCACGAGTGTGTGACCTTGGACAAGTCAAGTAATCTCTCTGAACCTCACGCTCATCTATAAAGCAAGACCCCACAGTGTGGTGAAAAGAATGGAAAGAGATAGCCACACCTCCAGTGCTGAGCCAGGGTCCTGGCACACCCCGGAAACTCCGTGGATAGTATCCATTGTTACTGTCATACCACTTACTTGAAGGCAGGCCCAAAGCCCTGAGCTTTCAGCCTCAGCATGGAAAGGCACAAAAGCTGTATGGATGTCTCTGTCCTCAGCTGTGCCCAACCCAAAATAAATCCAATCCAAGCTGGACTATTTAGTGCTTGGCACCATTTTTAATAGTAATCTCATCAGGTTTTATTTTTATTTCTTAGTTTACCCAAACAAGCCATTTTTACAGGCTAGTGAATTTAAACCAAAGCTGCCAATAAAATACTTATCTTGCAAACACCAGGATCCTTCTGAAGGAATGTAAATATAAACACACACACACACACACACACACACACACACACACGATACAGAAAAGTTTGAAAGGAGTTTGGTCATTGACTTGGATGTCAGTTGAACTCTAAACTTGCCCCGTACTATTTGGGGATATTAAAATCCATACGTGCTTAATATCCCAGCCACCCTGCCATCCATTAGGTTTGAATGTCCTTTATGGAATGAACTTGATCCTCCTGCTTTACTTTTGGTCTCTCTCCAGAGAAGCTAATGCGCTGGCATAGTTCTCCCATTTGTCAGCCAGAAGTCTGGTTACACATTTGCTCGTCAATCTAAACTAACCTATTCTCATACAAGCACTTGGGGTTTCGTGTAAATCAACCAGACGGTCTGTCATTCACCAGCAATATCTCTCTATAGTATTCTACACCCATGTGCCTTCATGAAATATTTCACTATGTTTGTGGAAGATATATTCAAATGAATGTGCTTTTTCAGGAATGGTGACTCCAGAATGTTATAAATCTGTTCATTACCACAACAAGGATAAATGGTATTTCTGCCAAAGACTTTTGATAACCGGTACAGTAATGAATCTCAGCACTTTCTGAAATTAAAGGTCTGCCCTGAGAGGTAAGTAGTATAATGCATGACTAACAAACGCAAACCCAAATTTCGGAGCTAAGATTTCCTTGTCAGTGTAATTGATCGTTTCCGACAGACATGGCCTTAGGAAGTTCATAATGTTATTTATATTCTCTTGATATTAATGTCCAGGTGAAACTGACCCCACCATTTATAAAAGGGCAGGTCCTTTTTAACTTAGCATGCTTTATTGTGATTTTTCTTACATTGGAATTCACATATGTTTTAACAGTTGTACTTCAAAAATCTGCTATGGTTTAAGGACAATATTTCATAGGATTATTAGCTCATCATTCAGTCAAATATTTTAATGTTCAGTTGAATCGTCTCTTGAGAGGCTTTTTAAGATACTCGTTTCTGATTATAGTGATTAATTGTTTAAAAAGTTTTTTTTTTTTTTAAATAAAAGTAGGTGATTTGACTCTAGCCTTCACTAGCTCTTTTGGCATTTTCAAGAGGCATAAAAGAACTTAGAAATTGGGAATTCAAACAAGAAGACTAAATATCCGTTCTCATTGACATGTGCATGACATTGGGCCAGTTAACTTCAGTGTTTCTGGATTGTAAAGTGGTGTTATGATATAGAAGTAATTCGTGAAAACTGTGGAGAAAATGAAGAGGGAAGGGCGTCCAATCGAAATATCTACAAAGAGCACATTTTATTCCCACAGGTGTCTGAAAACGCCTGGTATCACTACTCGTCACTTTGAGCACTGGAAGTATGACTCCCAGTGCTGTAAAAATACAAAATCCAATATTTGTGAAAGGTATTGGATTTATACCTTTGGCTTATGTATTATCCAAATAATATGTCCTCTAAAATTAAAGACTCACAGAGCGAGCTATATCATACTGACTTTCAAAAGGTCCAAAACAAAAATATAGATTCTGGTCAGAGAGTAATGGCTTTGGATTCTGAACAGGCTCAGCAGTTCATTGTTAAAATTTTTTGGTACCGGGTTTCAAACATAAAGTCACTTGGCCATAGTATGAAGAGTAGTATCTACTTAAGTAAAATTCTGTGCCTGGTGAAATACACAAATGCCTTCCTCCTCAGCATTCTCTCCTCTCCATTCCTGTTCATTTTCCTAGTAGCCTTTTTATCCTCTATCTGAATTACTCCCTCTAGTGTTTTCTGGAAGAAGTACAGGAACTAAAGCTCAATTTTCAAACAAAATACGATTGCAATCTCTCAATATTTTCCCGTTACCATACATTAAAGCAAACTTACCACCAGATGCGTTGACATGAACTCTGACTGCAAGAATTTTTTTTTTTTTTTTTTGCCTGAGAGTCTCAAATGTAGATTTTGTATTCTAACTTCAGATCCCACCAGAGGGCATTGACCTCTACTCTTAGCGTTAGATACCGTCTCTGCTTTTGAAGTCTTACATTCTATTTACTTTCATTGTGATATGCAGGAGGGGAACAGATTTGCTCATGAACTAAAACATGCAAGCGGCATTTCGTTGACATATTCCCCAGGGATAGAACTTATACTTTGATTCTTCTAAGTTACCCAGAAGGTTCAAGGTATTTTAACACAAAAGAAAGCAATGGATTTTTTTTTTTTTTTTTTCAAATGGCCTATGGAAACTGTTGGCATGTGTTCTGCCACAGAAGCCCTTAGTCAAACCGGGATGAGTAGCTCCTTGCAAAACTTATTGCTAATGGGCACTTGTTTACAGAGAAGAAAATTGTCAGCTGCCGTTGCTGCTACTTTGGAAACCAGCCACAGCTGATTGTGAGAGCTAACTATAGGCCGAGGTCATCTGGGGATCCATGCAGCTAATTCACAGTGATGGCACCCACACGTCCCCCGAGCACACGGGCCTGCCAGTCCTCCAGGCCAACCCAGAGAGCTATTTTCAGCTGGAGTTCCCACAAGAAGACCCTTGGCTGTCCTTCATGCTGCTGGTATTTGGTTCTACACTGAGCCATTTTGAACCTTAATCTTCTCTATACACTGACTTCTTTTCTCTTTCACAACATCTTACCTTTCTGAGACCCCAATAGGAGGTTAATAGATAGGTCACATGATAATACCAAAATTGATCTTTTGCTTAACAACACGAAGCTCACCCACACATACAGCTCTACTACATCAAATTACTTCAACCCAGTGCCTGAGCAGGAAACCTCAGGCTTATTTAGCTTCCTTCTGAACTACAGTGATCCACCAGCCTCCAGTCGTTGCCAGGCCTTGTCCATTCAGATTCCTAAGGCTCTATTGTTGAGCCTCTTCCCTTCCACCTCCAGTGTCATTACATTTCATCCACTCTTGCCTAAACTGCTGTAGTAGCTTCCCAACCAATCTTCCTGCCTCCAATTCACCAATATTCTGCCATCAGTTCCCTTTCAAAATTACAAATTAGAATGCATCACTCTTTCTTTAAAAAATCCTTCCATGGTTCCCATCACCTGCAAAATAAATGTCAAACTCCCTATCTTGGTAGTTGAGGTTCTTCAAGATCCAGAGACTCCGGCCTACTTTCCCAGGCTCAGCTCTTGTCATTCCCTTCATGCCATCTTCCCATCCCTCCTTTCATCACACAAATATACCCTACACTTTGGCCAAACTATGTATTTATTCTTCTCCAAACCCCTCATGCTCTTCCATGTCTCCAGATCTGCCTAATGACCTCATCTACACAGTGCTCTTCTATATTTCTTCCACCAGGATTCAGTTTGAGCATCACTTTTGATGGAACGTTCCCTGACATTCTTCCAAAGCTGCCATGCATGGTATTTATCTCAATGCTCACCTTATAAACACACATACAGTTACTCCCACTATCTCTGATGCTCTGTAGACACTGTTCACTTAGTTCTTATGTCACTGCGCACGCGCGCACACACACACACACACACACACACACACACAGATTTTGGACTCTCCCATTAGCCGATGAGGCTTTTAATGTAGGAACCTTATAATATTGATGTTAGTGTTCCCAATATCTAGAGCCATAGTTAAATTAAAACAGTAAGTAAATTCTGTTGTATTAATTAATAAAAATAGAAATCTCATAAATATAGAAACCAGTTACATTCAAGGAAGTATATTTTAATCCAAGTCCTGTTTCAACCTATGCCCTTCACTAAACAGAACTTGACTTACCAGATTCCGAGCTGGGTTATAGTCCAAGGACCCATATCTACACTTCAAGAAAACAGAGGCTTCTGCCAAGAAATGAGCTAGAAAAGTCTTGGGGACCAGCGAATTCAGTCAGAGACATAGTCAGGAGGAAAAATGTGCTGGGGCTGCAGCTTGCTGCCTGATGTGCACAATCCAATTCTGGAAGACTTCAGAACCAAAGGGGCTGTTAACATTGAGATAAATACCATGCATGGCTCATACATATTATATGCCTCTAGGCTGTCTCTTCTCTCACTTATCTCTTTACACTCCATGTTCGTCTGTGCAAATTCCCACCTTGGATGTAGGCTTAACCTGGTGACCTTGACTTCAAGCTCAATTACCAGTGCAGTTCCCACCTATGTCTTTCCAGGTTAGTCATTCCCCAATGTTTTTCCCCAAGACAAACACTTCTTCAAAAGAATGCCGAGGTTTAACTAATCTATTCCTACCTTAGGTGACATTTGGGAGCCACAGTTCATGACCCGCAGTCTTCTCCGTCCCTCCTTATCACACCAAGTACCCACCCTGCTGAAGTCTGCTCAAAGCTCGGACTCATACTGATCCCTCACCAGATGTGACAAATTGACTCCCCGAAAAACATTTTGATTATGAAACTTTTCTCAAATTTGGTTAGCCTCCATATGTCTAAATGTCTCTTACTCTTCATCTCTCCATTTTTTTATTATCTTATTTTTTAAAAAGTTGCTGAACATTTGTGCCACACCTGGGATGGAGTCAGTGAACAAGACAAACACAGTGCTTCCCCACAAAAGCTTGCAGTCCAGCTGTTTTTCCATTGTCCCTCGAATCTTACAAATATATAGGAATCTGTCTGTATTCATCAAATATGATCTTACCTCTCATCCCTCTGGGCCTGTCTGAATTCATATAACTCATCAAAGCTCCATTTAAGTCTCCCTACTGATGTCCAGTGGTGTCTCCCTCTTAGAACAGGCTGGAATCTGAACCAGCCTGCTGGTTCATATCTGAGGACGCTGCATAGAGAACCAATGCTAATCTTAAGGAGACTTCTACTAGCATCTCCAAGGGCTCTGTCATACCTATAATTTGTATCAATTGGAGGTTTTGATAAACACAGAAAGGGACTGCTTAACTTCTTGTGTGAACAACATGAAGCTGGATGGGTAAGAAAAATATCCAACCATAGATTCAAGATGTATTAGTTATCTCTTGCTACATAACAATTCACACCAAAACTGAGTGGCTTCAAACAACAAGCATTTATTATCTCACAGTTTTTTTGGTTCAGAACTCCCGAAGCAGCTTAGCAGGGTATTTCTGGCCCAGGGTCTCTCATGTAGTTGCAGAATGTGGGTCAGGGCTGCAGTCTCTGAAGGTTTTACTGGGGCTGGAGAATCTGCTTCCAATGTAGCTCACTCACATGGCTGTGGGCAGGGGCCCTCAGTTCCTCACCATGTGAGCCTGTCCACAGGCTACGTGAGCATCTTCAAGACATGGCAGCAACCTTCCCCCACAGAGAGCAATCCAAGAGGGAGTAGAAAGTCACAGTACCTTTTATGACCTAGTCTCTGCAGCCATACACCATCACTTCTACTTTATTTTACTCATTAGAAACAAGTCACTAGGTCCAGCCTGTACTCAGAAGAGGTGAGTTAGGCTTCACCCCTTGAAGGGAGGAGTTTCAAAAAGTTTGTGAACATATTTTAAAATAACCACGGAAGCTGCCAAAGAATGTTGAAGATTGGAGCTGTGGCCTAAATCTAATGCCAGGATGTGAAAGACATGATTTTGCAGTAGTCTGAATGAAAATTCTTAGGTGTTTTAGTCAACAGATTTCAATATGGGTCTGCTCCAAAAGTCAACATGCTCCCAGGCTACGTGAAGAACCAGGTGTCATCTGGGATAGAAAGTGAGTCACATGTGTGTCACTGTGTTGGGGTCAGACCACAGTGGACAGCTGTACTTAGTTTGGAGTACCACATGGAGGGGCATACGAGGGCCCATGTGGAGGACAGCAAATAGGGTGGTCAAGAAATTTGAAATCATGTCCCATACATGGTTGTTGAAGGAACAAGAGAACTTTAGGCCAGAGAAGACTTAGGGATGCTTTGGTTATTATAGTCAAGACTGTGAAGGACTTTCATGCACAGTAATAGACTTGTTCTACTTTCCTTGTGCTGCATCCAGAACCAATGGGTTGAAGTTCCAGGGAAAACACTTTGGATCGATGTAAAAACGACAATTCTAAGAGTCAAAGCTGACCTAATATGACAGCAGCTGCCTTAGAAGGTCACTCTTGTTATCAGAGGCACTGACAGAGGGCTGACGGGATGTTGGAGGAGGGAACGGGTATGGTAGCCTTGCACAGAGTTTCTGTGATCTCATCTCACAAGTGCTCCTCTCATGTAGCTGCGTAGTAAGCATCACCTCAGCATGGAGTAAATTGAAAGCAGTTGGCAGAATCTGGTCTTCATTTGAATTGACCAGCATGGCATGATAATTTTTTGGTTCACATTTCTGTGGTTGGAAATTTGGGTTGGGGTCAGCTGGTCGTTTCTTCTGCAAGTCTCATCTGGGCCAGATGGTTGGTCTGCGATTAGCCTCACCCACGTCTGGTGATTAACACGTTGTCTGTTGGAGTTTTCAGCTTATTTTCATGGTGTTCTCATGGATCCAATGTTGTAGGTGTTGGTATGTCTCAATGTGCCAGTGCTTTTCAAGTCTCTACTTGTATCATGGTTGCTAATATCTCAATGGTCAAAACAAGTTACATAGCCAGACCTAGAATCAAGGAGTGAAGAAATAGACTTCTTGATGGGGGTAGTGGCAGAGGCCAGTACACAAGGAAGGAAGGTGTTTGTGGCCATTTTGCAATCTACCACAAAGACCTTTACAAAGTTACCTGAATGACACCTGAATGTCACTTTGGAGATCCCTTTGCTTTAATCAAAACTCATGCATTGGTGCACTACTCTGCATAATTTTGACCAGACCATGATGAGGGTGTCTTCTCTGTCGGGGTGAGCCCAGCGATGACATGGAGCAATCACTGCCCAGCAGCCATGTGCAGAGTCCAGACCAGCCCTGTGAACAAACAAGGAGAGAAAACCGTTAGCCTCAACAACCAGCCTCCCATCCACTTGGGGGAAACAGAAGGACAATGCAAACCGAAGGAAATCTAAGGGACAGAAATAGCAACACACTCCATGACATGTTTGGGGAAGAATAGTGTTTAGAAGAATTTGAAGGTATATTCTGGACCCCCATTTTCACTTAGCAATAAAGCAACATGAGACTTAGTAAGCAGATGCTCCTTTGTGACAACCAACAGCTCTCTCACTGGATGTCGTCCCTACCACTTCCTTGGAACACTTCCAACTGTCCCTTAACACTAAACCTGGTTATCGGTTGCCATTTGAATCAGCACTTACCCTATTGTCTTACAGAAGAGTTGAAGAAGATACCTTTATTTTTTTAAATTTATTGGGGTGACAATTGTTAGTAAAATTACATAGATTTCAGGTGTACAATTCCGTATTACATCATCTATAAATCCCACTGTGTGTTCACCACCCAGAGTCAGTTCTCCTTCCATCACCCTATATTTGATCCCCCTTACCCTCATCTCCCACCCCCCACCCCCCTTACCCTTTGGTAACCACTAAACTATTGTCTGTGTCTATGAGTTTTTGTTTCTCATTTGTTTGTCTTGTTCTTTTGTTGTTCTTGATTTATGTACCACATATCAGTGAAATCATATGGTTCTCTGCTTTTTCTGTCTGACTTATTTCACTTAGCATCATACTCTCAAGATCCATCCATGTTGTCACAAATGTTCCTGTATCATCTTTTCTTACCGCCGAATAGTATTCCATTGGGTATATATACCACAACTTCTTTATCCATTCATCTATCGAAGGACATTTTGATACTTTCCATGTCTTGGCCACCGTAAACAAAGCTGCAATGAACATTGGAGAACACGTGTCTTTATGTATAAATGTTTTCATACTTTTTTGGTAGATACCCAGGAGAGAGATTGCTGGGTCATATGGTAATTCTATTCGTAATTTTTTGAGGAACCACCACACTGCCTTCCATAGCGGCTGCACCAGTCTGCATTCCCACCAACAGTGTATGAGGGTTCCTTTTTCTCCACAGCCCCTCCAACACTTGTTACTATTTGTCTTGTTGATGATAGCCATTCACACTGGGGTGAGGTGATATCTCATTGTGGTTTTTATTTGCATTTCTCTGATGATTAGTGATGTTGAGCATTTTTTCATATGTCTATTTGCCATTTGTATGTCCTCTTTGGAGAAATGTCTCTTCAGGTCCTCTGCCCATTTTTCAATTGGGTTGTTTGTTTTTTGTTGTTGAGTTGCATGAGTTCCTTGTATATTTTGGATATTAGCCCCTTATCGGAGGCACTGTTTGCAAAAATCTTCTCCCATTCAGTTGGTTGCCTCTTTATTTTGTCGATGGTTTCTTTTGCTGTGCAGAAGCTTTTAAGTTTCATATAGTCCCATTCGTTTATTTTAGCTTTTACTTCCATTGCCTTTGGAGTCAAATTCATAAAATGCTCTTTGAACCCAAGGTCCATAAGTTTAGTACCTATGTTTTCTTCTATGCAGTTTATTGTGTCAGGTCTTATGCTTAAGTCTTTGATCCATTTTGAATTAATTTTGGTACATGGTGACAGACAGCAGTCCAGTTTCATTCTTCTGCATGTGGCTATCCAATTCTCCCAGCACCATTTATTGAAGAGGCTGTCTTTTCTCCAGTGTATGTTTTTTGCTTCTTTGCCAAAAATTATCTGTCCATATTTCTGTGGTTTTATTTCTGGGTTCTCAATTCTATTCCATTGGTCTATGTGTCTGTTTTTCTGCCAATACCATGCTGTTTTGATTATTGTAGCCCTGTAGTACAAACTGAAGTCAGGGAGTGTGATACCTCCAGTATTGTTCTTTTTTCTTAAGATTGCTTTGGCTATTCGGGGTCTTTTGTGGTTCCAAACAAATCTGATGATTTTTTGTTCTATTTCTTTTAAAAATGCCATTGGGATTTTGATGGGGATTGCATTAAATCTGTATATCGCTTTGGGTAATATGGCCATTTTAACTATGTTGATTCTTCCAATCCATGAGCACGGAATGTCTTTCCATTTCTTTGTGTCTTCTTCAATTTCTTTTAAAAATGTCTTATAGTTTTCAGCATATAGGTGCTTCACATCCTTGGTTAAGTTTCTTCCTAGGTATTTTATTCTTTTTGCTGCAACTGCAAAAGGAATTTTTTTTTTTTTCTTTTTCTGAGATTTCATTGTTAGTATATAGGAATGCAATGGACTTTTGTACACTGATTTTGTAGCCGGCAACTTTACTGTATTCGTTGATTGTTTCTAATAGTGTTCTGGTGGAGTCTTTAGGGTTTTCTATATATAGCATCATGTCATCTGCAAAGAGTGACAATTTAACTTCTTCATTCCCAATTTGGATGCCTTTTATTTATTTCTTTTGCCTGATTGCTCTGGCGAGGACTTCCAACACTATGTTGAAAAGCAGAGGTGATAGGGGACAGCCCTGTCGTGTTCCTGAACATAGAGTAAAGGGCTTCAGCTTTTCACCATTAATTATGAGATTAGCTGAGGGTTTCTCATATATGGCCTTTATTATGTTAAGGTATTTTCCTTCCATACCTATTTTATTAAGTGTTTTAATCATAAATGGATGTTGTATCTTGTCAAATGCTTTTCTGCATCAATTGATTTAATCATATGATTTTTGTCCTTTATTTTGTTTATCTGATGTATCACATTGATGGATTTGCAGATGTTGAACCATCCTTGTGCCCGGGGGATGAACCCCACTTTGTCGTGATGAATAATCTTTTTAATGCATTGTTGTATTTGATTTGCTAGAATTTTGTTTAGGATTTTTGCATCTGTATTCATCAGAGATATTGGTCTGTAGTTTTCTTTTTTTGTGTTGTCCTTACCAGGTTTTGGTATCAGGGTAATGTTGGCCTCATAAAATAAGTTAGGAGTACTGTCTCTTCTTCAATTTTTTGGAAGAATTTGAGCAGGATGGGTATTAGATCCTCTTTGAAGGTTTGGTAGAATTCACTATTGAAGCCATCTGGTCCCAGACTTTTGCTTTTGGGAAAGTTTTGGATGACTGATTCAATTTTGTTACTTGTGATAGGTCTGTTTAGATTTTCCAGTTTTTCATAGTTCAACCTAGGAAGGCTATGTGTTTCTAAGAACTTGTCCATTTCTTCTAGGTTATTGAATTTGGTGGCATATAGTCCTTCATAGTATTCTTGGATGATCCTTTGTATTTCTGTGGTGTCCGTGATAACTTCCCCTTTTTCATTTCTGATTTTGTTAATTAGTGTCTTCTCTCTTTTTATCTTAGTGAGTCTAGCCAAGGGTTTGTCAATTTTGTTAATCTTTTCAAAGAACCAGCTCTTTGTCACATTAATTTTTCTATTGTCTTTTTGTTCTCTATTTCATTTAGTTCTGCTCTGATTTTTGTTATTTCCTTTCTTCTGCTGACCTTGGGTTTCATTTGTTCTTGTTTTCCTAGTTCTTTAAGGTGTAACATGAGGTTATTTATTTGGCATTCTTTGTTTCTTGAGATAGGCCTGTAATGATATAAATTTCCCTCTTAAAACTGCTTTCGCTGCATCCCAAAAATTTTGGTAGGATGTATTTTCATTGTCATTTGTTTCTATGTATCTTTTGATCTCTCCTCTAATTTCTTCTTTGACCTGGTCATTCTTTAAAAGTATGTTGTTTAATCTCCATGTATTTGTGTTTTTTCCTGCTTTCTTTTTGCAGTTGATATCCAATTTCAAAGCCTTGTGATCAGAGAATATGCTTGGTATGATTTCAATCTTCTTAAATTTGCTGAGGCTGATTTTATGTCCCAATATATGGTCTATCCTTGAGAATGTTCCATGTACACTAGAAAAAAATGTATAGTCTGATGTTTTAGGATGAAGTGCTCTATATATGTCAATTATGTCCATTTCATCTAATGTGTCATTTAGGGCTGCTATTTCGTTATTTATTTTCTGTTTGGATGATCTATCCATAGCTGTCAATGATGTATTTAAGTCCCCTAGTATAATTGTGTTTTGGTCAATTTCTCCCTTTAGTTCTGTTAGTAGTTGCTTGGTATATTTCGGTGCTCCCTGATTGGGGGCATAAATATTGATGACTGTTACATCTTCCTGTTGTATAGTCCCCTTTTCCATTATGAAATGTCCATCTTTGTCTCTTGTTACCTTTTTCACCCTGAAGTTCGTTTCATCTGATATCAGTATGGCTACACCTGATTTTGTCTGGATACCATTTGCTTGGAGTGTCAATTTCCACCCTTTCACTTTGAGTCTATGCTTGTCCTTGTAGCTGAGATGTGTCTCTTGGAGACAGCATATGGTTGGGTTTAGTTTTTTGATCCAATCTGCTACTCTGTGCCTTTTTATTGGTGAGTTCAGTCCATTTACATTTAGGGTGATTATTGATATGTGAGGATTTCCTGTCATTCTATCTTTAGTTTTCTGGTAAGGCTGTGTCTCCATTGTTTCTTTGCCTTTTTGTTGTTGTCTATTATTTCTGTGTGGTGGTATTCTATGATGTTTCCCTCTATTTCTTCTTTTATTACAGTATATATTTCAGTTCTGGATTCTTTTTGAGTGGTTACCCTTAAGTTTATGTAAAAGAAAGTTTGATATTTAGAGTATTCTATTTTCTTCAGCACACTTACTTTCTCCATTCCCATATTCTGGTTCAGGCCTTTACTCTCTCCCTTTTTATGTTTCAGTTGCCACAAATTGTCCCTGTTGATGGTGGACGAATAGCCTCCTTTAGTATTTGCTCATGTTGTTCTTTGATTGTGTTTCTGAGTTCATTAAACTGCCTTTCTGTATTTTCTTGCATCTCGTTGAGTTTTTTCAGAACTGCAATCTTGAATTCTCTGTCATTTAAGACACATATTTCCATATCTTTAAGTTCCTTTCCTGGAGACTTTTCACTTTCTTTCTGAGTTGTCTTGTTGCCTTGGTTATTCCTGGCAATTACTGATTTATTATTTCTCTTCCTAGACATCTACAGGCGTGGCTTCTGCAACAGGTTGATAGGAAGAGGTCTTGCTTTTGTTTTCCAGTACTTGTTGGTAGAATATTTTATTTTCTCTCCGACTGCAGCCTTTTTTTCTCTCTCACACAGTAGTGCTATGTTTTCTCTGCACTATTCCAGCTTCTCACACAATGGGGGGATTCCCTGGGAGACGGGCTTCTCCTCTGTTAATAGTTCACCTGGGTCACAGGGTGCAGTGTCAGTGTAGGTATGCGGGGAGATTTGAAGTTCCAAAGCTCTTCCTGCATCAGATTCAGAGCCCGTATGTTTCAGCAGTTCTGTTTACTCCTGCAGGGATCCGCCCAGATAGGTGGGGTCAGGGGCGGGGTGAGTTGTGAGAGGTGGCCCAGAACAAATGCAGTGACCAACACCACAGCCAGTCATGCTTCAACAGCTCCCTCCCCTTTGCTGGAACTAGTTGGGCTGTGAATCTGTGTCTGTGGTCCACAGTTCTCAGAACAGCAAATATTCTGTTCTTTTGATCTGACACTGCTACAGTTCCGCTTCTAGCACCGGGCAGGTGGGTGCGGGGTGAGCTCTGGGAGCGTTGAGAGGGGGTGGCTAGTCTCAGTGCCTAAGGCTTCCATTCTCTCTTCGGCAGTGAGGGCTTAAACCACTGTTTTCAGCCTTCTTCCCTCAGTCTTTGCTCCGAGGTCTCTGCTGTGAGCATTAGGGTCAGCCATGTTATATACTGCCCCCTCAGCCCTGTGGGCCATAAGCAGAGCCCTAGCAGTCCACGTTCTTCCCTCTCCCGCAGCTGCGGTAGTTCCGGGATGCAGCGAGCTCGGAGCACTGAGCTAGGTCTGCGTTCTGTGCCACCTTGGCTCCGTCTCCGCACTTCTCCCTTCCCTCCTCCCCGGCTCAGGCGAGTCGCCCACCTTTAGGTGAATTCAGTAGTGGGCCTCTTCGTCTTGCCTGTCTGCTTTGCAGGGAGTCATTTGTGGAATTATGGTTGTTCGATTAGTTGTAAATTCCAGGGGAGATTTACAGAGGCTCACCTCACGCTGTCATTTTGATGATGTCTCTAGAAGATACCTTTGTGTCTATCAAAAATGTAAAAACTAAAGATAGACCAGCAGGGTTCTGATTTTGTGGCAGAATGAATATTCTTGTGTATTAAATATACAGCAGGTCCTCAAATAACATTCTTCTGTTCCATTTTACATTGATGAGATGCCATTGGAACTTAACTGTTGTTCATATTTATGAGCCTATGGTAAAATTTGTTTTGTTATACATCATTTCATTGCAGTTCTAAGAACCTACTGACTATGTTAAACGTGGCCTTAGTGTATAAGGAAAATGTATCTGTGTCAAAAAAAAAATAAAGTCCCCCCCCAAAAAAAACCCACTAAATATACCTAAAGATGCTATTATGAAACAGCTTCATTCCTTCCCTCGTTCATTCACATTGCCCACTTGTCTCCAGTAGCCATTTGAGTTTTTCACTCTTAATGAACAACTACCTTATTTTGCAAGCTAAACCTTTAATAACTCGTAAGGTTTTACTTCTCCTTTGCATTTTTCACTTTGTGAAAAATGGGATGGGGATAGGAGTTGTCAATAATTTTTTGGTTGACTAATTGATAGCATGGATCAAGTTTCTGGGAGAGAATAAATGGGAGGAACAGGGACCCCCTTCCTCATTTAGATAATATTTTGTCAAATGGCCGATTCCCATCTAATCATTGTATTTTTAAGCAGGGACAGCTGGAGCTTACTGCTTGCATCCTGCTCAGTCTTTATTCCTCCAATAAAGGCAGGAAACAGAAGGCTTCTGCACACAGCAGTCACAGACACTCATCAAAGACAAACCACTGACATGGGAACTTAACCAGAAAAGGCTTGCTGGCCCAGCGTTGGCTTTTGGGAGCCACATGCAGACAAACAGCAAGTAGCGCAGTAAGCAGCCTTCTCCCTTCGTCCTTTGGGGGTGGGGGCTGAGGAACAAGGCTTCCTCAGTTTTCTAACAAATGACCTATTTCAGTGAAATAAGAAAAGGAGGGCAGTCATGCAGTCAATCAGTCAGTTATATGCCAAGTTGTAGTGATGTTAGTATTTCATGCCAGTAATTCTGTCTACCAGAGAGTCATCCTGGCTTTTTTCCATTCCTTTTAGCAAGACTGCAGTTGTAAATCAGCAGGAGTGTCCTGGAGGCTGCTTCAGGTTGGATGTCGGGAGCAGTCTGGGGGAAGAATCTTCAGAATAATTTAGAATATGAGTCTAACAGGGAAGGTCAGTTTTGCTATTTAGAATCAGAGCCTTATGCCAAATTGGGCTTTGAAGGGATGCTCTGAATGTCAGCCTTAGAATTCGAATTTAGAGTATCGAAAAATCACAATCATTCATATTTTTATCCCTATGAGACTTAGTTCAGTTTCTCAGCTCTGACCTCTGACCTCTGAGCATCCTCGGAACTGGGGAGGCCACTGATTAAAGTGATTAATAATAATCACTTTAGATTGAGGGTGTCCTCTCTGTCGTGGTGCCTTTACTCATAAGAGTAGTTTCATTTGTAACTCCAAGAGGAAAATAGGATGGGTGTCGTTCTCACCGGAAAAAGATTGTGGACAGAGACTGGATTTGCAGGGAGAGTTCAGATCCTGGTCTTAATTTTTTTTCCCCCACAAACCTCTCTCTATGCCCCCCACGCCTCCAGCCCCTGGTAGCCACGTTTCTATGCTATGTTTCTATGAGTTTGACGGGTTTTTTTGTTTTGTTTTTTTTAGATTCCACATATAAGTGATACCATGCAGTATTTATCTTTCTCTGTCTGGCTTATTTCGCTTAACCTAATGCCTTCAAGTTCCATCCATGTTGTTGTGAATGACAGGATATCCTTCTTTCACGTTTCTGAATCCAGTGTATGTACGTCCCACATCTTCTTTATCCATTCATTTGTTGACAGACACCTGGGTTGTTTTTGTATCTTGCCTATAGTGAATAGTGCTGCAGTGAACATGGGGGTACAGATATTTCTTCAGTGTCCTGTTTTCATGTCTTTTGGACATCTACCCAAAAGTGGGATGTCTGGATCGTATAGTGGTTCTAGTTTTAATATTTTTAATCCTATCTCTGAATAATAGCATGAACTTAGGCAAGTACCTTGAAGTCTTGGAGTCTTTCCTTCTTTATCTCTAAAATTAAGAGAAAGATTATTCAGAGGAATAAATGAGAAAGAAGATTGTAAAACATTAAGAAGTTTGAGTTAGAAACCATGGTGCAGGGAGATGAAGAGCCAAAGTCACTCAAACAGCAGCTGTGGAATCAGGGCTCAAACGCGTTTCATGACTCATCACTTAGCCCAGCAGCAGCTGGCTTGTTAACGGAAAGCATACCTGTTTTCCTCTGCGGTCAGCCCCTCTGCACTGAGGGCGGCAATGATATGAGGGCTAAATTAAGCAGAGCATGGACGCTTGGTTCTATGCACTTCCTAAGGCCCTGATCTGTCTACACTGCAGCCCTGCCAGATTTACCCAACCCCCAGCAAGTCACAGATACAAGCAGGACTCGGTTGGAATTCTTTGGTGGAAAGAATCTAGTGCCCCATGGCCCCATGTTTGGGAAGCAGGAGTGAAAGGGTGTGTGGGGACAGAGTCCCAGAGAGCAGTTTCGAGGCTCTCAGCCTCACGTAGAAAGGTGCTGGCTCGGGTAGTAGATGGCCATCAGCTGTGACTAGTTGGCCATCTGCTGTTACCGGTTAGCCATTAGTCACTAATATAAGTGCTGTGGCTATGCTAGGGGGATGGTTGGTTGGCGGAGAAGCGGCCGGCGGATTGCGGATCATGTGGCTCCTGCTTCCTGTGTCTCCAACCCAGCCGCCAGCGAGAATATAGTGGTATGACTCCCCTGTCTATGGCTCTGTGGTTGTTCCTTTTTGGCCTCACCATGTCCTGCGTTCTTGTGCAGGGAGTGAGAGCTGAGAACCCGCCTGACAGGGGCACAAGAGGCTTTGGAAGCCATCCACAGAGATGGCAACAATCCTTAGATGTGTAATTAACTGCGACTTCCTGTCTAAAGCTCTCTGCTCTGGCCATGGCCTCGTATCCTCAGCAGATTTGCCTCTTCTTTGCCTATGAATGCTTCCCCTTCATTCAACAGTAGGCTCACTGTTGAATTACACCAAGGACACCTCTCAGCCCCCAGCCATGATTTCTGCTGTACCATATCTCTAGAGAACTCCCATACTCTGAGGATTTAAAGAGAAAGAACACAGACCCCTGGGTACAAAAACCTATCCTCCTCCCGTAAAAGCATCATTTTTGAACTGTCCCACACTAGCTTCTTCTATCTGAAGCCGCTGGGAAAGAAAGAAACACCTCAAATAATATTTAACTCCAATCACTGTTTGCTTTAATTATTAACATATGGCAGCCAAAGGTAACCACAGTACTTTACTCAGATACTTGAGAGAGAAAACGGACCAGCTTATACCCCAGCCTTTATAAGATGTTTGAGCAATCATTTTGGACGGGCACATGCAGTGTTCACACATACCAGCAGACACTCCAAAGTGTGATGACTGATTCACTCACTCTGCAAGTATTTATTGAACTGGCACAGTTCTAGGTGCTGTGAATACACCAGGGAACAAAACAGACGAGAATCCCTGTTCCTGTGGAGCTTAGATTCTAGTGGGAGGTGGAGGAGGCAACGATTTAACAATAAACATAATGAATAAGGAAATACTATGGTATGTTAGAAGGTAAGAGAGATATAGTAGGGTAAGAAGAATGGGGAGTACTGTGGGCCAGCGGGTCCCATTTTACATGGGGTGGTCAATGTCAGCCTCATCCAGAAGGTCATAGTTTACCAAATCCTAAAAGAAAAGAAGGGAGCCAAGTAGATATCTGGAAAGTGGTACTATCGACAGATAAATAGTGTGTACAAGGGTCCGGAGGTAGGAACATGGCTGGACTGTTGGTGGAACATCCAGGAAGCCTGTGTGTCTGTAATAGAGTGGTACGGAGGAGAGTGGAGGAAATGAGGTCATAGAGGAAATGGTGACCAGATAGGTAGGATCCTGTAGGTGGGTGTGTACATTTTGCTTTCTTTTAGAGAGCTGGGGCCATTGGAGCTTTGGAGCCGAGGAATGACACAATTTGACTTAGGTTTTAATAGGATCGCACTCTGGCTTCTGTGTGGTGGTTTCGTTATATGCTCAGATAAGGCCATAGGGATAGGCCCATTTCCACTTTTCCTCCAAGACGTTCAGAGTTGGCGGGCTTCCAGGCTAACACATCAGCGTCCTGCACCGAAACGAACTCTTCTGTGGCCTCTATCATGACTGCCTGCCACCCTGTAAAGTCCCATCATCTTCCCTCCCAGCATCACATGGAGATGGACAGAGAAAGGAAAGAATCTCTTCTTTCCCTCTGTTTGCAGACTTCCCAATAATTCTGACTCCACCTTGCAAGATCCATTAGAGCTAATTAACGACCCTCCTTTCAGTAGGTGTCTCTTCATAATGATTAATTCTGGGGCAGAGATAGAAAGCTCATTCCATTATGGTTCTTTTTAAAAAATTATTATTATGCAGGTTTCTAATACTGGCATGAACTGCAGGTGAATTTCTGAAGTCATGTTACTTAGCTGTCACAACTAGTAATAGAAAAATTCAATTTATAAAGAATTAGGAAAGGCAGGAGAGACATGCTCTTCGGTTTAGAACAAAGGAGATCAATCCTGCCACAATGGCAGCATGACATTCGTGGACTTTGAAGATTCCAGGCTTCCTCTTCATTAATTAGAGAGAATCAAGAGTTCTGGTGGTTAATTATTTGCAGAAATTGTGCTCTGCAAAAGCAGATGCCAACTCACTCTAGCCGCCTCCAGCTGCAGCTCTGCATGATAATTAAACTGTGTCAGTCCTAAGCTCGATCTGAGTTGGCAAATAAACACTCAGATGGCCACTGGTATCCACTACCCTTCGGGTTTAGGCAAGGTCATGAGACTTCCTCACACAGGGATGGACCCAGGAGACTGACACTGTTCTGAATGGATTGCCCTGGATAGGTAGTGCTTTTAAAATCCACATCAAGCAACATAAGATCAAAGTCATGTGCAATCTGCCCTTACAAAGTATATGTTTGGTGGAGTTGGGGTATTTCCTGTTGGTACTCTCGTGTTGTTGCTGCTATCATTGCTGTCATCATTACAGAGTTAAGTAATCAGTTCTCTTAAAAGAACAACTGGAATTGTTTTTAATGACAAAAGTAATATATATCCTTTTATCCATTTTAAACAATGCAGAAGTGTCTGAAGTGAAAAATGAGGGCATCTCTGTGCCCCCTGCTAACCCACCCTCCTATAAGAGCTATAATGAGGTCTGAGACCAATCCTTCCAGACTCTTCCTACGCTTCAGGTTGCAATCTTTGAATCCTTTTCTGACCAGCCAGATCCTGACATCTTAACATGACATCCTAGAGTTCCTGCTGTTTTTTCTGTACCTATGAGCCCCTCTACTGTCCTCTGCTTGTGGAAGCAGTTCCACATGCCTCAGAGGCAGATTTAACATGGGGCAATGGTGGTTTGGGAGTCTTGCCATTACATTGGATTTGACGGCAGGACTGTCATAAGAATACAGGGATATTGGTACTTAGTTGTAGGAGCTTAATATTTCCACGCAGCAGACAAGAGGTGAATCCGACAAGCTCATCGTGGTGTTAACAGTACATCTGTAACTATGTTAAATTCAGTCTTTACTTTGACAACAGATATTGTTGGAAAGTAGAAGAACATGTGCGTTATTAAAGCCCTCAGCACTGCTGAAGTACACAGATGCTTGAGCTCTGCTCACACCTACTGGGGGAAGGGAAACAGGATACAGTGCTGCTCTTCCAGAAATAACTGCTGCCGAAATTAGCCCAGAGCCTCATTTACCATAGGTAGGGCAGCAGACAGAGCCACGTCTCTAACCTGCCCTCCCAGGCATCGATTTCTTGAGGGATTTATCTAGATGACTTGAGGTCTAAAGCTGAGCAAGTCTGGCGTGTCTGATTGGCATTCAGGAAAAGCCACGGGCAACAGAACGAATATGGCAGCCTGGGCCAGCTTTCCCCAAATATCCACATTGCTTTGGGTGTTTAGACATTTGCTGACAGTAAGACCCTTTGGCCATTTCACAGTCCGCTTATTTAAGGTATTTGAAACTCTCTCCGCAGAGCAGCTAAGGTTATAATATCAGCCTGGCTGACATCAGACCCTCTCTCTGATTACCAAGGTCATTCTGGCCACTTAGGAGTTACCAACTCTAAATAACAGTAAGCAAGTTTTGTCCACATCTTGATAATAGCAATTTTTATACCCATTTGTAATTGTCTACCAAACTGCCCCCAGCACTAGAGAGTTATCTCCTTGAGGGCAATGAATGTGTTTAGCGTCTTGGTGCTGTCAGCACGAGGCTGGAACTAGGGTACAAGTTTTAGGCTAACTCTGTTATACTGGACTTTTATTATGCAGTATTTGTTAGTTTGGTGGTGGCAGTTTTGTTTTCTTTTGTTGTTGTTTGGTTTGTGTGTGTGTGTGTGTGTGTGTGAGAGAGAGAGACACTTTTGTCATCCAGGATAACATTGTACAATTGTGCTCTGCAGAATTATAATTTTTCAGGGTATTAATGGGTGCTTTGTGGAAAAAACTAGTTCAGTGATCAAAGAAACATGTAAGTGTTTGGCTTAATGATGCTAAACAGGTTTTTTATTTGTTTGTTTGTTTCTGTGAATATAATTTGATACAGGATGTGATGGTTAGTTTTACAGGTCAACTTGGGTAGGCTGTGGTACCCAGTTATTTAATCAAACACTAGTCTAGTTGTTTCTGTGAAGGTATTTTGTAGATGTGGTTTTAATCTGCAATGGGTTGACTTTAAATAAAAGAGATTACTCTCCATAATTTGGAGAGGGCTTATGCAGTCAGTTGAAGCCCTTAAGAGTAAAAACTGGAGAAGAAGAAAATTCTCTTCAAAACTGCAGCATCACCTCCTGCCTGAGTTTCCAGGCTGCTAGTGGCGCTTTGAATTTCGGTTTGCCATATATATATATACATATATATATGTACACACACACATATATATATACACACACACATATGTATGTATGTATGTATATACATATATGTATACATATATGTATATGTATATATATATAATATAAAATACATATTATATAAACTTTAAAGGTATAAATCTCCTATTGGTTGTGTTTCTCTGAAGAACACTGACTGATATGCATGATATACCTAAATCCATGTAAAACACACCATTCATTCATTCAATTCACTCAACAAATATTTTTTGCGTCTCCACCATGTACCAGGTATTGTGCTAAGTACTAGAAGTAACAATAAAAGAGACAGTCCCGGTTCTCAAACTGTGGTTGAAGGCAAGTCCAGGGCAGTGAATCTGCAAGAACTAGACTCAGACAGTGAGTCACCTGCAGCTGCCTTGGCCTGGAGCACGTCCAGTCTGGACTGGCACAGAGCCAAGAAAGAATAAAACACATTTGCCCAGGCGTCCGGGGCATTCAGGCTTCCTGGTGCTAAAAGGAAAAGACACAAAGCTTGGGGGAGGGAAAGGTGTTCAGGGTGGTTTTTCTTGCTATAGGCAACCTTGAGGGTAAAAAAGCTTTCCTCCTGGCAGACACCAATTCCCAAGAATTGCCCTTCCCAGTTTGATGGGATTACCTCACCATGACCTCACTTCCTTTCCAGGAGACTTGCAGATTTCTCAGCAGCTCAGAAGCTTCAGGGCCCAGCTGCCTTGTGCTCTGAAGTTGTACCTTAACACTTTGGCCCAGGAAAAGCCTTTGTTCTTTGCAGATTCTCTGAAACTGGCACCTTTTAAATCAACTTTAAAGGAATATGCTATCCTGATGTTTGTAAGTCTCTGTTGCAAAGGTATAAGTAAACAGCACTGTTTTCTTTGCCTACAAACCATTCCCAGGAGGGGTTTTTCCCCCGAGCCCTTCCCCAGGCTTCTGGAAGGAGTTGCTGCAAAAGAGTAGATATATGGATATATGGAAGCCTTAACAAGTGGTTGGGGGCGTGCTAATGGGTTCCGGCACCATTTTTGAGTACCATCACCAATAGAAGGGCAATGTAGAGGTGAATCGCTCACTAATTGGGTGGTTTCAGATGCCAATCATAATTCCTGCTTCATAAGTTTACTGAGAACTTTAAATGCGGTGATGTACACAAAGTGCTTGGGGCATAGTGGGTGCAAAACAAATACAAACAGTTTCCTGCTCTTAGAAAAGTTTCCCATAAACCCGAGTTACAGAAAGGCCCATGTAACCTGCATCGCTAGAGTGATGTGGCTAAACGCAGGCCATGACACGGACCCCTGGGCTTGAAGCCCTTATCTACCACTTCACAGCTGTGTGACTTTAGTAGGTCTCTTAACTTAGCTGTGTCTTGTTTCCCCACTTGTAAAATGGGACTGATGGGAATAGTGCTTTCCTCATAGGATTAAGTGAATTTTAAAGCAGTTCCAGGTATGTAAAGCATATGTTGACTGTTATTGAAATATGTTATGCTTCTGATTATTCTTTTATTTCAGCATGCGCATGAGTTACAATGTCATATTCAGTTCATTCCTTAATTTATTTCACAAACATTCTTACACACTTTTGTCTTCCAGGATAACATTGTACAATTATGCTCTGCAGAATTATAATTTTTCAGGGTATTAATGGGTGCTTTGTGGAAAAAACTAGTTCAGTGGTCAAAGAAACATGTGACTGGCTTAATGATGCTAACCAGGCATTTTTACTGAAGGACTTCATAGAACATTTAACATGCTGGACATACTCCAGGCAGAAGTCTTTTCCCTCACAGACCCTCCTTCCCAGAACTGGTGTCACCAGGACATCCTTTGGGAAGTGCTGGCCTGGGATCAGGTAAAAGTTAATTTGGATACACATCAGTAAGCCTCTCTGCCTGGCTGTGGAAGCATGTGAGTATTGAAGGGGAGGGCATATGGAAGGTGCTGCTGAGAGCATCAGGGTGCAGAAGCTCTACGAAATGCCATGCTGGGAAGATCTTGGCAGAACTTGCTTGGGAAAGACAAAGTTCACTTTGCTGTGAGTTACCAACACCTAAAGATAAATCAGACTATTGCTGGTACAACTGAAAACATAAAAGTAAGGAGGCCAAGAAGCCTGTGTAGCTACCATGCAATCCTTTCTTTCTCCTAGCTCTGAAATCAATTTTTATTGAGCATATACTATACCCCACACATGGTCCTAAACACAGGATGCCTTATGAGCCCAGGATGCCAGTGTGCTCACCAATGGAGCCAAGCAGATAGGGAGAAGTGCCCTATAGAAACACCAGAGAATAAAGAGCTCTAGGGGCCAGGGAGGAAACATGCTTCTGGTGGGGGACCTTTACTTGGAATGCTTAGAAAAGGGTGTTTGCTGAGCTAGTTGTGGAAAGACACATATTATGTCAGGCAGAGATGAAAGGAAAGGCATTCCAGGTGGAAGAGCATTCCAGTCATAAGGGCAAAAGTGGAACAATACTGGCTGGAGATGGGGACAGGTGAACAGTAAATTTGGTTAGGATGTGTGGGGATGACGCAGATGGCCCCAAGTTAGGGCTGGAGAGTATTGCCCCAACAAGACTTGGAAAACCTTGAATGTCATGCTTATATGCTTCATTCATTCATTTAGTCAACAAATACTTAGTGCTTACTATGCACGAGGCACTGTATTAAATATTTGGGGATAGAACAATGACAAAACAAAGCTTCTGTTTTCATAGAGTTTATAATCCTGGTGTAGAGAGAAATGGTAAACAAATAAATATAGAGTACAATGTCAGGTAACAATAGGTGCTATAAAGCAAAATAAAGTGGGCTTAGAAAATGGTAAGTAAATGATGTGCCATTTTAGGTGGGGAGGCCAGGGGTGGCTAAAAGGACGACACTCGAACAGGAACCTGACTGAATTCCTGAATGAAGTAAGTGGATCAACCAAGCAAATGTGCAGAAGAATTATGTCCCCAGCAGAGGGAACAGTCAGCACAAAAGCCTGAGGTGGCAGTGTACTTGGAAGGTCCTAGAGAGCAAGTCCCAGGAGTTGCTGGTGTGGGCTGTGTGAGGGGCAGAGAGGACGGCAGGAAGTCAGGCCACGAGGAGCCAACTGGGCCGTGCCTTTTGGGCCGCTGTGAGAACTTTGCATTTTATTTGCGGTGTAATGGGAACTTGGGCTGTATTTTACTGGGAAAGGGATGTTGAAGATATTGGAGCAAAACAGTGATAGAGCGATATGATATGAGCTGTTGTTTTACGTCAGTGGTTTTCTAATTTGGGGAGCACAAAGAAATCTTACATAGAAGCATCATACTTAAAACAAAGGATGCTTTGGCTGAAGTGAAAATGGGAGTCCAAGGCCCCAACCATTGCCTCCTTCTGATGCCTTCCACAGGGACCCATGGGACGCTCAGAACTCTTTATTAGGGCGGTGCCTAGGCCAGATGGCTATGAGCTATAGACACTGGAGTTCGTCAGGAAAAAAGCTCAAGTCTTCTCTAGTAACCCAGAGGAGAGATGCTGGCCCTGGAAATGGGGTCAGGGGAGAGAAATGGAGGCAAATTGATGAAGCAAATCTGGTGTGTTCTGCTTATGCCTCTCAGCAGTGCACGCCTATGATGTGCACAACCAGCATGAAATAAGCATATGCCATGGAACACGCCAAAGAGAGGACAATCTTTGGAGTTTGCAGGGGATGGTATTTTCTGGGTGGTGGTCTCTGTGGAGATGAGGAAAGCTGAAGAGTAATTTCTACTTGATGGGAGAATAATATCAGACGGTTGGAATACACTTTCTTCCCTCTCTCCACGTAGGACCTGTATTAAATATTACTGCTTGGGTTTTATTAACCACCATCTTCCCCTCACTCTGCCGGCCTCTTTGGCTTCCTCCGTTTTCCTTACCTGCATTGGAAATGTTCCTGCCTCAGGCCCTTTGCACCTGTTGTTTCTTCTGCCTTGAATGCTCCACTTCACATGTCCCTATGGCTGATCCTTCACTGCCTTCAGGTTTTCCCTCAAATGCTGTCTCTCAGTGAAGGCTTCTGTAGCCACTTTCCCTCCTTGACAATTCCTAGCTCATGTCCCTGCTTGTTTTCTTTTCTCCTGAGCACTCTTTACGATATGAAGTACTATTTTAAAATATTGTTTACTGTCTCTCTTCTCCTCTTGAGAACATAAGCTCTTTGGGAACAGGGACTTCTGCCTGTTTCATATCTCCAAGGCCTGCAACAGTTCTTGACATAATGAGGGTTCCATAGAGATTTCTGGAACGAATGTTTTCCCTTGCATGAGCAACTGTCAGAGGGTCTAGGATCAGTTCAATAATTTATCACAGAGGATTTGTTACATTTATTTTTAAAGCAGCAAAGCACATTTATTGTAGGCCCTGTGGTGATGTGACAATAATTATTTTATTCCTTGATTTGTTAAAAACATAGGATAAACAAGGCATGGTGTGTGAGTCCACGTGAGAATATGAGACTTCTTTTGGCAAATATTTCTATAGAAACCCCCAGTAACTAATGCTGTGCTAGGCCCTGGGGTGCAGTGATGAGTGACCTTTGTAAAACACTTAATTCTAGTTGTCTTTTGCAATTTCTTGAAGCGATTCTAAGGTGCTTACCCTACATGCACAACTCACTCCCACAGGGTCACTGTACTTACAGACAGACCCCACTGCATTGCAGGTTGAAGATTTGGTTTTAATTCAGCGGGTGGAACTTGGACCACATTGTCTTACAGAATCCTCACGATAAATGGATGTGAGTGTCTCAGGCTGGCCCACAAAAACACATTTAAAAATAATGCAATCAACATGCCATAAATTCAAGATGAAAAACTGTAGGAAAAAAAATACTGTGGGATTATCAATGTCAAATAATAAAATATAAATTGAGTTAGAAATGTGTTGTTAGGTATTTTGGGTGACCATGCTGGACAAAAGCTTGAAAAATTGCATTGGAAATATGGATTTTAATTTGGTGACCTCATATTTTCTGACTCATTTTGGTCCAGTGCCCTTGTCCCCCAGCCCTCCCCTCTCTCAACGTTTCTCTAGTCTTTTCTTTGCCACTTGTATACTTCATCTACCCCCATCTTTGCTGACAGTTGATACCTCTCTCACCTCTTTCTTGAGCATTACGGTCTTTGCAAAAATTTTTTCCCATCTCTCTCTCTCTTTTTTTTTGCTTAAGATAGAAGAAAGGACATAGGAGGAAAACCTGTCATGACCACCTGTCTGGCAATTTCTATTGAGAAAGATGTGGTCTCTTGTCTGGATTCCTATAGACAGAGGGGAAAACGTACCCATGTCATTCAAGGATATCAGGAATTGTGGCAAATTCACTAGTGGTTTGTTTGTGTGATTTGTTGTTCTAATCTAATCAATGTTATAAATTATCTTTATGACTCAGGAGACAGGAGGTAGGACCAATCAGAGTATGAAGGTTTATATCTTTTTTTTTTTTTTTTTTTCTCACAGACTAAGGCAATGTAATAATGTACTCTGTTGTGATGAGGTTCAACTCGTCTCAGTAAGGAAAACTAGAGATGCCTTCAATCCTCACAGCTGCAGATCTCATAGAAAGAACCCCTATGTGACCAGGAGATGCCTGGGCCTGTCACAACCAAAGTGAGTCACAGAGTCTGTCTCCCAGGATTCCATTTCCTCGTCTTTAAAACGTGGACAGTTAATCTGTTCTTCCAACCTCATTAGACTATTGACAGAAACAAATAGCATAATAGAAATGCAATTGCTCTTAAGACTTAAAAGCCCTAGAAGGCATGGAATTATAACGTATCAAAAAGTTAGCTCTGGCTATCTCTGTATTTTTATCATAACCTGGGTAATTTGAAAAAGCCTGGTCCTCTTATCTCATCCAGGAAAGTCCCAGGTTTGAAGTAAGTAGGGTTGAAATTACTCAGAATCTGATATTTGTTTTGCAACTATTATCACTAACATAAGCAGGAAGTTGAAGTCTCGAGCGCTATAAAACGGGTTTGCAAAGGAAAGCCAGACAGAACAAACGCTGTGTTGAGTGAATGCTAAACTTTATACCTGCATTTTTATCTACTTACTAGGTTGGGCCATTCCCACTCTAGAATTGGGAAAAGGGAGCACATATTTAGAGGATGTCCCAGATAGAAATCTTTCTATGTCAACTGCAGAATAAGGAACTTTTCCGCCCTCTGGGACCTGATTCAGGCATCTAGAATGTAAAATAACAGGACTATTCAGCATTGTGATTATTCTTTTCCACTTGGGTTGTTAGGGGATTTCAATTCACTCTGGGTAAATGATTATTGTGTGTCCTTGTAGAATAAATACTATGATGTGTGAGAGATATTTACAAAGCATATCAACCATCTACACCGTTCCCCTATCCAGCCAGAGGCCAGTGTGGGCACAGCATCTTTTGCTCTAAGACTCACTTACATGCCTTGGAGAGTGTTTCAGTTCATAAAGATCCCTTCTCAGAGGTAAACTTTGGGGCAGACAGAAGACACTCTTTTAAGGATCAATGGACAGAGAATCAGGAACCTAACAGTCTTGTCCTGAGTGAGTGACAGTGTGACTGTGGATGAGCCACTTGTACTCTCTGGGTCTCAGCATCTCGTCTATCAGCAGAGAGAGCCTTCCAGCTCTACAAATGTCAAGAGACAATGCCAATGTTACAAGCATTACCTTCCAGTTTCCCACATATTTCACCAGGGGGGCCTTATATTTAGGTAAATAAAGACTTACAAAACTGAGGCCAAGGAGGCCAAATAGAGCTTTAAGGCAGAATTTATGGGCCCTTTGTCATGCTTGTTAAAAGTTTTTATTTTGTTGCAAATCTTTGAAAATCAGAAGACATGCCATATGAATCTAGATTTCTGGCTGCTCTTGAAAAATCAAAAGATCTTTCCACAATGGGCCTAAATTCCAATATGGCAGCAATTAGCTAGAGCTAGGTGGTGGGTGTTCCCTTTGGATCAGGCATATGCTCTTCAGTTTGCCACAGTCCCCACCACTCTCTATTGCCACCAACATCTGGTCTACTTTACAGTATCCTCCTGACCCCTAGAGGCATTTGAAATTGTGATTCTTACCCTAATCTCTCTCTCTACCCCAGATGTATGAACCACTACTTTCAGTACCCTTTCTGAAAGTAGATTTTTATGTTACTATTATTTTTATTTATTTATTTATTTATTTATTTATTTATTTATTTATTTATTTTTTGCAGAAAGATCCTTAATACTCTGGCATGAAATAGGTGAGCAGATCATTGCTTCCCAGACAGGAGGATCTGAACATCCTGGTGAGAAGGGGGGAAGGCCGAGAGGAAGGGCAAACAATTAGGTAGAGCTGCTGTTTACAACAGAAATATCATGCAAGCTGCAAATTGAGCCATATATTCAACTGAAAATATTCTAGTATCCACGTCAGAAAGAAGTAATGAGAAATAGGTGAAATATTGAACGGAACATACCCAAAATATTTTCATTGCATCGTGTCTTCAATTTAAAAATCATTAATGAGCTGTTGTACATATTTTCCCCACTGGGTCTCTGAAATCCAGCATGCATTTTATACTTGCAGCACTTCTCTGTTCGGACTTGTCTATTTCAAGTTCTCAGTAGCCGCAGGCAGTGGCCACCAAGGGGGACACACAGCATGAGGTAGGGAACCACCTTACCAGTGTTGGCCTAGAGCACTTTCTAGTTACCGGATGGGATTCAGAACGACCCACATTTATTGAGGGCTCACTACGTACTATACGAAATACAAATATAATTTGTTTTCTTTTCGTTTCTGTGTCTCACTAACAAAGACAGCTAGAGCAGAAGGTGAAGCCCATTGAAATGGTACTTCCACTGGAGTTTTCTCATCCCTCAAGCTGCTAATAATTGTATTTATCTTAAAAGGTTAGTGTAAAATTTAGAAAAATGCTTTATAAAGTATAAACAACTATACAAGTTTAACAAGAAGAAAAAGAGCTGTGTTATAGTGAATGCTGCTCTCTGAGCTAGGCGCTTTGCATGTTGTCTTAACCTTTGTCATACGTCTATCAAATGGAATTACTATGAAGATTTTTAAAAGGAAGAAACTGAAGCCTATAGAAATTGAGGATCTCTGCAAAGTCACACAGGTAGTGAGTGGCAGAGCCAACCACAGCTTTGAAGATAGGTTGGATTATATTCATGGCATTATTCTGGTTAGAGAATGAGAATGAAGCTTTCATTTTCTGAGACACGTTGGTAAGTGTTTTAAAGACGAAGAAACTGGGGCTTTATAATTATATCCAGGATCACACACGTGGCAAATTAATGGCCCTGGTAAATTTAAAATTGGACAGTCTCTAGAGTTGTCATTTTGGTTTTAAGTCCATTGAACCCCTCTGAGCCAAAGGAATCTCATGATTATTGAGATTATTTTTTTTATTCCAGAAATGAAGAGCTAATCCCTTTGAGGTTGGATCTCTTCTCAGGAGGAAATGAATGCATAGGACTGGCAGGGGAATTCATTACCATTTGGTGATTCTGTCCCTTCTTGGCTCAAATAACTTCAATAAGTATTAGTCTATCCCAATTCTTCCCACTTCCTGGGAAGTGAGTTCCATTAATGAGATGATTTATCAACTTTTTTTTTAAGCTCCAGCCTGACTTTTGCAAATATAGATAAGAAGGATTATTCGTGGCTGAGTTCTTCTACAATTGCACAGACTCAGTGTGATCTGAGGCATTATTGCCCCCAAAGGATATTTCTATCACAGCAAGGGACACGATTTGTGTTAGCCTACATTTTTTGCAATGTGCCCCCACCAAAGCTTCTCACCAGGTGGGCCCCCCTCTCAGCCTTCACACCCTAATCCCCCCCCCCAGCGCTGTACCTTTGCACATGCTGTTCCCATTTCCTGAAGTGCATTGTCCCTCAGTCTTCCCCCATTCAAAGCACCTTTGTCCCACAACGATCATTAGCTGAGGTCAGGAATCTGAAGATTTCAGGCTACATCTTTTCTACATCTTTGACTTCCAAGAACATATTGTTTATACCTCTCATTTTAGCCCATCTCACATGCCATCTTGTTTTGTCATTGAACTAGTTCCTGTGTGTGTTTTTATCCAATTAGATAAAGGTTTATTGAATACAGGATACTGGTGTCTACAGGGTCCTGCATTTCAGCAGTACTTAAAATATTTCATTTACTAACTGCTTGAATATACTTATTCTGTGTAATGGGGTTGGGTTGATAATAGGTATGTAATATCTGTTGAATTAAATCAACTTTAGATTTGAAAACCACATAGAGTAGTTTTGCTAGAGATAACAAAGGTCTGCTATGATTTTAAGGTTCTTATTTGTCTCATTCTCCTTTCCTCTTATCACATCTCTATAGATTTTGAATGTAAGTTACTAAATCTTGCTGTATTTCCATTTTTACACCTGTTTAAGAGTACTTTGATAATGCTACTACTACTTATAATATGTATTATTAATATCCTCAAGCAAAAGACTGAATTATCTTGCAAAGTCTATGATCAGAGTAGCACAGAAAGCGATAAAATTAATATGGATATAGAAAAACTTTGCTCCAGGTGAAACTGAAAAACTAATTGAAAACTATGACTCAGCCGTCTGCATTTTTCCTGGTTTAACAAAGCAGGACAAAATGTACGGTAGCCATGGATAAACTCTTTATGCCCTTCCAGGTAATGAGTAACCACGTGTGACTAAGACAGAATTAGGAGACTGTCTCAGACCTTGGGGGGCAGGGGGGAAAGTTCCCATAGCTATCCTGGATACTCCCAGTTCTGGGAAGGATTATCATGTAGGCTTGAGTGACATCAGTGTTTCTGTTTGTCAATAAGAAGCTGTAAGGAGCAGTTATTGTCTTTAATTGAAAAATAAGTACAGTGATAAAATTTAGGGATCTGTAAATTCCTCGAGCTCCCAGAGGGGTCTTAGTTCAGACATTTGCCCTTTTTGTAGGGCTTTTCATATTTCCATCAAGATGTGTTTGTGAAGTCAGCAAATATCGGGACACAGTGAATGTTGGCACAGCAGAATGTTCCTTTGGGGTCTGAGTTTTCAGGTCCTCAGAGAATAGACTGGGCTGGCATTTTTCATGAGAACAGGTCCTCGGGTTTACCTTGAAGTAAAACAAATTAAATTCCAACGTGAAGACTGTCATCAGAAATCCCCGAAAGCAACGCAGCTTCTGAGCTCTCCCTCCCATGGCCATGGCTATTTCATCGAGGAAGCACAACTATTGGCCACTTGAAGGCAGTTTGCCTGCCTTGGGCTATTTTAAAGTTGTTTGACTTTCTAGCCTGTGCAATTGGCTATGGTTTGATTTTGAATCTGCTTTTTAAAGTAATCTGAAACCAATCGATTCCTCTAGCAGGTTTTCTCCACGTTCCTGCAATACCTCTACGTGTCAAGGATGGAGGTTGTGTGTGTGGGGCGGGGGCGGTTGGCACTGGAGTAAGCCACCCTCCAGATACTTTGATAACCACCCATGCCCTGAGCTGGTGAGGGGCTTCTGATGTCCTCCATTGCCAGTCAGCAATCCTTCTGGAGTCTCATCATTTCCCCATTCTCCATATCCAATCAATCAGCAAGCCCTGTCAGCTCTGCTTCCAAACGCCCCACTCTGTGTGTGTCCTTGGGGTCTGATATAGTCACCTGATCATCATCCTCGCCCCTCTGTCCTCCATATCAGACCCCTGCCCGGCCACCCTGCTGCCTCTCCTGTTCCACTGAAGTGCAGTCCTACCACAGCAGCCTATGATATCTTTTGGGGACATAAATCAGATTCTGTGGCTTCCCTATTTTAAACTCTAATTGCTCCCCATTATGCTGAGAGCAAAAACTCATATCTCCCCTGCCTTGCAGAGCCCTCCCCCTTCTGGGTCCTCTCGTGCTCACTGACGGAGCTCCCCTGGCACCACCCTCTCCTTCCCTAGATGACTTCTATTCTTTCCATCATTAGAGCTCATGGAGCTTGCCCTGCCCACTTGCTCTGGCTCCCTCTGCCTGGAATCCTCTTTCCTGTGATCTGCACACAGATGATTCCTTACTCATTGTAGTCTTAGCTTGCAGTCAGCAACTCAGGGAGACCTGCCTTGGTGTGACACTCCACAGGTGACACCTAGGCACCCCCGTACCACATCACCCTAAGTCAGTTCTCTGGAGAACGCTTAATCACCATCTGGTATTTTCTTATCTATTATTTTTAATTAATGTATTTAGCATTCATCTTTCCCCACTAGGAGATCATTCTCTTACTCTTATGTCTCCCATGAGTAGAACAGAGCCTGTGAAAGAGTAGGTGCTTAATAATTTTCTTTTTTAATGGATGACTAGAAAAATACTAATAAATGTCATGGCCAATAGCCATTTAATAATGGTTTAACCTTATATTACAGTGACACGACCAGTTTCAATTTAAATATAACTCTTACCACATTATCTCACATGATCCTTGTAGGAAGCTATGGGGAAATCAAAGGAAATGGAATCAAAGGCTGCCGAGAAGCTATAAAGAATATGCATGTTAGAGGCTCAATGCTTTTCTTGTAGCCAGGCCAGCTGAGCTCAAGCAGAGGTCAGACGTACGAGACCAGGACCCACTCACAGTTTCCAAGCATTTATTTGCGTGGTTGGTCTGCATCATCTTGTTTTTCCGCTGAAGGAGCTATGAAAAGTTTAATGAATGGGGGCACGAGGGGGTGGTGGAGACTTAGGGAAAAATGGAAGGGGTGGGTGTTGTTCAGGATGATGGAGGCCCAGCAGAGCTTGAGCCCATAGTGGAGTGAGACCAGAGCCAGAAGCTGAGTAGCTGTTTGTACAAGAGAATGTTGCATCCTCAGAGACAAGCAGAGCAGCTTTGGGACTGAGAATATAAACAAGGGCACAGGGTGGGGTGAGGGTGTCGTCCTTTCCTCTGCAAGGAATGTGGTGTGGCTGCAGCATGAGTAGGAACAGCAGGGAACACAGAGCTCTGTGACACTTTGCAGGTGGCGCAGGGGCCAAGGGGCAGCTTTGCGGCCAGTAAGGGCAGTGTCCTAAGGAGCATTTTCATCAGGGACATTGCAGTGATTCACTCTGAGTGGTGCCAAAGTCCCAGTCCCCGAAATGCACACTCAGGCCACCAGAGGGTTCTGCAAGGCCTGGACCCCCCAAAACTCATGGAGGCCCCAGCCAGCAGCTCAGTCCCCTGGGCCAGGTGGGGCCAAGACAGACTTGGGCCCCACACAGACATATTCTCACACAGGGTACTGGCAGGGTGGCAGTTTCAAATGACTGGAGCCATGTACCTCCAAGAGCTGCAAATGGTTTCTGAGCATACTTGATACATCCTGTGGACTCACCCTAAATAAGCAGAGACACTTTGGGAAAGGGGAAGCACAGAGAGCCAGAGTTATGCAGGTGGAGCAACTGGCTAGCAACATTTGAGTGAAAATGTAGTCTAATTGGCCCCCACAGGCTGGGGAGGCCTGGAGACATTTGGTTACATCCCTGCCAAGGAGGCTCAGGAAACAGGTTCAGACGTACCCAGTTGGGAAGCAATTAAACACCAATGCCAACCGGGAGCCAAAGGCAACGATGGGCAGAACAATGGCCCTGTTGTAGAGCCAGCTCTCCGGGGGCTTCTGGGAGGGTGCTCTAAGCCTGCTGGCTGTACCACTTCTGCACTTAAGTAGGTATAATTAATTAACAGGAGCTAATGGTAATCACGTCTGCCTTGGGGCCACATTCTATGTAAATTTACAAAATATGGAAAAGTTTCCTGCCCTGCAATGACATTGTTACCCCAACAGAAAGAAGACCCAGATTGTCAAAAGATCTGTGACAGAAGCGTTCCATTCCCATAGGGAACTGGGTCTGTGAAGTTATCTACTGAGAAGCTAAATATATATAATTCATATCACCAACAAAGGAATTTCACTTTGTCTACTGGGGGCAGGGACTGTACCTTGTGCATTCTTACGTCCTCACAAGCCTCACGGGGATCTTGCACATAGTAGGTACTTAGCATCTGTTGCATGAAAGAATCGAATCCCAAAGAGAAATGTGTTCTTTCTGACTTGGGAGCTCATCTTCAGAGGTGAAACCCTGGAATGTGGTGTGTCCTGATGACACAGAGTCAGGTCCTTTCTCCCATTAATGCTCCCAGGAAAAATAAAACAACTACTTAACTAGAGCTGAGTTCCAGGTAAAACAAGAAGTTACTGAAACAATCCTACCTTTTGCCGTGGTTGAGCCACCCCATCTCTAAAATAAATCCACACAGCAGGATTCATCCTGTTGACTGGAAAGCTCAGTGTGTGTCTGTGTGGATATGGTCATGGGGTGTGTACGCCCATGTGCGTTTGTGCGCTATGTTAAGGAAGGACAGAAACCATCACAGTCTACGGCCACAGTGGTGAGGACTGCAAATGCCACTGCTACGTAACTAGAATAAAAGTTCTTCAATGGACAGGACAGAAACTTAAAAGATGACCTAAAAGCAATGGGCTATGGCTGCAGTTGAGTAGCCCAGGAGGCACTTGAATGGTCGTAAAAGAAAGCCCTGGGTCAGTGTTTGGTTAGAGGGAGGCTGGTGTTGTGACTAAACAGCATGATAACGGTCTCAGGACAGATGTCTGCTGCAGGCCCACCTCTCTGACCCCTCCTTAGATGGGCTTCCCTAGGGCCACTCAGCAGACCAGCTGGTCACATGGGTCCCGCGTGGAATCCAGGTAGCATTACCACAAGCTCTGGGAAAGTCTACCTGTCTCAGAGGTGACTGCATAAATGGATGGATCTCTAAGGGGTTTTCAGGTGAACTAAGAAGGCCATGGGATCACAGCATCTTGGGGCTGTTTGGTGTACTCTAATCATTACTGTTGCATCACCACAGCTGCTGTGACCACGGAAGCCATATGTCCTTTCAGAAATGTGTCAGTCCTTAAATGGTAGCCCACCCTTTTCAAGAATTCAGGCCGCCCCAAGATCCTGACTTCAAATTCACATGACATACGGCAGCCACACACCCGGGTTTCCTAGAATACCCTCACTCTCAGATACCTTGCTCCCTTGCTCTGTGAGGACTTCATGGGTAGCCCTTGTCAGGACATGCTCGCTTTGAGTTGGGAATATATCACTGCCCTAGTTAGAAAGTAAAACAGGGGTTCTTTCCATCAACAGCTGCTTCTGAAATGACGGTGACTCATCTGTCCCCACCGCCTTCAGAGCTGAAGGTGAATCATCGAGGAGGCGAGAGATTGCTGTCCAGACCCTGAGGGCCTAGGCTTAGGAATGAAAAGACCAAGTCAGACAGGACAGGAACAAGCTAGAAGTCCTTAACTACCCTCCCTGAGCTGAGCCATCTTAAGCTTTAAATAAATTTAATCCAGTTTTTCTCTCACCACTTTTCATTTTTGCTTATTACTACCAGTTGGGCCAGAAGCAGAATGGTCAAAACATTTCCAGTGATGTTGAATTTTCAGGGTATTTACAGTTAGCCTGGAATCAGCACGAAGTAGGATTTATAGATTTGTATTACCAGGCAGGCAATCTCCCAAGACTCAGCATTTGGACTGGATTTTAATTAAATAAATGTCAGGCTTTTATGGGAGGACATCTCTGGAACCCTGGAGGGTCTCCTAATAAATTGAGATAAGATCCTTAACCCAAAGGCATTTGAATCCCTTAGGGAACACCGACAGGTGGGCATTCTGGCAAGTGGGAAGGATGATTGCAGAGTGAAGTACTGAATCCCTGGGAGGTCAGCAAGGACTTGGCAGCGTAGAAGATTCTGTCACATCTACTATGAGAAGGAAAAGGTTCTTGCTGCCTGATGAGCTATTTCAGCTATGCTGAGGCAGTAGCCATCAGTGATAAAAAGCATGGCTCCTTCTGCTTGGGTTCAAATTTCAGCTCCTGATCCACAGCGGCTGACCTTAGATGCATTATGTGAATTCTCTTAGCAAAGCTTTCCTGCTTGTAGGGCAGGAACAATAATTGTACCTCCATCATAGTTTCCCATAAGCAAACCTCCAAAGGCTGCTGATTTAAGAGCTTTGTCTGCGTCCATCAAACCACAGTACGCCTCTGCTCCAGCCTCTCATGGCTTCCTGTCTCCCTGAGAGGAGAACCCAAGTGCTCTCCAGCACCTTCCGGGTTCTGTTTCCCCACTAGCTCTCTCATCTTCACCACGGTCCCCGTACCCAGGGCTCTGGTCCCACTGGACGGTGTGCCTGCCGTGCTCCGGCCTCTAAGACTTCACACTTGTTCCCTCCTCCTGCTGAAATGCCCCCTCACCCCATGTTGGCTCATCCTTCAGGGTTATTTGAGATACAATATCACCACCTCAGAGAGAACCACCCGACGACACTGGAATAGCCAACAGTTCCCTAGCGTTCACTGAATATTTGGTGAATGAGAAGCAGCAGCTCTCAGCTGTCTCCCGAGGTCTCCCAGCTGTTGCTAGGTGTCTCCAAAGTCTGGAGATGCTCACAAAGACAGTGAGCATCTGTCATCCCAGGTGCCCACTGGTCCCTGCTCCTCACTCACAAAGCTGCAGGAAGCCTCTCTGCCATCACCTGTCCTGGGGGGGGGGGGGCAGGCTTCCCGCCAAGGGGCCAGGCTACCTGCTCCCGAGACCTGCTGTTCTCAGGGGCCAGAAGAGTCCTGGATGTCATGCAGACGGGATACGAGCTGCTTTACCTGGGCCCTGAGGCAGTTCATTGACCACGCCTCACCTCAGTGAGGTTTACTGAGCAGTTCTTATCTGCTTTAGCTATCTGCCCTGTTATCAGAGTTCAGAGTCCTCCAAGGTAGGTGTAGAGTGAAGAACAAGTCCCATCATCTTCCGCACTTTGTTCCCTCCTCCAGAAGCTTCTTCCCCAATTCCCTGTCCAAAAGGAAAGAAAAAAGCTCTTGTGCATCTAGTATGCACACATACCAATAGATGAAAACAGATACCAAGAGCAGGGGTGCACATGCGAGGAACGGGGGTGGTCCAAGTGGACTAAGTGTGCCCATGTGGTGCTTTATGCAAATTAGAAAGGAAGACACCCTTTTCTTAAAACACTTTACCTCCCTCTCCTACTAAATTGTCATAATAAACAGACAAATCCACAATGTCAATAAGGAGAGTTGTGTTGACCCAAGGGCCCCTCTCTGCAAGTTATCTGCATTAAGTCAGTACCTTCATCCCAGGGCCTGGCACCCTAAAGGCCAACTTCAGCTTATGCAAGTAATAATGCCCATCAACAGCAGGAGCACAGTGAGCCATCTGACCCTTCCCACAATTCTCAGTCATTTGCTGACCATCTGTCTTCCCAGCAGCTCTCAATCTATGAAATTGGAGCAAGGACACTGTGAGTGGCAGCAGGGTCCTGCCTGGTTCCCAGGCCACCCCCAATTACCTTCCAGTTGTCAAGTGATCATCTCACCCAGAGCTGGGATAAAAGAGAGGGGCATGAGGCAGAGGGCAGGCTGGGTAGGCCTAGTGCAGAGTCTGGCATTTTCCCTCTCCTCCAGATGCTGCTGAGGAGCCAGCCGGGAGGGTTTAGAAGCTGGAGAGGGAGCAATCACCTCCTCTCCCATCCCACTATGCCCAGCCTCACCCAGAGCACAGGCTGCTTCAGACCTGCAGGAGACTCCCAGGGCTGGAAACTGGCAGTGAGGGGTCAGACTGTTTGCGATGTTCTGCTTGCTTTGTTTGGAGAAGGGCAGTCCAGCTATGGTGCTAAGCAAAACCACATCACCCTGGGATGGCTTTCTGCAAGAGGACCAAGATTTAAAGCCTCTGCTTTCTTCCCAAACACACAGGCCAAACACTGGGTGCTCCAGGCAGATCCCACTGCCTGCTCACTCCTGCCAGGCTTGTTCTCGCCCCAGGCCACCCACTGTCCACAACCTTGTGCTCCACTTCTCTCTGCTGGAAGATGCCAGGAGAAGCTGAGTACAGAGAACTTCCAGCCGAGGCTTTAAAGTGGTTCCTGAGATACCACGTCCCAAACTCTTGACAAGGCAGATGTGACAGTAGCAGCTGTCAAGTGAGTCATCACTCTGGTCCCAGGCCCGGCTGCACTGAGGATGCCATCTCCACCACCTAACTCCCTGGGCCTTCCACCCTGTACCCAGAGGACGGGGAGAAGAGCAGTCTGCTGAGTGATGATGCACAGCGAGACACAAAGGAGAGGAAACCATGAAAGTGAGCAAGATAATGAGACTCGGAATGAAGAGATGGGACCAGTTATGACCAGTGCTCCTGGGTGAAAACGGGGTCTGAATCCTGATTTGAATCCAGCATGACCGTGAGCAAGTTACTTAATCTCTCTTATACAAAGCCTCAGTTACCCTATTTATGAAAAGGAAAGAATACTATTTACCTCACTGTACCAGTCAGGGTCCCAGCAGGAGACAGAAATGACACCAGTTATTTCAACAGAAGGAATTACGTATAAAGGATTGCTGACAGAGTACAAAGTTGTGAACTAGGCAACTGAAAGTGTAAAACGATACGGCTAAGGTATCCCTGAGGTAGCACTGGGGGAGGAAGCAACCACCCTTGGGGCTGGAAGAGAAAAACAAAAAGGAAGGATCTGGAATTATTAAAATTTAGAAACTTAAGGAGGATTCCCGCAGGGCTGGAACTCACACCCCTGAGGAAGGCACAGCTGGGCTGGCACTGGGGTCTCTGAGTGGGCATGATGAGGCTGGTTCTGCGAGTGTTGATAAGACAGCAAACTGGATTCGACTATGCTGCTGGAATGAGCCCCAATGCCAGGGCCAGGAGGTGCTGCTGAGGAGACACGAGAACAGGAAGCAGGCAAGAAGGAGCAGGTCCCTGCTCCTTCCCTCAGCCTTGCAGCCTCCTTGTATTGCCCTGTTGGCAGAGCCAAGCACGAAGCAGCTGGCAAAGCAGCAATGTGCTCTGCACAGTCCCAATTCCAGCATCACAAAGCAGGGTATAGAGAGCTGGGTCTGGAGCTCAGAGACTTTAACTTAACAAATGGCCCACTCACAGTTAGAATTAAGTGAAAAAAATGTGTATTAAATGCTTAGCACAGTGCCAGGCACCTAGTAGATGCTAAATACCTATATCATCACCACCGTCATCATCATCATCACCATCCTCCTCCTTCTCCTCATTATTATTATGATAGATTAGTGGGCGTGGCAATTAGACGGAAGATAAGGCAGGCTCTGTAAGGGGTTGATTGGGAGAGTGGAGATTAATTTCTGGATTCATTTTTGGAAGGTTCACAGATTTCAGGTATAATGCAAAGGACACATGTGCTATCAAATAGTAGGAAGTCTGTAAATTAGTCACATGAATTTGATCTCTAAAACATCCATCCACCTTCATTCCCACGGGGCTGCATTAGGGCAACTCCCCTTCACCTGTTGCTCAGATTCATTAATTCCCTTCTCCCACCTCTAGTCCATCTAAATCCCTGCCATGACTCCAATAGTCTTTCCTACTGACTACTGTCATCTCATTAGACTCCTATGACCTACAGATTAAAAGCCAACTTCCTGTGACTAACATTTAACACACTCAGTGATCTGGTTTGGAAGCTGCAGAAATGCTACTTTCCATTGGATCTAGCGCCACCCTCCCCTTTCTAGGGTTAAATTACAAAAGTGAGGAGTGGGAAGGAAGTTAGTCAGGCATCTCCCTTCAGAAGCCCTAAAGTCAGCTCTAATTCAGAGTGTCAAGAAGAAAGCTAATGATCCCTTTGCCTCCTACCTATGTCTAAACTTTTACTGAGGTCCTCACCATTGCCGAGGTAATGTCCTAACGCCCTGAGCTCAGGAAGTGCTGCTTTCCTCTTCCTCATTAAATTAGCAACTCCCTTCTCTCTCTTTGTTCTCTTTACTGGAGTCTTCTTTTACAGTTATCTGTACCAGTCAGCTAAGGCTAAAATAAGCTGTGGTAACAAATAACTCCAAAATCTCAGTGGGTCACAATAACATATGATTTTTTATACATGTGAATATTGGCTCTGGGTCAATGGCAGCTCTAGTTCACTTCCTATTCACTCCAGTATCTAGGCTTCTGGAGCAGCTTCTCTGAGGAAAATTACGTTTCATTGCAGAGGGAAAAGAGAAGATAGTGGGATCTTGAAGTAGCTCTTAAAACTTCTGTTTGGAAGTAGCATGTATTATTTCCACCCATATTTCATTAGCCAAAGAAAGCCACATGACTTCTTCTGAGTTAAGTAGGATGAGATGTATGGTATTCATTAGGTTAAGGGAACTACAAATCGTATGACCAAGCTTGACATCAGTGGTCATGAATGCATAAAATGAATATCTTGATCAATAAGACAATCTACCACACCATCCAAGTCGAGGATCCTATCACACCTGGATTATTAAATCCCAGGGGATGGTGAATTCTAATTTCATCTCACCTTGAAGGAAGGGTTCCCACAGATCCTTTCAGGTGTCCCTGCCTCTAGTGTCTCCATATTACACCAACAGTAGAGTAGCTGCCATGATGTTATTTCCTAAATGCTATTATCACCTCGTTTACAACGATAATATGCCAGTCTCTTGCTCCGAACCTTCAGCATCACCCTATTGCCCATTAGTTCAAATCTAAGTTCTGCAGCCCACAGTTCAAGGATTCCCTCAACTAGTCCTCCCTTTCAAGTCCAGCTGCTTCTTAGCCCCAACTCCTCAGATCCAGCCAGGAGTCATGCTTTCCTTCATAACTACTCCAAGATTCTGATTGATGTTAACCTTTCCTTGTGCTTCTTCTTGGCTCCTCCCCCACTGTCATTTCCAAGCAGTTTATGTCCTTCAGTTTCTTTAAGAGTTGTCTCAAATCTCACCTTAAAAATATCCTTGAATAACTTTCTTCCATTCTCCACACTCCTCAAAATTCAGAATTACAGTTCTATGCTTTTGCTTTTATTTTCTGCTTCTAGAATTATTTTGTATTGCTGTGGGAAAAGACCTTTGGGATTTTCTATTCCCCACACACCACCTCCTTTGAATTTAGGTATGAGGAAATTGAGATCTAGGAAAAGAAAGAGAAGTCACTGATTTATAGAGAGGTTAAGTTGGAAGGAGAATTAAGTCTCCTAGCTCCTTGTTACTATTTTTTCTCCATATCAATTTGCCTCTTTCAATTTATATCTATATTTCGAGCTAGATGATAATCTGTTTTAGGGTGGGGATGCCTTATTATATTATCTGTTATACAAGATCCTTAACATATATTATTTCTAATTCTAACAACAACCTTGCAAGGTAGCAATCATTCTTATTTTATCAACAAGAAGACTAAAGGTTAGATAAGTCAAGTTAAAGACCCAAGGCCAAATAATCAATAAATGGCAAAGCCAGGGTTTATTGAATGCTTACTATGTGCATGAAAGTGTGCTAGTTCTCACTTCAAAGAAATTAAAATACAATATATTTAAAAAAATAAATGTCATGACTTCAACATAGTTCATAATAAATCCTTAATGAGTAATATATTAAGGGCTATGGAAATTCATGTAGGACAGGCGTCATGGCCAAGGAACTGCAAAAGAGATTGGACTTGAGCTTGGCAGTTAAGGATGCACAGGATATATATAATCTAAGTAGATGTGGGTGGGTGGGTGCAGGCATTTCCAACAAAGATAAGGGAGTGAGCAGAAACTGATAAAAATGGATTGTTAGGAAATGGGTAAGAACTGTTTGGCAGAAGCTATAGTTCTTATAGGAGGGGCCTGCACAATAAATTACAACAATAGGGGCAAAGTTATAGGAGGTTTGAATGCCAGGTATTTGGGATTTATTCTGTAGGTTATGGGGAATCACCAAAGATGGCTCACTTATAAAAGTAGTGTTTTGGCCAGTTGTGTAATATGTGAGTAGAGAAGAGGAGAGACTACTTAAAGACTTCAGAAAGTAGAATAAAGACTACTTTAATCACCTACTCTTGAACTGAGAAGTCTGGCATGGGAGTGGACAGGTTTTGGGGGGATGGAAATCTTATTATTAGTACAAGAATTATTACTGTTGTTTATGGAAGTGGGAGTTAGAAAAGTGAAATGTAAATGTCTTAAGTTGCTTGTCCAAAAGCAGACAGTCCTATTTTCCTGAAAACAAATAGAAATTAAGGGTACAAAAGCTAATCAAAATTGAGATGGGAAGAGGGAGATTCTGTTCCGAGAGAGTTAGAAAGGTTTATACCCCCAATTCCATCCTACCCTTTACATGGTCTTCAGTGGTATACTTCTTATATATGTTCTTGAATTTTGTTCTTTTCTTTCATAGATTAATCCAGTTTAGTGCGCACCCACAGCAGGCTAAATGTATGCTGCTTTCAACCTAATGGTGTCTAAGTTTATGATGTCTCTTCTTCTCATAAATATTGCCAGCAACTTTATTTTTTCTATCTGATTATTTGAAAAACTAAAATGAGTGACATTTATTTAATTTCACAAAATATTCACTGTATTGCCCAAGTGTGAATCACCACAAGTTATTCAGTGATGTTAAACCTACAATGAAGTTAAAAAATACATGGTTTGAATAAAAGTTGCATTTATAACATGCATAAATCAATGCATTAATCATATGCATAACATTCTTTAAACCTTTATTTAAAACTTTTTTATTTCCAAACCTGGAATTATTATTGGGACTCGTCTCTGGCCCATCTCAAAACTGTAGGTCTCCACTAACGTTGGGATTCAGAAAGATCTGGAAGTATTGGCCTAACCAACCTCAATGGTAGTCAAAAGTTGACCACATAACTCCTAAATACTACACCTTATTCTGGAAACCCCAGATCATGCTCATTTTACTTTCCATGGAGCCAACTTGTACATTTAACAGGGTGATCCAAGAACAATTACATGGCCTACATCTGCGTATCTGATGTCTCAATCTCATTTCAGGGATAAAAGTATGAAGATGATTTCAATGGGTTTTGGAAGGTCTAGAAAAAGAATCTTCAGACTTCATGACTAGGGTCTTCCCTTACTTAGGGGTTCTGAACTTTTTGGTATGGCATGAACCCCTTTGGCAGTCTAATGAAGCCTATGATTCCTTTTTAGGGAAAAAAAAAAAGTTTTAAAATTCCTAAAATAAAATTCATGAGATTAGAAAGAAAGCCAATTAGATTGAAACGTAATTATCAAAACACTGAGAAACAAACTTATGTTATAGTAATATATGTACCTCTTTATTAACACTTTAAATAACAAGGCCCAGTGGCAGGTCTAATGTCTTCTGTGATTTTGAGACAATGATGAGTGTTGACAACATTTTGAGATATCTGTAACAAGTATAAAATGATAATGAAAAAGATGTGTGCTTTCTCTGGGTGAAAGTTACAGGTACCGCTAATATGACAGTGGTTTGTTGTCTACATTTATAATGGAAGGAAATATTTAATTTTAGTGTAGGATTTGTACAAATTAAGATGTGATATTTTTCTCTTCCCAAGGTCACAGAACCATCCCCAACCCACCAGGTTCTGTTAATAGACTTCAGGTTAAGAATATGTATATTAAGGGACTGTTTCTAAGTAAAACGTAAGCTTTCAATGCTCAACGAAGATCACAGAGACACCTACTCAGGTAATTTGGAGGTGACCCACTGTTGCTCTGGGAAGCTGCCCATTGAGCTTGCTCACCACCTTACCTAGCACCTAGCATCATGCATTACCGGGAGTAGAGGTTCGGTGCATATTTATTGATAGACTGCATGAAGAATGGATTGGAGACAATGGAGGGGATTGGACTTGGCTCACTAAAGGCTCTTCCTGTTGCCCTTACATTCTGAGACTCAGTGGCTTTCTGACAAATGCAGAAGGAATTCACTGATGCCAGCTCAGAGTCCTGTGTCTGCCAGGAAGTGACCGCAGGAGACAGTGCAGGCAGGGGCTGGAGCATCTATGCGATTCAGTGGGGGTGGAGTGGGGTGGGGGTTGAAAGCCCAGCACTGAGTTGTAACTCTGTCTCTGAGATAAAGATCCAGATCAGAACATGGGGGCCCTGCATCCAGTGACCAGAGGAAGTAACCAAAAAGCAGAGAAACAGCTGAGGCTGCCCAGTTGTTTTCCCTGTGGCATTTCTATTAGGATGGGCCAAGAAGAGGAAATTCGTTCATGAGGACCCTGGCTCATAATTCTTTTGATGAGAAGATCATTTGTAAGCTTAAAGTCCTTTTGTGTTTCTGACAAGTGTCATTACATGAAAGTGTTCACTGAAGATGTCCTACCACCTAAAAAAGAAATAAGAGAGACTGAATTCACACAGCCTCTGTGAAGTTCCTGGTAGGACTAAGTGTTAGAAACTAAGACTATAATATAAAACAATTGTTATGTGAATAATAGTTATACAAACTAGACACAGATGAATACATTTATTTCAAATGAGACATTTACCCAAGTTAACCCTTTTGTATCAGGGGCCTCTTGTTGTACAAAAGAGTAACAACAAAAATGGCTGTCGTTTTTTAAACCTGCCCACCATGTACCAGATAAATATGTAATTTTACCTCATTTAATCCTGACAACAACCCTGTAGTGAGTTGAATAGAGTCCCATGAAGAGATAGGTCCACCTGGAATATGTGTTCTTATTTGGAAAAAGGTCTTTGCAGATGAAATTAGTTAAGATCTTGAGATGAGATCATCTTGGATTATTGGGTGGGTCCTCGATCCAGTGACAAGTGTCCTCGTAAGAGGAGAAAAAGACACAGACAGAAAAAAAGAAAACTCAGAGGAGAAGGCCCTGGGTAGACAAGGCATTGGAATGATGTGTCGACAAGTCAGTGCCCCAGAAGTGTATCTGAACACCAAGGATTAGGACAGTAAACGTGGGAGGGATTCTCCCTCAGAGCCTTCAGAAGGACCCAACCCTGCTAACACCTTCATGTCAAACTTCTGGCCTCCTGAATTCTGAGAGAATAAATATCTGTTGTTTTACACCCCCCAGGTCCCACCAGGATTTACCCAAGGCTCTGAGAATCAGGGAGCTATTGTTCTATTATCGAAAGCTGCCCCTGTGAATATGGCCAGTCAGTAACTGGAGGGACCTGGGTGAGGTATGCTCACTACTCTGCTACGCTGCTACCTGAGCTGACAAATAACTTATGTGATTCAACTTGAAATAATTCTATTAGGGTAACAACAATTTAGTACAAAAGTCAACCACGTGCCTGGAATCAGACGGCCGGGACTTGAGGCCAACTTTTCCATGTAGTAACTATAAGACCATGGCAACTTATTTAACCTCTCTCTGCGCCACATTTTTTTTCTTTTGTGTATTGGGGAGAATTCAAGAGGGGCCCAAGGAGATGTGGCAACAAATGTACTGTAGTCTCCTCGATGGGATTCTTAAACAGAAAAAGGATATTAGGTAAAAAGGAAGGAAATCTGAATAAAGTATGGACTTTAGATAATAAGAGTGTATCAGTATGGGTTTATTAAGTGTAACAAATGTACCACACTGATGTCAGATGTGACTAACGGGGAGTAATAGGGAAGACTGAATGTGGGGCGTATGGGAACTCTGTACTAATCTGAAACTGTTCTCAAATATTAAATTAAATATTTTCAGGGAAAATATCAGTACCTCACAGTGTGATAAAGATTTAAAACAGTGCCTGGCACGTTGAAAGAGCCCTTGTTTGCTATTATTGTTTTATTGCTATTATCAGAACCCAGGAATTTGTATTTGCAATGTTCTACGAACAGGCAAAATTTTTTTTTCCAAAGGCAAGCTGATGCTCTATTTGTAGAATAAGGTTGTACAAAATGTTATCATAACTGTGGTTTTGTCTCACTCCAAAGCTACATAAAGCCAAAAAGTCACTAACCATTCTTCCATACCTCAGTATTTCTTGGTTTTTAGATTTTCAAACTATGATTCTCACATCCATTCTACTACTTAAATGAAGTTCAAATGGATAATCTAGCTTGTTTATCTGAGAAACATGGGGAAAAACTTGCAAATATAGCTTTGAAATATCTCTTCCTGCTTTTTAAAAAATCTTCTACTGGGCTCAATTTTTTAGACACACCTATATCATATTTTACCCTTTCCTTGGAAAAAACCAAGCAGAATGAGTTACAGTGACATTTTCTTTGCCATCTTGACATCCCATAAGGTAGACAAATTACCTGGTTTTATATAGCCACTTCGATTCCCATCTTAGTGAAAGAATACCGTGTTTCCCCAAAAATAAGACCGAGTCTTATATTAAGTTGTGCTCCAAAAGACGCATTAGGGCTTATATTCGGGGGCTGGCCTCCTGAAAAATCATGGTCTTATTTTCGGGGAAAGGTCTTATTTTCAGGGAAACACGGTAACACTTTCATTGTTAAAGAGTGACATAAAAACTGCTCACTTCTAAGAAATGAGGTTTTACAAGAGAAGAGATGCAGATACAAGCAGATGGTTCTCACCTTGCCTGAATCCCTGCATTCTAAGGGCTTGAGAAAACAAGTTTGGAACAAAATGTTGCACACTTTCTCATCTGAAGGGATGCTTCGTACCCAAAGAAGAGAATGCTGCTTTCTTAAGGAGACTACTCTTCTAGATCTTCTGGAAGTAAGACAGGTTGATTAATAGACAGGCAGATAACAGCTTGAGGATGGGCTGTTGTACCAATAAGGAACAAGCAAAAAGCAGACTCAAGCAGCAATGAGGCCCTCTGCCCGGAGGAGAGTGCTTGGAATCCATTTCACAAGGGAAGCCAACCTAAGTCATTCAGTACTGAGACTGTAATACCTGGGCTTTCTAAGTAACCAAGTCAAGGCATCAAGTTCAGATGCCTTCTGAGCTTGGAGGTTCTAATGAGTCCTCAGGACCCCTAAGTGCTATCATCTAAACAGACCTGTCCTCTGGACTTCTGCAAAGACAATTTTCTCCATGAAAATCCATCTTGAAAGGTCTTTTAATTGGATAATGCATTCAAAACGTGACAGGAAACAAGTGAATTCTCAACTGGATTTTCTAAAGAAATCTGGCTACAATTTTCAAATTTGATTCTTGCTCTCCTTGATAGCAGGCTAGATAAAATTTCAAAAACTTTCGGTATATTTATTATGTCTTCTAGCACTGCTGAAGCTATGTTAGGTGGAAATGGATCCAGGAATGCTAATAAGTCCATGAAGAAAATAAGTTTCTTTGAAGCAAATACTTTTTTTGTTTAATTGTTAAGCAAAGGAATGGAATTTTCTTCACTGTGTTTAACAGGTCCATGTGCAACATGAATTTCTGATAGGGGACATTAATAATCTGTATTAACTATACTATAGGAACATTTCATTATCAGGGTAAGTATTAACGGCTCTCTTCAGAACACAGTTTGGGAAATAATATTGATACATTGTTATATCTGAAATCCATACTTTATTCAGTGCTCTTCCTCCAGTGACATACATAAAAATAAATCATTCTGTTGGTTGAATTAATATTTAAATCCTGTCTTCCTAATCTTGATTGCCTAAAGTTTAGGCCGTAAACCATTTCAATATTAATTTACACTGTGCAACTAATGTCCAATAATCCACCAAGGTCTGGACTGAGCCAGGGCTGACAACTATCTTTTCCATGCTATTGAGCATTACTCTATTAATGTCCACGATATCATCATTTCATCAATGCATAAGAGAATATTTGCCAAAAAAATTCCCCCAATTTTTGCAACTAACAGCAGCATTTTTTCTCTATCAAAAAAGACACTTTCATTATACACGTTTTGGTTGAAATTTTTAACTCCTTGATATGAAGAAAATGATTCACTACTTTAGTAAATATGGAAACTACTGTTGAGCCATGAGCTGCCCTGTGCACCAGTTGAAGCCTGTTATACTCTCCTCAGCTACCTGGCATTGGGAAAGGACCATCTACAAGCATAGCTTCCCCCAGAGTAGTTCTGAGATGACAAGTTGCAGGACAAGACAGGCAGTTTTCATTCTCCCTCAAGCAAGTCTCTCATATCTGACAACTCATTGGAGCCACTTTGTGCCTGAGAGTGATTATGCCCCGCAATATATAGATTCATTACTCCTGTTCTACAAAAATTCCACATCCCATCTCGAATTAGATACCAGCTGAATTTGCTTTTAAAGATTTTTCTTCTTCTCTTCCAGTTCTTGAGACATCACCAGGTGAACGACATTTTGAATGGCTTGTTAGAATAATGTATAGTTTAGCCTTTTTAACGATTAGGGTGTTCACATCATCCTCAATCCTTCTCCCTGTTTGATTTTGTGTAAACTGACGGATAAGATTGAGTGAGTGGGCATCAGCAGCAATCAGAAAAGGCCATACAATGGCAGGTGAAAGTAATAAATCCTCCACATAGCTCCTCAAAGGTATTCCTCAGACATAATTTTTGGCTACCATTTCTCCCAGCTTTTTAATGAATAACAACCTTCCCTACGGTTGCACTTTTAAGGTCAAAAGAAGTGTGAAATCCTTCAACTTTGCAAAGGATTTTTTAAAAAAATAAAATATACTGATCTCACCTACCTTCTTACAGTGGCCTGATGAGGAATACATTTGTTAAAAAATCTCTTAGGGGAGATCCTTTTTCTACTGGAACTGACCCAATAGTCTACCAGTGCAGTTAGAGAGGACCACAGGACCATGGACTTTCCAGGTTTTCTTTTGCTTTCCAAATGCCAAGTCATGGAGAATTCCAGAACAGAGATGCCAGCCAATCAGACTTTCACTGGACTAAAGGAATGTTAACAACACAAGCATATAGACAGTCTAACCATATAGCACTTGCTGGCATAATTCTGACCTTTCCTGTTCTGCTACAGAACACATTTTATACAGTTAAGACTCCATGTGACTTCACAGGTCATTAGAGTTGACTAGATCTTACTGTGAGTCTTATAATGGGCAGATATCATACGATGTCTTTCTGACATGTCTGGATAAATTTGTGGATGATGGTGGGATTATCAAGTATGGGCCTCCATTACTCTTAGAGTCATCCCTGAGCCCCCGATTTCTCTCCTTTTCTACAATCAATCCATTTGTCTATCTTAGAAGTATATCCAGACTCCAACAACTTCTTACTACCTTCCTTTTCCAAGCCTTCATCATCTCTGGTCTCAACTGCTGAAATAGCCTCCAATAGGTCACTCTGCTTCCATCCTTGCTGCTTCTACAGTCTGTCCAGAATGATTCTTTCAAAACATAAGCTATAGCATGTCCTACCAAAACCCATAAAAGCGCCTCTTAATTTTCAGACAAGATGGCTGTCATGCAGAGTGTCATGCGGTGTCTCAGCTCCCACTCCCCACACAAGAACACAGGATATGGTGAGGCCAAAAAGGAACACCCACAGAGCCATAGATAGGGGAGTCTTACCACTATATTCTTGCTGGCGGCTGGGTTGGAGACACAGGAAGTAGGAGCCACTCGATCCGCAACCTGCTGTCCGTTTCTCTGCCAACCAACCTCACTTGCTAGCTTCAATCGCCGTACTAACTGCAATCTGCTGTGCTAACTGCAATCCTCCCTATGCTTCTCTACCAACCAACCCATAACCCCTTGCTAACTGCAATCCGTGCTTGTTAGCTTAGCCACGGCAGTTATATTAGTGGCTAATGGCTGACCAGTAACAGCTGATGGACAACTAGTCACAGCTGATGACCATCTACTACCTGAGCCAGCACCTTCCACATGAGGCCGAGAGCCTGGAAACTGCTCTCTGGGACTCTGTCCCCACAATGGCAGAGTAGGTAAGTGCTGTTCTTCCTCTTGTGACCACATCAAAATGACAATTAAATTACAGAACAATTATCATTGAGAATTTTCTTAAGTGTAGCTGAACAGAAGTCCTACGACTAAGGACATAGAGAAGAAGCCACCTGGAGACTGGTAGGAGGGCCAGAGATGAGAAAGGGGCTGGTCTGACACGTGCATGTGGTGATTAAAATCGGGAGTGATATCTCAGCTGTGGAGTTCTCTCCTGAGGAGCAAAACTCCCCGGCCCAGGGCTCCAGTGCAAGGAAGAGAAGTCCTCACAAATTCTGGCTGTGAACACCAATGAAATGGTGGCTAAGTGAGATAGAGGGCTGCTTGGGTCCCAGGCACTCCTCTTTAAAAGCTCACACATAGACTTACTCACTGAAAGTCACACTCACTCTGAGCTCCAGCCCTGGGGCAGCAGCTCGAAAGGCACCAAGCACATATGGGAAGGAACTAAATTGTCTGGCTTCATGTCTCGGGTTGTTGGGGGAGAGGAGGACGGCAGCTCTCTTCCAGACAGAAGTGCTGGCAGAAGTCCATTGTTCTTTTGTTGAGCCCTCCCCACTCCCAGTGTGCAGACACAGGCAGTGGCCATATTGAGTCTCCATCATCCAAGCTGACACTGTTAGCCCTGCCTTGGTGATGCCCTGACACCCTGTCCCACTCAACTTATGAGCCCACCCAAGTGCTTCCAGTGGCATTTCCATACAAATGACCTACCTTGGCTCATGCTTTGGACTTTCTTAAAACCTCTCAAAGATTCACAAACCCCAAACAAGCAGTGTGCCCCATACCTCTTGCTAAGTGGCCCCAATCCTGGCACTAGTGCACCTGGCCTCAGTTAGCATCTCCCAGGCATCTCCAAACCCAGTGCAGGTGGCGGCCATCTGCAGATTGCTTTGTGGCTCATTCCAGGTGGCCTGGAGCAGGGCACAGGCTGCTATTGAACTCGGCCTGTGGTGGGCCCCATCTCAGGAGGCCCCAGGGCTGGCACACCTGGTGGCCATCTTTGGACCAAGCCAGAGCACCACCTGGCTGCTTCCACAGATGACACACCCAAAGGGAAAACACCAATGCCCTGCTAAAGCAAGTCCTCCTCTCTATGGCCAGCCCCTCCACAATAGCCCTCCACTGTGGTCACAGCCAGTTCTTACAACCAATCAGCCTGAAGGTCAATCTCTCCCATTGACATGTAAACAACAACCAACGCTCAACTACAACAGGAGTTGTATGTGACCCATACAAGGGAAACACCTGGAGCACTCAGCTCAGGTGAGCAAGGAGACTGTGACCAGGGACCCCACAGCACACCTACTACATAAGGCCACTCTACCAAGAGACACTGCAGCAGCTCTACCTAATACATAGAAACAAACACAGGGAAGCAGCCAAAATAGGGGGACAAAGAAACATACCCCAAATGAAAGGACAGAACAAAGCTCCAGAAAAAGAACAAAACAAGATGGAGATGAGCAAACTACCAGATGCAGAGTTCCAAACACTGGTTATAAGGATGCTCAATGATCTAAGGAAGAAAGGAAACATAAAAATAGAGACAGGAAACATAAATAGAACCTGTCAGAAATGAAGAATACAATACCTGAAATAAAGAATACATTAAAGGGAATCAAAAGTAGTTCAGGCGAGGCAGAAGATCGAATCAGTGATTCAGAAGATAAGGTAGCATAAAACACCCAATCAAACCATTAAAAAGAAAAAAGAATTTAAAAAATGAAGATAGTTTAAGGGGCCTCTGAAACAAGATCAAGCATACCAATATTTGCATCATAGGGGTACAAGAAGGAGAAGAGAGAGAGCAAGGAACTGAAAATCTATTTTAAGAAATAATGACAGAAAACTTCCCTAAACTGGTGAAGGAAATAGACATATAAGTCCAGAAAGTGCAGAGAGTCCCAAATAAGATGAACCCAAAGAGAACCACACCAAGACACGTCATAATTAAAATGCCAAACATTAAAGACAAAGAGAGAATCTTAAAAGCAACAAGATAAAAGCAGTTAGTTACTTACAAGGGAATTCACATAAGACAGCCAGCTGATTTCTCAACAGAAACTTTCCAGGACAGAAGCGATTGGCATGAAATATTCAAAGTGATGAAAAGCAAGGACCTACAACAAATATTAGTCTACCCAACAAAGCTATCATTTAGAATCAAAGGACAGAGAAAGAGCTTCCCAGACAAGAAAAATCTAAAGGAGTTCAGCACCACCAAACCAGTATTACGAGAAATGTTAAAGGGACTTCTTTGAGAAGAAGAAGGGAAAGAAAATTTAAAATGTGAATAATAAATGGCACTAATTATCAACAATTACTTTCAGTGTAAATGGATTAAATGCTCTAATAAAAAGACATAGGATAGGGGTGGCTGGTTAGCTCAGCTGGTTAGAGCATGGTGCTAATAACACCAAGGTTGCCGGTTCAATCCCCGCATGGGCCGGAAGGACCTAGCAAGTCCACTTCTGGGTGTTCTTTGGAAGAAACCCAAAACACTACTTCAAGGGACATGTGCATCCATATGTTCATTGCAGCATTATTTACAATAGCCAAGAAATGGAGGCAACCTGGGTGTCCCTGAATGGATGAATAGATAAAGAGGTGGTACATATGTACAATGGAATATTACTTAGCCATAAAAAAGAATAAAATCTTGTCATTCGCAACATAGATGGACCTAGAGGATATGCTGAGTGGGGTAAGTCAGACAGAGAAAGGCAAATGCCATATGACTTCACTTAAATGGGGAATCTAAAGAACAAGGTAAATGAACAAACAAAACGAAAACAAAATCATAGGTACAGAGAATATTTTGAGGGTTGCCAGATGGGAGGAGGATTGGAGGGATGGGTGAAAAGGGGGAAGAGATTCAGAAGTACTAATTGGTAGTTTTACAAAATAGTCATGGGGATGTAGAGTATATTGTAAGGAATATAGTCAATAATGTAATAACTATGTATGGTGTCAGCTGGGTACTAGATTTATCGGGGCAATCACCTCGTAAGTTATACAAGTGTCTAATCACTATGTGGTACACCTGTAACTAATATAGTATTTTATGTCAACTGTAATTGAAAAAATATTATTATTATTATTTTAAAGTTCTCTTCTCAGAATACAAATGCAGAGTCCTGAACATAACCCAGAAGGATTTCCTGTCAGGCTCCCCACCTCCGCTCGCCTCTCTGGCCTGTCCATTGTTCCCTCCCTGTGCTCACCCACTCCCTCACTCCAGCCTCACCAGCCACTTTGCTTGCTCCCAACCACTCCCACTGGGGGCCTTGTACTTACTTGTTCTTCGTCCAGAGAGCTGTATGACTCCCTCCCTTACTCCCTTAGGGTGCTGCTGAATGCCACCTTATCAGAAGCCTCTCTTGCCATCCCACTTCGGTCACTCGCTGACTTTTGACCATATTTAATTTTTTAATTTTAATTTTTTGGCGTTTATCACTTCCTGACATCTTTATTTGTTTGTGTGTTGTTGTCTGTCTATCCCATAGAAATGTAAGCTCCGTGAGACAGAGATTTTTTTTTGGTTTTAATCAGCACTCTATTCCCAGAACAATGCCTGGGATATTGCTGAATGAGTGAACAAATGAATGAATGAATGAATCAGAGTCAATTTTTACTAGTAATGACACTGCCCATTGCAGTCTCAGAAGTCAGAGATGGTGCTTATCAGAAAAAAAAAGAGAAAGAAAGTTTAAAACCAAGGAATCCTAACACCTGGTTAGACTGCTTGAATTATCTTTTTAAAAAAGAGAAAATAATGCCTACCGTTTTGCAATCTGTAAATGAAAAAAAATCACTTTGTAATTGATATGTCCATTTGTTCCCATGGACTTCCTGTCAAGGCATATATTTGCTTCTTAGATAAGGAAATAGGGGCATACAGAGAGAGTCTAATTCTCAGAGTCAAGTTTGAATAAACTCACATACATTCACTGATATTTTATGGAAAATCTCATCTTTGGATTTATTCCACAAACTACAGGACAGAAGGAGTCAGTTCTTTTAGACTTCAAAGTAATTTCCGAAACCTGAGGTGAGTGTTTCTCAAGCAGGCCTAACATACACAATGTGTGTCAGGCTTGCCAAGTGAGAACGGTCTTTCTTTAACTAGCCGTGTGACTGATTACTGAGCTCCAAAGTGGGTGAGGGTTATTGCATCTGGAGGACCAGGAGTTAATCCTGCGTCATCTCCCGGCCACAGGAAATGCCCGTGACCGCCCTCTCCTGGACTCAACCACAGACTTGGCTCCCAGACCAGTGGTGCCCTTCCCCTGAAGGGCTGGGCAACATGTTTTGTTTCAAGTGTGTTTTTAACTGATTTATTCCAGGCTTAAATCAGAGTAGGAATAAAAAAGGATTGTATGATCCAGGACCATATTTCTGCCTCATTTTTGGTGGTGAATGATCCACAGAATGAACAACAACAAAAAATGAGACGGCTAGGTGCAGCGCTGGAACTGGAACAAGGAGTCTAGAGATTGAGAGACAAATGTATTTAAAGATTCCTTGGAGAATTTTATTTCTTGCTGACAACTGCTTTATGATTCTACAAACATCTCTTACCTACCAAGAGGCAGTTTGTATGATAACGCAGAGCTTGGGATAGAGGGAGCGGTCTGTTTCCAGGGCACCGCAGCCTGAGTCACAGTGTGACTTTGAGCAGTTTAGGCAGCTTCTTGTGCCTCAGTTTCCTCATCTAGTAAGTGGAGGTAAAATAGTTTCTATTTCATTGGGGTATTGTGCCTGGCGCATGGGAAGTGCTCAATGAAATTACAATAAACAAGAATCCTGAGTGAAATCAGAGTGGGGTTTACCGTTCCATGAATGAAGCCTCAGTTTAGGCCCCTAGCTTGCACAGGTGACTTTCAGTGGCTGCGAGCTGCAAGGAGGGGATGGGAAGCCAGATTAACATCAGGAAGCATTTCTAGGTGACATTTCTAGTGAATTGCCTAGAGTGATATCAAGAAGAAAGGGCCTGGAATCTCTAAGCCTTCAGTAATTTGTAGTCATGTGTTGTTGTTGTTTTCTCATTTTAAATAGACACTTTCTTACTAATTTATGTCCAATTTCCATTCCTTTTCTTAAAGAGCCCCCCACCACCAAATCATATCATCTTTAGGCCCCACAAAATCTGGATTCATCCCAGAATGATATAATCAAATCTTCACCATAATCCTGAAAAGTGATTATCATCATTTCACAGCCTGGTAACTGAAGTGCTAAGAGGTTAATGCTGTCCCCGGGGATACACAGTGGGACCTGGCAGGGCTACAATTTGAACCAAGGTCTCTCCACATACAAAACCTAAATTTTTCCCACTTCACCCAACTTCTTTCCATCATGGGCATCATGAAGACTTTAAAACGTAAGCTCCAGATTTGAACAGATATTTGCACACCCATGTTTATAGCAGCACTATGCACAATAGCCAAAAGGTGGAAACAACCTAAATGTCCATCAATGGATGAATAAACAAAATGTGGTCTATTTATACAATGGAATATCATTCAGCCTTAAAAAGGAATGAAATTCTGATACATGCTACAACATGGATGAACCTTGAAAACATTATGCTTAGCCAGACAAAAAAGCCTTTATTGTGTAATTCTATGTATATGAGTTACCTAGACTGGTCAAATTCATAGATAGAAAGCAGAATGAATGGTGGTTGCCAGGGGCCAGGGAAATGGGACGTTATTGTTTAATGGGTACAAAGTTCCATTTTGGGATGATAAAAAAACGTTCTGGAGATGGATAGTGGTAAAAATTGCACAACTGAGTGAATGTACTTAATGCCAATGAACTATAACTTAAAAATGGTTACAATGATAAATTTTATATTATGTGTATTTTACCACATAATAAAAAAAAAAAAAAGTAAACTCCAGACTAGAATATGAGACTTAGGACACAAAAAACTTCTCTAGCACTTAGCATGTTGTGGGCATTATACACTAAGATTACAGGAAACTGTTATACATCCATCTTTAGAAGCATTTTTCTAAAGGTCTTGAATTGTGAAACAAAGGTATCGCTTCCAGATTCCATGCTTCCCAAGTTACACACATCCGAAGTCAGCCAGAGCCACTACAAACAGCCCGCTGTGCTGTTCCGTCAGGGCCAGGCCCAAAGACAAAGCATCCATTTCCACTATCTTCTTTTAGCTACTCTCTCAAAAAGGCTTTTACGGAAAGACAACTGGAGGTGGACTTGTCACCAGTACTTGAAATACTCATAAAGCGGGTAATCACAGCAGGGCCATCCCAGAAGCTGGCAGTCATAACTCAGGTCCCTAGGGTTTAAATTGGCTCCCAGCCAGGTTGACTCAGTGTTTACTCTCCTAGGAGTGTTTTGAGGTGCCCTGGGGCTGGCTCTGCTGGGCCCTAGATTGTCTTTTTTTTTTATGTGGATGAGTGGCTCGGTCCAGGAAAGACCAAGCCAAACACAATGAGTCAGATGGGTTCACGTGGCTTCCCGAAGTCAGAGCTCCCCTGAATACAGCCTGTTTCTAAATCACAGAAACAAAAGTCCAGTTGAAGGGCAGAGCACAGGAGATGTTGTTTCCCTAGCTGTGAGGTGTTCTGCTAGTCCACCTTCCCCCAGCTCAGACATTTTGAAGAGGGTCAGATCCCCAAATGGATGATGGGATTTTATCCTATGGGCCTGAGCAGCCTGTCTGAAAATGTAGATGGTGTGACTTAGGATCTCTTAATTAAAGAATACAGAGACCACCTCAACCACCCAAAAGAGATGGGAATTTGTTATTAAAATGCACACTGCTCTAAAAGAAACAGGATGCTGGGGAAACCCAGGAAGAACCAGGTCTCAGAGAGGTCTGATCTGGAAGGGCATTTGGGATCCACCGCAGCTCTCGGCCTGGGCCATCATCCATCCCCTCAACAGCGTGAGTTTGTGGGTCAGACTCTAGTGTTCCTTAGCTCGTGTGGCTCAGCGGCCCTTCTCTGCTGCATTTACTGCTGATACTCCCACCCGCCACCTCGTCTACGCGTCATAGCTTTCCTTGGCCTGGGCTTCTGCCTCCTCGTAGCTGCCTATTCCTCCCAACACTGGCTCCCTCCTGAAGATCGTGTTCCCTCCAACCTCATGTCCTCTCTCTACCAGCCTCAACTCCCATTACCAAACCCCTGATTTTTGTTTATATTTTCCAGTTCAAGTCATATATATATATATATATATATATATAGAGAGAGAGAGAGAGAGAGAGAGAGAGAGAGACAGAGAGAGACAGAGAGAGAGAGACAGAGAGAGAGAGAGACAGAGACAGAGACAGAGACAGAGACAGAGACAGAGAGAGACAGAGAGAGACAGAGAGACAGAGAGAGAGAGGCAATTAATTTGGTTGGCTTGGCTAAAAGGACGCCGTTTATTCAGGACATTTGATGAGTTGCTGGCCAGCTCATGGAACAGGGATATGATGGGTACTTTCCAGGAGAGGGCGCCAGGCACCACACCTTCAGGAAGCAAGAATGCTTCCCTGTGCCTTACAGCCTGAGTGGTGCCGAGGTGAAAACAGAGTGGACGGTATTTTCTTGTAGCATGGTGCTACTTTGTATTTTCTCTTAAATTCAGCCACGTTTCTCCAGTATGCATTTTAAGCCTTTTCTCGGCTTTCATCACAACCCAAGGGGGGGGGGACACCTTTCCCCTCTCTTAATTGCATTACGTACCTTCTAAAACCATTTATTCATTTACTCATCTATTTACTTAATATTTATAGAGTACTTGTTTTGTAACAAGTACAATACTAGACAATGAAGACATAAAATTCACCCATTTACTTGATAAGTGTTAATTGAATACTTACAAAATAGCAAGCATTATGCTGCTTGCTGGGAATGTAAAGATAACTAAGGCCGTCCCTGCCTGATACCTACTAAGAATTCAATAAATGCTTGTTGAATAAATAACTGTCTTCAAAGACCTCACAGCCTAGTGAAGGAGAGAGGCAAGGATGTAGGCAATTAGAAGCAGAGTTAAAAGTTCCACAGAAGAGAGACCTGGAGAGAACAAAATCATCTTCCTGTGGGAAGCACCAGTAATGTCTACACTGAGAACTGATGGTGAGTTGAGTTAGATAAGTGAGAAGGATGAGAAGGAGGCAAGAGCCTCCAGGCAGCACAAAAGCCAGATACAAAGGCTTGGAAGTGAAGGAGGGGCTGCAACTGGGAACGGAGAGCAAAAAAGCAGTGCAATTATGATTTTAGGGACTGGATGGAAGTCTGTACATGGGATAGTACAGGGTCCTTGATTTAAACACAGGTCACATGGAGTGTCTGGAGTTCCCTAGGACCTTGTGGTTACTGAGTGCATCCAGTTAGCAGAGGAGCATGGAGATGGTCGAGCAGTGGTATATACCACTCCCACTTATATCCCTTTGTCAAGAGCTAAGTCAGTAGGGTTCTCTTAACTGCAATACAGGTTGGGAGAAGTAGTCTACCTATGCTCCCAGGAAGAAGAGATTTTGATAGCAGCTAGAACCTCAGAGAAAAGTTTCTAGGGAGTGGGCAGATGGAGAGTTGTGAGGGCATTCCTGATCCCAGCTCATCCACAGTGCCTGGTGATAGCTTCCAGGGAGGTCTGTGGGCAGAGAGATGATTCCTGATCTGAGGAAAGCTCTGGAATCCAGGGCAACACTGGTTAGTCCAAGGCATTTCAGGCAGTCTTGTGGGATGCAAGGTCTTATCTTCCAAAATGAGATTTTAAAATGTTCAGTCTATAGAAAAAGGGGAATTTCAAGAAGGAAATTGTTGAGAACTGTGAAGCACTTGAAATTTTACTTGTAAGCTAACAAGTTAGATCATCACAAATTCACAGATGCTGACAGAGAAATGAGATGCCAGGGTCAGAGGTAAAGGACTTTATAATTCACAGAGATAGCAGTGGCCAAAGAACCAGCATTTTTTTCCATCAGCGTCCCAAGGCGAATTCCCACAGGGGGACCCAAATGGGAAGAGGTGACATCTGCACATGTGGTGGTCTGTGTTACAAGAGAGAAACCCTGAGCTTAAGGAAGCTGAATCTTTTATAACGGGCAGTAAACACGCCTGCTCCTGGTTCTGGTGGGTAACACACTATCTTCCCAATATGTAAGAAAATCTGCTCCTTAATCTGGAGGAGACATGATCTCTATTTTCAAAGGCTGTTCACTTTACAAACATCCTTGAAAAGATAATCTGGAACAAAGGCAGTCAGTGCGATATTTGGGGAATTGTCTTCCAACAAAGGTAGGTTCCCTTTTAGCAAGGAGGAGTGTTCTTTAAACAGAGGCTTTGTTTACTTGATCCTTCTCCTCCTGACTTGTAGATACTGGCTGGCCCCAAGGCTCAGTCTTCAGAGCTCTCCCCTTTCTTGAGGATCTCATTCAGCCTAAGTATTTTTAAATTTTATCAGTTTCATATCTTTAAATTCATGCTGATGATCCCAAATTTACATCTGATACTTTAACATCACCCTATTTGTAGACTCAGGTAGCAAACTGCCTATGTGACATCTTCACTTGGTTATCTTCTAGGGGTTTCAAAATTAACATGTTCTTGAGTCCCATCCTCCATACGAAAGCTGATCCTTCGCCACGGTAATCTCTCTCAGGAAACAGTGTCCTACACTCAGATGCTCAAGCCAGGGAACTCGCTTTCTTCCATATCTACATCAAAGCACATCCTGTTTTTAAATTATATCCTGTCCGACTACCGTGTTTCCCCGAAAATAAGACCTAGCGGGACCATCAGCTCTAATGTGTATTTTGGAGCAAAAATTAATATAAGCCCCAGTCTTATTTTAATATAAGACCGGGTATAATATAATATAATATAATATAATATAATATAATATAATATAATATAATATAATATAATATAATATAATACCGGGTCTTATATTAATTTTTGCTCCAAAGATGCATTAGAGCTAATGGTCCCGCTTGGTCTTATTTTCGGGGAAACACGGTACCTCTGTCCTAGACAATAACCATAAATTCCTAATTGGTCTCCCACCTTCCAATCTTGCCCCATACATTCTGACTGCTGAGGAAGCTAGACTGATTCTTTTAAAATACAAATTAAGTAACATCATTCTCTTGCTTTCAACTTCCCAGTGACATTCCAATACATTTAAAATACAATTCAAGGTCAAGAATACATATGACCTGACCTCTGCCTCTCAATCTGACCTCACTTGCTACCACCCGCCCCCCTCCCATCTTGCCCTCCACTATCCTTAAAAATGCCCAGCATTAGGGTGTTTCAGGGCCTTTGCACTTTGTTGCCCAAGTCATGTAGGGTTTTGTCTGATGTCACTTAAGCAGAGAAATCCTTTCTGACTATGCTCAATAAAATAACACACCCTATCTATCCCTCTTTCCTTTTACCTAGCTTTATAATTTTTCATACCTCTTATCACTGCCTGAATTTAAGAATCTGTCTCCCCACTACTGCTCCCCAACCTAGAATATATGCTTCACCTGTCAAGTACTAGGCTTTGTTCACTGACATATTCTCTGTTTCTAGAGAAATATTTGGCACAAAGTAGATGCTCAATAAATATTTGCTGAATGACTGGTTTAATAAATGAACAAATGAATGAAAGCTAATTCTGGATACAAAAATGGAGGCAATATCAGGGACACAGATAATTTGTGCCTCAATCTTTCTCTTCAAACTAAGTCAACTGATTTCATGTACTGTATTTTTCTCCCAAAAGGCACACTTCTAATTCTTTTATATTCCTGGTTTCTCTCTACAGGATTCTTACCATGTTCTTCCAGGTTCTTATGTATGATGGAGTTCAAAATTGAACATAGCCTTCTGAGAAGACCCTGAACAGTCTATAATTAGTTTTCTTTTCTTCACAGGTTTCAAATGCTTGCTTAGAAATGCACTTTTAAACAATAATCTCCCAGGATTTAAGCCCAGCCACAAAGAAGCCTATCTTAGGTCAGCTATGTTGGAGAGGAACAAAGTGAATATTTGATTCTTACCTCTTTGTAGTCTCTGCAAATCCCAAAACATCCTCCTGAATACATTAGGAAAATATATATAATCAATCTCATGAATTTTGCCATTGACTATATAGATTTTAAGTTTGTCACTCTTTTGTTCAACAAATAAATGCCTCCTATGTGTCAAGTGGTGAGCTGGAAGCTATGACAGTACATGAAAAAGGGCACTTGGTCCCTGTCAGGAGGGATTCAGAACCTTAGGCACCACTGTTTCTGTTCCCTTTGTTGTTGTTTTGCGACTAATTCCGGTCAAATTTGATTTTAATATATTAATTTCCAATATTGTTTTTTAAATAAGAATTCTATACGTATGGGAAAATATCTTACATCCAATTTGAAAAACAAGGAAGCAAAATGTTTTGCCTGCCTTCTAAATTGACTTTAAAATAATAATTTTTATTTTTCAGGGTTCATTTCAATTTTCTGAAAAAGATTTAACAATGGAATACAAAAATCTCAGGTATTTTATTTTAGCTCATTTTTTAAATCCCCTTACATGTAAGTTATATATTTGTGTTTTATTTATCATCTTTACTGTTTTTATTAAATTAAAATGATTTTAGAAGGAACTTGAAATCATATTTCAATTGCTCTTTGACATTTCATTGACCAATATTTTACTAAAGGTATAAACTTTCTCTAGGATGCAGAGAGACTAATAGAATTTACACAAAAATTTCTACTGAATGATTTCCCCCACCTTCTTGGTGATTGTACACCTGCCTTCCTTATAAGGAGAACAAGGAAGTAAATCATGTTGTAGTTGCTTTTAAGCACACCTTTTCTTCTTTACCTGTCCAGGTAGCCTCTGTTTTCATTTCAGTCTTAATGAAAACTTTTTCATTTACATCTCAAGTTTCTTTTCAAAGCAGTGTAAGTAGTATTTAAAATTTTACACTTTGAGAAAGAGACTTTTAACGATGTTCAGCTTTGGTCTTGTAATGCTGAAGGTAATTCATTTTTTTTAAATCTGTCTGCACAGCGAGAACTGAAACGAATGGGGATTGAACTGCTTTGCCTGTTCTTTCTATTTCTAGGAAAGAATGATCACGTACAAGGTAAGACCTAAGCTCTCAGAAATATTGCTTTCGTGGTATGCTTGACAAACCTGTCATTTGGTTCAGAAACTAGATCTGAAGTCATTTTTTATTTGATCTGTTTGATTGCTTTTTTGCCATTGAGCGAACACTTTAACAAATCGCAAGCAGACGCAGGGCTGTTCCCACAGCAAATGCTCTAGGCTTAAGGTAAGTAAATACAAAGGTTGTATTGGCATTTTAATGCAGCATTACTGCACAATAGAACTTCTTAATACCTTTGTGGGAACCATTTTGGTAACTTTCCTAGCTATTTTATTGTACAACAAGGACTTCCACTTAAGAGTAATAACCTTGAGAGAGAAAAGGGATTTATTTTAAAAATAAAAATGCAGTACATGGAAGAGAAGATTTTTAAATGGGTGCCAATAATTTTTAAAAATTAAAGTGCACGATAATGAATGAGGATAATAAATATGATGATCCCATATTTGTGAACATTAAGATACTTTTGTATCTAATATTTTAAGAAAAAAAGAATGATCCTTTCTGGACAATAAGGCATACGTATTTTCAATGTGATAGATGTAAAATACGAACTTTTCTTTGAATTGCTAACATTTGAGGACTGATCTCTGAAGACTAAAATAAACTTTGATGTTGCTTTGCTCAAGTACTTTAAGAGCCGTAAGTCTCGAAAATGGAGTGACTGAGAGTTTGCTGATTCTGTGTGTCTTGCTGGGTTTAAACACAGGTGGCTGTGCCATGGGAGGTGCAGAAACCTGTGAAGACTGCTTACTCATTGGACCTCAGTGTGCCTGGTGTTCTCAGGAGGTAAAAACAAATGACCTCAACATGTTTGTAAAAACTGCAGTTACACTTCTGTTAATGCCCTCAGTGGTGGCTCTGAAGGTGTCCTGCTTTCTATGGGGTTATAGGAGTGAAACAAATCTAGAAAGGAAAATATGCGCATTAGTCACATCTGTGACTACTTTCGAAAGCAATTTGCAGAGGGAGTGAATGTCAAATTATTCAAAAATATTTAACTCGGGATCCTTTATTTAACCTGATTCCTCCTGTTATTTTAAAGCCATTTCTAACTGCTTATATGTCAAATGCTGAGGCTTGGGTCATCAGAGATCATGGAGATGATATTTTTCCAAAGCTAAACATATATTTGACTTCAGTATCAGAGGTGTATTCCATCTGGGAGCCAGATGCATTCTGAATCACTACTAGGTTCTAAGGGAAGTGTTGTAGGTTTAGGGTAAACTTCACTGTTCAAACATTATCCAGTTCTTTTAAAAATTACATTTACATGTGCTTGCTGACTATACGATAACAATGGCAAAGCCCGAAGCTGACACTCTTTACCTGATCAAAATGAAAACTATGTGACAGTAGTGCAAGAAGACTGGGGCATGTAGCCTCCTGTGACAATATAGAGCAATCTGTAAATGATTCTTGGTAAGAAAGAGCTGCCTTAGCCCTTTCTGGATTTATAACAGTTCTGTACTGAATCTCACTAAGAGAATCTAAGCACCAATCAAAACATTACCAATGCCAGTTTCAGCAAGGGCTGATATCATGCTCAAAAGGAACAACCTGGACACCCAACTCTGGACCAGGCTAGAGCTATTAAAACCCACCTGCCAAGTTGAATGTGTATCTGTGGCCTCTCTGACCAGAGAGCACAAACGCAGCTCCCTCCCCACTTCTGCCTGGACTGATGAGGCACAAACTAAAGTGCGACAGAATTATGCTTTGCTTAAGCTTATGTATCAAAAGTTGGTTTGAGAATATACGAAGAGGGGGAAAAAAAACCCTATGTTTTACATTGACTCGCTGAAAAAAGGCAGTGTTAGTTGCATGCTAGAGACATACAACAACAAATCAGTCTAACATAATGCTTACTTCTGGAATTTTTATTTAAGTGCATTTTTTTAGCACTCATTTAAGAGAGTTTCTTAAGTTACTACTGATAACTTTACTTGTGGATGATACTCAGTAGCCAGTTATTGACAAATTTTAAGGCCAGATTACTCTAAAAGTTCACTCTAATGGTATTAGTTATATAAGTTGAGGCATTTGCAGCAAAAAGTGAATCAGACTTCTGCTTAGTGCAGACAGAAAATAAGTTCTGTGGTTAACCCCAGCTCTGATCTTTTGGCAAAGACAGTGATTAAAGGTGGTTGCAGTGACACTGTGTTGAGAAGGATTCTGAGGCCTTCTCCAGCCTGTTTGCCTCTGATACATCATGGGAAGTTACAGAGTTTGCTACATCTGGCCTGGGGCCTCAAATACGCACAGGCCTGACTGATATATAACAAATTATATTCTCAAACATCAATTCCAGAAGGACTGTATCTTTCCTAGTTGCTGAAAACAGCAAGAGTGACTTAGAATTCTAAGAAATGAGGAAAATGACGTGAACATTGGTTTGCCTTTCTCCAAGCATGAGAGACTTTGACTTTGCTTAGAGCCTCACAAGGTCTAGTGCAGCCTTAGCTATCAGGTAAGACAGGTATTTATATCACCACTCCATCTTTCTCTTCCGGGTATTGCAGGGTTGGAATGGCCACATCTCGGCCTGGAAACATTCACCTCACTGCTTCCTGCTACCCAGGTGGATCCAAAGGGGACTGGGAAACTCCTGAGTCTCACATAGAAAAGCAATCTTCTACATCATGTTCTCTTTCACTTCCTTTCCCCACCTCCAAAGCTTGGAGAAAGTTCTAAAAGACTTGAACTGAAACCTTTAAGATGCCTAGTTTATAGTCCCCAAGAGGTTAACTTTAGTGAAGGAATGCTATTAACATAAGCATGACACATCCATGAATTAACCCAGAACAGAGAACTAGATAAGGAGATGGCACAATCCTTGCCCTTCGGGAATTCATAGTAAAGGCTCTTTGTCACCGGATTTGGTAATAGATACACTGATAGCTTGGACAGTCCTAGGATTCCCCAAAGCTACAGGTCCTCTGTGACAAAATCACAGGCTGATATCGACTCTATAACTTATCTGTTTCAAGGATATGGTCATGGCACAGAAGATGCTTTAAAGAAATAAGCATTTAAAAAAAAGCTTGTTAGGTAAATTCGATTGACTATAATAAAAAGAAGAATGCAATTTTACTCAGAATTTTAATGGCAGAATTCTGATTATTCTCCTCCAACTTAACTTGAGACATACGATCAATGTCAGTCACATGCAATGTGATTTACTGAGTATGGCAAAATGCCTCACCAGCAAAGCAAGCAAAATAAAACTTTAGCTTATAAAGAAATGCAGATTTGTCTTGTTTTTCTCTTTTAGAATTTTACCCATCCATCTGGAGTTGGTGAAAGATGTGATACCCCAGCAAATCTTTTAGCTAAAGGATGTCAACTAACCTTCATCGAAAACCCTGTCTCCCAAGTAGAAATACTTACAAATAAGCCTCTCAGTGTAGGCAGACAGAAAAATAGTTCCAGCATTGTTCAGATTGCACCTCAAAGCTTGATTCTTAAATTGAGACCAGGTACGTTATGATTTACATGCGCATTGGCTCATGTAAATAAGTCTAATGTCACACAGTAATACCGCTATTCCACTAATACACCTTGTAGCATATTACATATCATTGATTATTATCACTCTGATTTCCCATTCTTAAGGAAATAGAGAATTGCTAGGCTAACACTTTTTTTTATTCACATTGGTCACTTGCACTCCCAAATGTGTTACTAAAAAAGCCTTATCTAGTAGTAACCATTTAAATCGCTCAAATGTTGTTAGGGTTTACCTCACATTTCTTCAAGAGTTGTAATGTAGCTTTAAATTCCTTTTTATTTTGCTCTCCTTTTCTAAAACCACATACAAAAAAATTCAGCTTATCTTCCATCTAAATGGATGCTAGTTCTCCCAAGGAGATATAAAATATCCTAACTCTTACCTCCTTCAGTAGCTCTAAACCCACTGCTGAAAGATTTTTAATGGGCTCATTCATTTATAAACTTTACCACACAGTTTATGAACTCCTAAGTATCTTCAGTAACTTCTTATTGAAATGAAATAGCCAGCTGACCCAGAGACTGGCTAGTCACAAATAAGTTTCGATGCTTTTTTATGGACTTGCTTCTCTTTGCGGTGGGGGCTTTGCAGGCAGCGAACAGACTCTTCAAGTACAAGTCCGTCAGACCGAGGATTACCCGGTAGACTTGTATTACCTCATGGACCTCTCGGCCTCCATGGATGATGACCTCAACACAATCAAAGAGCTGGGCTCCTTGCTTTCCAAGGAGATGTCTAAATTAACCAGCAACTTTAGACTGGGCTTCGGCTCTTTCGTGGAAAAACCCATCTCCCCTTTTGTGAAAACAACACCAGAAGAAATCGCCAACCCTTGCAGGTAAGTAAATGATTCTCTGGCATCTTTGAACACCGATTTTCTGTAGCGATAGCCCTGCTCTGAGTTACATTTGGCAGGAGCTTGCTAACTCCTTGGCATTTCCCTCCTGTCTGGTTGGATCTCAGCAGCTTGCTCAGTTGCCTGGTTTTTCAGAACCAAGGGGAAGTCATCTTAATGCACGGTTCTAGCCTTGGGTCCTTGCAGCATCTGTCTCCCTGTGTAGGACAGGATGTGGCAAATATGGCTTTGTGTTCTGCAGACAAGGCGACTGAGCCTTTCACTATAGGTCCCACTGACTTGTGCCCACCCCCAGCCCCTTTGAGACCTTCTATCCTCAATGACCACCACTTTCTGTGGCCATCGGACAGTAGCACACACTTTCTCAGAGTATCTTTTTCCATACAATGACTTCTACCAAAATAACATTTTTTTGCAGTTTCCTGGGGCATACTTTGGGAAATGTGTGGTTCTCTTGTCTGAAGAAGGCCTTTGCAGCCTTCAGTGCTACCAAAGTCAGTAGGAAATTAGACAGTGACTCCATTCTAATATACAATAATCAGCTGTAAACCCATACATTATCCAGCTGATGGCCAAGGGTGAGTGGCTTTGTGATGTCTTACCTGTCCAGTCAGTGACATGTTCAAAATAAAATTTAATATCTTTATATTGCAAAAGAGCTACCATTTGGTCTGTGCCAGACCCTATGCTGAAGTTTTTACATACATGACCTCATTCAGTCTCCATAATAACAGCAAGTCAAAGCAGATTCCATCATCCCTGTACTCAGAGGAAGTAATAGAGGCTTTGAGAAGCTAGTAATTTGCCCAAGGCCACATGACTAATCAGTGATCTGTACCAAGATCTGCGTTGCTACAAAATCAAGCCCTTTCCTGCTATGATTCTAGTATATATGGAATGACTTTCCAACCTCCCCCCTTGAGTTTTAATACTTGTATACACCCCAGACACCAGACTCTATAAAAGGCAAATAGATTTTGTTTTAATTAAAATTTATTGGGGTGAACATGGTCAACAAAACTACATGGGTTTCAAGTATACAATTCTGTAATATATCATCTATTATTATTGCATTATGTGTTCACCACCCAGAGTCAGTTCTCCTTCCATCACCATGTATTTGATCCCCCTCCCCCCTTCCCTTCTGGTAACCACTAAACTGTTGTCTGTGTCTATGAGTTTTTGTTTATTTGTTTGAAAAGACAGATTTTGTAATATCATTTTAAGACATTTCAGGGTGGTTCCCAACTAGAATCTGACATAGCCAAAAATAATTTGACCATGAAAGGAATTCATCACTGATTATAACTGTTAGGAATTGAGCTTGTTTGCAAGTATCAGAGCTTGTGTCTGTCCTGCATTGCCTTTGTTTGAAGTATAATTGACATGCACTAGAATGCACACATCAGAAATGTTCAGTGTGATGAGTTTTGACAATCGAATATAGGTACGAATGTAATCACCACTTAAAACATGATGTAGAACATTTTGGTCACCTCAGAAAGTTTCCTTCTGCCCCATTACAGTCAGTTCTACTTCTCCAGAGGCAACACTTCCTGGTTTCTGTAATGTAGCTTGGTTTTGCCTATTTGGGGATTTTATATACATGGAATAATGTTGCATTTACCTTCTGTGTCTGCCTTTTGTTCAAAATATTTTTGAGATTCATCCATGATTTTGTGTTTATCAGCAGTTTGTTCCTTTTTAAGTAATAGTCCATTGTACAGATTTACTACACTTTGTTTATTCATTCTTCCATTGGTGAACACTTGGCATATGTCCCATTTTGGGGCTATCATCAAAAGTGCTCTTATGATCACTTGCATATAAGTCTTTGTGTGGATGCATGTTTTTACTTCCCTAGGGTAGATACCTAGAATTAGAATTGATGAATTGCATAAGTATAATTTTAATTTTTTAAGAAACTATCAAATTATTTTCCAAAGTGATTCTACCATTTTGCATTTCCATCAGCAATGTGTGAGGGTTTTACTTATTCCAAATCCTTGCTAACACTTGGCATTGTCAGTCTTTTTAATTTTAGCCATTCTAATAGGTATGTATCTCATTGTAGCTTTAATTTGCATTTCCTTAGTGACAATGTTGAGAATTTTTTCATGTGTTTATTTGCCATTCCAATATCTTAGTTTGCAAAGTATCTTCAAATATTTTGCCCACTTTTAAAAATAAGTTTGTTTGTCTTCTTAACATTATCATTGTTTATGAGTTCATTACATATTCTAGGTAAAAGTTCTTTGGTAAATATATGTTTTGTAAATATTTTCACCCAGTCTGTGGATGTATTTTTATTTTTCTAGCAATGTCCTTGGTTAAGCCAAAATTTTTAGTTTTGATCAAGTCCAATTTATCCACTTTTTATTTTATGGTTAGTGTATTTGTTATCCTAAGAAATCTTTGCCTACCCTAGTGTCCAAAGATTCCTCTGATGTTTTCTTCTAGAAGCTCTCATGGTTGAAGTTCTTGCAGTTAGTTTTTGTATTTGGAATGAGGGAAAAGCCTAGGTTCATTTTTGCTTCCATGCAAATATCCAATTGTTCCAACTATTTGTTAAGCAAGATTTTCCTTTGAATTATCATGATGCCTTTGATAAAAAGCAATAGACTGAATATGTGGAATCTAATTCTGGGCACTCTATTCTGTTCCACTGACCCATTGAATATACCCATGTAGCCACTAATGTCTTATCGTGTTGATTACTGTAGCTTTGTGAAAAGTCTTGACATTGGGCGTGTATGTCCTCCAACTCTGTTGTTTATTTGCTTTGGCTGTCTTAGATCCTTTGCATTTCCATAGAAATTTTAGAGTCAGCTTGTCAATTTCTTCAGAAAATATCCTGAGATTTTTATTACAATGGCATTGAAACCAGATGTCAATTTAGGGAGAATGGCTATCTTTAAAATAGTGAATATTCCAGTCATTGCTGATGACATATATTCCATTCATTTACATCTTGTCTCATTTCTCTCAGCAATGTTTCACCATTTTCGGGGTAGAGATCCTACATATACTTTGTTTGATTTATTCCCATGGACTTTTTAATGCTATTGTTAATGGTATTTTTAAATGTTTTATTTTCTAATTGTTTATTGATAACATGTAGAAATGCAACTGATTTTGCATATTCACTTTGTATCCTACAATCCAGATAAATCTTCTCATTGGTTCTAGTCTGATTTTAGGTAGATTCCTTAGCATTTTTTAAGTATATGATCATGTCATCTGTGAATAATAACTTCTGTGAATGACCATAGGAAACAATGGATATGGAATATTACCAGAGAAAACAATAAAAATTAATAAACTTGGATGGCTCAGCTAAGCTGGAAGCCTAACATCCTGAACTAAAAATAACATCTGTCCTTAATCAGGCTTCTAGAAATAAAAGCAGTCTGGCTTTTTATAGTTTTGACTGCATTTCATCCATGCATTCATTTATTCACTTATCCATCTAACAAAAACTTACTGGGCTTCAACTATGGACCAAGCATTGTGCTAGGCATAGAGATCTCTGAAAGAAAAAATCTGGGCTCAGTTTTCAAGGAGCTGAAATTCTTTGGGGAGCAGGGACATGGTTTAGCATGGTACTTAAGAGCGTGAGTTTTGGAGTCAGCCTGGGTTAAGTCCTGATTCATCCACTCTGTCACAATGTCACCTTAGGTGAATCATTTCACTTCTCAAAACTTCATTTTAGAATAACAGTGCTGATCACACAGAATGGTTGTAAGAATTGGGTGAGAGGATTAAAGGAAGCATTTGGTAGTAGGCTTGACCTTGAAACTCTAAGTAAATTGTAGCTACCATGAACAATAGAGTGAGGTGACGGGGAGGCGTGAGCACTCACTGCACAGGATACAGTGAATGGGAACCAGAGGAGGATTACGTGTTTGATCTCTTTAAAGGTCAATATTTTTCTATTTTCTAAAGGTGTTTCTTTTATTCTTATTGGCAAAATTACCATTAGTTAAACTTATAAAGTTCTCTTTTTTGTTGTTGCGACATTGTATTTTTTCCTTGCCCATTGCATCCTTAATTCTCCCAGTTTCTTTGTCCAAATACCACGCTCCCCCCCCACACACATATACACACCAAGAACTCAAATACTAAACATAAAAGTCAATCCTTTGATCAATCCAAACCTTATAATTATGGAATAAAAATGTTATTTAGTAGGAAGGCAGTAGAGGTAAGAGGAAAGAGCGTGCAGTTTTTCAGATCTGGGTTTAAATTACAACCTTGGACAAAAACTTACTCCCTTTGAACTTGGTCTCTACACCTATAAATGGGGACAATCGTAAGAATTGAACAAGCTCAGAACATAACAAACATTCAAAACAGGTATTAATTTTCTTCCTCTTATCAACATTTAGTATCTCTAGTTATTGTAAGTAAGGTCAGGGTCACAAACTTTTAGATCTCAGGTTCTGTTACACTCTTAAAAAATTAAGACCCCAAAGGACTTTAGTTTATGTGGGTTATATCTAGCAATATTCATTATATTAGAAAGTAAAACTGAGAAATTTAAAAAATAGTTATTGATTTAATAATTACAATAAGAAATGCACTGTATATTACTTTACATATCTTTATGAAAAATAACTTTATGAAAAATAACTATATTTTCCAAAGCAAAATAAAAATTAGCAAGAAGAGTGGCACTGTTTTACTTTTTTTTTTTCCACTGTTTTACATTTTTACAAATCTTTTAACATCTGGTTTAATGGACTCTCATACCCACTTCTGCATTTAATCTGTTGCAATATTTTGTTTTGGTTGATTCCATGAAAAAAACTCAAACTTCACATATATAGTTGGAAAAGGGAGAAATATTTAACAGCTTTTTCTAATGCCTGTGGACATTCTTCTTTGATATTACATTAAAACTAAGCAAAAGGTAACAGTTAGTTTCAATGTGGAATCTGAAACAATATCAATGAACTTTTCATATTGTTCCATTAAAAGTCATTGGTCTGTTTTATACTTCAAATGGCTTTTACGAATGTGCAAATGGCTTTTACCAATGTGCGTGATTTTGTAATACCATGCTTTGGCCATTTGGAAAATGTTGCTTCACTGAGTTATGCAGATCTTTCAAATGTCATCATACAAAATTTAAAAAAAACATATTTGCTAATATCACCATCGATATCATCAGATAAGTCCTGATGTATTGGGAAGCTATTAATGTCATGGGTGGCAGATGAAAGTTCTCTAAAATTCTAATTTCCTATTTACCTCAAATTTTATCACTGGCAACAAATACTGACAATTGTTTTCATTGAAGTGACAGGTTCAGTTTCTTCATTATGAAGAGCAGTCTGCCAATTATCTAGGTTGGAATAATAGTTTGGCTGTCAAGCATTCTTTCGGGTAAAAATGATATCCTATAAAAAGGGGGGGGACAGTTCAGCTCAAACCATCACAAAAGTGCTTTTAAACCATAAACATTGTACATCAGTGTGCAGCAGAAATCCTCTATGCATATTTGTGATGTGGTCACACAGAAATTTTTTTTTAAACATGTTTTCAAGAGTGTAGACTTAATAAAATTAGTAACTTTTACTGCTTCATCAAGGACAATCAAACGAAATTAACATTTTTCAAATTATTATGGTAAATGCTTACTGGTAAAAAATATAAGGACAACTAAACAGTTTTGTGACATTGTCTTGATAAGTGCTAAGGGACCAACAGTTTTACTCACTACTGCTTTGCATCATCAGTGCAAATAGCAACACAGTGAAACAGACACTAACATCTTTCACTATAATGGAAAGCGTTTGACCTTAAGGATTGTCTGACAAGGTCTCAGGGACCTCTGTGTGTCTGTGCATCATCACATTTGTAAAACCTCTGTTTTAATCTAATCTGTAACACTTTTGGATGGAGGGTCACTAAAATTTTATTTTAACATGTAAGAAGTTTACATTTTGTGAAAGAAGTTTCCCTTATGTTGTTGTCTAAGATACAGCAACAAAAAACATACTTCCTCCATTTTCATGTTTGCAGATGAGTTGTGACGTGCATTTAAACATATGTATTATCATAAAGGTCAAATTTTCTCTCTCCATCAAATAGTTTGAGGGATTTCTTTTTTAACATTATTTCATGTATGTTATGGCATTTTGTTTTGTTTTGAATTTGACACCAACAATGAGGAACTCACCGTAGTTTTGCAAAGGAGGAAACTGAATCATGGGATGTTTAAATTTTCTATATGTACACAGATAAATATATGTGAGTATATAGAATAGTTTCTGATTGCGAAGGTAATGACGAGCCCATATGAGTATACAGACAAAAAGAAGAAAACGGAAATTGTTTCTAATCCTACTCAAAAAAAATGATGTCAACCTTTGGATCTATATCATTATACTCTTAGTCTACAATATTTAAAATTTTAATAAAATATGAGTGGTTCTTTTTTATATTGTGTTTCACAATTATCCTGCATTTTAAACACAAATCTATTCTTATCAAGGGACTCAAAATCAAGTTATTTGGTAATGAGTACCTATTTCCTTCAATTGCTATGTTAAGAAAATAACAACCAAATATGAGCATTTGTTAGAGGAAGAACCCTGACCAAACAGGGGCAGGCTCTACTCAAAATTTCCTGGCCTGACCTGACTCTGACTCTGTTTTGCTTTAGCTACATTGGTCTCTAAGCACATAAATATGTTTAGCGAATTAAATTAAAATTTAATTCCACTTTCCAAAAACATAGAGTTCTACTAAGATCTACATAGCAAATAATTCTAACCAACAAAGATGCAAATTTCTTACAAAACAGATAAAAAGTCTCATTCTTTGGTGGCAGAAGATACCCAAATGCCATTTTGGTACAGTCTGAACCAACAGCTCCAAATAAAAGATTAAACTAAGAATTTCCAAGAATGTTAGGTTCTAGGGACAATGATACACCTCACACAGTTATGTACTTTTTATCTCGTGTGATCTCCACAAGAACCTCCTGAAGTAAGTATTATCCCTCATTTTACAGATGAGGACCCTGAGGCCCAATAATGTTAAGTAACTTGCCCAAGGATAGATAAGTACTCAATCTTTTTTTTCTAAATCTAATGCATTTTCTTCCACCCCATAGATACTTTAAATGCTATAGGACCAATTAGAACAAATGGTACTACTGAGGGTACCAAAAAAATGTATACACATGACTTGTATTCATCTTCTGTTATCGGTATATATTGAGTATTACAATTTAAATACAGTTTTTTCCTGTCTTAAAATGTGTATACATTTTTTTGGTACCCTCTGTATATTGTCACTTAATAGATGAACTATTTTTTAAAAATTAGACCGCTTTCTCGTATAACTCTTTAAAAAATACATCTCACATTTGAAGGTGGAGGAATGAAGTGACCACATTCAAGTTTTAAGGTATTTATCCAAAAACATCATAAACAATTTCAAAAGAAAAACTACAATGAGGAAAAGTTAATATTCTTAAGAGGGAGTTCTTAAAATTAAGTTAGAAAATAAAAAAATATCACAATAAGAAAATGAGCAAAGGACAGAAGCTGACAAAAGAAATGCAATGTGAATCAATATAAACAAGTGCTTAGTCTTCATAGTAATAAAATGGAAATGAAACATTAAATTAAGATGCCATTTTAACTAATCATCTGGTACAGTTTTTCTTGTTTTTACTGATGCATCTGATATAAACTTTTTGGAAAGGAGTTTGACAATACTGACCAAAAGTTACCCGACAAGTTCCCTTCAAAGCATTGATTCTAAGCAAAGATGTAGCACAGTTTGCAAAGATGTATGTAGGAGGGTCACTACACTATTTAATTACAGAAAGATTTCTGAAATAAAGTTTCAGTAGACGATCAAATAAAGTATGATACATCTTATAAACATTAAAACTTTTTCATTTTCTTGTTTATACTTTTATATAAAACTCAGATTTTCTTCAATGAACACGCAGTATTATTTGAATCAACAGAAAACCATATGATGCTAGAGATATCACTAGCCAAATCTATGATCTGTCCTCAGTTCTGTGCTGGACTCCTTGTGAAGTGGTTTCTGTAAGAAATGACACTAGTGTTTAGTAAGCACTTACTTTGCAAAGCTCATTGTGCTGTGTGTTTTGCATCTTTTATCTCCTTCAAGCCTCACAACTGTACTACTAGGTAGATGCACTCTGTGGTCAGCACTTCAGAGTTTCAATGAAAGCCACTGCAAGATGTTAAACATATGAGAATAAGATTGCCTTCTGAGAGTTCAAGTTAAACGCAATGAATCAGAAAGGAAATATGAAAAGTTCCTTAGAAGTAACAGGCTGGCTCCTGGGCCCACCAGAACAAGTGTCTTATCATAGCTAAAAGAATGAACAGGCCTGGTAGGTTAGGGGAGTGCCGAGAAGTGGGACTCCCAGACACGAGGATAGGCCACGTTCATCCAAGAGCCTTAGCCAAGGCACTTCCACAGTTTCGAATCCCATTGGCTGCCATAACTTCCCAAACTTTTGTTAGCTGAGAACACAGATGAGAGAGGAGCCAGAGGTGATGAAGAGCTCATCTCAAACTATACCAGTCAGTGCTGGGGTCCTCCAGTCCCCCTTGTTCTGAACCCTGAGGACACATCAGATTATGACTTGCTTTCCACCGAAGTCTACTGACAGTAACAAAATGACTATCCTTGCAGACACCAGACTTCTGGTCCCGGTTGAGCTCCATTTCTTAGTGTGAACGAATCCATAGCCATTCTGCTTTGTACATATAGTTGCTTCCTATTATTCATAGGTGTTCTGTTCTATAAAGTCTCCATGACCACTGAATTCGTGAATGCTGAACCATGGCTCCTAGGGGGCACAGGGTTATGTTCCTGTGAACCTCTGGTCATTTTTTCACCAACTGATCGATACATAATTTTGTTTTCTATGTGTTTCTGCTTAAAGGCTCCTTATTTAATATATATATAAATATAAAAAATATTTATATATATTGTTGATTCATTAACATTGAACTCAGCCACTATAACTCATGCCAGAACAAAGCTTGTCTAACACACTTATTTTCTCGGTAAGGCACATCATAGCCTAACTGCACTTAGGAAAATGAGACAGCACTTCAGCTGATGAGACTACACTTGAGGGTCACCCTAAAGAGCAAAAATCATCAACAAAGAGCATAAGAATGCAAAAAACAAACAAACAAAATAAACATGGCACCACATAGACCAAGAAAAGGACAGTTGTTTACAGTATAAGAGCTAAAGCAAGAAGGCAAAGCCTTGTTTGACCTCAACTGGGAGCATGTATATCAGGTGACTCAAATTTTTTGCCACTCTGTGCACTTACATGAATGGCTGAGAAAGTACTGAGAGTATTGACTTGCGGGCTACAAAGAAATGTTAGTGAGTAGGTGACCTTGCAGAGATGGAATCCATGAATAATGAGGTCTGATTGTGTACCTCAAGGAGATGAACTTGGTGAACAGGACCCTGACCCCAAAAGAAGTACCAGCTTTTCTTGTGCTGACCACACAGGCTTGTGCACCTGCAAAGCTGCTCTTACAAGAGTCAACCAGCTCTTCCCAGGCAGCACACCACGGCCTCACTCGGGGCTACACCTTTCTGTCTCTGTATTTCTGCCCCAGTGTTTCTCAAGCTTTAGGACAACACACGTTGCTGAGCCTACCCCTAGCATTTCTAACTCAGTAGGTTGGGAGTAGTACCCTGGATTTTGCATTTATAACAAGTTCCCATGTGATGACCGTGCTACTGGTCCAGGGACTATGCTTTGAGAATGTCTGCTCTGCAGTAGGACCTCTATTTTACAAATGGAAATCCAAAGCTCAGAAGTGTTGAGTAACTTGCACAAAGTCTCATGCACAGCTACTAACTGGCTTTCATAAAATGTGGCTGAATCTATGATCATCTCTTTTCTGTTCTACTGCAATATTTTGGGGGCAGATAACCTAACATGGCATTCTTCCCACGTGTAAACTGTTTGAAGTGGAGGTTTTATTCCTAAGCTGGTCCACAACAATCCGTTCAGTCAGAGTAGAGTTGGGCTGTAGAATCAAGAGCTCTGCTTTGATTTTTGGCCCCTTGGCAGGCAGGGCTGGGAGTGCAAGATGGAATAGAGAAGGAAGAAGAAGGTTCCTCTCTCAATCTTGCTACAGGGTGACTCATACTTGATGACAGCTTAGGGTATTGGAATACAAAGAGATTGTTGTCATGTACACTTAATGGTGGATTTTGGTTGATAGGCAATAGAGTGTAGTGATTACACACACACACACACACACACACACACACAGGAGTGGGGAGTCTGATCATCTGATTACCTCTTATCTGAGCTTGAGCAGGTGTAAGACACACAGTGAGGTTCTAAGTGTTGGGTAATATGGTCAATTTGGAAGGGATGGTTGGGAGATGGTGACAACAACCTTAGCAATGGGACTCATCGCCAAGTTAACAGAGTCAGGCGCTTCAGAAAAATTCATCTTCATTTGAGGAAATAGTGTCATACTATTAGATCTATTACTTGTGTGTTATATCATATTTCATCAAGAATGTTTTCACATTTTACTTTTGCAGTAGTATTCCATACTTCTGCTTACCTACATTTGGATTCAAGCACATTTTGCCACTGACAAATGATGCTGAAAGATTCAATGAAATTGTGAAGAATCAGAAAATTTCTGCTAATATTGACACACCCGAAGGTGGATTTGATGCAATTATGCAAGCTGCTGTGTGTAAGGTATGTAGAGAGGAATAGTGTTTCACACTGATAACACAAATTTCTCCTCTATTAACACATCTACTTTGAAAATCGTTGCTATCTTTCCTTTAATTGCCATATTTCTACATTTGATACTTTCCTTAAAACAAAATTTCTGTAAAATTTTTAATTCAATCATGTTAAAATGAGACTATTCTTATGCCTAATCTTTGAATGATCTAATAAAGTTTTAGTCATGTATGATTAATTTGTAAAGATTGAGATCAGATTAATTAGTTTTTGAGTTAACCATGGTGAAAAAAAATGAAAGGCAGAAATTAATGAAAAAAGTAAAAATGCTCTGAATCAGTATAAATCTCGACATATGATTTAGCTATCTATTGTTTTGAACCAACAAAATAAGCATCCAAAGCCAGACTGTCTCTATAACAGCGTAGGAACACCACTCTTCCTAGACAACCAGACACGTGACCACATAAATGACTCCTCTGCATTCAGATGACAGCTCTTCATGGAAAACATGAGGAAACAGACAGGGCTGAAGCTCCTAGAAGGTGGGAGGGCCAAGGAATTAGGGAAGGAAGGAAAAGGATAACCTTTCGTCCAACTAGATCTGGACTAACATTAATTAAAAGGGAGAGGTCTGTTAAGAAACAGCCAACAGATCATCCTAAACAGCAATACCTTTGGGTCATACTTTGATAAGAAATGCTTATCCTTTCATAATTTTTGGATGACATCAGTAGAAAAGAGAAATATATGCCTGAATGTTGGGTGACATTTTAATAAAGCAGGCTTACACCGAGTCCATTTTATACTGCATTCTGACCAGTTTTTCTTCAGCTTGAATTTGGGATAATCTATGACCTCCCTCCCCTTGTTTTTCTGGTCAATTGAAAGCTGGACAGTAAAAATAATTAACCACAGAAAAGTCAAGATCCACTGGATACTGATTACAGTGGAAACATTTTTTCCTGAAGCATAAATCATCTGAAAATGTTATCCAGGAGAAAGCAAATGTCACAGAATTTTGTGTTTTTAATACATTAATATTATTAACTCACAATAGATGAAAAAGGCTTACATAGATAGACCAGCAACCTAACTTTTATAATCTGAATGTGTCCAACCATAATTGATTCACTTTTAATAAGTGCCTGCTGTTGTTCCATACAAACCAAATGTTCCTTTCTCATGGTAGGAAAAAATTGGCTGGCGGAATGACTCCCTCCATCTCTTGGTCTTTGTGAGTGATGCTGATTCTCATTTTGGAATGGACAGCAAACTAGCAGGCATTGTCATTCCTAATGATGGCCTATGTCACTTGGACAGCAAGAATGAATACTCCATGTCAACTGTCTTGGTATGTAACCTGAACTCTACACTGTTTTCAGGGCCACAAGGAGGCAAATGAAGCAATAATTACTGTAGTACATAGCAGATCAACCCAATGTGTGAAACACTGCACCTTTTCTGATTTGAGATTAACAAATTTCCTTGTCTCAGTTCTCACCACTACTAGAGGTTCCCACTGGAACACAGTGGGTGCTGACTATTGTCTGAAATAGAGTTGAATTATGAAGCACCAACCTGAGAAGGTCATATTATCCTTATTTAACATTTGGGAAAATATGGTACAGAAAATTTGGGTGACTTCTTAAAATGACAATGCTGTAGAAGTATATTAGGGAAGAGAAAGATGGGGGGAGGGGATAGAAGAGAAAGAGACAGAGACAGAGGAAGGGGAAGGGGAAGGGGAAGCAGAAGAAAAAGAGAATCTAGAATTCTAATATCAGATTGGAAAAAACTAGTCTCCGAAAAAATAATTCAATGAGATAATGTATATAAATACTTAATACAGTTCTGGCAATTACTTTTTAAAAATCTAATGGTTCATAAATTACCTGCTACCATTCCTTGCCTCAATTTCTAAACTTCAATATGAATGTTTTCCCCTAACCTGTGATCAATAGCATTCCCCAAACTTATATATTCTTTAATCATATAAACTGACTTTCCACATTACAAGATCTATGAGGGTAGCCCCATTTTGTTTTTCAGTCAATGAGGATAAAACAATGTGAGAAATGAATCCCTTTTTCTTTCTTTTTTTAAGTTTATTGGGGTGACAATTGTTAGTAAAATTACATAGATTTCAGGTGTACAATTCTGTATTACATCATCTATAAATCCCATTGTGTGTTCACCACCCAGAGTCAGTTCTCCTTCCATCACCATATATTTCATCCCCCTTACCCTCATCTCTCACCCCCCACCCCCCTTACCCTCTGGTAACCACTAAACTATTGTCTGTGTCTATGAGTTTCTGTTTCTCATTTGTTTGTCTTGTTCTTTTGTTGTTTTTGGTTTATATACCACATATCAGTGAAATCATATGGCTCTCTGCTTTTTCTGTCTGACTTATTTCGCTCAGCATTACACTCTCAAGATCCATCCATGTTGTCACAAATGTTCCTATATCATCTTTTCTTACTGCCGAATAGTATTCCATTGTGTATATATACCACAACTTCTTTATCCATTCATCTATCGAAGGACATTTTGGTGAATTCCTTTTTCATTACCTTTTTCTTGCAACTATTCAAATGTCCCTTAATAGATATCTTGGGAAAAGCAGGACCATAGAAGCAAACACGACCTGTTACCTATTATAACCTTCTCATCTAATAAATATTCAATTCATTCTTGCTCAGTAAATTGCTACAAATGCACAGAAGCCATGGACTATTTCCACATCTGCCTGTAACATAGCCCCTTGTGTTCTTTGAGCACTTCCTATGCACTCAATACTAGGCCAGACTCCTGGGGCCAACAAATAATAAGAGGTGGTCCCTGGCCTTGAGGAATTTATAATTCCCACAGTATAATTGTGGGAATTAAACCAACTGATGTGGCTCAAATAGAAATCGTATATGCCCACCTATGAAGGGGGCTACATGGTGTGATACTGGCTACACGTGCACAGCAGTTGAAAGATTCTAGAATGTGTGGTGATGAGGAGGGGCCAGCATTAGAGGAATTCATGCTTAAGGGTGACGGATGTTTAGTGTTGGGCAGTTGACAGCAGGGGAGACTGAAAATGTCAGGCTCAGGAAGACTTATATTATCTGGATTCTACTATTATCTACTAATAAAAATCCAAATGGCATGGAAAGCACATATTACACAGCCAGATTTGCAGTTGGGTCATTTACCTGAGTATTTTAGGCAAAACTATTCTTTTCCCTCAACTTGAATCTTGTACTTAAAGAAGACATTAAACAAAAATACTCCAGAAGTGCTGGGAATGTGGGAACACACCACATTAGTGTACAGTGTCCCTCCACTTTGGCTGATTTCTGACATAATGGACAAATTCTCAGTTTAATTGTTTGCAGGCTACTCTTGCACTTAAGTTTCCTCTTTGTACATTATCCCCATTTGGAGCCATCCAAGAGGGAAATGTGCTGCATGTTTTTGAGCCTTGGAAAGTAAAGGCCATCTTCAGATTTGATAATTAATGGTGTCTTTATTTTTTAAAGTACCCATGTCACTTGGGAATGAATGTGTCAATGGAACAGAGGTACAATGTGTTCCCAACTGTCCTGTGAAAATATTGCAGGATCCCATAAAACCGATTAGTGACATCAAAAAGGCAATAAGATCAAACCCAAGAACTGGTACAGAAACGTCTCAAATCAGAGGGTCATAGGAATTACAGTGTGTCAGCCTCAGCATGCTGTCCCTTCCTCAGCTCTCATCCCACCTCATACAATTCCAGCACGAGATGCAGAGCTAAAGAGTTACTCAGGGCCGTCTGTCATTGTCTACCTGCCCCTCCCTCCACTCTAACATTCCCTCTAACTTGAGCCTGCTGGCAAGTGGCACTTAGAAGAAGAAATGTGTCTCTACCCTTGAAAATATGACACACCACAAGTTGTTAAATAAATGTCAAGTGATCTTCTTAGAAGTAGCGGAGAGTAATATACCACATTGACAGGCACTGACCCTTCAGAATTAATTGGATTTACAAGATTTAGGAAACAACTATTAAACCAATTAAGTAAATAATGCTAACTGTGTATTTATTGACTTAGAGTGGTAGACACAACAATGCCTGTGAGCATTGACATGCCAAACAGTAAGTTATCGTTGAAAGAAACATTTCTTTCTCTATTTTGCATACTCTTGTTAAGATGATACTTAAAAATGTGTATGTTAATTTTAGGAATATCCAACAATTGGACAACTCATTGATAAACTGGTGCAAAATAATGTGTTACTGATCTTTGCTGTAACCCAAGAACAAGTTCATTTATATGAGGTAAGCAAACAGAATGCAGGAAATTCCTTCAGGGAGGTTATTCAACATGAAACTTGACCATTAACTCTGTGAGTTTAACGCATGGGCTACCATTAGAAAATCATTAACACATGCCAAACAGCCTGGACACTTGGCAAGTGGATTCAGTTACAGTGTGCAACTTAAATTATAAATGTGGAGGTACCGAGGGGAGTGGGGGACAGACGGTGGGACAAGGAAGAAAGAGCTATGGAAATGAAAAGGTAAGTTGGAAGAGAGTACCAATAACCATAGCACCACCTACCTCATGGAAAATTAGTCTGTCTTTCCTTGAACTATTTCATCTGATGAGAACGGCGTTAACAGAAAGCAGAGAAAATTGAGAGTGGGAAGAGAATTGACTTTAAATGCTCTGATAGTTGCAAATTAGATACATAGGAAATACGTAAGTAAAGATACAACTCAGGCTGTTGAGAAGGGAAAGGTTGAAAGAAAAAAACCTTGTTAAATGGAACCAAAAAATAATTTCCCCCTGAAAGTAGCTGGATTTGAAGTTCAAGTTTTGAGATGGAAGTGCCAAATGCAGAAAGAGAACTCTTTCGTTAGATAAAATAACATTGGTAAACCAATACATAAACTGTAAAGTGCATATGCAAACACAAAAGATTTCTGTGGTTTCTTTCCAACCTAAGAAAAACAATATGTCAAAATGCCACGAACCAGACTACCAGCAAATGGTTTACTCTTCATGATTTACACCTAACTGATTTACTCTTAGTGTCACAGAGAAGGAATCTCTAGCCTGAGCCCTAGAAAATGTAGAGGAAATAGGTGTACATCAACTTGTCTTTGACTTCTATGCAGAAGTTTCAAATATGACTAAATTCAGAGTCTGGTCTCCCTTTCCTTTTGAAAGGACCTCTTAACTCGCTTGGTGACTTTACGGGGCTCGGAAAACCCTGAGATTATTTCACAGAGGCTTTGATTAAATGCCACTCACACTAAGGACGGTGCAGCCCATGAACTTGCATCAGGTTCTGTAGAAAGGATCCAGGAGGAGATCCTATCTTGCATTTTTAATGAGAGGAGGGCATTGTACTCCAGGTGAGATTGCCTTCTGCTGAAAACCAAGGAAGTCCATTGCAATCAAGCTGCATACTCGAGGCCTTTGTTCTACTCAGAGACCATGTGGGTTCACCTGATCTGGGCATTTTCTTAAGGCTCTTTAGTATGTGATACTTGTTTCCAGTGGTTTTAAGTAGTAGAGCCGAGGTAACGATTTAGAAAAAATATACCACAAATACAATAGTCTATTCTGCCTTTGATCCTTAAGGCTAGTGTGAGAGGACCCTGGGGGTCTCAACACCTCCTCCAAAGCAGGGCTCCTGTTTAGAAGGGGGAGGCGGAGTTGCACAGAACTTTTTTTTTTTTTTAAAGGAAAGTCTGGGAAATGCAACTGATGATCATGAACACAGATGCCCATAAATAACTCACTTTGGGTATAGTCTTTACAACTCACAACTCACTCACGTATACATGCCTCTTCAAAACTGCTATTATAAAGACAGAGGAAAATAACTACATGGCAAAACAGGACTTGTCAGATTTAAGCTAGTTGCCTCCATGGTTCCTCTGTTGCAACGGAAATAATCATTTCCAAGGAAAACACCAGATGAGAGCCTGCCTCTAATGGAACAGCAGGACATTTATTTTGCCTGCCAACTAATCTCATTATGAGGTGAATTATGTTCGGTCATGATCTGTGGTTTTCACCATCCAGGCTCTACTAAATTCAAAGGGACATTTTCAGGGAGCCACGGAGTGGACCTGGTCCGCCACCCACTCTATGACTCTGATCCTTTATTTTATTTTTATTTTGTTGGCTTCACCATTCCATCTGCATTAGTGGGGGCAGGCGGCAGCCTGGTCTAAAGATAATGACAGCAACACAGCACTTCCCTGAAGGCTTCACACAGCATGAAAATGCTGATCTCTTGCTTTATTGATAATGAAAACTGAAAATAGACCAATAATGGCTCGTGTAGCTTTTCCATTTAAATCTCTTAGAAGGAGCCCTATGTGTGCAGGAGCCCTGTGCAACCTGATGTTTGGATAGCTGTGATAGATGAACATAACTACCAAAGAATCACTGAAAAATAAAACCAGAGATAAGATAAATAAAGCAACTAAGTGGTTGGATCTAATGGAACTTCCAAAGGGCAATTTGCCTGCCCCAGTTCTGTGTTAAGCATAGTTATGTGCATTCATCCTGGGCAGGGGATGGGTCAGGTTCAATGGCAGCGCCATCTTACAGGTCAGGTTCAATGGCAGCCCTGTCTTACAGGTCAGGTTCAATGGCAGCCCCGTCTTACAGCAAATAAGATTTATGTTGCCCATTCATGAAATGGAGGAAAATGACTGTTCTTTTGGCAAGTTTGGTGAGATGCTTTGGACTGCCCAAATGTGTAGTGTTGCTATACTTTGTGGTAGCAAAAATGAACAAAGAATGGAAAGGATAAAATAAGCAGTTTCGCCTTCAGTTCAATATAACTGCAGTGTACAACCCAGACTCCAGCAAACAGATAATTTTGAACAAACTTATTATTATGAATAGTTTCCTGTTGGTCCAATTATAGGGTTCAAGAGATAATGATAGATAATAGACTGAGCAGTAGGTAGTATATTACATTCTAGTGCTAACTACCATTTTGATTCAGGATTCAATTACCCGAGCTTAAAAAAAATGTTTTTACCTCCTCTGTTGTTTTTAAATGTTTACTGTTAATTTATATTAAGGTAGTATCAGGCTATTAAACCCCAACTGTCTAATTTGACTAGTCTTTCCTTCCTAGTGAGATATTGAGATAAGAAGCAATTAAATCAGCGTTCTTTACTACATTGGCAAATCATATTATTAATCACCTGGGATTATGTGCAAGACTTTACAATATCCTATATCTTTAAAAATGTCTACATCTGTCTGGAAAAGATGGGTTTTATGAAGTTAATAATAATTATTATTATATGAGCTGGTATTTATGATGTAATGTTGAAACACAGCACTTAGAAAGTAAACAAGATATATTGGTAATAGACATGTCCAGTTTAGTCACTAATGTCTGTGACCACTAATTGATATCCCTTTGGTTAAAAGACAGAGTGACATGTCTAAAGCATGGAGATAGGGGACCCAGGCAGGTTTTTATACTACTGACGGGCCCTTCTCCCTGGAGGTAAAAAGCCCTCGATAATCAGCTCTTTGAGGAGAATGGTGAGTCTTGTTCATCTTTCTGTTTCGGCCAATTCTCAACATACGGTAGATTCTTGGTAAATATTTGTTGAATGAATTTTTTTTAAAAATGCAATGCGAACACATCGTCTTTTCTCAAATTGGGTCAAAGTTTCTAAATAGAGACTTGGAGTTTTGGGTGACAGATACCTGTCAAGGTTGAGGGAGCCCATGTACAAGAGCAGGTAGGGGTGCCTAGCGCTTTGCTACGATCCCTGCAGCCCTGGCTGACCCTCCTCCCCACTCTTCCACTTGGGCACCGGAGAGGAAAGGAACACTCTGCTATCAGTCTTAGGACCAACCCACTGGATAAGCTCCAGAGCTTTCCAAGGCCATGAAGGGAAAATCCCTGAGCAATGGCCCTCTTGATGCTCGATATATCTAAAAGCAAACATAAAGACTGGCCACAATATACTCTGAGCCTTATGTTCTCCTGTGGCTTGTGAAAATTATCGACCATAGACAAGTTTCAATTTTTCAGGAATCAATAACCCAGTTTTTATTTCACCCTTTTTTCTTCCTTTTGCTCATCTTTTGAGCTTTTCATGGCAGCAAGAGTTGAAAGGAGGCAGAGAAATTAGGGAGGAAGATAAAACAAAAACTGGATCCTTCTGCTATTTCTTAGCCTGTTCTGTATTGTTTTGTTTTATAATGTTCACTGTTGGAAAAGATGAAAACAGTTTTGCTGTGATGAAAATCGCTTTATCTCTGGCTTTGGTTTATATAAACAAAACAAAACAACAACAACAAAAATGACCTCTAGCTTTAGTAGTCAGTGACTAAGCCGGGAGGGAGGAAATCACTGAGAATTCCAGTGATCTTTGCACAGATAAAATATCGCTCGCTGTAATATAGCTAATTTTAGGGCATGGTCTAGACAGTTGTTCTTTATCCTATCAGCCCCATCCTGTAAGGGGGTATTCCACATTTATGCTTTTAGTGAAAATAAAATCATCAAAGAATAAAATGACAATTTGTGAATTATGAGAAATATCCATGGAGTTAATAAATCCAGGTGAAATGGAAAAGCATTTTGATTTCTCTTTAATTGATGGTATCTGGAAACAAAAAATGAAGAGAGATAGCTGCCTACACTTTCCTCATTAATAAAAACTCCTCTTAGAAAGAGAGCATTTGGAAATAAAACTCATGTCCTCAGATTATCAGAGCAAGACTGCTAGTATTTTCTAGTCTAATTAATAAATAACAACTATTAATAGTCATCAGTAGCTACCCTTTAGATTCCACATGGTATTTTTCTTTTAAAGAACTCAAAGGCTCATAATCCAGAAAATAAACACAAATAAAGGAAAAAAAACTATACAGATTTAAAGTAGGGTCTTAATGAGATGCCCTATTAATCCAACCCATGTAGAAATACAACATGGGATTTCAATACAAGGCCTAAATATTTCAAGATGTACACAATACCCAGAATGTCTAGCACATCATTGAAACCAATATGCTATTGACTGCAGTCATTCATTCATTCATTCATTCATTCATTCCTTTATCCATTCATCAAACATTACCTGAGATCCTCCCATGAACCAGGGTTTCTGATTATCGAGCAGAATAAGACACAATGCCTGCCTCAAGAAGTCTCATAGACTGTTAACAGACTTGTAGACCAATAATTTGCCTAAAGAACAAGATAAGGACATTTTAGAAGTTGTGTTCTGGAAAAAGACTCCAAGGCAGAATTTTACTGAGGGGCCAGAGTTTTCATATCCGTCCATGTTTTCACTCCTTTTCTATTCACCTTTGTTGTTAGAAGGGGCAGCAAATTAATTGGCAATCCTAAACTGCCTATGATGCTTACAGTATCATAGTGTTGGACTAAGCCTTTCACTTTATAGCAGTGGAAACTAAAGGCCAGAGATGATATGCAACTATGACTATGAAAATATAGGGAAGGTTTGCTGAGGGCTTATTAGGTGGCAGACTAGGATTAAGTCATTTTAACTCATTTTATCATTTTATCTCTTTTATGGCTATAGATCCCAAAATAACCAAGCAAGTTGCTTAGGAGAGCAGGATTTGAACATAGGCAGCTTGAGCCCACAGCTGAGTTAAGTTGCAATTGAACCTGGGCTGCTATAGTGAAAGAACATGCTGATTTCCAGGCACTAGACAACCAGAGAAGCAGCTTTTTAAAGAAAGTAACTAGCTTTGATAGTCACTGAGCAGTGAAAGCCCAGAGTATAATGGTGGAGCAGAACTGCCTGACAGATGAACCAATAGGTGAAATTCTTATAAATGGCAGAGTCCTTCGAGGCCTGTAAACACTGGGGTTCTTTGATTTTGCTGTTAATTTAGACGAATACAGCACATATGTGGACTTGAAAAAAAAGACGGATTCTGCCTTGTGGTTACGTAAGCACTGAGTGGTAAGAATAGGCCAAGGAGCTTGATATCATAGGCCAACCATCTAAAACACCTACCGTCTATGGTATCACTATCTACAGTTCCAACCAAAGGGGGAAGGAGACACATGGTCTGATACATGCTATAGGTTTATTATGATATAGTTCAAGCACAAAGAAAAATAGAGGAATGTAATGAACAGCCATATACCTGCTACCCAGATCTCTCAAATCTTAGCATTTTGCCTCCATATTTGCTTCATATTTTTTAAAAAAGTAAAACATTTCAGATACAATTGCCTGCTGTTTAACTGCCCAACTCTGAACCCACCCCACCCTTTATTTCCATAGAAATATAAGTATCCTGAACTTAGTGTTTCTCATTCTCATGTTTAGTTTTTGTACTATTAAAAGTATATGTATATCCATAAATAATGATATAGTTTTGGCTTACAAGTTTAATGTCATATTATTTCTGCAGTTTGCTTTTTGACTCAATGTTATGTTTTTGGCTGTTGTTGTTTTTTTAATTATAGTAAAATATACATAAAGAAATTTACCATTTTAACCGTGTTTAAGTATGTATTACCGTGGCATTAAGTACATTCACATTTTTGTGCTCAGTGTTATGTTTTTGAGGCTTATCCATGGAGCTATGCAGAGCTCTCGTTTACTCTGTTCCACTGCTATGCATATTCCACTAAGTGTATTTACTACAGTGGGTTCATTCTGCAGCTGAGGGCATCGGATCATTTCTAATTGTGCAGAATTACAAATGTTACAGCCATGCACATCCTTGCACACATGTTCTCTATTGAGGATCCCTTTCTAGAAGTGAAGTTCCCTGGTCACAGGGGAATGGCACCCTCAACTCAACTGGATGTGCCCAAGTTGCTTTCCAAAGTGCTTGTCTCAGTTATTCTCCTATCAGCAATGTGGGAGTGTGGCTCCCTGCACGCCTCCCCCCAAAAAAAAAAATACCACACACTTTCAATTATTTTTTCCGATGGTAAAATTAACACATTATTTGAAAGAAAAAAATAAGAGCAGAGATACAGAAAAGCACAAAGAAGAAAATAAAGGTCACTCAAAATTCACCACTCAAACATAGCTAACCATTCCTGACATTTCAGAACAAGGCCTCGTTTTTCTTTGCATATATTTACATATTTTAACATAATTGTCATTGTATTGTACATATTAAGTATGTTCAAATTTTTTTGAATGAGTTTTCAGTCTTATAAAGGCATAAAATTTAAATTGCATTTAGTTATGTGTCAAATAATCACTTTTATTGACAAGAACAACATTAGATAAAATCAAGGTCATTCTACAAAATTCTGAATCTGTGGTTGCTATACTTATAGGGTGTCTGCATTAAAATAAAAACAAACTTACTCCCCTCCCACCAGCAGCTCCAGAAGATCACAATTATTACATTTTTACTTTCCAGGTTACTTCTTTACATAGTCACATGATATTTGGTTACTTTTGTACAGGTTCATGTGATAACTTTAATAGGAACAGGAAAACATTTCTAGCATCTGTTTTTTTATCCCTTGAAAGCACCCCCCCCCACCCCCACCCCAGGCGAGGACCCTAACATCTGTGGACAAACTCAGCTTCTGCAAAGGTTTCTCTCCATTCTGCAAAGTGCTCAAAGCTGATTTATTACCCTCCTGATGCTTCTTGGTGCCCCACAGGATACAATCACTCCTGTTTAACTCAGTTACCCATCTACCCCCTGCAGCTTTCCCTACAGTATCAGTTGGCCACTCCTGTAGGTGCCTGCAAGGCTGCCCCAAATTACAGCTATGCTAAAAGGAAGCTCACCCCAGCTTGGCCCACCATGCAGGAGTCCAACTGCAAGCAAGCACTCTCCCCGTGGTGGAGCCTGTTAAACAGTTGCATGTGGCATCAAGGCACAAAGGACAACTTACACTGACAGTCCCTTGGACATAAGAAGAGTTTGGGAGTAGGTATTATATATTTTAATTTTGTGCCTAATTATCTGAAAGATCCCAAAATAAGCTACAAAGGGGTTAGTATTAATTATAGTATAGTTCAATATTCCATTACCCCTGTAGTATTGACTCTTCAAAAAGTAAACAGAAAATTTTAGAAACAGAAAATATTGTTGAGCTTGAACAGTTTGGGCACACTTTATTCATTAATTCAGGCATTGGCATATTTTATTTTTCTGTAGGGTTGCCAGATTTAGCAAATAAAAATACAGGATACCCAGCTAAATTTGAATTTCAAAAAAGCAACAAATAATTTTTAGTATAAGTATGTCCCATACACTATTTGAGGCACATTTACACTAAAAATTTTGGAAAATTTACTAAAAACTGAAAACTGGAAAAAAAAAAATAGTGCACAGGGATGGAGAACAATAAAAGGAAAAAGACTGGGAACTTACTTCACTAGGATCTTCAGGGAAGACCCCTTTCAAGGAGTGATTGATTAGGAAGCAGCAACCTGAAGGTTGAGGAGTTTTCCAGAGGAGAAGGCAGGTGCAAAGGCCCCGAGGCAGTAAAGGACTCAATGATCAGCGAGTTTGAGAAACTGTAAAAAGGCTAGCCAGCCTGATGTGAGCTGTGGTAGCAGGAGATAAGGTGGGAGAGGAAGGCTAAAACCAGCCCTTCAGTCTTGAAGGCCAAGGCCAGCAAGCATGGTGCTATTCCATGGGCAGCAGGCATTCAAACACCACCACTTTTGTTGTTGAATAGAGAATAAATGTCTTAGCTGTCAACAAAATACTGGACTATAACAGAGGACCCCTTCTGAATTAGGGGTGGGCAGGTTGAAAAACATAACACCTTTTTTTTCCCAAATTACCACAGCCCTTCCCGGACAGACCATTCTATACCAGTCATTCTTAAACTTTGGTGCTCATTAGCATTGCCTAGAGAGCTTTCTAAAAAATACCCCAATGCGCATGCCACACCTTGATCCCATTAAATCAGTAAGAGATCCAGCCAGGTATCAGTGTTTTCTCAAGTTTCCCTGGTGAATCACCTGGGAAGCTTGTTAACATGAGGACTGATTCAAGAGGTCTGGACGGGGCCCTGGGCTTCTGCATTTCTCCTTAGACCCAGATGATGCTGATGTTGGTGGCCCACCCACCACACAGCAAGTAGCGAGGGCCAATACCCTTTAGCAGGTCTCGTGCACACACCTACTTTCTTTTCTCTGTTCTCCTCCGTTGTGTTCCTACTAGTCATCCTTCACTGTTTTATTACCTGCCTGTTGCGACTGCAAAGCACAAAAAGCATGCTAATGAACCCAACATCGCTTCCCATTTTCGAAGAGCTTTCTAAAGCTTTGGGATTTGCATTCACCAGCCAAGGTCTGCAATTCCCCCTCAAAAGGCAGGGTAATCTTATTAAGAGATGATCTGCGGTCTCGTCAGTAACAAATTCTCCATGTAGCCTCTTTGTTCTCTAAGTCCATTCTCCACCGCCTCTTTGTACTTGTTTGTCTCAGAACACTCACACACGGGTGGGTCCATTTGTCTTTCCTTATCACTCTGTTACTGCTGCTGAGCACTCACTCAGCTGTGCGCTACAGCTTCTTGGCTGACAAGATAATTACATTCTGGGGCAGACTGGGAGAAACAGGTAGTGCTCCAAAGTTCCGGAGCTGACGACTAGTCATTGCTGGTGCAGACTTCAAGACCAAGCACCTGATCTAATTAATTAGCACACTCCCATCGCAGCCTGCCTGACGGTGGAATGCTGACAATTGAAAGCCTGAAGGCAAAGCAGATATCATGCTACTCAGAGACAGACATTCACCGCTACCTTGTGCCAGAAACAATTACATATTCTTTTTGGAATCTTGGGTGTCCTAGTAACACAGTCGAGCCTAGGGGTAAACTTTTGCATAATACTGGGAACCCTGCATTTACCGATAATGAACACGGAATAAAACCTCACAAGAATGAAAAACCTCAAGGGAAGAAAGCCTTGTGATTGCCTTCAGAAGGCGGACTTGTTTCAGCAAACCCAGCCCGCCCCTAGCTCTGGAGCAAGCACACTGCTTGACAAAAGCAAGGCTTCACCAGCAAAGAGCTGTTTTCTTTTGACCAGATAAATAGCACAATACAGTCCCCCATGGGGGATAAAAAAAATTATCTGTACAGTTTTTCTACTTCCTACATTTCTTTCAAGATGTAGCCTTTCAGTTTGAAAATGATTACAACCACAAGCTTTTTTCTTCCTTTCTGTTTGCTTCAGGGAAGAAAGTGTCCTATAGTCTCTAAGCCCCCACAGGTAAATATAAGGCATTATTATTTTAGATTTCCAATAAGACTCACCCTCTATGGCTGTCAGCATTTGCATTTGCACCAATTCCTGGCTTGGCCGGTGGAGCAGAGAGTGCACTGGCTTTGGAGTCAAGACCTTCTTCTACCACTGTCGTGCAGGGCGGCCTGCAAGGTCTCTGCTCCTGCTCCCCACACAAAAATGCAGGATATGGTGAGGCCAAAAAGGAACACCCACGGAGCCATAGATAGGGGAGTCATACCACTATAGTCTTACTGGAGGCTGGGTTCACACAACGTGCGACCTGCTGTCCGCTTTGCTACCAACCAACTCCTTGCTAACTGCAATCCGCCGTCCTAACTGCAATCCACTCTTGCCAGTCACCATCTTCTTGCTAGCCCCCATTTTGCTGCTAGCATAGCCACAGCAGTTATGTTAGTGGCCAATGGCTCACTGGTTACAGCTGACGGCCAACTAGGCACAGCTAATGGCCATCCAATCACAGTTGATGGCCATTTACTACCTGAGCCAGCACCTTTCCACGTGAGGCCGAGAGCCTGGAAACTGCTCTCTGGGACTCTGTCCCCACAAAAACTTATTAGCTCTGTGACTGAACGAGGAACTCACTTCTCCAGCTAAAACTAAGAATTTAAAGATAAAAGAAATCAAAAGAACCCTGGCAGAATGTTGTGGGTTGAAGTGTATCCCCTGAAAGACACTTTAACATCCTAATGCCTAGTACCTCAGAATGTGATCTTACTAAGAAATAGGGCTTTGCAGATATCACTAGATAAGGCAAGGTCATACCTGAGCAGGGGAGACCCTTAATCCAGTATGACTGGTGTCCTTCTGAGAAAAGACACGAGACAGAAACAGGAGGGAGAACACCATGTGATGATGGAGGCAGAGATTAGAGTGATTCATATTCAAACCAAGATTTGCCAGTGACCACCAGAAGTTAGGGAGAGGCAAGGAGAGAGTCTCCCCTTCAGGTTTCAGAGGGAGCACAGCTCTGCTGACAGCTTAGACTTGAACTATGAGACAATAAATTCCGCATTTCCCCAAAAATAAGACCTAGCCGGACCATCAGCTCTAATGCATCTTTTGGAGCAAAAATTAATATAAGACCCAGTCTTATTTTACTCTAGAATAAGACCAGGTCTATAATATAATATAATATAATATAATATAATATAATATAATTAATATAATATAATATAATGATATGATACCAGGTCTAATATAATATAATACAATACAATGTAATATAATATAATATAATATAATACTGGGTCTATAATATAATATAATATAACATAATATAATACCGGGTCTTTAATATAATATAATATAACATAATATAATACCGGGTCTTTAATATAATACAATACAATACAATACAATGTAATATAATATAATATAATACCGGGTCTTATATAATATAATATAATATACTATAATACCGGGTCTTATATTAATTTTTGCTCCAAAAGACGTATTAGAGCTGATGGTCTGGCTAGGTCTTATTTTTGGGGAAACACAATTTCTGTTTTAAGCTACCCAGTTTGTGGTACAGCAGCCCTAGGAAACGAATACATCCAGTTGACTTAGGCTTACTCTTTAACCTCTCTCAGGCTCACCTATGACATCTCCAAACCAGGACAGCCATTGCCAGGGATCCTTCAGTCAGTGGTCTGGTTAAGAGATCTGGCTCTAGGGCAGAGCATAGCAGATGGGTCCAACTCTACTACTTCCTGGCTGGATGACCTCAGGCAAGTTAACTAAATTCTCTGGGCCTCAGTATCTTGGCAGTAAAACAAGATTAATAATGGAACCTAAATAATAGAGCTTCTCTGAAGAATGAAAGAAATGACACTGCCAATTACATGTGTTAGCTCTAGTTATTCTTTCCCAGATGATGGTAGAAGGAGAGTTCTGGGTACCTTTAGCCCAGGTGGCATGTGGGCTCATCGCACCAGAACAGTGAGCTATGTGGAACCAAGGAGGTAAAGGGCAATGTGGTCCCCTCCCCGGGCATTCCTGCCACTTTCCCAAGGCTGTCCCAGAATCCCCATGACAAGATACGCTCCAGGAGCTTGGGGCAGGAAGTGCTTGGGGCTGTTAAGAAGCTGGTGAGGACCTCTCCATCTTGTTGTAAAGCCTCCTGAATTGGTAACTGCAGCTCATGAGACTTGGTCCTGGAACCCGCTCCTGAGGAAGGAGAGATTCAGAGGAAGGCAGGCTGTGCTGTGAGCACTGAGGAGGTTCCCCTGTGTACACCTCCCCTGGGTTCATCCTCACGCAGGAAGAAACCAGGTAGGAACTGATTACCCCTTGTGGCCAGATATGTGAGAGATTGGAGACCCTTTAAGAATTACCTGCACTTTCTCAGATTTAGGTGACATCTTGATTACCCAGAAGCCTCCTCTTGAAAACAAGAAGAATAAATGTCTCTCTTTGCATTTGTTTGTCTCAGAAGAGTCATACATTCTGTTGTGTAGATACACCTAGGAGTGGAACTGCTAGTCATAAGGTGCACTCATTTTCAGCCTTAGTATCTACTGCCAGTTTCCAAAGAAGTTGTCCCAATTTAGACTCCCACTGGAAGTGTGTGAGAGCACCATCATTTTTTAAAATTTTGGCCATTCTAGAAGATTCATACTGCCATCTTTTTGTGGTTTGAATTTCTATTTTTCCAATGATTAATACTGTTGAACACTGTCCACATACTCTTTTGCCACTGGCATATCTATTTCTATCAAGGTATCTTTTCTTTGTTTATATGTAGAAGTTGTTTAGATATTCTGGCGCCAAATCAAATGCATATATTACATATATTTTCTCCCACTCAAAATGTCTCCTTCTCACTCTCTTAAAGGCATCTTTTCGGAACAAATTCTTAATTTTAAGTCCTATTTATCATTTTTTTCCTTTATAGGGAGTGCTATTGGTGTCCTACTTAACACATTTTTATTTCCCCTAAAGCAACAAAGATATCCCCTCTGAATTCCATAGTGATAAAAGTCAAAATAGTGGTTAGGCTTTTAGGGGAGGGAGAGTGACTGGGAGGCAGTGACCCTGAGTGCAGGGAGGATTCAGGGTGCTGATCATGTTCTATTTCTTGATCTTGGTGGCAGTGACATTTGCTTGTTTACTATTTAAATGTTTATTGGACTGCATACTTATCACTTATAACATTGTACATGTGTGTTATACTACCTTTAAAGTTAGAGGGGCGGGGAGAGAGCGAGAGCGAGAGCGAGAATGCATAAACAAGACAAGAACCACTCACTGAAGAGATTCAAGATAATGACAACAACAACAAAATACTCTGAGAGATTAGAGGAATATTTGTGAACAGATTATAGAACATCGTAGGTTCTCAATCTATGCCAGCCAAACTTCTAGTAAATGTATTTTACCAAAATGCCAAAATCCATTTAGTAAGTATAGTTTAAGACCAGAAACACTGACGTCGGTTAATAATATCACATTGAAAATAAATAGTGCTGAGCATAAAATCCCTCGATATTAATGAGGCTTCACAGAAAGAGTTAAGCAAGCACAGAGCCTAAAAAGAAGCAGCAAGTTGCTCTAAATATTTGGTTTTACAAATTCTTTATTAAAATGTTGCTAGCAGATATATGGCAAATGGACTTCTGTTTCCCACCGTCTGCGGAAAGAGGAGATATAAGAATGAGAGCCTGTTGCCTTAGACACAGGGCACCCCAGTTGGGACGCCCTCTCGCTCAAGAGCTGTGACTCTTTATTTTTAATAAACTATCCTCTTTTGCAACTCCTCGCCACTCCCTGGTCCTTGCTTCCATTTTTTGGTTTTGCAAGACCCCGATCCCGGCACTTACAGAAATTTCCTACACCAGACTTCTGTTTCCCACCGTCTGCTGAGGGCTGTGAGTAGGTGGTCTGTGCAAAATGGTGGCTAATGAGTCTCAGATGGTGAGGAGTGTTTGAGACAACAGCAGAAATGTCACAAGAGGAGGACATTAGGGTCCAGTAGAGTCACCATCCAAGGCAGGCGCCCAATCAAGATGCCCAGCAAGGATACAGTAAATACTAAACTGTATCCCAGAACACAGCCAGGTTCTGAACCTGAAGATGAGAGTTAACCCAACAGGAAGTACAGTTAAAGCAGGAAGGAAGGTCACGGTGAGGAGCTGTCGCTTCTCCAGGTGAGAACACCAAGACAGCACCAAAAGCAATCAAGAGTCTGCCAGGGTCCTCGGCCTGAGCGTTTTGGATGAGAAAGCCAACCAACAGCCTGGCCATGGCCAGCTGGGGCAGTAGGTGTGTGTCTGCGTGGCTCTCTACCCTCAGCCAAGCAGGTGTGCACAACTGACAGCTGGTCCTGGCAGCCAGACAGCAACAGGCACGGAACAGATACAGTCTCTGAGAGGAGCTCGGAGTGTGCAGGTGTGAATTCAGTCACTTTCCTCTGTATCCTTTGATGCCTGCCCGCTAAATGACCCCCTGTCCATTTTTTATCCTCTATCCTTGACAAGCAGGAGATTTCTAGGGAGCAAATGCAGACTTTTGGACAAATTAGAAATTCTTTTTTGAGATGGAGGCAGAGTGAACAAATAAATAGGGCTTTGACAAAGGAAGTTAAGAAAACCAAGGCAATCAGAAAAATCCAACCTTGCAAACATGAGTGAGAAAAGCAACCTCAGGAACCACTGGGTGGCATGGTAATGAGGAGGCAAGAAAATCCATAATTAGGATAATCTATGGACAGATAGCAGGGGATTCAAGCCCAAGAAATTCATGCCCAAGCATAGGAGTTTGCATTTCTCATCTGCTCATGCAACATCTTGTTTCCAGAGTTCACCATTTCTAATATCCAAGAGTCATCTTTTATAGCTACCATGCTATAATTTATCACATCCAGACATGCAAAAGCATCCTTTTCTAACATTAAACATGTTTAATCAGGACAGTTTACAATAGCACTTTAGGGCTTTAATGAAAGAAAGGCATTTGACACATGATATTTACAGTAATCGTAACACTACAAGATTTAAAGTATAATTTTTTACAGTATTAAATCAGGAAGCCAAATTGTCCATGTTTCTAGTTAGTTATTTGCAATGCTTGGTATGTGTGTGTGGGGAAACTCAGCATCCAGAAATTAATTAATAGTTTTCCTCTACACAATTGTCAGTGTTATCACTGGGTACTGCTGCTGGCTGCCAACTCCTTTCTACCCTCGCTCTGGTGGCCCTCAGCAAGTACGATTAATGCTAAACTACTTGTCCTAATAGCCAAATGCCAAATGTCACACCACACGCAGGATCATAATTATGTTTCAGGAAGTAGATGGATTTGGCTTTGTTAACCAAGAATTAACCCAAAATCTGGAGGCCACTTGAACTAGTTCTTGTGGGAAATACCCGTTACACCTCAGCCTCGGGGATATCAGGACATTTTCAAGGACAGCAGTTTCATGCAAAGGTAAGAGCCTTGACATTCTTTTTTCAAAGGCTCTAAACCTTTCCATGTCAAATTCTAAAGTTTCCCTCTGTCTTCTCTTCTGGGACCAGTCAAATTTACACACATTCCAGCTCCACTGGAGTGAAATTCGAGTTCCTATTTAGGTATTTGGTGTTAACCGCAGGTCCCACGCTTCGCTTCGCGGCCCTTTTGACATGTGTTTATTTAGAAAGGTAAGCCTATGAACTGGTGCCTTCCTCATATTTGACAAGTTCTGCCTGACTCAGGGAAACAGAGTGGGGCCCACCTTCACTAGGCAGCGATGTGGGGCATGGAGTTACCTGGATTTCTGCCCACAGCCCCTTCAATAATAAAACACAGCCTCAAGGCAGAGTGACAACTGACACTTCTAATTCAGATTTCCATCAAGTTCAAGTTGAAACTCAATCATGAACACTGAAATAAGTGGAACATTACAAAACCCACAAATGAAAACCAAAGCCCACCTTTTTAATACAAGAGGTGTAGGAAGCTGGGACTCAACCCATCTCTAGCAAGTGCCCAGGACCTTCTAGAACATATTGGTGTTCTAACATCACCCTGGCTTCATTTGGTTCTTCTCCTTGGTTCTTCTTGTCCTGATTTATTTACTTAGTATCACAATTATAATTAATGAGAATTATTAATTCTAATTTACTTTTGTGCATTTCCTAAGCTACTTACATCTTCTGTGGAATAAGATCAAATATCATTATGTTTGAACTAGAGGAGATGCCCTAAGTCCTTCACTCAAAGCTTATTTCTCTTTTCTGTGTACAATTTTAATAAATTCATTCGTCTGATTTTACAACACACAGCTACTTACAAGATCACCGCTGACAAAAAGAGTGATTGTCTCTTCTTGATGTTGCATAGCATAGCAAGCCTGCTTAATAGATGCTGTTCATGAAACAGTAAATGAATAAATGAGAAAATTCGTAGGGGAGTGATACCTTACAGCTAAACAAGGAGAAGACAGGAACTATTTAAAAACAAACAAAAGAAGCAAAAGCATAGCAGTTGGGGCCCACTTGGTATGGGTGTGACCTATCCACAGATTTTTAAAGGCCTTTGATGATTATAAAGCTATAGTTAATACTGGTAAGTATGACTCTATTTCTTTAAGAAAAAAGTCAACGTATGCTTGGGAGTCCTTAAGAAGACAAGGATGTGTACTGTACACTGTGACAAACTTTTTGTTTGAAAATAGTTTTTAAAACATAAAAGTTAAAGGCGTGGTAATTTTGAGCTGTCTGGAAAATTCCCTTCTTTGCAAAGCCTCATTGCCTGGCCATGCTGGATACCTGGAATGTAGATGAACTCATCTCCTCAGGTGGAAACAACATCTCAGGAGAAGCATGCAGGTGGAGAGTGCAGCCAGTTTAGAGCTAGGTTCTGACTCACTCAGTGGTGTTGAGCGCAGGGCAATTCCAGCTAACCCTAGCCCTGTTCTCACGCCCCTAAAAGAGCGCTCATTACCACTAGGAGAGAGGAAGTTAACAGCAAGCACCTAAACAACTCACTCCTTCTCTCCATCAAGTGATGGACAGGTAAGACCCCTGGACTGAATGACTGACAAAGTGACCTGATAGCGGTGAGGGGCCCAAACCTTGGTTTCCACAGCGTCACAAAAAAAAGAGAAGATAATTCCTGGTAGTATGCTCATTTTTGGACAAAGGATGCTCCATGAATAGAAGATGTTATATAAGTTATTATTTGAGGCTTGACTCCCGTCATGATATAAAATCACAGCCCCAGACTAAGCAATCACTGACACTAGATTTCCCCAGTGGCAGCTCTGGCCAGTCCCATTTCCCACCTGAGCGTAGAAAGCAGCCCAGGGCAGGGCTACAGTCTCAGGAGAAACGCCTGTTTCTTATCAGGAGCTTGTTTCTCACAGCCAGTTAAATAAAGGTGACCTCAACCAGCAGGCCCAACCCCACACTTAGCATTCCTCAATTACAGTGAGCAAAGGTTGACTTATTCTTTTCTGTTTACAGAATTATGCAAAACTAATTCCTGGAGCTACAGTAGGGCTACTTCAGAAAGACTCTGGAAACATTCTCCAGCTGATCATCTCGGCATATGAAGTATGATATTTTACAGTTGGCGTCTCTTTTTGTACTTCTTTGGTATTCAAAAACTAAGATGTATTTTAGGCAGTTAACCGCACTTTCCTTTGTTGGTAGAGAAAGTGCTTATCCAGAGAAAATCTCTGCATTCATGCAGCCAAAATATAAATTTTGTTTACTTTATTTGCAGATACTCTTCCTAAGAGGTGAGGCCAAAGGTAGGAAATCAGACACCTGATCATAAAGTTGAGGTTGTTTTTGTAATAATAACCAACAGCCGTGCTGTCACCTGCAAAATTTTAATTCTACTGAAAAGGAGCCATGAGGCATACAATTAAGTTCCCCTCTTCTCTGCTTAAAAAAAAAAAAAAAAAAAAAATTGAATTTTAAGTTGTCACCTTCACAGGCTTAATGAGACTGTATCATAACTCAAGTGAAAAAACACAAAGCACACGAGGAACACCACTTTGTAGATTCTCTGCATTTGGGAACCAGGGAAATTTTCCATTGGTTTTATACTTTTTTTTTTTTTTTTACCTTGGTTTTATAAATTAGTACTTGAGAACAGAATTCCTCCCTTAAAATGAGATATATACCTACAGGGTCACTATAGTCTTCTTCTCTGTGCCCATTTCATAACTCAGTTCATCAATGGTGTACGGTCAGTTGCCAATTCTTTCTTATTTTGATTCCTAAATATTATCCTCCTTTCCTGCCTTTACTTAACAAAGAAAACACACACACACGTACACACACACGCACACACAAAGACCCTGATGCAGCTCTAAATTAAGGCATGAATAAAAAATAAAATTTCGTAAAGCACTAAAGCTCTAATATTTGCGTTAAACAAAAGTTACATAATAACAAATGAATTAAATTCTAATTTTTGATGTTTTAAAATTACAACTAAATCCCAGATGTACTCTATGCCAACACTTATGGCAATCAGTGTTCGTTAACTAAATGATATTTCAGAATCATCTGGTAAGCTTTTTAAAAATAGGTGTGTCCAGATTTCTCTCACAGACGTCTTAGGAAAACATGAAGGGAAGGAAGAGTTACATATTTTTTTTAAAACTCCCCAACAATTTTGATATTGCCCTACGAATTTTGAAACTCGCCTTAAGTGGGAAAAGCAAAGTATTCCTTCTCAAATACATTTCCTCAGAGAATAAAATACAGATGTGTCCATTAAAATTATAGGACGGTGTTTTCACTCAGATCCTCAGAAACTTCAGTTTTCTTAGCTCACATAATAACTTAACCACCACATTAGCTCATGCTTGAAATTCTTCCAGACAGGAAAGCATGTCAACAAAATACTAAAAAACCTTCCTCCCCCATCTGTAGTAATTAAAAGTTTTGATGTGTAGAATCAAGTAAGATCACATAGCAATCCTTCACCCAACGAGAACACACTCAATTTTCTTTAACCCAGCACTCTCAAAAGTGATCGCCACTAACAACTTCAAAGGAATTAAGCAAATCAGAAAACAAAGAATTGTTAAAAATATTTCCCCCTTCTGTCTGAGAGGCCTGGTTCTGTCCATGTTTGCTCTGTCGGAGGAGATATCTCACTTTTTGGCCCCAAATCACTCACATAACGTACAGGGTAGTTGAAATCAAGGCATCACACACTTGAAGTGAATCTCACGTCCTTATTTTGTCATCTCAAAAATATGAAGACGTGTCTATTATTCTTATACCAAATAATCTTGCTCTGGAGTTATAATTGAAACTTTATGATTCACTGGGTGGAGTATGCAACAGATCTTGGCACTTGCTCAAATTATTTTTCTATTCTGTTATTTCTAAATGTATTCTAAAAGGACTTTAAGATATGGGGATTCATAGACTGGCTTTCTTTCTAGTCCATAAAGAAAAAGGGCAGGAAAGAATATATTGAGAGAAAACACTTCTGACATCTAGTGGGGCAGAGGCAGTTTGTGTTTATAATTAGTTACTACAAATTTCTGCTCCATATTTTGCAGTGCCATATTGACATTAAAAAAACCTTAAATACCAGACGTGTATTATTTAACCATCATTCGCTAATTTCCTTCCCTCTCTAACCACAAAATAAAAATTACTGAAATATTAATGCTCCCAGGGTAAATCCCCTCTCCTGGCATTTAAGCTCCAGAAGGGAAGTGAATTGGTTTGTTTTGTTCTGCCTGGTTCATAGTAGATGCTCAATAAATGAATGAAGGATTTGTTAAAATATACAAATAAACATTTATGTTCTTCCTTTGGGAAATTCACATTAAAATATACCTGGCAAAATTTGCAATATGATATTTCAATTATATGAATTTCAATGCTGAGATTTCCTTCATTTTGGTTAGATTATGTCACCCACTATGCCTAACTGCTGTCATCTACAGACTTTCAGGTCATATCCCTCATTTCTCAGTTAGCTCCTGACTCACTGTGCCACTATTTTCAACACAATCCTCTCTTAATTCTTGATGATTTCAGTCTAAGAGTGTGTGTGTGTGTGTGTGTGTGTGTGTGTGTGTGTGTGTAAAAGCTTACCTATACCCTGGCCTCTCAATTTCTTGAACTGTGGTCCTAAAATGATCTTGTCCTCTTCCCACTTAATTACCTTTTCATATCTTCACTCTCTTGTTGTAGCTTAAACTTCGTCATTGCCAGTGTACTCTTCCATAATCTCAACTACACGCAACCCATTCCCTGCTCACCACTTCCTATCTTTCCAGCTCCCTCCTGCTAGTGCCCCTAGTGTTTCTCTCAGAACTTTCAATGAATTGAGCCCCCATCGTCTCCTTACAGTTCCTCATCCCCTTAATGTCCTCTCTTGCCAGGAACACTACCTTACGATTTCATCATTATGATCACTCCTTAGACACACCCTCAAATTCCCAACCCCGTGTTGCTCCTTTGAGGTTGCTTGGCCAACCATGGTCCTGGTTAAATCCAACTGTCCACTCACTCTGCCCAGCTGAATAGGAATGGGAAACACATGCAATCATGCTAACTGTTCCCACTTGAAATTCGTGATCATGGACCTAACGCAACTTCCAGCAACAGGCTGTATTTCTGTAGTATATATCCAACGAGAGGTGTCTAGGAGTCGGCTGATATGTTAGTTGTCAATTCAGAAGAGTAACCTGGACTCTCCCAAACATAGTTCACTAACAGTTTTCTCCTTCTCAACTGATGGTAATTCCATCTGTCCACTTGCTATGGCCAAAAGTCTTGAAACGATCCTTAACCATGCCCTCCCCTTTTCTCTTACATTGCAGATGTCATCTATCAGAAAATCTCATTGGCTCTATCTTCAAAATTATTTACAATTTGATCCAGTCACTGCCCTCATCCTGGTCAGACGCACCATCTTCATTCACCTGAATTATTGCAAAACCTCCTAAATGCTACTTCCCATTTCTACCTTTGGTTTCCTACATTCTGTTTTCAACCAAACAGTTAGAATTTTATTTTTAAAATATTAAATCAGTTCCTATCACTCTTCCATAGATAGCCCTAATTGTTTGCTCCTCTTACGTAGAGGAAAAGCTGAATTCTTTATACCAGCTTGCTAGGACCCTACCAGATCTGGTCCTTTCACCCCGTTACCTCTCTGACTTAGCTCCTATTGCTCTCGTCGGACTCTGTCTGTTCCAGCACAGCAACCCTGGCTTCCTTGCTGTTCCATTCCTAGAGCAAACCAGACATGCTCCTGTCTTAGGGTTTTTGCTTTGACTGTAACCTCTTCCTGGAACACGCTTTTTACAGGTATCTGAATAGCTAATTTCTCCTCCCTTCCTTGAAATGTCACCTTCTTAATGAATTCTACTCTACTTTTTAAAAATTGCACCCTTCAATCCCTGCATACACTCTCTTAATGTTCATTATCCCACTCTAATTTGTTCCCATAGCGTGTAGCATCTTCTAGTGTGTTATGTATTTTTCTTATTTATTGTGTTGCTTCTTTTCTGTCTTCCCATACTGGAATATAAACTATAAAAGGTCAACTATTTTAGTGGTTTTTTTTCCCCCCTAGCACCTAAAACAGTGTCTGATACATACTGGGCACTCAATAAATATTTTCTGAATGAATAAACTTATGATGCAACTAGCTGAAATGAAACAGATTTAAATAATAAATTTTAATGCTAAATTGGCAGAAATCAAAATCTTAAGACATGATGAGAATAATCTATAGGACTGAGAAATGACATTTCAATCTCTGATGAAGACCATATTCTGAAAAGTTAGCCTGTGTCCATCTACTGAAGGAGTGACAATATGGGGAAAATGAAAAAGCAGGGAAGAAAGCTAAGTTAGAATTCCCAGTCAGCAACTTAGAATTTGGAGGAAGATAAGGTCATCTTACTAAGCAGTTAGCAAAATTGTACTTAAGGGAAATTTGAAGCTGAATATGCTTTTAAAATCCCCACAATGAAATTAGTATAAGAACTCAAGTCTCTTTAGATGAACTGAAGTATAACTTAATTCATAGTATTTTATAATTTATGTATATTCTGTTTTTTTAAATAATTTGGTTTTGTCCCCCAAATACAGACTTTTATTTATTTTTTTAATTTTTCAACGGCAGTTGACATTCAATGTTATATTAGTTTCAGGTGTACAGCTTAGTGGTTAGACATTTATATAACTTACAAGTGTTCCCCCCAGTAAGTCTACTACCCATCTGACTTTGTTGTTACAGTCTTATTGATTATATTCCCTACACTGTACTTTATATCCCCATGACTATTTTGTAACTGTCAATTTGTACTTATAATCCCGTCACATTTTTTACCCAGCCCACCAATCCCCATCCCATCTGGCAACCATCACTTAGTTCCCTGTATCTAGGAAACTGTTTCTGTTTTGTTTATTTTGTTTTTTAGATTCCACATATACGTGAAATCATACAGTATTTGTCTTCCTCTATCTGACGTATTTCATTTAACATAACATCCCTTAGGTCCATCCATAGTAAGATTTCATTCTTTCTATGGTCAAGTAATATTCCCATGTACATATGTATCACTTCTTTATCCAATCATTTATTGATGGACATTTAGCTTGCTTCCATATCTTGGCTATTGAAAATAATCCTGCAATGAACAGAAGGATGCATATATCTTTTTGAATTAGTGTTTGGGATTTCTTGGGGGTAAATACCCAGAAGTGGAATTGCTGGGTCATAAGGTAGTTCTATTTTTAATTTTTTTAGGAACTGCCATATTGTTTTCCATAGTGGCTGCATCAATTTGCAATCCCACCAACAGTGCACGAGGGTTTCCTTTTCTCCACATCCTCGCCAACACTTGTTTGTTGATTTATTGATGATAGCCAGTCTGACAGGAGTGAGGTGATATCTCACTGTGGTTTTAAGTTGCATTTCTCTGATGATTAGTGATGTTGAGCATTTTTTCATATGTCTATTGGCCATCTGTATGTCATCTTTGAAGAAATGTCTATTCAGGTCCTCTGCCCATTTTTTAAATTGGATTGTTTGATTTTCGGTGTTAAGTTGTATGAGTTCTTTACATAGTTTAGATCTTAACCCATTATCAGATATATCATTGGAAAATATCTTCTCCCATTTGGTAGGTTGTTGATGGTTCTCTTTGCTGTGCAAAAATTTATTAGTTTGATGTAGTCCCATTTGTTTATTTTTTCTTTTGTTTCCCTTGCTCAAGGAGATATATTCAAAAAAATATTACTAAGAGCCTTAAAAGTTTCCGGGAATGTTTCCTAGACGTCTCAGCTCCTCTCTTCACTCTGCAGGGTCTTTGTTGTCTGGTGTCTCCCAGGACAATTGACATGTTGGCTTGGTCTGAGCCCCCTTCTATTCATTCTATACCCCTCCTAGCACTGAGCTTTCTCTCTTCCGATCCTGTCACCTGAAATACCGCTGTCATCCCCTCCACACGTCTAAACCCAACAGCTGTTAAGGACCAGTCTTCCAATACTTCAGCCTTCACTGACCACCTTCTACTCTGAACTGTCCCAAACCCTCATTTGTATGATATATTTAAAAAAAAAAATTTATTGGTACATTGACCGACATTGTGTAACTGCTTCATTTGGTTCCATCTTGTTTTTTTCAGTAAGATGATAATTGTCTTGAGGGTAGAAATCCATCCAGTCTTATACTCATTCCCCCAGACTTGACACTACACTAAATGTATAATAGGTACTCAGTATAATCCAATATTGATTTCAAGGCACACTTTCTCCCATATTTTAATACCTCTAAAACTGGGACACGTTTTATAATGAATGGTGTCTTACAAATGCTGTCAGCCAGCGGAAGTCACAGTGTAGTTCTCACTGCCCGCACGTGTGGCTCTACGAGGATGTGACGTCACTTTAATTTGTTAAGTGCATTGTTCATACTATAAGTGTTGAGTATAGTTGCCATTTTAAAATACCTTTAAAAGTGTGCACTATGATTTGATATTAAAAAGCAAAGTTATTGTATATGCTGAAATGTATGAAAACAGGGCAGCAGGGTATAAATTTGATTATCAGTGAATCAAATATTCATTGTTGGAGGAATGACTGCAGTTCTGTATTCCGTGCAAAGCAACAACCAGCTGTTTTATGGGATCTGAGAAATGATCATACTTACAAGAAAAGGAAACTGTTGTTACATTTTGTTACTTAATACAAGCAAAAGAATTTCCTTTTATAGGCCAAGCAGTGCAACTCAGTGCTGGAGAATTTACCAATTCCCTCAAAATGGATAAAATTATTTTCAAAGCAATGATAGACTAATGGCATTGATTCATATGTTGTGCAGAATTATCTTGAGGTATTTTGTCATAATTTGTCATAAAATAATGGTGTATCTTATAATTAATGATGTCTTAGATTTGATAAAATACAACTGTGTATGTGTGTGTGTGCGCGCGTGTGTGTGTGTGTGCGTGTGTGGGTGTGTGTGTCTTGCTTGCTTGATTGCTGATATGGTAAATTTTTTTTAGAAAAAGAAATTTAATTTTATTCATTTGTAGTTTCATGAACATGATCCTCAGATTCTCCTTCTGGCTGTATTTTTTGGTTGCGACTTCATTTAACTCTTTATGTCTTAACTAAAGGAACTACGGTCTGAGGTGGAACTGGAAGTATTAGGAGACACAGAAAGACTTAACCTGTCCTTCACAGCCATCTGTAACAATGGGACCCTCTTCCCACACCAAAAGAAATGCTCTCACATGAAGGTGGGAGACACGGTAAGTAGATGGGCAATAGACGGTCTGAAAAAAAATTCAGAGAAGTCAGAAGTTACCTTAATGCACTGAAGCTGGACTTGTCCTTTCAAGAATTTCAAAAGCGATTTTCCAAGATGTCCTAATAAACGCTTTTGGCAAAGCTGATCCCCATGTGGCTTTGCTTCCTCCCATGCATTTTGGTGGATAAAAGAAGATAATCAGTATTTTCTTTTCCAGGCTTCATTCAACGTGACTGTGAGTATATCAAACTGTGAGAGAAGAAGCAGGCACATAATCATAAAGCCTGTGGGGTTGGGGGACACCCTAGAAATACTTGTCACTCCGGAATGCAACTGTGACTGTCAGAAAGAAGTGGACGTGAACAGCTCCAAATGCCACAATGGGAATGGCTCCTTCCAGTGTGGGGTGTGTGCCTGCAACCCTGGCCACATGGGTCCTCGCTGCGAGTGCGGAGAGGACATGCTGAGCACAGACTCCTGCAAGGAGACCCCAGATCACCCTTCGTGCAGTGGAAGAGGCGATTGTTATTGTGGGCAGTGCATCTGTCATTTGTCTCCCTACGGAAACATTTATGGGCCTTACTGCCAGTGTGACAATTTCTCCTGTGTGAGACACAAAGGACTGCTCTGTGGAGGTAGGCTATGTCTAAATCCACCTTCCTCTGTGGTTGTGTAAGTATTAAGAATGGGCTGTGCATCCTTTGCACTTTCTACAGTTGCCTGGGCATAGTAGGTGCTCAATAAATATTTGCTGATCAACTAAGTGGATTATCTGTAGACCTAAGAAATGTCTATTTGGGTCCTCAGCCCATTTTTTAATTGGATTGTTTGGTTGTTTGGTGTTAAGTTGTATAAGTTCTTTATATATTTTGGATATTAACCCATTATTGGATAGATCATTGGCAAATATCTTCTCCCATTTGGTAGGTTGTCTTTTCCTTTTGTTGATGGTTCTCTTTGCTGTGCAAAAACATATTAGTTTGATGTAGTCCCATTTGTTTATTTTTTCTTTTGTTTCCCTTGCCCAAGGAGATATATCCAAAAAAAATATTACTAAGAACAATGTCAACAGACTTTGACTTTGTAAAAGAAAGAGGAACAGATAAGGTCTGAATAATAAGACTAGCTTCCCCCCAAACAAAGAGTTCTCCCTTCCACCTTTCTTGACATTCTTCCTCCTGAAAAACTTTACCTTTATTTCCCCCTCTGCCATAACCTATATGCCTCATGTCCAGTCTTCCTCCCTTCAATCTACGCCATCACACATACCAACCACCCCAGTTTCTGATCCACAGGCCTCAGGCCAGGGTGAATGCAACAGGATCCCAGCTTTCTTGACTCTAGTCTTCCTATTTCCTCCACTAGTTTGTTCTGCACATGCCTTCCAGACAATTTCCTTGCAGGTCTATTTTCAGTAGATCGGGCCTTTGCTTAAAAGTTTCCAGGAATGTTTCCTAGAGGTCTCAGCTCCTCTCTTCACACTGCAGGGTCTTTGTTGCCTGGTGTCTCCCAGGACAATTGACATGTTGGCTTGGTCTGAGCCCCCTTATATTCATTCTCTACCCCTCTGAGCACTGAGCTTTCTTTCTTCTGATCCTGTCACCTGAAATATCACTGTCGTCCCCTCCACACGTCTAAATCCAACAAGCTGTTAAGGACCAGTCTTCCAATACTTCTTGTAGATATCAGATGTTCTCTTCTGTTTTTATCCAGCTCTTACATTTGTCTAAAGTGAGATCTCTGCCCAATGAACTTGCATATCTATTATTATTTCCCTACGAGTAAGTAGATAACAGATGGAAATGCCTTTTCTTTGGTTATTACCCAGACTTCACAAAACTGCATGTAATTTGAACTCCATTATCTTCCAGACTTTTCTGGATTGGGCTGCCAGGTATCTGACCCAACTCTTAATGCTGATTACTTTGGAAAAATTAAAAGCTAGGCTGCTTAAGTAGCATAAGGTCAAGGACAACGGACACACATACAAAAAAAAAACCCTAAATGGACTTTCAGGGACTTCATTCATGTCACAAATATTTGTTAAACACCTATTATGTGACAGGTACTAGGTTAGGCACTGGGTATAATAAAGATGAATAAGGATGCATATAAAGAAGGCTGTGGAAAGGGTAAAATTGAAAAATTGCTTAGAATTTTTTGAGATTGAGAAAACTTTTAGATAGCAGAAATATTTATGTTTTAATATCATTTGTAGATGTAAAATCATTGTAGTTTAAGAATAAATTACATATAACACTACTCTAAAATCATTCTGATATATACATATATGTGTGATCTTTTAAAAAAGAATTACAAATGTGTTAATATACTTTAAAATGATATAAATGTGTGTTACAATTGAAATATTAACTGCTGAATTTAAGCTCTCGTGTCTCCCTTTTTCACAGTGTGTGAGCAGGCAGATTTTCAAAACAGAAAACCATTATCTTTAGAGAAAAGTAAGCAAATTATGTTTTCAAAACCACAGTGTCAGGGGCATATAAAAGAGACTGATTTTCTTTTTGAGAAAAGAAGCCTCAAAGAATTCCAAGCTCCTTGAACACCATTTGCTACACTTAGAAGTGTACCTACGTTTCATTCCTTTGCTGCTGCTATTTCTACCAATAGGTTCCTCCAAGGCTGCCTTCTTCCTTCACCCCAGAAAGTGAAAAATTTAGGATCTGTCCACACTGAGACACATTTCTCTCCCCTTTCATTCAGAGGTGTATTTCTTTATTTGATGAGTGTGTTTCCAAACCCCCATCAGTCATGTTTTCACAAAATGTAGACAGCACATGGTCTGAAGCCAGAGACCGTTACCCCATCTTAGAAAGAACATATTCAACAGCATCTCAGATCGCATTTCTAATACAAATCTTTTAATAAAATATGTGCTCAAAACATTTGAAATTACCTTTCAAAAAAAAGTCCTTAAGTGTAATCTAATACAATATGATAGCAATACTAACCCCACCTATATTTCACCCCCTAAATCTTAGAGCAAACAGACCTGGGCAGTGTAAATTGCTAAACTGTGTTCAGTAGCACACTTCTTCCAGTTTCTTGATGGTCTTTCATTTTATCTTGTATCTCATGCATGCGAACAGAAATAAACCCCCAAAGAAATGACTTGTTCTGTTCGTTGTAGTTCGGAAGGTCTGACAAGAGTGCCTCTCTCTGTATCAGCTACAGTGATTGCTAAAGAAATTTTATTTAGAAAATACAATTATGTTTTCAGTTGGTCTCAGGAAACTCCACCGGTGCCAACTGCCTTCATAGTTTGGGGTAATTTACAACACTCAACCATTACTGCTTCTCAAAAGCTATTTTGCTTTATGGTAAAATTGCAAAGGATGTTACTCTGTTACCAGTAACTTTCTCTATAAAAGGTATAATAAAAGTAAGTACAATTATTCAAATTCAACAAATAGTTATGAAGTACCTACTATGTGTGTGGCATTGTGCTTAGTGTAGGAGTAAAAATTGTGCCTAGCCCTGTGCCCGGACATTCTGTTGGTGCTGTTTGCAACAGGCCCAATTAGGCTACAGCCCCACTTCTTATGTAGACCTCATTTATTTTTACGATTAATATATTCTGCAATGCGCCACTTCTCTGAAGGGCTATTATCACAATGTTCTTTTTTATACACCTTTTTTCATCCATTTGTAAGCACTCACAGATATAGGACTCCATTGATTTTTTCTTCTTGCCCAAATTCCATTAGTCTTTTATATTTGGATTCTAAGAGATTAGAAACTCTAACAGGCAAATGGCATTACAGAAAAAAAAAAAAAAAAATCCTGCCATTATACACTTACAGTTATCAGTCAATGGCATTCCATAAAGATCTATTCATCTGAAAAGAGCCTGATAATTTTTTCTTGATGTTTGGTTTCCGTCTTGCCTCTACATGAAGCCTTTATAAAGGTTTTGTTGTTGTTGTTGTTGTATGAATAGGTGTTTTGGATAATTAGCTGCTTGTAGATATCAATTAGCAACTTTTGTGACCAGGTCATGGTTCTGGAAGGCCCACAGAAAGGGGCGTTTCTTAATTCTGAATGGAGCTCTTGGAAGGGTTTTCTAAATTTCTGCCAAGTAATCCTTACATGCACTTGGACATTCTCAAAGCGTTTGGAAATACACATTTCTCTTGAAACTATTTATACACTGTATTAGTTTTTTCAGGATAAACTTAAATATAAAAATATCTCCCTATCATGAAAGTAAATCTCCCTTTTTGCTGAGGAAGAAACAAAAAGCAATTGTAGTTTAGAGGATAACTTACATATAAAAGTTAAATTAATGGTTTTGGCCTAAATCGCCTACCTATTCTTAGCTTTGAGTTAATTAGTTCAATTATGAATGAAATAGGTTGTGAAATACTGTTGGAATATGTCTTAATATCATGGATCCAGATAATTTTCAACTCTTATCTCATTAGAGTAGTATATCTCTTTTTAGTATATATACTGGGGGTGCCAAAAAAATGTGTACAAGTGGACACTTTGGTCAACTTTGCTCAAGCAGTAGTTTGCAGTATCAGAAGCATCTGGACGCGGATGGTAACCACTTTGAGCACCTCTTGTAATTGCAGAAGTCAAACGTGACTTGTATTCATCTTTCGTTATCGGTATATATGGAGTATTATAATTGTAACAGTTTTTTCCTTTCTTAAAATGTGTATGCCTTTTTTGACACCCTCTGTATACACAGATGGTACCAAACTCTGAAAGTGGTGATTGACCCTAAGAAACAGAGCGCTTTGTGTTACAGATCACGGCGAGTGTGACTGTGGCGAGTGCGTGTGCAGGAGCGGCTGGACCGGCGAGTACTGTAACTGCACAACCAGCACGGACGTGTGCATCTCTGAAGACGGGGTGCTCTGCAGCGGGCGAGGGGACTGTGTGTGTGGCAAGTGTGTCTGCACGCACCCCGGAGCCTCCGGACCCACCTGTGAACGTTGTCCTACCTGCGGCGATCTCTGTAACTCTAAACGGTAATGTCTTGGCTTTCTCCAGTCCCCTTTGCCCAGAGGTTTCATGAGGATCAAAGTTCCCGTGACGTTTTAGAAGCTCAGACCTCAGTTTGCTGTTGCTGGGTTTGGTCTCTGAGCATCCATCAGCACCCACACGGCCTCTGTGATCGTCAGCCTGGAACGCCAGTCCCTGGCTTGCCTTTTTCTCAGTCCTGATTATGCAGGGCCACAATGTCCCATTTCTGCTAGAGACTGGCAGGGGAAGCTGAGCTGATGTCCCACACTGATAGTGTCAGATAACCTCTCCGTGACAATGCCCGCCACACATAAGGAATGCCCTGGAGGTAGGCTGATGACACCCACATTCAGTACTTTTTCAGGGGAAACAGACAAGCTGCTTTCTTATTGAGAAGTTCATAGCCTGACCTTACTGATTCGTTCCTATCTATAGACTCGTGGAAGCAGAGACAGAAAGACAATCTTGGCTTTTAATTCCTTCCTACTTCTTTACCGCTCATGCTCTTTGGCACCTTTCTTTGGTTGTCATTCTACACAGCTTTTGGGTATTGTAGTTTCTTTTCTGCCATAACAACAAAAATAAAAACACGTTTTCTTATTTTCCAGTCAGGAATTTATTTCTTTGGTTGGCAGATAACTTCTTAAGGGAAGTGGGGCAACATTTGTAGATCCAGTGAAACAAGTTTCCAAGTTGGCTGTGTTATGACGTTGTAGTGTATGAGGTATTATGCAGCAAACATGCTTAAGAAGCTCATATTTTCATTGATTCTGCTACCCAAAATGCGGTGATATTTGCATTTCCAATGTAAACAAAGTGAGAAAATCAATATTCATTCCGTGGGCTGACAGTTACAGTAGGGGATATAAAAGGCACTATATGATAAGAACTATATGGAGGGCAGTAGGTCTACCTGACTAGTTTGGGCAGCCATCATGAAATGCACAACGGGATAGAGACTCTAAGGGCTTCTGCAATCTCCAGCAGCCCCCTGCAAGGTCTCCAAGATAAATGCAATATGCTTACAACGCAAATGCAACTTTCAGACAAGACTTCTATCCCCATCTCCACATAGATTGTTGTTCCTAAGCCCTTCCTGCAGAGGAATTCAGAGGCTTCCACTGCAAGGCAACTAACTGGTCAGGGGCAGGGAAGACTTGCCTAAGGAAGTGTAGTTTGGGCTGAGACGTGATGAGGCATGGTTGGGGGTGGGGCATGTTTCCAGCAGTTGGAACAGCATACATTTCCATGGCTAGGGGAAGAGAGAGGCAGCATGATGTGTGCCCACAGTAAGAAAACTTGGGCTCTTTTGGGGTACTCCAAACACAATCTGTTTGTAAAGTGATTTTCATACAAGATTAATTCAGGGTCTAAGTTTTATTCTGCTATATAGACATCATTAGAGTGGCTTCATTCCTGGGCTATGTTCTTGGAAATATAATTTTCTACAAATAGTGATCTTTTATTCAAAAGCCTGTTTTAATGGGGATCCAAGCTGTAATGCTCAGCTTTTGAAACCACCTCTATCAAAGGCTTGGGTTCATTCAAAAGAAATACAGAAAAGTGAAACTTTTAAATAGTCATTCATGACATGTATATATGAATCCTTGGAATTCTTGTTAAAATACAGAGCATTTCTGTTAAGAAATTCAAACTTTGTCTAGTCTCAAATTATATTTTAGCAGTATAAATGCTTCCCAGGGAAATGTAAAACGAAAACAGCTAAATCAAATACCAACATAACTGAGTGTTGTTGATTTTTTTTAACTTAACCAATCAGAGCAATCATTAGAGTTAAATGAGAATAGTAGCTATTATCAAGGCCACTCAGGGAACATTGATTACTGAGTGGAATTAAGAATAAAGCAGTTTCCTCTTGGATATCACCCAACCATTTTTCTGAAAGTAACACAAGGCATCGTCCTCTAGGAGACAGTCCTAAAGCAACACAGTGACAGCATTAAGACAGCATCCCAGCTGCATATCTATTTTCTGTCAACATGAACTGATAAACTGTGTTGAATAATGTTCACAGGAGCTGCATTGAATGCCACCTTTCTGCAGATGGCCAGGCCCGAGAAGAATGTGTTGACAAATGCAAGCTAGCTGGTGTGACCATCAATGAAGAAGAAGGTTCTACTTGTCTTACATTGCTTTCCTTTCCTGTTACTTAGTTCTCGTGAGGCAGAAACTCTGTGATGGGCTTTCCAGTAGCTGCACTTCATTTGTACCCAGGCATTAGTTTACTCATGCTAGTTATTAAGGGTAAATGCAACCTGTAAGGCTAAACATTTGATGGCTGGAGATACAAGCAATGTAAAGTCACGGCTACTCTTATTTGACTTCAGCTCTGTTGGCAAATTCACCTCTGTTTAACGAAGGAAATTGTAGAGATGTCCAGGATGCTATACTTTTTTGAATTAGAATTGAAGGAAATTGAAGAAACATCTAAATGTTAACTCCAAACCTGAAATCATCCTCTATCATCTGATTGTAAAATAGGACAAAGCAAAGTATAATATGGGTTTCCTGAGAGCAGCCATCTGACAATGGGCACTTATTGATTCATGGTCATTTTTTCTCCCCTCCCCTCCTTCTGTATGCTTTATTCCTAACTTTCCCAACATGGACATTACATGACAATCCTTAATTCCTTGTTGTCTCACCCTCCAAATACAAGAAGGGCCTGTTACCTTTAACTGCTAACAAATTCTGCTCTTGCTTTCCCTTGTCATTTTTAAATTTAATTACTTACAATCAGATTCTTCCTAATGGCAAAATAGCATCTCAGATATTTAAATGGGTTGTATTTTAGCTGAGAAGGCCATTGAAAAAATAATTGGTGAACTTTAAAACAAAGAAGAGGACTGACTCTTCCTAAAAGGACAATCTGGCTGGGGACTGGTTTTTCCATCATCACAAACTCTCTGCGTTATCATGCTGCTCAGGTAGGACTGCCGCTCTGCACGCTGTAGAGATGCGACCAAATGTATTTCAGGCAAAGTGGCATAATCAAGACAATAATTTATGACACTCTAGGATATGTGTCTTGAATAGACAGAATTAGAATACAGAAATTAATCCATTTCCAAAATGGAATAAGTAAGTGACATTTATATTGTTTTGAAAATGACCTACATTGTTTCAAAATTGAGATATCTGACTGTGCACAGTTGAATAACCCTGTATGGAGGGGCATGATAAGTGCTCGTAAAACCCCTCGTCTGTGCTCTTCTGGGGACTAAAGAAAAATATGCCAAATAGCCATAAATTGGACAAAATGGTGTGTCCCCTACACTAATACTGAAGATAAGATGCCGTAAAAGCACTGAGTAAAGTGGTATTTGTGGACTGTCCACATTAGTTAGTAACTAGTATAAAGTCTCAGCATATCCTTCTGGCTTTATTTCACAGCAAACATCTGGGATATTTACTAGGTGCTCCCAAGGAATGACTGAAAATTGCAGAAAATTCCCTGCCAATTACTAGAACTCAATTCAGTAGCAGCATGGGAAATTGAATGTGCTGAGGGAAAAAATAAAAAGGAGTGAACCTTGGAAACATGTAAATCATCAACAGGGAATTACAATATTTAAGTACACATTTTTCTAAGTACATTATCTTAAATGCTTGGATTTGAGAGGTCTAAAGTGGCATTTAAAATATTTGCATTATTCCTTTTGTGTAATTGACTAAATTATCTTCAAAAGAGGGGAACACAACAATTTCTTACTCTTAAATTGAAAATAATCATTTTTAATACCATTTAAAGGACTAATCTTGATGAATTTGAGAACGAATATATTTGTCAGCCTGTGAATTAAAATGTCACTTTTCTAATGAGCATTTTTATAGGTCTATGTCAAGTTATTCACCCAGTTATGTTAGTGATCACACCACCTTGAAATTATCACAATATATTTGCTCTTCTGAAGGGTCTTTTATCAGCCCACACTTCCCCCAACAAGGACACAGAGAGTAAAATAAAATAAGTATGACTTTATAATCTAAATAAATTGTTCCCCGGTGGTGCTGTGATGACTTGTGTGAGCATTTCTAAGGATGTGTGGTTTAACTTTATTCAATCCATTTTACTGAAAGAGACATTTTTAATTTACCCAACATTTGTGTACTCAGAGCATTGTTACTCGAAGTGTACTCAATGGAACACCAATTCTGAAAGTGTTAAATGGAAAAAAAATACCCATGATCTTATACATTTTGGAAATGGGAAGCTAAGCTTTTTACTTTCTTGAGCGACTCCCAAGAGTTCTTATGCACATTAAATTACATGTGCATTGCGAATTTTCAGGAGAGGCAAGGGAAGAATTAAAGTAAGGAGGGATTCCCAAACTTATTTGACCACAGAATCCTTTTTTTTTCCCCCTTTGGGAAACTGTTTTCTCTGACAACTACTGGCTTGGGCCCAGGACAGAGGTCTTCAACACATAGTTATCTTGATTTAGCGGTGCAGACGGCTTATATTTTCCACATTTTTCCTGGACCTTCCTAGACCCTGGTCTCTTCACACCCATTCTCACATTTCTTTCTTTTCTAAGTATGATTTCATGAACTGCCTGAGATCTTATTTTCATTGTATTATTCTAGAAGAGCACTGCTGGCACTCATAGAGGTGGGCAGAAAAGAAAGCTCCATTTCTTTTGAGCAACAAAAGAAAACCTTAGCGGCTAATTATGCAAATCTCCAACCCAAGCTGCACCCTTTCATTGCACATTCAATAATACCATTTTAATACCCAAACACTATAAAACAGGCTAAATCTAGAGTCCTAACAGTCATGAAAAGGAGTGGTGTAGTAATTAAAGCAAGAAGGGAGTCATGACTCAAAGGTCATATTAGCAGTTCCATTAAAACTTAAATAATCCCGGCCAAGTAAATTAAGCCTCCCTGTGCTTCAGTGTAGCTATTTAAAAGAAAATAAAAAAGCAGGATTAATATTACTGAACGGCGTATTATAAGCTGTCCACATATTTTCTACCTGAAAATAAAATGTTCCACTAAGTAAGTTGGAGAGGAACAGAGTGGGTATGCATTGTCGTGGTGGAGAGGGGAAAGGAAGGAAAGAAACTACTCTAACAGGAACAGCCATGTTCCCCAAGACTCCATGAATCCTAGTGAATTGCAGTGGTGTAATAGGAGGGCGTGTGGTGAAGGCCATATAAAAATGACCAAAGCATGAATTACATATGCAGTTCTGTTGCTATCAAACATGTGAAATGACACAAATTTCGCTAACCAAGTATTGCCTGGAGGTTCCCAAACCTCTTAATCAGAATCACCTTATTAAAAATAATACTAAACAACTCACTAAAAATACTAACACCTGTGTGTACCTCTGACCTCTCAAATCAGAATGCGCAGGGATGGGTCCCTGAAATCCATATTTTTCAGAACTCCCTCGTGATTTCAATGATCATAAACATTTGGGAATGACCAAATGAAAATGATTTGTAATTAAATTTCTTAATATTTCTATGTAAATAGATGCTTCTTGTGGATTCAAAAATAGTTTGTTCACTTAAATCTATCATCTGAAATCTTACAGTAATGCTAAATTTTTTACTACTTTTACTAGTCCCCGTTTTCGTAGATAATACGAGCATACTCCTCACAAACCCTGATAGGAGGTTTTTATCTTATAGCCTAAATGCAAAGCAGTGTAATACTTCTATGTTTCTGTGGCTCCTGCATTTTTGAACCAAAAATAGCCTGTTATTTAATTTTTCTTTGTTCAAGTCAGAGCAACATATCTAGGTTCTGTTTTATTAAAACCTTTTTGTATTTAAGCTAATGAAAAAAGTTATAAATCTAGCCAGAGTATGTGCAAGATAATCTGGGACAGTCCCAGTTTCAATATGCTGACCTATTGGGTCATAGTACACTAATATTGGATCGTCTGTCTTAACATGTTAGGTTAATAAATGGTCATTCCATTTACAGGTTTCTGTAAAAGTGTTTGCAATGAGATCATTAAAAAGGATCCAATTTAGAAGATAGGAGAACTTTAAGCAAGTTTTTCTTTTTTTTTTTAATTAGGAAAATGCTGCATAATTTTCGAATAGGTGCCAGATCACTAGAATTTCTAATAAAAAAAGTATTAGCATCTCAGATAGACCATGTTACTATATTTTTAATTTCTGTCATGACATTTATTTTCTGCCTCTTGAATAAGCTCAACAAGAAAGAAATTTCTATTTGGAAAAGATTTGAGGAAAACTGGATCATATATATATATATATATATATATATATATATATATATATTTAAATTAAGAAAGGGGCTATACTGAATGGTTAGACAAACTGTCATCCTGGGTTCCTTTCAATCTGGGGTTTACTTTTATCCTGTTGGTCCCTGGGCTACGTAACACTTCAGTCTCCATTTCCTGATATTAATTTATATGTATTGTTATGACAATACGTGGCCTGAAATCCTGACTATGCCATTGTAGGAAAGTCCCCTTTACAGGGTCAGTATCAGTTTGGACCATGTAGTCTCCTTCTGAAATATAATCTAGGCTTCCTCCCAGATGCTCTCAGCCAAGAACGTATAGCTCCCTCATGACCATAATCAGGGCCATTTCAGGGCTACCTTGCCTTGAAATACTTCCACTCTATTGAAATCCTGCCCCCATCAGTTTGATAGGTGCATTTGATGGTCAGTCCTGATTGACCACACGTGGAACTGTTCTTCTGGAACATGAGTAGAAACTAAAACCTCAGTTGGTGGGAAAAACCCTATGTCTTTTCTATTCTTATTCTGCAATGTTAAAAATTCCTATTTGCATATTAAAACTCAATACTGCTTTGCTTTAAAAATAATCTCTTTTGGGATCTCATTTAACCTAATGAATGACTCCTTTATCTGCAGATTTCTCAAAGGATAGTTCTGTTTCCTGTTCCCTGCAAGGAGAAAATGAATGTCTTATTACATTCCTAATAACTATAGATAACGAAGGGAAAACTATCATTCACAGCATCAACGAGAAAGGTGGGTGGCATGCCTTCCATTGTCAATGGTAAGTGATACTACATGGGAGAGGAACAAACAACCAGAGAGACACTTTGGGTAGCTTGCCAGGAAAGACATTTCCAAATTTTTGTTGAAGTGCCTCTACTTTCACAATAATTGAAAGATATCTACTGAAAGGTACAATATGATCCAATGTCTTTTTATTAAGACCAAATAACAAGATGAGTGTATTTATACCAACCATCCTCTCCAGGAAAGCTGGCTGATGAATTGTAGAGAGGTGGGCAAATTAAATACAATGTAAGCAAAAGATGTACCTTTCGGAAAGACTAACAGGAAGGAGCCTAACAGTCTAAGAGAATGAATTTTGAATCAGGCGAACCTTGGCTCAAATCCTGCTCTACCACTTAATGGCTGCTTGACATTCTGGAAAATACTTGCCTCTCTGAGTCTACAGATGAGATTTCCTTATCTGTAGAATGGGAAAAATAATAGTACTTTCTTCTAAGGATTGACCCAGGGATTAAATGGAGTGATGCATGTGCCAGTTCATAACCTACAGTCATGGTTCATTAAGTGATAATGGTGAATCAGAAACGATATGAAGCAGAAAGTGAGGAAGGAAATAATCTATAAAGGAAGTCAGAGTCCATTGCTTCTGTGGATTTTCCTCTACACCAACTTATGGAGTCGGTTTGGGACCCGGGAAGCTGTCAAATAAAAACTCATCTTCAGTGAAGGGGAGAGAGTTTATATTAGGTAGAAAATAAAATAGTGGGAAAGGTACTTTTGTTGAGAAGTTCTTAATTTTTAGAGAGTATCAGACTCACCTGGGGAGCATGTTAAAATGCCTGCATCCTGAATCAGCAGGGCTGATGTGTGGCCCAGGGAATTTGGGTACAGATGGCTTTAAGACCTTCTTTGAGCAACTCTGCCCTGACAGCTTTGGCTCCATTCTTCGATCTTCACAGGTGCCTCCCCTTTTCTGTCTTCAGTTAAGAATGTGTCCCTAAACCTTTCCAGCAGAAATGATGACTGCATTAAATCAGATCATTCCAGCCCTTGTCAGCCACCTCCTTCTCCTCCCTGTAAATGCTCGGAGCCTAAGATCTACCCCAGACAAGAGCAGCGAGGGCAGGCTAGAAGGCACAGGTGTTTTGCTGTGTGTGCTTGATTATCAATGTGCGGACAAAATACTAAGTCCTGAATTTGAAACCAAGAATATCAAACTGACATCCCTTAAGAATCTAAAAACCAAAGCAATACCTAAGTAATCAAAAAGGAAGTTCAAGACATTATAAACGAATCCAGAGAAGATGATTAGAAAAATAGCACCTTGCAGTGCTGAGAGTCAGGGAGATGGAGAGGTTGGCCCAAGGCAAGAGACAAGGCTCTGATTGTGACTGTGACCTTGAAGCTCAGATGAGCAGAGTGCATCTGGAGACGTGCTCTTGAAAATCTCGTGTAAATGGACTTCTTGGAAATGCATATGTAAAATACATCATAGGGGCCATTAGTTCAGAAAATTTAAGGTGAATCATACTTTACAAGGAATAATTACTTTATGGTACAAGAACCCTGCCTCCTCATCTGTTTATAAAATCAAACTCTTCAACTAGACCCTCAACCCTCTGTTGGCTTTATCAAGTTTTTCTAAAAATCAAAGCCACTTTTTGTAATATTAATTCCATTGGAAAAATGAGTTCCAAATAACAAGAACAAGTTTCCAGAATAGGGTCTGTTTTCAATTTGGGGGCTTTTGTATCGAGTAGGTTTGATTTTGAAGTGTGTGTGTGTGTGTGTGTGTGTGTGTGTGTGTGTGTGTGTGAAAAATGTGCCTTTGGCTGATAAATGCCTCCTCATTACTGGACTATTAGTTTTTTCCTGTTTTTCTTCCACACAATATGAGTGGCACATCAATATGCCATCCTTCTGAGAGCACTCGATGCCCTGACGCTTTTTTAGTAAGGCTTTTTAGTCTCCCTATGCTTTGTAGTAGGGAAAAGTTACCTCCCTGAGGCTTAACAAGAGTCACTTGACAGCTCCTGGCAAATGCTGGCATTCCTAGGCAGGCCAGAGCTCCAAGGGCCCTGCGCGGGAGCCCATCCCCAGGAGCCCCTAGTTCCCTCTCACAGCTTTAACACCAGAGACTCCCAGCGCAGCCAGTGGGAGACCTGGATAGAAAAGAGGTAAAATGAGAAAGGAGGAGGTTAAGGATTCTCAGGATCCTTCAAACAAACTGAAAAAGAAACCAAGTGAAGGGTCACCATCAGGGCATATGTGAATGTAGGGAGAGCTTTGCTCATCTTTTTTTCTTACATCTAGAGAAACTCTCAGAGGTCAGAGCTGCATTCATAAAGAACTCAGACAAGAATAATAGCTGGGGAGCCTTCCTAAGAGGGATGCGGGTGTGAATGTCACACCCATGGCTTCCAATTTGGAGATTCCAGACCCTTGAGGTCTTGAGGATAGACAAGGGCGGGGGGAGTACATTTGTTGTAATAATAAAAATAATAACAACAACTACAGCTCTCATTTACCGAGCCCTTACTAATACTATATACCAGATATCAGTCTAAATGTTTTGCATGTATTAATTCATTTAATACCCTCAATACCCATATGAAGCAGGTATTTCCATTCTTTCCACTTTACAGATAAGGAAATGGAGGCATAGAGAAGTTAAACGATTTGCTAGGTTTTGCAGCAATTAAGCACCTGCGCTGGCTGGGGAGCTGGCCGTCGGCTCGGAGCCCATGCCCGTCACTGCTGTGCTATACTGCCTCCCCCTGGCTGCACGATCATAGCAAATATTTGACTCCTGGAAATGTCAGACCTGCACTGTCCCATGGAAATGTTCATGCAAACCACATATATAATCTAAACATTTCTAGTAACCACATTAAAAAGTAAAAAGCAAAAAACAAGTGAAATGAATTTTAATAATGTTTTATTTAATTCATTACCTCCCCAATACTGTCATTTCAAAATATTGTGGAAATCAGTGTGTATTTTGCATTCCCCGCACAACCTAATGTGGAAAAGTCACATTTCTAGTGCCCAGTACCTCCTGTGGCAGAGCTACCAGGCCCACAATGTTAGAAACTCAGCACCTTAAAATCAGATGCAACACTGACCCAAGAGGCCACACTGGGCTGCGCACAGAATGTGCCCTCTTCTCCCACCTAGAAATACATCTTCAGTCTGAGTATCTCAAGAAATACTAAAGAGAGTATAAAAAGTGAATATTTCTATTGTGTAAAATGCGCTGTGGTACTCGGGCCAAACTCTTGTCTTGAGAAATGTGTAATTCCCAATGACTCTAAATTCTTACAATAATTATCTCTGCCAGGCCATGCCTGTGTCTCCTTTCTTTATTCCCTACTGGAGAGCCCTCCTAATTCAGGTTCTAGCTGCAGGGTCTTGGCAAGCTTCATCTGGCTTTGAGCAAGAACATGCAATGCCCCACCCTGACATTTCGGAGTCAAAGATGTAGCCAGTATATATCCTCGTTGACAGGCACCTGCCGCTTTCTTTGCAGGAGTGTTGCTAACCTATTAGTAGCGGCCATGGTTCGTGTCCTATGCTAGAAACAGTCTTTAGATCTTCATACTGCAGTTGCTATTTCATCAGCTCCTTTACTTATTTCTGCCTGATCTCCCTACCTGGTTCTTTGGCCAAAGAACAAAGGTGTATGAGGACAGGCATGATGCTGTTAGGGGCTTATTAGTCCTGCTCAAATTCAGATCAGCTATAGCTTCTTACCTTGAAAGCAGCATGATTAGTCCTGAGTGTATAACTCTCCTTATTAAATATCTAAAAGCAATAAGAGTTAGGATAAACTACGCACGATTCATTTCCTCCCTAGATACCATGGATTTGCTTCACTTCTTGCAGAGGGAGGCAGATATTTAATGATAATTTCTATGTGGGATTTTTTCCCCCCATGAAAGCAAAGGGAGAGCTTAATTATAATATTTCATTAAGAAATGTATCCTCTCCCAGGCAAGGATTATTAGTCATTCTGCTGTCAATGAGGGAAGGTACTGTATAATTGCAAAATTACATTAATATCAATAGAGTCAAAAATTGCATTTCATATAACGTTCAAGTTGAAAGGACTATCCAGAACATCTGACTTCCTAAACTTCCCTGAAGATAAGAATCACCGGATACTTTCAGTAATGAAAAATCTGTGGCTCCATCCGAGACCTACTGAATCAGAATCTAGGGGGTAGTTTCTAGGAAGCTGTGGGTTTAATAAGCATGAACACCTGGGTTTAATCTTATTTTCAGGGAAGTTAAGGGAACACTGAAGTCCCACACCTTTGTTTTACAGATGAGGGCCCTGGGTTCAGAGAGATCAAAGGTCTTGGTGGATTTCAGACAGCTACCAGACATCAGATGGGGATTAAACACCCCTCCCCTGGCCCCAGTACAGAAACTTTCCAGGACACCAGGCATTGGAGTTAAAATAAAACTAAAAGCTATGATTGTCTTCATATTAAAAAAACTCAGCAGCAGCAAGTAGTAAACTTTTCAGGAGCTAGGTTTTATATGATTTTGAATATAATCCCCTAGACAGTTCATATATCAAGAAAATCCATGAAAAATTAATTATATGTGTGTGCACGTGTGTGCTGGCACATGCACGCGTACACACACACACACACATTCCATTTGTACTTTATCATATACCCAGAAGAGACCAGCTTTAGTGATTAAACTATAGTCTTTTCTATGGTCCCTTAAATATTGCATGTTCATTAATCGTCACTCTTTTGGATTTTAACTCTTTTTGAGTCAGCCCCTCAAGTGTATATCTACAGAATGTGCCAAAAAAAAATGTACACACATTTTAAGAAATGAAAAGACTATTAAAATTGTAATACTCAATATATACCAATAATAAAAGATCAATAGATTTTTTTTTGGCACCGCCAGTATTTGCCTTGAATAACCAAACTTTTACTTTATCGTTCGCTCTACTTTGAAGGAATAGGGCTATCTTTCAACAAGTGACTCATCTTTAAAAAAAAAAAAAATCAGCAAAACAAAAGGTGTTACTATATTCTCTCTACAGGAGAAAAAGTGTGGCTGGAAAATTCAATGAGAAATGTTTACTGTTTACCAAAAATGTTAATTGTACCATCTTCTCAATATAATTTTCTTTGATTTCACAGACTGTCCGAAACCTCCGAACATTCCCATGATTATGCTGGGAGTTTCATTAGCTATTCTTCTTATTGGGGTTGTCCTACTGTGCATTTGGAAGCTGCTGGTGTCATTTCATGATCGTAAAGAAGTTGCCAAATTTGAAGCAGAAAGATCAAAGGCCAAGTGGCAAACGGTACGTGAATACTTAGGGGTTACTCATTGTCTAGAGCAGAAAGTGTCTTGTGGAAGAGAGGGGGTATGAGCTTTAAGAGATACCCATCTGCTCTAAAAGAGAGTTAGATGGCATGTTCTTTCTCTACACCTCTCACCATGCCCCAACAGCTTTGATTTCTATTCTGCTTTGGGCCCCAGATAACCCTGATAGCATACATTTTTCTCTCTGTCCAGTAGGGGCGTTTCCCCCACTCTGAAGAGTCTCATGAATCTCTTTATATAGCTACTTAGGAAAATCAAGGACATATAGTTTTATTTCTCACCACCAGGAGGACCCCTCAGGCCCCATTTGATAAAGCATAGGTGTTCTATCTAAACATTTCCATAAATTGTTTATGTTACAGCTAATGGAATAATGTGCATGAGTACTAAACAGTTCATGCCAATTACCATGGAAATACTCATTACTCATAATAGGTTACAAAGCAAAGTTGAGAAGAATTTTTAAATACCATCCAGTTAGTTTTCCTGAATAACATAAACTTTAAACAGCTACTGGGGGGAAAAAAAGCAGAAAGTATCAACCTTTAAATATATGTACTCAGTAGATATAATTTATGTGTCTCCTCTTCACAGTAAGCAAACACAAAACAGGACTCCAATTTTCTGTGTTTCTTTTCCACAGGAGAGATAATTACATTTCTAGAGGCCCATAGAAACAATTTCATGGTTTTAATTTCATCTCTCTCTCTTTAATGGTGCATCCAACTATCTAATAGCAATTATCTTACATTGCTGATTCTAAAAACAGTAATATCACAGGAGAAAATACAAGCAAACACAATGCTCCTTTGGGTTCACCTGCCCAAATAAATTGCTGTTAACACTTTTTTCTCTAAGTCTATAGTGATAGCTTCAATTCCTAAAACAAATGAAAATTTTTTGTTTTGGATAAATTTATCTTGATAAGGGACATTATCTTACAGAGTTATTTTGAAATAATCATAATGCATGGTGCAGGACAATGGACAATAAAAACTTTTATCTATTTTATCTTCCCATTAAAGATGCCTTTAGACACAACAACCAAATGCAATGTATTGATCTTGTTTTGGTCTGGATTTGAATAGTCCAACTGTAAAACTACGCTATTTGGACAATTGGAAAAAGGATAATATAAACCGAGCATTAAAGGATAGCAACGAATTAGAGTTAATTTGATTAAGTGTGATAATTTGGAATTATGACTTTGCTAAAAACTAACCCAGATTTTAAGGTGAAAGGAAGTGAAGGCTGTGTTTGCTTTGAAATAATTTAGCTAAGAGAGGGAGATGGATAATTGAAGCAAGTGTGGCAAAATCTTGATAATTGTTGAATCTGGGTGATGGGTCTACAGAGGTTCATTATACAGCTTTCCTCTTTTGTGTATGTATGGATTTTGCATAGTTAAAACCCTTCAGGAAAGTGAATTGTGGATTTGCATTTAGAATATAATTTATCCATCCCTAACAGGGTCAAATGTAACCTGACAGGTTACTTTGGTGACTTAGCACATAGGACTATGAGGCCAGAGTGTTGGCACGGTTAACTTCTCCTGATGCTCTCGCCATGGCTGTCATCAGCTGTCAAGCAAATGCCTGGCGATGGCCAGAAGGGCAACCAGGCAAAAGAATGTGGTTAAGTTAGCACAAAAAAAACAATCGCAGCAGTTAGTGGAAAAACTACCAGCCCTGGGAAGTCTTCTTGATGTTCTGATTTTGAATGCAAGGAAATTGAGGCTCAGAGAAGTTAAGAGATTTCCCAAACTGATGATCCTAATTGCAACCTCTTCTTCCAAGCACCGCCTTGACCCCTAGAAATAACTAGCAGGTGTCCCACAAACAAGTTCTTGAGCAATTATGTGATGTTATCTACCAACCAGCACATTTTAATGTTCTCATACAAAGTCATGAATACTGACAAATGATTAATATCTTTAAAATAACAATTTAATTAACAATTAATTTCCCCAAAACATGCATTGTTTTCCCTCAGGATGTAGAACATGACTGTAATTCAAATGCTGAGTTTTTGCTGTTTCTTCAGCTAAAATGGAACAAAAATATCATTAAATAGATAAAAGCATGAATGAAAAATGTTATTCCCTTATTAAACTGAGTTCTTTGAATAACAAATGTTTGATGTTCTTGACTAGATAATGACTAAGTAATAATTATTCACTTGGATGCAAAAGAGGTTGAATTCAAATAATTCAGTTCAAATTTCACGAATACATCCTTTGGAAAGAAATGTTGCTCAGCGCATTAATTTTGGGGTGCTCCATTTGATTCTGTTTTTAATCTAACATCTATTTCTTCTTGAAGAACTGAATTTGATTGGCCTTCAAAACTTGGGGGACCTCCACGGTCAGTAGGGGTAGTTGGTGTCCTGACCCACAGACCCCTCTTCCCCCATTGGACTCTAAACGTGACAGACAGAGCTCAGGATGAGAAAGAGTTTCATTCTTGCCCCTGAAACATTTCATCGTTACCATAAGAAAAGTACATTTTATTACACTTAAAAAAAATCCATATTCTTTATGAAAACAGAAAGGGAAGATATTTAAATTCATCTTTGATTAGACATTTTTTTCTAGGATGACAAGTCATTAACTAGAGGCCAAAAAAAAAGTTCAGTCTGACATTTCTAGCAGTCATGGATTGATTTTGCACTGTGCTAAGCAAATCAGGTCTGCACTTGGCAGTTAGGCAATCATGAAGAGACTGTGGGTCATGACAGAGAGCTTTCTTATTACCATTTTTTCACGCTCTAAAAATGTGCCATTGCGTTTGCAGAATCCATGGCCTAAATTAGCATCTCCATACTCCTGGAGGAATTGGCCTGGTCACCCCAGATGGTTGGGGAAAACCCAACCTAGTCTAAACAGTGAAGGAGAGCAGACTCACTAGAAATGGAGCCAGGAACAAGTTGTGTCTCAGCTGGAAATCCTACGTGGGCAGTTGCCACCTGCATGGCACTAGAGGAGGCAGTATCGGACTTTGCCATACTTTCTCCTGCCAACAAACCCAGTCTGAGCACATTCTGCTGAGCTCTGATCATCAGCTGCGGGCAGGGAACACTACTGTCCCCACTCCTCCCTCAATATGTACTTGCTCTTCCCCCACTTTTAAACTTCCACCTGACCCTCCCACTACAGTGGAGTCTGCTTCATCTACCACCCACTATTAGCATGGCCTGGCCCTATAATTAGCTGTGCAAGAGACCCCCAAAATGTTGCAGACCTAAATAAATGAAGTTGCTTCAAAATACAGAATGAAAACTGCACAATCAACATTAAACATTCAGCTAAATGTCTACAAAGTAATATTGTGTATTCAGTCAATTGCAACTCAAGCCACCTCCTTTATTGTGCATATACATTATATTTAGATTGGGGTTGGGGTGCATTTTAATATGTTTGACATGACATGAGATGGGGCGCACAAAAGAGTTCCTGATACTACGCAGATCTAAGCTGACCCTTCTCACAGCCATTTACTCTGAATTTTCAGTCTTTTCTGTTCCCTAAGCCACCCTCTTCTTCCAGGACAACGCCTCACCCATCATCCCCACTCTGCACTTCTTATTTTCTTTAATCTTTCCTCTTCAGTTGAGATCCTTATTCTTCTGTAACCAACTTAAACATAATAGCTTAGAGTCTCTTAAACGTAATAGAATTCTATATGTGATTTTTGTTTGCAAATGATAATCTACCTGCATCTAAGACTGCATTCAGTTATGCTCGTCACCCTCCAAATCCCAAGTTTTTATGGCAGCAAGACTAAATAAAGACCAGAAGGCCCTCAGAATTATCCGGGCTGACCTCAGGCATAGAGGCAATATGGTGTCTTGGCCTTCGCTGATCATCGACCACCAAGGAACCTCTTTTCTATTTGCCCTCAGTACTGAGATAGCATCCTTCTCCAAAGGCACATGAACAAAAGTAACGTGTTAGTCAGAGGTCAGGCCACCGGCTCTGGGCAACATGGAAACAGGTGCAGGTGTCATTTCTCTTCAGAATGAAGACACTGCAGTGAATCCAAGGGCAAGAGGTGGGAGAGGCCAGAGAACATTTTTTATTCAGATTTTCTGAGAGCTGAGAGAAATGTACTGAGAAAGCAAATGCAATTCTTGTTTTCCAAATCTATGCCTAGTAACGGCTACCATCTCTGCAATTTCTGGGGTGAGGAGACCAAAGTATAAGATTTAGTCATTTGGAGGGTCTTTGGTATTACCTAGATGCCGTACATACTCAAAAATGGGCTTGGAAATGTTAAGAGCACCAAAACCCTGGGAGAAATATCTTTACAACCCCCTCCAGAACGTAAAAGAGAAGGAAATTCCCAATGTGAAGAACAGCTATAGTAAGAGCTGATGAGAAGAGGCAGCATTTATGGAGAACTTACTATGTGCCAGGCACTGTGCTAAAGTACGTTATCCCGTGGACGAGGCAGGCATTTGGTAATCTGTCTTACAGATGAGGACACCAAGACTGGGAGTTGCTTAAGCAAGGTCACGTGGTAGAGCTGGGTTTGAACTCAGCCTGTTTGATACCAAAGCCCATGTGATCAACTTTAGAAAGTGGGAGAGAAGAAACCATACCTTAACCAGATGTCTTGTGCCTGCCAGGAACAATGAAACTAAAGGAGAAAAATAGAAGGATCAAACTTGGTATTTCTTCAAACACCTAGAGAGGTTTGATCTTTCTGGTCCTGGTGACAGCGCCTGGAAACACAGAGCTGAATTATCCAGGCACTGGCACCCAACTTCCTCACTGCCTCAAGGGCAAAGCCATCTTGCCCAACCTGCCTTGGGACCTATGCTCCTTTATGAGCCCAGTGTCCCAAACACCAGCCTCTTGTGACTCTGTAATTCACACACTGTTATTCTCTAGGAAGCAAAATCCACCTAGTTCACTGCCCTGGGGATCTTTCCCTGCTTGTGCCAAGCAGCTAGTTTCTCTTTTTTCTGAGTTTTTATCTCATTTTACCAAAATTATTTGTGCCCTTGTTTGGTGCCTGTCACAGACAACACATTTCTTAAAGGCACATACTGTGCCGTTCACCTTTGTATGCTTCTACAAGTTCAGTTTTCCCATTTTTTACTTTCTTACTTTACATTTCACTTTTGGGTCACCTATTGGTTCATTCTATTCATTCAGCAAATACCAAGTGATTACTGTGGACAAGGCACTCTTTTCAGTGCTGGTGAAATAGCAGTGACCAAAACGGCTCAAGTCTTGTTTTCTATCCATGAGATAGTACATTTCCAAAAAGGGTAAGATTTTTAGAATACACATATGGGACTAGCTCTGCATATTAGACAAATAAAATGAAGATTTATAACTTTTAAAATACTGAAAATATGACGTGAAATTTATCAAAATTATTCAAATGGCTTCCAAGATGGAGACTGATCATTCTTCCAATTGGTAACGTATAATGAAATTATTTAGATATATGAAAACAGTGTAATAAAATGTACATATACTTTAATTTGAACCTCTTTTCTCCCCCTTTTTTTTAGGGAACCAATCCACTGTACAGAGGCTCCACCAGTACCTTTAAAAATGTAACTTACAAACACAGGGAAAAACAAAAGGTGGACCTTTCCACAGATGGATAGAACTGCTTCATACATGGAAAAAAGTCTGTTTCACTGATATGAAATGTTAATGCACTGTTTAATTTTCTTTCTTTTTTTGTTGCTTCAAAATGAGGTTGGTTTAAGATAATAATAGGTCATTTGGAGATCAGTCATTCTCTGTATGAAGGTTAGAGACTATGTTGACAGGTTCAAAATAATCAAGAAGAGAAATATCCTCAGCAAAGGGGCGACTTTGGGGAACATTTGAGGAATACTAACTCTGTTGCATTAGTGTCTCAAAAAATCATCAAAATGATTCATGAGGGCCCGATTTGCATTTGAAAAATGTTTGAAATTAGAATCTCATTTGTTGCAGGAATATAGCTACCTGAAGTCTTTGTCTCAGCAAAGTCACAAAGTCCATATTCTTACATTATATACTCCCACTTGCCAATTAATTCAAACTTTTACTAAATCCGCCTTTTCCTACAAGAGAATTTTTTTTAAATCTGTGAGAAATGAGATTCTGATTTTACTTCAGCTGAAAGAATACAATTCTTCAAAAGATGTCCCAAGTGTAAAAATTAAAATTAAGTGTTAATATTAATTTCTGTGGATTTGCCTGCACCTAAAAGTCAGGTACACAAATATTTTATTTGTTTTACAGATGAGGAAGAAGTAATTCATAAAATAGGAAGTCACCAGAAAAAATAAAAATAATAATTCATCATTTAGATTTTTCTTAATTACCTGAAAAATAAACTTCTATACTCAGTTTCCCTCCTAATTCTGAGTTTTTAGACTGTTGTTTCTCCCATATTTCTCAATCCATTTTACTCAGTTTTGCAATCTTTAACCCCTATAATCATATGAAATCATATGAAAGTTTTAATTTCTTGTTAAAAAGTTACTTTAAATGATTACATAGTTATTCAAAGAGAAGTCCAATAATACAAAAGGAACCTGAGTTAAATAGAATAAAATTTTAAGTGGTTTTAAATCAAATACATCAAGAGTCCCTCATGACTAATAGGTTTTTTTAAAATCTCTATTCTTTTCCCATTTGTATAACCCAACTTGACATTTCAGCTGCATGTGGTAAATATGCATAATATATTTACTTTAAAATGTAAGATTTTACTTGCAAAATACATGTGAATAAATAGGGATCCATGTGTTGATTGAAGAGATGGACTCTGCAGAATAATATTTCTTATAGTAAATACTACTTGTAAAAACACTCTCACCTTCTTTGATCCTCATAAGGAAACTAGAGCTCAGAGAGTAAGAAGAAATGGGTCCAGAATCCAGATCTTCTAGCTCCAAACTATTCCATCTTTCCATGAGACTGACTCTTGTCAGTGAAATAATAGGAAGATTTTGTGAGTCAAGTGATACATAACTATCGTTTGCTTGAAAATGTACTGAGGCTAAACATATAGCATTTAAACAACTGGAATACAGGTGAGGTCTTCTACTTTTGTGCAATGGTTATTACCTTTGAGTAAAGAGTAATGTGAAGTCTTGTGCTAGGTGAAGAGTTCATTATGTAATGGAGGCTTCATGTTTAACCATTGAATTGGCACCGAGTAATCCATAAGTTTCTTCAATCCTACAAGTAGATCTGTACACATCGATCACTTGGAGACTTTTTTTTTTTTCTGGTTTCTAAATAACTCAGGTAAATCAGACACTTGCGGAGTACACCACTCTATTAAAAGAATTACAAACAATCACCTTGGAAACCTGAAGGGCTAATGTACCCTCTAGGTTCCTGACTGAAGCCCAAGGTCTAGGGAAAATGTAGAGCAAAAAGGAACTGGCAATGCTGATGACACAACAGTAGTAGTCACCTCTACATGTGATATTTTTATATTACTACTGGAATGCGATTTTAGAAAATGTAAGTTTCCCTCTTGTGTGTATATATAGAGAAGAATCTGCTATTTCTCTGAATGCTGTTTTGACCCAAGGCTGGACCTTGAAAAGGCCAAAACATTAACAGTAGTACTTCTGTTCACTGAAGAGTTATGTTACATGAAGATAAAATGGGTTTTTGTAAGTTGTTTTATTGTATTTTGTGTTGACATAAATAAACATGGTAATTTAAACAACGAGCCTTAGATGGATGATAATTCCTTTTATTTGCTTGATACAAAACCCTCTTCTTGGATTTCTGGATCCCACTGTGACCTGTTCTGACTGCCTTGCTGACCTCAGCCTGGGGCCAAAAAGGAAAACAGAAAGAGGCAGCCCCTGAAAGCAGGAGACAGCAGTAAATGGGCTGTAATTTGCTGCATGGTCTCTATAGCCATATCACAAAACCTTTTAAAACAGGCCTAGATGTTACTCCATGTTTTATAAAAACAGGGTTAATATTATGGGTTGAAATGTGGTCCCCAGCCTAACATTCATATAATGAAGTCTTAACTAACCCCCAGTATCTTCGAATGTGACTGCATTTGGAGATGAGGTCTTTAAAGAGGTAATTAAATTGAAATGAAGTCATTAGCCCTAATCCAATATGATTGGTATCCTTATAAGAAGAAGAGATTAGGACACAGACATATACAGAGGGAAGACCATAGAGACACAGACAGAAAACAGCCATCTGCAAGCTAAGGAAAGAGGCCTCAGAAGAAACCAACCCAGCCAACACCTTGACTTCCAGCCACCAGAATAGTGAGAAAATTAATTTCTGTTTCTCAAGCCACCTAGTCTGTGGTACTTCATTATGGCAGCTCTAGCAAACTAATACGGGCAGGTTGTGCTATTTTTCTGGGCAATCATTTGGTAGATTCCACGGTGCATGCTCATTTTCCAAATCAGAAAAAAATAAGCAGAGAGAAGCCAAATACTAGCAAAAGGAGTCAGCTTAGAAAAGTCTTGTCTTAGAAAGTCCCGTTCCTTACAAAAGGACAGAGAAAGTCAAGTCAAGAGTGATTATATTCTGAAACAAATTGTTTCTTGTAGGCTAAAGGCCAGAAGTCTGGAAATCCAGAAACTGCTCCCATTTTGAATAACACTGAGAAAGTCACTTTTTTCCTTAAATTTTCCACCTGTAAGACAGTGACAATGCCTATCTCTTCTGGTATAACAATCCCTGACACATCACGGGCTCAATAAATTCGTTCACTCAGTATATTAAGTATCTAGTATATACTAGACTGTGCTCTTGCTATGGACACAGCAATGAACAAAATAAGCAACCTTTGTGCTCCCAAGTCGGGGAGAAGATAACAAACAATTGTATACACAATAACAGGGTACGGGATCCCCAACACCAACTCACATGGTCCCCTTGGCAGTAAAGCCCCATCTTCCACCTAATTCCCCAGGGGTCAGGGGACCAAAGCAAGTCCTCTGCCCAAGTGCACAGTGGCAGTTGGATCCGGGTTATCAAAAAAACAGAAATTTTCAAAGAAGAATGCTAAGTTGATCTGAACAGTAAAGCACTGAGCCAATGAAGGGAGGGTAAAGAAACAAAGGGCTTACTGCCTGGGCTTGGGGGAGATCCAGGAAAAATTGAGAAGTTTGGGAAGAGGGAAGAAAAAGTCTTTAGGGCAGCAACTATGTATGGGCCATATTGAGAATGAGATATATGGAGACGGGAGTGGTTGGCCTTCATTCAAATGTTCTCATCCTTTCGGGACAGCTGTTTCCTGACTGAGGCAGCCTGAGGGCTTTAAGGCAAAAGCAAGAAGTCCCAGTTCTATGTGGGTTTCAGCTGAGAGTCCACATGGTAAATGTAATTTGGTCTGGTTTCCCCTTTAAGATTCTTCATCACCAGAAACAATTGTGCACTGAAACACTCCTGTGAAATCCCCCAAATGGCAAACCACAAATCCTCTGAAAGCAACCCAGAGTCCTCCAATTTGCTCTCTCCTTCACCTCTCCACACCGATTCCTTCCAGTACCTCTTGAAGGGACATGATACTAGAGAAGCATCTCACCAAGAATATTCTTTAACTACAGGAGAAAGCTGACCTCTCGAAAGAGTAAATTTGTTGAAATATCATAACGATTTTATATCATCCTCATTTTATGGGAATCAAAAGGGGAACAAAAAAATCCTTATTCAGAGGGAATAAGAAACAGGGATTGAATGAAATGTGACAAATAGAAATTCTCCCTTCTGTTAAATTTCATTATACTGCAGCAGACTCAAATTAGCACAGCTAAAAAGCAAGGAAATTTAAATGTTTGGGGCTTCACAGTGGCTCTTTTAATAGGTAAGGATATTGAATATTGGCCATTGGGCTAGGATGCTCTAGTATTAGATGCCTGAAGTTCTGGATGAGGCGTCTGCGCCCAGGAGGGTGGGCACACAACTTGGGCCAAGACGTTAATTCTTTCGGCTGTGGACCCTGGGATGGAAGCTTAAATGCTACTTCTCTGTGCTTTGGAGACATCTAAATGTGAACCACTCTAGGCTGAGTGAAGGGTGGAAAACTTGATCTTCTGCTATCTGCTGCTTAGCTGCACAACCAACAAAGAGAGAACAGCATGGGCACCCCAGAAGTTTTTCATCTTGGAAGCTTGTCCTGGGAGAAATCACGCACTGGAAGGCACAGATTCAACTCATATACATTCTCTGGCGTCATTAACAACTTCAAAGCTTTACATATGGTTCTAGTTCTATTTGAAATTTCAATCTGACCTTTATAAGTTCTAGGTATATGTTTTATGAGGGTTTACTGCTCCTCTAGACAGAAATGCATTTACATTCGTGGTCCTTGCATAGCAGCCAATCCTGTTCCAGGTCAACACCTAAAGATGGTGCAGCATGAAACTCCATTGTCTGTCAATCACTGACTGGGGTAAAAGCCACTATGTTCATTTCTTTCATCCGGTTGGCTTTGCGGTAACCAATATAGGAATGCGGGCACACACACACACACACACACACACACACACACAGACATATTTCTTATTTTAACATATGTATCTTAGATTTATTTATATGTATTGTTATTTACTTATATCTATTACTATATAGTAAATGTATCTTACTATATACGTGCATTATTTCTTTCTTATAGCATTAAAAAGCTTGCCTTGTTAATAAAAATAGGTAACATCTATTGTTCCAAGTGCTTTATATGTATATAATCTAACTCATTCAGGCTCACAACCATCCTATGGAGTGCTATTATCTCCTGTTTTACAGATGAGGAAACTGAGGCAAAAGATGTTAAGTAATGTTCCCAGGTCATACACCTAGCAACCTTAGAAACCAGGATTTGGACTCAAGCAATCTGGATCTGAAATCCATGCCCTTAACCACTATGCTACACTGTCTTAAAAATCCTAACGACATACCAATGATAAAAGCCATCATTTATTGAGTATCTACTATACCCAGCATTATGCAAGGCATGATATTTATCTTACCTCATTTAGTGTCTGAGAGGCTTATATCATTTTCTCCACTTTACTAAGAAGGAAACTGTGGCTCAGAAAGCTGAGGGACTTGGCCAGAGACACCAAGTTTATGATTGTCAAGGTGGGATTTGGACCCGAGCACGTCTTCCTCCAACCTCAGTCTTAACCACTGTGCTACTGTGAATTTCCCGGACTGGGGGCCCCTTTTGCTCTGCCCCTTCCTCTGTATGCAAAGAAAGGTGCTACTACTCACCTGTCCCTAGTAGGCTATGTTGCTTTCCCAGATGTAATAATGGATTTGCACTGAGCCACGTAGGCTTAACTGCAGAGTTATAATGAAATCTAGCTATTAAACAAAGGCCCTTTCAGGGCACTGGACTCTAACCAACTACGTTTGTGAACCAGAGAATCAGTGCAGGGTATGTCCGGCTCAGTTCTCATTCTACGGCCCTGCCTGCCACCCTTTAACTCAGATGCCTCTGAAGACTACCACTAGGTACACATGTGTGAAGTTCAACATCCTGAGTTCTGGGGGGATGTTTAGCTCATTGTGGAGGTCGGGGTCTTAGCAAGTCAAGGGGTCTTAACTCTCAGCAGCAAAGACTTCCACAACCGCACCAGCATTTTCTGTAAACCCTGCTATTTTGTGTCAGTAAATGGGTGGAACTGTTTGTCTGGTGGGAAAGATTCCCTCTTCCTACAATGTCCTCGCCGAAGGCACACACTACTGTCCTCACGGGTGCCCTGCTCCCTTCGGGGCTGGTACCAGTGGAAGCAAGCACCTGTGTGCTTTCATTTAGCATTTTGCAGGGGTCCCACCAGCTCAACCAGAGAGAGAACTTGGAGGGAAAATTGGACCAATGCCCCCCTTTAATAGCTGATGAATTAGAAGAGACAGACAGGGGTGGGTTATGGTGATAGCATGAGTAGCCAGAACAAGATAATGACAGTGACATAGAAGGCTCTTCAGTTTGGGTAAGACCTTGGTTTTTGTTTTGGTTTGGTTTGGTTTGGTTCCAAGACAAGCTAGTGGGGATATAAGTTGTGATTAGTCTTTTTAGAATTAAAGATGATGATTACTATTTACTTAAAATTTCTTTGAAAAGTTCTTCTTAGGCTATACACTGTCTAAAATGCCTTGAGTTCAAGTTATGACCTTCATGAATGTCTTACAAAAAAACACATTTTAATGCTACACATAAACTTAACAATTGTTTCACAATTTTTCCCTTTGGTTAAAAACTATTTTGTTTAATACTTTCCTTTTTAAATAAAAACAATGTCTCTTTATTTGTTTATTCATCTCCTTCTAGAATAAATGACTATATTCTATTACAGTCTCTACAGAATACTATTGTTTTTATAAACACTGCAGTGGGATCATGAAAATTTAAATTAAGCAGACTCGCTGTTACATGTATTTTGCATAATTTTCATATATTAATTGCTTACTTCATTGATTTCAAGAAGTGTGTCAGATATTGCAAAATTTTTTTACTAAGAAGATGGAATTAGAGAAGAAAAATATAAATAAGAGAAGATTGGAAATATTGGGCATAATAAAAGCTATATATTTGTCATACAGGTAAAAAAGAAAATGTACAATGTTTTTCTCTGAGGCTTTCTTAGTCATGTTCAGCCATTGTTTGATTTAATCAAATCTGTTTATTTTAAGAGATAATCAACTCATACTTTAATAAAATTCTATAGTTCATTCAAAAACCTAAAAACAGTTTCAGTTCCAGATGGACACAGGAAAGCACATATTATCATTTTTATCCTGTAGTTGTAGATCAACTTTCTCAGCACACAAAATTACCATTTAATATCCCAGGCTTAGATTTCAGCAGCAACAGGATGTGAATATTTAATTGTGTCTTAACTTCACATATGAGAATTTCACAGGGAAGAGAACAATCTGGTAGCTACTTCTGTCCTCAGCCTGATTCTGTCTTATATATTCCTATGGTTGTCGTGAGAATTAATGAAGTAATATATAATAATATTTGACACATGTGCTCGATAAATGTTCAGTAAATGGTAGCTGTTTTCATTCACTGAGTGCCTCCAATAGTAGCCCTCTTGGAAAAAGAGCAGAGTATCCAAGGCTGGGGTGTAGGTATGATTGGAGAACTGGGGAGGTAAAACCGAAGACAAGTTTTAAGGAAGAACCATGAAGTACATGAAAAAGAACAACATAGAAAGTTCTCTGGTACCATGAGTGAGATAACTCAGAACCAGGGTCAAGTTGTAAGAGGAGAATGCTGGTTCTAAGTAAAGGTGGTGAGAGCTTCTTTAACCAGCCCTTAAAAGGATTCTATATAAACTGAAGGTAAATACTCGGAGCCCAAGCAAATCTACCATGAGGCCCCTTTGAAAAGAGGGGAACACAGCACAGAGGAGCTGCTTCCCAATGATCAAACAAAGATGCGCTCTGTGGGTTCAGAAGGCAGAGCATCGTGCTGAGGAGTGGAGGTAAGTGGCACCAATGGAGCAGGTACCTGCCAGGGATGCAGGTTGAGCAGAGGCCTAGCGACAGGGAACCCAATGAGTGACAGGAGCCTCAGGTGGGGCCTGGAGGCAGGTGCTCAGCTCAGGCAATGGAGTGTGGAGCAGCATTCTGGGCCCGTCCCTGGTGCGGTGGAAGCAGCTCCCTCAAGGAGCCCCAAAAGTTGCAGGGAGCCTGTGAGGTGCCCCCGAGGGTTCCCAGAACTAGATGTGAATGTGAGCCTCCTCAGAAGGTGTCCCTTAAGTCTTCCGGCACCATGGTAAAGAATATAGGCAACAAAATTCAGGTCTGAAGGTTATACAGACTACTGGGTGCTGACATTTAGGAAAGGTTTGGGGCCCAAAGGATAGAAATATTTGATATGGAATACAGACAACGGAAAAACAATTTAAAGCAACATTTCTCAAATTAACATTTATGGCCCCTTCGAGGCCATTGCTCAGTTCTAAGAATAATTTCACAATAATGTATCATACACAGTCCTTTCCCTAGCCAGTCCTCCCAGAGCAACAGCCCACAAAACAAATCGCCGACTTTTCTGAGAAATAGGAAAGCACTGGGAAAACTGGGGACAAGGAGTAGAGGAATAATGTCGGTCACGAGGACCCACTGGCAAAATTAAGATTACTGGTGGTAGTAACAAGGCCACAACTATAAACACAAGTGACAGATTTCTGAGGTTGCTTTTTCAGAACCTTGAGCTAACAAGCCAAGACCAGTTCAGAATTGGGGTTTAACCTTTCTTGGAAATAATTGCGATTGCCAACAAACAGGAATTTGCTTGAAGAGAAAGCACAAGTCAAACATAGAAAGATCTAGTAAAAAGAGGTGCATGGGTTTTCGGTAGCTCACATAGGAGAGTCATACAACCCCCTCAGGGAATACAATTCAAAGCAAAGGACCAGGGAGAAACCAAGAAGGCAGAGTACTGCATCCCACTGGAGAGAGTGGAGTGGTACAGAAAGTCTCGCTGTGCTACCTCGGTGATTTGGTGTGAGCACGGCATACCTTCATCCAGCCCACAGACAGGGAGTGTGCCACCCCCAGAGTGAGAAATTAAATCACGCTGGAAATGAGGCGAGTAAAAATCAGCACGACTGGAGGTGATTAACCCCTTGTAGAAATAACCCAAGAAACCGTCTTTGAATAAGTGATTCAGGAAGATCTGGATATCCAAAAATAAAGCAACTAGAATAAGGCTGGAATGTGGTTTCTGTAAGAAAACTACAAGACAATTGATGGTATTTTCTACTGTATAGTCTGAGGAAAGATAGTACTACATGGTCTTCATGGAGCCTAGAAAAAGAAAACTGAAGGGCAGACCTGCTCAGTGTTTCCCCCGCACCCACCCCCCCACCCCCCCACCCCCACCCCGCACTGACTAAGCTTCCGACACAGGCCTGGCCTGGAAAGGGGGAGCCGCTGGAGTGCAGCCACCACTCCCCAGGCTTTCCAGCGTGAGGGCCTCATGCAGCCCTTTGTCCTTCAAATATCATTTCTGTGAAATTAAATTAAAACCTGATATTCCAGTGTTGGAATTATTTATAATGTAAGAGAGTGGGTCCGAAGTGTTCTCTTTAAACAAAACACAGACATTTCAGTTGAGACTTCTTCTAAGATTTTACATCTAATTTGGCTGCTTAGATTTTGTTGGCTTTTTAAGTTTACTCATTGGTTCTGAAATATGTTCTAGATTAAGTGTTAAATGCATTCAGCTATTAACACTACACTACATACACACACACATACACACACACAAGACACAACACAAACACTCCTTGTAAAAAACCAAGCAGAATCATGAACCATTTAAAAAAATGTTATGGTACAGATTTCTAGAGTTCCTTATGCTAGTGTTTATTTCCTGTCTCCTCCTTTTCTTCATCTAAAGCCAGTTTGGAAGTTAAATGCAGATGTGAAGAAAAAAAAATCCCTTAAAAAGGGATGAGATTTCTTCTTTCAAAAGAGATGGAGCAACAGGGACCAGATTTCCTCTCCCACCTATAACACCAACAAAACCAACAAAATACATGAAACAATGGCTTTTGAGACACTGAACATCAGGCATTAAAGGACAGTGATCCCTGAGAGACAGCTAATCAACAAGGTGAGTTTTACAATCATCCCAGCTTATCTAATTGACACTTATAGAACACTCTACCCAACAACAGCAGAAGACATGAGCTTTTTAAGCACACATGAAATATATAACAAAATCGATTATACTCCATGCCATAAAACAAGTCTCAAAAAATTTGAAAAGAACTCAAGTCATACAAAGTATGTTCTTTGACCATAATTGAATTTTATTAAAAAGAAATCAATAGAATGTGTTAAGAACTCTCAAAACTTGGTACTAATAAGAAAACAATTTTTTTTAAATGGGCAAAAGATTTGACCAGATAAACCACCAAAGGATTATATGGATATCAAATGAGCACATGAAAACATTTTCAACATCATTAGTCATTAGAGAAATGCAAATTTCTCTCTTTTGTTGAAGTATAATTGATGAATAAAATTGTATCTATTTAAAATGTACAACACAATGGTTTGATATATGTGTACGTTGTAAAATGATTATCACAATCAAGTTAATTAACATATCACCTCATGTCGTTACCTTTCTTTGGTGAGAAAATTTAAGATCTAATCTCTTAGCAAATTTCAAGTATCTCACATATACTTATTAACTATAGTCACCATGTTGTATGAGAAATGCAAATTTAAAACACAGTAAAATACTACTATATTAGAATGGCTAAAATTTACAAGATTGAACATACCAAGTGCTGACAGGCATATTAGTTTCCTAGGGCTTCCACAACAAAGTACAACAAATTAGGTGGCTTACGCAACAGAAAATTATTGTCTCAGTTCTGGAGGCTAAAAGTCCCAAATCAGTGTCAGATGGGTTGGCTCCTTCTAAAAGCTCTGAGGGAAAGCTGTTCCTTGCCTCTCTCCTAGCATCTGGTGTTTACTGGACGTCTTTGGCATTCCTTAACTTGTAGATGGATCACCCCTGTTTCTGCCTTCATCCTCGCATAGTGTTCTCCCCTGTGTGCATGTGTCTCTGTGTCCAAGTGTCGACTTTTTATAAGGACATTAGTCATGATGACCTCATCTTAACTTATCATCTACAAAGACCTTTGTTTCCAAATAAAGTCACATTCACAAGTACTGGGGGTTAGGACTTCAGGAGCTTTTGGGAGAATATAATTCAACCCAAACTAGGATATGGAGGAACTAGAACTCCCACCTACTACCAGTGAGAATGTAAAGTGGTACAACCACTTTGGAAAACACTTTGGCAGTTTCTTAAAGTTAAACATGTAACTACAATACCATCCAGTTATCCTACTCATAGGTATTTACCCAAGAAAAATGAAAAGATATGTTCACACAAGGATTTTTACATAAATATTCATACAACTTTATTTGTAATACTATATAACTAGAAACAACCCAAATATCCCATCAATAGGTAAATGGATAAACCGCTTATGGTATAACCACACAATGAGATATTACTCAGCAATAGAAAAAAATGCATTATAATGCATGCAGCAACATGGCTGTACTTCAAAAAGGCTGAGGTTTCTGGCCTTTTATTAATAAACCGACTTTTTTCTAATAACGAAATGTAAATAAAGCCATTATGCCAGAACAAAACTACAGGAAAAAATTAAGATATCTTCATGGTTTCCTTTTCATTTAGCTATTCATATCTTCACCTTTCACAAAATCTAGATAAAATCTATGACTCCTGCTTTAACCTAGAAACAAGTTAAGGTATGGAAAAGCTAAGACATATGCTTTGGATGATTACTAGAAGAACGAGCAATATAAAGCAGGTTTGCCAGTTTCTTGGTGCTCTATTCTCTGAGCTTTGCAGACCTTCTTCTCAGAAAGCTACAGTAAACTCTAATATTTAACTAGTTTAACCTGAAAAAGTGTAGGTGAATACCTTTGTTTACAAGTTTCTTTTTATAGCCTCAAGGCTATCTCATGTCTAATCTCCATTATGTCTTCTACCCTGAGCTTTAGAATTTTGAATTGGCTTAGAAATAAAACTTGACAAAGTCTCCAGTCCTCTGTGTGTGCACGATAAGATAACGATGAACACAGAAGAGGCTCGTTTTCCCTGATCCACTAGGATCAATCAGTTCCCTCCCTGAGGTGACTGGCTATGCTGCTGGGGGCCCTGCTTGTGGCTGGTATTTGGTTCCCATTATTTCTCATGTTACAATGATCCTGCAAGGTAGGTTTTTATTGTCTCACATGTAAAGAGGAAACTCAGCAAGATTATGTAATTTGACCAAAGTAACATAGCTAAGAAATAATGGAAGAAAGATTTTTAACCCATTCGTTCTACCTTGCTCTCCATCTGTCTCCTCATTCTCCCCTTCGTGTGTATCTACTCCTTTAAGATGCAAACACACCCACAGATTCTGCCTGGATTTTTCGGGCGAGTCTTTGGATGATAAACAAAAGGTGCAGCAACCCCTCTATTTTGTTACTGTTTTTGTTTAAAAGGAGCATTGATGATAACAAAAACTAATGCACTTTTCTAAAGAGTAAATGGAACAAAATATCTAAATTACTAGAAAATGATGAATAGATATTAAATAAATAACTGATCGATTCCCAGCCTTTCTGCCTAAGTTCTAGGAAAGTTACAGCCCACAGGGTGACAACCAGAGTTGCTGGTTCCCAAATGGGGTTCCTAGAGTGAGGCAGTAACATTCCCCCATGACAGCCACACCATGTCCGCTATGGCTTCCTACGCCTTGCTCCTCTCTCCCTTTGTAACTACAGCACAGCCAGTTGGAAATTTCCCTTCTAAAATCACCCTCTGCTCCCCAACCTGAGAGATTTATTGTAGATTTCCCTTCCTTTTCCTATCCCAAACATTACTTCCTGCCCTCATCTATTCAGAACCCAACATGGGTCCTGAGCACAGACCTAGAAGTTCTCTGCCTTAGCTGCACATTGGGAGCTTTAAAAGAAAATATTACAACAATGACTAATTCACATAACATCAAAACAGATAATAGCCATCCACAACCCCAAGTGGTCCCACCCCAAACCACCTGAATCAGAACCTCTGGGGATGGGAGCCTGTGCATTAGTTTTTAAAAGCTGTCTAGGAGCCCTGACTACAGTGAGGGCTGAGCATTACTGGGCCAGCTGGCTTTCAGAGAACGCGTGCTACTGGTGGACTTTCTCTGCAGAGGATTCTCCTCTTTCTTTCATGGACGCATGCCCCTTTGCTTGCTCCTGCTGTACAACCTCAACAAGGAAAGCATAAGCATGCAGAAGTTAAGCTAAGCACTGACGGGGCAGACCCAATCAAGACAGAGGTTCGACTGAAACTTCCAAGTGAGTGAAACTTTCTTTCTGGCTAAATATGTACCACACTGGGAAAGCCGTTAATTAAATTAAATTGCTATAAAGTGCTACCCGGACTAAGGTAAAAAACTAACTCACTACTGAAATTGGCCCTTGGCCCAATGAATTTTCACTTGTTTTCACTCCTTAGTAGTCTAGCCACTGAGGGTGTTATTAGTAAAAATACCATGGTGCTGCTAAATCACAACATACAGTGTTATTTTGAATATGACCAGAAGTGTTTAATAAATGGCTGGGGAGAGCTGTTAAAAATTATGTATTAAATAGGTTAGAAAACTCATGTCTTATATAAACCAACATTCTCTTTTATCTATGGTACAGTTTCCTCTTAATGAGATAGCTTATTACATGAAGTTAATGGGTAGCTCAGGGTAGAGCTTTCACAATAATTTACTTAAACTCAGTGTTCTCATCAGTATGTAATGACTGTAATACCTACCTCATGGATATTATCTAAATCCATGTTGTGGATATTATCTAAAATTGCAGTTTCATGCGCACTCGCTATTGGCCAGGTTATGGGAGCTTTCCATGTGTTATGTTGTAGGGAGGACATGCTTCTTACTCCATTTTACAGAGAGAAAACTGAGGCAGGGTGAGGTGCACTGACTTGGCATAGTCCCAGAACAGATTCACACCCTTGTAATCCAACCTCTTAACAACTACATTGTGAGCAAAGCCTGGCACACAGCAAGCACTTCGTAAATAGTAGCTTACAGTAACTAAGAAGCAACAAGGACAAGAATACAGCCTTTCTCTTCACCCAACAAGAAACCTAATCAATACTCATTTTTTGTTTGCCCCCCAAATATATTTTATTTATTTTAAGTAATAACGATTATTAATAGAAAGTACCTTTGCTGAGTGTTTACTATGTGTCAGTCACTATTCTTAGCACTTTTCAGCTATTAACTCATTTTTATCTCCATAACAAACCAATGAAATGATTTTATTATGCCAGTTGTGCAGATGAGACAAGTAAGGCAAATGGAAGTCATACAACTCACCCAAGTCACACAACTGCTGATGACAAAGCCAGGATCTGAAACTGACAGTCTGGCCCCAGATTCCTCTCTGCATCCCTCCACTTGCCCACCTGTGATAAAGCAGCTGAGTCCTGTGACATCACACCATCATCATCAACCTTTCTCTTGCCGATGTCTTCAGCTCCCTTGGTTGTAATCTTGATTGGTTAACACCAATCTACATGAAGCCCAGTGTCCACCTTCTCCCGGGCTGCTGAGCAGTAAGAAAATACATGATCCACTATAAATTCACGGACTCTGACCATATCCTTCTTCTTAAACATCTCACAATGTGTGTTCCCTTCTGCCAGTCTCCCACTGTCTCCTTTTGAGTCCAGATAAGAGCCATTGCTTTATCTAGACTCCTGCAGCAGCCTCCTAACACTTATGAATCGTTCACCTCCAATCCATTCTCCATACTACAGCAGGAATGTTCTCTCTAAAATGCAACACATAAATCTGGTCACAAGGAGACTTCTTAATGGCTTCCTGTTGACTTAAGCATAAAGGTTTTTAACATGATTTTGGACCTACCCCTGGGTTTCCATTTAGCCTCAATGCTCCTAGAACTTCCTGCCTCAACACCCAATTTCTCTGCTACAAGAGTTTCTCAGGTATCTTATGCCCATTCTTGTTCCCTCTGTCTGAAACAATTGTCCATTCCCTCTTAGCTAAGCTAAGTCTCTTCCTCTCACTATCCGCCATTCCCATTTAATCTACTTTTTGTCACCACAGATTTTATATTTTCCAGAATTTCATACAAATGAACCATAAAGTACATACTGTTTTGTTTTGTTTTTGTCTAGCTTCTCTCACTCAGCATTATTTCAAGATGCAGCCATGTTGTTGTATGCACCAATAGTTCATTGCATTTTTATTGCTAAGTAGCATTGCATTGTATGTGTATACTTAAATCTATCCATTCATCCCTTGATGGACATCTGAGTTGTTTTCAATTTTGACTATTAGGAATAAAGCTGCTATGAACATTCACGTACAAATTTTGTGCGGATGCATGCTTTCATTTGGGGGTGGGGATAAATATGTAGGCGAGGAATGGCTGGATCATATGGTCATTGTACTGGATTAAATAGCATCCTAAAAATTCACATCCACCTAGAACCTCAGAATGTGACTTTATTTGGAAATAGGGTATTTTCAGATGAAATTAGTTACAATGAGGTCATTCTGAGTTAGGGTGGGCCCTAAAACCAATGACTAATGTCCTTATAGGAAGGGCACATGAAGACACAGAGAGATATACAAGGAAGGAGGCCATGTGACCTGGAGGCGGAGATTGGAGTGGTGCAGCTATAAGCCAAGGAACACCAAGCAGTGTAAGTAACCACCAGAAACCAGGAGGGACACATAGAACAGATTTCCCCTCAAAGCCTCAATAAGAAATCAGCCCTGCTGACACCTGGATTTGAACTTCTGTCTTACAAAATTGTGAGAGAATAAATTCCTATTATTTTAAGCCACTCAGTTGTGGTATTTTGTTATGGGAGCTCTAGGAAGTAGTTACATGCTTTTTTAACCTTTTAAAAGACTGACAAACTGTTTTCCAAAGTGGTTACACCATTTTACATTCCTATCAGCAGTGTGTAAGAGTTCCAGTTTCTCCTCATCCCTGCTGACACTTAGTATGGTCAGTCCTTTTAATTTTAACCATTATAGTAGACGTAGAGAGTAAGTATGTCATTGTGATTTGAATTTACATTTCTCGAATGCCTAGTGATCTTGAAAATCATTTCATGTGTTTATTTGCCATCTGTATACCTTTTTTAGGTAAAGTGTCTGTTCAGATCTTTTGCCCATTTGTTATTAAGGTTGTTTGTTTTCTTCTTGAGTGTGAGAGTTCTTTATATAGTCTAGATATAAGTTCTTTACCAGATATGTGACTTGCAAATATTTTGTCCCAGCTGGTGGCTTTCCTTTTCACTCTCTAAACTGTATCTTTTGAAGTCAGCTAAGTATTCAAGGTGTCAGCTTGGACGCTACTTTTTCTTGGACTCCTTCTCTGAGCTTCAAGCCTTGATACGTTACCCTTCTAAGTACTTGTTGCATTTCAGATACATCCTCATATCATGACATGCATTGTACTCTATTATAATTACTTGATTACCTGTTTGTTTCTCCCCCTGGATTCTAATCTCTGTGGCCATAGGCAAGGACTTGTTTTGCCCTGTTCTTTGTTGTATCCTCTGCACAAGTACAAAGACTGACAGATGAACAGAAGGCTGGATATTCTCTGCTTATATCTCCAGACTCACTGCTTGTAGTTCTCCACCCTGTTCCGTGTTCTGAGAGCTGACTTCTGTGGACTCCTTCCCACTGGCTTCTGGCTGGGTTCAGCCAATGGGAGGAGATCAGACGGGGGGAGAAAATCTACCAGGTTATTTATTCTCTCAGCTTCCTCCCTGACAGGCTTCAGTTTGGTAATAGTTGTTGTTCTCTTATCCTGTCAGATGTTCCCTGTCCCATAGATACAGGTGTCAAGAGGCTCCTTTAACTGTTCCCTGCCAACAATTGTTACTTCAGATCCAGGTGTAGTAATGACAGTTTCCAGCACTTACTAGAAACTAGTCTTCACCATCCGGTCTTGGTTCCCTTACTCTGCACATACCTTTGTAAACAGTTTTTTGTTGTTTTTTTCATTAAACCTTCACTATAAATCAGTGTCTCCCCTTTCTTGCTGAGAACCTGATTCCTACAGTGCACAAAAAATATTTGTTAATTTTTATGTTCCCCATAATCCATACATTGAATTTTCCTCAGTGTTTTCATTCAACATAATTCATGTTTTTAACATTTTTCTTGAGTGTCAAATGACTACAAATACTGCATTCCTTCCATCCTCCTTCCTTCATTCACTCATTCAGCAGAGACTTTTGGACAGCTTACTAAGTGCCAGGAGCTATGCTGGAGATTCAAAGAGAAGGGAAATACAGTTGGTTCCTCTAGGAACTCACGTTCAAGTGAGCGATATAATTAAATAACAAATTCTAATTCAAAATGACAAACTGAGCAATGGAACGGTGTACAAAGGCCTGTGCGCACCGAGCTCTCGTGGCCTGGTTCTCGGCTGGGGACAGGGACATCATTAAAGGATAGTGCTCTGTAGCAGTGATTCTAAGCTCTGTCTTGCTTTTCTCTTCACTGCCCTGTTCCCTTCCCATGCATTCGCAGCTCCCATAGAAGAACACTGACAACATTGCCAGACTCTGCACCAAGCACTGCACACACTTATCTCATTTAATACAGCAACACTACGAAGCAAATATCACCATCTGTGTTTTACGTAGAAGGAAACTGAGGCTAAGGGAGGCTAAGTCACCTGCTGGTAGATGGCAGGCCATTACATTACCCTGCCTCAGAAATCTGAAACTTGCACAAGACTAGGTTATGGGGAAGGATCATTTTCTCGAAGGCTGAAAGGCTCTCTGCCACAGATTTCCACATCAGAGCGGCAGTACTTCGGGAAGAGATAAAAACTAGCTCTTTTAAGAGTCTTCTCCTTGTTGACTAGGAAATACAGTGTCCGTAGGCCAGGAAGCTGTCGTGACCCTTCTTCATTATACTAATTGCTCTAGAGATTAAATATGGTTTGTTTCCCCTCTTTATTCTGTTCATATTCACAGCTTTGCTACTTTGGGATATGATTTGCTGTGGACCCGGGAAGGTTTTTTCATTTTTTCATTATACAGAGGTTAAAAACTGAGGCCCATAACAGGTGACTATCTCAGCCAGATCCCACAGTCAGTGGGAGGAAGCTCAGTGTCCCATGACTGCTCCCATTTGCCAAGGTGCCCCAGTAGCTGCCTTTTGCTCTCGCCAAGCCCGCCTACTCACTGTCTCCCATACAAGCCTTTCTCAGTCCAACCTTTGTGTTTTTTTCTTGCAACTTCTTCCCATCCTAGAATAGCCTCTTCTTCCCAATACCTTCCACCCTATCTGAGCACATCTACGCCTGAGCAATCACTCTAGCTCCTCCTGTCTCTCTCCCTTTCACTCTCACTGCACTGCACCTCACCAAAGATGAACATCAGTGTTTTACTTTACTCCTTAATGGTGCCGTGGGATTGCACTTGGCTGCTGCAGTAGATACCAGCCCACTCAGACAGGGCTGAATCATCTACTTTGGGGCTATTCCCATAGCACACAATGTAGCTCTGAGTCTATAGGAGAGATTGATAAAGACGGTGGTTGAATCTCTATAGCATATATGCTGAAAGCATCCCTGTTCTGCGTGTTTTGCAGCAACGGCACTCACTGACTTCTACATACAGTGCTATTCTATCGACTCTGGACACACACTGGAACCCCTGACATTCTCTCAGTCCCACCTCTTACTCCAGCCACCACTGCAGCAGCCGCCCTGCATAGCCTTTCCTCAGGTTCCCTCTGGGGCAACGTGACAGTGCTTCACCTCTGGCCATCTCATGCAGCTGTGGCTGCCCCTGGGCTTCTCTGTGCCAAGGCATGGGACCATGCGTGAATCTTCCCACTGCCACGGAAGTGTGCAGAGCCATTAATAACCCTAGGATTACCTTAACCAGCAGGGACGGTGAGCCTATAGATAAATGTTTTCCTCTTTCATCCCCAGGGCAGACAGTTCTGAGGTCTTCTGAGGTTATTGCAGGTCTGAGCACATGTTTCTACTGCAGAGACCAAGCCACAGGCTTTGCCTTCTTCCCTGTTTCACTCTGATCTTCAAACCCACACCCTGAGCGGGATCTCATCCCAGGCTCTTCTTCTGGGAAACCAGCCTAAGAGAGTTTATTAGTCTGCTTGGCTGCCATAACAAAATTTCATAGACTGGGTGATTTAAACAACATAAATTTATTTCTCACAGTTCTGGAGGCTGGAAAGCCCAAAATCAAGGCTTTTGATAAGGGCTCTTTTCCTGGCTTCAGATGACCTTTCCTCAGTGCCTGCAAGTAGAAAGATTGTTCTCTCTTTCTCTTCTTATAAGGCTACCAATCCTATCTAGGGTCCCACCCTTGCAAACTCATTTAAACTTAATTAAGTCTTAAAAGCCTGATCTCCAAATACAATCACATTGGGGAGTTAGGGCTTCCACAAATGAATTGAGGGGAATGCACAATTTAGTGCAGCAGACTGTGTTACTCAAAAATATTGATTTGGTCTTGGTCAACAGGCAGCTGAGAAAAGCAAGGTCCTCCAAGACCCCACCATCTTCCCTTCTTTTTGAACTCTCTCTTGCTTTCTTCTTTCTTACGTTTTAATCACTAATGTCAAGATCCTTTTCAGCAAAGGTCTTATATTAGCTTGTTCTCATGGATACTAAAAGTTTCTAGTGTTCTGCTGGTTATTTGAAAGACTACATTAGAAGGAATACATTCTAGTCAGGGTTTTGCTACTTACTAGTTTAAGTAGTAACTTTTGCTAGATTAAGGAGTAACCTAGAGCAAATCACTTTGTCTTTCTGGATAGGTTTTTTGGGGGTAAATGGCTGTAAAGTGAGATAACCCAGCTATTTTCCAGGGGTAGGAGGATCTTAGAAGATGGAAGGCCCAGGTTAAACCCAAAGCAGCTCAACAACGGAAGAATCTTCAAGGTACTCTGGAGTGAGAAGGATGGAGACGGGGGGTGCACCAGAGATCTCCAGGGGTCTACATTCCAGAAAAGGGGGTGTCCAGAGCGCTCCCAAAGAGCCTGGGTTCACGGAGCAGCTTGGTTTACTCTAAGCTGCCTGCTGCCAACCCTGCAGTGTTTATACCAGAATCTGGATGGTTTGCAAACCCAGATGTCAGACTTCCTGTGCGGGAGATTCTCAACTCCCTCACCCCAAGGCTGGAAGCAGGAGGAGCTGCACCGGCAGCCTCACCCCTCCTCTCTCCCCTCCCCAAAGGCAGGAATTTCTGGGATGGGCAGATGGTCCACCCCCTCCTCCCCCTCCTCCTCCTTGTTCTCCGAAGCCGGAGAGGGTAGGGCGGGGAGAACCACCGCCACTTTCCTGTCTCCCAGCGCAGAGCCCCGAGGGCCTGTACACTGTGGCGACAGGGGTGACGGAGTGGGTATCCGGGGCGCAGGGCTGGCGAGGACCTGGGAGGGTGGCTGTGCGGAGGGGGCTGAGTTTCCGCCTCCAGCGCCTCAGGGCGGGGCGCTCGGGCTGCGGCGCTGGTCCCTGAGAGCGTGACACTGGACGGCCAGCGGCCCAGTGGTTAGCGATGCTGTTGCTGTCGTCGCTGCTGCTGCTGCTGCTGCTGGGGGCACCGCTGGGCTGTGCCGAGGACGCGGACGCGGCGCTCACCCTGGAGCGCATCCTCGAGTGGCAGGGTGAGTGTCTTCGGGGCCGGAGGGACCAGATCAGCACGTCGGGGACTGGGGTGGCCAAGGGAGAGGAGAAGGGGCGAAGCTGGGGGCGGGCGAGGGCAGCAAGAGCGATCGGGTTTAGACAGTGGCCGCGTCTCTGCAGTCCTGAGAAAGCCCTGTGGATGGGCCAGTCCTGCACACGGACTGGCCTTGCACCCCTTTCTCGGAGTCCTGCACCCCCTCGCTCCCGCCGGCATCCTCCAGTCTTCAGCTGCGGACACGAGAGGCGGGGCCTGGGCTTGCAGGCCACTGGACTCAACTCTGGCCGCGCACAAGCCTGGCATAGCCGGTTAGGAGACGTTTCAAAACGTAAGCCTCCGATAGTTGTTTATTTGGGAGGACCCTCTCTCGCATACTTGATGGCAAAAAGCTGCTCTATATTGTCCCCTCGCAAAGCAAGAGCTCTAGGTTTGGGACACCACCTGTGGAGTGGCCCCAAGCGGGCCTCTCCCCTCCGCCCCTTTCCAGAAAGAACACTTAATCTTCTCTATTAACGCCTCTCAGACGAAATGGAGAAGGGGCCCTCCTGTGGCCCTGATGAGCTGTGTGAGCTGGAGCAAACTATTCTCTTTGCTCTTTAGTTTCTCTCATTAGAAAAACGAGGTCTGTGATATCCATAGGACCACTGAGGATTACGTGAGATCCTTTGGAAGGCACATGACACCCCAGTGGGTGAGAATCCCTTCATAGTTAGCCTCACAACACATCTGTGCACACACGGATCAACTCACCAAACATTTATTGAGCACCTACTATACACAAGATTCATAAAGGGCCGTTTAAAGAGACATTTAAGGCGAGGCAGTTCTTCAGAGGCCCACATTGGTGAACAACTGTGTGGGCTCCTCTGAGGCAGAGAAGCCAACATCCAAAAGTGGAAGCTCATGTGTGAATGGCGGGAGTGGGGGTGGGGGAGAGGAGTTAAGTCAACCAGGAGGAGCCCCTCTCTCCTCTGCCTGTGGGGATAAGCTTAGAGAGGGGATAAAACAAGTGTCATCAATGTCTATGCTCATTTTTTCCCCTCTCAACATATTATGTATACATTTTCAAGATATCTTTTCTGAACTGTATTCTCTAGCACTCGTAGGAGGCTTTACTGGGGGCGGGTTGAGCAATTTCTATTCTAAAATGGCCAAAGGTCAGAGACCTCTTACCTCCTTGGTCAGTTCAGTAAAAATGCTCCTGTGGATGCACATCTGACCCTGTGGTGCGATCCATCTCCATTAAGAATTTACTGTGCAGTGTTTATTCCTTTCCATTTTAAAATGTGGGCTTTGCCTGAGTACTAGGTATCTAGAGCAGGGCAGGAGCATGGAGGACAGAGGCTGGAACTGAGCCACACAGAGAAAATGCACTGGTGATCCTCTGAGCAAGGTTAACACTGATGGGCTAATCCCTTCTATATGGAGCAGACCCAAATCCTGGCTGGAGATAATTTCTAATCAGTGCCCTCTTATTGGTACTCAAGAACAGGCTGAAGGCAGAAGCATACGCTATCTCCTGTACGCTCCAGGTGACAGTTTGCAAATCTGAAGCTTGTGACATAGTTGGCACAGAGGTTCTTCAGATGTGAAAATGCTGCGACTGATGTTCTAAAGAGCATAGAGAGATTATGTGGCATTGAATGTACCAATCTTCGTACAGACTCCCCTCTCTGACTCCAATCACCCTCATCAGTGGAATTTCAAGTATAATCTAGCTGGGTTTGAAATCAAGTCTTTCCTGTCTATACTAAGATGGAAAAACAAAAGCATTGGAGGGACCTGAGATAGTGTCTACTCTCGCCACCCATTTTTCAGATGTGGAAGCTGAGGTATAGCCATGCTTTGGGGTGCCTCGGTTTACCACTGTGTTCACTGTACCACATTGACTTGCTTTTAGCCGTGATTGGCATCCACAGAACAACCAGTAGTAAATATGCACCCATTTCAGTTTCATATCCACTCATAAAGACATGTAATAATACAAGGCAGATTATTAGTATCTTTTTCATCTGAATTGTGATATGTATTGTTTGGTATGTATTATTGATTGTTCTAATATGTATTATAAACATCCCAGCCTTGGGAGGCAGATCATGGATGGTATTGTGCTGATTTTTCCATCATTGATCAATAATTTTGTATTCAAAAATCATTAGATGCAGTGTAATATAGTAGCTAAGTTCATGGGCTCTGGGAGCCAGACTGCCTGGGTTCAAATCCTGGCTCTACCATTTACCAGCTGTGTGACTTTGGGCAAGTTATTTAACCTCTCAGTTTCCTCATATGCAAAAATGGAGCTAATAATAGTATTTACCCAAGTGTTTTCCTTTTGTTTCAATACCATCACTGTGCCCTCTTCTCTGGCCAGTCCAGACTATTTTAACAGGTTGACAGCCTTAACATTTATTTACTACCTTGTTCTTGGCACCAAACTTGGCACGTCTGCAGTCTGTTTCCTACCTCTAATTGGCTATACCAAGGCCACTCATTGTGGTTCTGGAATCTGAGCCCTCCTAACAAGTGCTGAAACTCAATAACTCCACTTCCTCAAGAACCCCAGATACTGGGAGGGCACGGGGAGAATGAAGAAAGGCATCTGGAGAAGGGTGGGCATAGTCACTGTGGAGGTTGCTAAAGGAAATGAATTGGGGGCAAGTCAAAGGACTTTGACTCTACTTTGCGGGTTGAATATTATAAAATTATAAATGTGAAATGGCCTCAACCAACACAGAAGAATTTCCTCTGTAGCATTCAGCTTCCCGGCGGCAGGAGTGGAGTGAGCCCACAGCTGCATCAGTCCTTGGAAACAGTCAGTGTAGGCTCTTCTGAATGACCAGTGACCAAGGGGAGTGACGGTGCTAATGAATGTGAGGTCGAAGTGCTTGACCATAGCAGGGGCATGAGTTGCACACAGGGAAGCTGCCCTACTAGGGGCTGTGGATGAGTACATCCCCAGAAGAAGGTTATGGTAGGGCAACAAACTGTGACATGTCTATATTGGGAAACATCCGAGAGATGAAGAAATAAAGAGTTTGGTTAGAGGCATGTTGCTTAAGGAGAAAACAAATTCTGACTGGGTGAATTGTGTATTGCTGAGAAGGGTCTTGTGAGTTTGGACAACGGGGAACCAGATCATACTTTTAAGTTTAGGAATGTCGTAGTCAGTTTGGGGCTTGAAGAGAGTGATTCTGAAGGACAGCAAAGAGACCCTCTGGAAGGTTAAAGCAACTTCCCATGAAGAAAGCTGACCTGACCAGTAGGAATACTGAGGAGCAGAACATTTGAATTCTGTAATTTACTTAGTGAAAGTTAGAGAAATAGCAGAATAGAAGGGATGGTGATGATACAATGGAAATAACTAGGCTTCGAGGTGGATCCATCACAGCAGTGACCAGATCCAAGATATGGCTGTAGGCGTGGTCACTAAAGTGGAGAACAGGTAAAGGAAGGTCCTTGGAGCTGAGAAGGTTGAGAAACCCAGCGTCCAGAGCCACACAGACATATGTGTCTGAAACAAAATTCCCATTAAAAGAATACCCTAACCTAACATGATGTGTTGCTACTTTTCTAGCCTCTTCCATTCTATTTTGTTTTGTAATGCTGGTCATGACCACAAAATTGATTTGCTGACCCATTAATGAGCCACAACCTGCAGTGGAGAACACATCGGGTCAGAGCTGGGTAATCTGCATGCAAGTTCAAGGCTTTGGAGTGGGGAAGACAACGGGGCATCTGTTGGTATCACATACTGGATGTGAGAAGAGGTTCAGGGCAGGTACCCCAGGGTTGAGGAAGGGAAGAAAAGGTGCCATGTGGGAGAGGCTTCCGGACGGTGATGAGAGCACCACCTGGGGCAGCAATGGGGAGAAGTCATGACCCTGAGATTTTCCCCATAGCTTCCATTTCTAACACAAAGGTAAAAAGGCCCTTCTCTACTGCTCCTAATACTGTGTTTCCCCAAAAATAAGACCTAGCTGGACAATCAGCTCTAATGCGTCTTTTGGAGCAAAAATTGATGTAAGACCAGTCTTAAGCAGGTACTTAAGCACTCATGAAAAGAACCCCTGGCTAGCCTTGTGACCCCATAAAATAGTTCATTCTGTAACCTCTGTTTGATGGGAAGCATGTGATTTGTTTTTGTGGCAGGAGGAACAGGAGGTCAATCTCTTGCTCCCTGCAATTCCTCCTTTTCTAGTAGTTCCCACACGTTGGAGTGACTATTTTACAATGCAAAAATGTGCGAAGCTATTGACTGTTTTTTTATTGTTCTGAGTAATTTCTACACCCTGGGCAATGAGCCATTCTCCTAATCTGGAGATTTGGAATTTAAGTAAAAGCATGATCAGATACTGGTGTAGCTGCCCTTTCTGGCCATAAATCCCTCCAACTATCTGACTCTGTTTCTCCCAATCTCCACGACTCATCTCTCAGAATCTCTTCCACTTCATACTATCCTCATCTCAGCTTCCTTTCCTCAGAGCCTTTGAGAATCAGCATGTACTTCCAGTTTTCCTGGTCCTTTTCGCTCTTTCTCATTAAGCTCCTAAGCTCTTTTCCGACTGTTGCTTGTCACGGTAACTGATAGCACACAATGGGGATTTCAAGCCAATGACCAGAAAGGTTGAGCCACACAGAGAGCTCAATTGTCCCCTTTCTTTGACCTAACAATTTGCTTATTTACATCAGGTTTTCTGAAGCAATGATTCCTTTGTTTTGCCTTTTTGAACTCATCCCTATGTGATGAATCCTCATATGATCTATCAACATAATATATTTGAGACATTTATAGACCTTTGCCTCATTTTCTTTTAGAAATTATCCTTAAAAGCCTTTTAGGAGATATTTCAATGCAAACCTAGGAACATAAATTATAGTTTTTAATGGATCAAAGCAAAAAAGAAATATTATAGTTCATAAAAGAAACAAACAAAAGAACACCTTATAAACATTATATTAAGTCACTTAGACAATAATGTTTTATAAAGCCACTTAAGAAACATGGAGGAATATTAGAATTTCTATGAATTGGGTTATAACGAAACCGAGCTACAGAAAACAGACAAGTGACACACATGACTTTTTAATTTATGACACTTTCCAGATTACTACAGTTCCAAAGAAATAAAGAAATATACTAATGAAAAAAGTTTTACTGTGCCAGGTTTTTGGTATCTGTTCTTGAGAAATTTCAATTGTGAAAATATAAACAGGAAATTCTACATGGTGAACCGTAAACGTTGTCCTATTTTGCTGCTATTTTGTACTATCCCTGTTCAAAGTTAAGATTTTCTTTTCTCTTATTAACATTCATAAAGTGGCCATGGGGACTGAGGTAATCCTTATCAGGGTGCAGTGAGGCCAGCACTATTATTAACTCATTGTGCAGATGGGGAAACCAAGGCAGATGCTCTTTAGTTTCAAGCAGTTCTACCCTAAAAGAACTACTCCACAGTTTTCCAGTCTCTTTCCTACAGCATTAGTCTTGTCCAAATAAGAACATGGATGGCTTCATGGGCATGTGCCAGGGCAGTCTCATAGGGACCCATGCTCAGAGGGCCTCGCACTTGGGGTTTTATGCTCTGTGGTTTGCGAAGTCTTGAAATTCTCAATAATTTTTACCTTTGAATCTGTGCTTTGGGCATGACGTCCCCATGGGACAGTGGAGCAGGAGGCAGGGACTTAAAGCGTCACCTCCAGCTCAGTCTTACTTCCCCACCTCCCCTGGCTGGGTTTTCAGCCTCCCCCTTCATGCTATTGTCCTCTGCCCACATGGCAGCCAGGTTGCTTTGGGGTTGGGAAACTGGAGGCCCAGGACCTGGGAGTGGATGGCCAGTGGCATCGGGGGGGTAGGGCAAGGAGGTGACTGTCCCCACTGAGCTGGCAGCCCCACTGTGTGTTCAGCAGGAACTGAGTGGGAAACTGTCACCTAGCCCCAGTCCAGGTACGGAATGCGTTCCCAGCTATTTCTGGCATGGAGGTAGCAATCACTCACGGACCCCTGGAAAGGAGAGATTGACTTAACTTCCCTGTTCCAGCCACGGCTCTGCAAATTTCATTCTGTTCTGGGCCCTGCAAATTAGGTAGCCAGCCTGAAGCATGAGAAGCATGAGGACAGTTATGGATTGAATTGTGACCCTCCTCAAAATGTGTATGTTGAAGTCCTAACCCCTCAATATCTCATAATGAGATCTTATTTGGACATAGGGTCTTTACAGAGATAATCAAGTTACAGTGAGGTGATTAGAGTGGGTCCGCATTTAAAATAACTGAAATCCTCATAAGAAGGGGAAATTTGGACACAGAAGTATGCACAGAGAATAGATGATATCAAGAGCACAGGGAAAAGATAGCCAACTATAAGCCCGGGAGAGAGGGCTGGAACACATCCTTCCCTCACAGGCCACAGAAGGAGCCAGCGCTTCTGGCACCTTGATTTTTGACTTGTGGCCTCCAGAGCTACAAGACAATGCCTTTCTGTTGTTTAAGCCACTCAGTTTGTGGTACTGCGTGATGGCAGCCTGGGCAAAATAATACAGGAACTAACAATATACCTATATCTACCATTAAAAATTGGTTTTGTTTTTGTTTCGATTTCTATCTCCCACTTAAGTAAGTGTATTTTTTTCTTAAATGGGTATGTTTTCAAATCAGTTAAGATTGGCTAGCTCATGTAAATACTTTTGCTTTCAATGATGTCAGATCCTTTCCAGGGTGGTTTTGTTGGTGGTGGAGTTCTTTTGTGGGTTTGTTTGTTTTGATGACCAAGTCTTTGAATCATATTTCCTGGGGCTTCCTCATGCAGGCATTTGTGAGAGAAGTTTAACAATGTTCTCTGTCTTACTGTGTCTTGCCATAACTTGCTCGTTTGTAATGAGGCTCCCTGACAACTGAGATGGTGTATTTTTAACACAGTCTGTAAGATGACAACAGAGCCGCTGTGACTAATGATTTTTACACCAGCGATGTCTGTCCGATACTTTACGGTTAAATAAACACAAAATGATGTAGGAATAAACTGAAAGCTAAAAGGAAAAAGAAATGCTTTCAATTCAGTTTAAAAATTCATTGGTAAGATACAGAGGTAGAGCGAACAACTCTGGAAGAGATAAGAAGATTTTCTGCAAGGGTCACTACTGCCAAATAAGATAGACAGACGGGGAGGGACAGGAGAGGGAAGGAGAGTGGCAGGGAGGGGCAAGGACAGTCTGAAAGGGTTAACCCACTTTATACAGGGGTTGGTAACAGGCAATTTGAATCCTCACAAAACTGGAGCCCAGTGGAGCTGATTAAGCCAGGTTTCGTTTTTCCCCCCACAGGTGAGAAGAGTATTGTATGCCTCATGAAACTTGCAGCGATTTGGGGAGATTAGAGCAAAAGGGGAAGAGAACACATAAAAAGATTTAGCAAGAGGGGTCCTGCCATCCTGTGGAGGTGGTGATTATCCAGGTTCAGAAGCTGCAGGAGAATAAAGAAGGCTCCAAGTCAAGGACAATGCTAGGGCAGAGAGAGAGAAGGAAGTTCTGAGACAGGATGAGGAGATACTTTAAAATGTACTTAACTTTTTAGTTGATTAATAGAAAGCTAGGAAGCCACAGGCTTTGTTAGGAGCTGTCAAATTGTTAAGAGACAAATACCAACTCTCAGATGATCTGGTATAAAATGCAAACATTCATGCAGAGAGGGCCAAGAAGGGCAGGCACATTTTTCACTTTGCTCTTTCAAGTACAATGCACATGCTGCATGGTGCAAGCATCAGAAAGTCCTTGCTTATTGGTTTGGAAAGTCATGTGAAGAATTCAGATATTGTGCCATTATTCAGCCGTGATCAAGAATTGATTTGGCCGCTTAAAACACCCCTTTCTGCTACAGAGTAACCTAAGTAAGGAACACAATCAGATCTGACGCCATTGTTCCCTGGACGGGACAAACACAAATTTGTGTAGCTGGAAAAGGTCACTACATCTCAAGAGAGAAGCTGCTCACCTTTAGATCGGTTACAGGGCTGAGATGCCCTTCCCACTACCTCCTGGACTCCTTCCGTTCCGAAACTGAAATACTGTCGGAGCAGCAAGGAACTGGGCAGATTCGAGATGTGATTCGGGGCAGGAAGTGCATGAGCCCAGTACCAGCTGTGTGAGTGGATGGAGTAGCAGAGGTTTAAACCCAGGGGAATGGGGCAGGAGATTGAAACTGGGTTGCAGTTGGCAAGCTGTAGCTTCCTAATAGCTTGTCGTCAATATTGCACCTCTTGTGAACCGTGAATTTGAATTTTTCCTTCCAGTTCCCTGAACACGGAACAGCACAGAGACCAACTTGGAATTTTGTGTGTGTATTGGATTAGGAAGTCACTGTCATGATGTAATTTATTGAATACCAGGAAGGCCTATGTTTGCCTAAAATCCACTGTGAAAACAGTATTTCTTTAGGAATTGTTTTGTTTCAAATGTTTTTTATGAAAAGTGCAGAAATCTCACCTACAGCTCAATACTTCAAACCATACTTTATTCACTTAACATCTCAAACCTTCAGCCAGTTCTAAGAGCTGTTTAAAGCAGAAGGGGACAGCAAAAGGCAGGTGGAGGTGATCGGAGGGGTGCTGATAATGAAGTGGGAGGGCCTCAAGAGAAACCTCCCCCAGGTCCCCCACAGTTGGCACCATTCGAACAGACAGCTCAAGCTGTAATAACAGTCCCAGGCTTTAGACAGCAAGCTCATGCTATCCTAGGAATTGACAGGTATCTGGCAGCCAATTGAATACCTGATGCCAGAAAACAAGTCACTGCAACTACTTTTTCCAGAATCCTCACATTCCATCAATCACCAAATCCTGTCATCTCTTCCCCCTTTGAATTCTCTCGCTAGTGACTGGAGTCTAACCATTCCCTCTCTTCCTTTCTCATCACTACCATTTGAATTGACACCTTCCATCTCCCTTGATGGATCACAGAAATAGTCCCAGACTGTTTTCCAGTTCCACCCATGGACTCTCTCATCCATCTAAATGAGAACTCTTGTAGAGCAAGAACTTGGACTTCTGCCTGCATGCCTATATTCTCAGCTCCTAAAAATAGTGCTCGACACACAGTAGGTGCTCAAAAAATGTTCTTATTGAATGATTCACCACTGTGATTCATCATCCACACCACAGCCCCAGTCATGCCTTCTCTTGTTCCAAAAGCTCCCTTTTATCTCAAGAAGAATATACAAATTTCTGAATAAAATCCAAGTTCTTTATAAAATGACCCCAAACCACCTCTTTCCAGCTTCATATTCTATGATCACCAATGTTTTTTTCATATCTAGGCTCTCATCACCCTAGAGCTGATTATTTTCATCACCTCTGAGCTTTGGCGACATTCACTCTGTCCAGAAAGCACCCTTGCCTGACCCCTCACCTCTCCATCTATAGACCTTCTCCACTATGTTGAACTCTCTCTGTGTAATGAGGAAAAGGCCTCTATGCTAGACTGGTTCACCAATGTACCTCCATGTGTGACAAATATTAGGTCCCTAATAAATGTTTGTTGAATGAAAATGTGTGTGTGTGTGTGTGTGTGTGAGAGAGAGAGAGAGAGAGAGAGAGAGAGAGAGAGAGAGAGAGAGAGAGATTTCTTTATTCTAGGTCAAACTGACTCTTTTACCCCTGGCTTCTACCTCATTATGCTTATACCCATTATGTCAAAATATATTTTGGCGTTGAGTTATATTTTTTCTGTACATTTCATGATGTACTGCCAAGGAAAACATCCGTTTCTTGAAAGCAAACACTATGACATATATATCCTTCTATCTGCAGGATTCCTAACACATGCCATATTAGGCACTCAATAACTGAAGTTTCAAATCTCCTACTTTAAATTGCAACAATCTACAGCAGTTCATTTTCTTCTTTCTAGATTATAAATGAATGTATGTAATTAAAGCTAGATCTAGACTTATGAGTATATGCCCCTTACTGGTATACAGGTATAAAACTTCTAAGATAAAATGAATTTGAGGGAATAAAATGTAAATGATTCAATTAAATGAGTTTTGTAGTCCCATCCAGCTCTAAGGTTCATGGTTCTGCATTTATTCATAAAGTTAGTCTTCTCTGTCATGTTTATATTCTTCCCAGCGCTGTTCTGCTGTCCATTCCGTGGAAAATGGGCAGTTATGTGTGTACACACACCCTCCACTCAGAAAGGTCTGATGACACTGAGGAGTCAAGTCCACCTCACTCGTGACATCAGCTGAGGATCCAGTTAGGTGTTTTAAATTTTAGTCTATTTTCCTTTTTTGAATCATTTGTTTTTAAGAGTTTCTTTTAAGTGCAATTATAATGTTTTCTATGGAAATGATGGTACTCCCGTCTTTTCGTTCACTAAGAGAAGTCACATGATTCTAGAACAAATAGAAACAGTTTCAAGAGACAGATACTTAGGCAAGCAATTTCTCTCTTTCTCCCTAGCAGCCTACACAGTGCTACCACATAGCCAGCACCCAATGAATGCTTGTTGAATGAATGAATGAATGAATGAATGAATGAAATAATATTCTATATGCAGTCATGAAAGGAACACCCTAACCTTAATTTCAACACTTGATCAAGGAAACATTCTCCACCCATTCCTTAGAAAAATACATGCTGTGTTTCCCCGAAATTAAGACCTAGCTGGTCAATCAGCTCCAATGCATCTTTTGGAGCAAAAATTAATTTAAGACCCAGTATTATATTATATTATATTATATTATATTATATTATATTATATTATATTATATTATATTATACTGGGTCTTATATTATAGTAAAATAAGACTGGGTCTTATATTAATTTTTGCTCCAAAGGATTCATTAGAGCTGATTGTCCGGCTAGGTCTTATTTTCGGAGAAACACGGTATTATCCTGTGGAGCCAAAGGGTGAGTCTAAAATGATTTCCTTAAAGGAACTAGAAAGCAGATACACTGTCTTCCATGGATTTTATTTTTTTAAAGAAGTATGAAAATTAGTTGATAAGTTACTTCTAGTAAATCAATTCTTTTCCTCCCCCCTAAACTTATAATTATGAAGGGAAGTATAATAACATTTTGCTGCAAGGAGATTTAGTAATTCTGGCAGTACTTCATTAATCACTTAATCAGTGTTCAAGCAGAACTGATGTCCTTGACATATGTAATCAATCTTGATTCCTCCTACATCTGATTTTCATTCTTTTTGAGATCTGGCTACAGACACTAAGGATAGGTGGCTTATTTTCACATTATGTTTTTGTTACAGACAACCCATATTTACAAATAACAATACTCAGAATATTGATACCTATTGGTCTCCTCATAGTCCATTTGAAAACAATTGTTTTCTCATCAATGAATTTATGGAGATTAATGGTTCTAGGACCAGATTCTATTATACAGCTTAATGGGAAAGTAGGCTCGGGTCATTTTTTAGCTTAGCATCACATAGTATTCTTTTGGAGATGACAGGTTTATTGGTATTGGTAAGCCAGAGCTACTTGTTTATGAAACATTCTGAAGAACTTTTCCAAAGCTACATTCTAAAGGCAGCCAGGCATGGAAATGTAATAGCAACCCAAAAATGAGCAGCATGGGATTAAGTTTGTCTAATATCTTCTGCTTTGGAAAGGTATTTTTAGGATTACTGGCATGACTACTGAAGTTCTCATTCTATCACTCCTTTTCTTTTTCTTTTTTTTTTCTTTTTTTTTAAGTGTGTTTTTCCAGGACCCATCAGCTCCAGGTCAAGTAGTTGTTTCAATCTAGTTGCGGGGGGGGGTGGGGGGGGGGCGCAGCTCACAGTGGCCCATGTGGGGATTGAACCAGCAACCTTGTTGTTAAGAGCGCCGCGCTCTAACCAATGGAACTAACCGGCCTCCCCAACGCCTTTTCTTTTACCACTTCGTAATTTGGATGTTTAAAAACATTATTCCCCCCAAACTTTTTTTAATTGTGATATATAATTTCCATGTCCACTTACTTAGAGACCATCCACCTATACACTGCTTGTCAACATCATGTATTTCTCTTTCCTATAAAAGAGCTGCAGTATAGACTTTACAGATAAATGTAAAAGATGAACAGATGAAGACTCTTAATTCATAGTTGCACATATTTTTGAACAAACAAGACAAGAATGTTGTTATCTGGCTGTTTGAAGCGTATTTTTTTCCTCCATAAAAACTGATAGCATGGTATTTGAGGATTGTTTAAAACTAAAAGTCTACACCCAGCATATGCTACAGAAACTAAAGTAAAAATGAGCTTCCATGCTAATGATGAAGGAAGAGACTTGCACTCTAGAGGTGTTCAACCAAATCTACAGCTGGATCTACAGACCAAGAATCAGGAAGACAGAGGGATAACATTAATAACAGCAATAACAACAGCTAGCATTTGCTGAGGTTTTCCCATGCCAAGGTGGTGTGTGGTGTGCTGTTATTTAATGGAATTAAATGGGTTATTTAACGGAATACTCTTAATGGCCCTGTGAGGTCAGTAGCATACTTATTTCCAGGTCGTAGAGGAAAGGCAAGGCTCACAGAGATCAAAAAATTTACTCAAAGTTACAAGCCTAGTCTTTGGTGGGCCTGCCTCATTCCAGAGCTGTCAACCACTAGCCAGGTTGTCTACCCACCTATCTCAGGTTTATAAACTGAAACCCAGAGGGCTGAAGTCCAGCCAGTAAGTGGCAGAACTGGATATATGTGAATATATATATATATATATATATATATATATATATATATATATAATATCGATGCTAAACTACATAGCAATTATAGTAAAATAACTATCCTTTAGTAAAAAGTTAATGGAACTCTGGGCTAGCTAGAAAGTAATTAGTAAATTACAACAGAGATTAAGGTTAACATTTTACCCTGGCATGGAAAGGTGAAAGGGAGAGTTGTAGAGAAGGTTAATTATCAGAATCTACATCACATCGGCAAGAGGTAGATTTGATCTTGAATGACTGTTACTAATAACCATACAGACATGGGCTTCATTAGGACAACAAATTTCCTGATCTAAATGAAATCTCCCTAAAACCATTCATTCTCTGCCCCCCCCCACACACACACACCAGTACACACTCCCTTCTCTTTTCCTCTGATGTATGTTGATTAAAGCAATTTTCTGACAACTAATTTAACACCTCAAATAGATGGTTATAAGTAAAGTTATCAATTAGTAAATGAAATATAGCTTTAATTTATACATTGACAATCCTTTTTTTTAACAGTGTCTTAAATGATTTTTGTTTACTTAAGTCAGTTCTTCTTGACCCCAGTAACTTTGGAAAAACCCAAAGGACTTTTACTAAAATGAAGCATTGTTCCCATGCACTAATATGTGAGGAGGCTTGTTCTACACTGTTCCGATCCCCTAGAAGGCCTCTGCCTTCCCTGCTATGCCCCTGCCACCTGACATGAGTTGCTCTAAACCACAGCCATTTTAAGGGAACCTGATAATGTCCCTTCAAATATTTGAAGATTGGACAGGAAGTGAAATGTAAGAGGAGAGCCTAGCTAATGGGAGAGCGAGAGAGCTCTTGGACTTGACCAGACATTCTGTGCTGAGCCACCTCAGCAGCCAGAGGCCTAAGCAGCAGCTGCCAGCATGTTTAATAAACATCAAGCACCTTATTGAGCTTCTACAATGTGTTCAGTCTATTCTGTGCTTAGACTAAAGAAGTTAAACATAGTTTCCACCTTCAAAAAACATGTGAAAGGATGAATTCATAATTGTATAATAGGTGTCTTCCAGGCCAACGACTTGAGGTAAAGTAAGAGAGCAGGCAGGCAGCTAACACATGTTCCCTGGTTGGGCCCACCCAGCTTTTCCACAGGAAACTCATCCAGATCTCTTCTTCTGGGTCTCAGGGGTTGGAGGCTCAAGGGCATACCACACAATGCTTACTTTCTCCACCTCACCACGTGGGGCCTGTGTGCTTTTACGGTTCTCAGCATGCTCTTCTACCTCTCATGCTTCTAGGTGTGCAGTCTCAGCTAGTGTCCTGGGCACCTATCTGCTGTGGCCCGTCCCACCCAACAAGACTGCTCCTGCAAAGAGGCCATCCCCACAGCAAATGTCCCCACCTTTCTGCCGCTGACAGAGCCAGCACAGAAAGCAAATGTGGAGAAGTAATTTCTCTCACCAGCATGGTGTCTTGTATCAAGACACAAAGCAGCACTTCACATCTATCCTTTGGGTTTTCTACAGGAATATGATGGTAGAAATTTTCATTTCAGTGGGTCTTGATTCAGCTGCTATATTGCTAACATTCAGGAACTTGTCTGAAGAAAACCAAAGTGTCCCCATACCTCTGGGCACCCAATGTCCCTCTCCTTCAGCCCTGAGTTTTTATTACTAATGCCTGCTCTCTACCCAGCTGTGGCGAGCTCCTTTTCTCTTATTACCGTTCCTGAGTGGATTGACAGGTAGCCCTTGTTACTGTAGGGCCATGTAGTTCTGAGAACAGAGGTCTACATCCATTTAATGCTCAGCTCCAATAAGTCCATCTATGCTTCCCAAGAAACTCCTCTGCTTTGAGCAAATAAAACCTTTCTGGTGGGCCCTTCCCCCCACATCAACTGTGCAAATCGGCTGCCAGTTGTGACATATCACACTTAGACATGCAATGCACACTGAGATCCTCGTGACCCTGGTTAGTTATATATGAACCTTTCATACCATGTCTTCTATTTTGCTGTTTCAGATAAAGGAATATTCATTATCCAAAGTGAGAACCTCGACAAATGCGTTCAAGCAGGCAAATCTGTTCTGACCCTGGAAAACTGCAAACCAGCAAACAAGTACATGCTATGGAAATGGGTTTCAAACCATCGCCTCTTTAACATAGGATGCAGCGGTTGCCTGGGCCTGAATTTATCTGATCCCCAGCAGCCGTTAAGCATATATGAATGTGATTCCACTCAGGTGTCCCTGAGGTGGCGCTGTAACAAGAAAACGATCACCGGCCCGCTCCAGTACATGGTCCAGGTGAAGCATGACGACACGCTGGTGGCCTCATGGAAATATCTTCATAAATGGATTTCCTACATGTCAGGTGGTGGAGGCATTTGTGAATATCTGCACAAAGGTAAAAAGTAATTCCAACCAAAGTGCTCATGAAATGATATAGTTAGAAAGTTTGCCCATAAGTAAAGATTTGTAAAATACATTACATGAAAGAGGCACACAGCCCGCAGAACCTCAATGGACTTCTGCTAAATACATTTTAGTTGCTTACTCGCTTATTGTAAAAGAATTACCGGAGCCTGGGAATGGATTTGCTAACTTCTGCTAAAGGAGCAGAGCTTCTCAGAAGTTAAAGGTATCGGAGGAGGAAACATTTAACTTTGGGAATCAGTGGAAAAGAGGAAAACAGGAAAAGAGTGAGAAAGAAAATGAAGGTAGGAGGAAAAGATCTTTGCAGTTAAAGATTTGGCAGGGCGAGTATAAGAAAGTCTCCTGCCACCATCTCTCTTAGAGAAACTCAGTCTCATGGATGGAGTGTGCCTGCAGAACAACTCAGGGCCTCCAATGCCTGGATGGCAACCATTGGAAGGTCAAGTGACAAGGCATTTAAATACAGACTTGTCAGGGGTTATTTGGTGTGTGCCAGGGAATGGGAAAGCATGGTCTGGGAGCTGGGAGGGCTTTCATTTTTCATAGTTCTGTAATACTTGGCATTTTTAAACAGAAAAAAAAACAATAGAAGAAAGAAATGAGCATAGTTAAATTCTGACGCCCCAACCTTGTTTCTCAGATTTTGTTTTGTAGTGCTCTTCATTCATCCATTCATCTATCCATTCATCATCTATCACACATTTACTGAGGGCTGTTTCTCAGGCATAGTGGCCAACAGAACAGATGTGGTCCCCACCTTCATGGAGCTCTGTAAAATTGTGCCTTAAGGAGAGCATATCTTTCTAAGAATCTGTACCAGTCCTAGGAAGCAGAGCAAGAAACTACTAAGATCCAAGGCAGGACTTCCTCCTGTACCTACAAAACATGAGTAAAAAGAGATGGAGCTAAGAACAAACTATTTTTAGGACTCACTGCAATGAAGCAAGTGCTGCAAACCTGCAATTCTAAGGAAGAACTGACATTTTGCTTTATGTTAACATTTTAGCTATACACCCACACTCACTTGCACACAGGGGAAGACTGAAGAGAAGGCAGGGACTGAAACCAGAGGCTGTGTCCTGAAACACCAGTAGTTCCTAAACAGCCTTAACCTCTAGCACTGGTGATGCTGTGTGAGCTTAGTCCAGCCCCTGCTAATTGTGGGAAAGTGGTTGAATCCCCATAGCCAGTCCTTTCCCTCCAGGACCTATCGCCTTATTTGAGGGTGGCCCTGATCCCTCTCACCACAGTAACTAACCCCCGGTTGAGGCATGAAAAGGTGTTTCCTGCTGAAGGCCAAGGATGGTGGATTATTGAAATACTCCGAGAAACCTGCCAGCTGGCCATCTTGGCACTGTCGTCTCTCCTAGATGACTGTGGAGGCCTCTCTGCCATCTCACTTTGCCCGCTCACTGCGAGGGCCCTGTTTGCCAAACTGCACCCCAGTGAGCCTTTAAAAATGGAAATCTGATCATGTTTCTTCCCCATTCAAAACTGTCTAGTGATGTCCCACTAACCTCATGGTAAAGGCCAAAGTCCATGACATGGCAGAGCCGGCCTCTGTGAGCTGGCGCTCCAGTACTGCCCTGATTCCACCCCCATCGCACCTCCATGCTCTTCCACATTCATCCCGCACACGTTCTTGTCGCAAGTTCCCCCTAAGTGCTGTTCCTTCTGCCAAAACAACCCTGTTCCTAATACTTGCTCCTTCACTTTACCTAGTTCTTATTCAGAGGCCTTCACTAACCACCAATCTTAAATAGGGCGCCTCTACCTCTTCACACACACACACACACACACACACACACACACAGGTCATTGTCTTCTTACCTTATTTTGTTTTTCATCACGGTACTTACTGCTACAAGAAATGATATGTTTACTTGTATATTTGCTTTCTTGTTGCCTCTCCTCACTAGAACAGAAGCTCCCTATGAAAGGGAACTTTTGCTGGTTTGTTCACTATTATATCCCCAGGGCTGGACACATTCAATACTCAATAAGTATTTGCTGGATGAACAAATTCATAGAAGCACTTGAAGTTCCAATGCTGAATACTGATGCCTTTGGGGACTGGAAGATATTTTAAAGTAAAACCTCCATTAACTTTTTCGCTTTATCCTTTCACAAACATGTATGCTCTGTAGCAGAGCACCACAGTGAATAAACAAGTAGGATACATATATGAACACTCCATGTATGAGCATATCCTCCAAACCCAGCACTAAGTCTTGCCCTTGTACGCTCGCTAGACAGTAAGGTCCTGAGGGTTGTCTGTGCTATTGCTAGGGCTATAGGTTTTGTAGGTTTTCAGTCACTAAAAAAAAGGCATTCACTCTATGACAGTTTCCAAAGATCAAGGTGGCATAATACTTATTTGAATTTGTCCTTTTTTTTCTCCTAGATGTGTATACACTCAAAGGGAACGCCCACGGGACACCATGCATGTTTCCCTTCCAGTACAACCACCAGTGGCATCATGAATGCACCCGGGAAGGGCGGGAAGACGGCTTACTGTGGTGTGCCACCACAAGCCGCTATGAAAGAGATGAGAAGTGGGGATTCTGCCCAGATCCCAGTAAGAATGAAATCTTCTCTTCTTCATATGTCATGAATGAATCAAGGATGATGAGAAAGTTATCTGTATCTAAAGAAAGCACTGAGATTGATATATTGAAGTCTGAATATGCAGTCTGATTCCATTTACCCAGATTTGATTTGGGGTTTGTTTTTGCCTTGAAAAGACAATCCTGACGTATATTCCTTTTCTTTCCTCACGTTCTAAAGATGTTAATTAGCCATTCTTCATTAAGCTCAGTATATAAGGATGCTTTAACCGGAATCAAATTATAATAGTCTGTGATCTCATTAATCCTGGCTTCCAGGCAAAATACTCAAAACAAACCTGAATGCATACAAAGTTCAGTTATCCTTTCAATCTATTTTTTTTTTATGAGTTGCCTCAATGTCTCCATGTCCAGACTGCTTGTCTTGCCATTGTCAAGTCCAGGGATCAGCTGGCCCCTTGACGACCTTTCTAAAATGGCAGTTGCCCTCATTATTTCTCGGCAATGACTTCCCATCTTGGTCCCTTTTCCTTACTACTCGATTTCTAGGTATAACCTTAAAATCTTTTCTCTTCTTAACTTGATTTTCAAGGTCCAGTGACAGCTGCAATGCTATAACATTTATTTTTCAGTTGGTATTTTATTATTTTATTTTATTTTTATTGAGCTAAAAGTTTTCCAATGGTTCCTAAGTATTAGGGAATATTTACATATACCTTCTGCTTTCTATATTTAATTTCTTTCACCTAGGTTCCTGAGAGTCAGAGAGTATAGCTTTTACAATCTCCTTCTCTTCCATGCCTACCTCCTCTCTACAAATATAAATAAATTTGAACCAAAAGCAAATTGAAGAGATTAACTTGAAAGAATCTGATTTATAAGTTATCTATAGAATTGTTTTCTAATCTAAGAGCCAGTATGGCGTAGAGAATAAGAAAGAGTATAGGCTCTGAAACCGGGAAGACCAAGATTGGAATCCTTACTCCCAATGATGAGATCTTAAGTTTCATTTTCTTTACCATAAAATAGAGATAAAACCAGTACCTAATAGGGTTATTGAGAGGATCCAATTAAGTAATGCATCTCGGGCACATATCATCGTACCTGGTACATGATAAGCACTCACCCGGATTAACCGTCATCATCATCACCATCATTATCATCATATCAGCATCAAACCTAACTTATCCTGTTAGCGTACACTTCTGAATCGATGACCCTTCCTCTTTATTGTCTGCCAATAGCACTAAGGTAGGTGTAGGGGTGAATACCAAGAGTGTTAGGACTTACGACCCTCCCTTCAAAGACCTTGGCATCTAGAAGAATACAGGACAGACAGATTTGCTCTATGCCAGAAAATGCAGGCTATGTCTGCTATGATGCTCTACAATCACCTGGGGAGAGGGGGCAGTTAAAAATGCATATCCTAGCCCCCTCTCAGGGATGCAGTGGGTCCAGTGTGTGAGACCCAAGCATCTGCATTTTTGACAAGTAGCCCAGGTCATCCTGCTGCAGATAATTCTTCATCAGACAATTCATAAGCCCGGTTTCAAAGTCTATAATTCTATGCAACATACTATATCTATCTATCTATATTCAGGCATGATATTAAGACATTTAGGGTTTTTTTAAAAAAAAGACATGTAACAACCAATATGGTATGTGCTTTTGACCCATCCAAGGAGGGACCTTAATGTGAGGGTTAGGAGACCAGGAGTCCCACTGCTGGCATTAACCCCTTGGCTGCTGCAATGTGAGGAGATGAGGTGGAAGGGGAGGTACAGGGGAGACTAGGGCAGCAAAGGGCACTCAAGGAGCTCAGAAGAGCAGCTATTCACGAACCAGGGTGAAATTATTTCTTTATTGAAAAATACTGTCAGATCATCAGCCTTCTCTATCTAAATTTGAATGCATGTATGTGCATGCAATCCCTAAACTTCTTGGATTCTGAATTAGATGTCTTATTATTAGCATCATCTTCTCTTTCCATTTCCATCTCTAATAGATGTCATTATTAAAAAATAAGTAAACCAATACTAATAAAATTAACGTGTATATCACTTTACCCTAATACTAGGGACATTTTTTTTTAAACCACAGTATTTTCCTGGAGGTTCAGCAAAGAGCGCTGTCCCCACCATCCTTTGTCACGTTAGCCAGTTATGGTTTTCCAGGTGGAAGCCTGTGTTTAGTGATGCTCAGGGCTCCTCCCTCTCCATACCATCGATTTGTTCAGCTTCCTACAGCTCAAAGGCTTCCTCTGACAGCCTGCCAGGTTCCAGCTCTCCTGACCTTTACCATAACCAGCAGAGAGCATGTTTATCTCTACAGTACTGAATTACAATACCAATTTTCTTCCTTTCTCATTACTTTTGGTTCCTGGTGGCCAACATAACTTAAAATGATGTGTCAGAGACTGAAATTTTAGCAAGCTGCTGATAGCTCTTTCCATTCCATGGGGATAAGATATAGAGGACGGCATGGACTAAAGATTTGTCCTTCTGCATCTCATCTTTCTTACATGGAAGTATTTTTAGTATCTCAATGTAAAATTATGCTTCCTTTTTTAAAAAGTTGATAGTAAGTGAGCAAAAACTTAAATGTAGCATTAATAAACACAAACACACTAGCAGTGAGGGATGTGAGAAAACATCTGTGACTATAGATCTTCAGGAACAAAGATGGTCTATAGGAATCTCTCTGGGTTTGTTTCTAGGCAATTCTAGGACATGCTAGGCCCTTCTTGGTTGTGTGCTTTGTACAGCTGGAGAGTCATGCTTAGTTAGTTTGAGATTTTCTTTTAGGATTTCAACATCCGGAATGATCTGATTGTCCTTGAACCTGGCTACGTACAAAGTATGGTGTGTGTGTGGGGGGGCAGCTTTCTCCCATGAGGCCTGAGAGGTAAAGCCTTTGTAACTGCTTATGATCAGGCCTAAAACAGTATCCATAGGTTTTTAAGAGGAGTTAGACTTCTCACTGGTAAGGACAGACTTGGAGGATAAGAGAGAAAGTGGGGTGTTAATTAAGACCCCAGCTTTCTGCATAGCTAAATTAATGGAGATACAGATTTGGGAGAGAAAACCAAGCGTTCAGATGGGGACATGTTATATGTTGAGTCGAGCATGTGGAGATGTGGAGTAGGCAGTTAGACATAAAGGTCTCTATATATTTGAGAGTTACAGGAGAGGGATTTATGGGAATAGGTTAGATAGTCTGGAACGTGTATAAAACAAATAAGAAGGGGTTTCAGGGCCAAGTCTTAAGACCTCAACGTTTAGTTTGAGTAGAGAAAACTGAACCAGCCAAAGAGATCGAGAAAGGCCAGCCATAGAGGTAAAAGGGTGGCCAGGCATGTGAGTCAAGAACATAGAGTATATCAGCAAGGAGAGGGAGGGAGCTCAGCTTGCCAAATGCTTTCAAAGGGCCTGATTTGACAAAGTCTAAAACTAAATGTTTGCTGGGTTTGGCAATATGGAAGTCATTGATGACCTTAACAAGATATCTTCTAGTTGCCAGATTGAGTGCGTTAAAGAGTAAATGGAAAAACAGAAAACAAGGGAACACTTCCCAATTCATTCTATGAGGCCACTATTACCCTGATACCAAAACTAGACAAAAACATCACAAGAAAACTACAGAACAATATTTCTTATAAATATAGATGGAAAAAAACAAACTTCAACAAAACACTAGCACACAGAGCCCAACAACATATAAAAATAATTGTACACCATGAACAAGTGGAATTTATCCCTTTATGCAAGATTGATTTAAAATCTGAAATCAATTAATGTAACACCCATATCAATAGGATAAAGGACAAAAACTACATGATCATACAGAAAACATTTGACAAAATTTCATACTCCCCCATGAAACGAAAAACACTCAGAAAAACTAGAAATAGAAAGGAATTTCCTCAACTGATGAATAAAATCTATTTTAAAACAACACAGCCAGTATACATAATGGTGAAAGACTGAATGTGTTCCCCCTAAAATCAGGAATAAGACAAGGATGTCTGCTCTCATCATTTCTATTCAACATTGTACTGCAGGTTCTAGCAAAGGCAAGTGGACAAGAAAATGAAATCAAAGGCATCCAGATTGGAAAGGGAAGTAAAACAATCTCTGTTTACAGATGACATGATCTTGTGTATATAAAATCCTAAGGAATCCACTAAAAAACTATAAGAACTAACAAACACGTTCAGCAGATCACAAGATACAAGATCAATATATAAAAATCAGTTGTATCTTATTACAGTAGCAATGAACAATCCAGAAATTAAATTAAGAAAACAATTCCATTTATAGTAGCATCAAAAAGAATAAAATACTTAGGCAGCAATTTAACAAAAGCAATAGTGAAAACTTATGCACTAAAAACTACAAAACAGTTTAAAGAAATTTTAAAATACTAAATCAGTGGAAAGATATCCCATGTACATGGAATCAGAAGACTTAATATCGTTAAGATGGTACTATTACAGCAATCTCTATCAAAATTCTAGCTGGTTTCTTTGCAGAAATTGACAGGCATATCCTATAATTTATATGGAAATTCAAAGGACCCAGAAGAAAAAAACAATCATGAAACACAACAAAGTTGGGGAACTTATACTTCCCAATTTCAAAACTTATAAAAAGTTACTGTAATCAAGACAGTACAGGATGGTCAAAATGGAATAAAATTGAGAGTTCACATTTATGGTTAATTGACTTTTGACAAGGATGGCAAGACAAGTCAATAGGGAAAGAATAGTCTTTTCAACAAACAGATTGAGGAGGAATGGGGATTGACTGCTAATGGATACTAGGTTTCTTCTGGGGGTGATGAAAATGTTCCAAAATTGACTGTGCTGATGGTTGCTCAATGTTTTCACTATACTAAAACCATTGAATTCTATATTTTAAATGGGTGCATTCTATGGTACATTACGTTATATCTCAATAAAACTTCGTTTTTAAAAAGAGTAAATGAGAGATGAGGAATAGGAGATAGAGTATAAAAGTATGTGACTAAGTGGGGTAGAGAGAAGACAGTGACTGGATGAGGAGGCCAAGCGAGGGAGTTTTGTTGTTTCTTAGTTTTTAAGGACGAGGCGTGGTCAGCCATCTTTGTGTGCATCTGGAAATGATCTAACAGAGAGAGGTTAAAGATACAGGAAAGTGAAAGCAACTGGTAGAGTACATATGGTCTCTCAAAAGACAGATTCTCGGTGGACAGACTGGCCTTTCATAGATGTAAAGACAGTTTCTCCATTGGAGGGAAGAGGGAAAGATAATACAGGTCCAAGAAAGTTGATGGGTTAGGTGATGGAAGCAAAGGAGGAGAAATTAGTCCAGTGCTTGTGGGCTTTCTCAGAGAGGGCAGGAGTGAGAGGTTTGGACAAGAGGAAAGTCACGAAATGGGAATTGTGGCTGTGGGTGAGCAGACTTACTAGAGAAAACTAGTAATGTTTCCAAGTGGTAGTGAGGGTGGTTGATAATGAATTAATCAGAATGATTTTCCTTGGCAGTGCTCATCTGTTAGGGCAGGCACACAGAAGGCAGGGATTGAGTTCCTCTATTGAAACAGTGTCCCCTAAAGTCACCAATGGACTCAGTCCTCATCTTACTCAGAGTCAGCAATAAGTAACAAAATTGACATCATCTCTTTCTTGGGTTTCTGGAACCCACACTCACTAATTTTTCTCTTTCTTGTGTGGCCATCACTTCTCAGCTTCCTGGATGGCATATTCTCCTTTACCCAATAACTTTTAAATGCTGATGGGCAAACTGGAGGAATAACATGAAAAAGATGGAACATGGTACCTGCTTTCCTGATACTTACATTTTATCAGAAAATAAGCAAACACAGATAATCAACAATAAATCACATAATGCATCATTTCAATTTCATTGTGATCAGGGCTACCAAGGACCACGTAAGGCATTGAGAATGTATAGCAAGAAGTCCTGACTTGGCCTGGTATCTCTTTTACGTGAGATTTATCAACATAGCACTTTACAGGAAGCACATATTCAATAACTATTTGCTGAGTATATAAAAGAGCAAGTGGAGACGGAAATAGTGACTTTGCATATTGGAGTTGCTCTAATGGTATATAAGAATTCATTTTTTAAAGAATTCAACAATTTTAAAAAGTGGCAAGAAACAGGACACCTGGGAAAATGGCAAAGCTGTATCCTTAAGGGAGAAAAAGAGGACACATTAACAGAGAAAAGGGGATGTCTGCATCTCAGTCATAATCCATGATAAAAACCAGTGCTGACAGAAATACACTTTAGTTCATTAAGAAAGGTGCATTTTGGGAGGGAGAATATCACCTATTTATAACATTATGCAAACGATTTGGGTAATTTGTCATCAAATAATAGGAGATTCAAAGATATACACACACATTTGCTTCTTGCAAGGAATTCATGATTTAGCAACAGAAGAGATCATATAAAAACAACCAAAAATGCAAAGAAATATAACAATAGGATTCTAGCCCTTAGATTCTAATTTTTCAAGGTAATTAAATGTACGTGAGACACCAGCCTTCAAACTTGCATTTTCAGTGGCTTGGAAAGAGAGATTATATATGAAAAACCTAGAGAACTAAAAATAAATGAATGCAAAGTCCCCAGGCCACGATGCAAGCCTGTGCCAAGTGGGTTCCCAGGGAGCAGTCTCTGAGGCAGAGACTAACCTGCAGGAGGTTTCTTGGGCAGTGTTCTCAGGATCGATACATGTTGGAAAGCAGGGAATAGAGCAGGATTGGCGGAATTGTGATGCAGGCCTGGCTGACCCTATAAGGTATTTTCAAGCTAGATTTGCCCCCCAGTTGGGATGAGAGGAGGGGTTTCTAGCCCTGACCTGACCAGTCATGGTTTGCCAGCAGACTTTGAGAAAGCAGAGTAACATTGGGCAGAGACTCTTCAACCAAGGAAATCCTTGAAGAAGCCTTAATGTTGAGAGATGCCTGCTGGTAGCTGGGGAGATAAGACCTTTAGTCCTGAAGGGATATCAAGACAGCACATCACAGCACCTGGCCCAGGGTAGCATTTTCATTCCATTTGTTACCATAAAACCTTCCACTAAGATCCATGGAGTGACATGCAGCCCACCTAGAGAAGCAGAGAGATGACTAGTATCTGCCTACACAGAAGTACAGATGCTTATATTTTAGTTAAAACCAATTTCAATGACAAATGAACTTACTTAGGAGAATACGAGCGCCTGTTGCAAACATTTGACTGGAAGTTTTCTTTCAATTAAGCTTAAGAACAGGCACAGATAATCCAAAACCAAGGGAAATCTAACAAAACTAGGCTATATAGAGGAGATCCAAGATGGCAGAGTAGATAAACACTGTGCCTGCATACTTCCATGAACACATTAAAATTACAACTAAATTATGGAACAATTAACCTGGAGAACCACCTGAAGTCTGGCCAAACGGAAGACCTATAACTGAAAATACAAAGAAGCAGCCACGTCGAGACTGGTAGGAGGGGTGGAGATGCAAAACGGGCCCCAAACCTCCATGTGGCAGTTGAGAATCAGGAGGGATATCTCCACAGCACAGGTTCCCTCCAGAGGAGAGAGAGACCCCACATGAGGCTCCCCAGCCCAGAGTACTGGTGCTGAGAAGAGGCTCCCCTACAATATCTGGCTGTGAAAAACAGAGCGTGTCCCAACCATCCAGGTGGACAAAAAAGCTGCAGGAAACCCAGACATCCTCTTAAATGGCCCATGCACAGACTCTAACGCGCAGGCACTCACCCTGAGCTGAGAGATGGTGGAGGGACGGTGACTCGGAAGGTGCTGGAGGCATACGGGGACAGACTGAGGTGTGTGGCCTCAGTATGAGAGCCATTTTTCCTGTGAGGGGTCCTGCTTCCACGGAGCCGGCAGGTGGGTGCCACCTTTTCTGTGTTGAGCCCACCCCCACAGGCCAAATCTGAATCTGATTGGTCTGGTGAGCTCTGCTGACTCACTGAGCCCCGCCTCACCCAACTCCGCCAATGCCAGAGGCACTTTCTTCACGAGCAGCCAACCCCACCCACAATGCACTCTTTCTTGGAAAACTAGCAGAGTCCAGCAGGCCCCAGGCAGGCTGCAACTGCCTCAGTGTGCTGAGACTTTCGCTGACTCACTCCAGGCTCAGCACTGACACCAACCAGAATTTACATTAACCTGGTGACCACAACTCTTTCCACTCTAGTGACTCCCTAAGATCCTGCCTCACCCAAATTGCATACCGCATGAGGCTCTATCAACAGCTGAACCTTAAAGGAGCCAGCAGGTGGCCAGGGTATCCTGACTTTTTGTGGAGCTACCCCAGGCTGGGTAGTGGTGACAGCCATCCTCAGTTCATAGCATGACCTCTCCCATGTGCCTCCAGGTTTAGCACAGGCAGCAAACAACTGTGGATTGCTTTATAGCTCCTATAAGGTAGCCCCTGACCAGTCACAGAAAGTGGGTGACCTGGGCCTGCACTAGAGCCCCTCCTAAGAGGCCCCAGAACCAACATACTTGGAGGTTGGCTTCAGACCACAGCAAAGCACCGCCCAGTTAGCACCACAAGAGGCACACACAAAGGGGAGTCTCAACAGGGACCAGACCCACTAGGTCGAATCCCACTCAGTGGGGTAAGCACCCCCCCCCCACCCCACGGCAGCCCATAAGCTGTGGACTTGGCCAAACCCCACAGCCGATCAGCCTGAGGGGCAACCCTACCCACTGGCTTGGCCAATAGTACTCAAGGCTCAACTATAACAGGAGGGAACACACAACCCACACAGGTGACCAGGGAGGCTGTGCCAGGACCCCACAGGACCTGTATTATTCTGTGAATCACACTATGGAAAAGTCTTTTCTAGATTTTAGCAGATTGCCTGTCCCTCAGCTACACTGATGCTACAGCACAGTTCACATTTTCTATATTCTGAAATTCTTTGGCTGAGTTTGATTGTTCATGGAATTCTTGTAGCTGCTTAGTTTACCTTGAGTTTTGATTTAAAATTTTAGCAAAAGCACCCAAACCAGGCCTTCATTTTCAATAAATTTCAGATTTCAGATCCACATTTCATTCTTTATTATACTTTAAGCACATTATGCAATCCTTGGTCAATGTTTTATAAGCAGGTTTTGCTTTTCTTCCTTTTGGCTGAAAGAACTTTCTTAAACTAAATATCAGTGTTCCTGTTCTCAATGTTTATTTGAAAATTGTTCATTATAGACTCATATTTCAACTGTATCCTTTATTTCCTCTAACATTTTGGTATTTGGGAGGGTGGGGAAAGCCTTTTGAAACAATGTTTGCCTCTATCTCAATTAAACATTTAAATACACACAGCTTTCAGTATGAAGTTCTAAATACTTGCGTTTTAAAGAACTCAGGTGTTTATTTTCACATATATTTCTATTTCCTTCTCTTACAAATGGCTTCTATTATTTTCCCAGAAAGGATCAGGGATTCTCTATGGATAATTTCTAGAATTTCCTTTTAATCTTGAAAGAGTTTAACTAGAAGTGCCAACGGGATAACAATGCAAATTTCATCATAGACACCAAATCGAGAATCAATAAGGCACTGAGGTTTTAGATTGTTAAGTTTAGGTTGCAAGTTGGATTCATTCCGTTCTAATATCTCTTAGAAATATATTGCTGTATAGATAAAGTAAGACTTTATTTAATGTTTCAATGGTCTTTGTTTGCAGCATCTGCAGAGGTGGGTTGTGACACTGTCTGGGAGAAAGATCTCAATTCACACATTTGCTACCAATTCAACCTGCTTTCATCTCTAACCTGGAGCGAGGCACATTCTTCATGCCAGATGCAGGGAGGTGCTTTACTAAGTATTGCAGATGAGGCTGAAGAAAAATTCATAAGGAGTAAGTAGGTGAACATTGCTATTGATACAATTAAAATGACTGTTGTTAACAATTACATCCATGTATGCAATGATATATTCTGGGGGAAAAAAGTTCCTTGGAAAATATTTTCTTTTATTCATATTGTCCAAACTCACACCCAGAATTCTGACTGGAACCGCAGGCCATTCCATTTAGCACCCAGTCATGTCTTCCTTGTTTTCTCCCCCTTGGAGTAGAGAAGTTAAGGCCCAAGCAAGGGACCCAGGAGAGTTTGCTGCTCAAGCAGTTGAATCTGGGAGACTTTGAAACTTAAATACAAATTCCTGCTCTGCTAGAGATCTTAGCCATTCAGTTTCCATTAGTAAATAATCAAGTCATTCATTCATTCATTAAAATCTTACCTATTACTCACTGGGTGCCGGTACATTGGAGGCCTTCTGGTGGATGCCTGAGAACTTAAAACTTAGTTGGAAAAGCAAAAGCACACACATGGTAACTAACAGTATAAGAAAATAATATCAGATGCCAAAAAAGTTGTGCTAATGAGCGGTGTCTTGTGTTTCACCTATCACCTAAACTCTCCTCTTACTTCACCTTTAAAGATTAAATGTTTATATGTGTACATACAGATTTTTAAAATAATTTTTGGAAACATTTGAAAGTGTCACAAAACTAGTCACTTTCATAAACAGTTTCTGACACTTTTTCCTGATTTTATTGCACATGTAGTACATGTTTATTCAAGAGTAATTTTTAAATTTCAAGTAGACAGAAAGAAAAACCAAAGAAAAGTCTCCCCCAATTCCACAATCCAGAAATAATCATGTTTTTTTTCCTGCAAAACATGGATCCATACATAGTATCTATGAGAAATTGTACTTAGGGGTGGCCAGTTAGCTCAGTTGGTTAGAGCGTGGTGCTGGTAGCACCAAGGTTGCCGGTTCGATCCCTGCATGGGCCACTGTGAACTCTGTAAAAAACAAACAAACAAACAAACAAAAACAAACAAACAAACCAAAACACATGAGGATCTGTAGGAGCTGTGGTGCAGTGGTTAGGAGAAGGGGCCAGAGAGCCAGCCAGTCTGACAGGAAATCTTCTCCCAACTCAAGTGGAGAAGCATTTGCATTATGCATGGCCTTTATGCCCCAACCTGCTATGGATCCTTTGGATCCAGACTCCTCAGCTGGATTCCTGAGTGCCCAAGCTGAGGTCACCAGACACACAGGTGGTAAGAGCGCATGTGGTAAGAGAAGGAAGACTTTCTGGGGGTGACCCAGGACGCTTCCTCCTCCACCCTCTAAAACCCTTAAGTGCAGGAGTTCACACACATTCGAGGGTCTGACATTTGGAACCATGCACTCTTGGATGGATGGATTGACCATTAAGAGGCAGCATTTCTGGATGCTTAGAACGAGCACTTCACAGCTGCTTGTTGTCACTGAGCTTTTAGAGAACTGCTATGTTTCTCAAGACAGTGAGAGGCTGGCTTTTTTGACTCTGAAGCACCAGGGTGGGGTTTAGTAGCATTTAAACCCTCTTTTGTCATTGACTGGAGTTAATTTATGACTCCATGCTCCAGGAATAGGAAAACTAAAAAGAAGTGTAGCATTGATTTTTTTTTTTCCAAACTCCAATTTCTCTTCATTTCAGAGCACTTGAGCAGCAAAGCAGTGGAAGTGTGGATGGGTCTGAATCAGTTGGATGAAAATGCTGGCTGGCAGTGGTCTGATAGAACACCACTCAACTATCTGAACTGGAACCCAGGTACCTGCAGCATTTTAACAGGTGGCATCATCCCACAGCCTGAAGCAGCAGTATTTCCCACATATATGGAAGGAGGCATATCATTTTGAAAGTGGTTTATCAAAATTTTTAAGCCTGACTTAATTCCAATAAGGCTTTTCCAGACAAGAAAGTGGAACCCTAGAAGGTAAGCTATGTATTTAGCCAAGGTTGCAGAAGGATTTGGGTCACAGCCAAGATTTTAGTCAGCCATTTAAAAAAATGACCACAAATAACAAAATATTTCTCTACTTTAAAACAATAAAATCAGCTGTGGCTATCTTTGGGAAATCATTCCATTGTCATGCCTGGACTTCAACTGCAAGATCATAGATATAACATGTTTTAGGATTTACTATATATGCCAAAGATAAGGGTCCTCCCCTTGATGCTAAAACTATATCTCAGTATATATTAAGCTAATCGCTTTTGCTTCTAACATTAAATACAGACACACTGTATTTTCAGAAATAAATTTTGAGCCATTTGTTGAATATCACTGTGGAACATTTAATTCATTTATGCCAAATGCCTGGAGAAGTCGGGACTGTGAGGCCACTTTGCCCTATATATGTAAAAAATACCTAGACCATACTGATCATGAAGTAGTCGGTAAGTGTTTTTATTTTCAATTGTTCTCATGAGTTGCTTACTCATCCTCTCAATATATTCAAATTCCTCTATTTTTTTTGCAACTCATTTATGATTTAAATTAGTTAAAACTAGTTTTTATATAAATAAAAATGTGTAACTAGATAATATCTGTATTCCAAAGGCACCATGAATTTAACAAATGCATTTAGGTTTTTACTAAAAACTAAAATAAAGCAAACTAACGTAAACATGAAAAACGTTTTCTCCCTCTCTTTTTAAAAAATTTACGTTCTTAGTCATTCTGCATTAGAAAAACTAAATATGCTTCCTTTTCTATTCTAGCTTTGAGTTTTATTTATGGTTACAATACAAAGTAAATGTAACTTAGAAAATAGTTTTATAAAATGTTTTACTTCATTGATTTCCTATCACACTCCATAAATATTTTTTAGTAACACATCCTCTTTCCCGAAATAACATACAAAACTTTTAGGTGTAACTAAGACTTAAATACTACCTAATTACAATCTAGTAGCTGGAAACCTAATTATTTCTGTTTTTAAGGTCTGTTACCTCTTTTAAGTTTCTGTGGGAATTAATGTCTTAACTCAGAATGTAGAGATAAAAACATAACCATTGTTAAAAGAATCATTACCAGTATAATTAGAAACAACTCTAGATTTAAAGTAATAAGCTGAATTATCATTTAAAAATATTATCCCTTACAATTAGGCTTTAACTTTTGTTTTCCTTTAAGTAGCTAAGCCTAGGGGTATTGTAGAATATGGGGGCAGGGGCAGAAGAAGCATGCCTTCTTGTTATGTAGAGATATTTTTCATTATTTCAAGAATGTGCTGAAATTGCTACTGTCATTATTGTTCTTTCCCTCCCTCTCTTCCTTCTTTCATTTCCCTTCAATTCTTCCTTCTTCGTTTTTTTTCTTTCTTATGCCCTCCTGCCACCCTTCTTTGCTTCTGTTTTATTTACTCCCTTGATCTACTGATTGAGGTCAGAGACCAGAAATGAAGGTAGTTAAGCCAAGTTTGTTTGGATTATTTGCTGTTGCTTCAAGTTCAACTAATAATTTTGATGATCTAGCCCAGTGTCTTCCAACTGTGTTTCCAGGATGCCCAGGTTACTAGCCTGACCCCACCCTTGTTTTAATCAGAGAAGTTCCTGTTTTATCTTATCTTACCTTTACAGTGAAGTTTAAGGTTCCATTTTTAAAGGGGCTCTGTGACTCATTTTTTTTTAGGTTGAAATCAGTGGAATAGATGATATCTAAATGTGCTAACTTTCTTTGATTGTGATTCTAATTGCTGTCAGAGTCCTAGGAACAATTTTAAAAGCATGTCTTGTTTCCCAAATAGCAATGGAGTTGTATCTAACTAAATTAGTGCTTAAGGGAGGTACTCAGTTGTGGTTACTAAAATAAAGTAAAAATGCTATCACCAGGTTGGGGGCAAGTTCCTGGATAGAGGAAAGCCAACACTTGTTATGCACACCACTGCCTTCCCTTCCAGTGTCAAAGCATTATGACACTATTTTCCTTTAAGTCTAACCTGGAGTCCATACTCATATGAACCGGGAGGGACATTACAAGCACTCAGACTGACCCTCAAGATGAAAGCTATTTGTCATCTCTGCTCTAGAGGAAATGGCCAGAATTTCAGACTCTTTTCAGCTGAGGATAAATATGTACCTCCACCCATATACTGCACATATGATCCTTAGAATATCATTTAAATTATTTTCCATAATATTCCTTTGTCAATGTGAAAAGCTTTTAAAAACGGACAACTCTAGCTGGTAATTTTTATATCTAGCCCTAACTCTCAGTTTTGGCTATATGGCCTTTACCATGTCTCCTTACCTCTTTGTGCCTTAGATATCTCATCTGGAAAATGAAGCACTGAGATCCATTAGATCCTACATCTAGATCTAGATCTAGATCATAGATTGGATCCTTCTCAACTCTGAGATCTAGAATTCCATAATTTCTATGTTATTGTTTCATATGTTTTCTGTTTTTCAAATTTTTAAAGTAATCATATGCTGATGGCAACTTATATTAAGGGTAATAAGTAATGTTCTAAAAATGTGGAAAATGACATTTTGTTGTTGTTGTTGTTGCTTTAAAAAGAAAAAGATGCTTGGAAATATCATGCTACCCACTGTGAGCCTGGCTGGAATCCCCACAATTGTAATTGCTATAAACTTCAGAAAGAAGAAAAAACCTGGGATGAGGCTTTGCATTCTTGCCAGTCTGATAACAGTGTATTAATAGAAATAGCTTCTTTAGCAGACGTGGAGTTTCTTGTAAACCTCCTTGGAAATGGTGAGTGCCAAATGCCTTTGATTTCATAGGTCTGAAATATAATGTAGTAACTATCTTTATTAGTGGTGTTGGAAAGAAATTAAGCTATTTAAAAGTGATTATTTGCAGCACATATATCTGAAGTGTGTAAATAATAGCCAGTAGTGCAAATTTATTGGATTTTTACAAAATACATGATCAGAAACTTTGTGACATCTCACATATGCCAGAAATATTAATGTTTTTATTTTTTAAGGGGCAAAGTTAATTTCCTGAAACTTCTAAAAAAAAAAAAAAAATCCTGAACCTGTAATTCAGTTCATGGCCACTAGATAGCAGTAGTGTACTGTGGTCATGTAATCCAAGCAACAGGAAATTGTTTAGACAAATAATTGGATTTCAATAACTTTAGCCAGTGAAAATGGATAATATTTTTGGTGTGGTCATTTTCAAGTTTTGTGCCATGGTCAGGAGTTCCAAGCTCCTAGGCCTCCACCCAGCTTTAGCTGATCAGAGAGCAGGTGTGCCTCTGCCTGTGTCATGTAGTATTCAACATAGAATTCCACAAAAAAACATTGAAATTGCTGACTTAGAATTAATTTATAAAACGGAAAAAAAAAACATCTCCAGACGCTATTCTGATGAGCTTTTCAATATTAGGTTTTAGTTTAGAATGAAAATAGAAATCCATGTCTCTGGGTTGTTTTTTTCCTTACCCTTTGCATTTGGTATTAAAAGAATACTGTGGCTGCCTCCATCTCAATATGGGCACCTGGATGTCTCTCTCAGCTACACAGGGTCTTTCCACCTGACCTGGGCTGTCCAATTTTATTTTTCCAGCAATCCATTGCTGCCATTTCAGTGCTTCTAAAAGATTCTGCTCCTTTTTCCCATGCAAAAAAAAAAGAAAGAAAGAAAAAGAAGGAAGGAAGGAAGGAAGGAAGGAAGGAAGGAAGGAAGGAAGGAAGGAAGGAAGGAAGGAAGGAAGGAAGGAAGGAAGGAGAGAAAGAGAAAAGAAAGAAAGAAAGAAAAAGAAAAAAATATGTCGCAAAGCTAGACTACCATTAAAAGATTTTTGTTTTTTTTCCTGGGGGTGGCCGGTTAGCTCAGTTGGTTAGAGCGTGGTGCTAATAACACCAAGGTTGCTGTTTGGATCCCCACATGGGCCACTGTGAGATGCGCCCTCATTAAAAAAAAAAAAAAAAAAAAAAAAGTTTTTTTGTGTATTCTTTTCCTAAAGCAGTAGACTTTCCTACTTTTTCTTTTCTCTAGGCACAAACAAAACCAGACTTTTCAGATCTACTTTCCATACAGTAGCAGGAACTAGAGTGCCAGCAATCTGACTTGCATTGAAGCTTTGTCCTTGCATTGGTTTTAGCTCATGCTCTGACCCACTTATAAGGCCTACATCGAGCAGATCAGATAGGATAGCACAGGAGGAAAAGGCTTAAGCAAGTATTTTATACTAAGCCTGAAACAGGTTTGGTCATACGAAGAAATCACTTACCAATTGGTATATTTTGGTAATAGCCCCAGTGATTATCTCCTTTACACATAATAGGGTTCCTGTAAGTAATTTACATTTATCTCTTACAGAAAATGCATCAGAAACATGGATTGGTTTGAGAAGCAATAAAATTCCAGTTTCCTTTGAATGGTCTAATGGCTCTTCAGTCACCTTTACTAATTGGCACACACTTGAGCCCCAAATTTTTCCGAATAGAAGCCAGCTATGTGTCTCAGCAGAGCAATCTGTAAGTTGATTTATTTGTTCAGTGCTCACTTTGCTGGACTTGTATGTACCAGGGGCTTGGGCTATGGCAAAGACCAAGACAGACACAGTCTCTGCTCCTCATGGGGCTTCCATGCGAGGCTGTCAGCACGCACCCACAGGAAAAACGGTAATTCTAGTTGTCATGATAGCTCTGGGGCGCAGGTGACATGATGGCGAGAACCTCGGGTTGGGGCAGCTACTTCAGATAGGACAGTCAAGGAAGGCTCTCTGAAGAGGTGGCATTTAAGCTGCGGTTTAAAGAAAGAAAAAAAAAAGCTCTTGAAGAGCAGGGGGAAGAACATTCCAGACTGGGACAGCTAGTGCCAAAGCCCAAAGACAGGCCAAGCCTTGCCATGTCTGATGATCAATGTAAGGCAGGGTCTCTGGTCCTGCTCTCAGCAGGTGGACACAGAATATGGTGAGGCTGAAAAGGAACACCAAAGGAGCCATGGATAGGGGTTCATACCACTACATTCTCACTGGCGGCTGGGTTGGAGACACAGGAAGCAGGAGTCACGTGATCCGCAATCCGCTGTCCACTTCTCTGCCAACTGCCTTGCCATCGTAGCCACAGCAGTTACATTAGTGGCTAATGGCTAACTGGTTACAACTAATGGCCGAGTAGTTATGGCGGATGGCCATCTGATCACAGCTAATGGCAATCAAATAACTGAGCCAGCATCTTTCCACGTGAGGCCGAGAGCCTGGAAACTGCTCTCTGGAACTCCATCCCTACAATTATAAAAGACCAGTGTGGTGAGATGCTGTGAATAGTGAGAGGGTGAAAGGAAAAATGCAAAAATGTGAGGCGTATGCATCTTGTATAGGAACCACTAACAAGCCTCAAGGAAACAGAGGGCATGGTCTGATTTACATTATTGAAAGTAACTGTGGCTGCTACATAGAGAATAGATTGGAGAGGGGTAAAATGGAAGCTGCGAAACCAGTTTGGAGGCTACTCCGGTGGGTGAATTGGAACAGTAAATGTGGAGACAAGCAGACACATTCAAGGATCCTCTGGAAGACAGGTATCATTGCTAAATGAGATGAGGGGGTTAGAGAGAGAGAGGTGTTTAGCTTGAGGAGCTACCATTTTGGTGGATGTTGGCCCCATTGTCCACCATGGTGAATATTAGGGGAAGAACTGAGGTGTTGGGAGATTACTCTGGAGAGTGATGATGTTTGAGCTCTATTATCTTATTAACATAAAAGGATTTCAACAGCATGTGCAACCTCTTTTGAAAATTGTGAATCAATGGGAAATTGCTCTTTTCCTTACATGAATGTAATGGTCCCAGTGGCCTTCACATCACACTTACCCCTATGCTCTAGTCTCTCATTTATCTAAAACATCTGATTATACAGAATTAGTTTAATCCCAAGCCATTTGAAGGGTTTATTATATGTTTAGAATAGATTTACTCTCTTTGATCAGATAGCTGTTGAACTCGCTGGCTGAGTTTTAGGAGGTTATTGGGATTTGGTGGGTGTCCCCACTCTTTCAAACCACCAGGATACCATATCAAGTACCTCCAAGAAGCAGGGTATTCATGTTCTTTAAGTAGTTTGACAAAGTAACTGTGCCAACCAAACATGGAAAATTTCTAAGCACTTACTTTTATGGCATTTTTACTGTTTTATCTTTTAAGGCGGTCACTGATTTGTGCACTTACTATTATGGTGCTAAGGCAGTGTCTCAGAGTCACGTTTGAGGAAGGACAATCACCTCTGTAACTATTTGTCTTGGGTCTAACTCTGCTGAAAACCACCACAATTTATTCTATAATATTTGATGCTTTGTTGGTTTGTTAGTTTAGATATAATTAAGTTGACCTTCATTTCCTACTGATATTCTCCTGTTTTATTTCACAGACATGAGTCTTTCACTTAACATGTTCACAAAACAGGAGCCAACATTTGGATAGAAAAATTATTTTTAAGAGAGTAAGGATAGGTATTAATATTATCGGATATGTCAGGACAATGCTGTTGTGTGATATTTTGTGGTGCCCTTTATGGCAGCTCAGTAGCTCCTTAAATAGCAGATGTATAAAAAATAACATTTATTCCCATGAAATAGAACTCAATATGAATATAATTATTATAATTAACAAGTTACCTAAGCATGGTTGAAGCCTGAATTTGAATGTGAGAACCTAGGAAATTGGTTATTCATTCATCCATCCATCCAATAGTTATTAAGCAATTATAGTGTGCCTGCCTCTATTCTGTAACTGCAGGGGGAGGACCAAGGGGCTGCTCTTACAGGTGGTGAGGTCAGCCTCTTGCAGAGTATGTTTCTGAGGGTCATGGAAGGGCCCCATATTCCCCTAAAAGCCTACATGCCTGAGATACCACCTAAAATTTGAATTGTATGGTTTTAGCCTAATGGGCTGATTTGTGTTAAAATAAAAAATTCTTTGGAAAGAAGCATAAAATTTTAACCTATTAGCAGTTGTACTTTACACTTAGAAGTGCTTAAAGAGTAGAAACAGTATTCTCACTAGGTCTATGGAATGGTTTCATCCAAGTGGTTGGCCCCCAACCAGCACCATCAACTTCAGCTGAAAACTTGATAGAAATGTGAATTGTCAGGTCCCACCTGACTTACTGAATGAAACACTCACTGATCATGGGACCCAGTCATCTGTGTTTTGGTAACTCCTCAGGTGATTCTGGTGTACCCTAAAGATTGAGAATCAGTGCTCTAACCCATCCCTTTACAAGAAAATTTGAGAGCAGCTTATTGTAAAGCCACCTGAGCCTGGTACTAAATCCTAGCTCTGATTTTTACTGACTGCGGGACCTTATGCAAACTATTAAATCTCACCTTTAAAATGGGAGGAACAATGCCTACCTCACAGGAATGTTGAGATAATATATGAAAGTCATTCAACATTAAGCCTGGCACACAGCAAGAAGTACTCGTTGCTGCTCCCCTCCTGCCCACCAATCTAGGATTGATCGTCTTGGAATTGTTTATATGTTGGAGAGAGAGCAGGGCCTCCCACTCATATGTACAGGGAGAATCAGCCCTTTCGAATGACAACACAGGTCCTGACATGTTACTCCATCCTGAACCACTGATTATTAACCATATTTTTATTCAAAATAGTTGGTGTTGCCTATTAGCATCACTAATGGAATGTATTCCTTCATCTTGTAATATTTTTCCCCTTAGGAGGGACACTGGAAAGTGAAAAGTTGTGAAGAAACCCTTTTTTACATTTGTAAGAAAGCAGGCCACGTCCTTTCCAACGCTGACTCGGGCTGTCAAGAGGTAAATGCTGTTAGCCTTGTGATTTACGGGCAGGCACTTCATAACTAAAACAATTTATCCACCATTAACTTACAGTGAAACTTTCTCCCTCCCTCCCTCTTCTACCTTTGCTCTCTCTTTTCTTTCTACTCCCTCTCTCCCTTCCTTCTCTCCTCCTTTTCTTCTGAGTGTGGAATACTTTCAACAAACCAGTTATCAGCTAGAGGCACATAAAAGACTTACAATTCTGCAAGGACTGTCTTTCCATCCTCTTTGACCTAAGACGACTTTTCTTTTGAGGTAAAAAAAAATAAAAATGTAAATGATACTATTATACCATCTGTACAAACAGTGGCTGTCATGCAATGCCCTGTCTCACTTAAGGTTTTCATCATCTTCCCGTGGGATGTCAGAGTGAAAATGGTGCATTCCTTTGAGCCAGAGAGTGAATTTCTGCTTCCAAAGTCTTGTTTTCCTGTTCGCTTTTCTCAAACTTAAATATTTGAGTAGAATACAGTATTGGAGACAAGTGCATGTTTGCAAAATATTTATTATTTGGGAAACAGATAGTAAAACGTACTTTAGTATTTTAAGTAATAAAGTATTTTCAGTACATTAAGTAATAAAAAAATACTTAAGACTTTAGGTTTAAACTTATAAGGTAGAAAATTGTTTTAAATTTCTTAAAATACACTTATATCCTACAATAAAGTTACAAAAAAAATCTATCAAAAAAAATCCTCTTAGTGTCCTCAACACATGCCTTCTCTCTCTCTCTTTCTCTCTCTCTCTCTCTCTCACACACACACACACACACACACACACACACACACACTTTCCCAAACTAGGTTTTTATGCTGTTCTGCTTTAATTATTTTCTCTTCTAATCCAATTATTTATGTTCTAATTAAACAATGACCCATCTCTTCAGAAACTGCATTTTATTCATTAATCAATGTGTAAACATGTGAATTACTCTTCATATTCTAGCTTAACAATACACATGCCATAGCTGACATGTTACCAAACATTTTATCTAATGATTACAGTTCCTGAATTAGTTATAGCTGATCACTGATCTAATCTCTAACTGAACAGAAATATGAAAAAAACTTCTTACTGTGGCTTTCAAGTCAATTCAACATATTTTGTGTTGAGAGGGCAATTCACTTCTTACATAGCAGAAACAGAACGGATGTTTTATTCAAATGTTTTTACACTGCTTCCTTTTTCTGGCTAGACCTTAATTCTAAGGTCAGACCCGGTTCTCTAACTTTATGGTGAAATTCCCGTTAATTTCTTTATGCATCCTATGCGTATGGTTTCAAAAGGTTCCTTTCTTTTAGCCAATTGCTTCAATATAATTTTCTAAACAGTCTGCATATACAAAATCAATTTATACAATAAGTCTTGATCATTTCCAAGCAAAAAAAAAGAGATTTATTTTTCTCTCCAAGTCACTTTTTTGGGGATTGCACAATATAAGCAATTGTTTCAGTGTTGTCATCATCACCTGATTTCATTCAAAGTGAAACGGCACCTCAGATACAAAGGATATTCACGGATACCATCAATTATTCTTCCCACTTTCATTATGTGGACAAAGGCTTGTAGCAAAGAGCCTTTGTTTTTCTGGTTATTACTAGGCCACATTTCTTTAGCCCGTTCAGTTCTTGGATTTTTTTGTTTTGCTAAGTGGCCTGTGATCTAAAAACTACTAATGAAGAAAGACTACTTTGTCAGAAAAGTCAAATTGTCAGGCTTCCTCCACCTGTCCTTCCAGATGCAAAAGCAGTCTAACCTCCCTGTCCCATCTGCAGTGATGCACGGAGGGGCTCTGGCCGCAGCTGTCAATTACTCACACAGACAAGGTTGCGGGAGATATTAAGGCAGTGAGTTCAGAGCACATCCTGGCTGGCTGAATGTGGAACTCCTGTGATCCACACCTCATTTAACCATATGTTCTGAGCTAAAATACCGTGTTTCCCCGAAAATAAGACCTAGCCGGACAATCAGCTCTAATGTGTCTTTTGGAGCAAAAATTAATATAAGACCCAGTCTTATTTTACTATAATATAAGACCAGGTCTTACATAATATAATATAGCATAATATAATATAACATAACATAACATTATAATATAATATAATATAATATAACATAATATAATATGTACCAGGTCTTATATTAATTTTTGCTCCAAAAGACACATTAGAGCTGATTGTCTGGCTAGGTCTTATTTTCGGGGAAACACGGTAGCTAATTTCTAAAATAAGGTTTTCTTTAATTTACTGCAAGATGGAGACCTTTCCCAAGAAATATAGCAGAAATCATTTTATATCTGATCAAATTCTGGCAAGCAATGGCATGGCACAAAATGAAGTATATTTTAACACAGGTGAATATGTAAAAATAGATATAAATGATGTGATTTTATAATATTAAAAGAAAAAGAACTAAAATAACTCGGTTGAAATACAGGAGACTGATGAATGCATGTCTCCTATATTGTATGATTTTAAAGAATAGAGCCACCCTTCATTGCTCCCAGAGCTGAGCTGTGGACCACACATTTGTCACTGTTTTGTCTGAGTGCCAAAGCTTGCTTTCTTTCTCTCTAAAAGGTTAGCCAGTTGATTTAGGAGTACTCTTTATCAAAAATATATATATTTTGGGCAATTTCTATTTGGATGCATTATAATCCTGCCAAGACCATCCTGGATTGCACCAGAATTGGGTTCCAGGTCAGCTTATCCACTCGTCAGTGACTTTATCCAAGTCCCTAACCTCAGTGAATCTCAGTGGTATAACATGAAATAAGTAGTATGAAAGTTGAAAAAATATACACCATGGCCTAGATCCATCTGTCCTCTTTGTTCATGCTAAGTCTCTGTCTCTATTCTAAGGTCTCTGCCTGTGTGTCTCCCTTGATTTTCACAACAGCCTCATGGATGCAATGCCACCCCATTTTACAGAGGAGGAAATTAAAACACGGAGAGATTAGATAAGGTCACACTGGGGTAGAGCCAGAATTCAAACCCATGCATTCTGTCTTCAAAGCCAACATTCTTTAATTTCTACCAGTCTGTAGGAACCATTTGTTTGAAATTCTATATGTTTAAACTGTGTGTGTGAGTGTGTGTGTGTGTGTATGTGTGTGTGTGTGTGTGTGTGTATGAGAGAGAGAGAAAGAGAGAAAGAGAGAGAAAGATATTTTGAGAAAGTGCCCCTTTATTTTCATTTGCTTTTAAGCTTTTAAGTTTTTCGGGGTTTTTTTTTATTAAAGTTTATTGGGGTGACAATTGTTAGTAAAGTTACATAGATTTCAGGTGTACAGTACTGTATTACATTATCTAGAAATCCCATTGTGTGTTCACCATCCAGAGTCAGTTCTCCTTCCATCACCATATATTTGATCCCCTTTGTCCTCATCTCCCACCCCCCACCCCCCTTACCCTCTGGTAACCACTAAACTACTGTCTGTGTCTATGAGTTTCTGTTTCTCATTTGTTTCTCTTGTTCTTTTGTTGTTTTTGGTTTATATACCACATATCAATGAAATCATATGGTTCTCTGCTTTTTATGTCTGACTTATTTTGTTTAGCATTATAATCTCAAGATCCATCCATATTGTCACAAATGGTCCTATTTCATCTTTTCTTACTGCCGAATAGTATTCCATTGTGTATATTACGAATAGAATTACCATATGACCCAGCAATCCCTCTCCTGGGTATCTACCCAAAAAATCTGAAAACATTTATCCATAAAGACACGTGTGTTCATTGCAGCTTTGTTTACGGTGGCCAAGACATGGAAACAACCAAAATGTCCTTCGATAGATGAATGGATAAAGAAGTTGTGGTATATATAAGCTTTTAAGTATATTAAAACTTTTAGGTTTCAAGAATTAAATAAATCTAGAAGTGACTGTAGCTAATGGCATTACCAGATAGAATACATATAAAGATGTCAAGAAAAATTCAAATTTTGAGCTTGGAGTGGGTCAGAAGAGAAAGTAATGTAAGTGGTAAATGAGAATACACAAATAAAAAGATCTTTTGCTGTTGAACTAAATCAGATGATGTCCTCAATTTTCTGTTTCCTGTTTTCTGAGGGATGGGAGAGACATGGTGGATTCTGTTACAAAATTGACACCATCCTGCGAAGCTTTGACCACGCCTCCAGTGGTTATTACTGTCCTCCTGCGCTTGTAACCATTACAAACAGGTAAAGTAGAAATTTTCTATCAGAAACGTGACTGCTTTGACCTGAGGGCTCTGGGAATGATAAAATCTCGCCACAAGCAGTAACTTGTCAAAATCTAAAGAGTACTGTACATTAGCGTATTAAATTTTTTAAAGTATTTGTTGAGATGAATTAAAATCATGCTATGTTATTCCTAAATTGATTTTTGAGTAACAAATAGTAAAATTTAAGATGACTTTTACTTTCTATAAACATGTGTTAGTTATCTAGCTTGCTACTATATTCAATTGTATTAGATTTTATCTTCCAAGTACTATGTATGGACCAACTCTAAAGCAGAACTATGGCATACGTAAGTTTGTTTTTGTCCCAGCCTCAGCCTCCCAGTTCTGCCCAAGTGACTTGTGCTGGCAACTCAGTCACCAGCCAAGATCCCGGGGTACCACACGCTCACCCCAGTGAGGCATCTCTTTCAGGCATATCGCATTCATATGCACTGCTCTGCAAACATGTCTACATCCAGAGCAGTGACTCCAACATGGGACATGCAAGTTGAGGGAAGGAAAGGTGCCATGCTCCTGATTTTTATTCATTTAGACCCCAACAGGTTAGAAAAAAAGACCCACATTGTACAATTCTTTGAGTGATAATACATCTTGGAATATTTTCCAACACCATCTTTTGTCTGAGAAGGTTGGGCAGTAGATGGAAAGTCTCCTCAGATCCAGGAGTGTCCGCTGGCAGCCCTGGTAATCATTTTCTGCCATTACTGATTTCCGTTTGAGTTAAGACACTCCTGTCACTCACCAGTACCCAAGCTTGTAATTGCTAATTGATTTTCCACTCTTCTGCACAATTGAGCGACAGGTTTGATAGGCACAATTAGAACCACCTGCTACAAATTACTTATTTCTTTTGTTATCTGGTAACTGCTCCCGGGCTAGGACTTTTAACACTTTGTGGAATAGAGAGGGGAAGAAAAACAGACCCTTATTGTTGGATAACAGAATTTTATTTGCTTGATGTTACCATATTTTTTCAGGCCTGGCCACTTTTATTCCAGACAGCACGAATGTGGAGCTTGGGTTCCAAAGTTACCATGGATACTTACCTAAATACATGTATATCTAAATCTTGAATCAATCAGTCAAGGAATATTTGGTACAAAATAATCCAAATGATATTCAATTTTGTGAAAATTTTCCAAAAGTTACAAATCCTGTAATATCTCATTTTATCCTCGGTTTAAGGGTGCATGATTTTCAAACATATGTCAGCTCTGTTATTCTCCTGCAGCCACCATAACCTCCAAACAATTTTACAGTTAACTTTTTTATTGTGGTAAAATATACATAACATAAAATTTACCATTTTTGCCATTTTTAAGTCTATAGTTCAGTAGCATTAAGTACATTCACATTGTTGTGCAACCATCACGACCATCTATCTCCAGAATTTTTTTCATCTTCCCAAACTGAAATCCTGTACCCATTACACAATAACGGCTTATTCCCTTTTGCCCCCAGCCTCTGGTTACCACCATTCTACTTTCCATTTCTATGAGATTGACTACTCTAGTTACCTCATAAGTAGAATCATATACTAGTTGTCCTTTTGTGCCTGGCTTATTGCACTTAGCCTAATGTCCTCCAGGTTCATCAATCTTGTAGCATATGTCAGAATTTCCTTCCTTTTTAAGGCTGAATAATATTCTATAGTATGTATACACCAAATTTATTTATCCATTCATCCATCAATAGTATGTGTTGCACCTTTGGGCTATCGTGAATAATGCTGCTATGAATACGAATGTACAGATCTTTCAGATCCCTGCTTTCAATTCTTTTGGGTAATATACCCAGAGATGGAATTTCTGGATCACATGATAAACCTATTTTTAATTTTTTGAGAAACAGCCATACTGTTTTCATCACAGCTGCACCATTCTGCATTCCCACAGCATTCTAATTCCTCCACATCCTGGCCAACACTTGTTCTTTTCTGTTTTTGTTTTTTGTTTTGGGGTTTTTTTGTGTGTGTTTTTTTTATAAATAGCCATCTTAATGAGTGTGAAGTGGTATCTCATTGTGATTTTTATTTGCATTTCCCTAATGATTAGTGATATCGAGCATCTTTCATGCTCTTATTGGCATCTGTATATCTTCTTTGGAGACATCTCTATTCAAGTCCTTTGTCCAATTTTTAATTGGAGTGTTTGTTCTCTGTTACTGAGTTGTAGGATTTCTTTGAATATTGTGAATATTAATCCCTCATCAGATACATAATTTGTAAATATGTTTTCCTATTCTTTGGGTTGCCTTTATACTCTGTTGATAGTGTCCTTTGATGTGCAAAAGTTTTTAATATCGATTAAGTCCAATTTATGTATTTCTTATTTGTTACCTGTGCTTTTGGTATCATAGCCAATGCTAAATTCACTGTTATGAAACTTTCCCCCTGAGTTTTCTTTGAAGAGTTTTATAGTTTTAGCTCTTACCTTTAGGTCTTTGGTCCACTTTGAATTAATTTTTATAAAGAATCCAGCTTCATTCTTTTGCAGGTGGACATCCAGTTTCCTCAGCATGGTTGTTGAAAATACTGTTCTTTCTCCATTGTATGGTCTTGGCACCCTTGTCAAAAATCACTTGACCATATATGTAAAGATTTATTTCTGGGTTCTCTGTTCTATTCCATTGTTCTATATGTCTTTATGCCAGTACTTCACCATTTTTATTACTATACTATTTAGTAAGTTTTGCAATCAGGAAGTGTTAGACCTCCAACTTTGTTTTTCTTTTTCGTTGTTTTTGCTATTCCATGTGAACTTTAAGATGGATTTTTTCCACTTCTGCAAAAAAAAAAAAAAAATCATTGGAATTTTGATAGGGATTGCATTCAATCTGTAGATTGCTTTGGGTAGTATGGACATTTTAAGAATAAGTCTTCCAATCCGTGAACATGGGCTGTTGTCCCATTTATTTGTGTCTTCTTTTGTTGTATACAATGTTTTGTAGTTTTCAGTGTACAAGTCTTTCACATCCTTGGTTAAGTTTATCCCCAAGTATTTTATTCTTTTTGATGCTATTATAAATGGAATTGTTGTTATACCTTCCTTTTCAGATTGTCCATTGTTAGTATATAGAAATGCAACTGATTTGTTGACTTTGTATCCTGCATTTCTACTGAATTTGTCAGTCCTAACAAGTTTTATTGTAGAATGCAGTTAACTTTCTTTTTAAAAACAGATTTTAATTACCCCTTTAAAAAGTATATAATAAAAAAGTATACAATAAAAACATTATCATTGGCACAAATTTAAGCAAGCCAGGAGAAAGTAGACTAAAAAGTGAAAGCGTACCCTCACCTCCACTCTTTCCCCTTCCCAACCAATCCCACTCTGCTTCCCAAAGGTAACCACCATTAGCACTTTGACATTTGTTCCTCCAGGTTTAGTTTTTGTATATATATTAAGTATATTTTCTAAGTCTATATTTCTCTTCTAGCCTTTTGCAAGAAACAATATCCAAAAATTAACATTTCTAGTTCTTGAAGAATACCACCAGAAACTTCTTGCAATAATGATCAGGATGTGTGTCTCCCATTTTAAAACTACTGATATTCTCTTTCCATTCTTTATTAAAAGAAAGAGAAAGAAATTGATCATTTTTATATTAGTTTAGAAATTGAGTCATTTATTTAAAAATGGCATAAAATGTTAACAGTTATGTTACTGGGAGAAATCCAATTGCAATTACTCAGTTCAAAACTGAGTTCCTTCTAATAGGATCGTTATATATATAAAGACTACCACAGTGATTTTTTTTTTTTGCTTTTAGTTGAAATAGCTCTCTAGTAAAGCTACTTCCAATGCATTGCTTTTTCCATTCTCTTGTTTAGGTAATACAAACACAATTATTACAGTACTGCTGTCTGCTAAGTTCTAATATGTTCACAGGCAAAAAAAAACCACATCTTTTTTCAGCTACATATAGATAAACTGATGAAAAATACAATATTCAATTAGAGATTTAAATATAAAATACCTCCTTTGAAGTAGACACTTTTGAAAAGAAAAAAATGTTTTTTTGAAATAAAAAAATTGTCAATGTTTACCAAAAATATGTATTGCTGTCTTCAAATTGCATTTTTAAATTAAAAATTTAATGTTTAGCACTATGAACAACACTTTCTTGTCAAACTGATGGAAGTTTAAGACATATTTTTCTTTCTTACACTAAAAACACACATTTTATTTCTTAATGTTTTTAATGAGTTGACTGGAAAATTTAATTTCTTTCCAATTTTAAGAATTATTCCCCTACAAAATTTGATTTTATAAATAGGTACATGCAGCAAAATATGTTATCATTTGTTTTTCTAAAGAATAACAAAAAATGTTTACTGAATTCCTTAGAGATAACATTTATCCTGGTTAAAATAATAATATAAAAATACGTACATATGGTTATTTTTTGTTCCTTAAATCATATTTGAATTAAACAATCTCAGTGAAAACAGACAAAAAGGCCAGATGTTATAAAAGTCTGGAGTATTCTCAAATGAAGATTGTAAAACAAAAAGCCAGTAAAGACTTTAAAAGTCATCTGCTCTATTAGTGTAAGCCAGAGTTTCACAACACTTTAGTGTTTGAAAACAAATAGAGTGGTAAAGAATATAAAATGTTCTCTTGTTTCTTTATCAGTTGGAAACAGATACTCAAGAGATTGCTTGCTGTTATCCAGAGTTAATTACTTAGAATATGTGGTTGAAAAGAAAGGTATATTTGCTGAATTTCTTTATTAACAATGCCATCTTCTAAACTGGACCAAGAAAACTATAGTCCTGTTTTGATTTGAAGGTTTTAGGATGTTAGGTATGAGTATTATATGCAACTACTTAAAAGATATACCTGACAACGGAAAAGCAGAAGGTTTCTATTGTTTTAAGCATAAATGATAAATGGAGAAAAAATAAATCAGAATGGACTAAATCTGAAACCAACAAGTGACAAAAGCAAAATGTTGTCATGAATAATGATACCAGAGGCCAAGTTCGCAGACAACGTTATTTCTCTCCATTATTAGACAAATGACACACATAGTACAAGGTAATAGAAGAACCAGAAATGCCCCCTGGGTGTGAACCAGCACAGTGAATGGTGGTCCTGGCCATAGCCGCCATGCTGCAGTGCTTTGCTGGCCTCCTAGCACAGCAGTTTCAGGCACGAGCTGGGCATGGTAATGTGCTACTCTGCTTCCGAGGGGAGAAGGAAAAGTAGTCTCTATTATGAGAGCATGAACCAATGGAAGGGTATGGAAAATTACAACAGCATGGAGATAATGTTGACCTTTATATACCGTCCTTTCGAAGTACATTTAAATAGGATCTGTCACTGCAATCTGGTTAAAAAAGAACTTTTCTAAATTCAAATGTGTGCTACTCAGATTATTAATAGAGTACCTGCATGCTTTAGTAAAAACATTTACTAAAGCCTGAGAGTCCATATGCTCTGCGAAGATGAGTGTCATGGATGCGTAAGACCACTAACTGCTGCTGGTGCTGGGCAAAGGCTGTTTAAAATTTTACGCCTTTATGTTCATTTCTCTTTTCCTCCCCTATTTCTTTTGAGCCTTTTCTATTCTTGAATGACCCCATTGCTTTTGCATCCGTTTGCAAATTAAGGATTCATGGTAATGAAAAAATCCAAAACGGGATGAAAACTTTATATGTATTGAAACTAAAATTTTCAAGATAGTTTCCAAGTTAGCTTAACATTTCGATGCCACGTAAATTTGAACACATTCCCTTTTTTAGGTAGTCATGTGAAAGACTATTTACAAGTTTTCTAGATTCTGCTTGTGATGCATTCATGTTGGGAATGGACGGACCATTGCCACCAATCAATGAACACTAACTTATTCAGCTGTTTGGGGGAAATGTTACTGGGTGTACTTCCTTGAGTTCGTTCCTAGGGTTTTAAATTTATCTTCAGTGAATGTGCACATCTGAACACATTTGAATAAGCCGAGGACTCCATGTGCCTGTGAACAAATTGATTTGGGAGACATAAAGTTGCTACTCCAATCTCTGTTCCATTTTCACCAAGCAAATGTGGTGGGTGGGTGCATGTAAACTCTGTTGGCAGATACTCATTCAGAAAAACATTATATCCTTCCTTCTCCCGCCTTCCAACCCTTCACCTCATGCAGGTTATGACATGGTGCGTGCTGTGCGACCTAATTACAAAATAGGGCACATGTTGCGCCAGAAATGTATTAATCCTGGCTTTGTGGACTTTACCACCTACACTTCGAAACTGGAGGTGGACTCTATGCCTTGAAAGAATTAAGCCCTGCCTGTAAGACTCAAATTCTCCTCGCTTGTGTTTTCTGCAAATTGCACTGACATTTGGCATTTATTAGTAACATATTAGAGTCCTCCGGTATTTTTCTGCTCCATGTTCTAAAGAATTCTTGTGTTTATGCTGGTGCCATTCTGTGCACCACATTATGTTTTAATGACATTTTTTTATTGCCCAGAAATTTACTATAACCATTTCCTTTTTCCTTTTTTAAGGTTTGAACAGGCATTTATTACCAGTTTGATCAGTAGTGTGGTAAAAACAAAGGACAGTTATTTTTGGATAGCCCTTCAAGACCAAAATGACACAGGAGAATATACATGGAGGACAGCAGGGCAGACATCTGAGCCGGTGCAGTTCACACACTGGAATGCACATCAACCCCGTGAGTAAAGGAACAGTGACACCATTTCTCCCTCCTGTTTTTTTGCCCCAAATTCCTTTCACCCCTTGGTCCACCTCCTTTGATTCTTCCTTAATGTTTCCTTAATGCCTAAATCAATTAAAACAATTACCACAGGTTCTCAGAGGATGACACATAGCTGGTCATTTTTAAAAATATAATCCATATGAGTCATGTGACATGTTCAAGGTATAAATCCATTGCTCAAGACCACACATGTCTTTATTAGCCCAAGTCTACTTTCTCCCTCCTAAATTCTTTCCAATAATACCAGGATAGTTTGTGATAATTCACAGTGAATGGGCACATGTGGGCACATCTAATCAGTTCTGCCACTGCCATGTGTCTTTGCTGAGGAATGATGACCCATTACTTAGGTAACATTCTTGTTCGTCCCTCTCCTCCATGGACTTCTGTGTTACCTTAACAGGATTCCAGAGTTACAGCTCTGTTCGTTCACCCTTATGAGCTCAGCTCTGGATCCCCAAGCATGCAACTGTGCCAGGTTAGCCAGTTCCTGAGAAGCTAATGGCTTTAGCCACAACCTACACTAGAACCAGTCCCGTGGAACAAGTTTTTAGCCCTTGTGTTAAGCTTAAGACACCAACCTAGACCTAACACCTCTTTGCTTCAAAGAGAATTTCTGTTCGAATGCCTTGATCTCTTTCTTGCCTTTGGATCTCAATCAGGGCTACTCCAACAGATGACAGGCAGCAGGTTACCGCTAAATTTTTATCTAGAGGAAATGGATTAGAGACCTCAGGTGCTTCCCTGAGGAAAGATAAATATTATTATAATATGATAATTATTATATATCAAACATACAATTAGTCAAAAGATTAATTGTACTAATTATAAGACAGAGATTGTAGAAGAGAATCAAAAACAAGATCCAGCTATATGCTGTCCACAAGAAACCCATTTTAAATATAAAGACACATATAGATTAAAAGTAAAGGGATGGAGAAAAATATACCATTGTAACATTAATTAAAAGAAAATAGGAAGAGCTATATTAATTTCAGAAAGAATAGACTTCAGAGCAAGGAAATTTTTCAGGGATAAAAAGGATATTACATAATGATAAAAGAGTCAGTAGTCTAAGATATAACAGTTCTTAATGTGTATGGACCTAACAACAGTGTCAAATACGTGAGGGAAAACTGATAGAACTGCAAGGAGAAACAGATGAATTTACTATTATAGTTGGAGATTTTTAACATTTCTCTACCAGAAATGGACAGATCTAATAGGCAGAAAATTAGTAAGGATAATGCTGAACTCAACAGTGCCATCAATCAACTGGATATAATTGACATCTATAGACTATTTCATCCAACAACAGCAGATTACACATTCTTCTCAAGCTCATGTGGAACATTCACCTAGATAGATCACACTCTGGGCCATAAAACACACCTTTCCAAATTTAAAAGAATAGAAATCACACTATCTGCTCAGGCCACAGTGGAATTAAACTAGCAATCAATAACAAAACGATAGCTGGAAAATCCCCAAATACTTGTATATTAAACAATAACTTCTAAATAACATATAGGTCAAAAAACAAATCCCAAAGTAAATTTTAAAATATTTTAAACTAAATGAAAATAAATTACTATTTATCAAAATTTGTGAAATGCAGAGAAAGCAGTGCTTAGAGGGAAATTTGTAGCACAGAGTGCATACATTAGAAAAAAAAAATCTAAAAGCAATAATCTAAGCTTCCACCTTAGGAAATAGAAAAAGAAGAACAAATTAAATTCATAGTAAGCAGAAAAAAGAAATAATAACAATTAGAGCTGATATCGATGAAACTGAAACCTGGAAATCAATAAAAAAAACAATAAAACCAAAAGTTGATTCTTTGAAAATATTAATTAAATCGATAAGCCTCTAGCCAGGCTCACTAAGAAAAAAGAGAGAAGACACAAATTACTAAAATTATAAATGAAAGTAGGCACATCACTACAGATCCCATGGACACTGAAAGAATAATAAAAGAATATTATGTTCAACTCAAACCTTACACCCTTCACAAGAATTAACTCAAAATGTATCAATTAACTCAAAATGTATCATAGGCTTAAATATAAAATGTAAAGCTATAATTCTCCCAGAGTAAAACATAATAAAAAACCTAGATGACCTTGAATATGGCAAGGACTTTTTAGATACAACACTAAAGGCACAATCCATGAAAGAAATAATTGATGAGCTGCACCTCATTAAAACTAAAATCTTCTGCTCTGAGAAAAATGGTGTCGTGAGAATGAGAAAACAAGACATAGACCAGAAGGAAATATTTGCCAAAACCACACATGATAAAAGATGTGTATATCCTAAATATACAAAAAACTCTTAAAACTCAACAAGAAAATGAAGAACCCAGTGTAAAAATGGACAAAAGACCTTAGACAGAGAAGATATATAGATAGCAAGTAAACATATGAAAATGTGTTCAAGGTCATATGCCATTAGGAGATTGCAGATCAAAACAACAATGAGATATCACTATACACCTCCTAGAATGACCAAAATCCAAAACACTGACAACACCAAATGCCAACTAGGATGCTGAGCAACAGGAATGCCTCATACATTGCTGGTGGGAATGCCAAATGGTACAGCCATTTTGGAAGACAGTTTGGAGATATATACAAAGGTAAGCATATTCTTACCATATGATCCAGCAATCACACTCCTTGATATTTATCCAAATGAATTAGAAACACATTCACACAAAAACCCATACTTGGATTTTTATAGCTTTCTTCATAATTGCCAAAACGGGTAAGCAATCAAGATGTCCTTCAGTAGGTGAATGGATAAATAAACTATGGCCTATGTAGACAATGGAATATTATTTGGTGCTAAAAAGAAATGAGCTATTAAACCATGAAAAGACATGGAGGAAACTTAAATGCATATTACTAAGGGAAAGAAGCCAATCTGAAAAGGCTACATGCTGTTTGATTTCAACCACATGACCTTCTAGAAAAGGCAAAACTATGGGGGCAATAAAAAGATTAGTGGTTGACAGGGGTTAGTGAGGAAGGATAAGTGAATAGTCAGAGCACAGAGAATTTTTCAGGCAGTGAAACTATTCCATATGATACTACAGTGGTAGATACATCATTATATCTTTATCCAAACCTATAGAATGTTCAATACCATGAGTGAACCCTAATTTAAACCATGGTCTTTGGGTGATAATAATGTGTCAATACAGGTTCACCGATTTTAACAAAAATGTACCATTGCAGTAGGGGATGTCAATAGAGGGAGAGGTTTTGTGTATGTGGAGGCAGGGGGCATAAGAAAAGTCTATACTTTCCACTCAATTTTCCTATGAACTTAAAATGCTCTAAAATACATATTTTATTACTGTTTTAAACACTGTACTTTTTAAAGATGTATGCAAGGTGAACTTAAGACAAATTAGGTTTTTTTGTGCGTAAGCATTAGTTTAGGAAATTTGTATAGAAACTGGTAATTTTCCATAGTTCTAAATAAGAGACATCCCAGTTCACTCAATAAACAACCTCCTTATTCTTCCGATCTATGAATATTATTAAAATGCAGAGAATAGTAAAGTTCTATGTCACACTTTTACTGAAAAGAAAAAAACAACTCAGGTATCATTTCTAATATACTTTGGAATTTTGTTAAGAATGTCTATACCTGTCAAAATAAATTAATACATTTTGAGTAGGCAAAATTCTTGGTTTTTAATGTTCCCTACCTTGAGGCATATTTGGATGTCTAAAAACTGAAATTGAAGCAGAGCTCCTTGTCATTCATAAATTTCTGCTGTAATTTATTTGAGTGGCACTACTCTTTTTCTCTTTTCCCTGAAGCAAAAATAATACCGTGATGCTCAGTTTGGCTGCTCATGCTGATAGACATTGACTAAATTGTCTCTGAATAAGATGAAAATGTAAATCTTTTTTCTTTTTTTTAAAGAAAATAGCAAAATAAAGGCCCCTGTGTTTCCTTTTTTCTTTTAAATTGCAGTTAGCAGAAACACCATCCTAAATCACATTTTTTCCTGCCTGTCACAAAAAAAAAAAAAAAAAAAAAAATCCATTAGCTTAGTCCTCATGTCAGAATCTTAATCCAGCCCAGACTGACTATATAAATTGACCCTTGAACAGGAAGGCTGCAGCTTTTCATAAACTCGGCCAAGACTCTCTCCTTATGTCATACCATCAAAATATTCAATCTGTGGTGGAATCATAGTTCTGCCATTTTTTCAACTTTATATTATGTTCTCCAAATAGTATAATGAACCACCATTTACCTGTCACCAATGTCATCAATTATCAATTCATGGTCAATCTTGTTCCATCTATACCCTCACCCACTTGCCACATTTCACATATTGTTTCACAGCAAATCCCAGACATTATATTGTTCCATCCATAAATATTTTTTATTACCTCTAAAAGATAAAGATTCCCTTTTTTAAAAACATGAATACCATTATCACACCTAAAAGTAATGAACTATAATTCACAAAAACTTCAGTTAATGCTCAAATTTCTAAATGACTCATAGGTGTTACATAATGTATTTTACAGTTTGTTTGAATCGGGATCCAAAAAAGGTTCACACACTGCAATTGGTTGATAAATCTCCTAAAATCTCTAGGTTTCCCTCTTCCTTGCCCCTGTATTTTATTTTTTTATTTGTTGATGCAAATGGGTTATTTGTGCTGTAGAGTTTCCTATGTTCTGGAGGTTTTTGATTGTATCTCCATATATTTTTAATGTGTTACTCTACTTCTTTTTTTTTTCCCCATAAAATTGACATGTCCATTTTTAAAAAGTTAGAATCAGAGGTCTGACTCAATTCAAATTTTCTTATCTTTTCTGGAAAGAACATTTCCTAGGTAGTTAGTTGTATGTTCTCTTTGGAAGCATATATTGTCTAATTTTCTCACTTTTTGCAATGTTGGCAGCCATTAATGATCACTTCCTAGAGCCATTGATTCATGAAAAGTTTTTTTCTTCATAGCTGGGGCAGTATATTTTTATAAAGATATAATTTCTTTCAATTAATTTTTGGTTACTTGGTGATACAGTTTTTATAGGAAAAGCAGAATAGATGCCTAATTCTTTCCCTTTACTAGTTTTTTTAAATGATTATTTGTTTATTAGCATCCTGCAACAGTGACCAAACAGGTTTTTGGTTTTTTTAGTATTACTATGAAGTAAGGGTTGTAAATATATTTCATGTGTTTTAATCCACTACAATTATTATCCTTTTTAATGCAAATGAAAATCTCAGGCACTACCTCCTGAGTCCTTTTAATGTAACACGAGCAGCCTTTGATAGCTTCCCTGCTATCTGGTATGACAAGATGTACGTTTCTCCTCTAGACCTAGAAACATCCATTTTATGGATGCCTGGTTCGTCTTAATGTGAAATAGCATTATTTTAATATCACAATCCGGCATAGGAGTGCTCATTGCTTGTTGGTTTGTTATTATTTCTAGGCCATTTCAATGAACAGAGCTAGAAAAATGTGTGTGTGTGTGTGTGTGTGTGTGTGTGTGTGTGTGTGTGTGTGTGTGTAAGATGAAATACTTCTGGAGTTCAAACAGAAACTTCCAATTCGAATGCAGGACTATAAGGTTTTTGCTTAACCCATCTTATATCTGTATTTCTTTTCTTTCATGCCCAAATTCCCTGTTCTCAGAACGCTAGGAAACTCGCCTATTTTTATTTAAAAAACAACAACAAAGAGACTCTTTGGTACTTGGTATTTTGAGAGAAATAATTATTCAGGTAAAACAGGAAATACAGTTTTGATCCTTACTAACTAGTGCCACTGATAAAAGGGGAAATGATATACAGGGCCTTTTTCATTTAGGGAGAGGCTAATGCATAGAAACTAAAATGTACCTTGTACGTAGATTAAAGAGTCAATATAAATGGATTCTACTCAATGGTGAAAAAAGAAAAACAGAACAACAGATGAGTACGTACTTGTCAAGACAGTCAAAAGTGTTAGAGTTTCATAGCTATCTGTACAGAGAAAAAGAAACACTTTGAAATCACTATTTTGCCTCCATCCCTAACTCAGGCTCAGGTTTGGGTTTCTAGAGCTAGGGACCACTGCAGAAAAGGCATCTGTCACTCATACTTCCCCAATTGTCCCAAGTCAGTGGAAATCTTCTGCCAGTGACAAGAAAAAAGAACGGGATCGCAGCCAGACCTGTTTCCTTGAGAGTGCCCTACTCAGCGTGAGGAGTAATAAGAAAAAGCCTGTCCAGCCAGCAGCGAGATAGACCAATCAACAACATTAAGGCTCATCAGAGTTTTGAAATGAACCACAACATAAATGAGGACAAACTGAGCCTCATTTCTGAGCACCCAATGGTGCTTTGTGTAATCTTTTCATAATAATACGAGTAACTGTTATACAAGGTAAAGATGTGATAATAGATCATCAAGCACGTGCTGTAGCCACACGAAGGAGAAAACATGACCAGGGAAATGACCGAGCTCCATGGAAATGGAGGCACATTATTTGAGGGGACTATTTAATCATTCATTAAACAAGTATTAATATTTGAGTGCCCGCCTACTCTGTACGTTTAGCATTGCTTCATACTAGATTCAAGTAAATCTGCTTTCAATTTCTAGATCAAATCCTCACTAAGTATGTGGCCTTAGGCAAGTTACTAAGCTTCTATGCCTCCGTTTTTCCATTTGCAAACTGTAGATACTCATATCCATCTGCCTCCAGTAGTTTTTGAAGTTCAACACAGAAAAGACCATATAAAATGCCTAGCACAGTATCTAGCAGATATACAGCACTCCTGAAAATCTCACCTTCCCTGCCCCAATAGCTTCACTTTTCCCCATGGAGAAGGAAGGTGGGTAGGGCAGAGGACTTCAAAGGTAAGGATGTGAATAGGTTCTTAGCAGAGAATGAGAAAATAACTAGACAGACTCAAGTAAAATAATTGTCTAGCGACTCTGAAGGCTCAGCTACAGTTCCCTCCTGGCCCTGAGGCCAAAAATAGATTTTGTTTTCAGGTATCTGGCAAGAGAGTTGGAAGGTAGAGGCTTTCCCAGCTCAGTTCATCTCAGACGGTTAGATAGCTTTGCAAAATGGAAGAGACTAGAATTGTGAATTGAAATATCTTAATTGACTGAAAGCCCATTCATTTTGATGGAGAGAGTGAAAAGGGGTAGAGGGAGGAAAAGGCAGGTAAGGAGAACTACCTTAAATGTGAGATTTACCGCTGTGGAATAGGTTGATCGTTTTTCTTCTCCAATGGGAAATGAGTTATCAAATTTGAAAATAATTTCTCTGGGAGAACACCCTACCCTTGTTATTTGGCTTTGCAAGCACCCCCACAATATAGGATTATAAATTCGGTTTATATCTCCTGCAGCCCAGTCTCCCTTTATTACACTGCTTCACTGCTTCTTTGAGGCTGAGATTCCAAAATTTGGGTCAAATGTTCCATTAAGTTAACCACTTTAGAATACCAATAACACTCCTGCAGCACTTCTCATCTTCATAGCTGGCCACAAACATCTCCTCCACTAATGAAGATGAGTTGAATATCTATAGTATCTAAAACCAAAGCTATTTAATCATTGTCTGATGTGGGAAAGTAAGACAAAATGCAAGACCAACAAAAAAGTGTGTTACTTTTAAACTTGCTGATTCAAGCTTTTAAAAAATTCTTTGAATGTGCAGGCAGAACTCATGCTACACAGTCCCAGCTTTTGTAATGAAAACAGCCAAAATAAAAATAGAACTAACATCTTAGGGTGGTTTTTAGCTCTTCATATCTTTCAGGATGCTTTCAAATGCATCATGTCATTGCTTTTCATGCAAACCCAAGAGAAGAAAATGGGTTAGTATCCCCATATTTTAAATAAGCTCTTTTGTGATTAATATAACCTGTTCGAGTTTCAGGTTACTAAATATTTGTGCTGGGACTGGAACCCCAGACTTCAGGCTCTAAATCAAAGGCTGCTGGTAAGGGAAGGATTGGGAATCAGGTGGGAGTGCATGGTTTCCCTTCTCTTTCAACCAGAGCAACTCCATTAGTATATTACGTTTTGAGCTTCCACATGGATTTCTACAGTTCAATTTTAATAGAACATCATCACACAGATCATACAGCATCTCTGTTGTTCACAACCCCGCCGGATTGTGAGCTGCATTTCAAAATTACATTCAACAGGACTGCCAAGATCCATTCATGGCAAGTTGCAGTTGCATGCTATAATCTCTCCCCCTTTCCTGTCCCGCAAACCTCCATCTTTAACACTAACCAGCTGTTCTGTTCAGTGGAACTAACTGATGGCCTTTGTCTGGACCAACTCTCCCTTGACTTCCTTTTCTTCGGAATGAGTCATACTAATTGTGTTTCCTTGTTTAGGACTAGTCATTTTCACCGTTGTGGCTCTCTGATGCATCAGTGCGCATGTGCACAGAGGACTGTGACCTTCTTGTGGATGGGAACTGTCTTCTCCCTGTGATATCCAGTGTGAACCCAGGATTGTTGAAGACACAAGAACTTGTTCTTTAGCTCCCGTATTCCTTCTCTATTTCACAAACTTCTCCATTCCTTTAGGAGAGGCTCTTTGTACATCTTATCTGTCTTTTTACTTCTCTCACTCTTCATTTTCCCTCTCGTTAGTCTTTCTGTCAGCATAAAACAACCAAAACATGGCTGACAAGGATAATGCCAGTTACCATGTACGTAAAAAAACAAACCAAAAAAATGAAACCATTACTGCTGAAGGGAAATTAAGAAAGACAAATATCCAGTACCAAGTGACTATATTTTAAAAGTGCCTTTAGGTCTAGAATCATCACAAGTCAGCTATCATCACTTGCTTTTTTCTAAGTACCCCTTGAAAACTCTTCTCCCTCCCATCCTCCAAAACTCAGCTCAGATGTCAATTCCTGCAAATCCTTTATTGACATCCCCAGGCAGATTCCATGTCCTTCTGAAGTCTCCCACAGAGATTTGAACATACACATTGTTACTATAGCACTTTACAAATTCTATTTCTTGCAATTAATAAGTTCACACTAAACTAAGAGTTGGGGTTTTTTTGTTTTGTTTTGTGCTGTCCTTCTATCTCTAGCAGCTAATATACAGCCTAGCCTTGTATATAGATGTAGATGCACATTTTTTTGTTTTGTTTTTGTTGAATGTTGATTTAGTGAATTAGATGATTACTCTGGATTCGAGAAAACAAGAAGCTCATTCTTTCCAATTTTTATTTTACTTTTGGAATTGTTTTCTACTATTCGCTGAAATCTGAAGTTTGTTTTTTAGGTGTCTGAAGAATTGTACAGATTTGGTGATAAACTTGAGGATCTTAACTCAACTTAGATATTGTTTCTATGGAAAAATGTTTTACTTGCCAAAGTGTTCAAACATGCAGAAAAGAATAAAACGGAGCTTTGTCCATAACTAGATGGCCGTTCCCTTTTCCTTGATGTCTTTCCCCACTCCTGTCCCCAGAGTTTCACCCCATTTGGAATTTATCTCATCCTTCTACTTTCACATGGTTTACAGCTTGGTTTTCTGCTGTGTACCTTGCGACTACCTTGAATCCATCACTTACGTATTTTTTTCCTGTTGAATCTATTTCTCAGAAGATATGTACTATGCAGTTTTCATTGTGGATTTTTCACAATGGGGTTTCACAGTATATAGTGTACAGGGTAGGTGCTCAAGAAATGATGAGTTAAACTTTTTCCCGCACAGTTAAAAAGCTCAATAATTCAAAGTAGAGGGATGTTGGTGTTTGATGAGCTATAGGAAATATTTCAATTTCAAGTTGGAACTGCTCCTAGTTTCCCATCATTTGCCATCTGAGCTCAAAGTGTCCAAATTTCAAGCTTCACAGTTTCTCTTCTCTCACTTTCCCATCTTCTATTCTTTTCTCTAGCGAGGAAGAGAAATGAGACGACCACGCCAATAAAGCACCCTTTTTCATCTTTACTGTTCTTGTCTGGGTGCTTTATTGTAAGATGTCAATTATTCAACACTCTAAAGAGCTGTCTTCAGAGCACAAAATACTCTAGTTATCTGGTATTAAAAGTGTTGTTTTCCGCTTTTAGGCTACAGTGGTGGCTGTGTTGTCATGAGAGGAAGGAGTCCACCTGGCCGCTGGGAAGTGAAGGACTGTAGACACTTTAAGGCCATGTCCCTGTGCAAACAGCCGGTGGTAAATTGGGAGAAAACTGAGCGTAAAGAGAGATGGCCCTTTCACCCCTGCTATTTGGACTGGGAGTCAAAGCCTGGCCTGGCCAGCTGTTTCAAGGTGATGCCAAGGGCATTCTCAATGGGACCAACATTATTTCAACTTTGTCCATGTATCCCAAATTCTTTTATTCCAGAACAGTGCCTGGCACACAGCAGGTGCTTAATTCATATTTGTTGACTGTCTCTATCCTTTCAGTTATATTGCAAAATGATGTTTTAGCCAAGAGATTGAGATATCCCTGGTGACACTGAAATCCTCCTCATGAAGATTGATATCACAGTCTGAATCAATACTATTCTTATTGAATATACAAATGAATGAGGCAGACACTCATTGGGTATGAAAATGGTGCAATTTCATATCATGTGTAAGCAAATGAATAAAGTCCTTCTTATGGAATAATACCATTTTCCTGCTAAGGATAGCTTTTGCTGCTTGCCAGATACCTGAAGATCAAAAAAATATTAATTTAATATATATAGTTGATGTGTGTGTATATATAATATATATGGGAAGAACTGTCTTTTTGCAAATCAACTGTAGATCTTAGGTTTAAATCAGTACCTATAATCTTCATGTCAGAAATACATTTTAAAAAATATAATGGTTTTTTTTTTTGTTGGTTTAATCGTTGGTTCATTTTGTAATTAGTGATTTCCAAAATGATGGGAGAAAGTTATTCTCTGGTACACAAGCACGTGTAAACTGAATGAAGTTAGCTTCTATCTCTAGAGATATTGAAGTCTCATAGATGGTGTGAAACACCTGTGAATGTACTCAATTTAAATGTACAGGTATAGAAACCTCCATTAAATTCATGGAATAACAGGCCCAGAGTTTTGACAGAGTAAGTCAAACCTTAGAAATGAGTAAGCTGAGGCTAGTGAGATGAAGTAATTTACCTAAGATCACAACTATTTATTGACAAAGTTGGAATAAATCTCGGATTTTGGGACTCCCAGTCCAGTGCTTTTCTCTACTATATATCACCCTGATATGTCAACAAATGTATGGTGTACTTAATGGGCATGGTAGTAGGATTTATTAATTTAAAGTGATTTGAGAAAAGATTCCCAGAGGAGGCAAGTTTTGACATATAATTTAAAAGATGGAAAGGCTGTGCTATGGTCCACAGGACTGGGAAACCTACTCATTCTGGTCTCAGCAAATCAGAGCCTGGTGAAGGTTGGCTCCAGAAGCTCAGGCTTCATGTTGGGCCATTAAACATGAGGACAGTGCAGAGGCCCAGGCCTGGAGCTCTGGGTATTTTGTCCCTCACTCTTAATCTTAAAGTCCAAAGCAGACTCTACATTTCGCTGACTTCTTCCTGCTACTGTAAGGACAGCCAAAATAAGGACAGCTGAGGACAGAATTTAGGCACAGTTAAGACGCAAAGACCCTAGAAATATACCTGCCCTAAGTGCCAGGTCTCATTTCTCATGAGTCAGCCAGATCCATGATCATTCAGCCAATTCTAATTTGTCTGAAGGCAGTCTGTTGGGATGGAAATTCATGGACCCTGGAAGCAAGGAATATTGGGTCTAATCCTAACTCTGCTGGTTGGTAGCTGTGTGACCTGAAATTTGTAAACTGTCTTAGCCTGACTCTCCTCATCTCTTGAGAAACATTTATTAAGGGACTCATATATGCCAGTTACAGGAAATGTAGGAGAAAAAGAACAAAGAATCCTCAAGGAGCTCATTGATAAAACCGTTTATCATATCCTCCTCATAAATTTGTTTTGAAGATAAAATGAGATAATAGTTTTATAATGACTATACATATTCTATCTAGTTCAGTAAGTGTTATTTCTCCCTACTGGGTCAAGCTTTTAATAAAGAATAATGACAACAATTACATTACTATTATTTTCTTGCCTATAATTAAATAGCCTTATGTTATGTGTGACAATGTCAACTTTTTTTTTTTTTTTACTATACAGGTATTTCATAGTGAAAAAATCTTGATGAAAAGAACGTGGAGAGAAGCTGAAGTGTTTTGTGCAGAATTTGGAGCTCATCTTGCAAGCTTTGCCCATATTGAGGAAGAGGATTTTGTGAATGAGCTTTTACATTCAAAATTCAATCGGTAAATACTTATTAATTTTGAAAAGATTGCAATGAAATATTTGGTCCCCCAGTAATGGCTACTTAGGAACAAGTATCCCAAATATTTGTTTAAAATCTCAAGTATTTGTTTCAAGCTTACAACCAACTGGCCACTAGTTATGATATATATGTGATATATATATATATATATATGTGTGTGTGTTTATATATATGTGTTTATATATACGATATATATATCATATATATGGATATATATACTGTGTATATGTATATCATATACATATGATATATATATATGATATATATAGTATATGTATGAATAGTATAGTACTATAGTATTATAGTATAGTATAGTATAGTATATGTATATGATATGTATATAGTATAGTAAATAGTATGTGTATATACCATATGAATGTTAATATGTAAGGTCAAACTATTGGGTTTGAATCCCCAGAATCTACAAAATTGACCTTCAAGGTGGGAGTCTTTGATACCATCTCCCAAAGTGAGTCTTACAGAGTATTCTATGGGGGGAAAAAGGGGGATCTTGTGGTCAAATGTTTGCAAAGCAGTGTACAATCTTGGAAATTTGCCACATACATTAGCTTTATAAAAACTTCTAGATGGAATCACTTTCTCTAACAACAGAACTCTTTTTCTGAGACCACTTTTCAATATCCCATGGAAATGCTAGTCTCTGCAGGACATGCTGACCGTGTTTCTCAAACCTGGCTGCTGCTGATCACATTCTCTCTTGGGCCACCTTTTAACATACAGTCCTCCGGTCTCACATCAGAGCTATTCAATCAAGATTCTGCGAGGCTCAAGAAAAGTTCAAGAAGCTTCCAGTTTAGTTGGATTTTTAGCTAGGAGTGGGGCCACAAGTCCGAGGAGTACATAATAATCTTCGTTGTTTGAAGCTGTAACTTTGCTTCATGATTTTAGCCCTTTGCAAAGCATACTTGCCTACTTGTATATAGTGAGCTTTGGTGTATGGAACAACCACAGGCAAACTGCTTCCACCTTTTCCATAAGATCAGATATCATTATGTCATTTCTATCTATGTAGGTTCTCACACTTGGAATGTCTAGTAGAATTTAATGCCAACCATCTATCAAGTCCTTAATCTTCAGCACCTAATCACAAAAGCTATATAATATATGTTTTATTTTTGCCCTGACTACCAGGGAGTTCAGCCAAATCTGATGCTTAGTTATAGCAAATAAACCAGTTCTCATAGTTAGCATATGTATTTCTCCTTCCTACGGCACTGCTTTTCTATTTCTATTTTACTGTTTATATTATTACATTGCATTATTAGGAATTATACAATTTTAGGAAATTGATAGAGAGAAAATAAATACTAATTCATCTTCAAGGAGCCAGTATATGGCAGGAAAACTGTAGAATTCTGACTTCAGTGAGAAAAGAAAGAAAAAGTGCTCAGTACAGGGAGAGTACGTGGATTTCTAGGCTAGGACATTGAGATTAATATGCCTGGCTTAACCATGAGGCAGCATGTCCACCTTTCCGCAGCGTACGTGTAAGAGCGTAAATATAAACATGGCAGTGACCAACCGGGCCCCAGTGATCTCTTGGATTTTCTAAGTCACATTTTACATTCATTTTCATCGTCCGGGCAGAGGAGGTCAAATATCCAAGTAGGGGTGCTTCAAAATAAGCTTGTTTCTCTGCATAAGGAAAATAAAGCATCTGTCGTGACTTCTGAATCTTGTACATTTTTAATTCTTCAAAATCATTCTCAGAAAACGATCTTAGTGAGATGGCTTGTTGTATAATTGCTTGATTTATTGAGTACTCTGTGGTGTGACATGTTTGTCCTCCACCTAATAGGAAGGAGGATGGTTCTCTGTGGGGCTTCTCTCCAAGTCTAACTGGGTGGTGACTGCTGAAGTTAATCTACTGTGCCTCAGACTGATTCACTGTGGAAACATTTCCATTGGGATCTGTAAACAATCCAAAAAGCCAAACTGTCATGTACCTTTTATTAAATGGGGGGGGGGGTGATGATTAACCTTTAGAGAATACATGAACATGCGACAAAAGAGCAACAAATCAAAGCAGAGTAAAGTACTAAGAAGTTCTCTAGGGAAGAGAAGTTCCCAAATTGCTTGCCAACTTGCTTTCATGTGTTCTTGTCCTGATTAAAAGGTGTTGCCATTTCTAATAGACATGAGGAAGCCATGTTCTCCACATGGGCTGACTTTTCCCCAATGGCATATGTATGAGTTCCCCATACAAACCAAGAGAAATAGAAGTTCTGGCTAAATCTCCTCTCAGTTCATTTCAGAGCTCATGTTTTGCACAGAGGAAATGTTGAATAAATGTTTATTTGACTTCATCAGGCCTGCCAGTAGCATCAGCTATTTCCTGCACATACAAATACTTACTTGAACCTTTTTCATAATGTTATGGGTTCAATAGGAAAGGCCACATTTTTGTTCTCTTCACAGGACAGAAGAAAGGCAGTTCTGGATTGGATTTAATAAAAGAAACCCACTGAATGCTGACTCTTGGGAGTGGTCTGATGGAACTCCTGTAAGTTTTTCAAGCCAAAGAAAAGGAAATGAATTCAAAACAAGTGGCCCTGGAACCACTTGGCAAACCAACCAAAAGAACTTGGAAATAATGAGTGTATTTCCCATGATTCGGACCCAAATCAAAAACTGCACCAGATCTTGATACCAGAAGCATTATGTTAGCAATGTCCTAGGGAGCTTTTGCTAGTCACATAGTTCTGAGGACAGCTGTAGGATCTTAACCTGAAAAGGAATCAATATCTCCAAAAAGATCCCCAAACCACCTCCCATGCCAAGAGTCTCCAGCAGAGAAGCAACTGTTCTTTAAAATAACACCAGGCTTTCTTTACCCCACCTTTCCTCTCCTGCCTAGTATCTTATTATGAGAGTGTGGGACCATTGTCCATGTCACAATGAAAAGAACCATTTTCAGTACATCTCACGATAAAAGCACAGAAATGCCAGCCTTAGAAACATCACCTCCTTCTCAGCCAAAGCAACTTATTTGGAGGAAAAAAGACTTGCTTTTCATTCAGGCTATACTTCTAAAAACCTCACTGTTACATATGTTTTTCAAGTACAATGAGGAATTCTCACATTTTCCTCAAGAAGATAGGGGGAAAAAATCCGAAGTAGTGTCCCAGATTGAAATGGGATCCATCCCAGGGCCCATGCAGAATCAAGCTATTCAGTTTCATCTGTGAATTGGGGAGGCTAGCAACAGCCTGCCATGAGCGTTTAATGCAGCTCCTGTTTACTGAGCCCTAATTCTCTTCTAAGTACTAAGATGAGTACACTCCTCCATGGTCTCATTGCATCCTGACGATGATTCAATGCAGTGGGTATTGCAATGATTAAATAATTCGCCTAAAATAAGACATAGGAAAGCCAGGATTGGTACACAGGTTAGCTGCCTCTAAAGCCACAATGTTATAATATAATGTCTCCTCATGGGCAAAGTACCCAAATTTTGAAATTATAAAGATCAACAGAGAACTGGGATCTCTAGGCCCACTACATAGAGAGTGTTCAAATTTGTGTCAAGAAAGGGATTTGTGCTTCCTGTAAGCTATATGCGTATAGTGGGAAGAAAATAATAAGGGCATGCTAGTTGAAAAATAAATAAATCAAGTTCCCACCCATGTACTGCTACTTTGAAAAGGGCTTCAGCACCAGAGAGTGGGAAGAGATCCTAGAGATCACCCAGCCCCACCCATCGGTTTTACTGATGAAGAAACCAAGGCCCAGAAAGCACTAGGGGCACAGCAGTGTCAACTTGCCCCATAAATGGCAGCCACCATATGGCACAGTTGGGTGGCTAACGTCAATATGGCACTTGACAATGAAATGTAGCATGTAGAAATTGAAAACTCTTCATTTTGATTTAGTGAAACAAACTCATTAGTAACAGGAGTGAAATAGACAATGTTGGTTTGAAGTAAAGGAGATAAAATCATGAAGCAGTGCCATGAGTCCATCACCACTCCCCACTGGACAAAATGAATATTCAAAGTCACGCTGAATCATAGCTTATATATATTTAAGTTAGATGAATTGTTGCATGACTGTGTACATGTTTGACGAGGAGTATAAATGGTTTCAAAACATCCTCTTTTTTCCAAATTTTCACCCTAATTTTACTTGCAGTCCATCCACTCTTCTGTCAGATAGTCATTAAATCATTGAGAAGGTTGAATCTTTATTTAATACCCCTGTTGTGTGATTATTCATGGAAAGTGTTGGATAGTTTCCTGATTAAAGCTAGTGATGACTTAGAATTTAGTGATTAGAGACTAAAAGCTTAATGTCTATACACAAGAATCTACATCAAAGGTGAGACTCAAATCTGACAGATCCCTGAGCCTCTAAGTTTAACCCAGTATCCCAGGGCTAGCCTAATCCTGCCAGGGCGGAAACAGTGCCAAGTTCAGAAGGAAGCATGCATATGATTTGTCCCTTATGGAGGAAGGAGTAGCATGCCTTTTTTAAATAATAATAATAAAAAAAAAAAAAAACACCTATAAGAAAAAAATGATGAAGTTTGATTAGCCCGTTTTTCACAAAGTGGAACAACCTTTAACTGGAATTATATCCAGATATTTCTGAAGCTTCCTCCAGAAATCTATTGTGATTTATTTACAAGGGTAGCTTTTTTGATCTTTTGAAACTTTTTGTGGGGGATCATCATTAAGGAATAATGAACTTCATCTGCTGCAGGTTGTCTCTTCATTTTTAGACAATACTTATTTTGGAGAAGATGCAAGAAACTGTGCTGTTTATAAGGCAAATAAAACATTGCAGCCCTCGCACTGTGATTCCAAACGTGAATGGATATGCAAAATTCCAAAAGGTAAAACTGTTCATAAGATCTTTACTGTAGGCCTGCTTTCTAATAATCTATAGCACTTTCCCAAGTGAAGAGTTACAGAGATCTAAAATGTAAGCACCCTGGACCACAGTACCAACAACCTCCATGATGAACCACATTGTACTATTTTAGCAAAGAATGTGTTATAGGGGAATGAAAAAAGACACCAGTGCAGTATGCTAAGTCAGTTACAGGAAACAAGGATAATCGACTATATTATCCTGTGGAGTGTTATGATTTGTTAATACAATCTGGAAGAAATGTCATGGTCACATTACAAGCAAACAAAATTACTTGTCAAATGAGTAAGTAAAAAACACCTAGCACAGTGTGTGACACACAGTAGGCCCTCAACAAGTGGTCATGTCCTTCCTGCTTTAATCAGGGGCCTCCCTTGAGCCTCCTCTTCAAGTATGAGAATTAGCTATATACCAAACAGCACAAAGTACCTGGTTTTCAAATGGTCTTTGAAAGGTGAAGTACAAAATATTGTGTTTAGAGCGGAAGTAATTCAGAGATCGCACACCTGCGAGAAAAGGTCACTCAAAGTGGTTTGCTTTCACTTCGCAGATGTGAGACCCAAAATTCCACCCTGGTACCAGTACGGTAAGAACTGTCTTGAATTTCTAAGTATGTGCTATTACATACCATTACTGTATATTACAGTCCTCCAATCAAGTCTCTTTTTTCTTATGTCAATCTAGAACTAATTTGTTCAAATTAACAAATCAATAATAAATAATCGACTTAATAAATGTCACTAAATATGATTAAAGACTAATATCATAGCTTAACTCCATTTTCATGACACCTGATTTTCAAATATGCATCTACCCCAGAACTTTGAATACAAATGAAGGTTTCTTATATGAGATAGACCAAGGAAAATAAGAAAATTATATATGTATGTGTGTAAATATATTTGTTTATACACACACAGAAATTTTTTTTTTAAATGCTGAGTGACCAAATTATGAATTTGGGGTCAATCATAGTATATCCTATTTAAGTCTGCATTATATCAGTCAACAGTTTTTGCATCATTGGCATTGTTTATTTTTCTTTCAGATGCACCCTGGCTCTTTTATCAGGATGCAGAGTACCTTTTTCATACCTATGCTTCGGAATGGTTCTCCTTTGAGTTTGTCTGTGGCTGGCTGCACAGTGATCTTCTCACAATTCATTCTGCACACGAGCAAGAATTCATCCACAGCAAAATAAGAGCGGTACTTGAATACAATTAACCATGAGAAATTTAGAGCATAGCTCCTTCTTCTGTCCTCGGGAATTTTTTTCTTTGACTTTAGACACTTATTTACGTTTCATTAAAAGCCATAGATTTTTGAGAACCTGTTTTTTTCTGATACAGAGATTAAGAGAAAATAATAGAAACACAGGTTTATTATGTTGGTCAGTCATTTCACTTCTTTTATTCTTTTTTTGTTGTTGTTCTTTCTTTAATAGCAACAATGGTTAAGTAGAGTTTTACTGCTTCTCTGAGGTTCTTTTGATCATTCAACACGTATTTATTCAGAGTCTACTCTTCTAGGGCTTTATCAGTGATTAAAATTGTCCAATACTATTGCTTTCTGGGAGATTAGTCTGGGAAGAAATACCGTAATCAATATAAGTAAATAGAATTACATAATATTTTAGGAAAAGATAAATGGATAAATGGCATGGAGGAAAATAAAGCACAAATGAGGGACAAAGAGTACCTGGGACAGGGTTGCATAGCTATTTTAAAGTTTTGAATTTTACTTCCAAGAGTGAGATATTTTTAAGTTTGTCAAGATTTACTATACAATACAGAAAATAGTAAGAAATGATTTTCCATTTGAACTTAGGATAAAGACTAGACTTACTCTTTTGAGAAGCTAGGCTAATTAGAAATGAGCATACAAAACCTGTTAAATGATATTAGAAATAGACTGCCAAGGAATAGAGTACATTTTCAGTGTATTTCTTCAACAAGCATTTATTGAGCATGAGGTATATGTTGGACACTGTGGTATTTGTCAAAGACACAGAAATGTGAAGCACACAAAAATGAGATGCAGTCTCTATTTTTAAAAAGCTGGAAATAATGGGACGTAGAAAGTAAAAAGGAAGCAGTATGTACAAATTACCAAGGAGGAACTGAGGGTGGAAAACCTCACTCCCAATTTTCCCTAGGAACTCTTGGAAAGTAAGAAAAAGCCTTTTTTCTTTTTCTGTAATTTAACATTATTTCATAATCTCCAGGAATCCTTTCTTGCTCTATCACTTTTCCATGTTTGTAAGTTGACTTTTAAAACAAAGGTCTTGTATCTAAGCATTCTTTACTTGTAAGAGAAATGTCTTCCTCACCGCTCATGGGGCTTTCTCATTTCTGTAATCCTGTTGGATGCCCGCACAGCCTGTGAGATGCAGGCAGGTCAGGACTGCTATGGAATGTTGATGGCAATGCTGAGAAACAGAGGGTTTAGGTGACCACCCCACAGTCCCACAGAAACTCAGTTGAAGACCAGGCACCAGAACCAGAGGTTCCCCACTATTGGTTTGTGAGCTATTTTACCACCCTTCCGCTCCAGCAAATGGAACACTCAAGCCAAAATCGTAATGTTAAGTATCAACAAATTGCATATCATGATGTCAGAAAATATGTTTATTTCTTTAGTTAGACAGCAGACGCCTCACCCAGGTGGTAATAACAAAACATCCAATGAATGGCTGAAAACCAATCCATCAACATGGCAAAGCACACATCTCATTTGGGCCAATACTTATCATAACAGTGTCAGGTGTTGTGCTAGGTACTCATATTTGATGACATTTAATCTTTCCAAGAACTCTGTGGGGAGTCCGTTACTAGTACCTTTTACAGATAAGGAGGTTAACACTCCAGAGAAGTACAGCGATTTGGTTGCACAGTCGCTAAGTGGTGGACTTTGGAAGTGACCCCAAGCCATTTGACTTACAACATCATTTAAAAACCCTCTACTGGCAGCAAAACAGTAGCTTCAAGGGTAGAAAAGAGCACAATGCCTTCATTATATTAACATGCTGGTCCTAAAACTCCTCCCCCCAAAGATGGCTCCAGCTCTGTCTCAGACATGAATAATGAAGGGCCTCTTTGATCTTTCCAACAGTTTAGCTCTCTTGGGAACATCTGCGGGTCTTTTTTCTTCAACTTTCTCCTTTTTGATTCTTCCAATCTTCGGTGGTTGGGAAGCCAGTAGGAATGGTGAAGTTAATGCCTCCCATACAGGGAACAGTAAAACTCATGGGTTTAGCAGTTTGAGAAGTCATAGTACCATGATCTAGTTGAAGACGAGATATAGTTGTGATCTCAAACAAGAAACACCGTGTGGTGTCTTATATGGCAAAATTGTTACCCAGCCTGTGACCACATTAATAAAGAATGCCCTGTCAGTATTACGGGTGAACAGTTGGCTGATCTAACACCACATTGTGCTACTGAATAAAATGATTAGATGGTATAGGATGTGGAGACTAAGAAAGGGGAAAGGGATCCAAAGGGATAGGGTGTCAATTTAGAAAAAAGGAAGTTGTAGCTTTCTAAAGCAATTCTTAGTTCTGCACAATTTGTGGCCATGTTAGGCACTTTTTGTTGTTGGTGGTGGTGGTATTTATGGTGACCATTTACATTTCATAAGAAAGAAATCCCATACCTAAGAACAGACTACGGAATGAATTAGTCCACAAGTTATTTTATTCCGGGAGGAGAAACTAAACACGTAAAGTAGTAACTCAGAAATGCGAAAACAAAAATGACATTTAGTTGAGGGGAACAACTAATTATTGAAAAAGAAAGTTGGGTACAATTTTAAAAATCTGAAGCAGAAGTTTTTTTAACGAAATGTGCCCATCTTGGAAAAGTGATGAGTCAGTAGTTTCTGTAGGAGTAACAGAGGCCCACAAGGCATGATGAGACTGAAATTTTGAGTATCTGTTTTTTGAGCCATCTTGTTGGTCAAATCAGTGCCAAAAGAAGTAACAAACTGCAAGCTCTATAGGAGTTGTTTGGCATGAACTACTAGCCAGTTTGTCCATTTGGCTAATATTTTTATGCTGTGTTTGTGCAATGTTTGAATTTTAAAATTTTGATTTTTCTCTTATTTTTAAAAATTAATTTTAAATATTTCTAAAAAAAACATGTATCAAATTTATTAGTAATTTTTTCAAAGTATGGTAATTTAAACCCTTAAAATGACTTTGTTTTGCTATTTTTATGGAAGCATTTTTAAGAGATGATGGTTTGTTTTTCCTTTTATTGTTTAGTTGATTAATACATTGGCTATTGCTGTGTTTTCTTTTTGGTAGTGTTCTACCCATGATGCTATCTGGAATGGCTGTCTGTAATAAAACATAACTGATATTACAAAATCCATAGTCATTACAATTTTAATATTCTTTTATATAAAAGAGTTTCAATGTCTTCCATTGTTATGGTTTTATACCTATGCTAAAATTTAAAACATCCATTGGATTTTTCACTCTGGATATCTTCTAGCTTGTCCTTTGCAGTTCTGTTTCCATATTATAACAGGTTATGATGTGCCATGTGGAAGATTACCATGCTATAATTGAGGTAGTAATAAATATGCCACTTAAGATGCGCTAGTTATAATTTTTCTTTAGAGGTCCTTAATTGGGGCAGTAACAGTCAGGCTGTGATTTCCACTATTGTTGCACGTGAGACCTCTTTAGATTGAAAAAATTGTTGTGGTTCTCCCACTGAGTTCACAGCTAGTCTCAGTGGAACCATTCCAAAGTCTGACAACAGGAATCTAAATTCAGCATGTAAGAACACGTCCATGAAACAACACCTCAGGGATCAAAAATTATAGTTGCTCCATGTTGTATTATTCTCAAATTGCTGATATGGCAGACAGCCACAATGCTTAAGGAGTAAAAATACCTGTTTATAAATTAGCGTTAGAGAGCTATGTGGTTCTTTTATTATGACTTGAAAGTCATATGGGAAAAAAAATTATATTATACACACACACACACACACACACACACACACACACACACACACACTGGGGGTGCCAAAAAAATGCATACAAGTGGACACTTTGGTCAACGTTGCTCAAGCAGTACTTCACCATAATCAGAAGTGTCTGAACACTGATGGTAACCACTTTGAGCACCTCTTGTAATTGCAGAAGTCAAACATGATTTGTATTCATCTTTTGTTATTGGTATATATTGAGTATTACATTTTAATACAGTTTTCCTTTCTTAAAATCTGTATACATTATTTTGGCACTGTGTGTGTGTGTGTGTACATGTGTGTATCTTAAAATGTACATATATACATATACATATACATATACATATACATATACATATATATATATATATATATCTTAAAATGTATGCCCAAGTCTTTACAGAGGAAATGGAAGTGCAAATTTAAATATATAATGTCTTCAAATTAACAGGTTCTTGCATAAATAATTGGGTTACATTTCACACACACACAATAGAGTATGTTGATTTAGAGATTTTAGAGAAATGCTTATTGCCTCTTCTTCTTTTCTAGTTTAAGAGGGAATTTCAATTTCCTGGGCCATAAGTCCAGTATTACATCTGTTTTAATGTGTGTCTGTGAACATGTGCACGTGCATTGTGTTTCAATTTTATACAGTATTGTACTGATATCTGTGTTATAAATAATAGTGCAAAATCAATAAAATATGAAAGGATAATTTTCTAGTTGTCAAACACTGGAAATTCGGTAGTATTGTTTCGTCCTTTATTGTATCTCTGTATTTGAAAGGGGGAGGGTGCTAATACTCAGTTTAAAAGTTTACCAATCAGACTAATGCCTAAAATTCAAAATCTTTTTACTATTGATGTCTTTGTGCCTTGAATTGTTTTTCAAATAGTGTGACATATGTGATGAACTTCTATAAATTGCTAAGAGGACAAACCACTAAATTTTTAGTCTTTTAAAAAAGGAATCTACAGTCCATTTTATTTTACAATGTTACTTTTTATATCCCAATTATGAGACAAAATTTACTATTAAATACATAGGGAAAGTTGTAAGAAAGATATTGCATGTGTTGTATGAAACTAAAATTATTTTCAATATTTGATTCCAATTTTCCTTCATAATGAGGAGGGAATAGTTTAGAATAATGAAGTTTCAGGTTTTCTCAAGATGCCAGGCCTTAGTGTATGTACTTTTCTTTAGATAATTGGGTAAAATACTGAAGAATAGAAAGCTATTAACAGCAACCCCATTAATCTTAATAATGAAAAGGGAAAACAACTGAATAAGTGCTGACATTTTCTTTCCTTTTTTTTTTTTTTTTTTTTTTTGAATAGCTATCAAAGTATGGTGTAAATTGGTGGATTGGACTTCGAGAAGAAAGAGCCAATGATGAATTTCGGTATGGACCTAGATTAATTTGCATTTAATTTTGTTTGGCAGGTTTATTTGCAGAATAATAGACAGGATCTTAGTGATCAATTTGTTGAACAGGCTTCAAACATTATCTTTAGCTTATACATTTTTATGTCCCTAACCAAAGACATGAGTATATTTTTTAACCTAATAAAACATTATGCCTTCAATTCATACCCCAGTACTCCAAGAATAGTGTTGGAGACTGTACGTGCAGAGTGAGAGAAAACCTTAAAATTTTTAATTTTCCTACAGCTGGAGAGATGGAACCCCTGTAATCTACCAGAACTGGGACAAAGGAAGAGAAGGATCTATGAATAACCAGAGCCAGAGATGTGGCTTCATATCATCCATAACAGGTTATTTTATTCATCCATTTTGGGGTTTATAATACAAACTAATAATTTGCAGGAGACTTTTCATTGCATTGGTTCAATGAGAAAGTTTTGTTTGGTTATTTTGCTTTTCAACTGAATGTGTTCAATTTCATCAATCTTAGGCTTAAGGATGGCCATTCCTACAGGTTATTCCATGCGTCAATGTGGAAATAATTTACATCCAGAGAAGTCCTTCCTCATGAACCAAAACAGCACCAAAAATGGGCCAATTGAAATGGGTCAAAACTATGCCTGCCCAATACTATTCCCTATAAAATTTCAGTATGGGCCCATTTTTTAATCTCTTCCTAGTATCCAGTTTATAACTGGCCAGAACTTTAACCTCTATGAAATTTACTTCCAAATTCCTATTTAAGAAAAAATCTCCTTGAATTCAGTATTCTTTTTTTTAAAAAAATACCTGGCATTCATCGCTGTGTGCCTTAGACCAGCAACTGTTTGCAAGTGGTATTTAGAAGTACATGTATGTTGAAGACTGTTTTGTTAATTCTATTCATCAGCACAGTGTTACTTAGGTTGATTGTCCACTCATTTCCATCCCACTCTTTCTATCCAATAAAAGATAATGATGTTTCCAACTCTGACACATTCATAACAAACTTGTGTGCCAAGTCAGGAGCAGGATAAACATGGAAAGCAATCTTAGGTGTATGCACACATCTTTAGAGAAAGTTAGGAAAGAACAAAACCGTGTGGTTAATCAGCTCGCTTTTGCCAGCAGGTGTCACAACAGCCTATGAAAAGGCTGTTTTGTGATTCTGGAAGACTAGAAGCTACTCTGCACCGAAAATAACATTCCAGCGCCTCCTTCAAAATGCCATCATCTTTTTAGCTCTTATCCCTCATACTAGAAAACTGATTCTGCCCTCGCAATTAACATGCACCCTTGCCCTGTTCTGGAATTTATAACTTGAATGCTAGTGAAATGCATTCTCTAACCTCTGAAAATACAGTGTTTCTAAATGAGAAAACATTTTCCAGGCGGCTTATGACTTTGGCTATAGCTTCCTGAGGGCATGTCCATACGTGTGCCTGTTTTGTTCAAGGGTCAGGATTCTGACCTTCTTTCTTAGAAGTTCATGAGCTAATTCTTCTATATTATTATATTTTCTAAAGAATTGTGAAGTGGAAAAAAAAAGAATGATAAAGTAGAAATGATCCTCTGTTGTTTTAGAATCTTTTCTCTCTTTACATTGACGTTGAATATTTTAAAACAAAAATATTACTCTACAAAGTATTCCTTTGCCTACCAAGTCAAGTAGTCTTAGGACTTAAATCAGTTCTGTGATTTCAGCTGTAGTATTTGTTTATTTAGTTATTTGTTTGTTTTTTGCCTGTGCAAAATTCCTACATGCTTGAATTAGAATGACTGATTTTGGCCCCTTGCCCAGTTAGCGCTTATCCCTAGAGAACTCAATGATTAGTAGTTAAATTTAGTTCAATTTTTAGATTTAAAAGACAAATTATGATAAATCATGGCAGTCATGAAAATAGTGTTCAATAGAGAATGTTTACAAAGAGTCACCATTGTTTCTAGTCATGTCTAATCCATTTTCCCCTCCAGGACTCTGGGCTAGTGAAGAGTGTTCAGCTTCTATGCCTAGTGTCTGTAAGCGAAAAAAGTTTTGGGTCATAGAGAAAGAGAAAGATACACTGAAACAGCATGGAACATGTCCCAAAGGATGGCTATATTTTAACTATAAGGTAAGCTTGTTTTCAAACATTCTCTTTTGTAGATATTAATTTTAGCAAGTAATGGAAAAGTAGGTGTGTCTTTGAAAAACCATGATTTGTCCACTGGACCTGGAATTTTTTTATCACAACTTTTAAGAGATTTGAGAAGCTTTCGATTTAAGGAATAAACCTCTTGGAATAAGAAGTGTTTGTCAGAAACAGTCTTGACACCACCCTTCATTTGTATATTCAGTCATTCATTGTGCGGTATGACTGTTTCATTAGTTGTGATGCGTGTGCATGGGTGCGTGTGTGTCTTAGGCTGTGCTCCCAAATGAGCTGTCAACTCCAGAGGGCCCACACTCCGTCATCTCCTTCTTCCTGCCTAGACCTGGCATAGCTCTGCCTGCCTTGTGAATTGACTGACTAATAATGTACCTCATCAATGGCTTCTTGAGCCTCGTCAAGCTGGTGCTTCCATGCAGAATTGATTTTCTTTTTTTTTTAATTGCTAGTGGGGATATTGCAGGCCAGATTTATTATTCCAGCTACTGCCTCCAATTAAGGCCAAGACTTCCCCTCCACTCCTTTTGCTTTATAATAAAATAACTTTATAGGCCTTAGGTGAAAGTAATTAAAATGCATCCCAAATTTTAAATAGTTACCCTTCAGTTGTGGACAGCCAGTTTTTAGTCTATATGTTCAGTTGTATTGGCAGGGCAGTCTCTCCTTTGTGATCTTCCTCTTTGTTAATTTGCAAAATGTGGCCATTGGGATTTTACATGCATGTACTGAGCACCCACTACATATTTGGCACTGATGTTTTTAGTTGAGATAAAATTTACATAATATAGAATTTATCATCTTAACCATGTTTATGTGCATAGTGCAATTGTGTAAAATATATTCATATTGTTGGGCAGTGAGTTTGCAGACCATTTTCATCTTGCAAAACTGAAACTCCAGACTCATTAAACTATAACCCCTCATTCTCCCCACCCCCAGCCCCTGGCAACCACCATTCTGTTTTCTGTCTCTATTAGTTGGCTTGCTTCAGATACTGTATATAAGTGAAATCATAGAGTATTTGTCCTTTGCTGACTGGCTTATTTCACTTAGCATTATGTCCTCCAGATTCATCTATGTTGCAGCATGTGTCAGAGTTTTCCTCCTTTTTTAAGACTGAATAATATGCCTTTATATATATATATATTTTTATGTATATATATACATATATTTGTACATATATTTACAAATATATATGTGTATATACATGTGTATATATATATATACATGTGTATATATATATATATATATATACACACACACTACACACACACACACACACACACATACACACACACACCAGGGGTGCCAAAAAAATGTATACACATAACTTATACTCATCTTTTGTTATCAGTATATATCATTACAATTTTAGTAGTTTTTTCCTTTCTTAAAATGTGTATACATTTTTTTGGTAACCTCTGTATATATGTGTGTGTGTTATATATATTATATATATACAATATATATAATAAATTATATATACATTAAATTATATATACATTATATATATATATATATATATATATATATATATATATGTAAAATTTTGTTTTTCCATTCATCCATCAATGGACATTTGAGTTTCTTCCACCTCATGACTGTTTCTGTTGGATAATTTCATATATATTTGTCCTTTTGTGTCTGGCTTATTTCACTTAAAATGTTTAGAGATTCATCCATGCTATCGCATATATCAGAACTTCATTCCTTTTTATGGCTGAATAGTATTCCATTGTGTGAAGATAGATACCACATTTTGTTTATCCATTAACCTGTTGATAGACTTAGATTGCTTCCATTTTTTGGCTATCGTGAATAAATATGCAATGAACATTGACATACAAGTATCCCTTAGAGTCCGTGTTTTCAATTCTTTTAGCTGTTTTCAATTCTTTTACCTAGGAGTGGGATTGCTGGGTCATGTGGTAATTCTAGATTTAACTTTTTGAGGAATCAACAAACTCTTTTCCACAATGGCAGAACCATTTTACAATCCTGCTAGCAGTGCATGCCAGCAATTTCTCCACATACTTGTCAACATTTGTTATTATGTGTCTTTTTTATTGGCACCATCCTAGTGCATTGGAGAGTTATCTCATGTGGTTGTGATTTACATTCCCTAACGGCTAATGGTTTTGAGCATCTTTTCATGTGCTTAATGGCCATTTGTATATCATCTTTGGGAAAATGTCTGTTCAAGTCCTTTCCCTATTTTTAAATTCATTATTTGTCTTTTTGTTGTTGAGTTGTAGGAGGTTTTTATATATTGTGGGTATTTAACACCTATCAGATATGTGTTTGGCAAATATTTTCTCCTATTATGTAGGTTGTCTTTCTACTCTTTTGATAATATCCTTTGATGCACAGAAGTTTGTCATTGTAATGAAGTCCAATTTATCTCATTTTTCTTTTGCTGCTCGTGCTTTGGTCATCATAGTTAAGCACACCTTGCCATCTCTCAGTCCCTGAAAATGTATCCCTTATGTTTTCTTCTAAGAGCTTTGTGGTTTTAGCTCTTAGATTTAGGTTTTGGTCCATTTTTAGCTAATTATTGTGCCTGCTAGTTTTTCACAACTACTATAACAAATTCATCCTGGCCGAGGTCTGTAGGGAACAGACACAAAGAAATACCTATCTTGTCGAAAATTCACATGTTTGATACAGACATTGACCAACCCAGAAGCATGAACACAACTGTTCTCGTTACTAAGTACTAAGTCATCATTCCTCCCATCTATAAAAGACGATGTCTTAAGGAAATTCTCAAATCCTTGGCATTAAAGAAATAATTCTTAGAAACTCACAATGGTTAATTTTAGTTCAGCCCTTGGTTATTATCCTTTCCCCAAGTGTTTTTAGCCACACAGCTTAACCTTATGCCATTTTCCTCCTGGGTAAGCACAGGGAGTATGTACCCACATGGGCACAGGAACAGGGATGGTAGGGCCGACCCCATGCAAAGAGCAAGCAAATACTTCCTTTGAGAGGAATAGAGAAGGGCATGAGTAAAGTGCAGACACATACATGAGAGGAGAAGGGCTTTCTGAAGCTAGCTGTGAAGCAGGATTAAAACACCCTCCGTGTAGCTCAGAGTATTTGTTTTAAACCTTTATTGATAACTAACAGCTGGATTGGGATTCACAGCCCTGATCAAATATTTAGAATCCACCAGGTGAGCTTTTTAAAAATATCAAGGTCCAGTGACATCCTAAAGATTCTGATTTAATTGGTCTGCATGGGATCCAAGCATCAGTATTTTTTAAAAGCTCCCTCAGTTATTCTAATGTGTAGCCAATATTTGCCCAACAATGCAACAATAGCACAGCTTAGTCTTCAAGTTATTCAGACGACTTGATTACTAAGGATACTGTCACAGCAGGCTGAGTCAGAAGGTGATCTTTTACAGAGTGAGGTTTCAGGGTCCCCAAGTGTGTCTCTCCATCCACAGTGCCTTCCCCTGCATATTAATGGCCAAAATCCCACCACTGTGCCTTACTCATTTGCCTTAACTCTTTTCTTTATGTTTTTAAGAATGATATTTCTGAGATTGACTCATCTGTCATCTACACCTTGGAATAAGTGAGTTTATCAGATTATTAGAAAAGCTGGTAACAGGGTTGATAACTTATAGGAGTGGAAACCCCAGTAGGGATGGTTCCCCTGATTAATTAAAAAAAAAAAAAAAACTAGAGAAGAAAAACTGGGAGAGAGCAATGACAGACATCACTGACTTCACAGTTCTGAATGACTTCAATATATTATGTCCCATTAAACTTTGCTTCTTGTTTGTCAACTTCCTAAGACTAATTTTTATTGGTTATTTCTAAGAAAAAAAATCTTAGTTGGTTGATTAATTATCTAACGTGTAGAGTTTTAAAACAAATACCAGAAGTGAAGCAACTTTTTAAATGTTCATAAATGATTTCCTCTGTGTTTGATGATATAAAAGAGGCTTGAGAAAGGATTACCCCGGGAAGAATGAATCATCTAAGATACTTGTCACAGCAGCTGTAGGAGGAAGAAATTCTGTGTGTGTGTGTGTGTGTGTGTGTGTGTGTGTGTGTGTGTGTGTGTGTTAGATTAACTCTTGTGTTTCTATTTACATATTTTTATTCAGGGACCTGAATGAAGTGCTAATGGCTGCTTTGCACCATCTGGTTTGGGATTAACCAATATTTTATTTCATGCACAACATAGTTTTTCTGTAAAAAATACTTTCTCTTCTTTTAAAATTTTTTTCAAGTTCTTAGGATTTCATTCATTCATTCATTTAACTGTGTTGGATATTGGTAACTCAATGGTGAGGAAAAATACACACAATCACTCTCTTTTGGAGCTCATAGACTAGAAGAGGAACAAGCATTAGTAAATCAATTAGGAAAATAAGTATAGTTTAAAACTGTGACACATGTGATGAAGGAGACTTACAAAGTTCTAGAAAACTGTAACTGGAGGACCTGACTGAGGTGGACAGAAGGACAGGAAACATTAAAAGTAGGCGGAACAGCATGTGCTAATGTCCTGTGGTGAGAGGGAATGTGACAGAGAAACTAAAGGAAGCATAGAGATCCAGAATGTGGGAAGGGGGATGAAAGTAGGCAAGAGTGATATATGTTAGAGTTTCTGGTTTTTATCCTAAGAGCAATGAGAAATCCCTGAAGGAGGGACATGATCAGGATTGAGCTTTGAGAAGAATCACTCAAGCTTCAGCGCCAAGGCTAGACTAGAAAAGGGCAAGAGTGAGAAAGGTAAGAGCAGTTAAGAACTTATTTCAATAGTCCAGGCAAGAGATTAGTAGCTTGGGCTATGATGATGGTGACAGATGGTGACTGTGGGGCAGTGGGGATGGTTGGGGGAATGAGACATGGGATTTCCAAAGGGTAGGATAGAAGGGGGGATGGAGTGGGAGGGCAAGAATGACTCCTAGGTTTCAGGCTTGTATAAATGCAGCACTGACTGTGTCATTCAACATCAGTAAGAACCCGGGGAGACCACATCATGGACGGTGCAGATGCCTGACCACTGCACTGCACTCCCGAAGCTGAATAATACTGAATGTCAACTGTAATTTAACATATATATAGTCATAGGATGTGGAATACAGCACAGGGAATAGAGTCAGTGGAATTTTAACAGCTATATATGACACCAGAGGGGTAATAGATTGGGGGAGGGGAATTATCACTTTGTGAGGGGTGTAAATGTCTAACTATTACATTGTCTTGTACAGCTGAAACAAACAAACAAAAAAAATGATGAAACCTAAATCTAGAAAAGTAAAAAAACGAAAGAACACTGCAAAAGAACCAAGTCTGGGGGCAAGTTCTTGAATGCTATTTTTAAATTTTGAGCTGGAAATGACTTGGAGACAAAAACAAATTTTATATTCAAAACTTGTTCAGAATACAGGAGGATATCCCTCATTTACCGTCATAATCAGAGATGTGTTAAACTTGATCACGTTTTGTAAATTAGTAACTAAACAGTTTAAATTAAGGATGGTGTACTTCTTGTTGTCGTGCTTTAATTATTAATGACACCATTTCAAAGTGTGTTAGTAAATATGATATATTTTTAGAAACAGTGAAGTCCTGGTAATGGGAGGCTACACTCATATAGTCAAACTAGTAAATCTTGGCTGAGGCAAACGTTGGGGGGCAGGGGTGGAAGAAGAGGGGAGCATGTGTGTGTGTGTTTTCTGGAGAGACTTATTGAGCTAACTGAACCAATAAGGTTCACTGGTATTTATGAATAGTTCATTAGTGTGACTATCTGACACAAGGTAAACTCACATTAAATGATAAGACTTCCTAATAATTAGTATGTGCCACTCTTTGGAGTTTGTAATTAGAGGAAAGAGGAAAAAATGAAAGAAATAGATAAAAGAACAGTTGTCGTAAAATGAAAATCCTTTAAAGCCAATTCAATTTCTTTGTGAAGCAAACAAGGTAAAAGGAACCAGAATTGAACATGTCCTTCCTCTTTTAGTTGGTAACTCAGTATCAGTCTCGATCAGGGTTTCTGGTTTTCATACTAAGAACAGTGGAAAATCCCTGAAGGCTTTACACTGAAGAATGACACGATCAGGACTGAGTTCTGAAAAGAATTACCTGGGCACGATTGACATTTGGGGCTGGAAAATCCTTGGTTCTGGGGGACTGACCCAGCCATTATAGGATGTTCAGCATCAACCCTGGTCGCTAGATGCCAATAGCAACCCCCGCAACTCAAGCTGTGAAAACCAAAACTGTCTCCAGACATTTTCAAAATATCCCCCGAGGGGCAAAGTGGCCCCATTTGAGAACCATTGGACTAAGTCCAGAATACCTGAGAATGTTATTTGACAATCATTTCAGAATCTATTGGCTTTAATTTCTTTCCATAAATATTTGGTGACCTTCTTTATTGTGATGTTCAAAGAGGAGCAACATTTAGTCTCTCGGCTTTTTAAGGAATTTATGATGGGGGAGAAGGGACGGAAGACTGACACCTTTAGAGAGTAAAGGAGGATGAGGAAGGATGCCATTCCAGAGGAGGACGGGGAAGGAGGCTCTCTCAAGTGTAGGCTTCCACACTAGCCTCGAATTATCTTGTAGCTGAGATTTTTTTCCAGTGTCAAAATCTTGAGATCTGACCGACCAATGCTCAGGGTTGTCTATGTTTATTGATGAGAGAATATTCCCATGGAATATCCTTTGAATAAAGTCTCCCCTGACTTCTCTGAATGTGTTATAGCTTTTCTCTTTTCTCTCTCTCTCCTCAACTCCATCTGGCCCTACTAACGTTTAAATTGCACTGAGCTTGGGTGGGGGGGGGGTGAGGGGGGTGGCTTTCCTTCAACCCTGCCTGTCCTGCCTAGTAGTTACTGTTCCTTTGCTCCTCCCACAGTGAGTAACCCCTGCGATGCACAGACATGATCTCTCACGAGTAACGACTGACTCTCACTGCCAAATCCCACAGCTTTCTTTTTGTGTTCGTTTGACATAGTTGGGCACCCTCCCTTTTGTTTCTCCTTCCTAGGTTTCCTTCGTCCTGCCCTAGCTCTTCCCCCTGGGCTCATGTTTTCTCTTCTGTCTCTCCTTCCTCGTGGTCTTCCTGACCACATAGCTGATTCCACGTTCTTGGTGAATTTAAATACCTAATGTGTTTTTGACTCCCCGGTATTTCTTTCTCATTTACAGTAAGGATGTGTATTTCCAAGTGAAATTGAACTAAGCTGTTATCAACCACCCACAGAAAGGTTTTTTGTTTTGTTTTGTTTTTTAGATTAAAATCTGCCACTATAAACTTTGCAATCAGGCTGGCTCCGTTTTAAAAGGCATACTATTTTTCATTGAGCAAGAAACATTGTTCCGATATCCTCGCATGACAAAACACATCCTTGTTTCTGTTCCTGCCTGATGCAAATGAGAGCGAGGCATTGACTCACTCTAAAAGCTGGTCCTCTTTGTTTTTACCTTCACACCTTTGGAGCAGCTTAAAGACAAAAGGAGTCATTTCTGCCCAAGAAAATCACAAAGAATTTTCAAGACTGCTCCTCATTGTTTTTGGGAAATTGTTAATTCATTATAAAATTGCAGAAATGAATGTTTTTGACATTTTTCATAGTGCCTTTTGGTGAAAATCCCCAAAGACCCGAGCGATGGGAAGAACTGGACATCTGCTCAAAGTTTCTGTGTGGAAGAAGGGGGGACACTGGTCGCCATTGAAAATGAGGTGGAGCAAGGTACTCATGTGCTTAGTCAGGCAAAAATAAGCATTTCTATTCAAATATTTATTAAAATATTCCCCCCCAAAACTAACATCTCCAAACCAGTATTTTCATGAATTTTCTGTTTTACCTATAAGGTTCGTATCACGACACCTGTAAAAGTTAATACACTGCATTGCTTATAAACTGTTGACTTTTGGAGCCTTTTATCACACTAGTAGTAGTGGAAAGAATAAGGACATATTTACGATCTGTATTTCAAAATGGCTAAAATAATCTGAGGTATAGTCTATTATAATTGCATGGTATAATTTTATAGATCCCTTTAAATTTACCTCTACACCTTTATTAGATATTTAGGCAATTATATACTTTAGTTTGAACATAGCAAATAAATCCTCTTTGGTTAAGAAAGGCATTCAGTGAGCACTGGAAATTGTTTTGTTAATGATATGATGAAATCTCAGGCTTAGCCAGCTAATTTCTGTCAATTTAAACTGAAACAAAAGTGAAACAGACTGCATTACCTTAATAAGGACAAAGTAACAAATTCCGACAATTGATTGGTAATTAAGTTTTGCTGTCAATTAAATAAAATCATGGTTATAAACAGAATTGGCTGATTACCCAAATGGTTTATATAATATTAAATTTTATAATGTACTCTTATTTTTCAGCTTTCATTACTATGAATCTTTTTGGCCAGACCACTAATGTGTGGATAGGGTTACAAAATGATGATTATGAAAAATGGCTAAATGGAAAGCCTGTGGCATATTCTAACTGGTCTCCATTTGATATAATAAATGTAAGTTTTAACATTTATTTTTTAGAAGTCATTTTAGCAAGAGATTCAATTCAAGATTTGTTAGCTAAAGTTTTTTTTACTTCCTATATTTTGTAGGCATAATTTTTAATAGTTGGTTATTACTATATTTTAATAATGTAATTTCATATAATTTTTATATGTTCCATAAATGTAATTACTTTACTCATCACAAGAATTTTTTATGTTTTAGGTTATGAAGTGATTTTTGAACAGGTTTATTAAATGCAAACAAAAGAATAATGGTGTTTGAATTTTTAAAATTATGTCCTTAATAAAAATGTGAATGTTTTAATAATGTTATGTTACCACTTTTTTTGACAACATGTATTCTTTTAAAGATTCCAAGTCATAACACCACCAAAGTTGAAAAACACATTCCTCTCTGTGCTTTGCTGTCAAGTAATCCTAATTTTCATTTCACTGGAAAATGGTATTTTGAAGACTGTGGAAAAGAACATTATGGGTTTGTTTGTGAGAAGATGCAGGGTAAGAAATGCTTGCTTTTTTATTCCTTTCATTTCCGTGGCCCACTCTTCTCTTCATATTTATTTTACATGCTATGTCACTGACAGTTTCATAGCTAACAGTTGCAGGCACTGATTCTTTGAGCTTTACATACAGACGAGTATATGTAGTCATTTAATCTCCACTACCCCAGGATTATGCCCTCTGTTGGGGTTCTAAGGACCACTTGAGTAATGGCCAAGTTTATGTATCCACTTTGGTTATATTAAAAGTCTTTATTGCTTGGTTCTGGGATTATGTGTCTGTTTAGGTAATAAAAAAGACATTGAGAAAATACTGGAAAAGAGTCGAGGAAACAAACCAACTCAATATGTCCCCCTTTCTTGGAACTCTAAAAGTGATCTCTGTGGCTAAACAGGGCATGCAGGATGTTTCTAGATCTGATGATGAGAAGCCCCAATACTTCCGGTGTGAAATCCCAAAGCCATACTATTACAAGTAGCCAGTGGGGTTGATGAACAGTGAAGGCACCATAAGTGACCTTGAGTAATACAAACAGCAACAACAGCTCATATCTCAGTGCTTTACTGAATGTTAGGCTTCCCTGTACGATGCCACCCTAGGAGGCCCTAATGTATCTGGAGCTGTGTGGCACTCTGGGCAGCCTCCTGTGTATATGCTTACTTGTAACATGAATTATACCTCGTATTGCGGCATACATGTGAACCCTTTAATGATACTAAAGATCATCAACCCATCCTCGGAAAAGCAGTTCCAGGGAAGCCCTGTTTCCTTGTTTACTGTTATCACTTAAGCATAACAGTGGTCAGGAACTGAAAGAAGACACCAGATCAATTTACTTGGTAAAGAGATTAATTTCACTTTGGTTTTACAACACATCCTACTGCTATATTGAGGTAACATCTTTAAGTAAAAGTCACATTCCCACTTTGTCAGTTGTATTTGGGAGAGTGTGGCAAGAGGAGGAGAAGGGAGCAAGACACAACATTTACTGAGTGACTACCTATGTCCCAGGTACTATAGTAAATGTGTTATGAGAACAGCAGAGTCTTGTACGGAAAGAAATAATATCATGTACTTGTACACTTATGGTGTACCTGGCGCCGTGCCTTGGCTTTATAAGCCTTGTGCCACAAAATCCTCACGACAAATCTGTGAAGTAGGTAAAAGTCTCCTCATCTTACAGAGGATGAACTTGAGTACTAGAAACAATAAGTAACACACTCAAGGTCTCTCAATTAAATGCAAGGATTCTATTCTGAGACCTTGATGTTGATCTCTTCTTGAAATGTACTGCTGACCACTTTCTCTCTGATGTTTTTGGGACTAACAATGTATTTTCTTCTTTTGGAGATAGTACAGAGCAGTGATGGTTGAGAGCATGGGCATGAGTTCATATGGCTCTGGGTTCCTACCTCACCTCTGTAAATGAACTGTCAGTCAAGGTTCTTCTCTGCACCTTGATTTATGCATTTATAAAATGGAATAATAACTATCCCAGGCTCTATGTATATACAGTGCTTAGCAAGTTCCCAGCATATGTTTAAAAAGTGATAGTTCTTTTTATTATTATTTCCAAAACATATTATCCAACTACACAAATTCTTTCAGTCTACGATGAATACCCAAATTCTGTTCTTCTTCTTTATGGGCCATATAAATATGTTTATTTTGGGATCATAGACTAAAGTCTCTTAGCTGCATGAAAGAATAAAAATGTCTGAATAAAAAGAGAGACAAGGGCCAAGTGAAGACCCCCAATTTGGAATTTGGTTTCCAATGGATCATTCTTTTTCACAGAAATGGTGGCAAAACCATGTTGCTTAAAGTCACTCATGTTTTGAAACTTGATAAAATCAAGTACAGAAGGAGAAATTCACATATGAAAATACAGATATATAACAGTGGGAAAAAACAGTTACATTGGTAGTTGGGTCACATAGACAAATAATTTCAGTTACTTTAATTTTATAAATTATTATCATTTTAAAATAGCTACTTTGGTATTATATTGGTTTTGTATAAATAACCTTAAACTTCATATATAAGCTGGAAAACAGGCTTCTAGCAGAGAACAAATAGATGATAAAAGTGTGATCCATCACAATTTACTTAGTGAATAGGTGAATTTCACTTTGGTTTGGCAACATGTAATACTTCTATATTGAGGTAACATTTTCAGGTAAAAGTCAAACTCCACTTTGTCATTTGTATTTGGGAGAGTGTGGCAAAAGGAGGAGAAGGGAGAAAGACGCAACATTTACTGAGTGACTACTATGTGCCAACATGATTTTGCCAACTTTTTCTATTGTAAGTGTCCTTTGTAAACAGCTCATTGAAGTCTACCCACATATGTCTGAGGAAGGCCTTACTAATATTATAGACCAGAAATTTGAGGTTTTGAGAGACTAAATAATTTCCCAAGATTTCTTAGCCATTTAGTGTCAGGATTAGGGTTGAATCAGAGGTCTTCTGACCTATCCACACCTCACTATGCTCCTTTTCAAGCCCAAGTGTAATAAAACTAGTATATGAGTACAGAGAGAAATCCCAGCCACTTTGGATCAGACAGTTCAGAAAGTCTTACCTTGTTTTTGTGTTTCACGTTTTCAAAATTTAGCCTATGCTAGTACATACTGTAATACAGAACAAAAAGGCAAGCATACATATTAAAGAGAAAACATCTGTATGCAAAACGCAGGCTTGGTTTTTACCTGATCACAGCTGCTCACAAACAAGAAAGCACTAGTGATCCCCGGTGGGAAAACCTTGCCTTTTAATTCTTAAATCTTGACTCTGACAGGTGACATTAAAAGTAACGGTTTATAAGAACTTGTGTGTATTTCTAAGCATTTATTAAATTTTAAACTTCTTTTATAGCACTTATACATGTAAACATTAAACATGATGGTAGCTATCATGCAGTCTCAAAAGTGTAATGAAGTATTATATTTGAGAATATGCACTTGTGACATTATGTTTGCAGTGCAGTATAGGACTACATGATAGATGTCAATATTCTCTTAGTAAGTATTACGTTCTGCCAGAGTAGCCCATGGGAGGCCCAGTGTAGCGAGCAGAATGAAACGTACGTAAGGAGATAGCATCAGTTCCACCGAGTGGTCCATTTGGCAAGGGATGGTCAAAAATGGGAAACCTTCTAGAAATATTCCATACAAGCTTTAAAGAAACTCATTCATTAAATTTCCTAGGTGTTTTCATTCTTTAGCATCATCTACACTTTCAGGGAGTCTCCTCATTTTTAAATAATCAAACCCTGGGAAGAAAAATGCTGAGGTTAACAGCAGCATGGATCGTGGTGACAGGTTCCCATGCTTATAAGCCTTGCTTCCCCCTTTCTCATCCAAATGCTACAAATGATTTCTGTTGTTGTTCTTGTTCTAGATACTTCTGGACACAGTGTAAATACATCTGATCTGTATCCAATCCCTAATACCTTACAGTATGGAAACAGAACTTACAAAATAATTAGTGCAAACATGACTTGGTATACAGCGATAAAAACCTGCCTGATGCACGGAGCCGAGCTGGTCAGCATTACAGATCAATATCACCAGTCCTTTCTCACTGTTATGCTCAACCGGCTAGGACGTGCCCACTGGATCGGACTGTTCACTGCCGATGTAGGTGTTCTGACATCCCTCGGACAGACCTTAGATAATTAAGTTTCACATCTCAGTGACATAGCACTGAAATTGGCACAGAAAAAAAATTCCCAGAAAGAAGAGTAAATGTAACATTTAAGTACTTGGTTAATACAATAACTACTGAGGAGCAGCCTGTGACTACAACATAAAGGTGTACACCTTTTTAGAGTAAATATCTATTTGCCTAATTTCTGGAAATGAATGCCCTTCAAAGATTCTCTGGAAATTTCTGAGAAATTTCACGATATTGCCTCATGCGTGCACTGGGACACATCCTAAACTCAAGCACCTGCATTTGGGTAATTTGTTGCATTTACGAAATCCCCAAGAAAAATGAATCATGCTTCCTGCTTAGAAATGTTATTATTAATTAATGCATTACCCCTGGAAATTTAACATGTAGGTTATTTTCCCTCGCCAGGGATGTGGTTTGGAGAGTAAGGTTAAGGTTATTTTTCAGTTTTCTTTAATAAAAGTATTACACACTCAAATTACTGAAAAGTAAATCTATTCTGTCCAGACCCCTAGTTCTATTCCCTAGTGTCAATCACTATAAACAGTTTCTTGTGTGGCATTTAGAAATTTTCTGTATAGGCACATATGTACAAATAAAATGGAGGAATATGTATATTGTTTTTTAAATACACATGAGCTCGTACTATATATGCTGTCCTTCAACTTGCTTTTTTATTGAATATACCTTGAACAGCTTTCTATGTCAGCCAATAAAAATCTAACACATATAAGGATATACCACAACTTATTAAACCAGCCTCCTATGAATGGACATTTGGGTTCTTCCCAGTTTTCAATTACAAACAGTACATAACAAATGTCCTTGTGCAAGTAGGATGAGTTCCCAGAAGAGAAGTTGCTAAGCACACTTTATGTTTCTAACAACTAGTGCCATATTGCCCTCCAAAAGTTTGCACCAATTTATATGCCGACAGCAGTCTTGATACCATCTAGTTTTTTCACACCCTTGCCAACACTGAGTATGTCAAAATTTTAATCCTTGCCAGCGGGATAGGTGAAAGGCTAGTACTTCATGGTTGTTTACTATATTTTTGTATTACCCAATAATTTAACTCATGTAGTCAATTTTTGCTTTATGGCCTCTGGATTTTGTATCAAACTTGGAAAGATTTTTCCCCATGCTAAGAGTATAAAATATTTAGCCAAGTTTTCTTTAGCACTTTTATGTGTTCAATTTTATGTTTGAATCTTTGATCAATCTGAAATTTGTTTTGGTGTAAAAAACAAACTATTGATCCAACTTCACTCTGATTGCTTGCTGGGAAATTATGGTGGCAGGGAGCCAAGTATTCCCAAAAATCTAAAAAAGATACTACTTGTGGCAGAGATTCCTAGATCCCCTGAAATAGAAATGTAAGATGTGGAACTATAAATCTATGTGTGAAACAAGTGGTGCTCAGACAGCACAGTGATGCCACCAGCAGTGCCATCCTTGGCCAGGAAATGATGGCTGAATTTCCTTTCACAGAATGATCTTAATTTTGACTGGTCAGATGGCACCAAATCCTCCTTCACTTTTTGGAAAGATGAGGAGTCCTCCTTCCTTGGTAACTGTGTTTTTGCTGACACCAATGGGCGCTGGAGTAGCACAGCCTGCGAATCATTTCTGCAAGGAGCTATTTGTCATGTACCTCCCGGTAGGTTCAATTCTATTCAATTCAAGAAATATGTACTGTGCATATTTCTATGCAAGGCACTGTGCTAAGCAGGTGCTATGAGGAAGAGTAGTAAGGAGTACCGTTCCTCAAGAAGCCTCTGGTCTGGTAGGTGATATACCAACAAATAACTGTTAAACAAGGCAGGGCTACCAAACCATATGAGCAGTAGCAACTGAGGGCATTAGCGAGACATCATATCCACTTGCGGAAATGTAGAAAGACTTCTTGAAGGATATGACTGTGGAGATTGGCCTTGAAGCATGGCTGAAACGTGAATGGGGCAGTGATGGGACCTGGAGAGGCATTGTGAGCAGAAAAGTATGGGCAAAGACATGGGAGGAAGAAAGGACTGGGCATGCAATGGCAGAGCTCGGGTTGAGATTTTCCTGCATCGTAGGTTATGGGAAAGGGAGAGGTAGGAAATTAGGCTAGAAACTTGGGTTAGGAGCGTGTGTGGGTGACCTTGAATGCCAGACTGAATATGTCTGTTTAAGTCAGGGACTAGTATGATTCTAGAGTCATAATAATCATGGTAATAATATTTATAACTATAGTACATATATAGTTATATGTTAATAATGATAATAACATCTCATTGTACTTAAAGGCCACCTGGCCCAACCAGGTGAACTTTATTTTAAAGATGAATCAAACTCAGAGCATTAAATAGCTCCTTGAAGATATCAGAGAAGTCCATCAACAGCCCCAGGAGTAGAAGCCAAGTTTCCTTCCTTTCGGAGGTGACATGTATCCCATTATACCAGCTCCCCTTTCCTTGGTCGCTGTGGTGCACATACACAGAGTTCCTTAACACTAGCTGGTCTCCTTTTGAATCTCTCATTCAGTAAAAGTGCACTTATTTCTTACATTCTGAATATTATAAGTCAAATAGTATGCACATTATGTAAATTCAAATCAAAATAGTCAAGATAGAAATCTAAATGAAAGCCATATCCTGGGGGTGCCAAAAAAATGTATACACATGATTTGTATCCATCTTTCGTTAACGGTATATATTGAGTATTACAATTTTAATACAGCTTTTGCCTTTCTTAAAATGTATATGCATTTTTTGGCACCTTTGGAAAAGCTAATTCTGCTTCTAAAACAGCATGAAAGTTAGTCTTACCTTTTCAATAACACTGTGTTTATTGACTGCTTAAGAAGCATCCAGCACTAGCTCATTTACACTTCTCAAATTCTAAGAAAGATGTTGTAAGCTCCCTTTTGCAGATAAAGAAACCAAAGTGCAGGGCGCTTAGGTATCGTGCCCCCAGCCACACATCTAGGATCTCAGCGTGGATGTGTCCCAACTGTCATGCTTGCCCTCTGAGGCAAAGTCCACCCCAAATATCCCTTAGTTATGTGTTGTGTTGTATGATGTTATGTTTATGTTATGTTTTATGTTATATGAATAATACTTTATTAAATGCATTATTTTCCTTAATAGTTTGATTAGCAGGTAAGGATTTGTTAAAAAATTTGTAATATGTAGCACTGCATAGGACAATTTCGTACATTTGGAATTTCCTTTCGCCAGCTTCATTCAGCTGCCAGTATTTCTATGAATGATTTCTCCCAGTTTTTCCAACCTTTAGGATACTAACTGTAAACATGAAAGTCAGCCACCCTCACCCAAGCAGCACCCAAACCAAACCTATAAAGCTTTGCATTAATATACCCTGTGATGTGTAGGTAAAGATTATTTCTACCACAAATGCTATAAACCAGTACCAGTTTTGTAATCATGTATATTAAACCCACTTTTCAGATTACTGTGAAAATTTTATTGCATGTATTTATGTTGGTCTTTCATAAAATGTAATGTAATGTTTATCTAAACCCAGTCACCACACTGAAATCATAACTGATTTGTTCATAGAAATAAGACCATTTGGATACCCAGAGCTGTGCTCAGAGACATCTATTCCCTGGATAAAATTCAGAAGGAATTGCTACAGTTTTTCTACAGTCCTAGACAGTATGACTTTTGAGGCTGCTCATGAATTTTGCAAAAAGGAAGGTAATTCTTTTGTGATGATAAAATGCTTTTGATGTGCTATTTCTTGACATTTCAGTAAACAATGTGTTGCTTTTTTTTTTTTTTTCATTTGCCTGATTATTTAGTGACTTTCAGAGCAACAAAAACAATTTAAAAATAAATACTATTGAATTTGCTTATTTGGGGGGATGGCAAACATATGAAACTCAGTGTCCAGCACAGAATTTGAAAACCTAAGATGTCTCAGATGACTGTACTTTCTCAAAAAAAAAAAAAATGTTTCTTTTGAATGCATTTGAATTGTGAATTTTTAATGTTCCCTAAAGTTAATCTGCTATGCTTTGACTTCTTAAGTACAAGCTTGTATCTTTTAATCAATGTGGTTGTCCTATAACATTTTTAATAAAAAATCACCTATGTACAATGAAAATTTTCACTTTTCAAACCCTGAGCTTTACAAATTATGGTGTGACAGACATTTTTTAAAATTGTATTTACATGTAAATACAAATACTTGTTTATTTGCTGTTTGTCACTTTTATAGGATCTAATCTTTTAACAATCAAGGATGAGGCTGAAAATTCATTTCTCCTAGAAGAGCTTTTTGCTTTTGGTTCTTCTGTCCAGACGGTTTGGTTGAATGCTCAGTTTGATGATGACAGTAAGTGATTTGGGTAGAGAAGAAGAGAGGGTGGAAATAAATACACAGTGGTCAAAGCTGATGAAAGTGGCATCTACAAACCAGAAAACTCTCCTTGGATACATTTCCTCTGAAAAAATAGCACGAGTCGTAAAGCCATGTCTTCCAAAGACAAAACTGCTAACTAACCCTTTTCGCCATACTCTCTTTTTCCTAGGAAATAAACCCAGCATACCCATAATGAAAACAAAAACACACCAAGGTTATCTTCATGAAGATGCTTGTCTGGAACTATATTCACAGACTTAGTCATAGACACCAAAACCATATTTACTTGAAAATATTCCCAGTTCCTAAATGTTATAAAAGCACAAGTTATGGAAAGGTTTTAGTTATAAATTATACTATTAGAATTATTTGCTACACATAAAAAAACCAGAATTTGTAATCAAGTAAGAGCATGGTATTCTTTCCAAAGAGTACCATGGAAGTACTTGTAAAGTAAGTACAGTTCTGAACACAACATCAAAAGGTAGTTGTTAGTAAAGTTGCCTTGTGCACAACTCTTTATTTATTTTAGATATATGTTCTAATTTAGTTCACTTAGGATAACTCTTGTAAAGTACTTCCATGGAAGAGTACGGAAGTGATGACTCTTGAAAGTACTTGTAAAGACAACTATTTGAATTGGGATGGACAGCTTGTTATAGGGGGGAACAAAGGTGGAGTGTGGGTCCACCCTGGCCAGGAGGCGTATTTCAAAAAAATGACATTGTTTAGAATTTCTAGCACATTTTAAAAAGCCGACTGACTTTTAGTGAGATTTATCGTTGGTTTTCAATCCTTTTCCAACAAAGCACTCCTTTATTGCCTACACATGGATGGTTCCTCCCATGGCCTCCAACCTTTGGTATACCACTGGCTTGCTATTTAAAGAAACTCACTGTGAAAATTCTTTTAGAAAGTGAGCCATTTTGTAATGATATAGATGTTGGGACTTCAAAGGATTTGTCTCTATGTTGATTAGTTTTGCTTATTAAATGATCTCTTTAAATTGCTTATAGCAATGCGAAATATTTCAAAATTCAAACTTAACACTGAGAAACGTGTTATCCTAAGTGAACTAAATTAGAACATATATCTAAAATAAATAAAGAGTTGTGCACAAGGCAACTTTACTAACAACTACCTTTTGATGTTGTGTTCAGAACTGTACTTACTGAGTTGAAAGCATCAGACAAGGAGAGAGTCTCATTAAATTTAGGGGCTGCTTTTTATGGTTGATTCCAGTCTTAGTATGTGTGATAACCGTGCACATAATTTATAAGTTGGTCATTTTTCCACAGATAAAACCATAAAGTGGTTTGATGGAACTCCCACAGACCAGTCCAACTGGGGAATCCGGAAGCCAAAGATGGACCACATTAAACCCCATCTATGCGTTGCCCTGAGGATCCCCGAAGGAGTGTGGCAGTTATCCCCGTGTCAAGAACAAAAAGGGGTTATATGTAAAATGGAGGCAGGTGGGTGAAGTCAGAGGTTAATGCTTCATTTTGATTCTGCCCTGACTAATGTTGACCCACTCCTTTAACATTTAAAGGTTTTAAAATCCAAGTGCTCAGGGAATATTCAGATTGATTCTAACATTATCATCTTGTTCTACGTCAAACAAATCAGAGACCATTTCAGCTCCTTCTTTCCCTGATATGGGAAAAAAAATCATTATAAATCAACTCAAACACTATGACTTTCTAGCTGTTAACCTAAGGGTTGTAAAACAGCAGTTTACCTCACGCAAATAGAGCTGGAAATGTACAACAGCAACCCTCATTCTGGCAATTGCTACTCAGAATTTTTAAGGTTCATCTTTGGTCCCAAGAAATATAATCTAGGCCTCGGCGTCCTTGTGAATAGGTAGATGTGATTCTCTGTTACAAGCCACAATATGTTATAAAAGTCATATTTTAACTTCATATTGAGCTACATCATTTGTGGTGATAAAAAACGATAATAATTTTAGAATCTAAGCCAGAAAACTCTAGTCCGTTGCAAACAAAAACAGAGGTAGGATGTTAATAAGGATCATTTACAGTGGGGAGGTGTTCCTAAGCATCACAACAGTATCTAGGGGCCAATATTATAAAGATGGAGGGATCATTGTGGCCTGGGCTGCTGGAGAAGGCTTCACAGAGGAGATGAAGCCTTGGAATCCCAAAAGATAAAGAGAACAGAGGCGGGAAGGCATATTGGACAAATGACCAAGGGCAGCAGCTGAGAATGAGCTTAGGTTGGAGTGAAGGGCTCACGTTAGGTAGTGATGGAAATCAAATTGGACAGTAACGTAGTCCAATTCAAGCAGAAAGGGCTGGTCTCCATGGTGAAGGAGACAGTGCCCCCTAGGGGCTCTGTGGACACTTACAGTGGAATCCCATTGAACCACATGTAAAGGGAGGAGGTTGTAATTTGACTGATAGAACTGGGAACAAAAAGGGAGGGTAGAAATAGGAAAAGAGAATCATCAGGCCTTGCTGACTGATTACATACTGGAAAGAAGAAGAAAAAACCGGTAGGTGTGGGCACCAATGTGTAAAGTCCCAATAGTGTGAGTATCAACTCTGTGTGAAAAGTAACACGCCCAAGTCATCAGTAGCATTTAAGTATCAAGAGCAAATCAGAAATACTTCGCGTCTGCACAAGACTTCAAAACTACCTATAATGCATAGGATGTCTCTTTAGCAACTTTCCAAGGCAATGGAGCAGATAAAATACTCCCATTTTACAGATGAGAAAAGCACTTGTCCAAACTGAGGCTACTTCAAGGATTACACTCCAAATTTTCTGACTACATGCTCCTTCTACAGCTTCTCACTGCCTCCTGAAAATAATACTCTTTTAACAGTCTTTCTTAAAGAAGTATCTTCACATACACAATACTACATGTTTTCAATTATATTATGCAAAATTATACAATATTATTTTTAAATTACAAAATCAAGTTTTTTAAAAATGTAGTTTTGCTATTGGTAACAATATTGATGTTTCTTTTAAGTCTATAAGAGCAAATGGGTATGAGTAACACACCAAGGCACTTCTTCCACTCACAAACCCTTTATTCATCTTCCTCTGGATCTCAAAAATAGCAGAGTTCAAATTTTGAGAGCGTCTACTTGAAAGACATACGTTTTTACGTAGAAAGTCCTCAAATGTAAACCCTCTAACTTTTTGAATGGAGGAGCTATTATTCATTTTGCAAGATTCTTTTTTATTTGTTTCAGGTGTACAAAAGAGCATAATAGACATTTATACCCCTCACAAAGTGTGACCTGCCCCCACCCCAATCTACTACCCCCTGACATCATATATAGCTGTTACAATTCCATTGACTATATTTCCTATGCTGTACTTTACATCCTGTGGAGTGCCACAGAAGGTGCCAAAAAATGTATACACATTTTAAGAGATGTTATCTATGTAGCAGTAGTTCGCTGTAATCAGAAGTGTCTGGACGCTGATGGTAACCACTTTGAGCACCTCTTGTAATTATAGAAGTCAAACATAACTATATATTGAGCATTAAAATTTTCATACAGTTTTTTCCTTTCTTAAAATGTGTATACGTTTTTTTGGCATGCTCTGTATATATTTATAGTTGACATTCAATATTATTCTACTGCAGCATCAGGTGTATAACACAGTGGTCAGGCATCTACACAATCTATGAAGTGATCCCCCTGATAAGTCCAGTGCCCACTTGGCACCCTACATAATCTTTATGACATTATTTATTATATTCCTCATGCTGTATTTCATATCCCCATGACTATATTGTGACTACAAATTTGTACTTTCTAATCCCTTCACCTTCTCCCCCATCTTCACCCCCCTCCCATTTAGCAACCATCAATTTATCCCCCGTGTCTCTGAATCTATTTCTGTTTTGTTTGCTCATTTATCTGTTCTTTAGATTCCACATATAAGTGAGATCATCTGGTATTTATCTTTCTCAGTCTGACTTATTTCACTTAGCATAATATCCTTTAGGTCCATCCATGTTGTTGCATTCTTTTTTATGGCCAAGTAATACTCCATTGTATAAAAGTACCACAGTTTCTTTATCCAATTGACTATCAATGGGCATTTCAGTTGTTTCCATAGCTTGGCTATTGTGAATAGTGCTGCAGTAAACATAGGGGTGCATATATTTTTTCGAATTAGTGTTTTGGATTTCTTTGGATAGACACCTAGGAGTGGAAATTTTTTTTTTTTTTTTTGCAAGATTCTTGAGATCACAAAGGTGAGAAGATGCTTATTTTAAAATTCTTGCATGAAGGCAGAGGTTAACACAGCTGAACAAACTGCATAGCAGATTCCAACAAGACTGAGTTCCTTGCAGGCAGGGGCTGTATTTTACCCATATTTTTACTGCAACACACTGCAGAGACTAGATGGGAATTCTTCAGCTTGAAAGAAAAAGCAGTGTATGTAGTTTGTAAGCACTAATAATGATTACTGTAAATTAGAGGTTAGTGATTTTTTCTTATAAAGTCCACATATAAGTATTTTAGGGTCTGGGAGCCATATGGTCTCTGTCATGCTGCCATTGTAGCATGAAAGCAGCCACAGACAACGCATAAACGAATAAGTGTGGTTCCAATAAACATTATCTATTAAAACATGTGCCTAGATTTAACCCAAGGGTCATAGTTTGCTGAGTCCTGCTATAAATAATAACATAATTTTGTGGAATTAAAAGCAAAATTTCATCTCACTCTTTTTTTTTTTTTTTTTGTATTTGATTTTAGATGTTCACGTGGTAAAGGAACAGCCAGGAAAAGGTATGTTTGGAACAGTAGAGAGTATTTTGATTTTTCTTAGAAATAATAAAATAGAAAGTAACCATCTTACTTCACTGTCATTGAAGTTTTCCCTTTTTTTCATCTTCTTTCAGGACCAAGTCACAGCATTGTACCTCTTGCAGTAGCAGTGACATTAATAGTAATTCTGGTAATTTCCATCCTTTCCTTCTGCATATACAAGCACAGTAGTGGTATCTTCAGGAGACTTGCAGGGTTTGGCAATCCTTACTATCCTACAACCAACTTTAGTACAGTACATTTGGAAGAAAATATTCTCATTTCTGATCTTGAGAAGAATGACCACTAATAATGAAATCAGAGAATGCCACAAGCATGAGGATGAGTAAAGAAGACAACAAGGGGAGCCTCTTCTGTATCTCCCTTTACAGACCATATGCCACTATAATGTGAATTGTGTCACTATTTTAATTATTCTTAAAGTGATTACTGGTTTTGAATTGTAACCAAATCAAAAGGGTATTGATTTATCCATTTCCCCAACTGTGATCTATTCTTAAAAAGAGGAAATTACACAATGGTCACTATTCAGAAAACAAGAACTATTAGAAGAAACTCCCTATTGAAAAACGCTCCAACCAATGTAAATAATAGTTTTTGCATTACTAGGTTTCTACAAAAATTTTGGGAATTTTAAAACTAAGCTGGTGTCTATTGAGACATTTACCCACCCTCATTCCATTAAAAGAGAAAGAAAAGAAGCAAATCAAAATATAAAACCCTACATTTATATATGATAGGAAAAGGAAAAGGCTTCTGAGAGGTTTCTTCTTTGTTTTTAATGGAGTCTTTTTAATCCAATCAGTTTTAACAGCAGGGTTTGGAAATACTGATTTCTAAGCTTAAAACTCATAGGTTCTTGGCTCTAAACTAATATTTAGGGTGACATTCATTTTTATGAGTTCTGATCTCTCAAACTAAAGGAGAAGAAAATTTCCTTAAATAGTAAAGATCTTGGTTGGCAGGACACTTTCATAGCAACCACATGACGTGGACCAAAACCTTCAACTACTACATGATGACTAAATTTGATAGTTAAAAATATCTTATAGATAAGCTTAAAGGAATTTATTGAGTTTTAATACTGTTAAAACTCATGGGTTTTATTAAAAACTAAAGTTATAAAATAATGTATAACACTCCTAACAACCAAAAGATATAAAATGTAACTTGAATTTAAATGGGAAAAATTGAAGATCTGAACTATAGTACCCTTAAAACCAGACTATAGGATATGTTGAGAAGTACTAAATAAATTACTCTCCAATAGTAATCTAGATACCTCTTTGCTGTATAAATAAGTTTATTTAAGGTGTTCTACTTAGGAAACTATGGTTTTGGGAAACCATCTCCATTTGTGTTGGACTACTTATAGCAGTCAGTAAAATAATGATTAAAAGCATGATACTGTCCATAAATTTAAAATCAGATTTGATCTTCCTTCATTAATTTCTTATAAAGAAAAATGACTTCATTATCAATATTTCAAAGTTTACTCATTACATAAATGTTTATTATGGTTCCTATTAAAAACCAAGTATTATTCTAGAAACTGGAGGTACTGGGGTGAGCAAGTCAATGAGATCCCTGTTTTCATGGCACTTATTTTCTAAAGAAAGGAAACTGATGGTAAACCAGTAAAGAAATGCATGAGTAGAAAATATCAGGTGTTTATGAAAATTAAGGAAGGTCTTGTGATAGAGAAAAGCTGGGGGATGCTCAGGGCCTCCCTAGAGAGTATGGTTTTTGTTTTTTGTTTTTTGTTAATTGAACAAAAAATAATTTCTTTATATAAAATATTAATAGACACTTAAACATAATATGTTTTTTTAAATGAAATCATGTGTATATAGTTGTATTCATAAAGGTAAGTATACCAATCCAAAGCTATACAACAGCATTAACAGCAAATCCAAATAAAAGATATTCTTCCGAATTCCATGTTTCAACGAGCATCAAAAAATGACCTATCTTTTAGTCCTTTTCTTGTACCTTACTCTGTACCCACATTCTCTGCATCTGATTGGATCCCTGGATTTTATTTCATTTTCTGTGTGACGTTTTCCACAGATCTATGTCATGGGCTGCTGCTTTGGGGGTTGAATGCCTCTAGGTGTGCACTGTTAGTCCCCACTTAGCCAGGAGAAACTTGTCACACTCTGCCCTTCCAGATTGCAGCTTGTCATTGTTGAGAGTGCATTCTAATTATTACAACAAGCTGCCTCAAAACCGGTAGCCACTAGTCACAAGGTGGAGCTCCGGGAGAAGGTATGAATAAATTTATAAGTGGAAAACCGTCGTCATTAGAAATACAATTTGAAGAATATGCCTTAAAAATGAAGTCCTGGTGGCATGCAACAGTTAACACAGTTCCCAAAAGCAGGCCTTTGTTACTCTTGTGTAGTTTACACACTGGAACAACCAACTTCCATAATTTCTTCTAAGTTTTGGAACTTTATTTTTTAAAAGATATTATATTATGTGACAGTTGTATGTTTATGACTCAAAAGAATGATTGGCTTGAACTAGCCAGATGATAAAAAAGTTCAATTTAATAATCTGTCAAGTGGAGTTACAGTTCTGTTCTTCTCAGTGGACTTGGTAAAAAACCGCTAGTCAATTATCCTTCCAAAGTATATTGAAGTGTAATAGTCATGCATAACAATTTGACAAAGTATGTTATTGGTAAAGTGGTTTTGCAGAAAGAAACTGTACTGCTTGTCAGTGCTCTGTACTTTGATATTTGGTATTGAACCACATCTCCAGAGAGTCTGTCCTTATGGACAAATCATGCAATCCTTCACATCACTGAAATTTCAGAAATAGAAAGTACTGAAATAGTCTGTTTTATCCATATATGTGCACTCTAAGAAACAGTTTTTTTCCACAACTATTTTTAACCTGAACTGTAGACTTCATAGCTACAACATGAAAAGAAAAAAGTAGCAGGATTACAAAGTCATTCACATACAATTAATGTGTCCTCTCCCCCAAAAAATAATAGATTGTTTTTTATGACTCCAGGTAATGGAAAATCTTTCATTTCCCGACTAAAGACATTCTGGGCTCTTCCATCTCCAATAGTCTTCTTACTGTTTAAATGTTTCTTCTTTGGAAAGCTCTACTCTGTATCCAGGGTGGATTAGATGGTCTCTTTAGATAAACATTCAGTCTTTCGGAGTTTCCTTTCCCTCCTCAAAATGGTGGTTGGATGTACAAGAACCTGTCGTGCCCTTGAGTTCTAGGGGAAGAAGGTGACAACTGACTGTGGATGTATGATTTCTGGTGTCCACTGAAGGTAGCTGTCTGGCCCCACTCCTGGGAATTCTGCTGGCATCTGTTATAATGTCTGCAATTGATGCCAACTGTAGTCTATTCTTTTGATTTGCCCCCATCCTGGCTCTCCCTGGCACTGCCTTATCGCTGGAGAATGGCTGTGACTGCCATTCAATTCCCTCCCTGCACACTGCAGTTCTTGTTCACAAGGCCCCTGCAGTCATAAGACTCAATCCAGCACCATCCGCTACTCTGTTAGTCAGGGGTGGCTAACTGTGGTAGCAAAGAATCTCAAAATCTTGGTGGCTTAACACAGCAAATGTTTATTTTTCATCCACAGTAACATGGGTTTAGAGAAGGACTTGGGCTCTATTCAGTCCTTCATAGGTCCAGGTTCTTCCTATACACTAGGACCTCTATCTCCCAAGGCCTTTGAGTCCTCCAATGGGTCTCCTACTTTTACCTCACAGAAGGTAACTTGAGATCCATCTTTCATTAATTATGTAGCTTCCATGGGCTATTGAAATACATTTTCTAAGTGAACAGTCTTCAAACTTAGGACACATACCCTGAAGGTACATAAAGATTTCCAAGGGACACAGGGGTATGAGTATATTTAAGGTGCTCAGTTTCCAGAATCTTTAACCTTCATATACACTCTTTCTTAGCATTAACTTGCATGAGATCATGATGTCATACTGGTTCTTCCTTCCCACCTCTCTTTGCACAAATACCTGTCTCCACCTTAAAAAAAAAAAAAAAAAGCCATGGGTTTCACTCTAAATCGTACCATGATGCTTTACCTTGGGAAAAGCCTCCATAGCACCAAACAAAGAAAAAAACTCAAAGCAATAATGTCAGTGAAGCTCCTTTTAATAAAGGAATTATAAAGTGTAGAGCCTCATTTCTTTCCCTGTGTTCATACAATTTTCTGTTAAGGATGCAGTGATGAGTTACAAATTCTATGTTGGGGTATTTTAAGTTAATATGTATTAATATTAATATTAATATCTATATAGTGGAACAGCAGCAGTGATAACCACTTTGTTTAAGACTTTATTTCATTCAATTCCTGACTACTGTCCAAGAAAGTATTTCTGGAGAGAAAATCTCGTGAAAGCAAGGAGAGTGTACATATTGATAAGAACCTGATGTCTTAGCTTTATCCTGGTGAAAAGCTCATGGCAAAGCTCTACGCTTTATCTGTCTCAGATTTCTAAGTGAAACATTAGCATGTTTATTGAATTGAAAAATGAAATCAGACTTTTTGGGAATGTTGTCTTTTTTGACCCATGGGTTTGACAGTGAGGATTGGCCTTACCAATTAAGTTTTATGAAGATTTTTCATTAGTTGAATGAACTAAATTTGCAGCTGTAGTGTTCTGATTAAAGCACTTACTAAGATAAAGACATTTTAATAGAAAAAATAGTATTAACAAAAGTACAATGAAATTAACAGTACTTCGTTTTTCCCACCCTTACATTGTATATCAGGTAAAATAAGGTGCCCTATAAGTGAAAGAGTAACAGGCATAATTAACAGTCATTTGAAAAGTTGTAGTGAAGCCTTTCAATTTTACTTCTATGAAACTAACAAAGTGAATCATTCTAATGACTGGGTAACAAATTCTTTCACAAATCAAGTGTTTCCAGTTCTTTGCTTTAAGCAAAAGTGAAGGAGAACATAATCAAATTATCAGTTGATAGATGACAAAAAATAAGTTTTGATGTAGGATCACTGATATTTGGGACATGTGAGAAAGGAATTCAAATAATGGAGTTATATTGCTATAGCACACCTTTCATTCACATCTACTTATTTATATGAACAAAGTTTCTATTTATTCAGGATAGGTTAGGCTATGCTGTGGAAACAAACAAACCCTCTAATGTCAGAGGTTTAAAACAAAATTCAGAAGTTAATTTCTTGGTCATGCAAAGCCTGCTGTGTATGATTCCATTGGCTCTCTGGGGCAACTCATGTTCAAGCAATAATTCATAGATCTAGGCTGCATGTTCCTACCTCTGGAACCTGGGGCTTCCGGTGATACTATGGCAGGCAAAAGGGGTAGAAAACTCTTAAGTCCCTGGCTCCTGAAGCAATACATGGCACTTCCACTCACATGCCATTGGCCAGAACTAGTCATATGGTCCAACCTAACTGTAAGGAAGTCTGGGAGGTCTACCAATGTACTCAAGAAGGAGAGGATAATAGACTACAGTGAGCACCAGAAACTTCTACCAGAGTTTCTCAGCACATACCGCTACCAAAAAAAAAAGGAATAGAATTCATGTGACTCCTGACTCATTCTAACAGTTTTAAATTAATATTAATTTATCTATGATACATCCATTTCATTAAGTGATGCATTACCTATAACATTTTGGTTTGATGTATACTAATTATTTATTAACTGTTGTAAAATATTTATGCTGCTCTGATCAATTGTATACTAATAATAATTGAAATGACAACGTAATGTAGAAAAACGTGTAACACTTAGAGTCTATGTTTAGGGAAATTTTTCTAAAAAGTAATTTTAATTTATATACATATTTTTTTACAGCAGGCAAATATGACAAGGTGATAAATAAAATATTTTCAGGAGTAAAAATATTACATTAGGATAAAATACTGTGGGGAGATTGGAACAGAAATAAAAGACTACAGAGAAAAAGAAAGTAAAATGTCTGACTGCTAAAGAGCTTCTTTGTTTATATTTCTATTTTAAACAAATTATGATAGAATTCAAATTGTTTTGGTATCTCTAATCAAAGGAAGTAGGGCTCCTTGGAGAAGTGGCTGATTCCAGCTCTGGCGCAGAGAAAATACAAGATGAAAACAGAATATCTTGTGGTGCCAGAAAATAAGAAAGTGTTCACCAAAAGATGAGGCCATGTCCAAAAGACACAGGACCCAAACTGAGGGAGTTCCCAATGGCCAAAGTTGAAACAATTTGAGCAACAAAATAGAGATCGTATTGGATTATAACCCATAAAATAAATATGTATAAATCCATATTGATAAAAATAAATGAGTGAATGAATAAATAAATTGGGGAGAAGCAACAGTTCTTCTCCGCAGAAGAATTCCAAGTAATAAATGTAGAAGGAATGAAACAAAAATCACCATTAGGTAAACACAATGGTAATAATTGTTGCAGTGGGTGCTAAAATTAGTGGGCAACCGTTTGAAGAGAAACAGGAAATTTGCATAGTCTTAAAGTATCTCCCCCAAGATAGTCACTAATTACAATGGGAAAGTACAAACTATACAGTGTAAAAACCTCTTTAATCAAGTGATCAAGGTTAACATAAACAGTAATCAGCCATATCAGCATCATGTACCCCTAAATCTCAATTTAATAATAAAAAGCATCAGACAATTCTAAATTGAGTAACATTCTACAACATAATTAACCATTTCAAGTGTCCAGGACATGAAAGATAAAAAAAAAAAAAAGATCGAGGGAATGTCACAGATTGGAGGAGAATAAGGAGCCATGACAACTAAACACAAGGTGGACCCCTGGATTGAATCCTGGAACAGAAAACGGACATTATGGAAATTCTGAAATTAGGATAAAGATTATTCAACTTAGTTAATGGAATTATACCAGTATTAATTTCTTAGTTTTGATGATTGTACTATGGTTATGTGAAATGTACCATTAGAGGAAGCTGGGTGAATGGTGTAGAAAATTTCTCTGCTGGTAACTTTTGGTACCTTTTCTGTAAACCTAAAATAATTTCAAAATAAAATGTTTAAAATCTGCTCTGATATTAAATTCCATTGGATATATTAAAAGAGTGATATGACACTTTTATTTTAAAATGTTATTGTTTATAATATGCCAAAAATTGCATCTTAATTGTAACAAATTTCATATGTCAACTTAGAAATGTATAAAGGGATATATATTTTTTCAAAATTCTTTTAGGAAGTATGGGAGCAAAAATGTTTGAGGACCACTGCTGTATGATGTTCTTTCTCTCCTGTCCTACATAAGAAATAAGCAAAATGCAGGGTTTTTTATTCAATCTGCCTAACAGCCCACCTACTGGAGGATTTGAACCAATGTGTATCTTGCTGTCAGCCACACTTACTTCTATGTGCTCCTTCCTTTCATTTCCCTGTCTTTTCGTCACTTCTAATTCTCTTACTCCTGCTTATCCACTATAATCGCATAGTTTAATCTTTGTGGTATTCAGAGTACAGAGATTAAAAAAAAAACTCACTTAGTTTTCTCTTTGTTCTTAGGGAACAAAAATTGGGAGATATTTCAAAAATGTTAGGGCCATCATAATTGTCATTGCCAACATTTGTAAGAAAATTCAACTGTAGTGATTATTACAATTTGTGGCTGTGATCTCTATTCCTTCTTCCTCCACACCTCAAAGCAATGATTTAGAGCAGGAATTGCCAGGGTCAAATCCAGCCTGATGACTCTTTCTGTAAATAAAGTTATTGGAACACAGCCAGGCTGCAACAGCAGAGCTGAGTGGTTGGGACACAGCTGGAATGGCCCACAAAGCTTACGACATTTCCATCTGGCATTTTACAGGAAAAGTTTGCCAAACCCTGGTTAGGAAATAGAAACCTAACTGGGAAGTCTAACATACTTTGACATGTCTTAGCAAGCACTAATATAAATGTGGGCAGCACTTACAGTGAGTGTACTGATAAGCAATTCTGATCAGTAAACATTTATTGAGAGCCTACTATGGTCCAGAGAGGGTCCTAGCCTCTGGGGCTGGAAACATAAATAAATATGAATAAAGCCCTAGCTATGTGTTGTTAGGGTTTCGGGGGTGGGGGGAGAAATATATAAATAATAAGTGCAATACAATGTGATACAAATAATAACAGAAGGAACAGAATCAGAAAAACAGGGGTACTGATTAAAATCTGTCAGATAAAGAGGTTTAACAGGGAGAACAATGTCTATTAAATAGTAGGAAATTTAAAATAAAACAGCTTTCTTTCATACCTTTTTGACTTAGAAAGTTTTAGTTTGGGGCCAACAACAACAAAGAAAAATGAAACAAATTTAGCAAACCTTTGAATCCTCAAAAAAAGATGATCACAAGAATGGCATACTTACCGTTATACTACGGCTAAATCCATTCAAAGCCAACTCGTTTATAGTGATTCCTAGTTATTACTGGGAGTGGATTGGAAGAGGCGAGTAAATATGCATTGCTGATCATACCATGGCATTCAAATATTAACTTCCATAGACGATTTTAGTTTAAAATCTGTACTATAGCATATGTTTTATGAGTAATATAATTCGCATATGCAATGGTTATCTTATAATTCTTAGGCATAAAAATAATGACATACCATTAAAAAAAACCCTGAAGATTTTATAATTGAACATTAGAAATAAACATTTTTAAGTTATATTCATTTTAGAAATATTGACTTAACTGTTTATGGTTCCCTAAAGCCTGATGAATACTTTGTTATCTTTGATTATTTATAAGAATTTACAGCATTTAGAATTTTATCTTCAATGTTTACAATTCAATAGAAAATGACTGACAACTCACATTTGTTAATTCTTGATGTTATAAAAATTAAAGTACAATAGTGTTTGCAGTTTAAAATATTCAGTTGTAATATTCAGACTCAGATAAAAGGTCAATATTTTAAGTATACTTATAAAGTGTTGAACCATACATTTCATTTCTTAAGTCAATTCCATTATTATTATTACTTTTTTACATTTTTAGAGAAAAATCAATAAATGTACCTAAATCTGAAATGCTAGATAAAAAAAGTGAAAATCTACATGTGCCTAATGAAGAATTCTAATTGCAGAAGAAAATCTATAACTAAAACAACAAAATGAGTCCTATGTATACCAGTGACCTTCTTTACTCAGAGTTAATTAACACAAGCACTTGCTTCTTACAGAGCACTTTGCTGTAATTTAGAGCAAATTAAAGGAAAAAAATCATTCAAGTGCTGTTTTCTTTACACCATGAAGTGAGCATGATGGGTCAAAGTTAACTAATTTAAAATATTGTCATCTATTTCTTGTAATTATGAGTAACAATGCCATTTTTTTTGCAAAGAACTTCAAAATATATTTATTTGAATCATCATCTACGCTATTTCATCCTGATCTATGCTATTTTCAATTTGTTTCCTGTGTTTCTATTTAATAATGGAAATTGATTTTTGAAACTCATATAAAATGCCCTTTTCCGTTTCTCTCATTAAATTTCTTGTTTACATTAAGTTTAAACCTTGTATATTTTCCTGGTTATTTTTCAAATAAATATATTTTGAAGTTCATATGGCAAATTATTAAAGAACTATATTAATATTTTCTCCTGCCCTTCCCCCAACTCTGAAATTGTGACTATATTATTGGTCCCACGTGATGGTTTGTTAATTAACTTGAGCTTCTTCAGCTCCAACGTATGAGGTCATGTACCCAAAAGTTTATTTAAATTTTACTCTTGACCTTCTTAGACAGTAGAGCTTGATGGGAGCCAGAAACCCAACTCAAAGCTGTAGGAATTAGCGGGCTCTTGTCCTTACCAACTTTTGGGAGAGAGACCCAGAGCCAGAAGGCAGAACTCAGGGAGAGAGACCCAGAGCCAGAAGGGGAAAACTCACTGAAAAAAATAGGGAGCGAGAGGTGGGCACTTCACAGGAAGTTTAACTCAGTGTGTCACCAATGACTTTGAAGTTTCTGATTCAAAATGTAGTTCTGTGAAGACTAACAAGAAATTTGTTCAAGACTGAGCATACTACAAGAAATCCAAGACGGTGGAGTAGATAAACACTGTGCTTGCTTCCTTCCATGAACACATTAAAATCACAACTAAATTATAGAACAATCAATCTGGAGAACCATCAGAAGTCTAGCCAAACATAAGTTCTATAACTTAAAATATAACGAAGCCACATTGAGACTGATCGAAGGGGCAGAGATTCAGAATGGGCCCCAAACCTCCCTGTGCCAATTGAGAATCAGGACGAATATCTCAGCTGTAGAAGTTCCCCCTGGAGGAGCGAGGGACCCCAGCCCCCACACCAGGCTCCCCATCCCTGAGTACTGGTGCCTGGAAGAGGAGCCCCCACAACATCTAGTTGTGAAAAACAGTGGGGATTCGGACCATTTGGATGGGGTGGAAGGCTGCAGGAAACCCAGAAAATCCTCTTAAATGGCCCGCGCACAGACTCACTTGGTCAGAAGCATTCACCTTGGGTTCCAGCGGAGGGATAGTGCCTCGGGGGACCTCAGAGACATATGGAGGGAAGACTGAAGTGTGTGGCTTCGGAGAGAGGACTGGAGGACCGGCAGAATTTTCCCTGTGAGAAGCCCTACTCCTGTGCAGCCAGCAGGTGGGTGCCATCTTTCCTGTGTTGAGCCCGCCTCACAGGTGAAATCTGAATCTGATTGGCCTGGTGAGCTCCGCTGCTCCACCCTGCTGACTTAGCTGGGCCCCATCTCACCCAACCCAGAGGCACTTTCACTGTGAGCAGATAGCCCCTCCTGCACTGCACTTTCTTGGAAAACTATCGGAGTCCACAGGCCCCAGACAAGTGGTAACTGTCCTTGGTGCTCTGAGACTTTTACTGAGTAGCTCCAAGCTCAGCACTAGCACTAACCAGAGTCTACATTAACCTGGTGACCACAACTGTTTCCACTCTAGTGACTCCCTGAGACTCTGCCTCACCCAACTCATGTACCACATGAGGCTTTATCAGTAGCTGAACCGTAAGGGAGCTGGCAGGTGGCAGCAGGCCTTGGGATGTCCTGCCATTTTGTAGAGTTACCACAGGCCTGGGACTGGTGGCAACCATCCTCAGTTCACAGCATGGCTTCTCCCATGTGCCTCCAGGTTTAGCACATACTGTAGATCATTTTGTAGCTCCTATCAAGTAACCCCAGGCCAGTCACAGGCAGTGGCTGACTCAGGCCTGCTCCAGAGCCCTTCTCAAGAGGCCCCAGAACCAACATACTTGGAGGTTGGCTTCAGAACACAGCAGAGCACCACCCAATTAGCCCCACAAGTGGCACAGCCAAAGGATGGTCTCAACAGGCATCAGAGCCCACTGGGGCAAATCCCACTCAATGGGATAAGCCCCCCACACAGCAGCCTGTAAGCTGTGGATATAGCCAAACCCCACAGCAAATCAACCTGAGGATCTACCCCACCCACTGATGTGCCAATAGAAATCAAAATTCAACTATAACAGGAGGGCATACACAACCTACACAAGGGACACTGTTAGAGGACCCAGAGCAGGTGACCAGGGAGACTGTGCCAGGACCACACAGGGCACCTACTACATAAGGCCATCCAGCCAAGACTGGGAGACATAGCAAATCTACCTAATACATAGAACAAACAGAGAGGCAGCCAAAATGTGGAAAAAAAGAAATCCATCCCAAATGAAAACTCCAGAAAAGGAGGCAAACAACCTACCAAAGACAGAGTTCAAAACAATGGTTATAAGGATGCTCAAGGAAGAAACTTAGTGAGAACTTCAACAAACAGATAGTAAGCATAAAAAAGGACATAGAAACCAAAAAAGAAAGAAAGAAAGAAAGAAAGAAAGAAAGAAAGAAAGAAAGAAAGAACCAGTCAAAAGTGAAGAATACAGTAATACAGTAACTGAAATGAAGAATGCTCCAGGAGAAACCACCAGCAAACTAGATGAAGCAAAAGATCAAATCAGCATTTCAGAAGACAAGGTTGCAGAAAACACCCAATTAGAATAGCAAAAAGCAAAAAAGAATCCAAATAAATGAGCATAGTTTAAGAGACCTGTGGGACATCAACAAGTGGAATAACGTTCACATCATGGGGGTACAAGAAGGGGAAGAGAGAAAGCAAGGGATTAAGAACATATTTGAAAAAATAATGAGTGAGAACTTTCCTAACCTGGTGAAGGAAATAAAATACAAGCCCAGGAAGTGCAGAGACTCCTAAACAGGATGAACCCAAATAGGCCCACACTAAGACACATTATAATTAGAATGGCAAAGGTTAAAAGCAAAGGTTAAAGGCAGAGGTTAAAAGCAGCAAGAAGAGGCAACTAGTAACTTATAAGGGAGCCCCCATAAGATTGTCAGCTGAAGTTTCTCAACAGAAATTTTGCAAGCCAAGAAGAATTTCAATGTGATGAAAAGCAAGGATCTACAACCAAGATTACTCTACCCAGCAAGCTATCATTTAAAATCTAAGGCTAGATAAAGAGCTTCCCAGACAACAAAAAAACTAAAGAAGTTCATCACCACCAAACCAGTATTACAAGGAATGTTAGAGAGACTTCTTTAAGATGAAAAAAAAAAAGATCAAAATCATGAATAATAAAATGGCAATATCTACATGTCTATCAGCAATTACTTTCAATGGAAATGGAATAAATGCTCCAATCAAAAGACATAGGAGGGCTGAATGCATAAGAAAATAAAACCCTTACATATGCTCCCCTCAAGAGAATCACTTCAGATTGAAAGACACACATAGATGGAAAGTAAAGAAATGGAAAAAGATATTTCATGAAAGTGGAAATGAAAAGAACAACAACAAAAAAGCTGGGGTGGCAATACTTATACCAGACAAAATAGACTTTAAAACAAAGGCTATAAGAAGAGACAAAGAAGGATGCAGTAATCGCACTTCCGGGTGTTTATCCGAAGAAACCCAAACTGTATTTTGAGGGGAACATGTGCATCCATATGTTCATCACAGCTTTGTTTACAATGGCCAAAAGGAGGAGGTGGCAGCCTAAGTATCCATTGATGGATGAATGGATAAATAGTAGGTGGTGCATATATACAATGGAATATTGCTCGGCCACAGGGGAATGTGTTCTTGCCATCTGCAGTGAAATGGATGGACCTGGAGGGTACTGTGCTGAGCGGAGTGTCAGACAGAGAAAGACAGATGCAATGTGATTTCACTTATATGTGGAATATAAAGCACAAAATAAACAAACAAAACAGAAACAAACTCACATATACAGAGAACATTTTGATGGTTGCCAGATGGGAGTGGGGCTGAGCATGAGTGAAAAAGGGGAAGGGATTAATAAGTACAAATGGGTTGTTACACAGTAGTCATGGGGATGTAGGATACAGCATAAGGATTATAGTCAATAATATTGTAATAACTATGTATGGTGCAGATGGGTACTAGATTTGTTGGGGTGATAGATGGGAGGGGGTTGGGAGCAGGGTGGAAAAGGTGAAGGGATTAAGAAGTACAAACTGGTAGTTACAAAATAATCATGAGGATGTAAAGTAAAGCACAGGGAATATAGTCAATAATATGGTAATAATTATGTATAGTGCCAAGTGGGTACTAGACTAGTCTGGGGGATCATTTCTTAAATTATATAAATGTCTAAGCATATGCTGTACACCTGAAATTAATATAAATTAATATTGAATGTCAACTGTAATTGAAAATTTTAAAAAGGGGGGGAAAGGTGAAGGGGAATAAGAGGTCCAAATTTCCAGGTACAAAACCAGTAAGTCATGGAGATGTAATGTACAGCATAGGGAATATAGTCAATAATATTGTGATAGCGTGCTACCGTGTCAGATGGTTACTGGACTTATCATTAGATAAGTCTTTAGGTATATAAATGTTGAATTACTATGGTGCATACCTGAAACTAATAAAATATTGTATGTTCGCTATATTTTAATAAAAATCTTAAAATTAAAAAAAAGAAATACAGTGTCAGGATACAGGAAAAAGAAAAGCAACTGAGCATGCCAGAATAAATGCAATGTTTATCCAGGTCATCAGCACGTGTAATTCTCAAGCAAGGGCTTCTCTAGTCAGATAAGTAATTGTTTTATTTTCACTTACTCCAGATGATATCTAAAGGTACAGAATAAAACAGTCTCCTGTGACCTGAAACTAATAATAAAAAATTAAAAAAAGTCTCTCTGCGCACTGACCAACAGAGAGCGCATCTGAATGAAGTAGCGCCTCCTGGCGACAGAGAAGGATCAGAGAGCTTGGTACTCACCATAGAAACTCCCTGGAGTTAACACTGCAACTTATAATTCCCAAAGGCAGTTTAGAGACAAAAGAGATACGTTGAGCAAGAAGGCCTATTTGTTTATGTACTGCTTTAGAAGATCATCTGTAATTACGTGTTAATAAGTAAATTTAATGTTGCACTTTAATAATAAACTATGTTGAAAAGTATACAGTTCCATGGATGGTAGCCATTATAATTATCATATTGTTATTATAATTACTTATACTGAATTTGTAGCACTCTTATCTGACTTAGTTGGGACCTCTAGTCAGGGAATCAAAACTATCAGTTAAAGCGAAGAATCATAAAAATTGATAGATGTATACTTAGCGTAAATAATTTTTCTACACATAAATATACATTTATCCACAGTTTTTGGTGTAGGGACAGTATCATTCATTTAATATTGCTTCCTGTTGGTCTCATGCTTAAAGCGGATCCATAAGGTTCTGTCTACAATCTCCAGTTTCAGTATCTTTAGAGGAGCAAAAATTTAAAGATAGCTATAGATCGATCTGACTGCAAAACCTTACATTTTTATCATTTTTTCTCATTATTTATAATTGTCTTGTTAAGTAATAGAAATTTTAACTATTCACCTTATCAATTCTTTGGAAAACGTTCAGCTTAATTTTCATAAAGAATTCTCTTTTCATACTCATATTTTTATATAATTTCAACGATAGACTTGTACCTAGTACAACTGGCTTAAATGGATTTGGGAACCAACACAACCAACTCACATTCAACACATGAGGTAACTGTACGAACAGCAGCCTTGCCCCAACTTTACCAGAGTATTTCACAGAGGGCTTGGCGCATCCAGCAGAGCAGTAAAATCTTAAGCTTCTTCTTTAGTTGTGAGTGCTTAAGGCTTACTCCAAATTTGAAGTGAGAATCTCCCTGAGAATGTAACTTTGAAATCTACACAGGTTGGATCTGAGCATATATAAGCAACTCATCGACAAGAGAGAAAATAGCTCCCAGGCCACCTGTCTAGATTGTCACTTGATTAAACATGCCTGAGGAAAGAAAAGCAAGAAAGTGCAGTGAAAGCAGGTGGGCAGGAAGATCCGTCCCCAGTAGAAGCAGGCTGAGTCAGAAATCCTCAGCAGTTTTGCGGGGGGGACGAGGACTAGGATATTGGGCAGACAATATTTCTACCTCTAATGGCAAAGCTTGTAGAAGTATGACCAAATGATTCTAGGGTTCCAAGAACATCCCTGAGTGAGATAGATGCTTTCGACCACCTTTCCTTGTGCTATCAAGCAGAACTTCCTTTCTTGCATTTCTATGCTCACCAAAAGTCTCTAGTTAGGATTTGGGTCCTCAGTGTAGGTCTGCCTACTGTTGAGAGAATGTCTGATCTCCCAAACTTTGAATAGGTTAGTTCCCTAGGAGAAGGATTACCTCTGATAAAGGAAATGGCCTGTGGTTGTGATTCAATTTCCCCATGCAGCTTGAGAGAAGGGGTTGATTGCATAAGTACTCTTGTCTTAGATTTCTAATTATAAGTTAATACATTGGCATTGTAATAACTACCTCAGTCCCTTGTGTGATTTTGCTGGGGCAGTAGTAGCTCCAGAATGGTGTGTAGGAGATGCCCAAATGTGGGTAATCTCAGTGGAAAGGGGGTCTAGACCCAAGGAACCTGTCCTCTCGCAGTGACTGAAGAGCAGTGCATGGTACTTAGAGAGCAAAATGGTCATAAATTGGCATTACGGGCTCTGCCTCAGCTTTTGTGGGTGTTTAGTTAAGGTGAGTCAAGGCATGACATCCCCTGGTCTCAAACAAGAGTGACTTTCTGTGGCTTAAAACAATTGTGATCTTCAAGGTCCAACCCCCACCCACTTAGCCTTCATGTCCTGTGAAGACAACTAGGCCTTTACTACCACTGTAATTCTATTATTTCATGGTAGTATTTGAGGGATCATAGGTGGTTTTCATACACTGTGTTTCCCACATGATAAAATATTATTTGATTTGATCCATGATTTATGTCTACTTTGTGGCAAAGATGGAATCAGAGTTAATCTCATGATGCCCAGTTCTGAGCTCTTGTCAGTATCTGTGTCGCCTGCGGTGAGACGGAGCCCAGAGCACGGCAAGAAAGGTGGACGTTCTGAAGAGTGGGAAGTGTGGTAGACCAGGGACCATCACAAAGGCCATAATATCAGTGAAGAGCAAACAGGCTTCTCGGCTAACCTGGGAAGGTAAGACATAGTTGCCATTCTGGAATCCAAACAGTTTTGTGGAGCAGGGAAGGAGCCCCAAGGGGAGATCTGAAAGTGGGGAGCTGAAGGAAGGAGGTGCAGGACGAGGAGGCAGGAACCCCAGGCAAGCTATATAGAATACCTGACAAACAATTACAATCAGAGTTACCTATCTGCTTCTTTAGATGGAGCTTGTGAATGGCAGGCTTGCTTCCTGCATTCCTCCACAGTAGCAGGAATTGAGTTGTTTCTGTTTTGTTCTGTGTTCCTAGAGACCAATGCATTCTTCTTAGAAACTAATGAGTTGCATTCCAACCTGATGAAAGATATAAACCAAACCAGCTCTGAAAATCACATAACCCCAGGGGGAGGAGAGGAGAGACACTTGAAAGAACCTTCTTTATTGGGAATGGCTGGAAGCAGAAAAACGGGAACTAGAAACTCATCGAGTCTAGAGTCTAGCTGGTTACACTTATGTCAGGTAGAGATGCAATCTTCCAGCCTCAGTCGTGTTCATCATTCCTCACTTCCAGTCTCGTATGTGTGCTGGCTACTTCTCCAAATCCATGTTCCTCCTGCCTTCACCCTGCTCAGGGCCTCAGACTACCACTTGGACTGCCTTGTCCTCTAGCTACAGCTGGGTGCAGGCCCGGCTGAGACTCCAAAAGGAAATTCAAAAGTGGAGACAAAGAAAGTTTGGGGATTTTTGGCTCTCTTCTTCTTGGCTCCCTCCTCGCCTTGCTGCAAAGTAATAGTGGCCACTGTCCTTCACTGAGGCCACAGCACTGATCGCCTGCCCCTCCCCCATAGCGACAGTGTTTTCCAGATCCAGGAACAGCAAAACTGTTTGTCTCTTCGGGCCTAAGGTGACAAAGGCACCTTGCTACATGGGTTCCTGGATGCTTCACTGGCCCTGGTTGCTCCCCTGGCCGTCCCCATAACTTTATAACTATTTCCTCCATTAAACTTTCTTAAATTACCACTTCTCACGAGCCACCCATTTCCTGGAGACCCTATGATACAGCAAGCTCAAAACATGGGAGATGCTTTTTATATTGGAAGGGCACACTCCTCAGCAGTCTTGATTCTCCAGCTTTCAGTTTCACTGTTGTGTGAAGCTTTTCCAAAACTACAACATAAAATTCCAATTAAACACATGTTCAGCCCTCGTAGACACTAAAAGCAAAGGTAAACCATTCCTAAGTAAGCCGTTCTTGGGCTAAAATAGGAGTGGACACTGTCGAAGGCAAAAAGAGGTTATTATAAGCCCAAACTGTTAAATTATACTTTCATGACTGAGCACAACTGTAATCCATATTATTATTTTAAATTATACTATAAAAGGCAGTCATTTATTGCCTTTCCAAAACATAGTGATAATATATTACCAAATTATCAAGGTCCTTTATTGAAACTCTTGAATTTGATTTATAATGCATGATGTAGCTTATCCTTGAGAAAGATCTACTAAAAGGTATACTTAGTCTTAAAGCCAATGAAATAAAATCTCCCTCTAATCAGCCGCCAGAAAGCTTCCGCTTCAATGCTTTGTTGATACTGGTGTCAGCAGGACATTAAAAGCTTGAAGCTTTTTATGTTTGATCAAATACCAACATTATGCTGAAGCAGAAGTATTAATTCATAGAGTGAAGCTTCCAAAACCTCTAAAATTCTCCTTCATCCTTCTTCCCCCCACCAAAAAGGTCAGGGGGGGTGGGGACAAAAGAGAGATGGACATTTTATGAATATTCGACATTCACAAAACCACTCTATAAACCAAGGGAGAGACAAGCACTAAAATATACTTTTCAAAAAATGCCAGTCATATCTATGAAAGGGAAAATAACTGGTACTGGAAAGTAAGAAGGTGACATGGTTATTATTCTCATCTTATAATGAGAAACAGAGTGTCAGAAAGGGTCAGGAATTTGCCCCAAACTTTCCAGCTAGTGTTTGGGGAAGCTGGGATCATTGTCAATCAGATCATAATACTACAGTCCCTTCCCGAAAACAAATCTCTCAACAGAGAAATAGCAAGTTTCCAAGGTTAAAGAAAAAACTCATTTTTATCCACAACTTAATTTTTTTTCATCACTTTGATCCTGGGCCTTCTAAAAAGAAAGTTTTTATTATGCTGCCAGATTGAAACAAACACACACACACACACACACACACACACACACACACACACACAAACACTCAAGGGAACAAATTGAATTTAAGAGTCTCATAGGCCTGCAGCAAAGTGTCAACAATAAAAACAATGTTCTCAGAAGAGTATTTACACAGAAGAGCCCAAGATGTGTTTACACTGGCATCTATATAGTTGCTATAAATACTAATCTCAATACCTTTTCATGGTTCTCCCCAAATTGTAGAATTATTGTTCCCACCACAGCAATCTGAACACTGCATCCTACCATAGATGCCTACCCTAACTATAACACTATTAAGACATGGCAGATCTTAACAGATAATTTGATTTTGTTTGTTTGTTTTATAGACTGGTTAGGAAAATAAGAGTTGGCCACCATTATTTCTAGTAGGTATTACATGTGAGAAGAGCTGGGAAAATTAACTGCTGACATGGAGGCACATATTGCATTGAGGAAAATGGAGGAGGTCCAAGAAGAACCTTCAAGTTTGTTTGAAAATCACATATCAGGGAGTTGAAGAAACACAAGTCCACATCTTATTGCTCAACTCCTTATTGCCATAAATGTGTTAGACAATGCTAGGCACCACAAGAGTAATACACATCAGACCCGATAAAAAATGGAATTTGCCATGACATTATAACCAAAAGTCCTTCTTTTTATTTTTTTTAATTGGGGAAGATTGGGGAACAGTGTGTTTCTCCAGGGCCCATCAAGCTAGTTGTGGAGGGTGCAGCTCAGCTCCAAGTCCAGTTGCCATTTTCAATCTTAGTTGCAGGGGGCATAGCACACCATCCCATGTGGGAATTGAACCAACAACCTTGCTGTTGAGAGCTCATGCTCTAACCAACTGAGCCATCCAGCCGACCCTCTGGCAGCTCAGCAGCAGCTCATTGTCTTTAATCTATTTGTGGAGGGCACAGCTCACTGGCCCATGTGGGAATCAAACCGGCAGCCCTGTTATTCAGAGCTCACACTCTAACCAACTGAGCCATCTGACCGCCTCCCCCCTCAAAAGTCATCTTTAATGAAATATAGGATCTAATTAAATTGTCCATATTAGGGTCCTATGATCAAAAGAGGAACATAGCCTTAAAACCATACCTGATGGGTTTTTTTTCGTTTTGTTTTTGCCATTCCCCTTTCCTCAAGTATAAAAAAATGCTTTTCTAGATTGATGGTTTTCCTTGTCAATAGTTGTATGACTTGAAATTCGGTACCCAAAATATTCAACCATAAGTAGCTTCTTCTCTCAGTTTAAAGATTCTGGCACCAAGTTCATTTTTATGAAGCTTTGGAGACTATTTTACTTTCTATTTGACATATATTTTGGCCACCTATCATCTCTGAACACCTTTCATGACAAGCTTACTTCCTAGCTTCCCTTGCAGCTCAGGAGAAGACATCTACCAATAAGCAGTTCACAAGTGAGACTTTAATTCAGAAGCAAACACCATTGCAGTAGACTGAATAATGGCCCCCAAAGAGACCAGGTCCTAATTCTTGGAACCTGCGAGTGTTAACTTATATAATAAAGACTTTACATATGCAATTAAATTAAGGGTATTGAGACAAAGAGATTAATCTGCATTATCCTGGTGGGCCCTACAGGAAATCACATGCATCCTTATAAGAGGTGGGCAGAGGAAAATTTAACACACACACGAGGAGGAGGAGATAACATGACCACAGAGCAGAGAGGGATTTGAAGATACTGGCTTTGAAGATTGGAGTTATGTGGCCACACGTAATTCCAAAGCCATCAGAAACTGGGAAAGGCAAGGAAAGGGTTCTCCCCTAGAGCCTCAGGAGGGAACACAGTGATGCCAACACCTTCCTTGATTTCCACCCAGTGATGCTGATTTTGAACTTCTGGCCTCCAGAATGGTGAGAGAATACATTTCTTTGGTTTAAGTCACTCAGTTTGTGGTAACTTGTCACCTATTGGAAACTAATACGAGCATGAAGAACGAGGCCAGAATCCATTGTGGTAAGAGTGATGGCAGACACAGATAGCTTCCAGAAAGCAGTAGTGGTCAAAGTTCCAGGACCACCTGCAAGTACATGGTGAGCTGCAGAGTAAATGCCCAAAGGGTGTGACTATAGATTCCTCTGGTGTAAAACATGCATTGCTTTTGCTATGTAGTCTCTGACCCTCTCGACCTATGAGCTGCCTAATATACTTTCATAAATGACTTTTCTGCTTGAGCTACAGTGGGTTCTGTTTTTGCATTGAAGAGCCCTAGCTATAACAATAATAGCTCTTATCTTAAAACTAGCATTATCTTAAACATGTCGGGCCATCCTCGCCCACAGAAGATCACAGATGGGGCATCCTGTTCTTCCTACATATTTATCTATCTGAAATCCAATTAAACTAAGAAGTGTCAGTGACCAGGGAGTGGAAAAGGTGATACCAGAAGCATATTCAATTCAATTAAAACAAATTGATCAAGTCACTGTATTTAACCAAAATAACAATGAGCCAAGCTCAATCCTACTTTTGAGGAGACAAAATGGGTACTTTAAAAATTGTAGAATATTATAAATGAATACTATACAGTTCCTGCCCTGGAATCTTGCCCTATGGTTTAATGAAAGAACATGCTCTAGGGCCTTGCTACTCCAAGTCTGGCCCAGGGACCTTCAGCATGAACAAAGAACTTGTAAAAAATGTAGAATCCCAGACCTTAACTGAGACCTACTGAACCACAATTTGCATTCTAACAAGATGTTCAGGCGATTCCTATGCATATTAATAGTTGACAAGCACTTTAAGAGCTGAGCAGAAGGACCTCATAGAGGAGACGGCATTTGATTTAGCAGTTAAGTTGGCACTTGGTTTGAGCTCCATGGAAAGACACTCCATGTAAAGAAAACATCCTAAGCAAAGGCACGAGGGTGGGAGAGTATGGAACATGATCACATCATAAAATGTCAAGGAAGACATCCCATGTATAGGATATGTAAGGGGGAATCAGGTTAGGATCTGATTGTGGATGGTTTGAATCAGGCTCTAGAGTTTTCACTTTAGCCTGGGGCATCAAAGGTGCATAACGGGGCACAGGAGAGGGTGACATGACCAGAACTGTGTTTTAGGAAATTTAATCTGACCACATGTGTCAAGTTGATTCAGGAGGACAACTACAGGTAGGAATTCAGTAGGGGCATATGACAACTGTTCAGGCAATAGCAAGGTAACGACAACATAGGGAAAGGAAGAATATGAGAGGTACTGGTCTGGAAAAAAAGGAAAAGCTGGTACTATTTGTATGGGGATGTGAGGGACAGCTTTGACAGAAAGATCCAAAGTCTGGGTGCTCAGCAAGAAAGAGAAATTTGGACAAGAAGTGGGTTATTAGCAAGATGGAAGTTGGAGAGTCTGAGTTTTAGTCTTAGATTTTGATGCATCAGAAGGGACACGCAGTGGATGTGTATTTGGAAAAAACATGAGATTATATTAGAGCTCAGGAAAGAGGTGGAACCTGGAAAAAGATTTGGGAGAAATTGGCATAAAGATGATAACTGATACCTGGGAAATAGATAATCCTGCCATTAAGAAAATGTGGACAATGAAAAAAGACAGGCAAGGACATGACTGCAAGTAATAATAACTCCGCTTAGGGGGTGGAAAGAGGAAGAAAAGAAAATGTACTAGCTAGGGATCTTGGGAGCAAACCACAGACCCCAACTCTGGTTCACCAGAGGAACGGGATTTTCTGATAGGATATGGGCTTGCTCACAGAGAGCGGAAAAGGGAGAACTAGGCTCAGAAAACAAGAAGGAACCAAATGAGACCGGCAGTCGTGAGCTGAGACAAGCTCACACAGGCCACAGGAGTGGTTTGGTAAGAATGCCACCACAGTGCTGCCTGCAGGGCTGGCTCAGCACGCGGACGCTACACCATTACCCAAGGTAAAAGATTTTTAGTGCTACTTCCACCTGCAGAAATAATTTCTCACTGTCCTGGGCAGGAGCCTCTGATTGGCAAGGCTCAGGCCATGTGCCAGTATGCTGGCTGCCAGAGGCGAGGGGAGGAGGGGTGGTACAGCCTTTACCCACTGGTGGGTTCAGCCTGCCTCCCCAACCCCGACCAGACAGGTGTCCGGATGTGAAACAGCCAAAAACTGACAGAAGTTCACTAAAGCGATAAGGAAGGAAAGGCAGCAGAGGAATCAAGATTCAGTCTCAAAGGAGAGGAGAGGGAGAGAGGGAAAGAGAGTGCAGTCAGTGGTCACGTGGTCACCCATGACAAACAACCGGTAGACCAAAGAGGATGCGGGCAAACAGTTTCCGGATCCTGCCATTGTAGTCACGGCTACCTTTAAGGGGAAATAAAACAGACTTCAAGAAAAAGAAGAGAGAGGCAGAGTGAGGTGACAGCATGGAGGCTGTAAACTATTCTTTTTTAAAAGTGCGGAGATGGAAGGATGACCAAGAAAGGGTATTTTAGAACAGGTGACACTTGAGTATATTTCAGGCCACTAGGAAGGAATCTGGAAAGAGGATGATTGAAAATTCAGAAAAGAGAAAGGAGTGAAATAAGATCCTAGAGGACGTGGGAGAGGTTGGGATCAAAGACAAGTAGGTGGTGGTAGAGGGAGGAAGAGAGAATGGACTTGGGGACAAGCAAATCTTAGTGAGGTACCTGTAATTCAGTTTAACAAACATTTATGATGTGTCTACCAGAAGCAACTACCATGCTAGATGTACAAATATTTGTCACACAAGCCATGTCTTCAAGGAGCTGATGATCTAACCACATTAGATGACCTCTAATGTTCATTCAACCTTAAATATGCTGCAACTTTAATTGTTTTAACTGCAAATATCCATAAAAACAAATTAGAATTTAGTAAGGTCAAACAAGATACAAATTGCTATAGGAGTTCTGGGCAGGAAGCTGACATCTCTAAGCTGGGAAGGTTTCAAGGAGGAAGATGGATCTTAAATGATAAGTACACATCGTGGGGACAATGAGTGTTTGGGGGCGGGGAGGCGGTTACCAGAGAAAACAAAAGGCATAAACTATAGCACTCACAAAAAATTCAATGTGAGAGTAGATATTTTTCAATTATGACGCATCCTAGCTTCTGAATCTCTTGTTTGAGATGATTCCTGCATCTTATGATGCAGAGCTGTCACTCTAAAAGCCAAAAGGTCAGACCCTCATTTTCTCTGCCAGTTTTATGCCTAGAGCGGAGGGGCGTGGCTTAGATTCATCAGCTAGGCATACTCGCCTCTGATTTCAGCAGTGGCAGTCATTGCACTGGTTCTGTCACCTGATTTTATCTGTGTCACGTCTACTGCCTAGATTCATTCTCAGAACCTGGTTCTCCACCCTTCCCAGCAATTCCACAAGTTATCTAAAATCCTTTCAATAAATTTCTTTTCTTTTTAAACTAGATTTATTTATGTTGCTTGCAACTAAAAATACTGACAAACAGATATAGTCCTCACCAGTACCGGTGTGATCATGGAAAAACTCGTAATCCAGTTTAAGTGAAGAATTAGGGGGAATGTGCTAGCCAAGATTACATCAAAAAAATAGAAAACTCTCAAAGCAAGTCAAGGAAATGGATTTAAGACAACAAATTAGAGGATTACGCATTCTCTGGAAGATCCTGGAGAGCAAATGTCACAGAGGCCACTGTTTGAATACAATCGACTGTAGAAACCACTAGTGAGGGTCTCATCCCTGTGCAGCAACAAAGTAGGTGATTCTCAGGAGGACGCCTGGAAATCTTGGCATGTCTGTCCAGATGTCGGCCATCTGCCGATGTTCATGAACTTGCCCATAGCTGCAGCTGGAGAAGAAGAATGGCTTCTCCTCTTCTACCTTGCAAATCTCAAAACCAGTGCCGCTCATTGGAGGATTCTAAACTGAAACTCCACTGACAAGGGAGTCTAAGAAATGTAACTTTCAAATTGCCAGTCCTGCCATACAGGAGAGCATTTAGAAGGATGGTGATTCAGGGGATGGGAGATAACTGTCCCCAATCTGTAGGCTCAAATGCTTGGGTCCAATTCTCTTCTCTCCTTTAGCTTCTTCACTCTCCTACTCTCCCTACATCTGCCAAACCAATAACCTCACTGAGACTTTCAGGAATTTGATACCTCAGTTTTCTCCAGCCTATCAGTTCCCTCCACCTTCTTTGTTATCTTCAATCCCTGGCCCCCATGTCTTCCAAACATTGCCTCTTTTTACAGTGTAAAATCCCAACATTGCACCAATCCAACTACCTGGCTTTTAGGTCCAAGACGGCAAACATCACTGGAGAAAGAAGTCCTACACGATGCAATTGTTGTCACTAGTAGTTTATAGCCTGTGGCGGGTGCCAAGTGAGCTACAGCTCCCATTCCCCACAGCTACTGGGTAAAGCTTAATAATACTCCTAACAAGTCCGCCTGCTACCCATTTCCCCCTACTCCACACACTCTCTAAGCAAAGGCCTTGTCTCCTATTCCACAGAGAAAATAACACGAACTTGGGGTTTCCCGTATCTTCCCTTCCTCCTCCCCACATAAAACCTCCATACTTACCTGTAAGTTCCCAGATCTTACCACTTTCCTCCTCTTAGTGGAGGAGGCAACCTCCTGCTGCTCAAGGTTGAACTTCCCTCCTGTGCTCTAGATCCTTAGGGATCAGTTGTTATCAATTGTCATCTCTCTTGCCTTATTGCCTCAAATTCTCTTTCCTGCTTCCTTCCCTTCAACACATAAGAATGCTCTATTCTCATGCATCTTCTAAGAGGGAAAAAATGCCCTTCTTGAACCCTACACGTGGCCATTTCCCTCTCTGTCTGCTCTTTCCATAGGCAAGCTACCTGCTTACTTGGAAGAGCAGTTGTCTCTACTCAGTCTCCACTCCACTAACCCCACGCTGGGGTTACTGCATATTACTTAGGAGCTCACCTTTTGAGATGGTCAACATGGGTTCATTATGTTTTGCTAGGACCCCCTACTTTTCTAGGACCACTTACTGTGACCTAGTACAAGTCACTTAGATTCTACAAGTCTGTGATTATTATTTTAAACAGGGATAATCATAACTTCTTCTTAGGGTTGTACAAAAAGATCTTATTTAGCACACCGTCTAGCATGTAGTGAGTGTGCATTAAATGTAAACTCTTATTGCTTACTCCATGAACCTCCACAACCTGGCTGCCCCTCTTCCACTGTTGACACTGCCCCCACTATGGCCTCCAGTGACCGAGCTGTTAAAGATAGTGAATGTTTTTCCATTTTTTACAGATGATATTGAATCACTTCAAGGTGTTCCACACTGTTGACTCCTCCCTCTTGATTTAAACCCAACCTCTGCAGGGACCACACAAGATGATTCACTTGGGTAGGGGGAAAAAACACTGCAGCTTCTATTGGTCAGAAAATGCACCATTATTTTACATATCACTAAGAAGGAAAAACACTGCCAGTTAAATATGACACAGCTTTCTTGTCATTTACAAGTTTAGCCAATATTTATTCTTTAAGACTTAAACTTATAAGTTTATTTAAACTGACAACCGTGTTTCCCCAAAAATAGGACCCAGCCAGACAATCAGCTCTAATGCGTCTTTTGGAGCAAAAATTAATATAAAACCTAGTCTTATTTTACTATAATATAAGACCTGGTCTTATATACTATAATGTAGTATAATACTCGGTCTTATATAAAACCGGGTCTTATTAAGACGGGGTCTTATATTAGTTTTTGCTCCAAAAGATGCATAAGAGCTGATTGTACAGCTAGGTCTTATTTTCGGGGTATCATGGAAATAATGACAGTGTGACTCAGTGTGACTCACTGTGACTAAGTGTGTATACATGTGGACATTGACATCGTTTCAGCTCCCTGGTGAACAGACATTAAAATGGGGGAAAATGTGCATCTTATTCTAAGTAAAATATATTTAATTTACACCTAAAACTTTAAGAAATTAAGTTTTACTGATAGTTACCATAAGGATTGAAAATATATGTACCTAATTCATAAGTAAGTATACATACACGGGGATTGTTAAAAAAATTATCACTTGGATACACAATTTAAAAGGTTTAGAGAACACTGATTTAAACCATCTCCCTATAAGTAAAAGTCTCATGGTTTTTCTCCTCCACCTTTTCTCCTTGACTTTCTTCATGTTTCCTCATTCTTCCTCTTCTCCCCTTTTTCTTTCCATGTTCATATTCCCTAGAATTCTTCATTATTTAGATACAACTTTGTATACTGATAACTCTCAAATGTCTGTCTCCAACAGAGATCCTTCCTGAGCTCCAGACTTAATAGATTAGTGAATTTCTCCACATATGTACCATGGATACCTCAAATTTATCAACTCTGAAACGGATTTTGTTTTCTCCTTAGATCTTCCCCCTCCTCCTTTCTCTCTGATCACAGCAACGGTGTCATCATTTGTCAGTTGCCCACTTCAGAAGCCTGGAATTTTTTCTTTCAACTCCCGCTATCCACTTCCAGATATCATACTTTCCAAATAGCTCCAGAATATGTCACCTGTTCTCCTCCTTCACTGTTATTGTTCTAATTTAGGCCCTGGCTGCAACAGAAAATATGTTACATTAAAGGCCAATAGCTCCATCGATAATGTAAAATGAAAATGAAAAACTAATTTGCATCATTAGTTTATCGTGCTAGCGTTACTGAGATCATCAAAATGGTCCAAAACAAAGACATCTGTTGTTAAGAGGGTATATGCCAGGACGCAACATAATATTGTTTTAAGCTGATAATTACCTGGGATGCTGAATTGATTTTTTTTTTCAATCCCATAATTTGGTATCTAGTGACTTAAGTATCTGGCTGTTAGAGAAAATTCCATTACCGTTTGGCAAAAGATTTCAAACTGGATTGATTAGCCATGAAATGAATGCAAGTGGTTTGCACAGCTTAAATATGCACTTAATAGTTCAATATGAGATGACATTGACAGCTTTCCAAATAGTGCTGATATTCTAATAGAGCAATTCACTAACATCTATCAATACAATCCTTATATATTACCATTTTTTTTTCTTTATGCCTCTAGAATTTCCCGTTTGTATCTTGACTATACTCCTAAACTCTTCATTCTGACACCTTTAAGGGACAATGGACTGTGGCAAATACAACTCCAGCTACAATGACCACGGCAGCTTCATTGCTGACTTTATTCCCTTCTTCCAATATTTATAACTTAAATGGAGACAATAAGTTTGGTTGGAAAGTATAAAACCCCAGACTACAGTATATAATTAGAAGAGAAATGCAAAGAATCGTAATTGTACATGGATTGAGAGTTACTAACATGAGAAGTTTCTTTAGAATAATTGGGAGGGCCTAATTATTCTATAAGTAACAATTATGTCTTTTCCCCTTTCAATAGCAACTTATTATATTCTGTCTCCCTGTGTGAGCTCCCTTATCTCTTAGCTCCTCTGTCCCCATGGTTACCATCCCAGTTAACACTCTCCTGTCTCTTGTCTGGACTTTCCTAAAAGCTCTTCCAATCTTACTTTCAATTTATCCACAGCTGCCAGTCATCTTGTCATCTTTTAAAGATGTAAATCTGATTATACCTTTCAATGGTCTGCAGTGCCCAGAGGATAAAGGCCAAGCTCCTGACTGTTACACAGAATTGTTTTTTGACATGGCTCCACCTTACCATTCAGCATCACCGGTAGCTGCTTCTGCGCAGACAGATCTTGCTCCCCTCCTGGGGCTCCACTCAAACTCCTAAACGCACTGCACGCGGCATCTGCAAGTCTCACTACTAGAAGGCCCTTCTCCCCATTCCCATATTCCCATCTCTCAGCCTCCAGAGGCAAATGCTACCCCATGGCCTCCTACTCTGGAAAATCTTCCATTTCCTACCCAAGCAAAAGTAGCCACTTCCTCTTTTAAGTTGGGCCCCCGATGTTAGCGTGTCTCTGTTGTTGCACTGAATCCTGCTGAATCATGAACACTTCTTCACGTCTCATTTTCCATTAAGCTCAGAGCTACTTGAAAAGAAGGACCATCTATTGTCCATTATCTAGATCTCCAATACTGATTTTAATACCTAACTAGCAATAATAATAATAAATATCAGTTATTGCACACTAGAGCTGTTTCAGTTGCTAATCTAAATGCTTCCTTCATTTAATTCTCATAATATCTTTCTGAGGTAGGTAATATTATTAGCCTTATGTTATAGATAAGAAAAATAAGGCACCAAGTAGGTACTCAATAAATGTTAGTTAATGAACATTGTTGCTTTTTAAAAAGGTTAAGGTCGTCATATCATCATTACTCCTGAGAGCTTAAAGATACTATTAGGTAAGGTGTATGCAATGGCATGAGTACAACTCCAGTGTGTTTTGTTTGGGAAGACCTAGGTTATCTGCCATTCTGAATTCAACTCTACATAGACTGATTTCAAGATTAACTGCTTTTTGTTTTTAGTTTTGTTTTCACATGCTATACTGGCTTTGTACATCATGTTCCCCTTCCCTCATCTCATTTATACTTAACAATTATCAACATGAACAGTTGATACTAGTATTACTTATATGTTTCTTTAAAATGTCAGAGACAGAGATAAGGTTGCCAAGGCTGGGAAGAAATGCCCACCTCCATACCACCTAGCGGGCGTTTATCTGCTTGACGTCCTCTGTCCAGTTAAGTCTCACTACTAAGACAGATTCAAGAGTTACCTTAGATTGTAAGAGATAGTTGTTCTGTGGGACTATGGTTTGGCAAGTCTTCAGCTACATCCCTATACATGTTACATGAACTTAGATTGTTAAGTGATATGGGTTATTTCCAGAAAACATTTTCATTTTAACAGCTCAAATATGCTGAGCTCAAATGCATAATACGTGGGGGAATTTGTGGCTGAGTGAAAGATGAGAGGCTGAGGTATTTGTGTTCCAAGGATTGGTGTCAAATCACACAGTTTTTAGCAACTACCTCCTGTGCACCCTGAAGCTGGCCTTACCAGGGAGGTACAGCAGAGTTACAAACAACACCTTCAGTGTCTAGACTAATTTACCAAGACACCCATACCCCATATTGAAAAATCACAAAAGGATGAGTTCAGTAACGATCTAGTCAGTCATCCCAAGTGGAATCCACACCTCACCTGACATAGACAGGTGAGGAGAAGAGGAAAAAAAGGAAGCAGAGTAACATAGTTGAACCCAAGGATTTGACTGTCTGGTTCTCTGGGGTCGGGGAGTCATGCCTAATAGTCTTACTTTGTAGGTAAGGTATTCTGTCATTACAAAAGCAGTGATAGAAAAATGAAAGGCAACTTCCCCAGGGGAATAAGAGAGCACAGCTGAGTGAAACAGGGCATATGCCCACACACAAAGAATATGAATTCTGTGCACTTTGCTTCTATGATTTTCAACTCTCTCTGACTCTTCTTGCTCCAGGATCCTTCTGCCTCAGGAATTCTTGCTAACTCGAGGTGTATGTCATACTCAGATGCCTAAGAGAAAGGATCTGATTAGTTCCATGAATCACAATAGCCCCTGCTGAGCAACCTCTCACACCAGCCTACAGAAGCCCCTGGCAGTGCTCAGTGCAGATGCCCTCTGATGGCTGTGCTATGCTAGTGTGCTTCAGTCCTAGAGGGCTTGCATTCCCAATAACCAGCACTCCTATCGCTTTGTCGGAGGGCTGCCCTCAGGTTGCAGGAGGCCAGGTTTTTCTACATGCACAAAGAGCAGACAGTGCTTGTGAATTTACATCCCCCTAACCCCCCAAGCTCAGCCCTTCACCAATGATTTACATTGCAGTATAAATACCCCAGCTCCCTCACCTCATGGGATCATCTGTGATTATCACCCACTTATCTCCAAACCTCTAGAGAACTGTAAGTTATCGCTGTAGGGTTTTGTTTGATATTCTGTCCTTGTTTGTCTTACTTTCCTTCCCTGTCCCATGTCACCACTATTCTAGTGTTTTTCTGGGAATACTTCCTATCTCAAAAGTCCTGTGACAGCAAGACAAAGTCTAGATTTTATTTGCACATTCTTTTCACCACAGCACTTTTACACAAATCATCCAGGGGCTAATTCTAGGGAACCCATCTCAGGAAAGGCCATTTCATATTCTGCTAAGCCACATAGAGATTGGCAGACTTTGAGACAGGACCCCATCCCTGATCTAATCAGCTGAGATCAGGGTTCCGGGGTCAGGTGGAATAGAGCGTCATAACCTGTGCATACCTTCTATCCGGACTCCAGCCACGAGCCATGACAGCCTCTCTGAGTGTGAGAAGCCGAAGCCCAGAGCCAGAGATCCCTCTTAAGACTACACTCACATTCATTTCGGTAATGCCTGCTGGGCATACATGCATCAAGGGATAACAAGTGAAGGCAACAATTGCAAATTATGTATGTTATATAGAAGGAACTGAAGTGCTCTCTGTACCCAGTGTGAAAAGGATGATGTGTCATTTGCAATCATTAAAGCAGTACATTAAAATAGGAAAGACAAAGATCTAAGAAACAAACCTGGGAGTATAGTATCAATAGGGAAAACACGTCTACAGATATGCATGTACACACACATGCGCACACGTAACCACATAAAAGTTCCTGAAATCAACCTTTCTCCCTAAGAGCAATATGACGTTGAGCCACATTTAAGAACCTGAACATAAGTATTTCGTTAGTTTTCCATTAACTGACTCACAGGGGAAGTCTGACCACCCATGGGGCAGAAAGATTACAGCTGTTTACAAAGTAGCAAGGGTACATTTCTAGTTTTGGTTGTATTTTGTTTTTAATTTTTGAATTGTTAGGTATCTATCTTTCACGCTGTAAATTGCATACAGCAACCTGGTAGGTGATTTACAGATTAAATTATGTTACTGTAAGAATAATAAAACACTAAAATATCCTTTAGATTCAACAACTACTTACCTAGCTCTCACACAGATGTCACAATACAATAGTAATGCTATTTAAAAAAAAAAAAAAGCCATACAATGAATCAAGTCACTAAACATATAAAGCACCTTTGAAGAAAATGAGAAAGGTCCATAAATATTCTGCTCCAATTTTTTGTGGTTATTTCACATAGCACAGTGGTCCAAACTCTACCCACAAAAGGGGGTGGGGTGGGTGGACAGTGTCCTTCATGGAACAAGCACAAATTTTTACTCTTGAGTTATCATCCCTTGTAGCCTGACAGGAAACGTTTCTTTGCATTACAAGGAATTGTGCCAGAGAGTAGGGAATAAAGACCATTAAGAACAGGGTGCCTGCTCCCGAGGGGATGAGGAGTGTACCGGTAATTATAATACAAAAGGAAACCTGTCAAGCAATCTCCCTCTAGCTGATGGAATCAGAGTTGGCTTCAAGAATGAGGTCTACTTGAACTAGACTTCAGAGAACAATACGATTTCCAAAAGAAGAGGCAGAGAACAGGAGGCCGCAAGGACTTATTCGTATTTCTATGACTACCGTTTTCACACTACCACAAGTTAAAGTCTCCCCAGTAAGTCTCACTTCTTTCTCCTTCAGGGTTTCTCATTCATGTCTTTAAGAAGAAAAACAAGAAGCCCAACTGGGTCTTTTTCTTACAGAAGGGAATAATTATTCATTTATAAAAAGTCTCTCAGATTTATCTTATCTCTATTACCACTTCTACCACCAAAATTCAGACTTGCATTATGTTCCTCTAGACCTTTGCAAGAGTCCCGATTGATTTCTCTAGTCTCCAATCAAATAGCTACCACTTTCAGACCAATATTCTCAAAACAACGCTCTGGTCATGCCAGCCTTTCTACTTAAAGACCTTTAGTGGAATCCAAACAACTGCCAAATCAGGTACATCTTTATATATCTTTATCTTTATATATAACATATCTTTATATATCTTTATATTTATATATCTTTATATATCCCAGTCTCCTCCTATCTGGGACCATTCCTCAGAATTTCCTATCTTTCATGACCTTGACACTTTTGAAGAGTAATAGTTAAGTATTTTATAGAATATCCCTCAACATGGGTTTTTCTGATCTTTTTTCACAATTAGAATCAAGTTACGGACTTTGAGAAAAAAAATCACAGAACTGATGAGTCCTATTCATTGCATCATACAGGGGGTACATGATATCAACATGCCTTATTACTGGTCATGTTTAGTTGTATAGGTTTGTTTTTTTTATTCTGTGATAATTCATTAAGTTGTACACTAAATCACTGGAGATACATATTGTATTTGGAGATACATATATTGTATATTTGGATATATATGTATATTCTTGAAGTATAACTATGTATAGTTATATACTTGTATGTGTGTTATATCACATACACGCATTATATATATTATATAACTCAACACATATGAGCATTTTAAATGTTTTTAAAGCTTAAGAAAGGTAAAGCACATTTCATCAAATGTATAAAGAAATTTTGGTATATTCATACAATGAGATATATACAGCAATGAAAATGAAGAAAAGCACAGCTACACATGACATGAACAAATTTTACAAATATGATGTTGAACAAAATAAATCAGACGTATACTAAAGAATACGTAGATCCTGAATCTGTGTATATGTAGTTCAAAAACAGGCAACACTAATGGGTCTATTTGTAAAAGGACCAACTATAAAGAACAGCAAGAACATTAGTACCCTAAAAGTGCAAATAGAGGAGGGAGGGGTGTGTGATAAAAAAGGGACACAGAGAGGGCTTCTGGAGTTCTGGAAATGTTATACGTATTTTCACCTAGGTGGTGGTTCCATGGATACTCATTTAGTAATTTAAGTATACTACACATTTATGCTTCATGTATTTTTTCATATATGTTAGATTTCAAGATAAAAAATAATAAGACATCTTTGCTATCAATGATATGGCATTATTTCTGGGAAGAAGACACATAGATCTGGAAAATTATTGAAGTGATATGAAACATATGATCAAATACTACAGATAAGAGGTATTAGTATAGAAGGTCACAGAGGATAAGCTTTGAAGAGTTAAAATATCCACAGAAGAGAACGAATAGTCCAGGTTGGAGGAACAACATAAACCAAACTCAGATATTCAAATTTCCAGGCTTTGGTATGAGAAAGTAATGAATGATGAGGTTGAACAGGTTATATTGGATCAGATTATTGAGGCCACTCTATTTGATAACCCATGTTGAGGGATATTCTATAAAGTACTTGACCATCACTCTTCAAAAGTGTCAAGGTCATGACACCTGTGTTAATGAAAGTATTAAATATTAATAGCTATATTTATTGGTGGCTTATTCTGTGCTAGGCAATTTAAAGCTTACAATAACCTTAAGTGTTGTTATCTATTTTTTTTTCAAATGAGGTAACTGAGGCTCAAATTAAGTATCTCGCCTAAGAACATGGCTAGGAAGTGGTGGGGTGAAGACTCAAATCCATATGACTGATCCGTGATGGAAATAAAAACCAACCTATCAGGAATGAGTATCCTACTACCCTAGGAAATACCATTTCCTACAAGGAAGCAAAGATCTTTAGAGAAATGGCTGATTCCAGGTCTGGAACAAGAAATGTACTGGTTGAGGCTGAAACATCTTGTCATTCCAAAGCACAAGGAAATGATGAAAGATTCCTATGGCCATGTCTCCCGTGGCCAATGTGAAGCATCAATAAATGTAACTGCAAAGGATTGAAACACATTAAATATGATGAAATGATAATAAAATATAAAAACCTCATTGGTCCTATTTGGAGGATGCTAGGGAACCACCTCATTTTCAAAATTGTTAAGTGAAGGGAAAGAATCAAGTGTTTTCCTACCTCTCCTCTATAATCTGTAGCTGTGGGTAACCAAATAGTTGATAAGGGAAAATTTCTCTTGAAAGAAGCATCCAACTAGAAATGAAAAAAAAAAAAAGGTAGAATTAGAATACCTCCATTTTCTAATTCTTAATAAATGAAAGGACCCAGGTAATGATCGCCAATGCCTGATAACATCACCAAACTATGAGAAAAATTATATTACCTGCCTCCTGACAGAAAAGCACAACACATATGAAATAGTACTGTCAAGAATAAATTGAATTTGAATCTCATAAAGACTACTACTAATTTATAGGAAATATGAGACATAAGGGTACATGTTAAACAACACAACAGTGATGCAATAATCAAAATCCAAATTGTGAGAAATTCTGCAAACAAGCCACTTTGTTTCACACAATTACAAGGAAAAAAGAATAGAAAGACAGTGCGCCTAGAGATTAAAAGATATTTAAGAAAAATATCAACCAGTGTCAATGTAAAAAACTTATTTGAATTCTAATTTAAACACACTGTAAAAACAAAAACATTTATAATTGTAGGAATGTGTACACCAATCAGACATTTAACAGTATTAAAAATTACTGTAAATATTTTTAGGTGAGATAACATATTGTGGTTATGTCTTTCATTAGATCTTATGTTTTAGAAATGCATACTGACATATTTACAGGTGAAATATTTGATGTCGGAGATTTGCATCAAAATAATCTGTGAGGAGTAGAGAGCGCGTAAAGACGAAACAAGACTCGTCATGTATTAATAACCATTGAAAGAGAGCAATGGGAACAGGAAGTTCATTACACTATTGTCTCTACTTCAAGTGCAGTATTTATATTCTATAGTAAAAATTAAAAATAAAAACAAAATGTTTAAAACAGGCTCAGAGTGTTTCTTCCTCTCATGGAGAGGCAGAGATGAAAAATACCAGAGAGGAAGAAATATGGATTCCTGGGAGCACAGTTACGTTTAAAAAAATAATAAGTAAGTAAGTAAGTAAGTAAGTAAGTAAATAAATAAATAAATAAATAAATAAATAAATAAATAAAGGCCTGGCTGAGAAAAAGATAAGCTTATGGAGAAAAAAACAGAAACATGGTGAACTCACAAAGTCAGAGGCACATTCTTTTCCCTGGAGGAAGACCCTGGGAGGTGGATGAAAAGGTTTGGACCACCTGCTTTATGGAGATATTAATGAGTTGACAAAAGGCAAATAAATGATGGAATTTGTAAATACAGTAATGTCATAGTTTAATACCTCTCAGTATTAAAATTTCTTCATAAGACTCTCACTATTACATTTCATAAATGTTTCTAAAAATTAGTAAGCCAGCATTCTTATCTTCATCCATAACTAACAGGTTAGGTGGCCCTAAACTTTGTCCTTGGGTTACAAGTTAGCTTTCATAGAGGGTCGTGTCACACTCTAATTTAGAAAGCTGGAAAACCTGGACTTCTCTATCTTTTGCTAAAGTCGGAAAAATAATTGTTCTTGAGTGTAAATGTAGTCAGTTTCCCTAAGGAGCAAGGACTCCTGGGCTTTGGTTATTTATCATTTGAACTGTTGTTTTCTTGGAACAGATTTTGGCTATGGATTTGTTAATCTGAGAAAAGAGTCTCCAATTACATGAGTCAAGAGCAAACACATCACCCCAGTTCTTGTCTCTTTGCCAAAATATGGTGAATACATGACTCTATCAAAGTCAAAACTTACCCTTTGATCACATTCCCCACAATTGGAAAATAATCTGTACCACTAATATTATTTCCTTATTCTTCGAAGTATGCACCTTTGATGAAAATGATTCCTAGAGAATTCCCACCATGCTTGAGATATTGCAATCCTACCCAAAATACATTAACGACCTTTGCAACATACTCCTACCAACTACACAACTCTTATTAATGCCACATCTCCTTAATCTGTGATCCATCCTTGCATCATCACCTCACAGCTAAATTTCACCTCTGCCACATGTCAGAAGCACATAACTAGCCCTAAGGTGCTCTCATTGGTGTTTCAGGACTCTTGCCATGAATCTCAAAGGTATACATCTTCCCTTTCTAGTGTTTTTCATAGCCACCTTGGTCACTGAAACTTCTGAGCCTCAGTTTCCTCATCTATAAGATGAAAGAGCAGATAATGGACTCCACAGTTCCCTGGTGTTTTTATATGAGGTGTAGCTGAGTAAATGAATAAGTCAACCACATTGGCTCCTTGTCCAGTCGCTGTGCCAATGTTCTGTACACATCCTAGTGGAACATTTCCTCATCTGAGAATTCTATGAAGGAAGTTCAGTTTAACAAGATGAGCTGTTTAATTTTGTTTTGTTGTTGTTGTTTAAGTGGATGAATTACAACCTTATATTTGTCCTTTGGGGTCTATGTCCATGTCTATAGTCCTCATGAGTTTAGTTATGAGTAATAAATAGAGACCTTTATTATCATGGTATAGTGGGAATTGTTTAAAATTTATTCTTAGACCAAGCCTTTGCCTGGGCCTCCTGGGGCCTCCTTACTACACCTGGGACCATCCATGGGTATCATCAAAACTGCAGTTTAAATGCATCTCACACTGGCTCTCCTTATGCCACAACTCCTTGTGCAGTTGAATATACACCATTTAGAGTTCTTCTTATTCATATCTTACTCAATTTTGGATGCTGTCTCAATTTTTTCATATGTTGAGTCAGTATCATTGAAATCCAGTAAAGAGAACAAAACCCATTCTAGATAGTTGAATAGAAGAAATTTAATATAGGGAAATAACTATTAATCTTTACAGAGGTGTTATAAGAGCTAAAAAAAATACATGCCAATGAGACTACGCAGAATGCAACAACTTCAAGAAGCTACTACTGTGCATGGGGCTTGAGGGACAGAGAAGGGATGGTGTTATCTGAATAGAAGCCAGGGCTACCCAGTGTGAGCAAAAACCTTGGAGAATAAACCATCCAAAAGGAGCTGGAAACACGGCAGGGGTTACCTGGTGGGAATTGAACCACAAAGGTGAGGCTTCCAGGCATGAGCTGGAACCACAGAAGAGACATAGCCACTGCTTGACACATTCCCAAAGGAGAGAGGAGAGAAACGCCTTGGGTTCTCCCCTTCCCAAAATTCCATCTCCTGCCAGTAACTCCCATTGGCTGAACCTACCCAGAAGGCAGTAGGTGAGGGAGCCTGAGCAATGCAGACTAGCCCCTTGGGATTCAAAGCAAAGAGGACCAGGAATGGCTGTAAGAGAAAACAGACAAATAACCTGTATAAGAATTGGAAAAAGAAATACAAATAACCAATAAACATAGGAAGATATGTTCAACCTCATTAGCAATCAGGGAAATACAACTTTAAACCAAGATACCACTTAACCCCCCACCAAAAATGTCAAAATGCTAAAGTGTTGATGAAAATATTCAGCAATGGGAACACTTGTCTCCACCATTGGGAGTGCGAATTGGAACACACATTGGCCTTGTCTAATACTGATGATGCTGATCATAGCTTATGCTCCAGGAATTCCACTTCCAAGAATACACATTCAGGAGTATCTAGCAAAGTGCACCAGGAGACGTGAACAAAAATGGTCACAGAATCATTTCTAAGGACAGCAAACTACCCAGCTGGAACCTACACATTGTCCACCAACAAGAGAATGGATAAAGTGTGCTTTATTCTTATAATGGAATAACACGTAAAAATGGAATGAACTTCAGCTACACACAACAACACAAATGAATGTCACAGGCATAACTTGAACAAAAAAGTGGCCAAAAAAAAAAAAAAAAACCCAGCTTGAAATTATTCTACTTACATAAAATTACAAATATGCAAAGTTACATCGGTATTTAAGAAGTGAATCATATATGGGAAAACTGTAAAGAAAGGAATGATAAACCATTCAGAATGATTACTTCCGTGTGGGAGTAAGACGGATATGACCAGGAAGAGGCCCACCAGCATAGCTATTCTATTTTCAACATGATATATTTTATCATTAAAAACATGACTTTAGAGGTTCTAAAAGCTCATGTTGTTTCTCCCTAATTGTAACTGAGAATAAAATAATAGTAACATTCTCACACAGTCATGTAAATTCTATAAGTGAGCTTTCCATCTTGGTATCGTCACTTACGCTATTGACTTTGGCCAAATTATCTCTCTTGTCTGTGTTGTCCCAGTTTCCACATTTGTGAAATGAGGATAATAGTCGTACCTTTGCAGGATGCTTGTCACATGGCAAAGCACATGGAAAATGCTCCACACAATGGCCTCGATGTCCCAGTGGATGTCACAGCACAGCACAGTGGATGGCAGATGTCTGCTATTTTGCTCACACCATTGCCTCAGCTTGGAGTGTCCTCCTCATTGCCTCTGTCTACTGAATGTCCTCATCCAAGGACATTCGTCCCAGTGCCTAAACCCTCCCTCCTACCCTAGCTGATTTTTCCCTCTTTTAAATGCCTAGGCCTCCTGTTGCCTGTACCATTTATGAGGTACTTATCATGTATTTATTCATTCATTCATCCAGCAAATCATGGGCCAGGTACTGGGAACAAAGAAGTGACTAAAACAGACAATCGCCACATTCATGGGCCCTGCAGCCAGGGGAAGGAGATAGACATTCAGCAAATGAGCAAGCAAGCACACCAATTAATCCAGCTCCGCTAAGTGCTATTAAGATAAATTATGGGATGCATTGAGAACCTGTCACAGAGGAAGCTCACCAAGGCTGCAGAGTCAAGAAAGATTTCTTTGAGGAAGTGATATTCAAGGTGAAATTTGAAGGATACACTGCTTGCTATTGTTACCATAGACAATAAATATTTATTGAGGACCTACAACCTAGATGGAGAATCAGTGCGCATGAACCTACAGAAAAAATAGCAGCAGGAGTTAGCACATGTTAAATGTGAAGAGACTAGAATACACAATATTATATAGATGTTTGAAATCCCCAAGGGCTAGAGCCCTTCTTAAAAACATTTTATAAAAAACATGAGATTTGAGCAGAGCCTTCAGTGGAAAGGTGGAACTCAGGCAGAAAAAAGGGGAGAAAGGCATTCCAGGAATGGCACTGCAGGAAATACAAATATATGGGCAGAGCTACGAAAAGGCAAGGCAGAGTTAGGTAGGTTGCTTGAACCAAGGAGTGACATAGAAAGGTAATTAAAGATAAAGGGTCAGATCATACTGGAGCTTGCTTTCTCCTAGATGGAGTTTTCTTTTTGTATCATGGGTGTCTTCTCCTCACTGGAAAAAAAAAGTGCATTCACAAAGCTGCATACAATTTCAGGTGTTCAGATTCCCCTAAACTCTTGGTTAAGAATCACTTTTATAAGTAAGTAGCACTGAAAGGCTTTGGGTAGTAGGAAAGTATCGTGTTACAGTGTTTAGAAGGGTCTATGTGCTGGAGAGGATAACAACTCCTGGCAGTGAGGTCAATTGAGGAACTATCGCATATAATGCAAGCAGGAGCTCATATGGCCCTACGCTAATGCAGGGGCTCTAAGAATTCATTAAGTAATGTGTGTTGAGAGCTTACTCTGGGACAAGCCTGGGGCTCCCTGTTAGGGACCTGATAATGAAGAAGATGAGGGTGCTGCCTTCAAGGAGCTCCAGGCTGGGCAGGATCAGAAAGCAGCAGCCACAGGTGCAGAGGAACAGAGCAGTAGCAAGGTGTCTGACTCAGAACTTTCCACTGCCCGTTCCCTAGAGAATCAAGTCAACTCACCTTTCTGCTGTCATTTCTGCTTCGGCCCCCGCCACAACTAATTTCAACACCTACACATACATGCACCCTGCAGAGCAGCCACACTGGACTCTTGACTGCCTTCTGACACTGTTTTGCATTTTCCCGCCCCCGTTCTGTCAGTATTTCTCTCCCACCAGCCGTGCCTGGTCAAACTCCCATGCATTACGCGTTCTTCCAGACATAGTTGAGGCACTGCCTTCCTTGAAGCTTTGTAGAGTCTCCCCATTCATTCTTCCCTGAGTTACTGTATGTGTGCCTCAGTCTCCCTGAGTACTCAGTAAACTTGAGAGGGCAGGGGTGTTGCCTTTCTATCTTACACTGGAAGGTGTCCAATTCCTGTGATGGCAACTGCTGTTTGTAAATACCTAACTGAAAGGTGGGAGTCAGGAGGGAGAACAGAGCCAAGGTAGATTTGGAGCCACCAGCAAACCTTGGCAGTTGGAATCAGGAAAGGCAACCTAGATGGTCACCTCCTCATGGAAGAACTCCGTCTTGGGGGGCAGGGATGGAGGCCATCCGAGGTACACACCACCTGCTCAATAAACATGGGGTTTAAAAATGTAGAACCCCTAAAGAACAGAACAAAAGAACAAACAAAACAGAAATAGACTCACAGATACAGAGAACAAACTGATGGTTGCTAGAAGGAAGGGAGGTTGGGAAGAAGGGAGAGAAAGGTGAAGGGATTAGGAAGTACAAATTGGTATCAAAATAGTCGTAGGATGTGAAATACAGTATGCAGAGTATAGTAAAAACTATGTATGGTCGCAGATTGGTCCTAGATTTATCAGGGGGATCACCTCTTAAATTATATAAATGCCTAACCACTATGCTGTACACCTAAAACTAACATAAAATAATATTGAATATCAACTATCATATATTATATATATACATATATGTACATATATGCATATGTACATATATGTATAGATCGTGTTTCCCTGAAAATAAGACCTAGCCGGACAGTCAGTTCTAATGCGTCTTTTGGAGCAAAAATTAATATAAGACCCACTGTTATATTACATTATATTGTATTATATTATATATATATATATATAAGACCCAATCTTATAGTAAAATAAGACACGGTCTTTTATATTATAGTAAAATAAGACCGGGTTTTATATTGATTTTTGCTCCAAAAGATGTATTAGAGCTGATTGTCCAGCTAGGTCTCATTTTCGGAGAAAAACAGTGTGTGTATATACATATACATATATATGTGTGTATATATATATGTATATATATATATATATATATATATATACATATATATATACACATATATGGTCACAAGATGTTAAGTACAGCATAGGTAATATAGTTAATGGCACTGTAATAGATATCTATGTACAGTGTCAGGTGGGTAGTAGACTTGTTGGGGTTATCACTATGTGAGGTGTGCAAATGTCTAATCATGATGTTTTGTACACCTGAAACTAATATTAAATAAATAAAATTTTAGAAGGCAAAAAGCAATATAAATATATACATATATGTGTGTGTGTGTATATATATATATATATATATATATATATATATATATATATATAATTCATATCCAGGCACCTGAGGTCACCCTATTTATAATGATAGTAATTCCCACAGGGAGAGGATAAATTCTACTCTCGCAATTGTCTGTTTTGGGTGCAGACTTCCATATTTGTACTGGATTATTATTAGTTATTATTACTATTAAATTATTTTTTTAAAGAGGTTACTTGCAAGGGTCAGTGGTCATAAAACCTAAATCATCCTTGGAAATATTGTAGGGCCTCTCGAATAGCTCTTGCTTTTAATTCTTTAACAACGTGCAGGTCCAACTACAGCAGGCATTACCACACCTTTGTTGGAACTATCAAAATGCTGAAGACATTGCTGAGGACGACTGCATTCTTTGGTTTGACCGCAGCCACATCACGACGGGTGCACGTCCCCTCACTGAGGTACGAAAGGATATGGGTGCCTCTCCAACCCAGCCGTGCAATGAAGAAATGATCCCTGACTCGGGTGCGAAAGGCAGAGGACAAGGTCCTAAACTGACCGAACCCACCCACCAGGGCGGTCCCTGCAAGCGCAGCGTCTCCTCGACTTTACTGATGAAGTGGGGTCCCGGGCCCTCACTGCCGGCAGTCTGTGCGGGACACTGCTTTCTAGCTGCACGCTGACTTCCAGCCTCCTTGCAGGTCCCGCCGGTCCCAGGTGCTCAGAGGTCTTGGCACGTCATCTTCCCGCCTCCGATTCCCGCCCCGCCCCGCCCTCCCCTCCCTGCCCCGGGACTCGAGACCTGCTAATCTGGTTGGCCGAGGACGGCGGGGGCGGGCCTGGGGCGCCCCGGGAGCCTAAGGGCAAAGGCGCCAGTGGGGCAGTCTGGGCGCACGGGGAGGGTTGGATGCCCCAGGCGCCCGAGGACCAGGATGGACTTCTTGGTCCGGCTCAGGATGAGGACGCGATGGGCTACCCCTCGCCGCGCGGCGGAGCTCCTGGTGCTGCTCCTCCCGTGCCTAGGATTGGCGGAGGCCTCTGGCCGCGCAGGTAACTGCGGGTGCGTCCACCCGCCGGCAGACTAAAGGCCTCGACGCTGCCAGGGTTGCCGACTTCCCTAGGGTCGGGTTAAGGTTGCGATCCGGGCTCACGTCATCTCTGCTTTGCTCCGGGGTCTGAGGCCGGACTAGCGAGCCGAACGGGAGGTCTGGGGTGAAGGTGCTCCATTGCCCTGGTGGCCGGGAGAAAGGCTGGTTGAGGCGTGGCAGGGCGGGACCATCCTGGTGCTGAAGGGCAAGCAGTCTACGGTACCGGAGACGCACCGAGTCTTTCCTGGGCGGGTCCCGCCTCTTCCTCATCCTCTCTCCTCTAACTTTCTTCCCTGGAGTATAGGGCTCCTTCACAGTCCCTACGCCCCATCCCGTCCGTCTCGCTTCTCCTGCGCCCCGGTTCACTTTGGCCACTCATTGTCCAGAGGAGTTTTCTACTCTCAGCGCCCAGCATGAGTAATGATTCTCCATCTTCACTGTGCCCACGGATGCATGACTCTGTCATGATGCCCTCCCCTAAAGCCTCGCGCAGCAAACCTTTCTTCTAATTGGCTTATCAGCTCCAAGCGATCCCCGTGAGACCGACGGTCCCACGAAGGATGGCAGGTAGTTTGCCGGGACATTTCCTGCCTCTTACTGCGGAATCTGGGCAGGAACCGACGCTTTTAGTTGATGCTCTGGGTAGTGGCAACCCCACCATCCCTCTTGGCACCGACCGGAGTTCACCGACAGGATTCGCTTTTACTTTCTCTTTTTGCCTTGGCAAGATCTGTGCTGGGGACTTTGTTTCTTAGTCGTGCTGCATAATGGACAATGTGTAATCAGTGGGCCGTCCCCACCCACCACTTGTTACCTTTTCTGGTTGAGGAAGTAAAAGATGTTGAAGGGAGTTTTTGAAAAACTTCACATTGCTTGCCGCTCTTACTTTCTTTGCTGCTAAACTAAGAAACTGATTTACACATTTTTTCAGAGCGTGATGGGAAGAGGTTTCTCAGAGTGTCGGTGGCATCACCCTATCTCCATCCACTAAGGACCTTTTAGTGGCTCCTGCTCTGATTCACACTTCATTCTTTTTTGACCCTCTGTGCTGGAAACTACCAGAAATCCTCTATTGCTGTGAGAATTCTAGCCTGCCTTCCCCACAATCCAGGCAGAAAAATTTCACTGCAGCAACTAAGTACAATCAAAATACACTAACCCTTCAATCACTAAACTCTTGGTTTCCATCTACATCTATTTTAGGCTTATCTATTTTGTCTCCCCCACAGAATTCAAGATTTTCTTCATGTTTGCTGTCTCCGCAACCCTTGGCCTTTGTCATTAACTCAAAACAAGGAGCACAGGCTTAACTCCTTTCTCCCTGCAGTGTATTTTTTCCTGCATCCTTTCTCACCCTTAGCAGCTGCTCTGATTGGTGTTCTCACACTCTCAGACCAGACTTGTGGCCCTATTCAGGAAAGCACTGGAATTTTGAAACCCCAGCCATTTAGGCAGTTTGCTTGGCAGTGTGTCAGCTTCATGTTGCTGGTAATGGCATGTGCCTCATCATATGTATGCAGCTAGGTTTGCACAGGTGGTCTCGGCTGCTCAGATGCTAGAGTACTTCTGTGTCCTTGGGGAAATGCCAGCTGCTTAGTTTACCTTTTTGCCTCCTTGGAGAGCTAACAGCTTACAGTAAACGAATCCTTCCGGGACTTCAGAGTCTCTCCCCAGCCCACACCACCCAATCTGAACTCCATGACTTTCTGACTCGTAGTAGACTGCCATGGACCCAGCTGTCACTTCAGAACCTGTTTTTGAGCTGGCAAACACAGAATCCTGGTTCTCTCCTACTGCACCTGTATGCTGCACACAATGTTGTGACTTCACACAATGCTTAACTGTGTGGGCTGTCAAAGTTCCCCTGAAATTAAAAATGCTGCTGTCTTCATCCTCTTGCCTTCGAATCATCTCCCTCTTCATGTGTCTGTGGTTATGAAATGCTGATGTCCAGCTTCTCTTTGGAATGCACAAAGCTCTTTGGGTTAGGGCTTGTAAAACAGGAACTACTGAATGATCAGACACTAAGAGATAGTTTTCCTTTGATGGATGTGGAAATACTGAAAATTCATTATAATTTATGATAATGCTCCTTAACCATTTCCTCTCAAATACCACTAGAATGTATACATAAAATGAAGCATATAAAAAGTGCTCCCGGTACTAGGGGTGATGAGGCTTCTTTTCATAAACCTCTGCCTTTTAGACTTGTCCCAATATTGTATTTGGAGGTAAAACATTAAAATTCCATTTAGGATCAGTATAGTTGTAAAGTGAGCAAGATGTCCTATTATATAAGGCTATCAATGAAGAATCTGTTTTATAAATTGCTCTGTAATTACCTTTTCAAAGTGTAATGAATTTCTGAAGTATTTTATATACCTTTATTTAACAAATTTTTCTAAATAAGGAATTATTTTCACACTTTCTTAGTCCTTCTTCCCACTCGTCAACCTACCATCTCAATAGGGTCACAAGACTGAGGCAGACTGAACAGCTCCTGTTAAGGGTAAGGAAAGCTATGGGGAAACATCATGAAAAGACAAGACTTTCCCTAGCTTATATATTATGTATGAATGCTTATGTCTGTGGTTATATGCACATTATGTATGAAGGCTAATAACAAGTTTCCTTAAGTCATATCAACAATTAATGTCTAAATGACCACTATAGGTGTCAAACATTGATATTACATATTAGGGTAAAAGACAGATTTAGAATGAGGCAAATAGCTATAATCATAGATGTTGCAATTAGGTAAGAAGCTTGGCAACCCTTCTTTCACATAACTACTCCATGCTACACACCTCTCCTGTAGTCTTTCAGAGTTCCTACAAGCTTGTTAAGTACACGAAGTAACGTGTATAATAAATGGAAAAAGGTACATAATTTTTCTCTTCCAAAGGGTATTTATGAATCGGCACTGTCACTTAAGTGCACATGCTCAATAGATTAGAATGACCTAAAATACTGCTAGCATTAGCATGATAAAATAAAGTTGTGGGCATCTGTTCAAGGACAGTATGCAGTGAACTCAGCAAAGCCCAATAAAACCTGCAAAACTAGGGAAACTGCTATCTTGTGGACATAGAGGATGCTAGTTTTGAAAGTATGTTGGATAGCTTATGCTGCACTACTTTCATCTTACATTTGGAGAGACCATGTTTCCCTGAAAATAAGACCTAGCCAGACCATCAGCTCTAATGTGTCTTTTGGAGCAATGATTAATATAAGACCGTATGAAGACCCTGGGGCGATTAAGTGACTTCCCTGAGGTCTCCCAGCTACTGGTAGCGGCAGTAGGTCTTTAATCTAGGACCTCTGACTCCTTATTTCACCGCTCTTTTCACTGGACTAAGAGCCATAGCTAATCCATTGGATTCTGCAAAGGCAACTTGAAAAATCTAGAACTCCACACTGCAAAGGTAGGTAAAGCTGCTGTTTGCCCCGTTCACCTGTTTGAGGTCAAGGGGCACAGAGCTGCATGCCCAGGAAAGAGAGCAGTGAGACTGCAGAAGGGGGAAGTTTCCAGCCAGAGTGGCAGCTGCCCATTCTTCTGCAGGAGCAGGAATTTCCTGCAGTAATTCCTGATACTTTGGAACACAACATTTATTTTGGAGAGGTGAGAGAAAATAGATTTGGAAAGAGGCACATCACAGGTCTGAGAGGCTCTTAGGTAGATATGCGAGAAAAGGACATTAGAAAAGTGTGAGTGATACTACTCTTCTAAGATAGTACATTTTCCTCTTTTGTTGATTATCTTCCCAAAGTGTCCATAAGGTAGAGAATGGCAGAGTGATATCAAAGAAGAAAGAGGGATGGAACTACATGGCAAACCTTCTTAGATGCAACGCTATGCAATATTGTTAAATACAGACTTGAAAGCAGAAATAACAAAGTTTTAAAGGATTTTGTTGTTCCTATTGTATCTCTTGTTGCTGCTGCTGCTATTTAAAACAAAAAGTTCTGTCCAATGTACAAACTGAAATCAGACTTAATTTTATAGTTATTATTTACATAGTGAAATTTCCCCTCAAGTCTTTGGTATGAAAATGTTTAATTCTGAAAGCCTATGAATTATTAAAAGTGGTGTTTAGTGTTCGTAAAACTAGTGATTGCGAAACTGGTTTCAAAATGAAAGTGCGTTTTGGGAAGTAAAATTTTACAGGTCCTTCTGCTGAATCCTTTGGTTCATTGATAATGATTATTTAAGTTTGTCTAAAAAATTTCAGCTTCATTCTCATCAACATGAAATTCTGTGCTATAACTTCAAAAAATGTTTCATTGTAAGAACACTGACCAAATTTTTCAGTTGTAATTTGTTGTCACAGATGTGAATCTTGCTCCACAAACTCAGGTGTGCAAGAAACAATGTATTATTTTCATAAAATCCAATGAAATTTTATTCTGAGGTCCTGTTTCTCCAGGTTAACAGAACTTCAGTTTCTGTCATTACTGAGGTCTTCCCCAGCTCAGACAAAACGGCCAAGGGAACCTTCAGGGCGGTTCCTCCTTTTAACCTTCACTTATACTAGGTTACTTCTGAGTTTCCCATCATCCAAACCTACTGGGTCTTGAATCTTGTGGCTCAGCTGGAGCTCAGGTTTGTCCGCCCTAGGTGATGCACAAAGTCAGCCCTCAGCCTCTCCCCAGGGGTTTCCCATCACCTTCCTGCAGGGGCTGTGATGAAGCTGGCCACAGGTCCTCCCCTCCAGCCTCAGAACCCAGATCTCCATTTCCTCTCATCCCTTTATCTAGTTATTCTACTTCTGCCCCTCAGAAGTTTCCCCATCTCCTCTGAGACACATTAATGTCATGTAATAATTTACCTTGCCATTGTAAAGTTTAAGCAAGACAGAATTGTGGTCCTGAATAGGCTCGGAATATTTATTGTTGAATGTAGATCACCTGGCTAAAGAAGATGAAACCTGAGGAGCTTCTGCATCTCGTTAAACGGTGGGGGAGGGGGAGGAGAAGGGGTTTCAGGGGATAACAATAAGAAATATACTCTTCTAAGTGTTTTACGTGTATGAGCTCATTTTATCCTCCCATCTGCTGTATGAAGTACTATTTTACAAAGGAGGAAACTGAGGCATAGTGGTTAAATAACTTGCCCTGATCACATGGTAACAAGTAGTAGAGGCAGACTATGAAGAGGCAGATGGACTCCAAAACCCAGGCTCTAATCCCACACTGTCCTGCCCCCCTGGCCACCACTGTCCGCTGACCTTGTGTAGTACATTACAGTTTGCACAGCTTGGAGAGTGGGACCAGTCCAGTGGTGCTCAGATTCTCCTCTGCAAGCAGGGGCCAAGGCACATTAGCCACATTCAGAATCCTGAAATGTCTTTGTCTGTCTTGACTCAGGTAATGACTCATTCACCATCGTCCATGAAAATACTGGCAAGTGCATCAAGCCGCTGAATGACTGGATAGTAGCAAAGGACTGTGACAAAACCGAGGACATGTTATGGAAGTGGGTGTCCCAGCATCGGCTCTTTCATTTGCAATCCCAGAAGTGTCTTGGCCTGGATATTACCAAACCCACAGACTCCTTGCGAATGTTCAGCTGTGACTCCAGGGCCATGCTGTGGTGGAAATGTGAGCAATACTTTCTGTACGGAGCTGCCCAGTCCAGGTTGGCTCTGAAGGAGGGACATGCCATAGCAAGTACAAATTCATCTGATGTCTGGAAGAAGGGAGGCTCGGAGGAAAACCTCTGTGCCCAGCCTTACCGTGGTGAGTACTGGAGAGGAACTTGGAGTCATTTGCTCTTGTGGTTGGTAAATGTGGCATTGAACATGCACAACTGACCACAAATAAAGCCATACACTGGTAAGGGCAGTGAGCTTGCATTCAGTTCCAGGCACTGGCTTATAACTCTGAGCTACCCCTGTGATGTCAGTGCTATTTGCCCCGTTAAAGGTAAATCACGGGGATTTGAAATCTCTCTGATGCCTGAGCGCACGTACTTCCTACGATTGCATTCTGAACTCCAGAGCAAAGGAAAAGTTAGAGTAACAGAAAAACCTTTGTATAGGATAAAAGTCAAATCATCTAATAAAGTCAGATCTAGTTTAAGTTAAAAAAGAAGAAGAAAGAAAAAGGAAAAAAAAGGAAACATATTCTTCCTTGTCTGCAGATTTTGATATAAGGGAAAACTTTTAAGACCTTCAGGTGGATTTACTTACTTACTTTTATTTTTGGCATGGCCATCACACTTTGATGTTTGTATTTATGAGTCAGCACTTTAAGAGTGGATTTTTTTTCTCAGTTGCTTGCAAAAATGAGTAGATGAATATTACCTTTGGGGGAGCTGATTGGGAACTTTGTTTTTGAGTCCAGAGACTGATTATAAGAAATTTCCAAATTTAAAAAGAATGTGTAGATTTATTTTTTAAACCTCTAAATGTAGTAATTAGTTATCACCCAAGAAAATCTTTTTTCATTATGTTGCTCTAAATTACATCAAATGTTGATATATATAGATATTTAAGTATCCAAGTCTTAACTGTTATTTCACCTTGGCTCTTCTTTGTAAGTTTACACAGCTTGACAGAGTTTTTCTTCTTCTCGTAAAGCTCATCTAAGCTAAATTTGGCCTCCCAGCCTTTCCCTTATCTGCACAAGATTTGTCCTTCGGGAAACCTCTCTGTGTTTCTTAATAAAGGTGCAGCTTCCTCTGAGATGTCAGGTTCTACTGCTATGGGGAAACATTAGAGAATTAAGGATGGGTTTTCCTGTTTGTCAGTCCTCCCGCCTTGAGTAGGTGATCAAGTGTGTTTCTGCTGGCCAGCTTCCTCCTAACAGTAAAAAGCAATTGCTTTCTGGGATACCACTTAATGGCAAGTTTAAATTTTGTGCTATAAAAACCTTTCTCCAACTTGGCAACTAAGAGGAAACATGGAACCAAACAAAATGCCTTTTGAACTGGATTTGACTGGTTTTATTGTATTTGTTCAAGAATCAGAAAGGATCATTTTCTTTGTCTCCTGTCCTTAATTCTTTTGAGGGACATAGTTGTAATGGTAAATTCCTTCAGTCCCCCAAATACTTTATTTCAATTTAACTGGTTTTCTTTGTAATCCTATGTTTTATGCATTTCTAATATTCTTCTGAGGAGGGGGC